>NC_143549.1:4479375-5972500 GCF_054136105.1 Typopeltis vanoorti | reverse complement strand
CGAGGTTCGAGTTGGCAGAGAAAAGAACATGACGGGAAAGGGCGCTCGCTCGTGTTCTGCTGTACGAGATGTCACTTCTATGTTCCTCAAAACGAAGTGAAACAGATTTATCTGTCTGGCCAAAATAAGGTCGACCACAGTCGCACATAACTTTATAAACGCCAGGAAAATGCAGTTGGTTGTATTTTGGTTTTGTTCGACTCAGAAAAGAACGAAGTTTTGGTAGAGTTGCATAGTTTATATATAAGATGCTGATAATGAAACTCGAATAAAATCCCGTTGGCGAAATGTGCCCAAAGGGATCTAATCGTTACGAAGACAATTTTTCCTTTAGAGAAAAAATTCTCTCAATTTTGCAAACATCCGCCGGCCTGGTTGGCCGAGTGGTTAGCGTATTTGCTCTCCAGCCAAAAGGCTACGGGTTTGAATCCCGCCGTAGGCATGGATGTTTGGGATTGTCTGTGGAAATAGTAGTGGTGATGGTGAACGGTAGATGGTGTCGGTGTAGTTGCGGTTCGTTGTAGTTGGTGGATTGAGTAGTGGAGACAGTGAGTTGTGGAAAAGTTGCCCTCCCTCGATGAGTCTTTGGACTTCCTGGAGGTGTCATGTAATAATAATAATAATAATAATCTCCCATCAAGTTATTAACATCCTATTGATTTATTGTTCGCTCGTGACTGCAAGGATGTCCTTTTCATAAGAGTCATCACGAGTGCTTCAGGTGTCTCTCTTTTTCATGAATTAGAAGACGAATATCTGAATCGCAATTAAACTGATGGTTATGATGCAATTTCCCCCCACTTCTGAGATTTTCAACTCAGGAATGCAAATCAACCGGCAGATTCACATTCTCGTTGTTCAGATTTAGAACACCACAGAGGATTTACCTTAAAAATGTTTCCTTGCATCGCACACCGATTTTGATTTTTTATGCGTAATTTCACCCAACCTTAGAAACCAACTTCGTTACAAAGTTTCGGTAAAAGAGAAATAGGATTGTCTTGAACTACCCTTCTTAATCAGCGAGATCCCAAGGAAATCGTTTTTTAATTAATAAATAAATAACCTCCGATGCCTTTTATTCCCAAAAGAGAACAGGAGAGGCCGTGACTTTTTTTTTTTTTGAAGATCGAGGGTCAGTCAATATCACCCGTATTTGACGCTGATAGTTGGAGCTGGCCCTGGACTGTTAATGACATCCGGAATAACAGCGGGGAAGACGAGTACCTCCATCTAGTGGGGGGAGTTTTCTGCCGTAGTGGGAGTTCCAAGTTTATTTTTTTTGAGTTGGGGGATTAGGAAAAATTAGGTTTTCTTTTTCCTGAAACACGAACGAAAAAAGCTCCGGTCGGCGTTTAGAATTGAACTTCGAACCCTTCCTTCGGACGGCTCTGCCTTATGAAAGCGGAAAATCGGCATTTCTGTGAATTTAAAAATTAAGACTTCTTCATCAGCTTCTGTGTTGGCCGAAGATAAAAATTCTCAGCAACAGCCGTAACATAGTAGCGATCCAAAGATTCGTTCTTTTAATGGAAAATCGCAGTCGAAATTAGGAATTCGCTTTTGTTCTGCATTCTAACCAGGAAAGAGGCGAATAATACGAGGACTTTTCAAATGAAGGTGATCCAGCCGGACTAGTATACCTCCATATTAGCAAGCCGAACAGAATAACACAATTCCGACTTGGCAGTAATTCAAAATAATGCAGATTTAATTAATGTTGATTTAAAAATCAACTCGTTTTGTCGGGGGAGTGTAGGCAGCTTTCTCCGTTTAGGAACCATACGAGTATATTCGGCTTGTCCACATATAATCAGAACAGCCTGGCATTTATCAGCAACACATTCAATGATTTGATTATGATGGATAGATCGATAGAAAACAGAGAAACTTTACCTCAGAGTCCACCGGCCCCCCCAAAATCCCCAGTCTCGTGAATTTCGTAAGTCAATAATCAACAACAAGAATTCAGTGCATTTTTAAAAATTTATTTTTACTTTAATGTAAACCAATTCACGAAACGCAGTCATTTAAACGTAGCATTCCGGTGAGCTTCGTAATTTAATGACGGATGTGGAGAGTAAACGGTGGGCATTTCAAACAGCTTTCCAATAAACAGACTGGGGGTCACACACGGGGCAACAAAGATGAAGTGCTATTCCACTCACCCAGCCAGACCGGCTAAGTGCCTCTTGTTCGCATTACGACGTCTTGAGAGTTCTTATCTGAAAGCAGATGCTGATATTGAACGGGAAACTCAAGGGTGCTTGAAGACACCCCTGCAGCTGCGACAGAACGAGTTGATTTAAAAACCAACTCGTTTTGTCGAATGAGTTCGGTGAAGAAAGAAAGTGCTTAAGGGTGTGTTCATATCTTAGAAATGGATGACGAGTGTCGCTACATGCCTCATTACTTTGAAACTACTCGTGTCACAAAGGCCGAGAATGTAAGTAAACAGAGCACTCACCTGCTGAGTGATCGGTCCGTAGCCCCCTCTTGCCCTCCAAAGCGATAAGTAGTCGGTGCAGTTCGATGCATACGGAGGAGCCTTCAGGTGCTTCGTTATCTGAAAGAAAGAAAGAGAGAAAAAATCAGCTTGCACCAACGTGGACTACGCAACTCAACCTCAATCCGATGCTTCAAACGCAAATCTCAGTCTGCGGCGAAATATAGAAATATATTTCGCCACAGAAATATATGAACAAATTACTTTGTTCGTATATTTCTGCCTTTCATCAGTCAATCACCACCAGGTAAACATTTAATGAATTAGATAAACGTTCAAGCTTCTGTTGCTGGAAGCACATTTTACGAAGTCGCTCATCCACTGCATATAACAAATATAAAGTACTTGGACGGATGTATGTAATCTTACCTCGTTCGGATAGAAGTGATAGATCTTGTTGTTCCTCAGAAAGTGTCCTTCAGAGTAAGGAAACGGAAGGTGATAGGGATAGTGAACTTCACACATCAATCCTGGTTCTTCCAACACATCGGCGTAATCATCGAAGTGGGTTTCCACTTTGATGTCGAAAACTGAAACAAAAATTAACATCTTTTCAGAGGAAATAAGTGAACGTTATTTAAAGCCATGTTAAAGCACTGATTGGAAAGAAGACACCACAGTGTGAGGAACAAACAGCTATGGCGCCCGCCTTAATAAGATGTAGGACCTCCTTTCGATGCGATGATTCCAACGGGGTATACTTTCCAAAACATTACGATAGCGATCAATGGGACTTTGGGACCATTCTTCCTGTAGGCATGTAATGCGGTCTGGACTGTTGTTTAGAACGCTTCAGTTCATCCTACAGATATCGTTCAGATCAGGAACTGTGATGGAAGACAAGTCTGGTGACGTTCATGTGCCCAAATCACGCAGTTATTACAGCAGCAGCCTTGGGATATTGTCTTGCTGAAGGAGACAATGGCTAGTTCCGTAGAAACGCCACAAAGTAGAAAGCATTGTCCAGAATTTTCAGATTTCTCTCTGAGTTTAATGTTCGTGGCACCACAAACAGAGGTCGGACGCTAAACCAATAAAAACAGGACCACACCATTGCACTGCCATCTCCGAATTTCATATTTGGGGTTACCACTGTAGTAAGAGACGTTCACTGGGCACCCGCTGTATTCGAACCCGTTCATCATCTGCTCGCAAGAGGATGTAGCGTGATTCGTCGCTCCATTACACAGCTTTCCAAACTTCCACGTGTCACTGTACACGCTCTTTGCACCACTAAAAACAACGCTGCATGTTGGTTCGAGCTTGCATATTGCGGTCCTACCATGGAATCAATTGTGCAGACTGATGTTCAAGTCCTGAATCCACATTCAAAGGTTCAGCCGACGACTGGCAGTTTTTTCATATCAACTTTCTTGGTATCCCACACTCACGTTCAGCGAGTGTGGTTAGTCGCTTACTGCTGGTAACACTAGCAGTCGACTCCCTGTGCTTCCATCTCAGTGTGGTGTGGGACACTGATTGTTGACGTGGGGTGGCCCAATTTGTCAACAATTTGCCGACCAGATTGGCCTGCAACATGGCATCCAATCCCAACACCTCTTTCAAGCTCCGTCAGTTCCCTTCTTGCAGACATTTCACCTGGACACAGTTGCACTGACTCGGGAGCGTCATATTTCCAATTTATCCGGCAACAAACACGCAACTCGTTGCATAGCACGATACACCTTGCTCATGAGTTGTCCGTTGACCTCTTTCAAAGCAGCACATATATGGATGGATGGATGGATGGATGGAGATAAATCTTTCAAACTTAATGCGAGTGTGGCCATAAGAAATACCTGCCTGTTTGGCCCAGTGGTCAGTAGTCCCGTTCTCTAACCAACAGGTCGTGGGCTGTGAGACTATCTCTCCACTTATTGGAGGTCCGAAGTGGCTTGAAAAAGTGCCACGTTTGTTTTCTATAGAGAAGGGTTTCCGGCCTGTGAAATAAAGAAATGAAAAACATACAAAGAAATATAAATTTTATATAAGTTTGATGATATAGAAATATAAAATTGATAAAAAATGGGGACGGAATTCTTAGTTCTCCCACGATACTGACGTGCTGTAGGTTTCCCAATAATCTTTCGTGGGATGAAGCACATTAAAATATAAATAAATAACGTCTTCGTTTGTGATCGTGTAACAAAATGTGCGCAGGCTATTCGTAACGAATGCATCGACAACTCGCGTGGACGAGTCTTGGAGTGAACTTCCATTGTGGGAGAATATTGAGGTATTGTGCCCGTCTTCGGATGGCAGACGAACAACACAAATCTTCAGATTACAAAGCAATCTCTTCTCTGAAACATATCATGAAATGGGATGTCGCTGAAAATACATTTTCTGGACCCACATCCAGACGTTTTCCCAGAACATCTGGGTTCGTAAGTGATGAAACACGGTGAGAGGTTTCATCAGCAGATTATGAGGATGGAAGGCGTATATAAGTGGAAGTGGAGTCGTGCTATGTTAGCTGATTAATGTTGGGTCTGAAGCGGACAACACCAAGTTCATCTTATAAATGGAAGGCTTTAGTTGACTTTCATTCTTTCAGTATGCGTGAGAGGGGAAAAATGTGGAATCAGCGTGCGAAATTGAGTAAGAATCGCACATACACGGATAGGAAGGGGGAAAGTTTGAATTTGTCGAACAGTGTTATTTGCCTAGAGATAGTCTCCAGATTTGTAAATTTCCTTCATGATTCCAGCAGAACAAATGCCATCTGGTGACACATCGCACAATGGTTCATCTGATACCGTGTTGCTAATTACGTCCTTTACATTAATCCAGCGGTCTTTTAAGTCCTCTTCAGACTCTAACTCCCAACAGCCATCACTCGTATACTTTGCCTTCTCCATCTCTCGCAATGCATTTCCGTCAATATATTGCGTTTCAAGCCAAAGTGCAAACGTTGTCAAAAATGAGTAAATAATCCACGATTAACCTGAACTGCTTGCCGAGTTAGATTTTTCTGAAGGGGTACTTCATCACAGTATTGTATTGTGTGATTCATAACTCTCCTGAACTTTTTAATGAAAATTCAAATTGATCTTCAAATTGCATTCTGCTTAGTTGTCGCTAAGCCCAAGCGCAGGATCCCGGGTCATCCTGTGTGCGGCCCCTTTCGGATTCACTAAACTTGAACCAAGATTAACCTCATTCAGCTCGCCTCCGATTCACGTTGCCAATATTATAGAGTCCAAGCATTTTAGATGATCCTACTAAACTCGGTCTCCTTTATATAATCTAGAAGTATCACAATAACTTCTTTCTTTCTTTCTCAAATTAGGAATCTTATTGCAAACTTTAAAAAAATATTAAAATACAGACTTCCGTTAACAGATCCATGCATCGTACCACAATTCCCTCTCTCATAACTCAACCGAATTTTGAATCTTCCCCAAAAGTTTTCCCCATCACTCCAGGAAACCCCTTTAATTGGTGTGTTTGTCGTACCATCTTTC
This sequence comes from Typopeltis vanoorti, assembly GCF_054136105.1. Lineage (NCBI taxonomy): Eukaryota > Metazoa > Arthropoda > Arachnida > Uropygi > Thelyphonidae > Typopeltis > Typopeltis vanoorti. The sequence goes on along the minus strand of NC_143549.1, from coordinate 5,966,527 downwards.
GGGATCTTTCCAGTTTAAAGAATCCTCAAAAGCAGTGGCGAGTTTGAGAATCTCTTAAAACACTTCCGGAATCACATTTATTTCTTGGTTGGTTGTGTTTGATTACATCAGAAGCATACAAGACTAAGAGGCCGTATATTACGTCTCTTTGCTTCCACCCTGGACTCAATGCCTTTCCAGTACCATGAAATCCGACTACTGAATCGTATATTTTATATCCCATTCAGTAGTCGGATAGATAATGAGAGGAGCCCTATAACTTCGGCTCCTCTCATTCTTGTGTTGTCATACTCCTCCTCAGTGGCTCACCCGGAGGGGATGGCAAGGGGTCCTGCCCCCCCCCCCCCCCAAAGAAAAATAAAAAAACACTAGAAAATTTTCCAAAACTCTTTCCCTAATTAACATTCTTTTTTTTTTTAATTTATGTTGTGTCGTGTCTTTTATTTCTATGCTACTCATGAATTAGCGATCGTTACAGATGCTCGGTCATACGCCGTATGCGATGCGTAGTGCGTATTCTCAAATCGTCTACTCAACTCCCCCCCCCCCCCAAGATTAAATCCTGAGGTGCGCCACTGCTCCTCCTTTCTTTTACGAGCCTAATTTGTGTTTTTCAAATTCAGTTGCTGTCGAGTTGCCTCGACAGCAACTGAATTTGGGGATCGCATCCTAAAATGCGCATCGACCCTTCTGTGAAGAAGGGAAAGGTCATTTTAAAACTGCTACAAAGTAAGAAAGGCCAGCAAAATATTGTTTCAACGTACACAAGGCGGTGCGAAACCTCCGAGGCTTTGCATCTGGTTTTCCTATGAGCGAGTAGAGGGTGTAGCAGTTTACAGGAAAGTGATCTCTGTAGAGAGCTGGGTAATATAAGATGTCGGTGCTGTAAGAAAGAGAGAAAAGAAGACATGTTAGTGATAATAACAAATGACGTTCCTGCATTTTGCAACGCGAGAATTTTTCTTCTTTTATCGACACCTTTTCTATTTCTGCTGGTTTGTTTAACTGCCACGTGGAATGTTCACGACACACGAGTGTCGATTTGCATCTGACGATGTAGCACACGTACTTGAACTTACCAGAATTTGGGAGAAATTCGCCGAAAAAAAATGTTCGCTTGTAAATTCAGTGGGTGGGTGTTTCCATTCAGCAGCTCCATTTTAAGGTCACAAACATCATCGAGATGCTGTTTTTGAATTCGGGTTAAAAGAAGATTAGAAGTAGAATTAAAAGCGAAGCAACAAATGTGCTTCCCTTTAAAGTGACCTTTTGACATTTTCGAATGTTTTGTCCCCTGAAATATCGCTGCTAGCGCACGCCATGCACGCTTGCTGTGGAACAAAATATTTGAATGTGTCAAAAGGTCATGCGCGGTTCTTACCTTGAATTTTACCGACTTTTAAATATTCAATTACGTTGATTGCGTTTAAGCGATTTCCTTGCCAACAGGATCTGAAGATGGAGAAAAATTTCGATGGCTGAAATTATTTGCCTTTCAAATTTAGAAGAAAGAATGAAAGATCCAACTGCATCTGAGGTGGAAAAGGCGGCATTTTGCAAGTTTGTGAAAGCCACGAAGGGCAGCTTACAAAGCGTGATGACGTGTCGCTCGGAGAGCATTAATTAATTACCAGATCCTCCGCATATTTTTATTTTCGCTTTCACAAAATTTCATTTGCTTTTCCGCACGTTCATCTCGTGTTTGGGTCCGAATCCGTACTGAAATTTGTTCAGTCGCCTCAATCCGAAATTGTAGAAGCCACACACGCCGATTGACCTATTGTGGAGGTTACACGCCTCTACAGTAAACACTCACACTTTCAGTAAGAGAGAAATACACAACGAAATGTTAAAGAATTCTTCGCTTACCTGCAATTCTCTTGTTGGTGATCTGCGTAGACTACGCAGTTGACGAGGTCACTGGCTTGATGTCCCATCCGCCTCAGAACTGAACGTGGAATTGCGAAATATTCATCCAAGTTTCGATCGATGCTCTAAAAAAACAAAAGGGCACATTAGGGTCTTCAGGGCCCCGAGTGATCGGGTGTATTTGTGGCCGCGTGTGCAGGGTTTCCTTCTTTAGTTGTAGATTTGAATCTTGCTGAAGCGAGAAGTTTATGGTTGTCTTTAGCTAACAGATGATTTTTTTATCTGGAGTAACACTACCTCCACCAGTCTGCTACTTTTCTTATGCGACTCCCAATCCACGAATAGTTTACGCCTGTGCACAATATAATGCGAATATAATAATTAGTAGTGTGGTTGGATTAAGGGTTTCTATTTTTATTTATTTTCAGAGTCGCCCTGAGACCAGATGTGGAACTTTTTCACGCCACTGCAGTAAGCGAAGCGGTGGTCAGTCGCACTCCTGGCGATGAAATCCGAAGTAAAGGCTGAAGTGGCTCAAAAACAATTACCTGTTTTGTTATTTTTCATATTATACACTCCTAATTCGCACTCGGCACTTAATATGTTACGAATTTCGAACTTTTGATCACAAACAACAACAGTTAAAGGAAATAAAAGTATCGCGGGGAATCGGTGTTGTTAAATGCGACATGAATTCGTTGCATTTTAAATTACGTTTCGACTGCATATCGTAAAATGTGCCACAGGAACAGTTCATAGTTGATCGATAGAGATTAGCACGAGGGGTAAACAGAAGAGTCGACACGCTAACAAGGACAAGTCAAATGAGCACTTTGAGGAAACAAATATGCGAGAACATTACCGTCCGAGCATGTTAATCGGTTAAAGGCAGTCAATATTTGTCGGAAATTCAAAGATCTTATCATTATCCTTATGTGTGGTATAACGCGTTACTACCATGGAATAAACAGCATACTCAAAATGCTCGAGCAGGTCTGGGAAAACGTGATAAAAATTGAAAGACTGAACCGGCCGCTGTAATTTCAATACAAGTTGTTTTTTATTTAATACATTTGAGGATATCTATTTAGGCATAATGGTTTTAACAAGGATCTTTAAATCCATCTTACTGAAGGCATACCGACCTCTCTGGACATGGTTTCATTCGCTGGCGCCACCGTGCAGAATCGCTCGTTCACTTTACACAGAGCGGAAAAGTTGTGGATCTCCCTGCAGAACTGCGGATACTCCCTGCAGAACAGACTCCTTCTGGCGCTGCAAAACAGAAAAAAAAAAAAAAAGACGTCTTATTGGATGTCATTCTGAGCACATCAGAATAAGAATTCGAGAATAAAGAGCAGAGGATGGGAAACGAACTACGTCAGGAATGAGCAAAGTTAGAAGTGGTGCGGATGGAGGAGGAAGAGATCCATGGCATCTCGATTTCGAAAGGATCGTCGAGAGGACGTAAAAAGATCGAATTATACGATGCTTCTCTGTGTTATCAATTTTCCGTAATGTATCAGAATACATTACGGAAAATTATGGAGACAACTATAAAGAACAAAAACACTTTATAAACAAAATTAAAAAATAACACTCGGTGAAGATGATTTATTAGTCAGTTTTGACGTTTGTGCCCTTTTCACAAATGTCCCAATCAGCGACACAATTCTTCTCCTACAGAACAAATTTCTGCCCGACATTACGGTCCTCTTTGTCCACGTACTACGTTCCGGTTACTTCGTGTGGCAAAACAAATTTTACCTACAAAAAAAAAGGTACAGCCATAGGCTCACCACTATCCCCCCCCCCCCAATTGCTAACTTTTATATGGAAGCTTTTGAGCAAAGTGCTCTTGATTCCTTTAATCTAAAACCCACAGTGTGGCTTAGATACGTCGACGATGTGTTCGTTATCTGGCCACACGGTCAACAAACGTTACACACATTCCTTAGCCACGTGAACAAACAACATGAACGCATACAATTTACAATCGAAATTGAAAATCAGAACTCGCTACCGTTCCTGGATACACTGGTCACACGTCTTCCCTCAGGCAGTCTATCCTTCACTGATTACCGTAAGCCTACACACACCGGCCAATATATACATGCTAACTCATATCACCACCGTCGCAAACATTTGGATTCATTAACACCCTTAGACGAAGTGAAACAGATTTCACTTCGTCTAAGGGTGTTAATGAATCCAACTATAACAGAGCTATAACAATTTGCTCTAATCAACAAGCTCTTAAACAAGAATTAAAGATTATTAGCAACGCATTTATAAATAATGGATATAACATCCATTATTTATAAATACTATTATAAAAATTATTATTAATAAAGTTCTTCATAAAACTTCATCAAAAATGAATATAGATTACAGTAAAACCATAGCCATCCCATACATTAAAGGGTTATCGGAAAAAATCAACAGAATCCTACACCATTATAATCTCAATGGCGCTTTTAAACCACCTATAAAATTAAAAAATGTATTCAACTCCTCTAAGGATCCTTCCTTTCCTCCCATTGGCACATCCTGGAGTTTATTGCATCTACTGCACTTAACTTACCTTATACTGGACGTACAAGCCCTATACGTAAAAAAGAACACAAAAGACAAATTAAAATAACAATTTTTGTGAAGCAGGCCTCTCAGATCATGCTCTAAACACTCTACACCAAATTGATTGGGAAATTATCTGCTCTTTACATCATACAAAAACCTGGTATGAAAGAAAATTTAAAGAAGCCTGTGAAATTCTGATTAACCACCCTAATCACAACAATAATGGTGGCATAAAAATTCCAAGATTTTGGATGGCACACATTCAGACTACTTAGTATCTAACGTACTTTAGGACTTGAAATAATTTTCAGCTTTTATTGGAATTCTATTCCATACCAATTGGTAAATTTATATGTATAATCACATAGCTTTTTAATATATATATAAACATGTTGCTCTCCAGCCCAATTTAATTTTGTAACCTAATATATAATAATAATAATAATAATAATAATAATAATAATAATAATAATAATAATAATAGGACTCTAGCATTGATGTAGTAAAGTTTTTTTTTTTCAACAGAGGTCAGGCCAATAACTGTTGTAACAGTTGGTCAGTCACTTTAGCAAACCACGCAGATTGTAGTGCAGCTTGTTTCTTTGTATATATGTGTATGCTCCAGATGACCTTGATATGAAGGTCGAAACGTCGAGTGTTCATTTTGGTTTATATTAAACTAAAGTTTTGCTCTAACACGGTAGTTGTCTCCATACTTTTCCATAGTGTATTATAAATATCTAATGCCATATCGAGAAGGAATTACACTGTTATCACAAACAAATCTTCCAACATATAATTGTGACATTCCAGATACGCGCACTGTATAGCACGTGTCATTTTTGAGTAGCTCCAAGAACATTTTGTTTCTTGCTTTGAGCCTTGTCAGTGGTGTGTGATGTTAGGGACCATCTCCCTCACTATATATATATATATATATCTATATATAAATATATATATATATATATATATATATATATATATATAAATATATATATATATATATATATATATAAATATATATATATATATATAAATATATATATATATATATATAAATATATATATACATATATATATATATATATATATATATATATATATATATATATATATATATATATATATATATATATAAATATATATATATATATATATATATATATATATATATATATATATATATATATATTTATATATATACAGGGTGTTCGGGATAAATTTGACAGTTTCGTAAGGAAAAAGAAAATCTTCTTTGTATCTATTAAATTTAATGAATTGACAAAAAAACATTACAGGCAGAGTTAATTACAATACTATCAACAAGATTTACTCAAAATAACCACCATTAGCATCGATCACAGCTTCAATTCTGCTTCGGAACCACGAACAAGCTGATGCTACAGTCTCCCTGGGAAGGGCCGCAAAAACTGTTTTAATTTTATCCATTAACTGGGCTTTTGTATTACTGGAAGTGCAATTGGTGTCTTTTTCAACTGCGCCCCATACAAAATAATCCATGGGGTTAAGGTCTGGGGAGTTTGGAGGCCAAACATTTGGACTGGTGAAGTCGTAGAAATTTTCAGACAACCATTTTTGACTTTTCCCAGAGGTGTGGCAAGGGGCCGAATCCTGCTGCCATACATACGGCCTACCATTGGCTACCCTTGTTATCCAGGGCTTGACTACAGTTAGCAACTCCACGAACAAAGCCCGAATTCCAATGCCAGGGTTCTTCAACACCTGTTCCTGCAGATTTGCGAGGAATTCTGCTGTACGAACGCAATCAGATCGTCTGCTAGGGATCTTTCTTCTTGCTACATCCTCGTAGTCACCATTGCAAGTCTCTAGTTCATGCCTGATTGTTTTTACTGTATTCAGGGAGCATTGGGCAGCAGTCGTAATATCCTTATTTTGATGGCGGGCACGAATCATCATGATACAAGTTATTCTCTTCCATGATTCAGGTGGGTTCCAGCTATCCATCCTTTCTGACATCTTGTATATGAATGAAGAAGGGTCCAAACTTTTAAATGAAGAGAAGTGTGTGTTAATACATGTAACTTACGGAAAAATATAATTAATTATAAATATGTCAAATTTATCCCGAACACCCTGTATATATATATATATATATATATTTATATATATATATATATATATATATATATATATATATATATATATATATATATATATATATATATATATATATATATATATTTATATATATATATAAATATATATAAATATATATATATAAATATATATAAATATAAATATAAATATATATATATATAAATATATATATATATTTATATATATATATATATATAAATATATATATATATATATATTTATATATATATATATATATATATATATATATATATATATATATATATATATATATATAAATATAAATATATATATATATATATATATTTATATATATATATATATAAATATATATATATATATATATATATATATATATATATATATATATATATATATATATATATATATATATATATATAAACTTCTCGGCCTCACCCATAAATGGCGAAACTATCGGTAAGATTTTTTTTTCTAAGTTGGTACATCTGTCATAAGCATCCATGTGAAATTGCAAGTCATTCTATGAAGTAGTTTGTTTTATACAGCTGTCTGAAGCAAAAGTGTTGTCTGTATCCCTTGAAATGAATAAAATTGAGTATCGTGCGTTTATAAAATTCTTTGTAAAAGAAAGTTTAACGCCTAAAGGAATTCATTCGAAGTTCACAAAAGTTTATGGGCACTCTTCTCCTTCGTTTTTGACAATTAAGAAATGGCATGCCGAGTTTAAACGTGGTATGGATATGGCCATACCGTGATATGGGTGAAGGACATCCACCAGAAATCATTGATCAAGTGCACGATATGATAATGGATGACCGGCGAGTCAAAGTGGGTGAAATTGCTGAGACTATAGGCATTTCAAAGAACGCGTAGGATATATTTTGCATGAAGAATTGCAAATGAAAAAGCTTTGCACACGATGGGTGCCTCGCTTGCTCACAGCAGATCAAAAAAGCACTCGCATGAAAATCTCTGAACAGTGCTTGGAGCGTTTTAACAAGAATAAAACTGATTTTGTGTGTCCATTTATTACTACAGATAAAACTTGGATTCACCATTACACACCAGAATCCAAACAACAGTGAAAACAGTGGACAGAAGCCGGTTGTTCAGCGCCAAAGAAGACAAAGTCGGTTCCATCAGCAAGAAAGGTCATGGCATCGGTGTTTTGGATGCTAAAGGCATTTTGTTTATTAATTATCTTGAAAAAGGTAAAACAATAACTGGGGAATATTATTCCGATCTTTTAACCAGACGAGACGAAATAATTCGTTTGAAAAGACTCGGTTTGCAGAAGAAAAAAATCATCTTTCATTAGGACAATGCACCTGCCCACAAACGTGTTTTGGTAATGGGAAAATTAAGGGATCTGCACTATGAATTGTTGGAACATCCACCCTATTCCAACCCAGATTTGGCTCCCTCTGACTTCTATCTCTTCCCATAACTAAAAGTCTTCCTCGCTGGTCAGCGTTTTTCTTCGAATCAAGAGGTGATTGCAACTGCAGAGGGGTATTTTGTAGATCGTACCGAGAACCACGACAGGGACGGGATAATGGCACTGGAGTATCGCTGGAATAAATGTATTAGTCTTAAGGGGGATTACGTTGAAAAATAAAAGTAATTTTCAAATTATACATTCGTTTTTTCTTGTTAGGCCGAGAACTTTTCAGACAGCCGAAGCATATATTCGGTCCACTCTGACCGCACTTGAATATCATGAAAGTCATCTTTAAGCGAAGATTCGTCAATCCTCGCAAGTGAGGCTTAATTTCTCCGATTAGAATTTAAAGCACATGACTTTATTCTTTTAAGCTTCTTGCATTAATATAAAAGACTATGATACCATCCAAGGCGCATTTTTAATGTTGCTTTTGCCTACTTAACGAACATCCTTTCTGTACAACTGGAATGCCCTTCGCTTCAACATGCAGTCAGTTGCCATGAATTTCGTCTGGTATCATCCCTAAATCTTTTAAAGATGTTAGGAATTTCAGTGCCTTGCTGCAATCGGCGGAACTTCTGTAATTCTCAATAATGCAACGTAACACAAAAAAACTTACGTTTAGTTTTCAACCCATTCTCACTGTTAAGTAGTTGCCTGTAATCCCCTTCTCCACTGCGACCGGTCATCCCAGAAGCCTTCTCGCAACCTTCTGACTGTCGTGGTGTCAACATGAATCTTTACAATCCAGAGCACTGTAAAGATCGACACTCCAAGAGGTCCACCCCGTTTTTTTCGCAAATTTCGTTCCTCATGACGGTCTCATTTCGGACCCTCGAAGTCGAGATATACCAATACTTCGTCGTAAGCCATCCATCTCTACGCCTCTCATACGACTCTGCGTTGCCTTCAATGTTCATCCCCCCCCCATACAGCACAACACCCTCTACTGTCATTTGGAGTATCATCGTGGCTTCCTGTATCGACTCTATATCGCACCATTCTGTTGCTTAATAGCATTGCCGGTTTTCTTGACACGATCTGCAGTCACAATCTTTGGAGTCAATTGGAATGTGCCAACCATGGTTTTCTCTTCATTCTTTTATGTTTCTGAGAACTTACTGAAGAGGTGAATGAAGAAAGCTGTCGGAAAAATCGAACGCCCACTGGCTTAAATCTCAATAACGGAGTTTATCTTCGGTGATATCTGAATTCTTTCTCCATAAGATTTCACACAGACTTTTTTACAGTGGAGTGAGAGCTGTCAGTCATTTTAATCATCTTCAGCGTGCTTCGTTCAAAATTCACTGGTTTTATTTTGATAATCTAAGGTGCATAAATCTGATGTTATTAAACTTTTTTTGCACTCTAATAATTAAACATGCAACGCTAAAATTTCAAAAGTATGAACCTCCTCCTATGTGACATCTCATCAATATCCCAACCACAGGAGAGCAGACGAATGCAAACCATCTTATCTGCGGAATGACTAAGGTAGTTGGATCACCTTCTTCGAAGAATATAAGCATTTACGGAATCTTCGTATTTATAAATACGAAGATTCCGTATTTATAAAGTGCTGGTAATCCATTTCATGTTTTCTTGATTGCCGCCTAATGGATGTGCAGTTTCTTTTGGCAATAAGTGACGTTTGGCTCGGTATGGATGAGTCATCAGATTTATTTCGCGAGAAGTTAATTCGCGATGACTTTCTGAGAATATAATGAAGTGGTCATCATTTATTTATTTATTTATTCTAGCACGACCCAATGAAAATTAGCACACAAACTTGTACATCAAAGAAGGATGTACAATTCATGGAAGAAAGTGCTCAGTTCGTATATCCCAGATGCTACTCTCAACCGAAGAAACCGACTCCAAGGTCTTCAAAATGTTATTTCAATACAAGAAATGGAACATTCTTACCGGTTTTAATTATATTTCTGGAAATCTTAAATGCAAGAATAAAATGCGATCGGTCATCTTGACCTCAAACTTGCGGAAGTTCTTGTATTTGCAAAGGTGGTGTGCGTAAATATATTCAGAGGGAAAAACATGCATAAACTGAGGTCTCTTCTAAAAAGAACAGAAACGTTGGTGGGGTGGAAGAGCTCTTCGATTAACTGATGGCTTTTCTTGTTGTGGAAGATCATCGAAAGCGTCGGTTTTTATGCGAGAAGGCATCGAAATGTGAAAGTGGGTGGAAAGCAGGGTGGATCGCTTGAAAAACAGGATTCACAACTGTACAGAACTGACATGAAAAGGCATTGAGAGAGAGAGAGAGAGAGAGAGAGAGAGAGAGAGAGAGAGAGAGAGAGAGAGGGAGGACATCATTTGATTAGAGTTTTGTACACGTCGGGTGTTGAATACTCACAAATTCCTGTTGCAGAAAGTCACTGCGGGGAACTCGAACTCGAGCGGCCTCTGGACGTGGATGTCGAGACTGACGGGGTACTCGAAGTAAAGCCCCAGGAAGAGCACCGTCTGGTACACGAACCCGCTCAGACAGACGACGAACACGAAACATTTCAGAAATTTCTTTTGCATCGTTCCTGTGGGAAAGAAAACAGTTTTCTTGAAAACGCGCGCGCGCGCTCTCCCAGATCAATAAAGAAGGGTGCAAATGAGAAGCGCTCGCGGTAATCTTCCTACTCACTCTCGGTCCGCATCGCAGGAGAGAAACACAGAAGAAGGAAAAGTTGAGGTTTGACGAAGCGAACGAACCCAGAGTGGTGTCGTCACTGCGGCGACCCTGGTTAAGGTTGTCCGATCTTCCACATAATCGTTTTCTTTTCTCTCTGAGATCGACGCAAGAGATTTCTTTTAATGGACTTCGTTTCGTCAGGCGATGCGTCATTGCACGCGTCGTCCAATGGAATTCCTCGGACGGCGCGTGGAGAGAACTTTTTCGAAGTCGCTTCATAATTCATGTTGCAGCGGTGCGTCCCACGTGCGTGCATGCTTGGGCGACGTCATCAGTGGCAGAATGCATTAAAGTAATCCCCCCCCGCCCCTCATAGTGGGCTGGCGATTCAGAATGTCCATCACGAGAAACAGAACGACGTGTTGCGACTTCAAAACCGTTCGAACCGTGCAGTGGGTTTCTCCCAAAATTAAAGGAGAAATCCGTAAGGAAATGACGTCACCAGTAAAGTGAATCCAACGGTTTTACGTGTAAAGCAGGTTTTCCTTCCCGTTGAAACTAATTTACGAACTGACGCCTGGCAAAAAGTCCGTGGCTCAATTGCAAAGGTCTCGTTTCTCAAAAACCTATAATCACGTGGGAAAGAAAAAGAATTATGTTGAGATGTCACGCTAGGGTGCTGTCGTAACATCACATCGGTGAAACTTACTACGAGAATCACGAAATGCTCTTTCAGCTACCGAATTGTCGCTACAGTTGATTTTATTTGTTTATTTCTGTCTTGAATCCGATCCATTAATACAGCTGTGGAGAATTAGAAATATATAAATATGAATGTCCGCTTGGTTAGCCTAGTGGCTGTGGATTTGCAACCATATGCCTGGGAAAGGAGTGTCCTGGGTTCGATTCCCGCCGCCAACGCTTTAGGATCTTCCTCAGACTCAGCCAAGTTAGCCGGTGCTGGGCTTGGATAGCAGGATTTTTTCCGCCAGTTTATCTGGGGTTTTTCATCCCGCAAGCAGACTAACCGTCCCCGTGAATACAAAGGTTACACCCACGGGATATACCGGGAGACATAGGGCTAGTCACCGTATCCTCGGAACAGGAACGAATTATAAGAGCTTAATTAGCTCTGTAACAGGCTAGTACGGCCTAAGGGAGAAGAGAAGATAAATATTAATTCCCCAGGAGAGTTTTATTGATTTCAGCTATTAAACAGTTGTGAGATGAAAACTATTTCTTTCTCTCTTCATTTTGAATACATTTTGGCAGCACGCTCACCGACATCTGGTCAGTGACTAATTTTGTACGCTCTTTTGATGACGCACGTCTGCGATGAGATACGTGTCAGCCGCGTCTTCTGAGTTCGCATTTCCTTACCACAAACCCATACACACACACACACACACACACACACACAAAATAAACAGAATTTCAGTCAAAAAGCGTCTGCCTTGCTGAGAAGGAACGACGAGATTGTTTTCCAGGGCAAACTTCATCGTGGGATTAAAGCCTTGACCAACGTGGTTTATCGTGTTAATCGTAAAAAGTCTGAGATTTTTACTTTAAACCCAACCGAACCTTGTATGTTGTGCCATCATGAACGCAAAGGATGTCCGCTATCGTTGACCGGTTTCACATCCGGGCACATAGACTGGGTAAATAACTCCGAACCATTTAAAAACAAAGATTCCTAAGCCTCAACAATCCACCATTTAAACCTAATCAGAAACTGACTCGACACTTCCGGTGACATGATAAGCTGAACAGACTTCTTTTTGCTGTACTGTGTGACAATTCAACTTGGAGTCAGAAATAAAATCCGTGACCGTGAGTAGCTGGAAAATTTGTAAGAAGAGTCCATATTCGGTGTTCGACGCGGCTAATCTTTAAATACCAGCAAGGGGATACGGAATCCACTGGCTTTACTGTGGAATTTTCCTGGTTTCAACAAGCCAGAAGGGAAACGTAATTGTATTCGATCTACATTCTTTGAGACATTTAATTATACGATCTCGTTACAGTCAGTGACGACGACGATTCAAACCAAATCTCGCGAGCAGCATTCGAACTCCTTATGGTTGCGCAGTGAGCATAAAACACAAGAAGCTCTCGCTGACTAGGCGGAAGTGAGTGATATCATTCCAAGAACCAGCTGCACCGAATATTTTTCACCCGAATTTGAGTCAGAAGAAGAGTAGCGATCGCTTCCATGGATTGGTCGTAAACAATCGATGAGGGATCAATAAATTGGAGTATGGCGAACTTGGTCTCAAAGCTCTTTCCTTCCCTTTTTCTGCTAATCTCTCTCTCTCTCTCTCCCCCCTAAATATTTTTGAATACTTTTCCAAGATGATTATCTTTGACATTCCAAGTGCCATTTATCGTGCGAAAAAAAAAAAAAAAAAAAAAAAAACAGAATTAATGAAATCAATCCGATGTTTTCTTTATCTTGATTTTTAGACTTTGATGTGAAGGTGGCTTCGCAAGGAATTTGCAATTATTTGATTTCACGGGAAACAGGAATTTCAGTAAACATTCAGTAAGTGTGGAATGTCAGGCAATTTCATGTTCTGACTCGCTGCTTTCTGAAATTTTTTTCACTCGAGACCTTTGACTGTACCCTTAATACTAATCAGGGGTTCCAAATCAACATCATCCTGCAAACTGTTGTATTATTGTGATTCTCTTTGGTTGATTAAGGTAAAGAAACTACGAATCTTTATAAGGATTATTCGTAAACGTAAGAGTCTCCTTAAAAAGGTGTGTGGGGGGGGGGGGAGTTCATCCCTTAAAATCAGAAAATCATCAAACAGCTCACTAAGAAATATTGCGTGAAGCGCCCTTCTTGGCATCCTCGCTCGGAAAGCTGTTTGGTCCACAAAGGAAGGTGAAATACGAATCGTGTGTGAAGAGGCTCGTTTCTTATCGTAACGAAAGGCTGTAAAAATTCCATTTCCGTGAGAGCAAAATGGTCTCCGTTTCAACATCCAGTCACGTCAGTTTATTTTGAAACGGAATTGGTAAACATCATCGAGAAGATGCAACAACAAAGAAAATTAGCTGTCTGCCACCTAAAAGGACTGCAGATGCTCCTCGAATAAACGCAAAAAGCAAAGTTTTTTGTGTAATTTCCAAGGAAACAAGACCGCCTGCTGTGGCTCTCTCTCAGCTTTTTTTTTCGCACTGTTTATTTCATTTCTTTTGTGCGCTTTGACGAATGACTTTCTTTGTGTTCGACTAACGAATGCACCGAATCCATCAAAACACAGTTCGAATTGAAGACCTGCAAATGAAGAAGGTTGTGAGCAAGAATGTAACAACAAAAAATGAAAACTGCGATAAAAGCAGAAGTGAACGATGATGTATTAAGTCCAAATTAGGCAGGAAGATTGCGTGTGACAGTCCCGCTGGTGGGAAATACGGAACGTGCATTGCAGTTCACGTTTCTCTGTCAAGGACGTCCCACCGCTTGATTGATGGAACGATTTCTTTTCAGAGAACAACCGAATGGATTCAGTCCAAGCAAAAATAACGACACGAATAACTTATCTTATTGGTCGAAATAATTAACGAAATCGGCTAACAATTTCAAGCAAGGAATGTGCGTGAAGCATTGCGGTTGGCTGCGGGGTAATTTCCTGCCTGTGAATACTCCACGTTTACTCTCCAAGCATTTTATTGATTAACATCCCCATAGACATCCATGGTGCGTGTAAGCTTCTTCTTCTTTTTTTTTACATTAATTCCGTGTGCGATAATTAGAAGAAACTAGAGCACATTAGTACTGCGCGCATAATGTAGAGGGTAGTTGAGAAGGAAGAAAAACACTGGGATTTTTCTTTAAAAAAAAAACTTGGTTATGATAAGCATTTAGGGAATACATCATAGGGAGGGATGTTCCAGAAAAGAGATGCAGAAGAAATAAAAGAGGGGAACGGGAAAAACAGATTTGATGCTTTGGTCGGACATAAAAGGGGTTGGAAAACTCCGGCTCTTGTTTCAAAACACCTAAGAGAAAGTGGAAGAATGACAGCCCCGGTTCACTGGAGCGATGACCCTACCGTTTTCAGCTCTTTCTATTGTGTATATTCAGTAGAATGCACACAGAGCTGAAACACTGCGTCTGCGAGAAAGAAATGAATCTGTAAGGAGAATCATCGGAGAACTGAACTGCTCTCCTCTGGACAGCAGAGGAGAATTTTTACTCGAGAATTTTTAGGGAGGTTGTCGGTGCACCACTCGAAATCTGTGAACAGATTTCTAAAGACTGGCGGATTGGGGATCTGTACAAAGCTTGTAGCTGGATGGATGTAAAATATATTGATTTTCATTGTTTTTCAAATGCTGAGGAAGCGATTGATGTGACGTGTTTATACCAGCAGAGACTGAAGATAGATGTTAGTCCAGTTGATCTTTTCTGGTGATTTGTGTAT
The DNA here is from genome assembly GCF_054136105.1 of Typopeltis vanoorti. Classification (NCBI taxonomy): domain Eukaryota; kingdom Metazoa; phylum Arthropoda; class Arachnida; order Uropygi; family Thelyphonidae; genus Typopeltis; species Typopeltis vanoorti. The sequence goes on along the minus strand of NC_143549.1, from coordinate 5,951,433 downwards.
TACTGAAGGTGAGGATACGCAAGCTGAGATCCCAAGAGAAAAGTCAAGGCTGTGTTCATCTAAATCGTCCTCTCCCTATTGAATAACACGTAGATCACTGTTTAGAGGCAGTTCTTGTAGATGATCTTCACACTTTGAAATATCTGTGCACTGCTTGATCTGTCAAATGAGTTAGATGAATGGAGAGTGCTATTGTCTGAAGAGCTGTCGATAGGATTACTGATGTGGGTAGTTTATCTGTGTATATGAGAAAGGAGGTGGGTAACAGAACAGAGCACGGTGGGTACTCCTCTATTGGAGAGAGAGAGAGAGAGAGAGAGAGAGAAAGAGAGAGATCAGGCCTTCACCACGAAACGTATAGTTCCTGGTCCCAGTGGAGAATATTTCTTTGTGTGAGTCCTGCAGTTTTGGACAGAGTTCACGAAGTGATGATTAAAGTTGTTTGCCAACTGTTTGAAGGATTTGGGGTCATAAGAAAAGCTGTGTTTTATTGTTTCTGTGGCACTGGTTCTGTGTATATTGTCCAGCATTTTATTAATCAGATGCCAGGTTTCCTTTATGTCTTTCTGAGCTGTTGTTAATTTGTTTCTATAGTAGTTTCTTTTTGCCGTTCTAACATGTGTTGTTAAGAGATTCCGTTTTCTTTTGTATTCAGCTTTTAAAGCGATATTGTTCGGCGACTTCTTAAGTTGTTTCCATAGGGGATCTTCTCTTTGTATGTCTGTTAATATGTTGTCTGTTATCCATGGATTCTGTTTAGCTTGGGAGCGTATTTTTATTTTTATTAATGCTTTGTTATATATTTTATTAAATGTAAGTTTGAGGTTTAGAATATACAGCATCAGCAGAGTCTGAAGATGCTTTCTGCATTCAGTCTATTTTTCTGATTTCATCGTTTACTATTGTTTCGTTTAGGATGCTACTAGCTGAGCCCTCCCGCTTCGCTGAGGTGAACTGATACCGTCAGTTGTAGACTTCGGGGTATTTACTCCAGTATTTGGTGCTGTGCTTTCGTCATGGTGTAGAATTGTGAGAATTATAGCACTTCCTTGTAAACAAAAACATTAGAAGTTTCATCATCCTCGACAAAAATAATTAAATTCTCAGGACTGCTAACTCGAGAACATGCTACATATAACTGCCCGTGTCCGAAGCATTCGCACCTCTTAAATCTTATCTGCATATCTAAGGGTGTGTTCCTTGGGCTTTATTCATCGACATTGCAAAGCAACCTCTTATTGAAAATCGTAACCGTTTGAATGCAAATGGATAGTCTGAAGGAATGAGGGGTATTCGAGGACCTGTAAATATCACAGCTTCCGCCATATTCAGTTTCAACGATTTTACTTGAAGCCTAGTTCCAGTGCAAAGATTTGGGGGGGGGGGGATACAGATTTCGGAGCAACATAATAGGAACACCTATTTTCAATTTAATTTCAGGGCCAGGCAATCCAGGTGGGTTAAACGAATTTGAAAATTCCATGGGAAAATGAACTACATTATGTACATCCATAGGAGTATCTACTGATTTGTAAACACTAACAGACTTTCAGAAGGCCTTCGACAGGGTAAAACATAATAAAATGTTCAATATATTAGATAAATTAGACATAGAAGATCTTGTACTTAAGATTATAAAAATGATTTACACCAAACAGAAAATGCAGCTGTAGACTTCTGTAGTGAAACTAAAATGAGGAGTTAGACAAGGTTGTGTCCTTTCACCAAATATATTTAATATCTATACTGAGACAGTGATGAAAAAGATTGAAAAACAAAATAATAAGAATTAGTATCAATGGAATAAAATACAACAATCTCAGATATGTTGATGATACCATTCTAATAGCAGAAAACAAACGAATCAAGTTACTGCAGCTACTAATTGAAGAAGTCGGATTAGATATAAATGCAAAAAATTATGAAAATCTCAAAAGAAAGCTGATCTGAGCCAGACATATTCATAAACAATTCATAAAAAAGTAGATATTATAAAACATAAAAATTGAACTTACAACAGAATACAAATATTGAGGCACCTACTTTACTGCAGATGGAAAGCAAGATAAAGAAATAAAAATAAGAACAGCCATAGCTAAAGATGCATTCTGGAAAAATGAAGATCTACTCAGAAGTTCTGTGAGTATCGAGACAAAGACAAGAATGATAAGAACATTAGTGTGGCCAATTTTCACATCTGGAAGTGAGACCTGGATATTCAAGAAGAGAGCAAGGCAACAGATGATGGCCTTTGAAATGTGGTGCTGTAGGAGAGCTCTGAAAATCCCATGGACAGAACATGTGACAAATACAGATGTCCTAAAGAGAATGAGAACACAGAGATCTTTATTACAGGAAATGATGCAGAGAAATATGAGATTGGTAGGACCTGTACTGAGAGGTTCAGCAGGACAGAGGATACTAACAGCTTCAGAAGGAAAAATTATGGGAAAAGGATCAAGAGTCAAAAAAACGAGGACATGGCTTGAAGATATAAGATCATGGACGGGATCACGTGGCTATGCAGAAGCAAAAAGGAAAGCCACCAACAGAGAAAACTGGAAGGACACGGTGCTGCACCCTCTCACTGAGGAAGTTACACGAAGAAGAAGAGAAAGAACAGATCCATTTACCCTATTAAGAACCAACTCATTCATTGTTGACACGGCATCATTTCGAGGGGCGAGGACAGCTCTCCCTGAACCAAGAATGTGACTTTTCTATTATGTTCTCAGTAGATGAGTAGACACTATAAAACAGTTCGTCTACAGTTCGGACAATTTTCCCAATATTAGGCATATTAATATAATTTTTCCGCCTTTTTGTTGTGCTGCACCATTGCCAATTTGTAACAATTTTGAGAACGAGAAGGAATGTGCATTAGAGTCTCCGTGTAGGTGAACGCACATATTGGTGTTGAGAGAAAACCTCTCTGTATCATGCTATAGTGAACATTTCTTAAGGCAGGCATTCCCTTCATCCGCCCGGATGCCGCGGAATATGACGGGCAGTTTTTGTCGAAAATCACGGGCAAATAAAAGAGTTCTTCTACCCATTCTTCGATCGTCTGATTTTATATTTCTCAGTGTTCTGTCGACTGCTTCAACAGATGTTTTACAGGACATGTACGTTCATCCAAAACAATCAAAGAAACCTTTTGTAATAATTTCGACAAATTACTTCGTTTGGATATAATGCAAATATGTGTATCATTTAGCCACATTTGTAAGTGGTACTGTGAAAGTAGAATGAGCAGCTCGACCACCTTGCAGTAGAGGCGCTACTATACCTGAGGATGCCACAGCCAGAGCGAATTTACTTTGGCTTCTCAGCTTAGCTAATAACAAATTCAGTAAATGTTTTCCTAGTACCATCTTGAAGCATCCAAGAAAACCTCTTTCCCGGATTGATTTTCGCATTTTGTTAAAACACTGCGAAAACGTTCAGCTTGATCTGAAGTTAGTGATTGTTCGTGCAGACTTAACAAATCCGAAGTTCATTTTCCAGATTAAATCTGGATCCGGAGGCAAAGGATTGTTCATTATCGGAAGACAGAAATCTTGAACACTTTTGTCACTTACTGACTTTACAATTGATTCAAGTCTCTGTAATGCCTCATTACATATTGCTTCATTAAACTGAAGCCTGAGCATGGGTAGAACGTTCTTGGTGTAAGAAATCTTTCAAGGAATGATTTTTCTAACTTGACCATAGCGACAGAGGATCAGTCATGTTGCAGTAAACCAACATTACAGCGAACAAAGGGTGCAAAGATGACAGTGAGTTTGACATTATTGCAGAACCGAGACAATCGGACACCAGTGAAAATCATTTTCTATCAAATACAGAGCCTTACATGCATCCCGGTATGTCGGATGTACAACACCATCTACTGTTCTTAGGTCGCTGAATGATTTTGGTCCTTTCACACCCATAAAGAGCATTCGTAAATAAATGCGTTCAGCATTATTGAGATGTACACTACAAACAAACATGACCTCGAGCATCGTTATTTTACACACCAGGTTTAGCGTTTACTTTGGCATCCTGTCTTTGTTAAAATTTGTTTTGATGCCAGGTGCAGTACGAGTTTGTAAGTACCTCGTTATAGGTCACTGTTTAGGCAAAATTATCTTCGAAGTATAGCTTAAAAAAGGCTGCAAATATTATGTCCCTTGGTGACTCCACTATGATGCGTGAGTTACTTTCTGTGAAGTATACTCTTTAACCATTTTTGAGATGAACTGTGAGATGAACTGCGGTTGAATGGTGCTCAAGAATATCAAAAGATAAAATCAGAACGGCTTCAGAGGTACTGATGTATCGTCCGGCTTGGTATAGATCTACTTCGCTACGTTCATTTTGCAAAAGAAATGTAGCTTGGTCTGAGCCCTTGATATTTTTACATACGTATTTGAATGGATTTTATATAAATGCAAATTTCAACATTGATGAGTGCATTAAGGGTTGCAGAAAGGTCAAAGCTATATAACTGTGATGATACCTCCACGTAACCTTTAAAGGAATGCGGAGAACTGATCAAAGCTTCTGACCTAATGTCCATTCCTCACCTTGTCCTGGTGCACCCTGTTGGATGCACCACGAGAAGGTGAGGTATCTACCTAGATAATGAACGAACAAGCGATCCTAAAAGTCATCCCAACTCAAAGTCACCAGAGTTCAAGTTCGGTACAATCAGCATAAGCGGCCTGAATGGCAAAGAAATAGGGCTAGCTGAGGAATTAGATAAGTACCAGATCGACATAATAGAAGTGACTGAAACAAAAAAGACAAAACCTGGTGACATATTTTTGAGCAATAAATACAAAATGTTATATTCAGGAAATGACAATCAGGGAAAAGGTGGAGTAGCCATAGTATTCAACACAAAATACGAGGCTATTCTTCTTGAATGGCAGTCAGTCTCAAGTAGAGTTATGTGGGCAAATATCAGAATGGGGAACTGGACAATGAGACTTATTTGTGCCTATGGTCTCACAGAAGGTTCTACTAAGGTAGAAGTGGAGGAATTTTTTGAGGATTTAGAAAAAGCAACTGACACAATGAAAAGGAAAAGTTGGTCCTTGTTGGGGAACAAAATAGCAGAGTAGGAAATGATTGTGAGACATACAAAAATATTTTGGGAAAATTTGAAGAAAAGAGCAAAGCTAATAATAATGGCAAATACCTGTTGGATTTCCGCTCAGGACATGGACTGGTTATTAGTAACACCATGTCTCAACATACAAATGTGCACAAATTCACATGGAGAGAAGAGGCAAGGAACAAGAAAGTCTCATTGAATATGTTATTGTCGATAGTGATGTTTTCTCCCTGGTGCAGGACACCAAAGTGTACAGAGGATTTGAAATTGGAAGTGATCACCATTTAGTCTTCAGCAGGATAAAATTCAATTTCATATTGAAATTCAATTTTAGTCAATTATTAGTCTGCAGTTCACGAATGTGAACTGCAGACTAAAATACACAAATATTGTTGAAAAAAAAGTGAAGGAGTTTGAGATCTGGAAATTCATGCAACTGAATCTCCAACCAAACTTTGGAGATTCAGTGTCATGCTCTGAAGAAAACACTGATTGATTCAACCAGAGAGGCATGTGGTGAGGTTGTCTGTAAGGATAAAATAATCAGAATTCCTTGGTGGACACAGGAAGTTAAAGAAGCAGTGAAAGAAAAGAAGAAAGCATATCAAAAGTTCCTGGCAAATAAGTCAGCTTGTGCTCTTAGAGAATACAGAGACAAATGTAAGAAAGCTAAACACTGTAAAACTGGCTAAATAAAACTCACGGAGGATTTTGGCAAGAACATAGAAAATAAATACCAAGAAGGTGGCAAGATATTCTGGAAGTTGTTGAAGAAACTAAGAAATGGAGGAAAGAGTACTGTAAAAGGGATTAGAGATGAAAAAGGTGATATGAAAACTGGAGAAAAAGATATCCTTGAAGTATGGAGTAATTACTTTGAACAATTGCTAAATGAAACAAGCAGTGATGACAGCACAGTTGTAAAAAACACTGACCAGACATGTAGTGAGGAATACATATTGATACTTGAAGTAGAAAAAGCAATCAAAAGTCTGAAATGTGGAAAGGCAGCGGGCGTAGATGATATTCGACCAGAAATGCTCACGTATGGAGGTATAAAAGTCGTACAGTGGCTGCACTGCACAGTTCGGAAGGCCTGGACAGAGGGACAAATTCCAGATGATTGGAGTAGAGCTCTCATAGTACCCATATATAAAAAGGGAAATAAAACTGAATGTGAGAATTACAGAGGTATTTCTCTAATAAGTGTTCCTGGTAAGATATATGCAGGTATACTTAAGAAACAGTTGAGAAGGAATTGTGGAAGAAAAGTCTGGTGGAGAACAAGCTGAATTCAGCCCAAATAGAGGCTGTTAGGATCAGATTTTCACTTTACAACAGATATTTGAGAAATCATGAGATTAGAACAAAGATCTGTATTTCAGTTTTGTAGATCTGGAAAAGGCATATGACAAGGTGCCAAGAGAACTATTCAATATGCTACACCATATAACTGTAGCATATTGAGTTGTAAGTCAGCAGTTAGAATTGAAGGAAGTAGAGGAAGATGTTTTACTGTTAAATCTGGTGTGAAACAAGGATGTACATTATCCCCTCTCATATTCATTATCTATATGGATTACATTATGGAGCAAAGTGGTATTAAACCTGATATCAAAATTGGAGATGGTAATCTCCGCTCTTTACTTTATTTATGCAGATGATGTTATACTTTTAAATATATCCAGTAGACGTCCGCAAGATTCCCTCACGAAACTGAATAACTGTTGTAATAGATATGGTGTGAAGGTCAGCAATAAAAAGACAAAGACAATGAAAATAGGCAGAATCATTGAAAATGTCAACTATGTTGTGAATGGAGAACCTGTGGAACAAGTAAAACATTTCAACTACTTATGCACGATTTTTAGTGAAGATGGTAAATTAAATATGGAAATAGACAACAGAATCAGCAAAGCTGGTATGGTGGGAAGTCAATTGAATAAATTCATATGGAATAAGAAAGAAATTAGTCAGAACACTAAATTAGCTGTATACAAGTGTTCAAACCAGTTTTAACTTATGGATCTGAGAGCTGGGTCAGAAGTAAAACACTTGACCAAAGACTAGAGACCGCAGATATGAGAAAGATTATAGGAATGAACAGATGGCATCAATGGCAATATCATATTAAAAACGAGGATATTAGGAAAGAACTTGGCATTGTCGGCATCCAGGAATGCATTAGCAGAGCTAATCTCAGGTGGTATGGTCACTTAAACAGAATGGGCGAGGAAAGATTAGCAAAACAAGTGTTCTCTGCTAGTTTGGCAGGAAAACGACCCAGAGGAAGACCAAGATATAGGTGGATTGATACGATACAAAGTGCCTTAGACGATAGAAATATAAGATCTGATAATGTCGGAGTCTTGACAAGTAACAGACTGATTTGGAGGAAAATTGTAGATAGGAAGTTAGTAATGATGTAATTTTTTCATGTAGTACTACCATATCCTGTACACCCATTGAGAGTATATATCAGGAATTTGATGATGATGTGGTTTATATCCGTGTCACCTATTATTATCAGGTGTTCTGATGCGTCTTCTTCCGTGGCAGAAAGATCTGTTTAATTCATCTAAAAATTTGCGGGGCTTAAATCGGGTGGTCTGTATGCACTGCGTTTAATATCATGGAGTTCTCTTGTTTGATATTTTTAATTTCGATGCATACATTTTCCTCAAATTCTAATTTACAATATATGTCTATCATTTCTATTTTATGTTTGGTAAATATTATTCTACCGCCGCCTCGTTTAGTTTGTCTGCAGTGTTTGTGTCGTTGGAAGTTTGTCATTTGGTAGATTGTTGCCTCTTGTTTATTGTGGATATTTCTGTTAGTATTAAAATGTCCGTGTTGTCTATATCTTCCTAAAGATAAACGTGCAGGGTCAGTCAATATTTTTGATTGCTCCTGATGCTCATACGGAGAATAGATATTCGTTTCTTTGGGGTAGTCACATGTCTCCATTCTGTTATCGAGTTTAGAATGTGGCAGTTGTCATTTCTGGAGTGATTACATCTGATCGGTGGTCTGCGTTCATGTAGGTTGGTATATATATATATATATATATATATATATATATATATATATATATATATATATATATATATATATATATATATATATATATATATATATATATATATATATATATATACCAACCTACATATATATACAGTATATATATATAAGTAAGCAAACAGACAAACAAGTCAAGTTTGTGCCTGCACGTATTGGAAGTCTAACTGACCCTCAAAATAGTGCAAGACCAAGGCAACTCTTGGTAAATGTAGAATAAGCTCTGATCACTAATCTTAATATTTACCCTTAATGCACAGCCCACCTCCTTGAGGAGATGTATGATGCTATGTATTAAAGGCAAGGGGCCACTACCCAGGCCGGTTTCGACCTTTATTTATTGAGGTCTCATCAGTGGGAGCCAGGCTATAAATACCAAGATTTTAGTAATACAGAGCTTATAAGTATTTTACCAGAACAAGTTACCATAAGATGTTTTAACCGTATTAAATAAAAATTAATTAAGTAACTGTATTACTAAAATCTTGGTATTTCTAGTCTGGCTTCCACTGATGTGACCTCAATAAAGGTCAAAACCGGTCTGGGTAGTGGCCCCTTGCCTTAGCATCATACATCTCCTCAAGGAGGTGGGCTGTGCATTAAGGGTAAATATTAAGATTAGTGATCAGAGCTAAATCTACTTTTAGCATGAGTTGCCTTGACTTGCACTACTTTGAGGGTCAGTTAGACTTCCAATACGTGGAGGTGCAAACTTGACTTGTTTGTCTGTTTGCTTACTTGGGAAATGGAGTAAAACCAGGTTTAAAATAGCTTGGTATCTTTAACATTAATTATACCCAAGGTAAAATACACGTATTTTCTACATTTGTATCTCATTCAGAGATTTTTATTTAATAAGGTTAAAACACCTTATGGTAACTTGTTCTGGTAAAATACTTATGAGCTCTGTATTACTAAAATCTTGGTATTTCTAGCCTGGCTCCCACTGATGAGACCTCAATAAATAAAGGTCGAAACCGGTGGGGGCTATTATGAGTTCGCTCTCTTAAGGATTTTGCCTTAAGGAAGCAATTTGAGTATCCGGGGAAAGTGTTTTCCGGCACGGCCCGGTCAGGGGCTTTGTCGGTGAATGCTTTCCTTCGGAATATGAGCGGTTCTGCTCGGTGGTGGTGGTGGGTGGAAGGCCATCACTGAGTGGAGCCAACGCTGAGATGGACGGTCTTTCTCCCACAATTCAGTGGCCCAGGGATCGTCCGAATTTTTAGAGACGGCTTTACTTATTCATAAGGTCGAAACCGGTCTGGGTAGTGGTCCCTTGCCTTTAAAGAGACAATGGCAAGAACTAAATTCTCCTAAACAACATTACGAACTCCTAAACATTGATATTCCAGAAACTGCACATTTCTATATATATGTGCATATATATATATATATATTATATATATGATTAAGTTATGTTGTCTTTCCGTTAGCAATTTAACGCTGTTTTTAATTTCTCTAGCGGTCAGTAATACATCTTCTGCAGAAGTCATTAGTTTAAATAAATACTAATACTGGTTAAATATTTCGGTCATTTGTGCGTAATACTTTTCAAATAATCCTCAAACAAATGCGACCAAGCAGGATTTTAAGTTTTGTAGTCTATTTTCTAATAAAAGATTCAAAATGGGCTCACCTGAGTGGCTGTTATTGTACTCCTTGTTCATCATTTCCTCTGTTGATGTGGTGGCTATTTCCCGCCTGTTGTTGAAGGAAACATTCCTTTGTTTTCTCTACAGTTGGGCACTTCCACTCGTCACGCTTCGCATTCAAATTTCGATGCCATGTAGCCTCGGACTACGCAAACAGAGAAACTTCATATTTCACTAGCAGTTTCTGCATGTTATGTGGTTTTCTTCCTCCATTAAGTCTTCCTGCCATTCATTGCACGTCATCTTCTTTCTGGTTTTGGAGTTCTTGGAGTGACCACTAAGATGGCAACTTCCTTTGTTCTTGTGTCACGTGGTTGGCCACCGTCTGATTCAAGCTTTGAAAACATATACTTTACTTACTACATAACAGATTCTTACAATACTTACATCCATGTGAAAGGCTTGATGAAGGGAATTCATTGATACACTTCAAATGTTAATCAACCAGTAAAAAAAACTACTTTAGAATTTAAAAAATGGGAGCATTGAAATAGCATGCTTGCTACCACGTGCAGTAATAATAATAACCATATTTTTAAACTCTTCTCCATGGTTGTTCTTGCCATGTGGGATTCCCCAATTTTCCTCATCATCCCTTAGGACCAGTTGAGCCCTCCAATGAGAGATTTTTAAGTATGTATTTTTGAGTGTGGATCCGTATGTGTTCATGGGCCGGTTTTCTTGTTATGAGGGATGAAAAACCCAAATTCTGGGTGAAAAATCCTCTACCTCCGTATGAGATTGACTAACTCACCTTTAGTCGAAAGAGACCAGACAAACATTCCTCACGTCATGGACGTGAGTCGAACCCAGGTGTTTCTGGGGGAAAATGGCTTCGTCTATACCGACTGAGCTACAGAGGCTTTTTTTTTTATTTTTAATAATAATAATAATAATAATAATAATAATAATAATAATAATAATAATAGGCTTTTTTTCCCCACCGGTTCCCGAGTTAGTCGATCTCTGGCACGGAAACTCGGGTTATTCGTCCCATAAACTCAAGAAAATCGACTGTAGAACCCACATTATTTAAGACATTAAATATATTGTGTTAGAGTTGGGGACCACGAGATGGCGGCACTTGTTGAGCCGTCTCTCTTTACTGTGTGCGCTTAATTAGTGATAGTCTTGGGCCAGCTATCTTTGATTGGCTGCCAGTGGAGATTGAACTGCCCACTCAGTCTCCAACAGCCTCGCCTACTCCTTATACGGGAATGAAAAGGCGTTAGCTGATTTTTTATAATAATAATAATAATAATAATAATAATAATTATTATTATTATTATTATTATTATTATTATTATTCAAAACTAGGGAGTGAAAATGCTCTCCCATTACTTCGTTCGCTATTGGTTTACTATCGAAAGAAATGAGATCCACGAAACTGGCGGCGGTGATGGAAATGTACACATTAAAAAAATTCCCGTCATGCACTGTCACGCGCAATCCCACCTTCCTTTAATTAAAAAAAATTCACGCAGCAATTCAGGAACAGAAAGGAATGTGTCTGGATTCAACTCTAACTTGTCGAATGAGACGCAGTTTCAGACTCGTGTGGAAAATTTCCAAGCCTGAGCAATTAAATCATGGATTACAATAAGGATGGCTTTTACGCTTTTTTGTTTTTAATCTTCAAACAACTTTGATAAGGAACATACAACTCAAGCTGCTCACGTGGAATAAAAGATGAGAATGAGAAATCGTGCACTGATATCGACTAACAGCTGCTTGTGAAGGAACGCGCGCCCTCTTCAGTGGAGAAGAGGCTTTACGCACAGTAGTAAAAGAAGAAAGATAACAGAAGAGAGTTTTCTGAAAGACAAATTAAGTGGATAGTGAATGCACGCATTTCTCAAATACTGCATGGAAATAATCTTGATGTGAAGCATTTAACACGCCAAAAATGTTCTTTTTCTTTCTGTATGTTTCCTTTTAAATCTCCTTCATCAATGCAGAAAATAATTTAATAGTTTGGAGGAGTGGGCTAGGAAAAATGGATGTCAATTTAATGTGGCAAAGTGTAAGATTATGCACTTTGGGGTGAAAAGAATAGCAGCAATGTACCACATTGGTGGAACCGTACTCCAGGAGATTGATGAGGGTATGCCAGGGATTTGGGAGTGTTGGTGGATAGGGAGTTGAAGTTTAGGGGGTACATTGCAAAAGTGACTAAAACAGCTCACCAAATCACTTGGCTTCTGAAAAATACTTTAACATGCAGAGACAAACAAGTTGTGGTTCCTCTGTATCGAGCCTTGATAAGACCCCATCTGGACTTCTGTGCCCAGTTATGGGCACCAGGGTTTCTTCGTGATGGAGATTTTTTCATGGAAAATTTTCAATCCCAATAACTGCCTGACTGCCTGATGCGAGTTCAAGCCAACTTACACTGATTTAGGATCTGTTAGATTAAATTTTAGGGGCCCTAAACACATCCTACTGGCTGCGCCATTGTTACGTCGTTGTTTCTCTCTAATTTCTTATTTTATATACTTCTTTAACCTCTATTATCTTTTCTTGTGTGTAGCCTGACTAGGTTCACCCTAGGGATATTTCCTTTTCAAATACTGGCAAATTTGTATTTATACTGCACCAGCCAGTATCCTATAACAGGAATCTATTCAAGTTCAGGGAAATATTCCTAGATTCATTGGCATACACTCTAACACACACTTAAATAGATATCGGCACCTTGCAGTCGTGACCAATCAATATTACTTAAACATATCTATCTAAAATTTCTCCCGCTATGGTTCTAATTTTATGAGTGGTATTTGATATCTCGAATTCAGGCATGACTCAGGCATATGCAATAAAACATGTCTATTGGAACTAAATGACAATTACAACTGAATTGAATCAAATTACTAAAACTTCTAAATCTCTTGCTAAGTTAAATCTCATGCTAAGATAATTAAACAATTCTAAATTAATCAAGTTCACCTAGTCAGATCAAATTGTTAATCACGCAGAACAATAGAAAGTAATGACAATATTACGCTAAATTAAGATTCTCTCATGCATGATATGCTATTCATAGAGTATACATACTATACAACTCGTTGCTTTCTCAGTTAAGGTGATCTACTAAACAAAATACACTTATTACTTCAGTCACATACAATTAGATTCGTTCCTGACCATTCCTTGTCCAATAGAATTTGCTGTCTCAAATACAAAATCTTATCAAAGTTCTCTAAAGGATTGTCCACATTACTTAATCAAACAAAAATTTCAACCTTCTATCACTTCAGTAACATATAACAAAGATCTCTACATTACTCAGTTCTTTCCAAAGGTCTATTAACTACCACGTGTTGTTCTGGTCATCGTTCGATCGGCAATCTCAGCGCCTGGCTTTTGGCTACGTCGTCCTTTCTACTGCTGCCGGACTCGAACTATTTTCTTCCGCGACTGAGGGCTATCTCCGCTCCTTTCTGATGGGACATCCAACGGCTGGCACGATTTCTGCATAGGCTGATGATTCGCGTACAGCTCCGCGTAGAATCTTGTTCAGCATAATCAGGAAAACGGCCCGCTGTCCGACATCATAGAACCCTGGCTCGTCCTTTCTCCGACCACCGGTCAAGAATCCTCGAGATGAAATCCGGAACAAAAAGCCCCTTACAGTGACTTGTGACTTAAACTGGTGTGATGGAGAACCAAGCCCTTGGCTTTTACTCCCTTTGTCTTGTGTGTCTGTCTCTTGAGGGAAGCGGGGGGGAGGGGGTAGTTATTGAGCAAGTGCTCGCCCGATTCGGGCTGTGTGGTTTATAGTTAGCTTTGGAATAGCAGGATTGTTTTGGGGCGTTTGTGTTTCATTTTATGATGTTCATTATAGTCTGTTGCTGTCCTTATTAGTTGGTTCGGGTGGGTGGCTGCTTGTGTGAAGTAACTTTTGGCCGTTTGTTGGAGGAATTTCAGAATTGTCGGTATATTTGCTTCTCGATGGAGTTGTGTGTTTCGTATGAACCATGGGGCGTCAAATGACATTCTTAGACATTTGTTTTGTATTGTTTGGAGTTTTTTGATGTTGTAAGGTGCTGTGTGACTCCACGCGGGTGATCCGTATGTTATTATGGGTCTTATTATTGATTTGTAGATGAGTAGTTTGTTCTCTATGCTTAAGCAGCTGCGTCTGTTGGTTAGTGGGTATGTTTGGGCTATGATTGTGTTTGCTTTGGCGCATATGGGAGCAATGTGGGTATTGAAGTGTAGTTTTTTGTCAAGTTGTATTCCTAGGTATTTCGTTGTTGTTACGCATGCGATTGTTTTGTTGAATATGTGTACTGAGTTGTGGGCGGATTTTTTTCTTCTTGTGAACAGTATTGCTGCGCTTTTGTCTCCGTTTATGTCGATCCTCCAGTTTTTGAAGCAGAGTTCAAGTTCATTTGCTGCGGTTTGTAGTCGTTTTGTTATCAGTTTTGGGCATAGTGATCTGGTTAAAATGGCTGTGTCGTCTGCGTAGTAGGCAGAAAACGTTGTCTTGTTCTGTGGGATATCAGCCATGTAGATGGCAAATAGTAGGGGGGAAAGTAGTGAGCCTTGTGGGACTCCCGCTGTGATTTTGCGTTCAGTGGATATTATTCCTTGTATTTTCACTCGGAATTTTCTGTTTTTTAAGTATGAGCTGACCAGGAGGACTAGATGTATTGGTACTTTTGCTGTTAGTAGTTTATGTAGGAGGCCGATGTGCCATACTTTGTCGAAAGCTTTGGCTATGTCGAGAAAAATGGCACCGGTTTGTTGTTTCCAATTGAAACCGTGTGTGATGTATTCTGTGATTCTTTGTACTTGTTGTACTTGTTGTACCGTGCTGTGATGTGGTCTGAACCCTAATTGTTCGTCTGGGATGATGTTGTTCTTGGAGGCTATTTCTTGTAGTCTGGTCAGGATTACTTTTTCGGATATTTTTCCGAGACAGGAGAGGAGACTGATGGGTCGGTAATTTTGTGGGAATTTCGGGTCTTTTCCTGGTTTGGGGATCAGGATTACGTCTGCAGTCTTCCAACGGGCTGGGAAATAGCTGAGCCTGAGCATCGCATTTGTGATGGCAACTATGTGCATGAGTGCTTTGTGTGTTAGATGTTTGATTATTTTGTTCATGATTTTGTCTGGACCAGGCGCTTTTTTATTTTTAAAATGTTTAATTATTTCGCGTATTTCTTTTGGAGATGTTGGGCGGATATTCGGTTGCTGGTTGTGGTGCGTTAGTGCATGTCGCATCTGTCGGTGTATTTTTGTGATAAATGTTAGGTCTACGTTCTTGTAGTTGGGGCTAAATTGTAGGCTCTAGGCTGTCCGCGAAAGCTTCCGCTTTTTCGTCGTCGTGGTAGACCGTACCGCCTTACCCATGAATTGGTGGTGCGTAGCTTGACGGGTTGCGAAGGCCTATGAGGGGTTTCCATAGTGCTTGGTCATTCGGTTGTATAGATCGGAGTGTGTTTTCCCAGTGTTGGTTGCGGAAATCTTTGATTGCGTAGCGGACTAGTTGAGTGACTTTGTTGAGTTCATGGGTGAGGGTAGAGAAGATTACTTGTGCGTTTTTCATGAAGTGTTTTGTTGAGTCTTGGGTGGAGTTTGTCTTACTGAATGCGAGTAGCATTTCACCTAGGGCTGCTGTTATTTTGGCTGAATTGGGTGGGGGGGTTCTTGGTTTGTTCTTACTATATCGGCATATGTTGTGTTTACGCGGGTAGTCGCGGGAATTACTGGTTTTGATGTGGGTGGCTGTGTTTGTTTGTGTCTGTTGTGGATCTTGGATCTTTTGCTTTCCGTGTTGTCACTTCGTTGGTTGGGTGTTTAGGACATCTCTTATAATTTGCAGGGTGCGGGCGGTCACAGTTTGCACATTTTGCTGGAGTTGTGCGGGGTTTAGTACAGGAAGCTGTGGGGTGTTTGTCTCCACACTTCAGGCATCTGAACTCTGCCTTGCATCGGCTCTGGGCGTGTCCGTACTTTTGGCATCGGTGGCACTGTCCGGTTGATGCCCTCCTTCGAAGTGGTTCCATTCTGATGATGAGGTCGCACACTGTTCTTAGATTGTATATTTCATGTTTGTCTTTATCGATCTCTATTAGGATTAGCAGCATCGGGGTTTTGTCTCCCCTGTGCATTTTCGAGACTTTTATGGGTGCAAACCCCTGTCTTGTTAGGTGTGCTTTAACTTCATCTGTTGTGATTGATTCTACTACTCCTCTTATTACAACTTTTAAGTTTTTCTCGCTTTTTAATGCGAACGTATGGTAGGGAATCAGTGAGTCGTCTAGTTTTTTAGTGAGGTTTCTGAAGTCTGTTACTGTTTCGGGTTGTATTCGTATTCCCTCTGCTGTATTTCTTGCTGTAGAGAACTTGATCTGGCTGTGTTTCATTATATTTGCTGTCTCCGACCATTTTTCCTTCGATCGGAGGATAACTGGAGGGATGCGTTCTTTTTTTGTGTTGCTTGATGCGTCCATTGGTGTTTCCTGTTCTACTGTGTCTGTGACCTTTCGTCGTTTGATTCTGTTGATTACTTCGAAATCTTCAGTCGTTCTTCTGGGTTAGAGTAGTGTTCTTGTGGGGAGGGTTCTGGATGTTCAACTTTTAAGTCGGTGGGGCCATGAGTTGATTCGTCGTTTGGTGCTGATTGTATGAGGGTTTACAGTATGGCGTGCATTGCCTTATATCCCATGTTCTAGCGCCCTCTTTTTGTTGTATCCTATTTTTCGCACGACCCTTAGTTTTAATGCCCTTAAGATGATCCCTACTCTCCCTCTTGCTGTTAGGTGCTGTCTTCGAGGGAAAGCGCGGTTACAATTTTTCCGCGTAGGATTGTAGCCTCCTGCGTTTCGGCTGATACATGCGTTTGAGACGCGACCTTTGCACTGTTACTCATGACCTGTCTGTCGACTTACGTTATTTGAGATAGCTTAATAGGACAGTTGTTCTGAATGAACAACTTCTTAGAAAATCCTCCATTCAGGATCTAACACTGAGATGTTGATGAATGTTCTCGGGTGGAACCTAGAGATTCGTAAGCAGTTTCGGAGTTAGATGACAGAGGTAGGGAGTGATCATCGTACGTCTCTCACGAGTTTTTGGAACTTGGAAAATTTGAACAAACTAATTGTGTCTCTGTGAGAACCAACAGTTCGAAACAGCTGTCATGCCAGGAAAATCTAATTCAAGCACTAATCGAAGACAAATATGTCGACTTGTTTGGTAGAGTTTGAATACTTTAAGTAGTACCAGCAAAGGTAATTGCGATGTCGAAGATAATATTCTCATAAGTTCTTACAAATTTTCCGAATTTTTTTTTTTCTTTTGGCAATAAAATATAGTTCGATTCATAGCACTTCTCCTTCTTAATATTCAGGTTTCTTTATTTATTTTATGCAAACTCTAAAGCAGTTCGACTGAGTATGGCACTAAAATATATTGAACAGTAAGCAAATTGAAGTACTCAGCTAAATTTTTATATTTATATTTTGACTATTTGAATTATCTAAAAGGCGGCATAACTAAGAATTTATTTCTCCGTCTTTTCAGATGAACGCAATCCATTATTAAAAATATTCTATTTCCAATTTCTTCCAGGATTAGTTCCTTGTATCAAAAAGAAACGCCTACAACCGCCTCCATCACGTGGTATATTAAGACCTACTTCACGATATGCTAGTTCGCAGAATGCACCATCACTAAATGTTTTTGCTCCTTCAACTCCTGAAGCTCATCAAGAAATGCTTAACAATATATCAGGAATTACTGTGCTTGCTGTACAAGAACCTCCAGCCACTAGTAGTGACCCATCTACGCCTTTTAGATGCAGTGAAGAGAACGCAGTTTCTTCAGAACAAAAACCCTTCACTCTCGGCGTTCCCGGACCATCCACTTTTGTCAATATTAAATCCAAGAAAATTGTGGTATTTGCAGACAAAGGTGTTGTTAATTGTGCTGGTACTTACACCTCTGGACAACAAGAAACTGGTCAAGAAATGGACAATTATGAATCACAAAATACTATGCTTGTTGCACAAGAACCTGCAGCCACTACTAGTGATCCATCTGCTCCTTCTGGATGCACAGAAGAGAACGCAGTTTCTTCAGAACAAAACGCTTCTTGGCGTTCCCGGACCATCCACTTTTGTGGATACTAAATCCAAGAAAATGGTCGTATTTGCAGACAAAGATGTTGTTGATTTCGCTGGTCCTTCCACCTCTGAACAACAAGAAAGTACTCAAGAAATGGCTGATTCTGAATCAAAAAATACTATGCTTGCTGCACAGGAATCTGCAGCCACTACTAGTGATCCATCTGCTTCAGGAGACAATGCCAGCATGCTTGATGTTCCTGGACCTTCAACTCCTGTTGATCCCCAGCCATCAAAACGTGTATCTTTTGGAGAAGATCGAGTTAGGGAATTCCAGTAAGTATCATTGTATTCGGTGAATATTTTACAAAAGTATATGAAAGAAGCCTTGTTAATGGTGATAACGATTCTGGTAGCAATTTGTTCAGTTTTAATGTTGAAAAGTGTATACATTGAGTGCGAAACGCACCGATCGTATAAACGTTCTCTGTACGTAACGAACAGCAAACCGTAGGAGAAACGACACGTCTCGTGTTAATCTATCTAGAGATCTTTCCATGGAAATCTTGCGCCCATTCTGAGTTAAAACTAGCATAAAGTGAATCAGCTGACACATTCATTTACTTCAGCCTATTTATTATTGCTATTATTTATTTATGTATTTTCATTATCTGTAATGGACTAAAAATGGAACTATGATGACAGGCTTTTTTTTTTTTTTTTTTTTTTTTTTTTTTTTTTTTTTTGCTGGTCGAAACAGTTTGTTTGGTTCACAATAATCATACGTCAACATTTACAATTATTATTTTCTTTACTTCGTGCTTATCTGGAGTGGATTACCCTGATATCCATCCAGAAGAAGCTTTTTTTTTCTGGTGTGCCTAATAATCGAAAGAATCTCTCTTCACAACAGTATTTCTGAATATTCTCAAGCGAATAATTGCCTCTGACGTATAAGATATTCCGTTTTGCTCGACAATTCTTAACTCCCGATGTTCAGAATTAATAAGTTTTTTTTTACTTCTTTCTTTCCATCCTTTCATTCATGTGGATACTATGTTTGTTGATTGTTTGTTGATTCACACGTGGAAAGATTTCAATGGAAAAATGAAATTTTGATTGTAGCATTTCTCAATATTTCCCCTTACCGTTATTTAAAATTTCTCCATTCTGTCATTCGTTACAGTCGCACAAAGAAAGAAATTAAACTTAGTAATGAGCACTACAAGGAATTTAATGCCGTGTTTGCATACCGTCAGGCTCTTATAGAGATGGGCGTCAACCTAGACGATAACATCGGCTACACTGAAGAGGAGAAATTCTCCATCTGGAAGTTCATAAAGCGCCTCTTTTAAAGTGATGCTAGAAATATTAGTAAGTATTTAGCAGTTTCAAAATGACGTAATTACGTAATTATTTAGGAAATTCTTTATTTATGAGATGAATTTATTCATGCTGCGACTGACGTGAATTCTCCCACGAACACAAAATGATTTAAGGTACACGAAACATCTTTTCCAATGATTTTGAATCCGTAATTATATTTTTCTAAAATATCAGTTGTCGTGAAGCCGATGTCCACTGATACTCCGAACCACTTAGTTCTTTGTCGATTTCATGTACGACGCACAATCACACGGACTTCCAAATGGATGGGGAGAATATTATTCTTAAAGTTTGAGTTCCTTATGTATTCGTCAGGGCAATAAGAGTGTGACTTTTTATGTTAGTGACTTTTTCCGCGCTAATTTGAAAAACGAATGTTTTTCGTGTATGTTGTTCACATAAAAGGCAATTGCACAGCTGTCTGTCATCAGGTGTAAAATATTACCTTGTCGCAATCTGCATATGAAATCATTTTGTTTAAAATTTGCAAATTTCTGGGTTCGAAAATCACCCTTCCCGACTCGTTATCGTGGTTCTGTGCTTATATTTGGAACTGCTAGTCCCTGTTATCAAATATATTTCACGGAAAACCCATCTCTCGCTCTGAGACTATGTTCGGACTGAACACCTTGAATCTTGGATAGTCTCACTCACCCTCTTGAATTTTACGACTTTTTACTTCTACTTCGAAAACTGTTCGCCATAAAAACGAAGCCACCAGATTCCTTTCTCGGTTTATTCTGTTTCATCTAACGCAGCCAAATTTTATAGAACTTCCCTCTTTGGTTAGGAAAAAGGCCGTGGGCCAAATTTGGATTTTAAATTTTGATCGCCTTTACCGGTTTAGCGCCTCCTCCATTTATAAATTATGCTTGAATTTCCATCGGACCACGGAAAGTTTGGACCTGTTATTAGCCAATTGGTTTGGCTAATACCATGAAAATTATTTCCTCTTCAGGTATTTTTTTCTCTTTGTTTCTTTTTCTTTTTATTTTTTCAACTGATAAAGTACGCTAAGTATACTTGCTGTAAGAAAGTAATAATGTTGTCTGTTTTTTACACTCTATTAAAAACGTACCTTCTGTTGATACTTTTTAATAGAAGATCTTTAATTTATCCTCGTTCTTAAGAAATTTAACGGAAACACAGCACAATATCTTGCCCACCCAAGATATTAGTATCTTGGGTGGGCAAAGAGTAAAAAAATAAATAAATAAATAATAATAATAATAATAATAATAATAATAATAATAATAATAATAATAAATAAATAAATAAATAAATAAATAAAATAAAATGATTAGGTGTTTTTTTTTCATACATTTTCCAGATCACGTTAAAAAAATAAAAATAAAAATAAAACCGTTTTTAATAATTCCAGGCCTCACAGCCTTGGCTGTTTCGGAAGTTCTTCCAAAACAATAACGGCTTTTTCCGCACGAACAAATAACATTAATAACAACAACAACGGGAATTACATAAATATTACCATTTCATTTCCCTTCATCCAACTAGATAATTAATTATGTCTAATGATTACCATCCGTCCATTTACAGTAGTTTTGGCCCAACTGAATTCAGAGAGGCGTCGACTGCTGGAAGTCAGAATTCAAAGAAAAAGTTTTTTTTTTAAAAATAAAGTGAAGCTTTTACTTTAAATATTAAATAAACACTAATGAAAACCGATCAATTTAATTATATTATTATCATTATTATTATGACGATGGAATTTCCATGGGGCACTCGCGGGAAGTCCCCTCGATAAATAACGCCAACTTATTTCCTTCATATTTACACTTCAAACACTTTCGGGAATAATCAGTGACACCCACTCGATGCTCCTCCCTCTCCTTGAACTCTCACTGAAGTTGAACTCATCATATTCTCTCTCTCTCTCTCTCTCTCTCTCTCTCTCTCTCTCTCTCTCTCTCTCTCTCTCTCTGGTTCTTCTATTGGTAATGGTGTTAGGGCCGTGTGCCCTTTTATTCTTCAGATGGGAAATAATATTTATTATTTCTGTTGGAGATGTAGGGGTGGTGGTTTCTGAATAATCCTTAGGCTGTCTTAGTGCATTTCTAACTTTACGATGAACTTTGTAAATAACATTGATATTTAAGTTTGCCTAAGATGGGCTGCATTGATATTCCAGATTGTCAATTAGGGCTTCTACTTTTTCTTCATCTGAGTGTGCAATTCCAAGATTGGTCCTTAAAGGGGTAAGTGGTTGTCTTCTGGTACAACATGGAGTTATCTTCTGGGTTGACTTCCCTGAGTTTGGATTCCCATTTGAAATTCCTGTGCATCTGGAGGGCTTCTCGAACCTGTCTGTTCAAGGTGTTTAAGGTTATTTTGTCCTGCGGAGCTCTGTTGTTGTGATATCGCTTTCTGGCTTTATTTTTTGCCTAAGCAGGTCCATTATCTCTTCTGGGATCCAGTTGGAAGCGTGGAAGACAGTGGTTTGAGTGACTGATGCTATTGCTGTGTTGATTTGCCTAGTTAAATTGCTTACAGCGTGGTCTATTTCTTCTTTTTTTACGAATGACAGGGGGTGGGCCGATGTGGACTGGGAGAACCTTAGAGAGCTTGTCCCATGGTATGAAAGAATGATGGGGAGAGAGCTGATCTTGAAGTCCTAACCTGAGCAGGATGGGATTATGATCTGAGTTAAGCTCTTCTACTGTCTCCAGCTGGTATTGATATTTGATGTTTCTGAGGATAACTATGTCTAATACATCAGAACTTCCTGATGGGATGTAGTGGGTGGGCTCAGTGGGTCCAGCTACTATTGATGAGTTGAGTAACGTGTAGTTGAATAAGGTACGGCCTTTGGAATTGATTGACGAACTGAACCAGGCCGTATGTTTGGAGTTTAGGTCTCCTGCTATAATTATGGAATCTGTGGAGCCGAGGATGGAGTCTAAGTCTGCTGTCAATGGTGGGATGCTGGGAGGATTGTACGCTACGTAGATTTTGAGTTTGCCTGCGTTATCGGTGTGCACCTCCACACCCGTTACCTCGAGATTTACAGTTTGGGGGTTGGTTCAAAATAACAAATTATGCTTCTCGTTCTATTATTGAGTACATCTTTAAAAATATTTTATGGTGTTTTGGTAGTTTTAAGTTATTTTTCTATTGAAATACTGAAATAAGCAACCAGCCGTCGTGGGCCTCGACCCTCTCTCCAAAACTGGCTGCGGTTTCGAATCCAGATTTTGGGATTGTCTTTAGGGGGGGTGAATTTTATCTTGTGGTACAGGACCACCCCCTGCATATTGGAGGTCTGAGGAAGTTTGAAAATCATCCACGTCTAGAAGAGGGTTTCGAATTATTTAAAAAAAAGCAACAAAATTAAAAAAGTAAATAAAACGATAAACTTACTAAAAAATCCCTTGGCCCATGCGCAGTACTAATGTACGCATTGTCTCTTGCGATTGCTGTATTCATCACGAAATACTGTCGGCGGGAATTAGTTTTACACGATTTTAGACGCCTCAACAATCTCTGTGTTCAACGAATGCAGGAATTACGTCAATCAGCCACGAGAATTCTGCTAATATTTATTTTATTTTACTTTCAGGGCAAACCAAGTCTAAATTCGAGAAGAGGATCGGATGTCCTGTTTTCTTATTTATTCCATTTGTAATTTTCACATATAATTTTACCTTTGTTTGGTTTAAAAAGTCTAAATTTTATTCAGTTTAGTTTGATTATGTAGTTAATATTTCGTATTTTATTTTGTTATTATTTTTCATTTATTGCATTGTTATTTCTATTTCATTGTGTTGGTTTTTTCGATTATAATATTATTTATCTTTGTTTATTTTAAAAACGAAATTCTTCAAGATTACGTGACTGCTAGATTCATGGATTTCATTTGATTATTTATTTTATTATTTTTATTTCGTTATTTATTTATTTTTATTTCATTCTACTATTGCTGATAATTTACTGTATGCAATCATGCTCATTCCAACCATGATATGAACTATACCGGCGGTAGAATTGCTACCAGTAGGACTTCTATGCCAGACAGGACCCATATTAGGGTTCAGACGAATACACCATTTCTAAAAAACAAAAAATCATCTACTCACAAATCATGTGCACAGTAATATTCACTGGACGGGTCTTAAATGAATAGCAACACAACCCTTGAAGAAATACTCCCGAATAGATTAATAGACTGCCAGAAGCTTGTCAGAAGCTCCTTACCATTGAAATAAGAATGCTAAGATCGTCTTCACTGGACGTACTTAAATGGATAGCCACGCAAGCCTTGGAACAATAATTAACGAATAGATTAATGAACTGCCAGAAGCTCCTTACCATGGAAATAAAAATGCTCAGATCGTCTTCATTGGACGTACTTAAATGGATAGCCACACAAGCCTTGGAACAACAGTTTATGAATAGATTAATGAACTGCCAGAAGCTTGTCAGAAGCTATTTACCATGGAAATAAGAATGCGGAGATCGTCTTCCATAGATGAACTTAAATGGATAGCCACACAAGCCTTGGAACAATAATTAACGAATAGATTAATGAACAGCCAGAAGCTTGTCAGAAGCTCCTTACCATGGAAATAAGAATGCTGAGCTCGTCTTCCATAGATGAACTTAAATGGATAGCCACACAAGCCTTGGAACAATAATTAACGAATAGATTAATGGAGTGCCAGAAGCTTGTCAGAAGCACCTTACAATTGAGATAAGAATGCTGAGATCGCCTTCACTGGACGGAATTAAATAGATAGCCACACAAGCCTTGGAACAATAATTAACGAATAAGATAATGGACTACCAGAAGCTTGTCAGAACCTTATTACCATTGAAATACGAATGCTGAGATCGTCTTCATTGGACGTACTTAAATGGATAGCCACACAAGCCTTGGAACAACAGTTTATGAATAGATTAATGGACGGCCAGAAGCTTGTCAGAAGTTGAGCATTCTTATTACCATGGAAATAAGAATGCTGAGATCGTCTTCATTAGGCGGACTTAAATAGATAGCCACACAAGCCTTAGAACAATAATTAACGAATAGATTAATGGATGGCAAGAAGCTTGTCAGAAGCTCCTTATAATTGAGATAAGAATGCTGAGATCGTCTTCTCTGGACGGAATTAAATAGATAGCCACACAAGCCTTGGAACAATAATTAACGAATAAGATAATGGACTACCAGAAGCTTGTCAGAACCTTATTACCATTGAAATACGAATGCTGAGATCGTCTTCATTGGACGTACTTAAATGGATAGCCACACAAGCCTTGGAACAACAGTTTATGAATAGATTAATGGACGGCCAGAAGCTTGTCAGAAGTTGAGCATTCTTATTACCATGGAAATAAGAATGCTGAGATCGTCTTCATTAGGCGGACTTAAATAGATAGCCACACAAGCCTTAGAACAATAATTAACGAATAGATTAATGGATGGCAAGAAGCTTGTCAGAAGCTCCTTATAATTGAGATAAGAATGCTGAGATCGTCTTCTCTGGACGAACATAAATGGATAGCCTTGGAACAATAGTTAACTAATAGGTTAATGGACTGCTAGATACTTGTCAGAAGTTCCATATCGTGGAGATATAAATAAATGCTGAGATCGTTTTCATTGGACGGACTAATGGAAGCCACACAAGCCTTGGAACAACAGTTTATGAATAGATTAATGGACGGCAAGAAGCTTGTCAGAAGCTCCTTACCGTGGAAATAAGAATGCTGAGATCGTCTTCATTGGACGGACTTAAATGAATAGCCACACAAGCCTTGAAACTTTAGTTTATGAATTGATTAATGGACTGCTGGAAGCTCCTTACCGTGGAAAAGAGAATTCTGAGATGGACACGGCGTAACCAAGCGTTCAGACGAAAAGTCACTCTTGCCCTGAAGGTTGATTGTGGGGCCGACAAACATTTCTCGTCTAGTCAGGAAATAGGTTCGAAGTGATCTTCACTGGGTGACTTGAATGGATAGTCACATGATCCTTGGAATAATAGTTTACGAATCGGTTTATGAATGCCAAAAGTTTGGTACAGCGTTGGAACATTTCAAGAAATCCTTCATGAATGAAATACTTCTTTGTGAGAAGAAGATTCCACTTACCTAAAATCATCTGAAGTCATAAGGCTAGTAGGCATGTACGGAGCAGAATGCTGGCCAAAAACACGAGCAAATCAAATGAGAATGCTGAGATGGAGACATGACGTTACCAGGCTCGCCCGAAAATCAAATTCCGATATACGTAAGATGCTCGGCATCGCATAACTCGGCTCCAGTAACAATAATGGAGAGAGATTATTTATTTGGTCACATTCAGAAACTTAATAATACGCCGCACTACTCTTTTTATGAGGAAGAATACACGCAAGCAGAAGTGGAAATCCCCTAATGATCATGCGTTCAATCAAATAGCTGATATCGAAAAGAAGAAATAAATAAAAATTATTGGAAACCAAAGCGTTCACGAAGAGCCAAATATTAATGAAGAAAGGTTAATTAATTTGGCCGCATGTTTATGAGGAAGAATTCACACAAGCAGACGTGGAAATCTCCTAGTGATCATACGTTCAATCAAAACAAGAATGCTTTTCATATTTCCCGTTATCCGTAAAAAAATGTATGGATAGGGTGTTATTGAGCTATATAAAGCTCTGATCGTGGCAGGAGGGTAACAGCAATAGCGGCGCCTCAGTTAAAACTTCATTGGCAACAACATTGCCATCCATTACCCTCCCTGAGTATGTCATAATTATTAAACGATATGGAAATTGCATTCTGAATATCAGTTGCTTAAGAGCAGCCGATTGTGATGACCATCTTCTAATCGGCTATACTTAAGATTGAAGTAAACAGCAAATATTTTTCAGCACATGCAAATAAACTGAGATGCAATATTAGCGAACTAGATGCAAAGAAAGAGAGAAGAAAATATGAACGTGAATTAAAACAGAAGTTGAAGTATATGCAACCGGAGGAAGGTGAAAATATTGCAAACATCTGGAATCGTATCGAGGATACTCTAATCTAGATACTGCTGGAATAAGAAAGGAAAAAAAAATGCAACTTAAAACAGGAATCACCTCTGGAGCTCAAACCTTGAGGACAGTTCGAAATTTGCCACCAAGACAAGAAGAATCACTACGAATCTAATGGAGAAATCCCATCGAGGGCACCATGCATGTGGCAATTAATCTTTTCTTCCGGGGGATGAATTGATCTATCTGAAGAATCACCCAAGAAGACTTTCACTGAGTTGAAGGAAGTCTTTTAATATAAAGAAATATCTCTCTAAAGTTATTAAATAGATTCCTATCTTCAGAATTGAAAGAACAGGTTGGCTTCGTTGTGGAATAGAGGGAATTATCGACACTGGCGTCAGGGAACTACGTCGCGAATTTGAGTCCGAATTGCCTATTCATGTAAGACTTAATTTGTTCCGTGTGTGTGTGTGTGTGTGTGTGTGTGTGTGTGTGTGTGTGTGTGTGTGTGTGTGTGTGTGTGTGTGTGTGAACTCGAGATTCCAGATTTTCAATCTGTGCGAATACACGCGAAGCATGGAATGCTGTAAACTACAGAAACCATTTACGTCACTCAAAGGAGTCCAGTTTTTCAGCTGGAAAAATAGGGTTAGTCACATAACAGTTTTCGCCAAACTTTTGTTTTCCTGTGTGCAAAACACTCGAGTGTAGTTAAGGAGTTGTGAATTATTATTTTGTAAACAGTTCTCCGAATAAAAATACAAGAAAAAAAGTGTGTTTTCTGTTCAATCTTAGCTACGAACATTCGATACATTCTGCGGCTGAAGGGTGGAGGGAGTAATTTATAAGAAAATGAGTTGTATTCTTTAAACAAGGAACACATTTTGCATATTCAATCAATTCTTCATCTTAACACAGTTTTGTTGTCGTATTCGTACCGCGTGAGAATAACAACAACGCAACTGTATCTCGTCCTCACTCCAGGAAGCCTGCGCAATGGAGTTCGTCTTCTGCATGTGGATACAAAACATTTCATGAATCGCATTTGTGTCTGCTTATAGCATTCGTCACCACAACAGGTGAACAACAAAACACTCTCGTGCAGTTTAGGAGCTGTAAATTATTATTTAAAAAAAAAATTAAACTATTCAGGCCAAATGAATCTTATAGCAAAGCCTAAAATCTTAAGAACTGCTGTAAATTTCAGTAAAATTCAACAAGCTAGAAAGCCAGACTAATTTGCATACGAATGAGCAAAATAAAATTATATTTTACATCAGGGACGACCCCTTTAGGAATTTTATAGGTGCTTATTGAGAGTTGGCGGATTTTATTGACAGTTGCAGATTTTTTTATTTCAATCGAACTATTGCGGGAAAAAAAAGGTGTCTAAAGGATACATTTGCAATAAGTCAACCTTAAATGCGCACAATATTTAATAAAATTTGCAATATATTCGTAGGATGTACACAACAGATATTCGGGGAATTCCGTTTCTTTCTTTTACTCGTGTAAATTGCAACTTTTATTAAATTCATTGGCCGACTGAATAGTATTCAATGAAATTCAGTATTTAGAAATTAAAAAAATAATAATAATAAATGTGTACGATCCAGTTTCATGTCGTCACTCAATAAAGCAGCCGCCAGCCACGACAAAAACCATGAAATTAATAATGAGGTTCTTTCGGTGAAGAATTACTAACTGGCTTATCTATTTTAACACATTTTAGCGCAGGTAAAGTAAAATTTCGTCAGCTCACTTCTCTCGTATTGGCTGTCGCGAAGAACACAAACCACATTCAGATTATGGGATTAAATGTCTGAATAACATGTAATATCAGAAATTTATAAAATCATTTCAAAAAGAATAACTTAAAAAATGTTTATAAAAATTCAGTAGTATTAAATCTCCAGTTTCTAACTTTTTTAAGAATGATTTTTTTTAATTTCTGAAAAAGATTCTACTATGCCTGTTTTTATCCTTAAATATTATATTCGTTAAAGTATGAAACTGTTCGAATTCCTTGAAGAGGCAAAATGATGTTTTCTTTTAATATCACTAAAATTAAGTAGAATGTGATAATTTGATGAAATAGGATTAGAATATATGAGACTGAACGATAAACAAATGAATAAGAATCGTATGAGAGAGTACGAAAGTTGAAACAGACAACGCAACTGGAACTTGATTAAAAGATAGAAAACTGAATAGTTTTACGAAAAAAATATGAATTGTCAACAAAGACAAAAGGACAGATAATTGGCTTAATAACGGTTATTTATAAGAATTGTAAGCTAAATGAGTATGAACTGCCTCTCATGGCTGAGTGAAAGCCCTCTTCCCCACCAATGGGAGGAGTGGTTGCACTCTCCCAAGTGCATATATGGGATGCACTTGGAAATGTGCATATATCATTATTATTATTTACAGATACTTTCGGGGGGGGGGGGGAGGTTAGGATAGGGATCCTAGATACATTGAAAAAAAAATACGGGACACATATTACTTAAGGTTAAAGTTTAGAATCCGCATCCATCACATATGCCAGTGTTACAAAATGATTCTAACTTTCCAAGTGTGTTCCTGGGAAGGTTTACTATGCACACACATTTTTACTAAGTATAAGTAAACAAATAATAAATCAAATTGTTAGGCTGCATATTTTCATCAAGCAACTTTAAGTTGCCTTCAAATGGTTTTTTACTTCCTATTATAGATACAAAATTGATTGTTAATGCAGTAATGCTCTTCTCACCTGACAATATTCTTATTAACCAATCAGTCTTGCTCACTCTTGCAATACTTTTCTGAAGAATAAATTTCACTTAACAATTGTTCGTTTTTAAGAATGACGCCATGAAAAGCCCTACAATCCTCACTGAAGAATGATTTTACAGTAAGCATTGATTTTACAGTTTTTACGGACAATTTGTTTTTCTCATCGGACCACAGTGCGTTCATGCGAGAAAATAATCTTTCGACACTCGCATTTGTTCCAGGGATACACATATCGAACTCCACTACGCTCTTTAAATTTGATTCTTCAACATTTTTAAAAGATCAACAACAGGACGCACTAATTCGTTTTTGGCTTATTTTACGAGACGTCTGGGATCCCTCGGTCAGGGACTCATCAAGGGAGACCACAGACTACACGCACCAGCTATCACACTTATTCTTGAATTCGTTGACGTTACTTGCACCCATAACATCCAAAGGTAATCATTCCAATCAGGTGCCATCCTATGAGAGACAAAATGTAGCTCTCACCCCCTTCGTTCTCAACTTCCAAGAATTGCCTTTCCCCATCTTCCATAAAATGAAAAATTCCACCAACTGAATTCCTGTGTGACCCTTTCAGAAGTTCATAAGTCTCAGTCATATCACCCTTCTTTCTCCTGTTTTCCAGTGTCTGCGATCTACAAATTCTCAATTCGTCTTCGTGATCACTGTTCCACACTCCTGATATCATTTTGAGACTCTCCTTGGCACTCTCTGTATCTGAATCACAACGGATTCAGATCATTCTGCATATTAGTCGTATTCCTGATTATATTACGTATCTTTCCATCATCAAATAAATAACTGTATGTCACATGTGAAATCTTTCCCAACGTCATTAATTTACAGATGGAATAACATTGGACCAAGAACTGATTCTTGGGTCATACTACTGGTTACCTTGAATCTCACAGATTGTCCACTCCATATACGACTCTTTGATATCTGTCAGTCAGCCATCCACTTAACCGCGTTAATATTTTATAATCGAAACCCATATTCTCCAATTTATGCAGCGTCTTCCACGCTGTTGTAAAACTCGATGTAGCTTGAAAATACCAAAGCGCTTCACATCGATTTTTCACATCGTCAAGTCTCATGAGATTGTTACAAAAATAACCTTGTTTGTCTCTATGTATTTTATGCTAAATATCAATGTAAATAACACTATGGAAGGTGAATGTACTTACTGCTTTAACAAAAATTTCGAGAATGTCAAAAACAAAGGCAATGCTTTACCACCGGAACTTTGTATAATAGCTCTATGTAACCATAAGAAAGTTGTTTACGATTTAAGTGTAGGAGAAAGTTATTTGCGAGCTCTGCGTATAAACATCTTCAAAGTTAGTGTCGAAGAGGTAGGCAAGTTTCAGACAAGTTTTCGCTGCCTGAAAAGATAGCATTAAAGGAGTGCTGGGAGGAGAGGAATGAACGGGTCGGTCTTAACAGAAGATCAAGGAGCCGTGCCGAATTCTTCGGGGGTTACAATCCTTGGTGCAAGGTCTTGAAAAACGCCAAATTAGAAGAGACTGAGCCGAACATCGGGGGCGGCAGTTAGAGTTATCGGCAGTTATACCACCAGTAGGATCCAGAGGACGGGACGTTAATATCCCGATGAGATGCCGCTGAAACAAGACACTCCAGAAGGAAGCCCCTAAGACCCGAGATGAAAGAAAAGGCATAGGGACTTTAGTGCAAGACTTTTGGATGAGTGTGCGACACAACGCCTCGGTAAGTCTGTTCCATATTTTGTTGTACATTCCTTTTGTGATCTAGGAGATACTTTATGAATGGACTGATCCCACGATGAGTCTTTTGACTCCATGGAGGCCTGTATAATAATTAGAAGAAGAAATAGCAATAAGAAGTGTCTTTAAGGGAGTCCTCTGATTTGTTAACAATTGGCATAAGATTTGTGTAATAACTTAGCATAGTTAGCTAACCGCTTTGTAAGTTAGAGTTTTAATAATTTGATTTGATAAGCAGAGAAGTAATTGGGTACTTATCTTGAATAGTAATTTAGTATTGAAAGGGGAATTTTGTTTCTGTATGCTAAACGTTTTAACGGATAGGAAGCGAGAGTAACCCCCTATCGATTATTTAATGTAATTTGTTATTAATGTAAATAAATGTGTTTTATTTATGTCAATAGAGTGCCACCTGATCTTTTATTTTGCAATGCACTGTTCCTAAATAAAGTCCGATCTGTGAGCGGGAAACAACTAAAGCATTAAACGTGTAGTTTAAGTACTTTAGAATCCCGACTGTTTATGTAAACTTTGTTGAAGGAATTTATGCTTGTAAGAGAGAGAGAGAGAGAGAGAGAGAGATCAACCGGACGTATTATTAAGTCTTACGCCGAAATAGAAATGCTGGTGGCGCAGTCTTAACAAATAAATTTTCCCGAGTTCATAGGCATATGACT
The DNA here is from genome assembly GCF_054136105.1 of Typopeltis vanoorti. Taxonomy (NCBI): domain Eukaryota; kingdom Metazoa; phylum Arthropoda; class Arachnida; order Uropygi; family Thelyphonidae; genus Typopeltis; species Typopeltis vanoorti. Next base: position 5,919,940 of record NC_143549.1, on the reverse strand, counting down.
GGTAAATACGAAAGGCGGATAAACATAATACGTAATAGAATAAGAAAGAAAGGTTACGTAAGCAAAAGCGCACTGCTAATAAAGAAGATATTACGATATAGTCAAACAAACAGCCTTGCGTTACAATAACAGCATATCGTTACACGGTATTCTGCCAGAAGCCTTAGCAAAATCCAAAAGTATCGTGTGGTATCCATTCCCCTTGTCTAGCTCAGTGGTAACATCATTTTGGAATGTGAGCAAGGCGCTAAAATATGACGTTCTCTTAGTAAACTCATGCTGTTCATTGCGAAGCAGAGATTCACTGTCAACCCATTTCTGAGTGCGAGCACTAACCAATTTTTCCAAAATCTATACGTTCCTCTAATGAAATATCTCATCTCGAGCGTGTCGTCGTTCTGCTTTACTTTTCATCCAACAGATGTCCTTTCAGATTCAGGTTGATGTTTTCTCCATCCTTAGGACAATACGCTCCAGTAAAAAGATTCAGTGGGTGCACTAGCCTTTTCAAGGGTAAACACACACACACACATGCAGGATGATTACTGTTGAATGAATTTCTTTCCTATCCTATTACTTAAAAAAGGGGAGGGCAGTGTGATTGTCCTGAGTCTCAATCCAAATCCAATTCATCCATAAAATGAATTTTTTGGGGAGATTTTCTTTGAATTTTTAGAAAGAGTGGCAAAACTAATTTATCTGCAGGCATCTCACATGAAAGCATTGGGTAAGATGATGAACTGCTCTTTTTACAAACGGTCTTCATAGCTGTTAACAACCAGGCACACCAACTGAGTGGAGACATTATTTATTCGGATCAATCACATCAGCGCTTAGGAATAAAATTTTTCGTTGAAGAGTTCAAGTTTGAGTTCTAGAATACCACAAAGCATCGAATGCCACGTGCTTAACTGTACGTTATGCAGATTCAATGTGAACAGGTGGACATGGTTATACCATAATTCGTACGCAATGCCTAACGTAATCCTACCCGCAGCTGGTCCAGTAACTAAATATAACTCAAGCCTTCACTTTGAAATGACTGGTGCTGCCTTCTATACACAAATGAAGGAACTACACATTGGACATCAAGCGTCAACAATTTTTGAAGCATAGATTACAGTCACTTTGTCTCAACCGTTCTCTAACATATCAATATTGATTAAACATCTTTTTTTTTTTTGAAGCTAGTTTTAAAAACAAAAAAATTGTTATAAATATAAATATAAATATAATTGTTATAAATAAAGTTAGAAAATTATAATATAAACATTAATCTTAATATTTTTCTAGAAAATTTTCTGATAAGAATTAAAGAAAACTTTAAAAATAGTTATTAAAGAAATTTGAATAAAATTGCATTTCTGTATGCATTTATAATAAACATTAAACATGAATAAATGCATAAAGAAGCTGTTTATGCGATGGAGTAAACAAACCGAAGCAGGTTTGGAATTCTGGGAAGACATTTCATTATCTTTGAGGTTCGATGCGCGTCTGCAGCAAGCTGACGATGGTCCGATCCAAAGTGGTACTTGTTTTTATTCGTGTGGGGTTCTCCCGTTCCTCGACCGCCTCTTAGGAGTGGATAAGCCCTCCTGTGAGGGGATTAAGTATTTTATGACCGGTTTGCCTGTTCTGAGGGACGTCACGGACGGGAATCGCACCCAGGTCTTCCCGGTCAAAGGCATTCGTCTATACCGACTGAGCTATGGAGGATCCAAATTGGTACTGATTTATGTGCGTTCTGAAATGGTTGTGATTATTATTATTATTATTATTATTATTTATTATTATTATTATTATTATTATTATTATTATTATTAAATACTTTCTATCAGGAAAGTTATGTCCATTTAGGATGGCAACGGGATAAACTGCAGGATTCAATTTAATATTTTACCAAAATGTACTCGTCGCTAAAACAAAAGGAGTTCAGTGTTGGGTTGACGTTTGCCAGGGGAAAGAACCAATCCACAGCCACACTTTGAAAAATAAAATAAATGAAAAAAGAAATAAAAAAGAAACATCAGGCGCTGTGTACTTAATAACGATTACTGTAGCGAAATGCCACGAAATTCACTCGATGCGTATAGAATGGCATAAATAAATCGACTCAGTTTATCTTCTCCTTCACATTCATTTTTTTCATTTTTTTTTTTTTTTTTTGGAATTCTCATTTATATTTATACACAGACGCATAACAAAATCGATATGTTCAACAATATCAAATTATGTGATCCCCTTTGTACATCACGCATGCGCCTGAGTCATCTATCTTTATATATATTATATGAGAGGGCGAATGACATTTAATGAAAATAAAAAATAATAATAATAATAATTAATGAAAATAAAAAAAAAATAAAAAAATAAATTTAAACTGGAATTAAATTTAAAGGGTAACAGAAAAAACAAATCCATCTAAAAGAAACCAAGAACTGTATTTTCTAAAATGTTCAGAGGCTTTGAAACGATGATTTCTTCCGTTTTATTTTTATAAAGAGTACGTAATCGGATGCAGTTGTTTGTAGAGATGCCAATTGACCGGCTTAAATTAAGAATCCAAGAAATTCGTTACCAAATATTAGTACTCAATGCACTTCAATCCAGAAATAAAATATTATGGCTGATTTTATAATTTCCTGCGTCCTTCAAATTTGACAAGAATCAAGTCCCGTTAAAATAAATGAAACACTTCCCTATTCAGGTAGAGATTCATAGAGATTGTTTCGTGCTGTGTAGCAGATTAGCGAATGTCCAGAACTGAATTAGCAAGTGCCTGTACATGAATTTATGACAGCATTCATGAATCTAGATCATTGGTAGAGGGGGGGAGGATAATCTGTATCACTTTGATTCTTATTACCGATTGAAGGAAGGGAGCTGTTCTAGACTCGTGTATATGTGTGTGTGTGTGTGTATGTGTTCTATCAGCACATACCTTCGGTGCCTTCGGAGCTACAAGCACTTCATCTCTGCACAAATGGAGAAACTTCCTTAAAACATATTTTAGCAATTAGCAATTATTCTTTATGTGTTGTATGTAAAATTTTATGTACATACCGATATTTGAATAAATATTAAGATATTTTTATAATATTAGATTCTCTTGGAAGTTTTACACCTTTTTTTTTATTATTCCGAGCACATGTATAAATAAATATTTTGCCTAAAATGCGGTTATTTGTCCGCGTGTGATGGCAGGGATAAGAATAGCTCCACTGCAGCCCATGCATGTCGTATGAGGTGACTATCCAGGGAGGGTAATGGATGGCAATACTGTAGCCAATGAAGTTCTAACTGAGGCTCGGCTATTGCTGTTACCCTTCTGCCAAGATCAGAGCTCACAGCTCAATAACACCCTATTCTTGTATTTTCCTCTGCGGGACAATACAAGGATAACAGGGAATATAAAAAGCATTCTTGCTTCGCCCACTAGCAAAAAAAAAAAAAAAAACGGTTATTTAAACTTCACTGTTTATGTGACTTTTCGCCGACACAAATACGGAATTAAGGTGGTCGGGTATATCACGGTTTTCTTTTCTTTTTTTTAACTTCACTAACCTTCCTTTAAAATATCAAAAGATCATCCTTTTCTCCTACTCTGCAAGTGAGTTATCGCCTTTCTTAAGTGAAAAAAATTTTTCTGTAAATGATAACTTCCTCATCATCATCATCATCATCATCATCATCAAATTCCTGATATGTACTCTTAAGGGGTGTACAGGATATTATGGTACTATATGAAGAACTTACATCTTTGCTAACTTCCTATCTACAATTTTCCTCCAAATCAATCTATTACCTGTCAAGGCTTCAGCATTGTCAGATCTTATATTTCTATCCTCTAAGGCACTTTGTACCGTATCAATCCAACTATATCTTTTCTTCCTCTGGGTCATTTTCCTGCCAACCTGCAGAGAGCACTTGTTTTGCTAACCTTTCCTCTCCCATTCTGTTTAAGCGACCATACCGCCTGAGATGAGCTCTGCTAATGCATTCCTGGATGCTGACAATGTCAAGTTATTCCCTAATATCCTCATTTTTAATATGATATTGCCATTGATGCCATCTGTTCACGCCACTAATCTTTCTCAGGACTCTCATATCTGCGGTCTCTAGTCTTTGGTCAAGTGTTTTACTTCTGATCCATAAGTTAAACTTGGTTTGAACACTGTCTTGTATACGGCTAATTTAGTGTTTTGACTAATACCAGTTTTGTTGATTCTGTTTTCTATTTCCATATTTAATTTACCATCTAAAAATCGTGCCGAAGTAGCTGAAATGTTTTACTTGTTCTATAGGTTCTCCATTCGCAATGCAGTTGATAATTTCAACTGCCTATTCTGTCTATTTTCATTGTCTTTGTCTTTTTAATGCTGACCTTCATACCATATCTATTACAACAGTTATTCAATTTAGTCAGGGAATCTTGCAGACTTGTAGCGGATTTATTTAGAAGTATAACATCGTCCGCATAAAGCAAGGAGCTGACATTAACATCTCCAATTCTGATATCATGTTTAATACCACTTTCCTTCATAATGTGATCCATATAGATAATGAATAACAGAGGGGATAATGTACATCCTTGTCTCACACCAGATTTAACATTAAACCATCTTCCTGTACTTCCTTCAATTCTAAATGCTGTCTTATAAGTCAAATAAAGACTAAGTATTGCTTGATATAATGCCCCATTGACACCATATAACTGCAGCGTATTGAATAGCTTCTCTCTTGGCACCTTGTCATATGCCTTTTCCAAATCGACAAAACCTAAATACAGATCTTTGTTATATTCCCATGCTTTCTCGACTATTTGTCGTAAAGTGAAGATCTGATCCTGACAGCCTCTATTTGGCCTGAATTCAGCTTGTCCTTCACCAAGCTTTTCTTCCACAACTCTTCTCAACCGTTTCTTAAGTATACTTGCATAAATCTTACCAGGAACACTCAGTAGGGAAATACCTCTGTAATTCTCACATTCAGTTTTATTCCTCTTTTTATATATATGAGAGCTCTACTCCAATCATTGGGAATTCGTCCCTCTGTCCAGGCCTTCTGAACTGTGCAGTGCAGCCACATTAAGACTTTTATACCTCCATACTTGAGCATTTCTGGTCGAATATCATCTCCTGCTACCTTTCCACATTTCAAGCCTTTGATGGCTTTTTCTGTTTCAAGTATGGATATGTATTCCTGACTACATGCCTGGTCAGTGTTTTTTTGCCACTGTACTGTCATCACTGTTACATGAAACTGCTTGTTTCATTTCGCAGTTTTTCAAAGTAATTACTCCATACTTCAAGGATATCTTTTTCTTCCGTTTTCATCTCTAACCCCTTTTACAGCACTCTTTCCTCCATTCCTAAGCTTCTTCAACAGCCTCCAGAATATTTTGTCACCTTCTTGATATTTATTTTCTATGTTCTTACCAAAATCCTCCCATGATTTTTGTTTAGCTAGTTTTTACAGTGTTTAGCTTTCTTACATTTGTCTCTGTATTCTCTAAGAGCACAAGCAGACTTATTTGCCAGGAACTTTTGATGTGCTTTCTTCTTTTCCTTCACTGCCTCTTTAAAACTTCCTGTGTACACCATGGAGTTCTGATTTTTCTATCCATAAACTTGTATTTTTTTCATATGAATAAGAATACACATATGTATATGGAGTGAATAAAAGGAAGTAGCTGTTTTACACTTACATTTTGGAAATGTGTAGACAGCGAATCTCTACTTTTTAACACGCCACAGTTTACTGCCATCCAGTGGCGTGTCAGATGGGTGATCGATGAACGCAGTGTTAACTCTCCTTTATACCAGAGTAATGAAACTGAATTCAAACCGCTTGTTATCTCACGACATCCCAAGCATTATCCTCTTTCCTGGAGATTGTTTTAATATTCCGATTTCTTGCCCTACTTTTATCATTTCTCTAATGTAATAGTAGCGTACTGGGTTGCTAGCCGTCTGTTTGTTTTTTCTTTTTTTTCTTTTAACTCGTTTTGGGTATCTTAATTGCATTTATACATACGTTCAATTTTAAAATAAATTATTTCCAATACAATGAACTGTTCTGAAGACAAGGAAGAATGTTTCTTCAAATATTCCAATCCAAAAAACCATTTCTATTAGTAGCGTTCTCTGATTAAAATTTTTTTTTTTCCTTATTAGCCTCTGAAAGCAACACAAAGATTATTTTAATATTCTTTGTGTTGCTTTCAGAGGCTAATTCATAAATGTTGCTCGTTAAATATTGGCAAAATCACTGCTTTTGGTCGCATCTGGCAAAATCCTATTTATTGCACGATATCCTATTATTATTATTATTATTATTATTATTATTATTATTATTATTATTATTATTATTATTATTATTATTATTATTATTATTATTATTATTATTATTATTATTATTATTATTATTATTATTATTATTATTATTATTATTATTATTATTATTATTATTATTATTATTATAATAACGCTCTGAGCCTGTGTAGCTCAGTGGATGTGGCGTTTGCACACCATCGCGCTAGGCCGCACGAAGGAAGTCTTGGTTTCGAGTCTAGTCGGCTACTAGAGGAAATTTTTCTAAGCCTTTTTTCGACCGGTTCCCGAGTTAGTCGATCTCTGGCACGGGCAAGCAGGTTTTTCCTCCCGGAAACTCGGGTTTTTCGTCCTGTAAACTCAAGAAAATCGACCGTAGAACCCACATTATTTCAGACATTAAATATATTGTGTTAGGGTTAGAGACCACGAGATGGCGGCACATTTGAGCCGTCTCTCTTCACTGCGTACCGCTTAATTAGTGATAGCCTTGGGCCATCTGTCTCTGATTGGGTACCAGTGGAGATTGAACTGCCCACTCAGTCTCCAAAAGTTAGATAGGGCTAAATGGCCTCGCCTACTCCCGTATACAGGAATAAAAAGGCGTTAGCTGATTTTTTTTTTTTTTTTTTTTTTTTTTTTTATAATAACGCTCTTATTGTTGCTCATTAATTTATTCGTATGGGATTTCCCCCCAGTACCTTTCAGGGAGGGGGGGGGTGATCCATCCTAATGAGAAATAAGGTATATATATATATATTTTATCACTCTAAATCCGTGTGTGTTCACAGGGTCTGGTTTGCCTGTCCTATAGGATTAAAAAACCGAGTTTTAAAGTGTAAAAACCCTCACCTCTGTATGAGACCGACTAACTCACCTTTAGTCGAAAGAGACCATATAAACGTTTCTCATATCATAGACAGGAATCGAACCCAGGTTTTTCCTGGCAAAGGGCTTCTTCTATAGCAACTGAGCTACGTAGGCTCTATTATTACTCATAATAACTATTTACACAGTTGTCTTTTGATAACAATGATGATACGCAATCCGTGGGGAAGGAATATCCGTAGTAGTTCCGAAATTAACAGGTTATAACTCCGATCTTCATATGTAGTAGAAATAAAAATAAATATATATTTATTTTTATATATAAATATATAAAAAAAATATATATATTTAAATATATCTTACAATTTTTCTAGTATATAATTATTATTATTAAGAAACAAAAGGAAGTTTTATTTTTATTTCGAACTTTATAAAAAAAAGCTTTTTAAAAAAAATCTAGTAAAATTTCAATAGAATTGTTAACACACTTTTTTGAATTAACTGTTAAATGTAAATATTATTATTATTGTTACGGGCAACTCCAAGGAGTCCTTAAACTCATCGAGGGAGGCCCTAAACAACTACTCAACATCCACACAGTATCTATCATACTTCACCTTGAACTCATTTACAGTCATGGCACCCACAACAGACTCTGGCAACTTATTCCACTCATTCACCACTCTCCAAGTAAAAAACCTAGCTCTAACACACTTGCTAATCACACTCTTAACCAGTTTCCATAGATGGCCCCTAGTCTTCTCACCACTCTCACACAGTCCTGTTCTGAAAAATATTCTCTGAATTAATCTTATAGAAACCCTTCAGTAATTTGAATGTCTCAATCATAGCACCCCTTTTCCGCCTATCAACCAATTTCTACAACCCACAAATCTTCAACCTGTTCTCATAAGGTTCATTCCATAGACCTGCTATCATCTTGGTCGCTCACCTCTGGATCATCTCCACCTCCTCCCCATCAAGAAGAAACCCTGGCACACATATCTGGGCACAGTAGTCAAGAGATGGAGTCTTATCAAGGCTCGATAAAGAGGAACAATAACTTGCTTGTCTCTGCTGATCAAAGTATTCTTCAGTAACCAAGTGATTTGATGAGCTGATTTAGCCACTTTTGCGATGTGCCCCCTAAACTTCAACTCCATATCCACCAACACTCTCAAATCCCTGGCCTTATCAATCTCCTGGAGACAGTTCCACCAATGTGGTATACTGCTGCTAATCTTTTCACCCCAAAATGCATAACCTTACACTTCGCCACATTAAATTGACATCCATTCTCAGTCCCCCAATCTATCCAAACCATCCTGCAAAATTTTGACACCATGTGCATTCACTATTGCCCTACCCAACTTTGCATCATCAGCAAACAAACGAACAGTTCCTCTCAGATCCTTTCCTGTATCGTTAATGAACATATTAAATAGTCGTGGTCCAAGAACAGAACCCTGCAGCACACTACTAGTCACAGGTCTTCTTTTGGACTCTACCCCTGAATAAACTACTCTTTGATATCACTCCATCAACCACCCTCCTATCCATCTCACCAACCTTATATCCATCCCCATATGCTGCAGTTTAGTGATTAGAATTCCATGTGGTATCGTGCCAAAGGCCTTAGCAAGGTCCAGCAGTATCACTGAATACCCATTACCTTTATCCAGTTCAGACGTCACTGTGTTATAAAACATAAGCAAGTTAGTGTGGCATGATCTACCCCTTCACAAAACTTTGACAATGACTGCTGATATGCTGATCGGTCGGTAATTTGCAACAGCAGTCTTGGAACCTCCTTTATGCAGTGGAACTATTTTCCCCTCTTTCCACTCCCTCGGGACTAACTCAACCCGAGACTCAAATTAAACAAAATGGTCAAGGGCACTGACAGTTCTTTAGTCGCTTCACGTAAGACCCGAGCTGGTATACCATCCAATCCCACAGATGCATTCACATTAAGGTTTTGTAATAGACTATTCACCTCCATTTCATTCACCTCAATTCCCGTATAAGCTATTGGTTCCGTCAATATCACCACCTGGATGATATACTCTTGCAAAGTGCTCACTCAGCAATTCCACGATATCAACTGATTCGGTTACCTCCCTACCATTGGCATTCCTTAAAATCATTCTGCCGTATACATTTATTCTTTTACTTGCAGCATATCGAAAAAACTGTTTGGGATTCTCTTTAGCTTGCTTGGCTAATTTCCTTTCATAATCCGCTTTTGCTTTTCTTATCACACTCGTTACCTTTCTGGCCTGTGCTTTGTACTGTTCATGGGCCTGCATGTCACCTTTCTTTTTTTTGAAACTCAAGCTTAATGGTGTTATTCATCCATTTAACCCCTACTTGATTTGCTATCCGGACTCTAGGTATACAGTCAGCCATTACCTCTTCAAATGCTCCTTTACCGCTTTCATATGAGTGAAAGAGAAAATGATATGAGTCAAAGAGAAAATGATATAAGGGCTAGGGCGTACCCCTTAAGCGACGCGCAGCCACATCGCCCTACAGCTGCGAGAAGTGGACGAGGGATACCGCATCAAGGGCGGGTGCGGTTAAAGAAGCGAGCACAGCAGGTGGAGAAGATGTTGAGAGTGGGAACACTGAATGTTGGAAGCATGACTGGAAGGGGAAGAGAGGTGGCAGACATGATGAGGAAGAGGAAGTTGGACATTTTATGTGTGCAGGAGACAAGGTGGAAGGAGGAAAAGGCAAAGGAACTGGGAGATGGATATAAATTGTTCTACTCTGGAGCGAATAACGAGGGAAGAAATGGTGTAGGAATTGTGGTGTGTGGCAGAATGAAGGGTGAAGTAATGGACGTGGGTAGAAGGAACGACAGGATTATGCGAACGAAATTGGGTGTTGGAGAAGAGCAAGTGGTCGTATTGTGTGTATATGCCCCACAAGTTGGTTGTACAGCAGAGGAAAAAGATGAGTTCTGGAACGTGTTAGATGAAGATATGAGGGAATTGGAAGAAAATGAGATGGTGATTGTCGGAGGAGACTTGAACGGACACATAGGAAGACAGAATAGAGACTGTGAAAGGGTGCATGGTGGCCATGGAGTGGGAATGATGAACCAGGAAGGAGAGAGGGTTGTGGACTTTGCAGTATCGTTTGATCTGGCAATTGTGAACTCGTTTTTCTACAAGAGGGAAGAACATTTGATAACATTTAGGAGTGGTAACAACAGTTCACAAATTGACTACGTTTTGACTAGAAGAAAACATCTTAAGGTTGTCACAAATTGTAAAGTAATTCCAACAGATCAAGTAGCACAGCAACACCGACTGCTGTGCGCAGACTTTAAAATAAGATCGAAGATAAGAATCTCTGGATGACATGGGATGAAGACAATTAAGTGGTTTCGCTTAACACGTTCATTGCCAATCACGCGATATCGCGTGGACGTCGCTAACTAAATAAAAAAATAAAAAAAATTTGGCCACCACACGAAATTCCAATTTTCAGCTTGGCAATGAACGTGTTAAAAGAGGAGAGTGTGAGGAATCGTTTTAGGGAGAGGGTGTTAGAGAGGATTTCGGATGGACTGGAACGTGTACAAGATTGGTGGAAACATAATTCAAAAGTAATCCTGAGCTGTACAATCGAGGTGCTTGGTGAGACATCTGGAAAGATTAGAGCAGAAGAAGGGTTGGTGGTGGAATAATAATGTACAAGTGGCAGTGACAGCTAAGCGGAAGGCAAAGCAGAAGTCGGATGAGTCAAGAGAGGTGTACAGAGAGAGAAAGCAAGAAGCCAAGAGAGTTGTGGCACAGGCGAAGGCCATGGCATGTCAAGATCTGTATGATCAATTAGAAACAAAGGAAGGACAGAGAAAAATTTACCAACTAGCGAAATGTAGAAATAAAGCAGCAAAGGACATCTTACATGTGAGGCAGATCAAAGATGCTGAAGGAAGAGTATTATGGAGGGATGTGGACATAAGAAACAGATGGAAAATATACTTTGAGGGACTTTTGAATGAGGAAAACGCAAGGACTCACAGAGGAGATGGGCAGCCTTCTGAGGGGATGGTGCAGAACATCAGTACAGTGGAAGTGATGGAGGCCATGAAGAGGATGAGGAATGGAAAATCGGTGGGCCCTGACAGAATTCCAGTGGAGGCATGGAAGGCACTGGGGGAAGAGGGAATTGACCTGCTGTGGGACCTGTTCATGAAAGTTTGTCAACAGTGGTCTTTAAAATCTTTAATGAGATGAGCTCTGCAGAAAGGAAGTGTAGATAACGTAGAATAGCATGTGCCAAGGACGGTGGAATAAGCAAAAATCATGAGACCAACGTCAGACAATATGATGAAAAATAGCGATCGGTGCAAGTGACAGAAGAAATGACTGGATCGTCAAGTTCAATAGATTATTAGAAACACAACCCGAAAGCGCCGAGGAAGAATGTGTGATGAGTTAGCCAGACTCATAAGGGAGGCGAAAATTTTTTTTTTTTTTCATTTAAAAAGGAAACCGGTCAGAAGAATAATCTCTAGATATATAGCCGGCCTGGTTGGCCGAGTGGTTAGTGTCTGCTCTCCAGCCAAGAAACTGTGGGTTCGAATCCAGCCTAGACATGGATGTTTGTAATCGTCTTTTGTCTTGATACATTCATTCATTCATACATGTGAATAAACACCCCTTCAAGGTGCACTGTGTATGTCACCCTTGTGGTAGTAGACCCAACCAGTGGTGGGATTAGCAACTGGCTCACTGCCCTAATGACCGTTTTAAGTATACAAAAACGATATACCGAAAGGAAGTTTATTATTTCATGCAGTTAATACTTAAATAAGAACAATAAAAGAGGTACTCAAAACTAGATTATGTTATAAGAAAGAGTTTTAAAATATTAATGAAAAAATATTAAATAATAGCTGACAAAAAAAACAATAAAACTGTTATCTCGCAAGCATAACGCTGGCACCATCGGAGCAAAATCCTATTAAATTTTTTTCTAGGTAGTTCTTAGTAAGCCCAACATTATTTAAACTTTCCATAACTGAAGAACATATTTTCTCTGCATCTTGTTTTTCCAATTCAACTAGTTCAACGAAATTTGTTGGTGATGTAACTGAATCCTCAACTTTTAAGAAAAGTATAATAACTGGTTTGCAGGATATCGTTGAAGCTTCGTCAATAATCAAACATATTTTCAATTAATTTCCTTTGCAATGAAATCAACTACTTTCACAAGTTTCATGAGAAAGTAATCCTATTCCCATATCTAATCCATTTTTAATTTGCACTTCTATCTCATCTATGTCTGAAAACGGTTTACATCTTTTGCCAGGCTGTAAACTGTATTAAATACTCAACAAGTAGTACTTACATATTTTTCATTCATCGTATCTATTATTTTGTTATCGAATCCTGCTCACATTGTTTTAAGTTCTCTTTACAAATGTTATGAACTTTTGATGAAAAATGTTTTTCATTTTTTTCCTTAAAGAAGCTTGTTGTATCTCTTTATTTTTCCCTGATGCCTCAATCTGAAAACATTTCCATTCTTTTGACATCTTTTATCTTTTATCTTCTGTGGCTTGATGGATGTCAGTCCCGTGGACTTTATTCCCTACATCGCTCTGAAATTCTCTGTTTAATGGAGAGATTTTTGAGCACTTGGCTCGCCCTTATTAGAGCTATGTTGAAAGGTTTCAATCTGTGATCAGGGCCGCCTTTGGGCGTTTATGTTTCCATCTGTCATTTTCATCATAGTTGGATGACTCACGAATGAGTAGGTTGGGATGGAGTGATGCTTGAGTAAAGTACTTGGTTGCTATCTGGAGGAGAAATGTAGGTATGTCTTGCAGGTTTCCATCTTGATGGAGAATGGTGTTTCTTACAAACCATGGGGCATCAAAGATCATTCGGAGGCATTTGGTTTGGATTAATTGCAATCGTTTGATGTTGCTAGGAGAGGTGTGACTCCACGCCGGGGAACCATAAGACAGTATAGGTCTGATGATAGTTTTGTATATTCTTAATTTGTTTTCTGGACTGACTTTGCTTCTGCGGTTGAGTAGAGGGTAGAGCTGAGCAATTGTTGAATTTGCTTTATTGCAAGCATGAGAGATGTGGGAGTTGAAACTGAGACGGTTATCTAGTATGATTCTCAGGTATTTTACTTCTGTTTGCCATGGGATAACCGTGTTGAACATCGTGATTGTTCCATGATGGTCTGCTTTCTTCCTTGTAAATAGTATGGCCGTACTTTTATCTGCATTAACATCTATTCTCCATAATTGAAACCATTTTTCAAGATTTTTAGCTGCAGTCTGTAATCTTTGGGTGGCCAGGTATGGTTTGAGCGATCTGGTGAGTATTGCCATGTCGTCCGCATAAAATGCCATGATGGTTGATGTCGTACTTGGGACATCAGAGATAAAAATGTTAAAGAGTAGTGGTGATAACAGGGTGCGTTGTGGGACACCTGCTGTGATTCTTCTTGTAGTTGATCTGAGTCCACGAAGTTTCACTTGAAATTTTCGGTCTTTTAGGTAAGAGTATGATTTGAATGAGGTTTAGTGAGTATTTTGCAGTAATTAGTTTGTGGATGAGGCCTTTGTGCCACACTTTATCGAAGGCCTTTGCCACATCTAGGAAGATTGCACCTGTATGCTGTCTCCAGTTGTATCCAATAGTGATGTATTCTATGAGTCTGTGGATTTGTTGGGTTGTACTATGTCCTGTTTTAAATCCAAATTGTTCTTTTGGGATTACACCTAGATTCTCTGTTTCAGTTTGGAGGCGTTTAAGAATTACTTTTTCTGCTATTTTCCCCAGGCTCGACAAGAGGCTGATAGGTCTGTAATTCTGGGGGAACTGGGGTGCTTTCCCTGGTTTGTGTACAAGGATTACATCTGCCTGCTTCCATCGAGTGGGAAAATAATTGAGTCTTAGCATAGCATTAATGATTGCCACAAGATGCATTATTGTTTTATGAGGAAGTACTTTAATAATTTTGTTTGAAATCTGATCAGGACCTGGTGCTTTTCTGTTATTGAGGTTCTTGATAATTTGGTGTATTTCATTTGGTGTAGTGTAGTTTGAGTTGTCATGGGTGGCGGGACGACGAAGTGCATAACGTACTTGCTTGTGGATTTTTTTCAATGAAGCGCAAGTCCGCATGAGTGCAGTTTGGTTGAAATTGCAGCTCCAATGAGTCTGCAAAAGCTTCAGCTTTTTCATCGTCTCGGTAGACTATACCTTTTTCTCCATGTATTGGTTTTATGTTGAGGTGATCGCTGCGAAGGGCTTTAGTCATCTTCCATAGCGAGTTATCTTCAATGCTTAAGGAGCTTAGTTTTCTCTCCCATTGCTGATTTTTATGGTCTTTGATTGCATATCGGACTAGGTTTATTGCTGTGTTAAGCTCTTTTTTATCCTGGGGTGATAGTGTTGAATGGTACCGTCGCCTAATTTTGTTTTTGCTTCGGATAAGTTTTAGAATCTCTTCAGGGAGCAGGTTAGTTTGGGTTGGAACGGTGACGGTGGAGGCTGTTGTAAGGCCAGATTGGATTGTTCTTTTTAGTTTATTGATCGCTATGTCTACTTCTTTGGGTGAGGAGATAGTTGGAACAGGGCCTGTGGTGTTGCTGAGAATTAAGTTGAGCTTCTTGAGATTTATGTAGGATTGTTCGGGGATGGTTACTGCTTCTCCGCCAAGGCTAAGCAGAACTGGATTGTGGTCGGAGCTAAGATCATTAATAACTTGCAACTTGAATTGATATGGGGTGTTCCTGAAAATGGCGATCTCTAGCACATCAGGCCTGCCCATTGGTCCATAGTGAGTTGGTTCAACAGGACCTGCTATGGTGATGTTTCTTGACATAGCAAATTTGTGTAGGCTCTTCCCGTTGTTATTGCTGTTTCTACTATTCCACGCAGGGTGTTTTGCGTTTAGATCTCCTGCCACTATTGTTGCTTCGTTTGTGTCAAGGAGTTGGGAGAGGTCTGAGGCTAGAAGTGATTTGCCTGGAGGGTTGTAGATTGAATATAGTTTTAAGCTGCCTGTGTTTTTTGTTTGTATTTCAATTCCTGTTTCTTCCAGGTTTATGGTTGCTGATTTCTTGATCTCATTGTATCTAATGCTATTTTTAACAAATATAGCAGTTCCGCCCCCTCTGGCATTAAGTCTATCTGATCTTAGTAGTGTGTAGTACTTTATTTTGGGGTTGTCACAAGGTCTAAGGTGCGTCTCATTGACCAGAAGGATGTCCATCTTGTATCTTTCAGTAAATTCTTTTAGTTCTAGGAGGTTGTTTTTTAGCCCGTTAGCATTCCAATATGCAATCTGTAGTGAATTATTTAAATTGACCGTGTTATCCATTAATCATAGAGAAGATGACTTGTGTGCTTTTGATGAATTTATTGGTGTCAGCCTGGCTGGGATTTGTTTTGCTAAAGGTTGTCAACATCTCTCCTAGTGTGGCAGCTAGGATTGCTGCAGTGGCTTGGTTGCAAGATGCCAGTTTATTATTAGAATAGACGGTAGAAGCATATGTCTTTTCAGGAGTAACAACCCGCGTTTTGCTTTCTGGTGTAATTCTCTTCTGATTAGGCAGGGGTAGAACCTCTCTAGTTTTCTGCAGTTTGAGTGGATAAAGTGAGCATCCCTTGTAATTTGCTGGGTGTGGGCCGCCACAGTTTGCACACTTAGCAGGTGTGGTTCGTGGCTTGACGCAAGTGTGTGAAGGGTGGTTGTTGCCGCATTTGACACATTTGAATTCTGCTTTGCATAGCTTTTGTGCATGTCCATACTTTTGGCAGCGATGGCATTGACCAGCTGAAGCCTTTTTTCTGAGAGGCTCAATCTTGATGACCAAACTGCAAACTACTTTAAGATCGTAAATTTCTTTATGCTCTTTACTGATCTCAACCAGGACCAGAGGCATAGGGCGCTTGTCCGTCGGTACATCCGTGAAATTTTAATCGGCTCTAGGCCTTGTGATTTGAGGTCAGTAGCTATTTCTTCGGCTGGTATGGTCTCAGCCAGCCCTCTAATTACTACTTTTAAGTTCTTTTCGCTTTTAAGCTGAAATGTGTGATAAGGAGCATTGAGATCATCCAGCAATCTGGTGAGTTGTCGGTAGTCCGAAATACCTTCAGGTTGAATCCGGATTCCTTCATCTGTGCTCTTTGCTGATGTAAATTTGATGTTTACGTTCTTCATCTTGGTTGTTATTGATGACCATTTTTCTTTGGTTCTCAAGATTATAGGTGGGATCCTCTCTTTAGGTTGTGCCCTGGAGTTGGTCTCTATTCTTACGTCAGGTTGTGCTGTTAACTCCATTGGAGTTGTTTTTTCCAGGGGTTGAAGGACTATTTCAGGCTCTGTTGCTGGCGAATCTTTCTTACGTTGTTTCCTGCTGACAACCTGATAATCTAATGAGTTATCCGAGTCCACTAGGGTCTGATCATTAATCGGTGACAATCTCTCTGTTATCTTGAGAAGTGCAGGGGAGAGGGTCAGGGGATTGGCAGTCCTCTGTTTCTACCTCCTCAACCTGGGATTGCCACCTTACCTGGCCATTTCCTTTGTAGTAGGCCTCCTACATGTTTAAAGACAGCCAAAAGCTGTTTGAAATCAAGCTCGTCATATGGAGACTCCATAGTTTGGCTTGAGAGAAACTAACAGTTTCCCAGGTAATCCTGTAGACTGAGAGTCTACTAGCAAATCCCGTAGACAGCTTATCCTGTGGACTTTTGAGGGTCCACTAGCAAATCCCATAGACACACTAAGGTGTCTACCAGCAATAAGATGTGACGATATAAAATACAACAATGGCGATACTAGCGGCAGTAGGCCTATCGTATCGCCCTTGTAAATTCAGTAGACTTACCTGGATAAACCAGTATAGAAAATAAAGTGCCTGTTTATGGCAGCAAGTAATTAACTGATATCATTAATGAATATAAGCATAAATCTCTAAAAACATATCAGTCAAATTCACAATTCACCATCAAAAAAACACGACACGAAACACTAACACGTGAGACGCCATTTTCATTCATTAGACACTCTTTTGACATATGAACACTTTTCTCTTTTATAAAGTCATATTTTGCACAATCCTCGCCACCTAACGTTTTGTCAGAAATTGGTGCTTATATATTTGAATATTTTTACGTTCTGTCCAGGTGTGGTCATATCATAAAGTTTTATAAACAAAGCACTATGCTTATACTATTGATAAACATCAATCAGAACATACATTTCATCGATACTAAACGAAAATTTCTTGCTGAATTAATAAATGGCATAGTCTATGGAGATTAAATATGATAGAATAATGCACCACAAACCTGTTTGTAACAGGAAAGTTGTGATAAAAACTGCGTTTTTATCACAAGTTTTTCCACGGCTTCCGGAATGAGCGATAAGATAACCCTTGAAATCTATATTTCTATTGGTTCATTGTGTCCTAGCTTCCTATTGATTTTACCGATCAGGGAACACCAGCGCATTCGTGTTCCCTGATCGGTACGTGGGAATTTTGAGTGTAACACAAAGCTGAAACAAACGACGAGTCACTACCTGGTTGTTTAGCACTTTTTCTCTTTATTATATGTTTGTTTACTGAAGTAACAAACGCGAGGGAATAAAAATGTAGTATTTCATCAAAGGTATTACGAGTATTATGAAGTGTAGTTCAGTGGAAGTGGCGCTTGCATCCTCTACGCTTTGTCGCTCGAAGTCAGACTTAAGTTCAAGTCTAGTCGCCAACTGGAGGAACTTTTTCTAAGCCTTTCTTCGACCGTTCCCGAGTTTGTCGATCTCTGGCACGGGCAGGTGGGTTTTTCCTCCCGGAAACTCAAGAAAATCGACCGTAGTACCCACATTATTTCCGACAGTAACATATAGATACTGTGTGAATGTTGAATAGTTGTTCTTGACATGTTAGGTCCTCGATGAGTCTAAGGACTCCTTGGAATTGCCCGTAATAATAATATCGTGTTAGGGTTAGGTACCAAGAGATGGCAGCATTTGTTTGCCAGCCTCTTCATCGGTGGATGCTATAATTAGTGGTAGACGTGGGCCAGCTATCTCTGATTGTCTACCGGTGAAGATTGAACTGCCCACTCAGTCTCCACAAGCTAGATAGGGTATAAAGGCCTCGCCTACTCTCTATAAGGGAATAAAAGGCATTAGCTAATTTTTTTCACCGATGGATGGAATGAACATTACTACGAGTGCCTAGAATAAGCTATTGTGCAGATGAACGTTAAAAAAGAAATTGAAATTTGTGATTTCCACATTGGGCAGCTGCCAAGGCACCCACCTTAAAGAGAACCCTGATTACAAGAACCAATTTAACTGATTTGCCGAACTCAACAAAAAATTAGGTATCGGTTCTGCCGAATGCCGAACCAGCTGAATCCCACCACTGGACCCAACCCTCCCACAATGCAGGAAGCCTTCACCCAGTAGTGGATTGAAAAAGAATATCATCATCATAGATTTATATTCATAATAGAGTGGCCACACACTCGATTGTTTCGGCCGTAACTTCAAAGATATCTGAACCATAAGCATGCGTACAAGGTGTTCCCAGACTTGTCTTAATGCGTCAAAAAAAGTTGATTTGCATATAAACTTCAGCATGGATTGTTGCATTATGCAATTATGGTGTAGTGTTGTAATTTTCGCTTGCAGCACATGCCTCCACTACTGATGGAGTAGCTAATTTGCGATATTGTAATAATAATAATTAGCACACTAGTATCAGTTTTCTACAGAGAAAGAAATTTTCACTAGCATTGGTATGCAAAGTGTAAGGACTCAGAATATATAGCGACCAAAAGAAATTATGCGTCGCCTTTTTTATGCATTTTTTTCATGATGTTCCTTCTCCTCTAATGATACAGGAAGCAAACTTTTGTGAGTTCCAGAATTCATTGATTTCAAAAAACTAGTAGAACTGACAAACGTTTCTGAAATCATTTTATCAAATCTGTGCTGACCTGCTTTTCATTGTCAAGCATTAAAAAGCGAAACAAAGTTTGGTGTAGTTTTGACAACTGAAGACAGTGCAGATGAGCATTTTCCTGATCAGATATTGACAGTTGATGGTCAGTCTATTTTCGTCCATTCTCATAAGTCCTCGGCAGGGTTGAAACTGACCTGGCCGCTAGGAATATTTCTTTTGATAGAAACGCGAGTGAGGGTACCATGTTTAGATATAGTATCGGAGTGCAGACGAAATGTAATCCTCTGCATTCACTGCTTGTGTATTAAGACACTTGTACTATAGATGTATACATTTCAAGAAATGAAAACAATCATTTCTTTGATTCATTGGTGTTATTTACTCTTTATGGAGGGAAGTCCTGGACAGTGCAGTAATGGAGAAAATTTCATACGCAGTACGATCTAATTTGAAGTCGGAATCACTGCGAAACACGAAATAAGGATGCAGAGCAGCTGTTGTAACATCCATTTCATCCTGCTTGACAAATGCTAAAACAAAAGCCTTGCCATAAAATAAATTTATTCTAGCTTATCTTTGCTGTGGTACATCCAGTTTGGTAAGATTTTTTGTGCAATGACGGGAGTGCAAAGCTAGTGTGACTCTTTAGTTGTGATGAGAAGTGGCTAAAGATAAGAATGAAAACTCCACTCGCATTAACGTTAGTAATGAATATTTCTTTGATCGACAAAAAAAAGAGTAGCTGCATAGTAACTTCAATTTTATCCACTTCTTGAAAATGTTTCCTCCACTGTAATAGTGATTTGAACAGGAGACTTACTGCAGTGGGTTCAAATATTGGCAGGAACGATATGAGAATCATGGTCATCTTAAGGCATGGGCAGCTGCCCCATGCTGCAATATTGTTCATGAGAGATCTCTTGGCAGAGTGTTAAAATTACTCGATCTCTCGCTGAACACTGAGCTAAGAAAGAGAAATGGAGATGGCGCACAATACGTCAATAACTAAATACTTTTCATACTTTACTATACATAAAATTTTTAAAAAATATTTCCAGGCAGATAACCCTTCAAGCAGAAATGAAGCGTGCTTTTATGATTGGAGCACAGAAGGAAAAGAAAATGAGCAAACTTCCAAAGTTAACATCATGGTTCAATCCAGGTGCAACGTCAGCTACTAATACTGCTCCTCCAAATACAGCATCGCCATCTACATCTACATCAAATCATCCACTTAAGGACATACCAGTAATAGTATGTCCATAAGTAACCCACTGTATTAGAATACTAATACAGTGGATTACTGGATTTGTAGTGGGCCGACATCGTGTCAATCAAAATTGAAACCTTTCAAACTAACGGTGAGTGTACGACGTAGGAGAGAGAACTCAGACAAGGCATTTATCAAAGAAAGTGTTCAAAGTTGAACTGCGGAACAATCATGGAACAACTATTTTCTTTGAAATATCGGGCTTTTCTTTTCTTTTAACAGAAACTTTGTGCATTACCTGAAAGGGATAATGTTAATTAATTTCATAAATCAGATTGCTTAACTTGTCAATTTTAGAACTTTAAATTTAGGCATCTCCCTAAAGTTTTGGTAGATTCAGAAGAGAGCGATACATCACTTTCATATTGCAACCATAAGCAATTCCATATTGCTTTATGTATTATATAAAGCATCTCCTGGTTTGCAAATTATGCCTTTGATACTCATAAAGTCATTAATATGTGTATTACCCAAGAGATAGATAAGCCCAGAACAAATGTCTGGAGACTAAACCTGATTTTTTAAGTCACATCAGCATTTTATTAAGCAAGGCATCAATAGGATATTAGACTATTTTTAACACGTTTTACATATTAAACAAACAATTTGTAGATCATCAGTACTATTCATGGACTGATGGTAAAAGAAAAGAGAAATCTGCTGATGCATTTCTAAAAAAAAAGATTACAGGCCTTGAATTCCATGTAACAGAGAGATGAAATGAAAGTGTTAAAGCTGGTTTGGTGATTTCAGCTGGAATTCGAAAGCAGGAAGATGACAAAAGCAAGATAAACAGAGAAGCATCCGGGAAAATACTTTTGAAAAGGCATTAATATTTAGTAGTGGTTGAAACATTATATAACGATAATATAGATGTCGTAACTCTTAGGGAAAACTGTATGATGATCTTCCATAATACAGAGGTAGAAAGTATGAATGAAGGAAGACAAGACGTTACTTCATTATGGTTGGAGCTGGACAATGAATGAATACTGACCAGCAGATGCTATTGTGCATACAAGAAAGTGGACGAATGGTGTTAGCTAGTTTGCAGAACAATAACCAGTCAGCAAAGGATGGCTGATCGGTAGAGCCTCTGCTACTAATGGCTCACACAAAAAGCTAAGCAAGTTTGAGCGCAGTTAGTAGTTGGAAGGGGTTCAATCATTCGATGCTGTGGGCACACTCTCCCTTGATGAGTCTTTGGACTCCATGGAGGTATCAAATAATAATAAATAATATCTACAGTAGAGTTACAGAGAAGAAATAATATACGTTTATGGGGGATAGCAGCTGCGTCAGTCTGATAGAAGAGTTATAAACTAACCAAGTCACTTTCTTTCTGGGTAGTATGAAGCATTTATAGAAATTTTTGGTGCATGACTCCATATGCGAGAACAATACTCACTACCTACTGCGTGGTGAAGTTATGGTGTGGCAACAGTTTATATGCAGATTCAGTGATTGTTACTAATATATATATATATATATTTTTTTTTTTTAAATAGCAAAATTGCTTCCTTAAAAAAGGTTCTATTCATAAGACTATTACACTTTTTTTATATAATCTTTGTCAAGTAGCTTTATTTTATCCTCCTACATGTTTCGCCAATTTTTCTATTGGCATCCTCAGGAATACAAACTAGTAAGCTAAAATGAAGGTAACAGACTAGGTTGTCTGTAACCTTCATTTTAGCTTACTTAGTTTACTGCCTAGTTTGTATTCCCTGAGGATGCCAATAGAAAAATTGGCGAAACATGTAGGAGGATAAAATAAAGCTACTTGACAAAGATTATATAAAAAAAGTGTAATAGTCTTATGAATAATTGTCAAGAAAAAATTCAATATAAGGTTCTATTCAATTTTGGATTTGTGTTTGGATTGATAGTGCTCTTTCACTTTATGTTGTGGTGAAAAGTGGTATGCTAAAAGGATTGCTGACTTCTCTGGATGGAGCAAATTTGTCAACTAGTTCTGCATTTTTAAATCTGCATGTGCAAATAATCTTGCAAAGCACAATATATAATGATCAACTGTTACCAATTAAAGATGAAGTGGCCTCAGTTAATAATGGAGATCATATATAGTTATCTGAATACACCTTAAATGACCAGCCATGAGTTGTTTCACCCTCTTTCATATCTTTATATATCTGTGAGAGGATCATGAATTAGCTGGATTGCACTCTTCTGTATAGAAGTGAACAATCTTAGAAAGGATTTTGGTGCACCACCCAAAATATGGGAGCAATATTCCATGGATGGATGGATTCGAGTTTTGCATAGAATTAGCAGTTGTGAAGTAGTTATGTTGTGTGAAAAAGCACCCCAAATTTTTTTTGGTAGCTGCAGAAGCTATAGTTGAAATGTGCCAGGAAAGATCGAAGGTACGGGTTAGTTCAAAAAGAGAAATGATTGTGATTGGATATCTCAGTATTACTGAAGGGTGGTGGGGGGAGGGGGGTAGAAAGAGATGCAAGCTCTTTCTTATGAGAGATCAGACAGAATTGAATGTTGGTGGCATTGAAGTTTAAGTTTACAAAGTTGTTCTTGCCCTACTGGAGTATAGCTAGGAGATCTGAGTTCAGGTACCCGGTCATGGTAGTTCTTGAGGATTCTAATACTTGAGCACAAGATTTGTCAAATGAAAAGGAGGAATGAGTGCACTGCCATCAGCAAAGCTATGGATAAGATTGAAAGTCTGTGAAAGCAGGTGATTTATATACAAGAGGAGGAGAGTGGATGAAAGAACAGAACACTAGGGTACTCCTGCATTGGTGGGAAAATCTGATGAGAGTAAACTGTCCACCATGACACACACAGCGAGAAAGTTGGTGATCCAGTTGCAGAGTGAAGAAGGCAGATCACAGGATGGCAGCTTGTTAAGTAGGCCCTGTGCCAAACCTGATCAAATACTTTTGAAATGTTGAGGGGAGCCACGAGTTTTTCCAAATTTTTTCATGGCCCAAGTCTAGAGGTGGGTGGTGAAAGCAAGATCAGCTGCAGATTGTGAATGGTACAATCCATCAGTGATGGCCTGTGAAATTTTAAATGGGAGTGCTGCCTATACAAAATAAAATAAAAAAATTATTTATTTCCTAATCAGTAACCAATTTATTAATAAATAAATCTACAGATTTATTAATAAATTGGTTACTAATTAGGAAAAAAAGAATTATTTTTATTTTGTATAGGCAGCACCTTCACTTAAAATTTCACTGGCAGCCACTGCAATCCATACTGCTGGTCATTGATTAGTCGGTATGTCTCTAGGTGGTTCAAGAGTTGGTTGTTGATGATCTCCATATTTGATGATCTCATCAATTATGGAGATCATCAACAACCAACATGCAGGATGTTAGTTCTATGGCAAAATTTTTTAACAAAATTGATGGGATACCATCAGGACCAGATGCCTTGTTTGTATTTAGGTTATTAAAGATTCATTGGATTTCTTTTTGTCAGAAGACTATGAGAAACATGAACATAGCCATTCTTGGAGTGGAGGGAACTTTGCTCAAGTCATCAATGCAGGAATTGGAAGAGAAGAGTAATGGCAGATAGTTGGCCCTTGTCTTTGGGTGAGGAAACTACAGTACCATCGAGACGTGAGAGTGGTGGAAAACTGGTTGGGGGCAGAAGTTGCGTCCAACGGCCTTGGCAAGGGACCAGGAGCAACTGCCATTTGGGCAGGAGGTGAGTTTGTAGCATTTGGCCCTTTCAGTCTTACTTGGACTTAATGATTCTTTTGCAACTGTTGTGAGTTGCAGTATAGTCAGAGTGGGAAGCTGGGGTTTTGATTTTGAGCCATTCGTGGTACGCAGAGGAAGAAATGGCTTGGATGGTGGCTGAGAATTTGGAGTGGAATAAGGAATGAAAGCCTTCATTCCTATGAGAATTATTCAATCCGAGAAGGTGCTTGGTCTGACTACTGCTTCAGTAGTCAGACCATGGGAAGGAGGAATAGAAGTCATGGAGGTCCTTCAGTTGGCAACCTTGTAGTGCCAAAGGACACAAGATTGTGAACTGGTGGGTGAAGGGTGTTCTATGGCAAAAGAGACTTGTATGAGATTGTAGTCAAACTTATCAAGAGGAGAACCAACAACCACAGTATACTTGGAAGGGGAGCTTGTTACGAAGAGGTCAATTGGGTTGGCAAATGGGAGGGGGTCATCAGGTATTCTGGTAGGAAGACTGATCTGTGATAGGCCATTGCTGATGGCAAACACACGAGCATCCCTGCCTGCTTGATTGGTGAAACTAGAGAAGGGAAGCAGTTATGAGTTGTGGACATTGAAGTCCCCGAGAAGAATGACCTCACTATTGGGGTCTTTCGACTGCAGGAAATCAAGCATTAGAAGGAACATATGAAAAGGGCTGGTTGATTTAGTGAAGAAATTTTCATGGGGATTCAAGGGTTTCCAGTGTTTGGCATGGTATTTTGGTTCTAACAAATGCACAAAGCACATCTGCCTTTAACTCTGAAATAAAGCAAAAGGATTTTTATCTTATCGAATGTTAATCTTACCATCACATTAAATCTTATTTATAGGCTTTAAAATATATGATTATTATCCTCTTTTAATAAGATATTAAAAACTTTTGCTTTTAAAACAACATTAACATATCATTAAAAATTTATGGAAAGACATCTGTAAACACAGAGAGCAAGGAACACTTATAGAAGAAATACTTTATTAACTTTGTCTAAACATTTGTATTTTATAAACTACATCATTATATTAGACATTCAGATGAGGAACAAAAAAAGCTTATAACAAAGCCTTTCCTGTTCACCAATAAACAACTACTCCTCCAAAGTATTTCCATAATCTTTGTAACTAAGGCACATAGTACTTTTATTCACAATCTACACACCAAGAGATCTCACTGGAACAATATCAGAGATCTGATAAATAACGTCTGTAAAATGTACATCTCAAAAATAACCCAAACCATTTTTTACATTTCAGATTATGCTGTTGAGATGAAAGACAAGTTATTTGATACTCAACTAGATACTTACATAGGTCTAAAACAAGACACACCTACTATATTTTTTGGAAAGAATGTATGATTTTTCCTCCATCATTCCACTGAATTCAAATTAACATATGTTTTTAATAAAATCAGTCAAACCTTTATAATTCTAATCCTGTGGGTGGAGATAGAGTCATAGATAATAGGACTGGGAGAAAAAGATTTAGATGAAAGGTTTAGTATTGTGTCAAGACAACAAAGACTATTATGCATTTCATGTCTGTTTTGTAAGAGAGGTGAGAAGACTTTCCAAGGCCACCATTTCCCCATGAGATCAGACAACTCATTTTTGAGTGAAAATTTTCTTGAAAGTGTTGTTCATGTTCTAGATGGAAATCAAACCCAGATCTTTTAAACAAAAGGGGCACACAGCATTCATCCAGCTGTTAGATGAAATCTAAAACAAGCTAGAACTTTTAATACAGTAATCTACTGTTTATCCGAACACATTGAGAAGGCAATTTTGCCATTCTGATAATTAAAGGGTTGTTATTTTGAAGGTCAGATAAACAATAGACTACTGTATTTTAATAAGTCAGAAATTAATATGTATAAACACATACATGTATAGGCAAAAAATATGCATATCGCTGCAAAAAGACGTGCAACTTTGAATGTACAATCACACATGCAGTTATGAATAACAACTTTTCACTTAAAACTGCATTAAGTGTACTTTTCTGTTTTTTTTTATATGAATAAAGCATGGCAAGAAAAAATATTTTTAAGAAATGGTAGGAAGAGGTTAAGTATTTGAAACACTAATCTTGCTATGCATATTGAGAGGGCTAGTTTATCATACTTTTGTATTCAATACTTTGAATACAAAAGATAAATATATTTACTGACATGTCACACTTCCTTACTGCCTATATGATAACAGCTTTAGCATAATGAAACATGAATAAGATGCACAGAATAACAAAAATAAATAAAATAATAACAAAATAAATAAAAAAAAAAAAGATAAAAGCAGATGTAGACAAGGATCTAAATGGAACTACTGTAATATCTTGTAGAGAATTATATTTGACATGCAATTATAATACTTGTCCTTATCCTTTTCCCAAGCACGGAAAAAAAAAAAGTTGCATCTTGATGTCACTTCATATCATATATATATAATCCAATCATCAATTACTGTTTATTCATAACCCAACTCTCAGATTGATTTGTTAAAACTGGACTGGATATTTTTAAATATTCAGTTCAATTTTAAGAAATGAACAAATATTTTCCTATGTTTTGTTTTTTTATTACTTATTTGCAAGTAAATTTATTATAGCACTAATTTAGTTGATCTTTGAAGACTTCTAACATATCATTTGCACAAAGTGAAAAGCTGAAAAACTTTTGCTTCTTATTAAAATAATAATATATATTATTATTTTATAGCGTTAACATATCTGCTCTCCCCAGGCAAAAGGCTGCGGGTTCGAATCTCGCTGTTGGGCATGCATGTTTGTGATTGTCTGTGGAAATACTAGTAGTGGTGGTTGGCAGTAGATGGCACTGATGTAGTTGCAGTTCGTTGTAGTTGGTGGAGACAGAGTTGTAGAGTAGGTGTCCTCCCTTGATGAGTCTTTCGACTCCCTGGAGGTGTCACGTAATAATAATAATATATGGAGCTCGACAAATGCACTCACCTGTGTGAGTAAATTTTACCATCTGGCCGTAAATACAGACTGGGCAAAATATAATATCTTTATTATTTAATAAAAAATGACTTTCCAATCAATTTTTTTTTAACTTTAATAAAAACACAGAACAATGTGCATAATATATAGGGCCATTCTACTAATAAAAAAATAATATAACAAATGATATTGTCCAAAAAATGTTTTTTTTTTTACTGTTATTCCTATATTTACATTATTGACTTTTCCCTTCTTGAATGGTTTTAAACAATAATAATCACCAATAATCACCTATCAACTTAATGAGATATCATTAAAAAATTGGGAGGGGGGGGGGGGGTTGAGTATATTTTTTTCATGGTGAGTAGGATTTTATACAGTTTGTCAAGTCCTGTATATATTTGTGTGTGTGTGTATTATTATTACAGCATATATATATATATTATTATTATTACATTATCTCACATGCAAACATTTGTTTGCAAATGCTTGGATAAAGGATAAAGACAAGAATATAATTTCTTGTCAAGTACAATTTGCTTTCATTTTCAGCAAGAAAAACACCATACACATTATTCCAGTATGGTGTAATATCCATATTATAATATCTCTGCAATGGGTATTACAATATGGATATTACTCCCCACACACACACACAAGGGATCCGAAGACCTATGACACAATGGTACTGTGTGTGTTGGGGGGGGGGGGATGAGTGAGAGAAATGGAACAGAGGAATGTATTGATGAAATATATTATGTATATCTGTCTATCTATCTGTATATATTTAATAAAAAGCTAAAATTTTGTTTAACAGTTCATACAGATGATATCCTTTTAAATAAATCATTTAAAAGACTTCATAGACTAACTAAATTAAATCAGTGCAGCAATAAATTTGGTATGAAAATAAGCAATATAAAGAGAAGAAATATGAAAATAAGGAGGAATCCAATCCAATCCAATTTTACAGATAGAATCTGAGTTTGATTAGAAATAAAACACTTGATTTAAGACTGGAGACACAGATATGAAATTTAATAAATTTAGTTTAATCCTTTATCCAAGTGTAAGCAAATCCTTCAGGTGCAAACTTTTTTTACTTACACTTGGATAAAGGATTAAACTAAATTTATTATAGTCTAACCAAGTGGAAAAAATTTCCAAGATATGAAATTTCTGAGTAAAATTAAGGTAATGAATGAATAGCAGAACTATATTTTAAACAGAAATACATCTGACATTATTATACTCAAGCATGTAGGAAATTTAACATAAAATGGCATGATTACTTAGAATAAATGAAAGATGAAAGGTTAACAATTTTCTTGGATTAAGAACTTAATCCAAGAAAATTTAACTTAAGATTAGGAACTGGATTGGGAAGCAGAACAAAAACTGTTCAGATCTGAGACCAAGCAACATATTAATACATTACCAGTTTATATAGAATAAACTGTAATATATTAATCTGGAAGAAAAGTTGCATATTGCAATATTCTTATAATCTGAACTGTGATTATGAAAATTACAGTATTTCCTACTTATTTCTGAATACTGCATTATGAAATGTAGATTTATGTATTCATAAGAAACACTGACTTAAAAAAATAAAAATAAGTTCCATTTTGGTCTATCAAACAATTAAGTTAGCTACATTATCGAAAAATATTGATAAAAAATTGGGACCATGCTTAGGGAAAATGTTTCATATTAAAACAAAAAAAAAAAAATCCAGATAAAGAGGTGCAACTGCACTCTAGCACATGTATATAAATATTAATAAAAGTTGGCAATTTTAAATTTATTACATCTTCTATTTGCTTTTTTTTTTCTCATACTCTAATTTTTTTTTTTTACTCTGTAACTGTACAAAAATAGACCTATTGGACTCTGATAGTAAAGGTAAAGCATTGTATTACATATTTAAGCATTCTACAATTTCATATATAATATCAAGGATGCAATTCCATAAGTAACTAAGTAGCTGCAACAAATATTGTTTTTTTTTTTTTCAGATGACAAAATTCTGTTCACAATTATCAAAAGTACACTAACTGACCATTAGAAGCAAACTTCTTTTTTAATGAACAATCACAAATATTTTTGCTTCTGTATGGTTATTTTCCACCAAAACAAATACAGATGATCATATGAACAGTTTATTACAGAAAAGTTTCTTATAGAAAAAAATTCCCTTTTTTTTTGAGCTGCTTGTTATAGTTAGAATTAACTGTATGCATTTTCTGAATTATTACTACATTCACTTCTCCCTTCAGTGATATATAAACTGTTGCCTTAAGGATAAAAGGGGAAAAAAAAAAAAAAGAAATAGAAAGTTCACCAAGAATCACTTGTAAGTGAAGAATGTTAGCATTACACAGGGGAAATCTGAACAGGAAGCAATACTGAACTGTATAACCAGAGATCAAGAGGATTAACTCACATGAATACAGGAGCTGAAAAGAAAATGTTGTGGAGGGTATATAAGGAGAAAAGTAATCAGCAAGCTCAAGCAAGAAAGATGATCAGTATAGTAATGAAGAGAAAAGAGTTTATGAGAAGAAATAAGCCGAGTAGGCCAAAGAAAATCCCAAAGACTTCTTTTACATATGGCAAGTAAAAGGAAGAATAACTACAGAAGGATAACTTGAACAAGTGCTGATGTAGTAGTGAGGTGACAGAAGCAGACAAGTCAGATGAGGTACTGAGTAGCCATTTAACAAAGGTCTATCATTCAAGTGAGAATACTGCTGTGACAGATACAACAGGAACTAATGTAAGAATAGAAGTAATAAACTGGAAGTACAAATGATACTTCAGAATCGCAATACAAATATGGCTCTGAGATCAGGTGGGATACAAGTTTGCACATTACAAGAATGCAAAGGAATCGGTGCTTAACTTAAGTCTCAGCTCTAGGAACTGAAACTATTTTGTCCTCCTTCCAATCCTTGGAAGGAAGGCAAAATAGTTCCACTCCAAGACCGTGGCAGAAAATTATAGACCAATTGGCATCTCAGAAGTGATTATAAAAGTACTGAAAAAATTTATCAAAGACAGAATTCAGAAAAGGAAAGATAAGAATATGAGGGATAGGTCACACTTTTGTATTTTACGATTTTTTTTAAATAAAAAAATGATGTGATGGCTGAATCAGATAAAGGGAATGACTAAAATAATATTCCTGGATTCTGCAAAGCCATTTGTAAAACACTTCTTGAGTATATGAAATTCCCTGTTCCAGCAAGTTAGCATACTTTGGACGGTGGATCAGCCACTATCTGAATAGATGAACACAAAAAATACTTCTGCAATCACAACTATGGTTAATCTGATCTTGCAGGCCCATGCATTGGATATCACTCCTAGGATCTTCTGGGGGAAAAATGTCATGCTTCCTCACAGTAAATTTAGAAAAGAAAGACTGTTTTTGGAATCTGCAGCTGCCCTCAGAAATAAATCAAATTTAGAATGAAGATCAGAGGATGTACTGGAAGTGTACAAAGACTACAATTTAAGT
Source organism: Typopeltis vanoorti (assembly GCF_054136105.1). Classification (NCBI taxonomy): domain Eukaryota; kingdom Metazoa; phylum Arthropoda; class Arachnida; order Uropygi; family Thelyphonidae; genus Typopeltis; species Typopeltis vanoorti. Next base: position 5,889,339 of record NC_143549.1, on the reverse strand, counting down.
TATTAGAGCAGTGCCTTTTTCTTTTTGTCAGCAGGCAGTTGAAAAAGAAAATGGAAAGAGTGGTCCTTATTGGGGATCTAAACAAAAGAGTAGACCATGAATCTGACCACATAGAGAAACATTTTGGAAAAATTGGTAAAAAAAAAAAAAAAAAATGCAAGGCTAATAATAATGGTATCTACTGGATTTTTTTGCTTTGGATAGGGAATAGTCATTACTAACACTACATTTCAAAATAAAGATGTGCCCAGGTTCATGTGGGCAGAAGACAGAAGTAATAAGAAAAACATTAGTGATTATGGAAGAATGATGGGACATTGCACCCTTTGATTAGATAAGTTTGATTCTTGTCGTGACAGGAGGAATGTTTATATGGTCTTTTTTCAATCAAAAGTGAGTTAGCCGATCTCAAATGGAGGTAGTAGGGTTTTTTTCCTCCCGGAAACTCTGGTTTTTCATCCCACATAAGACAAATTGGCCCTTCAGAACACACGCAATTTACATACAAAAAAAATACTAGTTGAGGTGGTGGTAGGCAGTGGGTGGCGTTGATGTAGATGATTGCTAGCAGAGGTTCGGTGTAGTGGTGGAGATGGGAAGTTGTATAGTAGGTGTCCTCCCGCGATGAGTCTTCGGACTCCTTGGAAGTGTCATGAATAATAATAATATTTTCTTTTTTTGCTTGGTAGTGAAATCTTCATGCTGGTTCAGGATACAAGAGAGTGCAGGGAGAATTGGAAGTGACCATCACTTAGTTTTAAGTAGGATAAAAATTAATATCACATTAAAAACAACACTATGTAAGAAAGTTTTAAATAAGAATTAAAATTGAGAAGCATTTACAGGTAAACTGTACACTCAACTATAGAAATATTATTGAAGAAAAAATGAAACAGTTCAACCAAACCTTGGAGATTCAGTGGTAAGCTCTGAAGAAAACATTGATTGATTCAAGGTAGGGAAGCATGTGATGGAGTACTAAAAGGATAGAAATATAAGAACAGTACAGTGGGCACAAGAAATTAAAAAAGAAAGCTTACCAAAATTTCCTAGTCAGCAGATGCTGTAAAGGAATACAGAGAAAAATGTAAGAGCACTAAGCTGTGTGTAAAAGTAGGCAAAAGAAAAGTCACAGGAAGACTTTGGTAAGAATATAGAAAACAGATATCAGGAAGATGGTAAAATGTTCTGGAGGCTATTGAAAAAGTTACTGAATGCAATCAGAAATGCATATCAATGTCTAAGATAAAAAGAGCCATCAAAAGCTTTATTTGACTAGAAATGCTTATATAAAAGTTGGAGATATAAAAGTTTTTCAGTGGCTATACTGCATAATTCAGGGGCCTGCACAGAAGGTCAAATTTCAGAAGACTGGAATAGAGTTCTCAAGGTTCCCATCTATAAAAAAAAGGAAATAAAGTTGAATGTGAGAATTGAAAAGGAATTTCTCTACTAAGAGTTCCAGGTAAGATTTTTGCAACCATATACTTGAAAATAGACTGAGGAAAATTGTGGAAACGAAATTGGAAGAAGAATAAGCTGGCTTCATGCGAAATAGAGGTTATCAAGATCAAGTTTTCACCTTACAACAAATAGTTGAGAAATCATGGGAATATGACAAGAATCTGTACTTAAGTTTTTGTAGATCTGGAAAAGTCATACAACAAGGTACCCATCAGAAAGATTTTCAAAACACTATTATAGTTATATGGAATAAACAGACCATTATACAGAGCAATACACAGTCTATATTTAAGTTGCAAGTCAGCAGTTAGAATTGAAGGAAATACAGGAAGATGGTTTGATGTAAAATCAGGGATAATACAAGGATACACATTATCTCTAACTGCATTTCAGATATTTATGCACAGATTTTAGTGATAGATGGCAAATTAAATTTGAAAATAGACAACAGAATAAACAAAGCTGGTATGGTGAGCAGCCAGTTGAATAAATTTATATAGAACAATGCAGAAATTAGCCCAAACACTAAACTAGCTGTATGCAAAGCATATGATCAAAAATTAGAGATATGAGAGTTCTGAAAAATATTTAGGGACTTGAACAGCATCAATGGCAGAATCATATTAAAAATAAAGACAATAGGAAGGAACTTCACACCTAATCTAAGGTGGTATGGTTACTTAAAGAGAATGGGAGAATGAAGGTTAGCAAAACACACGTTTGATGCCAATATGGCAGGAAAAGATGCAGAGGGAGGTCTAGATGGATTGATTTAGTCAGAAGTGTTTTAGAAGAATGAAATGTTAGATATAACAATATTGGGAGTGCTGACAAGTAACAGACTAATTTAGAGAAAAATTGTTGATATATTAATAATAATGAAACCTTATTCATGTAGTGCTGTCATAGTAATGTGAGTACACCTTGAGAGTATGTATCAGGAAATTAACCTTCCTACTGGTCAAGGTGGATGAAACAGTGAGACCAAATTGCACTTCTTATCCATATTATTCAATGAGTGTTACAGAATCATATTCAGATTTAGCTGAACGTCTATAGACACCATGGCAGGTTGGGGAGGTTAATGATAATGAGAATTTTTTTTTTAATTTATTTTAGCTAGCAGTATTATATAACAATTTGTATATTATGTTGAATGAACTGAGGCAGTTTATTTATTCATGATGCTGAATACTTCTAATTTTTTAGGAAATGACAATGTAAAGTATATTATTAATTACAAAAACTTAAATTAATAACTAGCTATATTTCAGCAATGAAACATTGCCATCTTCAGGGATCACAAAACAATGATATGTTCATGCAGGCACTAACACTAAGCAAATGAGGCTGAAGAAAGGCAACTGAAGTTAGCATGCTAAATTGGGATGTCTTGGCCTTTGGGTAGATGTTCTTAGAACAAAAGTTCCCAAATTTGGGGCAGTCTCATGCACCCAAATTTGTTAAGGTTTGGGAAGTTTTTCAGAGCTGAGGCTGATTCAAGGAATAATCTTTCATACTTGTACTTGCTGCAGTGTAATAAAGTGGACTTCTTCCAGTGTATTCTGTGGTGGGTATTCAATGCATGGTCAGCAAGGCCTGAGTGGCTGTATTGGTGAAACCAGATGTAGTCTTTGTGTTCAGATACCCTGATATTGGCCGTCTTGCCTGTTTGGCCACAGTAGGATAGTTTGCAACTGCAAGGGACCTGGTATACTCCAGGTAGATCTAGGGGAAGTGGCTGGTCTTTGGTGGAGCAGATTAGAGATGCCAATTTCTTATGTGGTTTGTAACTAATTGTGGGGTCATATTTTCTTGGAATTTTTGTTAGTTTTTTGGATAGACCCCAGATATAAGGAATGATGATAGATATAGAGTAGTGTTTGTTGTGAGAATGGGGTGTTGTGGTTAACTGGTTTTTAATATTTTTTTGGATTTTTTAGGATTGTAGCCATTGGCTAAAAAGTATTAAGGATTATGGTTAAGTTCAGTAGTTAGGGCACTGTTATCTAAACTGATGAATTTTGCCCTGTTATATAGAATTTTTATAACCCTATATTGTTGGCAGGGGAAATGGTGTGATTGCTGGTGAATGTATCTACCTGTATGTGTAGGTTTTCTGTAAACAGAGAAAGCCAGGGATCCATCAGGCTGGCATGTAATCAGAGTATCTAGGAAAGGTAGTTTGTTGTTGTTTTCCTTTTCCAAGGTAAACTGGATCCTGGGGTGTTGATTATTTAAGTGCATTGAGAAATTGTGGAGTGTATCCAGGCCATACAGCCAAATAGCAAATACATCACCCACATAGCGTAGCCAAAACAGTGGGTTTATGTGGGACTCAGGTTATGGCTTCTTTAGGACTGACTTCAGTTGCCTTTCTTTAGCCTCATTTGCTTAGTGTTAGTGCCTGTGTGCATATATCATTGTTTTGTGATCCCTGAAGATAGCAATTTATTCCCTAAAAAAATAAGGGAATGACAATACAAGAATCATGATGCCTGAATGTGTTACATTTCTTTTCTGTGGAATTACAATGTAAAAGTTTTTCCAAAATATGAAGGGACCAACATACAGGTTCAATTGGTGAAAGAAAGGAAGCAGTTTCCCTCTTTTGAAATACTCTTTAAAATCATCAAAAAACTTCTTCTGTTGTGATCAATGAACTGCTAAGATTATGAAAAAGGAACTTCGAATTGAAAATATGAGTTATTTGAATTTATAAATGCAGTTTATCAGAAGGAGAATTATAGAATAGCTAGACTTGTTAGTGCTATAAAGTAATAAAAAAATTCATAGGAATTGTATCATTGATATTCTTGATACAAATCATCTATCAATGGTACAGCAGGGTTTGCTTCCCATATAACTTTTTTTTAATGAAGAGGTTAGAAGGGACCCAAGTAACGCTTGTGATAGATATCAATCTGAAGTTTGGTAAAATCATTGATAACATTCCACATAAGCCTGCTAATTAAAATGTAACAGTGATGATCACTTAGTGAGATTATTATTATTATTATTACGGGTATCTCCATGGAGTCAGTAGACTCATCGCGGGAGACCCAAACTAGCAAAACAATATCTATCATATCTCTTCTTGAATTCATTTACAGACGAAGAGCTCACAACTAAGTCAGGCAATGAATTCCACTCATTCACCACCCTCCAGGCAAAAAACCTTGTTCTGACACCTTTGTTAACCACACTCTTCTTTAATTTCCAGGGATGACCTCTTGTTCTTCCATCACTATCACACAGCTGAAACATTTCTCCAGCATCAATCCTATAAAATCTTTCAGTAATTAAATGTTTCTATCATATCCCATCTTCTTTGCCTATCAACCAATCTCTGCAATCCACAAGCTCTCAATTAATCAATGTAGGGAGCATTTTTTACATCACTCACCAACTTGGTCACTCTTCTCTGAACTCTCTCCACAGCCTCCTCATCTCCAAGGAATCCAGGTGATCAGACCTGAGCACAGTAATCCAAATGTGGAAGTATCAATGCTTTGATATGGACAATAAATTGGTTGACTGATGATAGGAAGCAGTATTTCATAGGTAGGAATCTTCTAAGAACTAGGTGACCAGGAGCAAAGTACCCTAGAGTTTGGTATAATTTTTGAACCTAACTTTTGATTAACATATGTATTAATGTATGAATTATTTACTAATATATTAAGCAAAAGGTAGGTTCAAAAATTGCAAGTAAATGTTTTGTCTTTGCTGATGTGGTGCAACTGAGTCGAGTGTTCAGGTGATCTCAGTTCTTTACAAAATGATTTTGTAAAGAACTGAGATCAGAGCATAGGAGAATGGACAAAGCTTGTCTTTTGTCCATTCTCCTATGCCGACATTAGTGGCCTATCATGGCCAAGTAACTTGGATTTTAAACGGAATTAATGATTAAATGATCTTACAGGGTACTGAGTCCAACTGCATAGTCCATTACATCTGTCAATTGCATGTACTAAATGTAAGTGTATGCAATTCAATAAGAAGGTAATATTAGAAATGTAGAATGATCTCTCAAATTATCTGGCCTTCAATTAACTGACCCTTGAATAGGCTATTTTATCATTAATCAGGTAACCGTACCTTCATTTACCCAACTCCCAAATAATCTACTTGACAAATTGCTCTCCTGCTGTAATTGGATAATTAAGGGATTACTGTATATGGTGAATAAGAAATTTAAGGTTCTTCCATGAAATAGAACCTCTCTAGTTCAGTCAGTAAGGATAATATCCTTTGGTTGGAAAAACCTGGGTTCAAATCCTGAATCCTGAATCCTAGAATGAAAAAATCCCTTAAGGACTTTTCAACTGAAGATGAGTTAGCCAGTTTCATATGGAGGTGGAAGGATTTTTCTTCTGGCAGTTCAGGATTATCCTATAAGGTAGGCAACTGTCCAGAGAATGAAACTATCCAGATACAATCTGCCGACATAGAAGACTAATGGATAAGATAAATGCAGTTTCTAGAAAGCCAAGTTATCTGGCTGTGATAGGCCACTGAGCATCTCATACATAAGAGGAACATGAAGATATAAGTTTAAGAATTACATTGGTAAGACAACTAGCACATGGAAAATTGTTAAGTTCAATGCCAGGTTTCATTAAAAGAAGATGTAATTCTTTTCAATGAAATTATACTTTTATACAAGTCTCTATTCAGGCCAATATTGGATTATGGTTCACAACACTACTCACCCAATCTTTTAATGGGTGCCAATAAAATCAAAGGAATTCAGAGAAGGTGTGTGGTTATACTATATCCTGATAATGATAAAAATTAGTTGATTAATTGTAAGATATTTAATTAAAACTTATAAGTTGGTGATATAATACTTTTTTTTTTTTTTTTTTTTTAATGGAGCTCCTACTGATGATAGGTTGTAAACCTAATAATACATCAGTACAGCGGATGAGATAAGGACTTTTTCTATTTTATATATATATTTTTGGATTTTTTTATATAATCTGAAAACCCTGTTCTGGGTTTTCAGATTATATAAAACCAGATTATATTGAAAACCAAACATGCCACCTTAGACCTGTAATTAAGCAGGTCTGTAGCAAACTCCTCCAGGATAGTAGAAGCTTGCTACATCCAGCTATTAGAGGGAATAATAATATAATAATAAAAGTGAAGATGAAAGATATAAGAAGTCAATACGTTGCTCTTAGTATTGAAAATAAGTGAAAATACTTTCAAACAACAGGTTATATAAAGAAAATAAATTTACAATGCTTCTTAACACCCTTACTGGCTTTTGAAGTGTTTATATATGTATTCACCCACTGAAATTGAATATCACATTGGTGTATGATCATATAAGCAAAATAATAATAAAAAAAAGCTGAAAAAGTGGAAGACAAGAAAATGTACACAAAATGAATACCACATTTGTGTGTGATCATATAAGCAAAATAACAATATGAAAAGAAAAAAAGCTGAAAAAGTGGAAGTACAGGGATGTATACTATATGTGTGGGTACAGTATATACTAGCCAACTTATGGTATAGAATTTTATGTCACATACATCAGTTTGGATAATGTGTGGTAATTACTATCATTCACCTGCTGTGAATTATTTTCCACTACAAAGCCCTTGGAAGAAGGATGATGATCTGAAGATACTTGCAGTGTGGAGAAAGAGATTCAAGTTGGGAGATGGGGGAGCAGAAAGAATGAAGTAATTATACTAATTTGAAAAGACAGAAAGAGTTAATTACAGATGGAAGGGATCAGGAAAGAGGACAATGAAAGTAGACAGTTCCATTTTAAGTGAATTGCTTAATTGATTGTGGTGGAATATCCCATTTTTCTTTCATTTCACCCTCTGATAAAGAAGCTTAGCAAAAATGTAAATTTTCTATTGTTGTCATCCCTTCTCTTCATTCTCTTACCTCCTCCCTGACCCTTCCTGTTATCTCTTCAAATATTCTTGAAGAGATAAGAGGAAGGGGGGGGCATTTACTTAACTTTCATTTCTTCATTATTTAAAAAAAAAATTTTGTGGAAAACTTAGGAGTGACTGACATTTTAAATGTGACATCACAATAATAAATTTTTGAACAGAACAGATACCCACATGTAATAAAATTACTAATTTATTGATAATATTCCAAATCATTACAGCACCAACTAACAATAAGTTGGATGACATTAAGGTTGCTGACCTAGTTGGCTGAGTAAATAGCATCTGAGCTCTATAATCAGAATACAGATTTAAATCCTACTGTAGCATGGATATTCACTGCAAATTTCTTTATGGGGTAGCTAATGAGACCACCATCTTGCTTATGGAAAACTCTTGAAAAAATACTGTGTTTGGTCTCTGGAGCAAAATCCTAGATTAACTAACACTTATCTGGTTGTGAAGAAATCTAATAAAGCATTTCCAAATGTCACTTAGAATCAGTCCTTTTTTACTGAGAGAGCGATGAGAAAAAAATGACTATGGTGGATTATCTGACAAGAGGCAAGTTTTTTTTTCTAAACAAGATAGAGAGCTCTTGTTCCATTTTCCTTCCCATTATGTGTATGGGAAGAGTGATGACTAACTGCTGGCCTGGTTGGCCAAGTGGTTAGCATATCTGCTCTCCAGCCAAAAGGTTATGGGTTTAAATCCCACAACCTTTTGGCTGGAGATGGATGGATGTTTGTGATCGTCTGTGAAAATACTAGTGGTGGTGAGCAGTAGATGGTGTTGGTGTAGATGATGATGGTAGTTGCAGTTTGCTGTTGATGGATTGAGTGGGGGAGACAGAGAGCTGTAGAATAGGCACCCTCCCCTCAATGAGTCTTTGGACTCCTTGGAGGTGTCATGTAATAATAATGACTCTGATCTTTCTTCTCTATTATGAGCAATGCCTCTAAGATGTTCTTTCTTTCTTTCTTATCTCAAAACTTCTAGGATTCTAGAACAAAGTAAATCCCAGAATGTCCATAGAAGGAGAGCAGAGGAGACTATATATGGTAAGAATAGGTTTATAAGCAACTGCGATATCTTAAGATTTGAGAAGATTAGCAGTTTTGGTTGAGAGCCTGCCAATGTAAGCGATTACAACTGAGTCTCTATAACGCATATCAGGATTTGGTTATGGAGTGAGATTGGAGAATAGTATTTTTTGGAAGTTTTCTATGATATTCATTAAGTGTGAGTTGGTGGAGAAGAAGTTCCAGCTCTTCGTTTATAGGGGTACAACCAGTCTTGTGAATTTTTGAGACCCCTATACAACCTTGATGACAACGGATGCATAGATTTGAGTTTTCACATTAAATTTGTTTGGATAAGTTAGCATATTTTGTAGGCATTCATTAGTTTCTTTGTGATTTGTCCATTTAAGGTCATAGTCTAGGGAGGTATAAGAGAAGTCTTTGATTCCAAGTGTTGATTTCATGCAGTGTTGAAAGGCTCATAGTTCTCTACCATGAAATACCACTGCTTTTCTTTCTTTATTTCTTCCTTCAAGAAGAAATGTCATAAACTTAGAAAAGAAAATGTTTTGAAATTTAAGAAAGAACAAAGACATTACATGTCTGAAAAGCAGACAAGGCACTACCACAGTCATAATCAGCTGTGCTGTGTTTATGACTGTGGCTGGGCCTTGTCTGCTTTTCAGACATGTAATGTCTTTGTTCTTTCTTAAATTTGAAAGCACTTTCTTTTCTAAGTTTGTGATATTTCTTCTTGAAGGAAGAAATAAATACCATGAAATACTATTGCTTTTCTTTCTTTATTTCTTCCTTCAAGAAGAAATATCACAAACTTAGAAAAGAAAGTGCTTTCAAATTTAAGAAAGAACAAAGACATGTCTGAAAAGCAGACAAGGCACTACCACAGTCATAGTCAGCTGTGCTGTGTTTATGACTGAGGCAGGGCCTTGTCTGCTTTTCAGACATGTAATGTCTTTGTTCTTTCTTAAATTTGAAAACACTTTCTTTTCTAAGTTTGTGACATTTCTTCTTGAAGGAAGAAATAAAGAAAGAAAAGCAGTGGTATTTCATGGTAGAGAACTATGAGCCTTTCAACACTGCATGAAATCAACACTTGGAATGCTTAGGAGGGACAGCAAATTTATTCAGCATATTTTATTCTGTTTTTGTTAAACAGCCAGTTGGAGATATTCAGTATCACTTTATTGTCAGTCACACAGATCTTCAATTTCAGAGTTTTATTGTAAAGGACAGGAAGCATTTTTATGCACTTCTTTTTTTCTCCAGGATGAGATTGTGTGGTTATATGAAGGACTTATTGAATTACCTAATTGGTTTAATAGGTTGGCATTTAAAGAGTTGGCTGGTGTGCTGGTTTGTATTAATGACACGAATACAAATCAACCACTGTTTAACAAAAACCAAAAACATGATACTGAATAACTTTGCAGTCACTCCTAAGAAAATTCGAAAAGTTGATTTCCTATGCAGTGTTGAAAAGGCCCTTAATTCTCTACCATGGAATACAGCTACTGATCTTAGAATCCTGGCTACAGTTCTTTCTTTGCCCTCTTCCTCCAAAAAATAATATCACTAACTCAGAAAGGAGAGTGCTTTCAAATTTAAGAAAGAACAAAGACAGCATGATTCTTTAGGCAGACAAAGGCAACTCCATAATCATCATGAACATGGCCAAATATAATTCAAAGATTTCACTTCTTCTCTCAGATCCTCCACTCACACCTCATTTTTACATTTGCTAGCCATATATTTCTTTCATCCTGAAGAAGCCATATGTAGTTTGTGATAAAATTAGTTATTTTATATCTTTGATGTTTTAAGGATACTTGTGACATAAAGACTGAATAATATATGCACGTAAACACAAGAAAGATATTTAATTAACCAAATATTTCGGTCTGGAAATAGCAGACCATCTTCGGTGGCACTACAAGAACTGTTCTTGCAGTGCCACTGAAGATGGTCTGCTATTTCCAGACCGAAATATTTGGTTAATTAAATATCTTTCTTGTGTTTACGTGCATATATTATTCATTTTATATCTTTACATATTAATAACCAAATAAAAACCCAGTGTTTTAGTCAAGAATAATATTTATTTTGGTTTACTGCATTGTTTTTAGATGATCATCTCATGAAACAATGGATTCAGACACAAATAAGTAACCATGAATGCACCAAGAACTAAACTATTTGGTGAACTGCACCTACAAAATGGAAATCTACAGTATTCCAAACTTGGGATAAGGGTTAAATAACCCAGAAGTCTACTCTAGAACCTAAACATGGAACTTTCAAATCTTTCAAGCCTCTGATAAGAAGAGTGTTGGTATCATAACAGGCCAGTGCAATAAGAAAACTCTACTCTAGAAACCAATTGCAACCAATAATGCAAAATTATTTTTTCCATTCCCATTAATACAAAAATACACTAAAAAATGGACAATTCAGGTTACAGGAAAATGTTTACCACTATATCATATGTATTTATAATCACATCTTTATAAAGTAACTTGTATTTATATCAATATACAGGGTGTTCGGGATAAATTTGACAGTTTCGTAAGGAAAAAGAAAATCTTCTTTGTATCTATTAAATTTAATGAATTGACAAAAAAAACATTACAGGCAGAGTTAATTACAATACTATCAACAAGATTTACTCAAAATAACCACCATTAGCATCGATCACAGCTTCAATTCTGCTTCGGAACCTCGAACAAGCTGATGCTACAGTCTCCCTGGGAAGGGCCGCAAAAACTGTTTTAATTTTATCCATTAACTGGGCTTTTGTATTACTGGAAGTGCGATTGGTGTCTTTTTCAACTGCGCCCCATACAAAATAATCCATGGGGTTAAGGTCTGGGGAGTTTGGAGGCCAAACATTTGGACTGGTGAAGTCGTAGAAATTTTCAGACAACCATTTTTGACTTTTCCCAGAGGTGTGGCAAGGGGCCGAATCCTGCTGCCATACATACGGCCTACCATTGGCTACCCTTGTTATCCAGGGCTTGACTACAGTTAGCAACTCCACGAACAAAGCCCGAATTCCAATGCCAGGGTTCTTCAACACCTGTTCCTGCAGATTTGCGAGGAATTCTGCTGTACGAACGCAATCAGATCGTCTGCTAGGGATCTTTCTTCTTGCTACATCCTCGTAGTCACCATTGCAAGTCTCTAGTTCATGCCTGATTGTTTTTACTGTATTCAGGGAGCATTGGGCAGCAGTCGTAATATCCTTATTTTGATGGCGGGCACGAATCATCATGATACAAGTTATTCTCTTCCATGATTCAGGTGGGTTCCAGCTATCCATCCTTTCTGACATCTTGTATATGAATGAAGAAGGGTCCAAACTTTTAAATGAAGAGAAGTGTGTGTTAATACATGTAACTTACGGAAAAATATAATTAATTATAAATATGTCAAATTTATCCCGAACACCCTGTATATATATATATATATATATATATATATATATATATATATATATATATATATATATATATATGCTATAATATTTTTATTTTAAGATTCATCTCAAACAAGGAGTGGAAATATAGTTAGTGGTTTCACCTATAAGGAATAATGATACTAAAGCAGCATTTTGAAATATTGCTCCAATTGGTATGCTATGTTAGTCACCGTTTCAACAACTTTCTAAATTCATTCCGTTATTGAGATAGGACTGGAAAATTTCTTTTACAACTGGCTCTGAAAAATGTTGATTGACTGTACAACAACTGCTGGAGAACAAAGCTCATGCATTTAAATGATAAAATTATTTAAAATTTACAGTTTCCAAAAATTAATAATACTAATAATAAATAAATAAATATAAAAATAATAATAATAAAAGATTTCACATTAAGATAAACCATCCCAGCTTACAAATAAACAATATCTACAAATGATATTTTTTATTAAAATGTATTTTATTTTAAAAAAATAGAATACTAATTAAGTGACAGACAGTTGTGTGAAACTATAAATATCATGTCAGTTGAACAATTAAGGCCTTCCAAGCATTTCACACTATCAAACTACCCACTGTATATTCAGTGGAATAACTAAATTATAACTGGTTAAATTGGGCTAATGAATAGTGTATGATACTTAATTGCAGCAAAAAAATGTGTTGCAATTAAGTATCACACACTATTCACTATCTGATATAATGGGCATCATGCATAAGTTGTCATTAATGTTTATAAAATTATAGATATTTGTTTGTTGTGAATTCTGACATGTGAAAATGCATATGAAATCACAGGAGCAAATCATGTATACAATACATTATAACACAAACAAATAAAGTCTTATATCATGACTCACTGAATTAAATTTCAAAATAATTAAAAATTGAACTCTATTTCCCACTGATTTAAAAATGACAAAAAGAAATCAATATTAGATTATAAAAAAAGCAAGTATGCCATATATATTTTACACTTAATATATATTACTTTAAGTATTTAACACACAGTGTTAAATTTCACATTATAACTCCTGGACTAAAAAAAAACCTTCACAGCTAGCAACTATTTTTAAATTTAATTTTTAACTCTAATCAATTCAGAAAACTATTAAAATTATATGTTGTTGTTTTTTTATTTAAAAAATCTTACACATTGCTATTTCTAATTTTCAAGTAGGCAAATCTGTATAGCATCTCACTTATAGAATACATATAAAATGCAGTTTATTTTCAGAATAAGAAATATCTAATATATATATAAAACAATAATAAATACTGATGCACAACATGATTACCAGAATCAAATGTATAGTTATCATTCTATTTCCTCAAAGATATTGAGAATTCTCATTCATGATGTGATACAAGTGCAATCAGATCACTGCAGATTTTCCTGATCAGTGAATACCTGGCATGCTCACCCTAGTATTTTACTGAAAAAAACACTAACTGGTTTAAGCAGAACTGATCATGTTATTACCAAAAAAGGACATTCTGGTTAGTTAATTTAAATATATAAATATATATACAGGTATTATAGAATCAAATTTTAATACACAGTATATGTATTATTTTATATGCGTACTTGATGATCAACATATGGCAATTAACATTAATTACACATGCCATCAAACTCTACTTCAAAAAACATTTTAGCACTAAGATATTAAAAACTTAAATAATAGCAAATAGCAAAAATAGTTTAAACACATTCAAATATAATGTTCGTTTTTCACAAATCAGGGGAAAAAAATTCTTACTAATGAAAAACATTTCGATAAATATAAACGTTCATACTCTATTCTTCCCAGTTACATAAAAACAAATTCATAGGAATCCTAAAACAAATAGAAATAGCCATGTAATATATTGAAATGAATCTATGGGTGATTTTTAAAAATTGACATAAAAGAGGAAGAGGTTGGGGGGGGGGGATTACAATACGTTTCTTAAATATATTAAAAATTTTTGGCAAAGCACTCAATATGCAATGCAAATATCAGCATTCAGTTCCAACAGATATAGAAAAAATTGCTTAACCTGTAAATGTGATAGTTGGATAAATTATCAAGACAAAAGCACTAACATTAAACACATATTCTGATATTTAAATGTCAAAAATCAATGTTTATTTGCTTAATTTAAACAGAAACCCTAAAAGTTATTCCTCATATAGTTCAAGAATAATACACACCATAAAAACTTCAGCAATCAACAAAAGCTAGCATTGCTGCTAACATTGAAAAATAGATATATTTTTGTATATTACAAAAAGTGATGTTCTTCTAATATTGTCCTATCCAACTGTTTTGGTTTCACAATATATTCCAGGGTTAATGATTTACCTTAAAATGTACAACAGAGTCTCTCCAACTTGCTGTCTATATACGGAGCTGTACAATACGGAATGATATATAACAAGTAAGGAGATCAAGTGATTGTAAGTCTTGGACCTAGGCAGGAGTATCACTCCATGATTTCTTTATCACTTCACTGTTAAAATGAGACTGGCTAATACCTGAAAAGAAAAATAAATACATAAGCATTATTTTCTCTTCATGTCCAATTAATGAATCTGTATGTGTGTGTGTGTGCGTGCATGTCAAAAAAAACGTTATTCCTAAGCTTAAGCTGAATACAGAAAAATTAAAAAAAATCAATGCAATAAAAAATAACAGATACATATCAGCAACAAACTGTGAGTCAATGTGTTAATAACACATTTTTAATACACAAAATCCTCTCTGTGCTTAATGTTGCATACGTATGTATATTTTCTGCAAATATTATTATCACCCCAAGACCTCATGGAGTCAAAGACTCATCTGGGAGGTCCTTTTATCTCACACACACAGCTCATCATACCATGTTTTAAACACATTCAAACTCTTTGCAGACACCACATTCTCAGGCAAAGCATTCCAATCATTCACAACTCTGAATGAAAAAAACCTGCCTCTCACTCCCATACTCACACCCTCTTCATACAGTTTCCAGGGATGACCTCTGGTTCTCCCTGATCTCCCACTATTCTCTGTAAAACTTCTCCAGCATTGATCCTATAACAACCCCTTACCAACTTGTCTCTCTATCATATCTCCCCTCTTCCTCCTGTCCACCAGACTCTGCAAATTACATCTTCTCAATCTTTCCTAATACTCAACATTCCAGAGGTCAGAAACTATCTTAGTCAATCTCCTTTGGACCTTTTCCAACATCTCTTCATCCTTCTGAAAACCCGGTGACCAAATCTGCAACCAACTCCTCTGTTATGTGGAAGAGGAATTAATCACATATCTTATGTAGTAGAATAAAAATGTTTTCTTCATTTTTAAAAAATATTTGACTTTATAAAGAATTCCAGTAAAGGAAGTTATAGGAATATAATTTTCTTCCTGTTAAAAATTCATCTTGTTGCTTGGTGAATAAATTATTCAGAGGTTATTTGATCATATGGTTTAATAAATAAATTCACTTTGCCAATTTGTCTGGAATATATGACTGGGAAAAATTAATGTTGAATCCCCCATTCCTTGAGTTTTAAAAATCTTTTACCAAATTCAACCATTTATATTTGATGTTACCAGGAAGATGGAATTCTGGTGAAATTACCATATCTCAGAGACTAACTCCAGTCACTTTCTCACAAGTATTCTGTTTCTCTTTTATACCTCTTTTGTTATTTTCAAGAGTACTTGAAAATAACTAAACATACAATATTACTATCCAACTTCAAACTAAACTAGTTATTTTTATCCTCTGCTTTCTCCATCTGTGTTAGAACAGTCTTTTCTAAACAGCTTTTCCAAAAGGAGTACAAATATCTAGTTGTTGTTGTTATTATTATTATTATTCAGGCCTCCATGGAGTCAAAAGACTCATTGTGGGAGGTCCTTCCTAAGAACATAAAGTCTGTCAAGATTCATCGATGGGAGGTCCCCCTTAAGAAACACAAAGAAATACCACTTCTTAAACTCATTGACCGTTCTCGCTCTCACCACTCCATCAGGCAATGCATTCCACGGTTCAACAACCCCCCCTGCAAAGAAACCACTCCTCACCCTCTTGTTCACAGTTTCCTTTCATAACTTCCAGGGATGGCCTCTTGTAATCACTCCTTCCCGCTGTTCAACCAAGCGAAAGAACTCCCCAGTGTCAACCCTGTAACCACCTCTCAACAGTTTAAAAGTCTCAATCATATCACCTCTCTTTCTTCTATCCACCAAACTCTGCAGTCCACATTCCCTCAGCCGATCCTCATAACTATGCTTGTACAGTCCTTAAACCATCTTTGTCATCCATCTTTGTATCCATTCCACAGTTAATTTATCCCCTTCAAATCCTGGGGACCAAATCTGAGAACAATAATCTAAGTGTGGTCTGATCAGAGACTTATACAACGGAATGATAACCCTTTTATCTCTGCAGGTCAGTGTCCTTCTCATAATTGCAGCAATCCGCTCTGTTACCTTCACCACCTTTGCAATATATCCCCTAAATTTCAGGTTTCTATCAATCATCAACCCCAGATCTCTTGTCTCCCCTACTTCCTCCAGTATAACTCCTTCCATAGAGAATGCAGTCCCATCGATGTTTCCCAAACCTCAAGACCTTACATTTTGCTACATTAAACTGACACCCCCATTCATTTGCTCATCTATTTAGCTTATTCAAATCCTCTTACAGGGCTACCACATCTGCACTATTACTAATAATCCTTCCTAGCTTCGCATCATCTGCAAACAACTGAATTTCCCCTTGCAATCCACTGGCAATGTCATTGATATAAAGGTTAAACAATATAGGTCCTAGTACTGAGCACTGTGGGACTCCACTTGTAACCCTCTGCCTCCTTGAAACTGCTTCACCATACACAATTCTCTGATACCTATCAGACAGCCAATTCTGAATCCAGTTGACCAATATGACATCCAGACCCATGTGCTGCAACTTAAATATCAGCTTATCATGTGGCACCCTGTCAAATGCATTCACCAAGTCTAAGAAAATTGCAGTATATGTCTTTCCCTCATCTAATGTTCTTGTAACTTTATTATAAAAGGCTAGCATATTGCTAAAACAAGAGCGCCCTTTCACAAATCCATGTTGACTCTCACAGATAACATTACCCTAATCTGCCCAGTGCTGTATACGGTCCCTCACTACTTTCTCCAAGATCTTAACAACTACTGATGACACACAGACTGGCCTATAATTAGACACTTCCAGTCTGTTACCACCCTTATGCAATGGCACTATCTTACCTTCCTTCCATTCCCTGGGCACCTTTGCCAAAGCCAGACTTTCATTAAAAAGCCACGTTAAAGGCACTGTCAATTCCCTAGCACATTCTCTCAAAACTCATGGTGAAATACCATCCAATCCCACAGCTTTACTAACATCCAGAGTACTCAGTATCTGAAACACACTCTCCTCCTGTACCTCTAAACCTCGAACCTGCCTTATCCCTCTAGCATTAAAACTGACTCCTCTAGGATGAAATACTCCAATAAAGTGTTCACTTAACAATTCCACTATGTCCTCTGCATCAGTCACTCTATTCCCATTTTTATCCCACAATATCATTCTTCCACAGTCATTTCTCCTCTAATTGGCCACATATCTAAAATATTCCCTAGGATTTTCTTTGGATCTTATTTTTTTGAAAAAGCAACTGGGCTCATAAACTTAATGCATTGAAAGATACTGTCTGGCTGACAGTATATTACATGGCTGACAACTGCATATCACATGATAAAAAAAAGAAACCCTGTTTCTTTTTTTTTTTTCATCTTTACCCCCCCCCCCCAGATATTTGCAAATGTGCTTTCAAAGTTGAAAAGCCTTCTGGGTAATGTAATAGAACATAAGGTAGTCCCTGACTCCCCTCCAGGTACTCAGATTCATTGAGGGAGGTCATATATCATCCGTGCCAGCAGTCCCACTTTTTCTTGAATTCATTTATTACCTGCACACTCACCACCTCCAAAAGGAAAGTCATTCCAACTACATATCACTATATGAGAGAAAAATCTAAAAATTAGAAAATATTTTCAGATATCTCTTGTCTGCATTCATTCTCAACTTGCATGGATGCCCTCTTGCCCCACTCTCCATGAAATAAAAGATTCCATCTACTGGTGTCCCATATCACCCTTTAGTATGTAGGTCTCTATTCTATAGCTCTTCTATTTGCTAGTGTCTGCAGTTCACAATTTTCAGTCCACACTCATAATCTGCATTTCAAAGTCCTAATATCATCTTTCCTTAGCACACTCTCCATTGTATCTGAATCAAATTGAAAACAACAAAAGACCAGATGTTGTCACAATAGTCGAGATGAGATCATATCAAGGCCTTATGAAGAGATTTCTTCGGTGAGAAACAGATCTCAGAATGATACTAAAGTTAACTCAACACCAAAGTCTATTTTCTATATACAACAGCCTTTTAATACTCTTTCTACAATAATTGAGATTTTCATAATTAACATTTCACTTACAGAAAATGCAGATCATTTTCAAAAATGAGTTTCCAATGTTCTGAATTTTTACTTAGTTTGAAGAGAATAAAAAAAGTTTGAAAAAATGCTATCAGGGCAGTGGAATCAAAAAAGCACTAAGAGGTGAATATATAAATACAAAATTAATGATGGAAAATCTCATGTAAAAAGATTTTTTTAATAGTATAATTTTCGCCTGTGTCACAGGCATCTTCAGTACATGTTAAGCTCAAATTAAACAATAACTAACAATTCCAAAAAGCGCCATCTAAGTAGCTAGTGTAAGATAACTAAAAATATATATATATATATATATATATATATATATATACACACAGTAAAAGGTTAGGAAAGATTAGCTGATTTGTAAATCAGCTAATATTTCCCATAAAGGGGATAGATGTAAACCATCAGATCTGTTTAAGCTAGGAGAGTGGAGTAAAGTTTCACATGTTTCTTTATAAAGCCGTTCTATGAGGAACCAACTTTTGTGAAGGACTCTCGTCTTTTTCCAATGAACTCTATGTCTGGTTAAGATGGCATGTTCTGCAAGTCCAGACTGTTCAGGTTTAAGGTACTGAATATAAGACTGGTGTTCTTCTAGTCGAATAGAGGCAGATCTTCCTGTTTGTCCGAAATAAGATAATCCACAAGCGCAAGGAATCTGGTAAACACCTGGATAATTAAGATGTGGAAGCTTGTCCTTAGGAGAAGTGAGAAAGTTGGAGATTTTTCTGACCGGTCGAAAGGCAACAAAAATATTCGGTGGTTTTAAAAACTTTTGCTATACGTTCACTAATGGCGTGTGCATAAGGGATAGGAATGCACCTCATTTCTCCTGTATTTGAAGAGGAAGATATATTAAAACTACTCAAAGTTCTTTTGATGAAGGAATTCTTGTATCCATTAGATAGAAAGGAAGAAGTAATATATTACAGTTCTTTCTGTAAGAGATCGTCTGAAGAACAAAAGGAGTTGGCCCGATGAACTAGTGTTTTAATAGTTCCTGCCTTTTGACTGGGATGGTGATGAGATTCAGCATGGATATAATGGCCAGTATGAGTCTTCTTTCTATAGACTGAGAAATGTAGGTTACCATCTGGTTGGCGAAGAATTAGAAGATCTATAAAGGCTAACTGCTTATCTGATTCTATTTCAAGGGTAAACTGGATTCTTGGATGAAGTGCATTGAAACTGTTGAACTTCAGAGATGTAATATCAAACAGTTGATATATTCCCTTACTAAGAGTTAGGTGAATATATCAACTGTTTGATATTATGATTCTGAAGTGGTGAAAGATACAGTACAAGGTAATCCATACAGTATAATTGCTACTCGATCATGATATAAAACTTCTTTTATAAGCATCTTAAACAAAAACATAAAAGTTAGTGAGAAATAGGTGTTTTATTATTATTTTAAAATAATTTAATTGCTAAAATGTAATATGTTTAAGCTATATCTTCAAAAATAATTGTAATGAAGTATACAGAATATACTTGTAGTATATCACATTTCATTATACAGAGTAGATGTAAATCATCACATAAGATTGCACCTTTTATCTGTTGCATCAAACTAACAAAAGTTTGGAAATTGTTTTCAATAATTGGACAAGTAATATGCTAAATGCTTTTTAACCACCTTACTGGCCATTGAAGATCACATACGCATCCTTAAAAGCTTCGTATCCATCATAAATTTCAATGTAACATCAATGGTATTACAATTTTAATACGCACTTTGCATTAATGGTAATGTGGACGTAGAAGATTGGTGTCGAGGCTAGCTGGTGAACGGACGTGCTATCGGAGAGCTCCTGAGAGATATGTGTTTTTTGTTGATTTATTGATGTTTTGGATTCAATTTAATGGACTTAAGTGTGTAATTTTGGTATATTATTGGAACTTTATTAGCGTGGTTAGTGTACTAAAGTGTTTTATAACATAATCTATGTCAGGAAGTCGCCGCTAGATGAATTTGTAATGTGTAGTGTTCGTGCAAGCTCCAGATAAGATAAGTATCATTTTCAGTTATCGATACAAATTACTTAATATTGTGTAGTTTTGTTTTGTTTGCCTTGCGTATTTTAGTGCGTCTATTTTTGGTGTGTTATAACGTATAATTTGACAAAACACGTTGAAATAAGTATGGCACCTGTGTGAAGGAAAATGGCGGCCAGTAATGAAGGTTCGCCATCATTATCAAAGAACGGTAGCATAAAAGAAATGAGTCAGTGTACTAGCTGTGAAATGTACGCTTTGCGGAGTGCGGTCGGAGTGTGGTTAGATGATAATAAAGGATTGAATGTGTGTAGAAAATGTAGGGAGAATGAGGAATTGAAGTGTATTTCGGATCGTGAGTGTGATATTTTTGTCAACCTTCAGAATGAAGGAAATAGGGATATGACAAGAAACGGCAAGGTTGTACATGAAAATTGTGAGAGTGTGAATGTAGAAAGTGTGAATGATAGTATAAATGGTTTCTCAGAGAACAAAAAAGATGAGATAGATGCATTGAGTGAGATCGCGTTGTTGAATAGTGCGATAGAAAGAGCAAAACAGCAGCTAGAGTGCATGAACAAAAGTAGACTGAATGAACCAACCAATAATAAAAGGTATGACAGGAAAAATAGACGTATGAATGTGAATATGAACAAAATGAAGGATAGAGTGCTGTATGGAGACTCGTTAGTACGAGGTGTGTTAGTAGAGGATTTGACAAAATCGTACCAACCTGGTGCGACCATAAAGGACGTAACTGAGTCTATTAGAGAGCAAAAGGAAAGGGTGAAAGAAATGATTGTTGTGGCAGGTACGAATGATTTGAAAGGAGATAAAATGAAATGATAGAAGACCTGAATGAATTGTTTGAGGTAGCAAAAGAAAAGAGTGAGAGAGTTCGAATGATTAGTCTTTTGCCACGGTATGACAATGAAATGTTTAAAAGGAGGGCTATAATTGCGAATGACTTTATGCGTGGGTTATGTATGACGCGTGGTGTGGAATTTGTGGACGTGTGGAGTGAGTTTGATGGGCGAAAGGATCTATATAAGATGGATGACTTGCATTTGAATGGTTACGGTGTAAGAAGACTTGAGAAAGTGTTGCTGAACGTAGTGGATGTGCAAATTCAGGGAAACTAGATTTGTTAAGGGGGGGGGAGTAGAGATACAGTCCTTATGGAGGCAGTTGAATGTAAGAATGAATATAATATGCCAGAGCAAATAAGGACAACAAATCTGAGTGGGATAATTAATATAAGGCATCAAGGTAGGGTTGGGGCTAATGGGGGTCTTAAATTCATGTACACTAATACTAGGAGTATTAGGAACAAGAAGGAAGAGTTTTTGGCCATGGTTGGCACTTCCAGACCACAGGTTATAGGTATTAGTGAAACATGGCTGACTGTAGATGATATAACTAGTGGGATTGAATGTGATGGGTATAGTGTGTTCAGGAATGACAGAGAGAATAAAATGGGGGGAGGAGTATTGTTGATGATAGCTGATGAGCTCCAGCCAAGGAGAATAGAAGTTGAATTGCAGGATAGAGAAAAGAGCACATTTGAGGCCATTTGGTGTGAGTTTGTGGCTAGCAGAACTAAATATACAATTGGGTGCTGCTATAGACCAGGTGATGGAAAAGATGGTGGTGACAGTATGCACAAGCAAATAGAAGAAATGGGTGGAAGGAGGGTGATTATTATGGGAGATTTCAACTATGGTCGCATTGATTGGAGTGAGGAGAGGACACACGGGAGGAAGGAATTGGATTTTATGCGGTTATTAAGGGATAACTATCTGCGACAGCATGTAATGGAAAATACTAGGGGTCAGAGAGTGCTTGACCTAGTAATTACATCTGAGTATTTGGCTGTAACAAATATGACCACATTGCCACCAATCGGTGAGAGTGATCATAGGGTCTTAACTTGGGAGGTGGCTAAAGGTGTAGAATTTTCAATTAAGACAGGGTACATGTGGAATTATCGGGCTGGAAAGTATGACAAGCTTAGGAGTTTAATTGGTTCAGTGCCATGGCATGTACAACTGCAAGGACTAGAAGTTGATAGTGCATGGGAGGTAGTTAAGAAGTGCTTGCATGAAGCAATGGCTGACTGTATACCTAGAGTCCGAATAATAAATCAACTAGGGGTTAAATGGATGAATAACACCATTAAGCTTGAGTTGCAAAAAAAGAAACAACTATGGAGGGAATTTAAGGAGAAGGGTGACCGGCAGGCACATGAACGGTATAAAGCGCAGGCCAGAAGGGTGACGAGTGTGGTAAGAAAAGCAAAAAAGGATTACGAAAGAACATTGGTCATGCAGGCTAAAGAGAATCCTAAACAGTTTTTTAAATATGTAGCAAGTAAAAGGAAAAATGTACATGGCAGATTGATTTTAAAGAATGCCGATGGTAGGGAGGTAACTGAATCAGTTGAGATAGTTGAGTTACTGAGTGAGCACTTTGCAAAAGGATATCATCCAGGTGGTGACATTGCAGAAACGAATAAACCAGTAGATTATACGGGGAATTGTGGTTAATGAATTGGAGGTGAGTAGTCTATTGCATAACCTCAATGTCAATACATCTGTGGGATTGGATGGTATACCAGCTCGTGTTGTACGAGAAGCAGCTAAAGAATTGTCAGTACCCTTGACCATTTTGTTTAAATTGAGTCTCGGGTCTGGGTTAGTCCCGAGCGGGTGGAAAGAGGGGAAAATAGTTCCACTGCATAAAGGTGGTTCCAAGACTGCTGTTGTAAATTACCGACCGATTAGCATATCAGGAATCATTGTCAAGGTCTTAGAGAAATTAGTCAAGAAAAGAATACAGGATTGGATAGATTAAAATGGGATATTGTATGGGAGACAACATGGTTTTGTGAAGGGTAGATCATGCCTCAGTAACTTGCTCACGTTTTATAACACAGTGACGGCTGAACTAGATAGGGGTAATGGGTTTACAGTGATACTACTGGACCTTGCCAAGGCCTTTGATAGGATACCACATGGAACCCTAATCAGTAAACTGGAGCAGATGGGTATAGATATAGGGTTGGTGAGATGGATAAGAGGGTGGTTGAAGGAGAGATATCAAAGAGTGGTTTATTCAGGAGTGGAGTCTAAAAGACGTCTTGTGACTAGTGCAGTGCCACAGGGCTCTGTTCTTGGACCACTGCTTTTCAATTTGTTCATCAATGATATTGGAAAGGATCTGAGAGGAAGTGTTCACTTGTTTGCTGATGATGCAAAGTTGGGTAGAGCAATTGTGAGTGCACAGGATGTCAACATTTTACAGGATCATTTGGATAGTTTGGAGGACTGGGCTAGGAAAAATGGATGTCAATTTAATGTGGCAAAGTGTAAGGTTATGCACTTTGGGGTGAAAAGAATAGCAGCAGTATATCGCATTGGTGGAACCATACTCCAGGAGATTGATGAGGCTAGGGATTTGGGAGTGTTGGTGGATAGGGAATTGAAGTTTAGGGGGCACATTGCAAAAGTAACTAAAACAGCTCACCAAATCACTTGGCTTCTGAAAAATACTTTAACATGCAGAGACGAACAAGTTGTTGTTCCTCTGTATCGAGCCTTGATAAGACCCCATCTGGGCTTCTGTGCCCAGCTTTGGGCACCAGGGTTTCTTCGTGATGGGGAGGAAGTGGAGAGGGTCCAGAGACGAGTGACCAAGATGATAGCAGGTCTGTGGAATGAACCTTATGAGAATAGGTTGAAGATTTGTGGGTTGCAGAAATTGGACGATAGGCGAAGGAGGGGTGATATGATTGAGATATTCAAATTACTGAAGGGTTTTTATAAGATTGATCCAGAAGATATTTTTGAAAATATGACTGGTGGTGGGAGGACTAGGGGCCATGCATGGAAGCTGGGCAAGAGCGTGGTTGACAAGGGTGTTAGAGCTTGGTTCTTTACTTGGAGAGTGGTAAATGAGTGGAATAAGCTTCCAGAGTCTGTTGTGAGTGCTACGACCGTGAATGAGTTCAAGGCAAGGTATGATAGATACTGTGTGAATGTTGAATAGTTGTTCTTGACATTATGTTAGGGTCTCCCTCGATGAGTCTGTCGACTCCTTGGAGTTTCCCGGAACAACAATAATAATAATAATATTAATATATATGTCCTGGCCAGTAGTGTGGTTAAAGGTAGTCTCACACGATGCAATGCAAATCATCTACATTCCAACTTACAACCTGTAGGTTGAAAAGTAATGCATATAACTTTATAACTTCATTGTTCAACCAGCTGGATTGATAAGCATTACTGACTCTATTGTATTCCCAGTGAACACTTTGGGGGGGGGATTATATTATTTATTCTTGATTGTTCATGAGACCACATTTTTACTATTTATAAACTTCGATTTATAGTGAAGCTATTGATAAAACTTCTTGTTAAGTAAGTATATAGATGTAGGAACTGGAATTTGATTACACAGCATTTTCAGGAGCGACAGAAGAGACAGAAGACGAGGAGAATCCAGTTAGGGAAGAAATTCACAAAAGCATTAATAGCAATAATGTACCATTCAGCTGCATGGTAAAGCTATCTTGTGAGAAGTATGGACTAACAAAATGAAATATATGGCAGGTGTTGTTACAGACCTGGAATTTCATTTGCTGAAGATAATAAAATGCACAGACAAATTATTGCAGAAAATGGTATAAAGACAGCTGATGCAGAATGTGTGGTGGAGATACTTAAGGAGCAGTTCAGAAAGATCTTTCAATCTTGCGAATGTGACTTCATGGAGGTATTGAGAGCAGTTGATGTGGGGAGGAGAGACTGACTGTAGGTGAGTAAGAGGTGTATGGGGAGTTGTTGAGTAAACTAGATGTTAATAAAGCTGTGGGACTTGATAACATATCGCCATGTATTCTGAAAGAATGTGCCAGGGAGTTGACATCTGTCTTGACATATTTTTTTAATATGAGTCTTGCACTCGGTCAAGTTCCTAAGGAATGGAAGGAGGGCAAGATTGTGCCACTTCATAAAGGAGGTGATCGAACTCCATCAAACTATAGGCCTATCTCTGTGTCAGGTGTTGTGGTTAAGTTGTTGGAGAAGCTTGTGAGAACTAGGATCCAGAGTTGGGTTGACAACAATGGTATTATCTTTGATGGACAGCATGGATTTGCTAAAGGGAGGTCATGTTTTAGCAATCTACTTACTTATTACAATAAAGTGACTGCTTCCTTGGAAAGAGGAGAAGGATACACAGTAATATACTTGGATTTTGCAAAGGCTTTTGATAGAGTATATTATGATAGGTTGACAGTCAAACTAGAGCAGATGGGTTTGGATATTAGATTGGTGCACTGGATTGGAGACTGGCTATCTGATAGGTATCAACAAGTTGTGTATGGGGGAGCGATATCCAGGAAAAGGAAAGTCACTAGTGGAGTGCCTCGGGGGTCTGTTTTAGGTCCATTGCTGTTTAACTTGAATATTAATGATATATTTGAATATTTGGATGGAGATATTCAGTTGTTTGCAGATGATGCAAAGTTGGGACGAACCGTGAAGTGTAGTGAAGATGTCGTTGCCTTACAGAAAGACTTGAATAGATTGAGTGATTGGGCACGGAAATGGGGATGCGAGTTCAATGTTGCAAAATGTAAGGTTTTAAAATTTGGAAAACAAAGATGGGATGCAGAATTTATGCTTGGTGAGAATATATTGTTGGAGGTAGAGGAAATAAGAGATCTGGGGGTGATAGTGGATAAGGATCTAAAATTTAGGGGACACATCGCCAAAATGTGAAGACAACACAAAGGCTTCTGGGAATGATGCGGAGGACACTGACATGTAGAAGTAGGGAGATTCTTGTTCCGTTGTATAAGGCTTTGATTAGGCCACACATGGACTATTGTGCCCAGATTTGGTCACCGGGTTTTCAGAAGGATGTAGAAATGTTGGAAAGGGTCCAAAAGAGACTGACTAACGTAATTTCTGACCTCTGGAATGTCAAGTATGAGGAAAGATTGAGAAGATATAATTTGTAGAGTCAGGGGACAGGAGGAAGAGGGGACATATGATAGAGACCTACAAGTTGGTAAGGGGATCAATGCTGGAGAAGTTTTACAGTGAATAGTGAGAGATCAGGAGAGAACCAGAGGTCATCCCTGGAAACTGTATAAAGAGGGTGTGATTAGGGGAGTGAGAGGCGGCGTGCAGAATTGTGAATGATTGGAATGCCTTGCCTGAGAGCGTGGTGTCTGCAAGGAGTTTGAATGTGTTTAAAACATGGTATGATGAGCTGTGTGTGTGATAAAAGGACCTCCCAGATGAGTCTTTGACTCCATGAGGTCTTGGGGTGGTAATAATAATAATTACCCAGATGAGTACCAAACAAGTAATTATAAGTGACTTAAAGTATCCAAATATTGATTAAGATGCTGAGGAAGAAAAACCTCTTGGTAAGAATGAAAGAGAATGTACTGAGCAATTGCCAGACAATTTTCTCAAATAGTACATGAAAGAAAGAACTTGAAGTGAAAGATTAGAGATCAGAGAGATTTGATCATAATTATCAGAAGAGATCTCAATTAAGGATGTAATTATTTTGCTACCAGTAGGTAATCATGCTTTGGCATGATGTACATAAGTGACTAAGTACATGAGATGTCCCAATTAGAAACGATCACACGCATAAATCAGTTATTGAATAGGAAGGATATCAGCTTTCCAGGGAAGCCTTGAATAGATGCTTAAATGATGCTATATCCGAATGTGTTTTGAAAGTTCAAAGAATATAGACGATGAGTGAAATGGATGTGCAACTATATCAACCAAGAAATCTACGATGACGACGTGAAAGAAATATAGTTAGAATAAGGATGAAAGAAGTTATGAAATATATGAAGTGCAGGACAGAAAAGTAATAAGTATGTATGGAAAACAAAGTTGGAATATGGGAAAAATAAAAATAAATAAATAAATAAAATAAAATGGCTGTGCAAGTTAAAGGCAACCCAAAAAACTTTATTGTTATACTGCAAGTAAAAGAAAAGATGGTATGCTTGTCACAAGCAGATGCAATTATTCAAATAATAAGCACTCACTCTGCTAAGATCTATTATCCCTATGCAGACAACATGGTACACAATCCTACCATCACATTACACAAAAGTTAAAGGTGCATACAAAGGAGGTTCATGAGCTGTTGCATAACCTGGATAAGAATTCAGTAATAGGGTATCAGATAGGATATCAGCATGTATGCTAAGAGAATGTTCAAATAAACCAGGCCCTTAATATGCTTGTATAATTTAAGTCTCAGCTCAGGAAAGATTCCACAGAAATGTATAGTAGCTCCTGTAAGGGTGATGCATCTAACTACTGACCTATCAGTATCTCGGGAATAGTGGTTAAAATTTTTTTAAAAAAATTTCTACAAACTTACACCCAGAAGTGTGCTGGCAGACCAGCTGTACATTGCAAGGAACAGCATGGGTTTACTAAAAGGAGGCCATGTCCAATGTCTGAATAATTTGCTCATGTTTTATAATAATGTTATAGCTGAGTTAGATAAAGAAAATGGATATATTATGAAATGGCTGGATTTTGCTAAGGCATATGAAAGGCTGCTGCATAAAATTTGAGGATATAGGATTGGAGTGTAAACTATTGACTTGGATAAGGAGAGAGAAGTATCAAAAAGTAGGATTGTGATGAGTATACTATATGTGTAGTGGGGGGGGGGGGGGGAGACAGCAGATTTGAGGTATACAGTGCTGTATCCCAGCAATCAGTACATGAACCATTGTTGTTTTGTTTAATTTATACATTATTAATGTCAAATATTGGGAAGAACTTGACAGGAGATGCTCAAGTGTATGCTATAGGCAGGACAATCGGGAATGCTACAGATAAGCAGTGATCTACATAATGACTTGAACAGGTCTGAACCGTAGGCAAATGATAATGGCTGTCAAATGAAAGCTAGTATAAAGTAATGCACTTTATCATGATGAGATTTCCAACTGCATATTATACTGGTGGGATTATGCTTGGAGAAACTGATAAGGCTAAGGATCTTAGAGTTATGGTGGATGGGAAGTTGAAGTTTGGCTGGTTTGTAATTCATTGGAAAAAAAAGACAGTCGAGTTCATATTTCACCATTTCAAAGCTTATACCAGCAAACACGGTAGAAGTAAAACAGGCTCATAGCAAAAATTACAAAAAAATGCAGGTATCCCTTGCTTAATGCGGGATTTCATTAACGCGCTGAAATTAATTGCGGCAATCCCTTGAAATACACGGCAAGAGTTTTGATTAACGCACCTTTAACCCTCCGGAGCTCGTAGCTGATCTCACAGATACATGCAAAATGTTTAATATAAATATTCTTACACAATTAAGTGTATATATAGCTTGGAGGTCATAGCAGCTGTGCATTCATATGTTACGAGTGATATTCCGCACTGTTTTTTGCTGTCAGTTTGGTTTAACACATGTTATGTAAAGGTTTGTGATAATTGACAGTAAGTTGTATCTGAGAGATACCACGACCTCTGATGTCAGTATAGTATGGTATAGTTGTTGTTTTTATTCTTTGTTCAATAATTTCTAGATTGTAACTGAAAATAAATAAACCATCATGTATTACTGAAATAGAGAGCCAAAGGCTTATTTGTCATACATGTCCTCTAGGAGATGTGCTTTACATTATGGAAAATACTAAGAAAAATGATCTGGAGCTTACTCCACCTTTACTACGAGTTGCCCATAAGGTTGCTTAATGCTTACATCCACCAAAACTTTTAGTTTCTATATATTCAGCTATGAAATAATGTTGGATTAAACCCTCCGGAGCTCTCGATGGTAAAAATTGCAGCGTAGGTCGCAGTATATCTGAGAGATACGTTCATTACTAGTATGTACTAAAATGCAATAAAACATAAAGAAAAAAACACTGCAAATATAATACATGATGGTAAAAATTAAGTGGATATTGAATCCAACATTATTTCATAGCCGAATATAGAAACTACAAGAGTTTCATGCCGAACATATAGAAACTAAAAGTTTCAGCGGATGCAAGCATAAGCAACCATTCGTAGTAAAGGTTGAGTAAGCTCCAGATCACCTTTCCTTAGTATTTTCCATAATGTAAAGCACATCTCCTAGAGGAGATGTATGATAAATAAGCCTTTGGCTCTCTATTTCAGTAATACATGATGGTTTATTTATTTTCAGTTACAATCTAGAAATTATTGAACAAAGAATAAAATAAAACAACTAAACCATACTATACTGACATCAGAGGTAGCGGTATCTCTCAGATACAATTTATCGTCAAATATCACAAACCTTTACATAACGTGTTAAACCAAACTGACAGCAAAAAACAGTCAGAATATCAAACGTAACATACAAATGCACAGCTACTCATAACCTCCAAGCTATACAATGAATTGTGTAAGAATATTTATATTAAACATGTTAGAGGTTTAATGGAATATTAACAGCACTGAGAAAGGATTAAAACTAATTTTAATACTTCCAGTATTTCGTCTCCGTCAGAGAGACATCTTCGGGGATTACAAAAACTTTTTGTAACACCATTAACACAAATACAATACAAAGTGAAACTAAAGTCCTATCTAGGTGGTGCACCCTCTATGGGCATTTGGAGGTGTCCTGCAAATGCCCATAGAGGATACACCACCTATGATCTATACACCTATGTGGTGTAAAGATCCCTCTTTACACCACACATAGAGGGTGATGTAAAGAGGGATCTCTGATAATTAGTTTCACAAATTTTGAGAAGTTTAATGCAACCGTATTTGTTTAAATTAGGTTGATTCCTGAGTGCAGATGCAGATTCAAAGAATAGTCTTTCTTTTTTGAATTTACTATGGTGGAGCATGGTAGTTTTTTCCCAGGAGATCCTATGGGATGTATCCAAAACGTGGTCTGAAAGGCCAGATTGACCATAATTGTGTTTGCCGATGTAAGAACTGAGTTCTTACAACCCAATGGATGCTGACCTGTCTGTTTGTCTGAGTTGGCAAGTTTACAGGAACAAGGTACTCTATATACACCAGGCACTGAAAGAGGAGGGAGCTGGTCTTTAGTGGAGCAGATAAGGGTAGCAAGTTTACGGTGGGGCTTAAAAGCTGTATGGAGGTTGTACTTTTTTAATGATCTGGCTATTTTTTCTGAAGTGCCACGGATGTAAGGAATGGTGATGGCATTTCTGAAGTCCTTCTGAAGAGATGGTCAGGGAATGGGGAAGGACTTGATTATTTTTTTAATTCTGTAAGTCATTATAGCCATTGGAAAGGAAGGTGTTGTGTATGTGTTTGAGTTCGGTTGAAAGGGCAGTTTTACTGGAACAAAGATTGTAGGCCCTATTGGTCAGAGTTTTAATAATGCCATATTGCTGGAGGGGTGGTGGTGGGAGAGTTTGTGAATTTTTTTTCTGCCTGTATGAGTAGGTTTTCTATATACAAAGAAAGAAAGGTTACCATTAAGAAGGCGTGTTTACTGAGGTGTCTAGGAAGGGTAAACTATTGTTATTTTCCTTTTCCATCATAAACTGAATTCTTGGATGTAGACTATTGGGGTGACTGAGGAAGGAATCTAATGTGTCTGGGTCATGAGGCCAAATAGAGAACACATCATCTACATATCTTAGCCAGATAGAAGGTTTTAGAGGGGAAGAGTCAATGGAAAATTTTGAAAAATTTTCCATGTAATAACCCATAGCTATTTGTAGATTTTGTTCTTCCAAGAGAAATAACCAGAGTTGATGGTAAAGGAAAAGATCCAAGATATCAGAAGGAAAAACGTTTTATAAGAGTGTTAAGGTGTCAATTAGGGGAATATTTGTAAACAAAGAGATGATGTCAAAGCTGACCAATATATCTATATTATTTAAAGTAAGATTTTCAATTAAGTTTTTAAAATGGGTGGAGTTTTTTACATAAGATGAGGTAAGACCAGTGGGGGGGGGGGGGGTCAAAGAGTTAGCTAGCTGCTTTGATAATTTGTAGCAAGGTGCATTGGTGGCATCTACTATAGGTCTTAGGGGAGAATTAGGTTTGTGGAATTTGGTAAACCGTATATCCGAGGGGGACGAGAACAGAATGGTTTGAGTTTTTTTGTAATGTCAGGAGGCCAGGAAGAAACTTTTTTAAGTAGGTTTTTTAATTTTTTAACTTGAGTTTTTGTGGTATTGTGTTCCAGTGGTATGTAGGTAGTGCGATCACAGAGAATAATATCCATTTTCCAATTATATTCTGAGGCATTGAGAACAACAGTGGCATTACCCTTATCAGCTCTGGTGATGACAATACTTTTTTCTTTCCATAATTTTTTGAGGGCAGAGAGCTGACTGGAAGATAAATTAACTTTAGGAGAGCTGATAAGGGTAATGCCACTGTTGTTCTCAACGCCTCAGAATATAATCGGAAAATGTATATTATTCTCCGTGATCACGCTACCTACATACAACTTTAAAGATAGTATCTAAGAGTGCCGCTCGGTTTAGAGAAGTTTCCCAAAAGTTGAAGCAAAGCATCAAAAAGGTCCGCTAGTTTTAGAGACAAGTTTCCGCGCCCAGCAAAATACAATCAAAAGATTGCACAGAGGAGAACAAAGAATGGGTCAAACTTAAAAGAAAATGAGAGAGTCATGCAAAATTCTTCGGGGTTTACCACCCTTAGTGCAAGGGCACGAGATCGCAAAATAAAAGGAGACTGAGCGGAGCATAAAGAGCTTCTTGGTTCCACTCATTGCCAGAAAGAGGAGCTTCCAGGCCAGAGAGAGGGCTTCTAGACATTGCTGAAGAAAGAAAGGCTTCCAGATGCCAGAGACATCCTGGTTGAGAGTTAGCGGCAGTTTCAGTTTCTTGGAGGCGGCAGTCATCCAGGCATTTTCGGTGAGCCAAAGCAGAGGAGAAAAGGCGATGTAAATTACCCAAGGCAGCTTCATTCGGAAGTTTTTCTTTTTGCCGTGGGAGAACAACCTTTTGCCAGAGCTGAATGAATACCGTAGTCCACAGCCCGCTATTTTCCCAATGAGATATTACTGAAGCCAGACATTCCCGAGGAAGCTCAAGATCTGAGATGAAAGAATTGCCTTAGAACTTTTGTGCAAGACTTTTGACTGAATATGCAATACAGAGCCTTTGTAAGTTCCATACTTTTGTACAATTCCTCTTATAGTATGTTATAGAAAGACTTTGAAGAATTTGGTTAATAGCAGTAAGAAGTGTCATTAAGAGAACCGATTGGCATATTGGAAGTTGATATAAAAATTGTAAACTAGAAGTTTAATAAGTTGAATTTGTAAGCGGAGAGTAAATAAGATTATGAGTTAAAGAAGTTAATTAGTGTTAAAGTAAAATGGTTCTAATTTATGCTAAAGATTTTATTAAATGGATAGAGAAAGCAATCTCACTATTGTTTAATTCATGTATAATTTATAAATAAATGTGTTTTAATTATTTGTCAAAGGCGTGCTGCCTGATCTTTTATTTTACAACTGCACTATTCTTAAATAAATCAGACTTGTGAGCAGGAAATAATTTAAGACAATAAAAACGTTGTTCAGTTACTCACGAACCACAACTGTTAAAGTAAACATTGATAAAAGAAACTTTGCTCGTGAGAGAGAGAGAAATCTATCGGAAGTTTTATTTAGTCTTATGCCAATTAAATGATATATTGGTGGCGCAGTCTGACAAATAAATTTCCAGTATTCATAGGCGTTCGACTAGTAAATACGGAAGGTGGATAATCATGGTATGCAGTAGAGTAAACGAGAAAGGATAAGAGAGAAAAAGCACATTAGAATTAGGAATAGAATAAAGATAGAAGAGAGTAAAGATAAAGAGATATTACAATATTAGTAAATACGGAAGGTGGATAATCATAGTACGCAGTAGAGTAAATGAAAAAGGATAGGAGAGAAAAAGCACATTAGAATTAGGAATAGAATAAAGATAGAAGAGAATAAAGATAAAGAGATATTACAACACAAGTATAGGAAAACAACACAATTATTACAATGGCGCAGACAGCAGAAGATATTACAACAATGTAATGAAAATGTTTGACATTGTAATGTAATGAAATGTAATATAGCTTGGCTTTGTACATATAGTGTCTACTCCAAATGTGAAAGTTGAAACATCAGGAAATTAAAGTAATTATTCCCAACATGGTTGTAGTTTCCATAATTTTACTGAAATTAATGCTGATCATCATGTAACACTAAAGGAAAGGAGACAAACTGGCTAGCAAACAAACACATGAAATAATAATACACTAAAATCAATGAACAGACACATATGCTGGCTGCATAGTCATTGATGTAAAACAGATGTTAAAAATGTTAATGTGAAATGATGTTAGTGTGAAATGAAAAAAGATGTTAATGTTAATGTAAAAAAGAAACCACAGTGCAACTGATCTCCATGGCCCTGTCTATATATTTATTGCCAATTGTCACATTAAAATGATATAGTAGTTATTCGATTTATTTAAAGAGGCCCAGTGAAATTCACCAAGTACAACATAGTAAAGGAGAGACAGTGGCCTCTCTTGTTTAATGCCAAAGGTTATCTTGAGCAAATTCAAAAACAAACTCTTTTACAATTAAAATGCACTTTTTTTTCAATTAACACAAAAGTGTAACACTTTTGTGTTACATTAATGATAGTATTTACATAGAGGACCTCCATATACTAAGCAGAATAAGAAGAACAACCAGAATTGAGTTAACCTTACCTGTAATAGTTAGGTTTGAATGGCCCTGCTTTATTGAGACCCATATATTTTGCTTGCTCATCAGTGAGTTCTGTTAGGTGAGCATCAAATGTAGGGAGATGAAGGCTGGCAACATATTCATCTGAAAAATAAATTAGATTCTAACTTTAAACTATTAACAAAACAAAATCAAATTATTGATCAAGAAAATAATGTTGTCATCTGACTTTCTTTATCAACTGATTCTACAGAAATTCAAGTAAAAATAATTATAATACTTAGAAAAGTTTTTATCATACAAATATTTTTAGATGATCTATAAGTATTTTGTCAGGGTCATTATGAATATCTGTTTCATTATAAATTAAAGATGTCATGAAATTGATAATTCTATTTTTTTGACCACCAACTTTAATTCAATAATAAAATTTAGCCAATACTGGGATATATTGGCTGAAGAATTTAATAACACATTTAGCCGACTAGTTTCGCCAACTTGCCTGTTGGCTTCATCTGGGCATACATAAGGTCATAAAAAACAGCTTACAACAGGTCAAGAAAGAAACATGAGTACTAAACGTTATACAAATTCAGAAGACGCGTTACATCAAACGCATGGAGTGTGTGTGATGTCAGACTTTGTTATGCAAGTGCGTTCTGTAATTTGCAGCGAAGTTGAATTCTGGTGTGCTAATTGATCTTATGAGGGTCTTCCATATGTCAGCAAGGATTATCCCTTGGTTCCTATTGAGGCTGCCTTTTGAATGGATTACCATAGCTTCTTTGAAGTTTCGGTTACGAAAGTCTTCCTCTAAATATGGCATAGAACTTTTGTCCCATTCAATGTTGTGAGTGGTATTTGAGAAATGAAGGGCTAACCCGGAATTATCTTTTCTGTTATTATTAACATCTCCAATGTGTTTTTTTTTCTTATTTCCAAATTTCTGAAAGTTTGGAAATAGAAATTATATTCTTGGTTTCATCCTTTTTCCAAATGTAAGCAAACAAAGTTTGCACATAAGGTAACTTCATGACTAGGCTACTTATATGTAGAGGCTAATGAATTCATATCAATTGCCTTACTATCCCATAATTCAATTTCCGTGTCAACTTTCATTTGTCAATTTCTCAGTTGATTTTCTTTTGTTTTATGAATTGTGTATACATTACTGGTGGTTTTCATTGCTAGTAATGTTTTTTTTTTATGCAATTGGTTATGAACTGTTTTGTGTTATTAAAGATCCAAGAAAAGGTTTTGCCGTGTGGGGGGGGGGGAGTCGACTATTCCTAGTCTCTGATGAGAATCAATAGCTTGAAACAGCTATCAAGGCAATGAAACTTTAAACAAGTGCACTAATATATCTCCTTGATATGTGGCCTCTTCATTTACATATTAAAACTTCATAAAATTAAAATAAAAGGTGATAGCCCAACATTTTCTCATTTTTTACTAAAGATTGTTGATTGTTCATCTCTTAAAAGAGTTTTTTTTTTTTCTGTGTTTATTATTACACTTATGGCTAGTAAGTGTCGTTGTAGTTCTAATGAAACTGATGGTAACGTTCAAGGAAATCAATTTTGCTTGAAATCAACCTGGAGGTGCTTAAGTGCCAAATGAGATGAGAGCACATTATGTATTATTCAAGATAGTGCTAATAAAATTAAAGAAAGTGTGATCTTAACTGCACAGGTCATCATATGCTTGGTCAAGTTTGATTGAATGCATGGATAAGTGACCAAAATAAATAATGCCTCACAATTGTTGATTAGCATCGTATTGTATATGTTGATTAAAATGAACATACTTTTTCCTACTGAACAAAATAAATAAATAAAGATGAATAAATCTCTTGGGTTGCTCATCATTTTCATTAGAGTTTTCTTTAGTCTTTCAGCTAAAGAAAGTGAGGAGTGGGTACTAGAAACGGTAACTTAGCTAGGATGTGAGAGTTGCTTTTGTAGGCCTATTATTACATTTTTTGTAATTATTTATATTTATACATGCATTTAAATTGCACGAGATATTCTGGAATGTAACCATTGCTTATAAGAAGGCACTACACACACACACACACACACGCAGATGATTAAGACTTCAGGAAGGTTACTAAATAGGGCTCATTAAATGTCATTTGCTATTAACAATTAAATGGAAGGAAAGCCAAAAGGCCATTTAATAAACTTATATTTACTAAATAAACACAGTCATTACTGAATAAGCTAAAAAAACCAAATTTAACCTCAGATTTGTAACCAAGTCCACTAAGAAACAAGAAGGGTAGATAATGAAAATAAAAAGTGTTATAAATGTAAGAGGGTTCTTTGAAAAGTTTGGCAACTTTGAAAAATAAGTTACACATTTATTTGGAAAAAATCACCTTTATTTCTCAACATAGTCTCCATCAAGGTCTACACATTTGGTCCAGCGAGTTTCCACTTTTTTCATCATCCCATCTAAAAATTAGGATTTGTCAAATTGCACAAAACACTCATTTACAACCTTCATGAGATCCTCGTTCGAAGAAATTTTTTTCCCACCGAGCCAAATTTTTAAGTTTGGGAACAAGAAGAAGCAAACAGGGCCAAGTCCGGAGAATATGGTGGAGGTGGAACCAGTTCGAACCTCAATTCATGCAATTTTGCCATTGCAACAGCCAATGTGTGGGACAGTGCATTGTCTTGATGAAAGAGCACTTTTTTTGTGCACCAATCTTGCCCGTTTTTTTTGTTCAGTTCTTCTTTTAAACAGTCCAACAATGACGCTTAATACCCCTGTTATTGTCTTACCTTTTCCAAATAGTTTATCATGATAATTCCTTCGGAATCCCAAAAAACAGTGGCCATAATCTTTCCAGCTGACAAAAATGGTCTTTGCTTTTATTGGCACTCTTTCACCAGGCATTGTCCACTGTTTTGACTGCTGCTTGGACTCAGGTGTGTAGTGATGGATCCAAGTTTCATCTAACGTCATGAATGGATGCAAAAAATCCTGTGAATTGCGATTAAACATCACCAAACACTGCGTTGAAATGTTTTTACAAATGCGTTTTTGATCGACAGTCAACAATCGTGGCACCCATTGTGCACACAACTTTTTCAATTGCAATTTTTCAAGCAGGATATTATACACCCATTCAGTTGAGATGCCTACAAACTCAGCAATCTCACACGCTTTCACTCTTCCATAACAATACCACGGATTTTGTCAATCGTTTCCTTCGTAATGATTTCAGTTGGGCATCCAGAGCTCGATTCGATGGACTTATGACCATCTTTAAACTCATTTATCCAAAAAGAAATAGTCTTTAAGGCTGGTGCAGAGTTCCCATAAACTGCATCTAACTCTGCTTTGATCGGTGCGTACGTCCACTTCTTCAAATAAAAGTGTTTTATCACTGCACGAAACTTGTTTTTCTCCATTTTTATGAAAAAAAGCAAACACAGTCATTTTAAATGTTTCTACACGTCACACGTGGCTAAAATTTTGCCAGGGATCATGAAAAAGATGATATATGATGACAATGGTATGAATGAACGAATTGTGTCGCCGCCTATTGGAAATTTACCAAACTTTTCAAACAACCCTCAAAATAATGAGGTTCAATATTGCATACTGATGGAAATTCAATAACATTGCTTGAATTCTTGAATAACTTTCCACTGCAAAAATTTCAAGTAAGTATCAGCAATTTTGTTTTCAATACTAAACTCTGTCTTGTTTTAATCATGTCACCTTTTTTCCTTGATAAGCATTTTTCTCAGGAACGAAATTTAATATAAATGTAATAACATGGTTCTCTCATGGAAGTTCAAATGAATAATAAGAACCAAGTAACATGCTGATTCCTCTAAACTGAGTTGAAAGCTACATCAAAACTAGGTAGCTGGCAGGCAACCTCCATATAGTCTTTTAAGGAATGCAGTAAATGACCAGGGCATCTGACCTAATGTCCAATCCTCACAATTGCAATGCATGCTGTTAGTAGAAATCTATCTGAATATAGAACAAATGACAATGGGATTGGACATTAGGTCAGATGCCCTGGTCATTTACTGCATTCCTTGGTCATTTGGTCAGCTAAATTGGGATTTAGCTGACCAAATATGTACTCTGTATTAGCTTAAACCAAAAGACATCAGTAGTAAAACAAGATGAAATATCATGCCAACTAGGATATGGCCCAAATAAGCAAGGCTCTGCTATTTTCAACAGAGGACTAGGACAAACTGAGAAAAGTCAGCTACTGGAGCAAATTCAAAATCAGCAGAATTCAAGAGGCACATCATCAACAGAAAAAAAGTGGAGTATGATATTGGCACATTAATGTTTCAGAAACAAAGAAGCTAACTAAATATTGAGGATATTCTTTAATGGCAGGAAATATCAAGTAGGTAGAGGAAGGTGCAGGTAAACTTTCAAATTTGATAATGAGACTTATTTATGCCTATGAGGCCCACAGCCAGTTTCATGAAGGAAGAAGCAGAGGAAAACTTTTTGAGTCATTACAGAAGGCAAATGATAAATAGAAAAGTTGTTCCTTGTTGGAGATCTAAACAATAAAGGAGTGAGAAATGATACCAGGCATACGGATATGTTTTAGGGAAATTTGGAGAAAAGAGCAAAGTTAATAATTGGTGGTAAGTACCTGCTAGATTTCTGTTCAGGATGTGGACTAGTCATTACTAATACCATGATTCAACATAAAAGATATATGTTTTTCATTTTAAACTCAAACTTGGAGGCAAGCATGTCCTACAAATAGTGAATAGAATTCTTAATGTTCTAGTGAAAATATTTTAAGCTGAGGCTGTTAAGAGTCAAAACTGGATAACTGGGAAAAGACCACCACATGGCCTTTTAAGGAATGCAGAGAACTTTTCAGTTCTCTGCATTCCTTAAAATGACAATTATTCACCTGTTAGCAAGTATCTACCTGAATATTCAAACATATGAGGATAGGTTGGAAATTTGGGATTTCGTTAACCAAATTGTATTTGATATAAAAACAGCAGAAATCATGGTACAATAAAATGACATGCCATAATCAATGGAATATTGGCTGGTAAAGCAAGGTTTTGTCAAGAAACTAGAGTGACAAGTGAAAAGAGAGCTACTGGAACATACTCCAAATTAATGATTAGACACCATCAGTATAAAAAGCAGGGATGGCTCATGCATAGGCACTGCGGAACTGCAGTTTTTTTTTTCTCAATATATAAATATATTTATTAATTTATTTATATTTGCTTGTAATATTTAATTTTATCATCAACAATCCTATACAATTCTCTTATTTTGTATAAAAAATAATAAAAATCCATCTTGTAGCACTTAGGGGGGGTGAAGCACACTAGCAGCACTGCGTTTACCACAGTGTCATATTGCCACAATGCAAGCATATGCACGTCATAGTGAGATGCGAGCTATTAACGTAATGCGGCACTGTCCGTCGTGCAGTTCTACTGTTGTGTGTGTGTGTGTATATATATATATATATATATATATATATGTGTGTGTGTGTGTGTGTGTGTGTGTGTGTGTGTGTGTGTGTGTGTGTGTGTAGGCACCAGTAATAGTGTTCATAGAACTTATCGTATTTACTCCATCTCTTTAAATATTTGGACATTACAATTAAAGGATTTAATTGTGATGTCCAAAAATTGTAAATCCATTCCTTTAACAACAATTAAAGGAATGGATTTTATTTTAAAGTAATTTTGAATTATACTAAACTGTATAATTTTATCGATAATGAACAATATTGGTTCATATTTAATTTTTTTTTTAATTTTTACCATAATTTTGATATTTTATCCAAACACATATACACTGTACTTGCAGTGTGTATGTATATTTCGAAAGTTGCAGCACCCCCACGATTTCAAGCCATGAGCCGCCACTGATAAGAAGTATCAATGAAAAGTGAAAAATATCAACATAATTGACATTACTGAAGCAGAGAAAACAAAAGCAGTTGAAATTCTTATAAATAACACCAACAACAAGTTATATTCCCAATAATGAGCAGTACACAGATGAAATAGGCAACAGTATTCAAAACTAAACACCAGGATAATTTTGAACAGTAGGTAAACATCAAATGAGGCATTGGACAATGGCTAATTTGTGCCTGTAGTATCAGAGAACATTCTACTAAGGAAGAAATGAAGGAAGTCTCGTCGACAGGCTTATACGTTGGTTATGCATTATTAAAACACTTAAGGAATAGAACAACGTAGTTAAGGATATAAATTAAATTAAACTTTAATAAATATTTTCCGATATTTCGGCAATGTCACATTGCCATCTTCTAAAGGAACTTACAAAAAAAGCACGTGCACGTAGGCACTACAAACACAGTAACTGGGAATGAAGAGATGAAGCTATTGTTCTCCTAAAGGTCCTGATTTCACAAGTACAGCCAATCTGGTCTTGCGGACCATGCTCTAGATACACGCCACAGAATACGGTGGAAGAAAGCTACAGTAATACACGGTAGCAAATACAAATACGAAAGACTATTTATGGAATCAGCCTCAGCCCTAAGAAATTCTCCAAACCTCAACAAATTTGGTTGTATGTGACTGCCCCAAATTTGGGAGGCTTACATCAGCAGACCTTCAGCCCAACGGCCAAGAACACCTACTTAGCCCGCTAGAGGGCACCATCAGGACTTTTAGGAGAATAATAGCTTCATCTCTTCATTCCCAGTTACTGTGTTTGTAGTGCCTACGTGCACATGCTATTTTTGTAAGTTCCTTTAGAAGATGGCAATGTGACATTGCCGAAATATCGGAAAATATTTATTAAAGTTTAATTTAATTTATATCCTTAACTACGTTGTTCTATTCCTTAAGTGTTTTAAAAATGAAGGAATTATTTGCATCATTTGGGAAGGCAGCAACTCACATAAAGAAAGTTAGTCCTTTTTTGAGATCTAACAGCAGAGTAGGAAATGAATACCACACATAGAAATGTTTGGTAATATATGGAGAATAGAGCAAATCTAATAATACTGGTAAGCACCTGCTAGATTCCAGTTCAAAACATGCATTAGTCATAACTAACACAACATACCAACATAATGATGTGCACAAATTCACATAGAAAGAAGACACACAAAATAAGAAATGATAACTGACTATGTGGTGATATCATTATGCTACTTTGGACATGAGAATACAGGAGATTTGAAATATGATGTGATCATACTGAATATCATACTGAAAAGGAAAATATGTAAGAAACTTTAAAAAAATAATTCAAGTTCAGCAGATATCAAAGGTGAATTACAAACAAAATATACAAATACTATTTAAGAAAAAATGAGTCTGAAAACAAGAATCAAACTTTGGAGACTCAGCAGTAGACTTCAAAGAAAACATTAATTCAATCAATCAGAGAAATGTGGTGACGTCATATGCAAGGACAGAAAAATTAGAACTCCATGGCAGACTCAGGAAATACAAGAAACATTCATGGATGCAAATGTATTGAAGGTTTGTAGCAAATAAATCAATATGTGCTCTGAAAGAAAACAAAAAGTCATAGGAAAACCTTGGTAAGAACACAGAATGATAAATATCAGCAGGCAACTGAAAGAGCACCATAAAAGAAATCAGAGATAATAAAAGTGTGATATGAAAACAAACTAAAGACATGCTATATATGTGGAGTAATTACTCTGAAAGACTGCTCAATGAAAGAAGAAATCATAGAACATGGAAGGCAGAGGAATCAGAGGGACATATTGATACTTGAGGAACAGAAAGATATCAAAAACCTGAAATGCTTAAACATGGAGACATAAAATTTTATAGTCACTGCACTGTAATTCAGTAAGTGTTGATGGAGTTAGAGCTATCATAGTACCCATCTATAAAAAGGCAAATAAACCTGAATGTGAGAATTACAGAGAAATTTACCTATTGATCATTCCCAATAAGATTTATACAAGCATACTTGAGAAGAGGGTAAGAAAAATTGTGGAAGAAAATCATGGAGAAGAACATGCTGGGTTCAGCTTGCTGAAGTTATAAGGATCAGATTTTCACTTTAAAGCAAATAAATTTTCACTGGAGGATTCTGAGAAATAGAATTTGTCAGAATCCTCATAAGTGTTCTCAACATAAAATTCACTTATAAGAATTCTGAGAAATTTTGTAATTTCATTGCAAATAGTATACATTCTTAGATTAAAGTTATTTCATACTTTCTATATAATTTACATAACTGAATATTAAACTCTAAATATCTTGATGTTATACATCAAGGTATGTTTGGAGAAAATACTTAA
This sequence comes from Typopeltis vanoorti, assembly GCF_054136105.1. NCBI lineage: Eukaryota > Metazoa > Arthropoda > Arachnida > Uropygi > Thelyphonidae > Typopeltis > Typopeltis vanoorti. Next base: position 5,846,876 of record NC_143549.1, on the reverse strand, counting down.
TTAACAGTACAAACGTTTTTAGTCATATTTCAAATGATGCCAATTTGTTCATTGAATTTTAACTTTTTTGCATTAACATATTCTTCTCTTGTGCCTTCATACTATTTTTTACATGTGTTACAGCTGCCACATAAGGGAGAATCATATACAGTGATATTCTTAGACTTTTCAAAAGTGTCTGATAGATTACCGCATGATAAGTTGGTGTACAGGCTGCAGAGAATGGGAATAGATAGTATATTGGTTAAATGGATTGCTGGTATCGTTCAGAGATTAGCTCTCTGAACGATACTAGCAGGTTGTGTGATGGATCACTGTCTCAAAAAAGGAGGTTAACCAGTGGTGTGCCCCAGGGTTCTGGTCTTTGGTCCCTGCTGTTTAACTTGTTTGTAAATGATATATCATGTGGACTGACTGTGGATCTTCAGTTATTTGCTGATGATGCAAAGTTGGGAAGAATTATAAGTAGCACTACTGGTGTTAATTTCCTTGAATAGACTTTTTACTTGGACAAAAGAGTGGGGTTGTAGTTTTAATATCAATAAGTGCAAGGTGTTGCATTTTGGAGTGCAGAAATATAAGGCTGTGTACTATATCGATGGTGCCGTACTCCAGGAAGTGGATGAGGTTAGAGATTTGGGAGTAATGGTTGACAGTAGACTGAAGTTTAGCGGGCATATTGCTAGTGCTGCACATCATAATGCTGCTATGATAAGAAGTACTCTAACACGAATGCTTTGGAATGCTGGTTATGGAGAGAGACTGAAGAAATGTGGATAGCAGAGTTTGGTGGATAGAAGGAAGAGAGATGATACGATAGAGACATTTAGGTTAGCGAGATGATTTTATCAGATTAATCCAGAGGGGATTGTAAAACGAGTAGATGGTGAGAGGGGAAGAACCAGAGGTCATTCCTGGAAGTTGTGTAAAAGTGTAGTGAGGAGCATATTTTTTACATGAAGAATTGTCAGTGAATGGAATGCATTACCAGAATGTGTTGTTAATTCAAGAAGTGTTAAGGATTTTTTAAGATTCTATGTGATAAATATGTTGTCAGTTGAATGAACCTCCCACAATGAGTCTGCCGACTCCATGGAGGGTGTAATAATAATAATATTTAATTCTGCACTAAATAACATATAGTAATTCAATGTATAAAACACCTAATAGCACTAAGAAATTTAACATACCCATTTTCTTTGGCAGCAAGTAAACATCACTTTTATAACGACCAGGAGGAGCATTATATAGTTCTATTAAAGCAAGTGCCTGAGTTGCTGCAGTTATTGACACCACAAAAGAAGGAATTGTGGAACAACTTAAGTTAACTAATCGACCCTGCCGAAATGAAATATACAGTGTGTTAAAATAACTACATTGACAATTTTGTTACTACCGTTTTTTTAAATTTTTGTAATCTTTAAAGTAATCAGAAAAATCTGATGTAATATTGTATGAACTACAGAGATCACTGCTTAAATATAATAGATGTATTATTATATATAAGTTACAAAAATGATTCAGGGTTGCAAAAAAAATATGATCCAGAGGTTTGTGGATCATAGATTATAGATGCACCAGGTAACTGATTTTCTGGTAATAAATGGTATAATGTTACATCTTACTGCAGTGTTTCGTAAAGTGTGGTGAGTGGCCCAGTACCAATCCTTGGAAGAAAAAATTTACAAGTTTTCATAAAACATAAAAATTTCAAACATGCCATGTGAGCTGTCAACAGAGAATACCAAGATTTATTAAAAATAATAAAAAAATAACATTCCCATACAGAGTCCACACCTATTGGCTAACTGATATAAGACTAAGATTAAGCTAACTTATATCAGTTAGTCAATAAGTCTGAACTATGTTTGTATATGCATTTTTTTAATCATTTATAATAAAGCTTGATTTTTACTTGTAATACAAATCTGCTTATTTAATTTGGCAAACAGTATGCATTCATGAGTGTATAATGTGGTGGAATAAATATAATCTGTCCTACCATGGCCAAACAGGCAGAGCACTCAATATAAAATATATACAAGGACTACATCTGGTACCAAAACCATGGCTGCTCAAGCCATGCAGATCTTGATGTGGACACTTGCCATAAGATCTGCTGGAAAAAAGTTTTTATTCATATTTCAAATGATGCTAATTGGTTCATTCATTATCTAGGTGATCAGTGGTGTACCATAAGACTCTATACCTGTGTCAATGCTGTTCAATTTGTGTATCAATTTTAATGATCTGGGAAGAGGATATCCAGTTATTTGTGATTATGCTAAACTGATGAAGCAATTAATAAAAGTGATGTAGAGATCCTGCAGGATGACGTGAAGGTAGTATGGGTAAAGAAAAACTGCAGCCAATTCAGTGAGTGAAAGTGTAAAGTTAGAAACTTTGAAATGAAAAATCTACAGGTTGTGTTACATAGCTGAAACTGCAAATGTAAATTTGATGAAGCTAGGAATTTACGAATAACGGTAGACAGAGAGTTGAATTTCAGAGGACACAAGAACCTCATTACAGAAAGTCTGTCTTAGGCACTGCATAGAATGCACTGTCTACGAGAATAGTGAAGGTAGATAATAAAGAAGTAAAGGTTTGTATAATTCCTTGTAGTGCCTAAGACAGACTTTCTGTAATGAGTGTCTTGACTATGTAAGTTCTAATAATAAGAACAGCAACTTTCACATATTTGATGTGCAAATATGGAGGGAGAGAGAGAATGCATAAAATACTATAAAATATTACTCACCTCAGCAAGCAAAATTATTCTTTTGCCATCAGGCCATATAACATGATCAACTTGAGAACGAACTTTTTCCCAGGTTAAATCAACAGTTCTTAAACTTTGCTGTGAATTGAGAAATAAAACAACTGTAATGTAGTCAGCAAAGAAAATGAAGAATGGAAATATGTACATTATATATATATTATTATTATTATTAAGAGAGACCTCCAGGGAATCAGAGACTCATCGAGGGAGACCACATACTACACACACCAGCTATCATACTTATTCTTGAATTCATTCCCACTGCTTGCACTCACAACATCCAATGGCAATCCATTCCAATCACGCACCACCCTCTGAGAGAAAAATCTAGCCCTCACACCCTTCTTGGCAGCCTTCATTCTCAGCTTCCAAGGATGCCCTCTCGTCCTTTCCCCATCAATTGAAATCCTGTATGACTCTTTTAGAAGTTTGTAAGTCTCAATCATATTGCCCCTCTTTCTCCTAGTGTCTGCAGTCTACAAATTCTCAATCTGTCTTCATAATCAGTATTCCACAATCCTGATATCATTTTTAACACTCTCCTTTGTACTCTCTCTAATATATCAGAATCACAATAGAAACTAGGAGACCAGACCTGCACACAGTAGTCCAAGTGAGGTCTTATCAAGGCCTTGTAAAGAGGCAAAATAACATCCTTATCTTTACATGTGAACGTTCATTTCAGCATTGCAATTATCTTTTGAGTTGTAATTGCAATCTTTGCCACATGGCCTCTAAACTTCCTGTCTATTAACACTCCAAGCGCTAGCCTAATCCCAAATATAATACGACATTGGATATCTAATCATGCCGAATTGAATGACTTTACATTTACTGACATTAAACTGACACCCATTTTCTGATGCCCACAATTCCAGCCTATTCAAGTCATTCTTCAAGTACTGCATATCAGCAGAATTCCTGATTTCCTTATCTATCTTTACATCATCATCAGCAAATAGCTGTATGTCGCTTGTCAAATCCTTCCCAATATCATTATTGTACAGATTGAATAACAGTGGACCAAAAACTGATCCTTGTGGTACACTACTTGTTACCTTAAACCTTGTAGACTCAGATCCCCTGTATACCACTTTTTGATATCTGTTCAGCCAGCCATCCTCTTATCCATGCTAATATTGTATAACCCAAACCCGTTTTCTCCAATCTCCATATGCAGCAGTCTGCCATGCTGTATTCTGTCAAAAGCCTTAGCAAAATCCAAAAGTATCATAGTGTATCCATTCCCCTCATCTAGTTCAATGGTAACATTGTTATAGAATGTGAGCAAGACCCCCCATGTAAACCCTTAGTAAACCCATGTTTATTAAGGGTTTGTTATCAACTCATTTCTGAATGCAGACCTTAACCAATTTTTCCAAAATCTTCACCACCACTAATTGTTATTGAGATACTAATTGGTCGACAGTTGGATACATCAGTCTTTGCACAACCCTTGTGCAATGGAATTACCATACATTCTTTTCATTCCTGTGGAATCTTCCCTGTTCTGACTCATATTAAACATCCTGGTCAAAGCAATGTCCAGTTCAGCTGAACACTCTTTTAGTATATGTGCTGATATGCCATCAGTCCCTATTGCTGAATTCTTATTCAGTTTGTGCAACAGCTCTAATACCTCGGCTTCACACACCTGCATTTCTTCATCTACTGAAGAGGTAACAGTGAGCTCAATGTTGCGTTCCTCAATGTAGATAACTTTTGACGAAATGGGTTCTTGTGGGTTGTCTTTAGCACGCAGAGGCAGTTTCTTTTCATAATCAGACTATGCTTTTTTATTCTAGCCTGCTGCTTATAACATTCATAACGGACGTCATTCCTATGCAAATGGTATTCCTTCCACATCGTCCTTTTCTTATGAATCTCTTGTTTAATACGATTACACATCCTACTCTATTTATTCTTCGAACTCCTGAGAGTTTGAAGAATAAGTATTGTTTACATGTTTCCCATGCACTGTCGATATTCTTTCCATCCAGCAATCAATCCCATTCCACTGAACTCAGTATACTCCTCAGTTGGTCATAATTTCCTGCTTTGTAGTTCAGCATGTAACCTTTTCTGAATGGAACATTCATAAACTTATCACTTCCCAAGTGAGTACTGCATGATCACTGTCACCAACTGGAGGCAGAATAGTTACGTCTTTAACTGAAACTATAATCCCTCTGACACTATAATCAAATATTACACTCTTTGACCTCGAGTTCCTTCTGTCACATGCTGCTTGAGGAAGTTGTCCCGCAACAGTTCAAAAAATGCATTTTCATTCTTCTCATGAGATTCTACTACTATCCAATCAATATTTGGATAATTAAAGTCTCCCAGTATGATTACTCTTTTCGAGCTAACCTTTTCTATTTGGTGATGCATTTCTTCATCACCAGCTACCGATCCACTAGGTCTGTAAATATATTATTATTATTATTGTTCCGGGAAACTCCAAGGAGTCGACAGACTCATCGAGGGAGGCCCTAACATCATGTCTAGAACAACTATTCAAAATTCACACAGTATCTATCATACCTTGCCTTGAACTCATTCATGGTCGTAGCACCCACAACAGACTCTGGAAGCTTATTCCACTCATTTACCACTCTCCAAGTAAAAAACCTAGCTCTAACACCCTTGTCAACCACGCTCTTGCCCAGCTTCCATGCATGGCCCCTAGTCCTCCCACCACCAGTCATATTTTCAAAAATATCTTCTGGATCAATCTTATAAAAACCCTTCAGTAATTTGAATGTCTCAATCATGTCACCCCTCCTTCGCCTATCGTCCAATTTCTGCAACCCACAAATCTTCAACCTATTCTCATAAGGTTCATTCCACAGACCTGCTATCATCTTGGTCACTCATCTCTGGACCCTCTCCACTTCCTCCCCATCACGAAGAAACCCTGGTGCCCATAACTGGGCACAGAAGTCCAGATGAGGTCTCATCAAGGCTCGATACAGAGGAACAACAACTTGTTTGTCTCTGCATGTTAAAGTATTTTTCAGAAGCCAAGTGATTTGGTGAGCTGTTTTAGTCACTTTTGCAATGTGCCCCCTAAACTTCAACTCACTATCCACCAACACTCCCAAATGCCTGGCCTCATCAATCTCCTGGAGTACGGTTCCACCAATGCGATATACTGCTGCTATGCTTTTCACCCCAAAGTGCATAACCTTACACTTTGCCACATTAAATTGACATCCATTTTTCCTAGCCCAGTCCTCCAAACTATCCAAATCATCCTGTAAAATTTTGACATCCTGTGTACTCACAATTGCTCTACCCAACTTTGCATCATCAGCAAACAAGTGAACACTTCCTCTCAAATCCTTTCCAATATCATTGATGAACAAATTGAAAAGCAGTGGTCCAAGAACAGAGCCCTGCAGCACTCCACTAGTCACAAGACATCTTTTAGACTCCACTCCTGAATAAACCACTCTCTGGTATCTCTCCTTCAACCACCCTCCTATCCATCTCACCAACCCTATATCTATCCCCATCTGCTCCACTTTACTGATTAGGGTTCCATGTGGTATCCTATCAAAGGCCTTGGCAAGGTCCAGTAGTATCACTGTAAACCCATTACCCCTATCCAGTTCAGCCGTCACTGTGTTATAAAACGTGAGCAAGTTACTGAGGCATGATCTACCCTTCACAAAACTATGTTGTCCCCCCATACAATTCCCATTTTCATCTATCCAATCCTGTATTCTTTTCTTCACTAATTTCTCTAAGACCTTGACAATGATTCCTGATATGCTAATCAGTCGGTAATTTACAACAGCAGTCTTGGAACCACCTTTATGCAGTGGAACTATTTTCCCCTCTTTCCACCCGTTCGGGACTAACCCAGACCCGAGACTCAAATTAAACAAAAAGGTCAAGGGTACTGACAATTCTTTAGCTGCTTCTCGTACTACACGAGCTGGTATACCATCCAATCCCACAGATGTATTGACATTGAGGTTATGCAACAGACTACTCACCTCCACTTCATTCACCACAATTCCCATATAATCTACTGGTTTATTCGTTTCTGCAATGTCACCACCTGGATGATATATTCCTGCAAAATGCTCACTCAGTAACTCAACTATCTCAACTGATTCAGTTACCTCCCTACCATTGGCATTCTTAAAAATCATTCTGCCATGTACATTTTTCCTTTTACTTGCTACATATCTAAAAAACTGTTTAGGATTCTCTTTAACCTGCATGGCCAATGTTCTTTCGTAATCCTTTTTTGCTTTTCTTACCACACTCGTCACCCTTCTGGCCTGCGTTTTATACCATTCATGTGCCTGCTGGTCACCTTTCTCCGTAAATTCCCTCCATAGTTGTTTCTTTTTTTGCAGCTCAAGCTTAATGGTGTTATTCATCCATTTAACCCCTACTTGATTTATTATTCGGACTCTAGGTATACAGTCAGCCATTGCTTCATGCAAGCACTTCTTAACTACCTCCCATGCACTATCAACTTCTAGTCCTTGCAGTTGTACATGCCATGGCACTGAACCAATCAAACTCCTAAGCTTGTCATACTTTCCAGCCCGATAATTCCACATGTACCCTGTCTTAATTGAAAATTCTACACCTTTAGCCACCTCCCAAGTCAAGACCCTATGATCACTCTCACCGATTGGTGGCAATGTGGTCATATTTGTTACAGCCAAATCCTCAGATGTAATTACTAGGTCAAGCACTCTCTGACCCCTAGTATTTTCCATTACATGCTGTCGCAGATAGTTATCCCTTAATAACCGCATAAAATCCAATTCCTTCCTCCCGTGTGTCCTCTCCTCACTCCAATCGATGCGACCAGAGTGAGGTTACTTGGTAATATTTCCAGAATACACTAACACATGTGGAATCATGTGATGTTATAGTTAGTTTCTTTATTTATTAAATTTATTATTCATATACATTTACTAAACTTTAGCGTAGTGTATTTTTCAAGCCTCAACAAATTACGTTTTTTAAGAAATATAATCATTTTTCTTGTCAGGCAAAATTTCTTCATAGCAAGCTAATGATTTTTTTATTCCTTACCTTGTGGCTACAATTCTTTCCTCGTTAGAATCTATGTCCTCCAAAATCTGTAAACCTTTCTTTTATGATTATTCTTACTGTGGATTCCTGTAGATCGAACTTCTTTGCTAGCTCATAAATTTTCATCCTGCCTTCAAAATCCTTAATAATGTTGAATTTTGTTTCCAAAGTCAATGTTTTTCTTTTCTTGCCAGCTGTAGAAAAATCTGACTTGCTTCCTTTGGACAACATTATTATTTTTTATGTGATAACATTTTTATCAAGAACATAACATTAAACAATCGCAAGGTTTGTAGACTATAAAAATCGTGTATGAATGGAGACCACACAAAACACGTCAGTGCTTGTTCACAGCATGTGCGACACTGGCGAATGTGGCCGGCGCCGAAAAGATACGACTAGTGGCAAGGCATGAAGCGGGACGGGAATACGTACATATAAGAAACCGCGTAACTCCAGATTCGCGTAAGTCGGGGTATGTACTTTATTCCTTGTCCAAAAAGTTGCTGCACCTTATAAGTGATAACTAGCACAATGTTTCAACTTCCTAACTGGATGAAGACCTAATGAAGGACATTAGTGTCTTTATCTAGCTGTGCTGATCACCTCACCCTTCCCACAACCTGACTAATGTAAGATTAGCTGTTCATCACTTGTTTCCCCTTCTTTCTTTGTAACTGGAAGTGACCAGTTATAAAACTGACTAACCTATAGGTGATTTTTCATTTAATGGTACAGACTACACATATTTAATGCATTCTGAAGATTTCTGGTAAGTGATATAAATTTAAACTAATGTAATATCTCAAAATTTAAACATTTTCAAATTTAACCATTAATTCTGGATTTGTAGTTTTTAATTTCATACACTTCCAGCTGTCTTTTTTTCTTATATGCCTTCTATTATTATTTGAATCACTACATTTACATGAAGTTCTATATGTATGTTTTATAAAAATATGTGGTTTATATGTAATTCCTGACAATCCTTTGTATTCTTATCATCAACTCTGATTTCCCGAACATGTCCCTTGTTCTACTTCCCAATATTTCCTTTGTGATCTCATTGCTAAATTCACAATAATAAACTGTGTGCCATAAACATATTTCTAGAGTCTCCAAGGATTCTCTACAGCAAGCCTCTACTGTATATTTTTTACTTAGTGTTTTTGGGGTTGCTGAAGAATCAATGCTAGTTGAGTGGAGAATGTAGCTCATTTCAAGGACTGTGGAGAATCAACAAAACAGTTATGGTCCAGATATGGCATTTCTGTTTTCAGGATTGCTGAAGTATCAATGCTAGTTGAGTGGAGAATGTACCTCATTTCAAGAACTGTGGAGAATCAACCACATCTTCTTCTAACCTCAGCTTCTTATGGTGCACCTAACTAATATGCATCTACTCAGATAACGAACGAATGAGAATGGGTTGGCAATCTGGGATTTAACTAACCAAACTGTACTCTTAAGGCTTAGACTAAACCAAAATGATGGCACAATGTGATGGAAATTCATGCTAGCAGGGGTGACACCCAGTTAATAACCAAAGTTTCTGTTTTTTTGTCAGGGAATCAGAACAAACAGTGAAAAGTCAACTACCAGAACAAACTGCAACTTAATATCAATGGAACTCAAAACAGGCATTATCAATAGAAAAGAAATGGAACTAGTAGAAGAATTAGAGAAGTACAATGTCAACATATTGAAAGTTTATTTTTCACTTGGTTAGACTATAATAAATTTAGTTTAATTCTTTATCCAAGTGTGAGCAAACAAAGTTTGCGCCTGAAAGTATCTTCAGGACTGGGGTAAGGTGGTACAACACCAGGCAACTCGTTGCAAAGGTGGAACAAGCTAACATCACTCCTATCTCAGTATTTCCCATAATGCAAAACACATCTCCTTGCGGATATGTCTAATGTTATGCATTAAGGGATGGCCACTACCCAGATAGTTTCGATCTTTATTGATATCTCTTCAGTGGGAGCCAGGCCCAAGTGGAGATACCAGGCAGAAGCATTAGCAAGGTCATCTCTACCTATAGGAGTTGCAAAACAGTGTGCCACCTTTTTAATAAATTACTCTGGATTTAGAGAAAGATGTTGAAAGTTTATTTTTCACTTGGTTAGACTATAATAAATTTAGTTTAATCCTTTATCAAAGTGTGAGCAAACAAAGTTTGCACCTGAAAGTATCTTCAGGACTGGGGTAAGGTAGTACAACACCAGGAAACTCGTTGCAAAGGTGGAGCAAGTTAACATCACTCCTATCTCAGTATCTCCCATAATGCAAAACACATCTCCTTGTGGATATGTATAATGTTATGCATTAAGGGAAGGGCCACTACTCAGACCAGTTTCGACCTTTATTGAGATAGGAATGATGTTAGCTTGCTCCACCTTTGCAACGAGTTGCCTGGTTTTGTACCACCTTACCCCAGTCCTGAAGACTGGGGTAAGGTGGTACTTTCAGGCGCAAACTTTGTTTGCTCACACTTGGATAAAGGATTAAACTAAATTTATTATAGTCTAACCAAGTGAAAAATAAACTTTCAACATCTTTCTCTAAATCCAGAGTAATTTATTAAAAAGGTGGCACACCATTTGGCAACTCCTATAGGTAGAGATGACCTTGCTAATGCTTCTACCTGGTATCTTGACTTGGGCCTGGCTCCCACTGAAGAGACCTCAATAAAGGTCGAAACTAGTCTGGGTTTCATAACATAATGCATAACATTAGACAAATCTGCAAGAAGATGTGTTTTGCATTTTGGGAGATAATGAGATAGGAGAGATGTTAGCTTGCTCCACCTTTGCAATGAGTTAACCAGTGTTGTACTACCTTACCCCAGTCCTGAAGATACTTTCAGTCGCAAACTTTGTTTGCTCACACTTGGATAAAGGATTAAACTAAATTTATTATAATGTCAACATAATTGGTGTTACTGGAAGAGTTAAAAAAAAAGCAAGAGGTAGATATAGTTTTCAACACTGAACTCAAGAATAATATTAATGAACAGCAGTGTATAAATGCATGGGAGAGGGTTATTATTTTTACTTACTTCTCTCACACACACATTCTTAAATTCAAACTAAAAAGAAAACACTGAAACTACACTCTTAGTAAACCTTGTACATGGGTTCATATCCCAGGATATCTCATATGTAACTTAACTTCTTAAATTTCTCTTAACCCATTAAGCCTCATTAAAAGAATGAGTATTCACACACAATCTTGTTACCAAAATAAAAATCTTCAAATTTACAAATAACATAAGTCCACCACGTTACTTCCACCTGACTTTTTTCCCATCAATCCTTCCTCTTCCCTAAAAAATAATTTATATTTTCATATCCTTCTCTCAACCCCCTCCCTCCCAAATGCTCCTATCAACCCTTAATAATAATAATATTGTGTGTATAAAAAAAAAACAGGTTTTTTTTCAAATAATTCCCCCACTTTCCCAAAATCTCCTTCCTTTAACAGCAGATGAATGCATATTGCCGGGATAAGGAGACAGCCAACAACATCCAAAAAAAGGTATGTCCATATTTTTCTCCTATATTATTCTTCATATATTAGTTTTATAACACAACAGTAATACCCTAAGATTTCAGTAAAGAGAATGAGATTGTTAAAAAAAAAAAGGGGGAATTCCTAAACAAAAGTAGCCTATATTAGCCATAAAAATAGTTTATTTTAGAGGAGTAACATGGGAATTTGCCCAGAAATGATACCTATAATAAATAGATAAACATCAAATCAACACAATTTTTCTGTTTAAGTATCAATGTATTCTTCAAACAACAAAAAATACTCTTGCTACACAGCTTTTCTTCAATTACATAAGCCAACAGTTATTACCCTATATGGACAAAATTCCTGGAAAACTTAGTTTCTTGCCTCTTACAGAACTTATTCTGTTTTGAGTTGAGACAGGAGAAAGACTAACACAAAACAAAAGTACTCTCTGCATGACAGCAACACAAGTGAAAGCTCTTCCATCTTAAAATCACAGGACATTGAAGAAAATATATCTTGTCTTCATTCAAGACACTTCTACAAATTCACTTTCTATACGAAAGTAGCGGCAAGCTCCACTGTGAATAGACTACTAAAATCCATGTTATCACTTTACTCTCAAAATTCTTCTTGAAACTTTATCAACAGTTTTGTCACTCCAGAACAACTCTACCTTCTATATGAAAACTTCTGAAGAAATAATAATAATAATAACTAAAACCATATCCACAGTTAGAAATCACTTATCAGATGGATAATCATAAACAAAACAAACTTTACTGAGCCTATTCTACACTCATGTTCATAGAAACCACATCAGCTGCTGTAACCATGTTTTTTTGGTAATTAAATTTGAATGCCTATTTGAAAAGGGAAAGTAACACAATAATTGTCACAAATAATGAAGATGGTAATATAATATTTTTATTTTTGATTAATATTTGGCTCTTTTTAGTACAAGATTTGTCATAATTAGAAAATTGACAAATCTGCAACTATTTCAAAATGGAGTGGACAGTGATATTTTCACTGGAAAAACAAATACCGGTATGAAATTTAGTTCAACTACACAGCTTTACTAACATTCAAAGCCTAAAAATTCACTTTTTGCTGTTTAGTACTTAGTGGGTACTCCTCTTGCCTTTATTACAGCTTTAATGAAGCAACATTAAACTGTAAGCAAAATTCAAGTTTGAGGTTAGTTTTATCTGAAGAAAAAAAAAAAAAAAAAAAGAAAAATAACTGACAGACACAAATTGTTGAATCTACATTTCAACAGCTCAATTAATTAAAAATTGATAAAACAGAAATAATTTAAATACTAATATATCACAAAATAATATTAGTATGAGAAATATGCAATCCAATGATAATTATTAGTTAATTATCTCTTTTCCTATCCAGTTAATATATATATTATTACCACATCAATTTCAGTATTTGAATGTCCCATATTGCAGACAATACATCCATTCTTCATTTTGTCCATGTGTTCTCTAGAAACAACATTCTTATTACCTGAATGGGAAAAAAAAAAAAAAAAACTGAAAAACAAACTGTTGAATCTACATTTCAACAACTGAACTAATTAAAAACTAAAAAAAATAGAAATAGTTTAAATACTGATGTATCGTGCAATAAAATTAGTAAATGAAATATGCAAATGAATAATAATTATTACTGAATCATCTCTTTTTTTTTTTACAGTATTACAAAAACATTTATTAACTGGCCTATATTTTCACTAAGTTTCAAACCAGCATCTTTGGAGTACAACTAGTAGTTACAGTATAATAAATTTAGTTTAATCCTTTATCCAAGTGTGAGCAAACAAAGTTTGCGCTTGAAAGTATCTTCAGGACTTGGGTAAGGTGGTACAACACCAGGGCAACTTGTTGCAAAGGTGGAGCAAGCTACCAACACTCCTGTCTCAGTATCTCCTATAATGCAAAACACATCTCCTTGCATATGTCTAATGTTATGCATTAAGGGAAGGGCCACTACCCAGACTAGTTTCGACCTTTATTGAGGTCTCTTCAGTGGGAGCCAGGCCCAAGTTGAGATACCAGGCAGAAGCATTAGCAGGTCATCTCTACCTATAGGAGTTGCCAAATGGTGTGCCACCCTTTTTTAATAAATTACTCTGGATTTAGAGAAAGATGTTGAAACTTTATTTTTCACTTGGTTAGAGTATAATAAATTTAGTTTGCTCACACTTGGATAAAGCAAAAAAAAAATAAAGTTTCAATAGTAGTTACAGTACAAATATGAAGATGAGCAAATGAAAAAAACAATTCAAATGTATCTGTGGGAGTTACAAGAGGCTTTACCTGTGAGGGGAGCAATGAACTTAACTATACGTGAAAGTATGTAGAGGACGTAGAGGAGTACTAGATTATGACTTTTTTTTTGGTGGGGGGGGGGACAAGAGTGTTTTAGTGGTTCATTAGTGAATACAGGATGATAAACTAATCACCATTTCTAATTAAAGATGTTTATTTATTTATTTTTAAATTACAGATTTTAAATGAACAGAAGTTTTTTTTTTTTATGCCATGAGTTTGCAAATGACTTAGCTAACAATTGAACAAGTTTGTAAGTGGGACTGTCTATACTAGCATGGGAGGTATTGATTTGTGAATTTAGGGGGAGGGTATATACACCATACAGAGTGGTCTGATATAAGAAGTTTTAATTTGTCAATTTTTTGGGCCAAGAAGTAACTTTTTTTTTCTTTTCAGACACAGTGGGATCTCAATCTGTAATTTGATAAATGGAATTGCAATCTAAGAAGATAAATGTTTTGTTATATTCCTCTTGATTCATAATGACACATTACTCTTATCAGCTTTTCTTATCACAATTTTTTTATTCTTCTGTAATTTTTTTTTAAGGCAGCTGTTTCTTTCTGTGGATTTCTGATGGTTTAAATATTGTCAGAATGCTTGCTATATCTAAGGGAACAAATATATACATATATAAACAGCCAACACCCTAAAATACACTTCATATTAGAGAAAGAATTAACAGATGATCACTGTCACTTTCTATTTATAGAAATCCAACATACAACACAAGAAGATAACTACATAAACAATCACATCATCCAACCCAAAGGTAAGGAATCCTCAAAATGTTAACTCACAGAACCAGGGAATACTTGTTGTATGTGATGCAGCCCTTGTCACAGAACTATTGTAGTTTCCTTCTTTTCCCTCCTCAAACACGTTGTTGACCAATAGTTAGAGCTTCTACAAAATAGATAAAAAATACATGCCACTACCTCCACATACTCAAACACGCAAGAGCAAAGCATTGCTTTTCAATCCCACAGATCCAGGGTGCATCTAAAAAAATAGCTGAAGTACTAAAGAAATATAACCCATCACTTTTCATTCAAACCACACTTCAAATTAGGAACTCTGATCTGCTCACTTAAGGAAAAATGCCATCCTCTATCACATTCTGGAGTTTATGAAGTGTCCTGTGATTATAACATGGCCTACTATACACAGACAGGAAGATCTGTTAACATCTGTGTGTTAACACTAATGGGTATCCGGAGAGTTCATCGAAAAGGCAATTCATCGCATATACAATTCATCGAATGACAAATCGTCGAAAATGCAATTCATCGAAAAAACAATTCATCGAAAATTTTAAATTTTCGAAAATGTTATGAAAAAATTGATCCATTTAGAACAAAAACCGAACCATGCATAGGAAGATAGCAATGCAACTTTAATAGGAAAAATTATAGAACAATATGGTTTCTTATAGTCTTTCTTGTCTGATAACTGTTTCGTGTCTCTTCATGGGAGTGATTTGCCTGTTTCCGGGAGGAAAAGCCCAGCCATCTCCGTATTATGCCTGCTAACTTACCTTTAGCTGAACAGGACTGATAAAAATTATGCGCATCGTGAAGGGATTCCAACTACCCAGGTCTTTCTAACTAAATGGCTTCGTTTATACCGACTAAACTATGTAGGCTCCATCATTATTATTGTTGCTAGTAGTAATATATGACTTCAATACAGCAATTATTATGGAATGAATTTTACTCAGATTCGCTATTTAAAACTTTTACAAGAAAATGTCGAACTGTTCCAGTTTTCAGTTCAGCTATATTTGGGGCAACAAAGAAATAACGTGTCCAAATTATGTATTACAATAACTCTCTGACTTAGCAGAATTAGTAGAAGTTACCAGTACAAGAAGCAGTCTGCATGGTTCAGATTTTGTTCTAAATGGATCACTTTTATCATAAGATTATCGAAAATTTAAAATTTTTGGTGAACTGTTCATTCGATGAATTGTCTTTCGATGAATTTTCCTGTAACCCACTAATGTGCTGGGAAAAACTCATGTTAGAGAACTTAGTGGCATGACCAGTGAGGGGTAAGGATCTGTAGTTTCTACTATAGGTCTTGGGGGTGGAATTTGGTTTGTGTGTTTTTGGTAATCCACATATACAGGGGAGGACAAGAACTGAAAGGTTTCAGTTTTTTTGTGATATTAGGAGGATAGGAAGAAACAACTTTTTTGAGCAGACTTTTTGGAAAATCACAAAAAACTCAAACCTTTCAGTTCTGCCCCCCCCCCCCACCTGTATATATGGATTAGCAAAAATACACAAACTCAATTCCCCCCATAGATGCAACAGATTCCCAACGCTATAAATTATCAAAACAGCAAGCTCTTGTACCCCACTCTTCACCGATCATACCATTTCCTATATAAAAATCTATCCATTTTAAAACTTCTTTTGAGAATTTAACATTTAACATTAAATAATACCGACATTGTGGTTAGCTTTGATGTTGACAATTTATCACTTATAAGGAAAGTTTTTCCTTCTGATGTTACTGATATGTTTCCTTTGCTGTCCATCCTGGATATTGCTCTTGGAAGCACAAAAATTATAAACAGATAGGGGAACCTCTATCGGTTTTCCCCTCTCATTCCCTTTTCAATTTTTTATGGAATATTTTGAAAAACAAGTTCTTGGCTCCTTCTATCTGGTTAAGATATGTGGATGATGTGTTCTTCATTTGGCCTTCATGGCCCAGGCAAGAGTTGCCCAATTCCTAAAAATACTTCAGGCACGAACTTTGTTTGCTTACACTTGGATAAAGGATGAAACCAAGTATATAATTTCTTGGTAACTAAGTGGAAAAAACTTCCAACAACTATCTCTAATCCAGAGTATTTTAAGGTGTGACACCTTTTGGCTACTTGTATATGAAAATATGACTTCTGCATTACTTCTACCTTACTATCACATATGGGTCTGGCTCCCACTGACAAGATCTTAGTTTTTGGCAAGTACTTTGATTTTCTTTTGTTTGTTTTTCACTTTGATTTTATTAACTTATACATCACAGATTTGCATAATACAGCCTCCAAGAAGTTTTGCTACGCTGATGACATTGCTCTAGCCACCAGACACACCAATTTTACTACAATGGAAGATACACTAACAAACGACCTTGCAGTCCTAGATGAATACTTCAGCAAATGGAGATTACGCCCAAATCCTAGCAAAACAGAAGTTTCGTGCTTCCACCTGAACAATAACCAGGCTAACAAAGAACTCATGGTCTACTTCAACCACAAACTGCTATGCTACAACAGATTCCCGAAATATCTGGGCGTCACTCTGGACAGAACACTATCTTTTAAACCACATCTCATTAACACAGCATCCAAGCTAAAAACAAGAAACAATATACTGCAAAAACTATGTGGAACAACTTGGAGTGCCTCAGCAACAACACTTCGCTGCACTCTTGGTCTCGTTTACTCTACAGTTGAATACTGCTCACCCGTATGGCTGAAGAGCGCCCATGTGTATTTGGTTGATGCTCAGATTAACTCCACTATGCACCTTATTTCTGAAACTGTAAAATCAACCCCAACCTACTGGCTCCCAGTGCTAAGCAATATTCCGCCTCTACACATCCACAGATCCAACTTTCTTCAACATAAATACAGCAAAATCATGGAAATCCAAAATCTTCCAATCCACGAAGACATCCCACCCTAGAAATAAACAGGCTAAAGTGAAGGCGCCTCCAATTTTAACAGCAAAAAATCTTGCAGAGACAACTTTCAACATGAAGGAGAAGTGGAAAGAGTCCTGGTGTAACACTTCAATGGGGATCTTCCATGAATTAGTGGAACCAACACAGATACCTTTGGGTTTTGACCTACCTCGGAAAACTTGGTCTGCCCTTAACCGAATCCACACCAACCATGGCAGATGTGCAGATCACCTTTACAAATGGGGCATGATTGCCTCACCCAGGTGCGACTCTGGATCACCCCGCCAGACAATTAATCATATTACAGCAGAATGTGTCCAATGTGCATACAGTGGAAACCTTCAGACTTCATCCATGCTACACCAAGTGCAGTTGACTGGATAATCAACCTAGACATTCAGCTGTAGCCTATTCTTGAGTGTCTCATTTATGACTGTATTATGTCTTATTATTGTACATATCTGTCTATTACTATGTCCGTATATATTAAAGATTAATGTAATATAACTTTTCATGTGTGAGCCATATGCTAAATAAATAAATTTGATTTTATTTTACTGGCGGTTTCGTCCCCACTAGCACTGTTTTTTTTTTTTTTTAAAAAATATTAAGATTGCTTATAGTGCAGTAATATCTGCATTACAGGATTAGTTTTAGTGGTATCATGGGGATTATTTTATTCTCGGTCTAATGACTGAAAGGTTTTTTTCGTACAATCAAAAACAGGGGTTATAGTGTTTTTCCCACTTGAGATAATGCTACCAATTCCTCCAAAGGTGCAAACTCTAGGAATTGAAATTCCCAGATGTGAAGAAGCGAGATGGGTAACTAAGGTTTTTAAAAGAGACAGTCAGCACAAACAAGATTTATTCTTTCACTCCTTATGGCCAAGGGAAATATTTAATTGCAGTTAAAGATGTGGAAATAAGAGAAATTATTACAGGGTTTTATTTTCAAAGGCAGCACAGTCATTCCTGTAATGGTCGAGAGCCAGGTAAAAACAGTAAAAACTGAAAGACTTCCGATGGAATATAGAGAACAGTAATGAAATTCTTATACAGACATTTTCGAAATGGTGTAAGATTAGTAATATACGAAAGGGCTTATCAGGTGAAGACTGGTTTCCTGGTAATGTCACCTTCACAATGGATATGAAGATGCCGGTACCAAATTTTGTCAACATCGGTACAACCCAAGTTATAGTAAACTATCACAGAGTACAACGGTAATTATTATTATTCCTGACACCTCCAAGGAGTCCAAAAACTCATCGCGGGAGGACACCTACAACTGTCTCAACCACTATACCGAACCTCTACTATGAGGTTCGGTGTAATGCGTGCACTGTGGCTCATATGATCACTTGGGTGGTAATTGCCCCAAATCCATATGTTTCAAATGAATATAGATGAACATTAATCAGTGCCTCAAACCCTGTCAGAAATGCAAAAGTTCCGAACACCGAGTTAACACCTGTCCTACCTTTATGGAAAGAGTGGGAGCACTGGTAGAGCCAATTGCAACACCATATATATCAGAGAGGCATAATAAAGAGATCTTGGATCTTCCAATTCAATCTAGTAAAGATGGCACTTTTAAACAAACTACACTTGGTAAAATCACAAAGAGTGCATGACCAAATCAGCTAGAAATTAGCCTCAAAATTCCAGATCTGTGGGAGCAACTTTCCCAGTCAAATACTGATGGAACATCAACTGAAATTACCAATCATGAACCTAATATAACAACTGAACAGGTACAAAACGAAATGCAAAAACATACAACTGTTCTACAAGGAGAAACTGGAGAAGAAACAGAAAAGCAAGTAAGACAACTGAAAGAACTTAATATGCACACAAGATCATGAAAAAAGAAAGATGAATTAATAAAAACAATTGAAGATAAACAAAAAAAATTTAAAAAAGGAACTACATCTAAAAAAAAAAAAAAAGAAGTAGTAATAAAAAATGTAAAGATGGAAAAGGCTGTGGATCATCAAATGAAAACCGTTCAGGCTCAGAAGAGTTTATCGATTATGAAGAACCAATTCATGCTAATAAAGGGAAAGCAAGAGATACAATTAAAGAAAATATAATAACGTTTACTGATTTAAAGCTTTCTCAGTATGGTTATCATCTATATGAAAAGAAAATAATTAGTTTCCAAATCAAGAATGATAGGCATGAAATTGAAATAATTAAAAGCAACTGTAAAAAACTGGAAAACAGTTTACAAGAAGCAGGTTACACAATTGCTCCTTCACAGATTGAAGACCTCATCAGGTTCATCCAAAATTTAGAGACTTACAGACTCTAAATTTTGGATTAAAGACTTGCCAGTGACACTTCATTAATCATAGCATCTCCTTTGTGCACTGCCTCATTAAATGTATGAGGATTCTACAGGCAAATTAAACAATTACATGGAAACTTATGCTATGCCATAATATCAGTTTTTTGTTTCTCCAAGAAACATACTTCTAGAGATATAAAGATATAAAAAAGTTTAACAGATAGATATCCATTTCTTTCTTACTGGAGCTTTAGAAGATTTAACAGGGCTGGAGTAGGAGTTCTTATTCCCCCTCCCCCCCTACTTGGGTCATTCTGTAATAAGGTTTATAAATGTTTATGCTCCATTCAATGGAATAGTTAGATGAAAATTCTTAAATTCTTCCAGGAATTGAACCATATTTATATAGTGCCCACTATATCATAGCAGCTGGGGACTAGAATTGTACTGAAAACTCCACATCAGACAAAATAGGAGGACACCCTAGGAGTGGAATATGCACAGTTAAAAACATGTCTAGACAATGCTCAACTAGTAGACATATGGAGGATTCGCATATTGATCGAATTTATCTCTTCTTCCCTTATAAATAGAATAATTCAAATAAAACATCTTGACATCAACATGTCAGATCATAATCCAGTTCTACTTATGTTCCACTGGATGGAAAAAATATAGATCTCTTCCAGACCATGGAGACTTCCGGCAAATTTTCCATTGATCTTTTCAACTAAATTCCAGACCCTCTGTTCAAAATTGGAATTATGTTACCTGGAATTGGGATATGTGGTTAAAATTCAAACAGGCAGTAAAGCAGAATATGATGGAATGGGAAAAGGAACAGGTCTTTCAACTTTCCTCAAAAGGAAAAAGTTGAAAGACCTGTATAAAGAGAGAAGCTGGTTCATAACAAACGCAATGGCATAGAACATAGGTGGCCAACAGCAGGCCTGTAACGTGATTTTGTGCGGCCTGCGGCACGATAAAAACTATATTAAATTATACATATTATCAATTTAGCTATTAGTTTCGACCGCAGATTTTCCAATTGATATACTAGTTATATTCGTTATTTCTGATGACGGAAACAATTTATATTCTCAACACGGAATCAAAATTGCTTTAAAAAGATTATTCAATTTATAAAATCTATTGCTTCTCTGTGCGAGTTGTAGAAGTGTGAGTGGTAGATTTCTATGCACTCCAGAGCAGCTCATCATTGAAAGTCACTTGCTCTGCTTTGGTTACTGTGATCAGTTTCAGAGACTCAATTTCACAGTTAACAGTGTTATTGTTGCATTTTGTGTCCCCTGGTCAGTTCCTTCAGCCTTTGTGTACTATGAGTAAGAAATGCCAGATCGGTGAAGAAAACAGGTCATTTCAGGAGAAATTGGAAAATGAATTTGTTTATAAACAATAATGACAACAAACCACAGTGCCTTGTGTGTTTGCAAGTATTGTCTGTGCACAAGGAATATAACCTCAAACACTACATACAGCAACATGCCGCTAAATACCAAGAATACGTTGGACAAGTACGTACTAAAATTGTACATAATTTGAAAAGAAAGGTTGGTGCTCAAAAATCTATTTTTACTAAACCAACATCAATACAAAAAAGCACACTCTCATTAGAGTCATTGCATAACACAGCCAAAGGTCAAGACATTTATGAAGGTTGTAAATGGTACTAGTGACATCAACAATCTCACAGCTATTGTGACAGATGGTGCCAAATCAGTGCGTGGTACTCAAACAGGCTTAGTTGGCTTACTAAGAAAGGCTGGAATCAGTTTCCATGTATTGCACTGCATTATACATCAGGAAGCTCTGTGTGGAAAAATGCTGGAGATAGAGGATTTAATGAAAACTTTAATGAAGTGTGTGAATCTAAGTAAGGGCAGAAATCAGGCCTTGACACACTGCAAGTTTCTTTTGTACACAAAAGAAACTTGGCTAAGCAGAGGGAACTGTTTGAAATGGATTTTTGCTTTGAAAAAGGAAATAAAACAGTTTCTAGAGGAACACGAGAAGACAAAGAACTAATCACATAACTATGTGATCCTCATTTTAACAGCTTACTCGCCTTTCTAACAGACATCACACACCACATGAATGAACTCAACGTGAAGTTACAGGGATGTAACAAACAATCTCAGATTTAGTTGGACACCTAGATTGGTTCATAAGTTGACTGAAGGGATTTTTAACCTTCAGAGAAACCTAGTCATTTAAGTCATTTTTCAGTTCTGTCTAACCTAGAGAAATCATGACAATGACCTCAAATTTTCTGTGCCAATGTTAGACCAACTTTTGGAGCAATTCAGTAAGCAATTTTCTGACTTCAGTGATGACATGTGGCCACAACTGACAATATTTAACAACCCAGTGAAATGCGACATTTCAGAGCATCATGACACTATTCAATTGGAGTTGTGTGATCTTCAGAGTGACCCCTTTTTCCAGTCAAGGGTGGAGATAAGCACTGACTTTTGGAAACTGGTACCAAGGGAAAAACATCCTGCATTCAGTGATTTCAGCTTGAGAATTGCATCTATGTTTGGAAGCACATACATATGTGAATGCACTTTCTCAACTATGAGGGCGGTTAAATCGTCACAAAGAAGCCGACTGACTGATGACCACCTTCAGGATTTGTTACAAATATCGTCATCATCATTGAAAATCGACTTTCTTGCCGCACATGAACGCCCACAGTGTTCTCATTAAGTTGTATTACATGTAAAAAATCAGAAATATGCAATTAAATTTAATTTAACAATTTATATTTAAATCAATCAAGTATTTTATATTGTTCTCCCGTAGTAAAATGATTGAGCAAATATAGTAATTTAATACATATAACTATTACCTTGAAAAAATGCACAGTTTATTTTTATTTAAGTTCTGTCTAAAAGTGAGCGGCCCTTGACCATACCATTTAACATATATTGGCCCTCGTATAGAAGAAGTTGGCCACACCTGGTATAGAATATAACAACATCATTAGAAACATCAACATAGAGCTAGAAGTTGAAAGGCAAAAACAAGTAGAAGAAAGAAATTTTAAGATAAGAATAAGCAGCACTTAGCAGATAGCCCTTCAGCTACATTCTTCAATAGATAATTCACAAAATTTCGCAAAGAAAGGGCTATCACTCAAATCTGTGTTGATGGAGAAGACATGTCTACCACTAAATATCATTGACTCCTTTCAAAAACACTACAAAAATCTGCTTGAATACAATAGTACTGTGGGAAATTATAACTCTTGGAACATTAATGGCTTTCCTGTTCATATCCAAGATGGGCTTGACAGACCCATTCCAGATGAGACCTCAATAAAGGTCAAAACCTGTCTGGATAGTGATATGTCTGGATAGTCACTATCCAGACAGGTTTTGGATATCCCATAATGCAAAGCACATCTCATAGGAGATGTGCTTTGCATTATGGGATACTAAGGCAAGTGATGTGAAGTCATACCACCTTTACCAAAAGTTGCCCCAGTTCTGAAATTACTTCAGGCGCAAGCTTTCTTTGCTTACACTTGGATAAAGGATCAAACCAAATATATAATTCCTTTAATTATGTATCTCATTCCCACTTTCAGCCTGTTATTGATAATGTGGAAAAATATCTTGTAGTCAGTGTGAGATAAAGAAATAGGTCACCAGCTGCTGATTAAGGTGTGACCGCTATTATGTTGAGGAATGAGGGCAGTATGGCTTGCTACAAATTCATTTGGTATGCATCCTGATGAGAGAAAGGAATTAAATAGTGTAACTAAAATGGAAAGAAAAAATCCCAGGCCTCCCAACAAAGTTCTATTCCTAGACAATCAGGTCCTGGGGATTTTGTTTTCTGGCATTCTTTATAGGCTGTGGTTACTTCAGAAGTCTCATCAGTGGAAGTCATACCACCAAACTCAGGGCTGGCGGAAGCGGGCATGCAGAGCTTGCAGGTGCTGTTATGAAGGGGGCGGCGCTACTGGGGCACGGTTCACAAGTTCATTTTTAAGAAACAAAATTTCATCATAAAAAAAAAATTATTAGAATGATCAATATTAAAATAAATAAGGCCGGATACACTGAATAAAAATGAAAAATAATTGTATATTGCTGCCTCTTTGATCAGCCGGCTGTTTACAATTTTGCAGCAAGAGCAGGCTAAACTTGCCTGCAGAATGTTGTGTCTACTGCAGTCTATCTAAAGTGAAATGGTGAACGGTTTTTATGTGCAGAAACGAATTTTCGTACAAAACATTTGTTGCTAGTTAGCCAGTCATACAGTATGCATCTCAGTAGGCTACTGAGAGCAGCGCAGTGCGGACTATTATTTTGTCTCTGTGTCGTGTAATAATTTCTTGTGGGTATAAAACAGAAATGGAATCAAAAATTTAAAAAAAAAGTTATCCGGTGCACAAAATCATAAGTTACATAAGTTTCGCAGCATCATGCTGCGAAAGAAGCAGCTATTATTTAGAATTAGTTATAATTTAGAAGATCCAGGTGAATGGGGATATATTGATGAAAAATTACTAGTGGTTTTAATTGAAATGGGGCCTGTTCAAAAGAAAAATATAATATATCCCAGAGATACATATGGTCGTAAATTTGGCGACAGGATAAGAGAAAAATTATAAGAGAAAAATGGAAAACGGGGAGCTCGGGCCAAGAATATGGCTAATTTATTCTGAAACTTTAAATTCTGTTTTTTGCTTTTGTTGCAAACTTTTTGCACCTACTGAATCAAGTAGTCTTGTAGAAGGTTATAACAATTGGAGAAATGTAAGTACAACTTTGCATAGACATGAGATTAGTTTAACTCACATGAAAAATTTTTTAAAATGGAAGGAACTTGATAAAAATTTAATAATCAAAACTATTATTGATTGCCAGACTCAAAGCATGTATGAAATGGAAAAGAAACATTGGACAAGTGTTTTAGAAAGCTTGATTGAAATTATGTTGTGTCCTGAATAATCAAAAATTGGGACAAAAGATTAATTCTATTCAGGAATAACTATCTTTAATTGTAGGCAGAGAATGTTGTGCTTTGGCAAGGAAATAAAAATGTACATTATAATTTTAAGGCAAAACTGAAGAAATGTTTAGCATAAGAAATGTGAGACTTAGCCCATTTGTACAGAGTCAAATAGAGGAATTAATATAAGATTATAATTTAATTAGAGTATCCAATTGTATGTATTGTATGAAAGCAAGTTGAGTGTAAGCTAAAATCCAAGGGTCACACTTTAGCTGTCCAGTATAACGTATCGCCTAAGGGAAAGAGAAATTATAAGGAAAGCAAAGTGAGAATGCATTCTCGGAAGAACGGCATGTGCACGTGGATGAGTGCCATGCGGTAAAAAAAACGTAGCTAAGCGCAAGAATCTTCGAGAAAAAAAGGGAAGAATATAAGGGTCAAGCTCCCCCACACGGGCCTTTTTGGTTCCTGTTTCCAGCGCTCATGGACGTTGGCTCGTGCTCTCCGCCAATGTAAAGATTCCGGGTCGGCCGTAGAAGTCGTGAGAGGCCTATCGATGTTTGCGAGGCATGGCTAGCTATCTCTTCATAACAGAGTAGCTAAGCCATATCGAGTGACCGGTGATCCAGATGTGTGCCTGCGGTACCAGAGAAAGTCCAGAGCGGCACATCACCTTATCGACTAGGGGAACCAGACCGTGCTGCTATCATAAGTGATCCGGAGAATCGCAGAACAAAGGTGCCTTGATGTTCAGACAAGACTGATGATAGAACAGAAATTCATTCCATGGGACGGTAACATAGAATGTTAAAGTATCTGCCTTCCAATTAAAGATCTGAGTGAACTCTATAGGTTAATTTGTGTATGGACATGCTGTAGAGAACTGTAGAGATTAACCTAATTTGGCAGTGACCTGTCCCTGTTATGAAGAATGTTTCCCTAGAAGGGAACTGTGTGTGAGATAACTGAGACATATTGTGAGATATGAGTAGTGATCTCATGACAAAATTTCATGCCGGATGGGGCGTCGCCCGGTTAAACAAGGCCCCTGTTGTTTTCGCCAGGGAACCAGAGCCAACAGCGAAAAGTCAGCTACTGGAACAAATCTGAAAACAAACCCCAACTCAACATCACCAGAGTTAAAGATCAGTACTATCAACGTAAGAAGCCTGAATGGCAAAGAAATTGAGCTAGCTGAGGAATTAGATAAGTACCAGATCGACATAATAGGGGTGACTGAAACAAAAAAGACCAAATCTGGTGAGATCTTTCTGAGCAATAAATACAAAATGTTATATTCAGGCAATGACAATCAAGGAAAAGAAGGAGTAGCCATAGTATTCAACACAAAATACGAGGCTAATCTTTTTGAATGGCAGTCAGTCTCAAGTAGAGTAATGTGGGCAAATATGAGAATGGGGAACTGGACAATGAGACTTATTTGTGTCTATGGTCCCACAGAAGGTTCTACTAAGGTAGAAGTGGAGGAATTTTTTGAGGCTTTAGAAAACGCAACTGACACAATGAAAAAGGAAAAGTTGTTCCTTGTTGGGGATCTAAATAGCAGAGTAGGAAATGATTGTGATACATACAAAAATATTTTGGGAAAATTTGGAGAAAAGAGCAAAGCTAATAATAATAATGGCACATATCTGTTGAATTTCTGCTCAGGACATGGACTTGTTATTACTAACACCATGTTCCAACATAAAAATGTGCACAAATTCATATGGAGAGAAGAGGCTAGGAATAAGAAAAGACTCAGTGACTATGTTATTGTTGATCGTGATGTTTTTTCCCTGGTGCAGGACACCAGAGTGTACAGAGGATTTGAAATTGGAAGAGATCACTATTTAGTCTTGAGCAGGATAAAATTGAATTTCATATTGAAAAGAATAACATGTAAGAAAGTTTTAAAGCGAATAAAAATTGAGCAGCTCTCAGATGTGAACTGTAGACTAAAATACACAAAGATTATTGAAGAAAAAATGAAAGAGTTTGAGAACAGGAATCAAACCTTGGAGATTCAGTGGCAAATTCTGAAGAAAACATTGATTGATACTGCCAGAGAGGCATGTGGTGAGGTTGTCTGCAAGGATAAAAAAATCAGAACTCCCTGGTGGACACAGGAAGTTAAAGAGGCAGTGAAGGAAAAGAAGAAAGCATATCAAAAGTTCCTGTCAAATAAGTCAGCTTGTGCTCTTAGAGAATACAGAGACAAATGCAAGAATGCTAAACACTGTGTAAAACTAGCCAAACAAAAGTCATGGGAGGACTTTGGCAAAAATATAGAAAATAAATATCAAGAAGGTGGCAAAATATTCTGGAGGTTGTTGAAGAAGCTTAGGAATGGAAGAAAGAGTGCTGTAAAAGGAGTTAGAGATGATAAAGGTGACATGAAAACAGGAGAAAAAGATATCCTTGAAGTATGGAGTAATTACTTTAAAAAACTGCTAAATGAAACAAGCAGTGATGACAGCATAGTGGTAAAAAACGCTGACCAGGCATGCAATCAGGAATACATATCCATACTTGAAGTAGAAAAACCCATCAAAGGCTTGAAATGTGGAAAGGCAACAGGAGTAGATGATATTCGACCAGAAATGCTGAAATATGGTGGCATAAGTCTTACATGGCTACACTTGATAGTTCAGAAAGCCTGGACAGAGGGCCGAATTCCCGATGATTGGAGTAGAGCTCTAATAGGTATTTCCCTACTGAGTGTTCCTGGCAAGATCTATGCAAGTATACTTGAGAAATGGTTGAGAAGAATTGTGGAAGAAAAGCTTGGTGAAGAACAAGCTGGATTCTGGCCAAATAGAGGCTGTCAGGATCAGATCTTCACTTTACAACAAATAGTCAAGAAAGCATGGGAATATAACAAAGATCTGTATTTAAGTTCTGTCGATTTCGAGAAGGCATATGACAAGGTGCCAAGAGAGAAGCTATTCAATACGCTGCAGTTATATGGTGTCAATGGGGCATTATATCAAGCAATACTTAGTCTTTATTTGAGTTGTAAGTCAGCAGTTAGAATTGAAGGAAGTACAGGAAGATGGTTTAATGTTAAATCTGGTGTGAGACACGGGTGTACCCCTCTGTTATTCCTTATTTATATGGATCACATTATGAAGGAAAGTGGTATTAAAAATGATATCGAAATTCGAGATGTTAATGTCAGCTCTCTGCTTTATGCAGATGATGTTATACTTCTAAATAACTCTGCAAGAAGTCTGCAAGATTCCCTGACTAAATTGAATAGCCATTGTAATAGATATGGAATGAAAGTCAGCAATAAAAAGACAAAGACAATGAAAATAGGCAGAATCATTGAAAATGTCAACTGTGTTGTGAATGGAGAATCTGTGGAACAAGTAAAACATTTCAGCTACTTAGGCACGATTTTTACTGAAGATGGTAAATTAAATATAAAAATAGACAACAGAATCAGCAAAGCTGGTATGGTTGGAAGTCAATTGAATAAATTCATATGGAATAAGAGAGAAATTAGTCGGAACACTAAATTAGCTGTATACAAGACAGTGTTCAAACCAGTTTTAACTTATGGATCTGAGAGCTGGGTCAGAAATAAAACACTTGACCAAAGACTAGAGACCGCAGATATGATAGTCCTGAGAAAGATTAGAGGAGTGAACAGATGCCATCAATAGCAATACCATATTAAAAACGAGGATATTAGGAAAGAACTTGACATTGTCGGCATCCAGGAATGCGTTAGCAGAGCTAATCTCAGGTGGTATGGTCACTTAAACAGAATGGGCGAGGAAAGATTAGCAAAACAAGTGTTCTCTGCCAGGTTGGCAGCAAAACGACCCAGAGGAAGACCAAGATATAGGTGGATTGATATGGCACAAAGTGCCTTAGACGATAGAAATATAAGATCTGATAATGTTGGAGTCTTGACAAGTAACAGACTGATTTGCAGGAAAATTGTAGATAGGAAGTTAGTAATGATGTAATTTTTTTCATGTAATACTATCATATCCTGTACACCCCTTGAGGGTACATGGCAGGAATTTGATGATGATGAGTAGTGATCAGAGAGTGATTGAAGATAATGTTAAATTAAGCCTGAAATTTTCTATGTTTATAGAAAACTCTGTGGATCTAGTTATTATGCATGTATTCTTGTGTTAGTAATGATATCAGAATTTTACTAGGAAAGTTATTATGTTAACCATGTACTTTAATTGAGGATGGGGACCAGGAGATGTTTAGACAGCAAAGTTTGGCAAGTGCAAGAAGAATGATCGTTATGGGAAATTTTAACTATAGTAGTATAAATTGGAGAGAGTAAGATGCATGTAGCAATAGTGGAATGAAATTTCTAGAATTCTTGAGGGACAAATGTCTTAGGCAACATGTAACAGAGGGAACAAGAGGTTCAAGAGTTTTAGATTTGGTTATAGCATCAGAAGAGTTGATAATAACTGAGATGACATCTCTCCCACCAGTTGGAGAGAGTGACCATATGGTTTTGACTTGGAAAATGAATAGACATGCAGGAGTATCAAAGAGACGGGAACTTATGTGGAATTATAATGCAGGTGATTATAATAGTCTTAGACGTCAACTTCGGGAAGTTTCATGAGGGAGGAATTGGAAGGCCGGGATATCGTTAGTGCATGGGAAATTGTGAAAGAATATTTGTTAGCAGCAATGGTAAGTTGTATACCACGAGTGAAGAAGAGGACACAATTTGGAGTAAAGTGGATGACAAACAATATTAAACAGGAATTGCATGTGAAAAGGAGGCTATGGAAGAGATATAAGGAGACAGGTGAAGAGAGGATGCATGAAGAATATAAGACACAGGCCAGAAGAGTGACTAGTGTGGTAAGGAAGCGAAACTGGAATATAAGAGGAGATTGGCCCTAAGATCCAAAGAAAATCCTAGGGAATTTTTTAGCTATATGGCCAGTAGGAGGAGAAATGACTGTGGAAGAATGATATTGTGGGATAAAAATGGGAATAGTGACTGATGCAGAGGACATAGTGGAATTGTTCAGTGAACACTTTATTGGAGTATTTCATCCTGGAGGAGTCAGTGTTAATGCTAGAGGGATAGGGCCGGTTCAAGGTTTAGAGGTACAGGAGGAGTGTGTGTTTCAGATACTGAGTACTCTGGATGTCAATAAAGCTTTGGGACTGGATGGTATTTCACCACGAGTTTTGAGAGAATGTGCAAGGGAACTGACAGTGCCTTTAATCTGGCTTTTCAATGAAAGTCTGGTTTCGGCAAAGGTGCCCAGGGAATGGAAGGAAGGTAAGATAGTGCCATTGTAAGGGTGGTAACAGACTGGAAGTGTCTAATTATAGACCAGTCTGTGTGTCATCAGTAGTTGTTAAGATCTTGGAGAAAGTAGTGAGGGACGTATACAGCACTGGGCAGATTAGGGTAATGTTATCTGTGAGAGTCAACATGGATTTGTGAAAGGGTGCTCTTGTTTTAGCAATATGCTAGCCTTTTATAATAAAGTTACAAGAACATTAGATGAGGGAAAGGCATATACTGCAATTTCCTTAGACTTAGCAAAGGCATTTGACAGGGTGCCACATGATAAGCTGATATTCAAGTTGCAGCACATGGGTCTGGATGTCAGATTGGTCAACTGGATTCAGGATCGGCTGTCTGATAGGTACCAGAGAGGTGTGTATGGACGAGCAGTTTCAAGGAGACAGAAGGTTACAAGTAGGGTCCCACAGGGCTCAGTACTAGGACCCATATTGTTTAACCTTTATATCAATGACATTGCCAGTGGATTGCAAGGGGATATTCAGTTGTTTGCGGATGATGCGAAGCTGGGAAGGATTATTAGTAATAGTGCAGATGTGGTAGCCCTGCAAGAGGATTTGAATAAGCTAGATAGATGGGCAAATGAATGGGGGTGTCAGTTTAACGTAGCAAAATGTAAGGTCTTGAGGTTTGGGAAACATCGATGGGATGCTGCATATTCTATGGGAGGAGTTATACTGGAGGAAGTTGGGGAGACAAGAGATCTGGGGTTGATGATTGATAGAAACCTGAAGTTTAGGGGACATATTTAGGGGAGTTGTTTCTTTGCATGGAGGGTGGTTGAGCCGTGGAATGCATTGCCTGATAGAGTGGTGAGGGCGAGAATGGTCAATGAGTTTAAGGAGTGGTATGATAAACTTTGTGTTTCTTAGGGGGGAACCTCCCCTCGATGAGTCTTGACAGACTTTATGTTCTTAAGAAGGACCTCCCACGATGAGTCTTTTGACTCCATGGAGGCCTGAATAATAATAATAATAATAATTTCTTCAACTATCAAAGAAGCATGGAGGATTTGGACTTCCAGTCTTAAAATTCTGACATTTAAGAATACAGCTTCTAAAATCCATAAAATATTGCGACAAATCACACTCATGTAAATCTTTTCCAGTACTACTTGGGTTTTCATCTTTCCCTGTTTGGAGTTGATGATTATACAGGTCCAAAAGCTGAGATTGTTCCTGAATACTACAACTCTGTACTTAACTCTAAGACTGCTAAAACACTCTGAAATTGACATTCTTTCCATTAAAAAAAGTAAAATTTGGTATAAAGAAATCTTTAACCTCTTTCGCCGCAAAATTCCATAGTTGGGTACTGACAACAATAGTTTGTTTCAGAACTTGATGAATTGCATATGGCCACCTTCCAGTCAATACCATCAAATAGAGGTACTTTTAACATCGGAAATCCAATCTGTGACATCTGTTACGGATTGGAAACAATAGAACATGCATTCTATAGCTGCTCTCTTGCCCTGCGTATTTGGAATAGATTATGTAATGTGTTGGGTATTACTTACAACAGAGCATGTTAGTTTTTTTACAATACCCACCACCTGTCAGCAATGGAAAGAGAATTTTGATTTTTATAATTAATGAATTAAAATACCATTTATGGAAGGTTAGAAAGAAACATGGATTTGAAAACGAACAATATGACATCCAAATGCTTTATAATATTTATGATTTTTATAATTAATAAATTAAAATACCATTTATGGAAGGTTAGAAAGAAACATGGATTTAAAAACCAGCAATGCAATATTCACCAGGCGAAGATAAAATTCTGTCTATTCTTGCTATGAGAGGTTTTTTTTTTTTTTATTTTTTATTTTTAAATAGTTCCATCTCTTAATTAAATGTGGTCTTATAGTCAATTGTAAGGATGACTGGAGGGCAATACCCATGCAGAGAAGGCTAACTCAAGGCAGTTAACCCAGATGGGCTAACCATCTGGGTATTAGTAATCTTTGTGCTTTAGTTTCAATTGATCTTTTGGTTGTTCATATATATTAGATTGGTGAAAAAGGAAAACTGATAGCCTTTGGCTATATGATGATATAAAAGAGCTGAGGCCCTTATTCTCATGCTATGTGTTTGTCTTTTTTTTTTCTCGATGCTATCAGGCGCTCTCGCACCCTTATACTAACTAGGCCTACGATGAGCAACACTTTACTTTTTTTCACCTCAATAAAGGTCAAAACTGGTCTACGTAGTGACCTTTCCCACAATGCTATGCATTATGGGAAAGGTTGAATTGGATTGATTCGGAAGTTGAATTGGATTGGATGAGGCAAGAAATGAAATGGATGCACAATGAAATTAAGAAAATTCAGGTAAAATCTATTAAAATATATAATGATGGAATGAAAGAGTTAACGAAAGATGAGCGAATGGCATTGTATTGCAACTTCATTTATGTTTTCCAGGTGCTAAAATGAGTAGAGTGATTGAGGCATTGGATATGAGGCAGGAGCAAGCAAAAGAGTTAATAGTATTAATAGGTACGAATGATTTGAAAGAGCACAAAGAATGTGTCAGAATGGATATCAGGAGGCTGCTTAGAAGGATAAAAGAGAATAGTGTGATAGGAAGGGTAGTTAGCGTGTTGCCTAGGTATGACTGTGGTGACATGAGGCAGAGAGCAAGGATTATGAATAATATGCTGGCTGAAATGTGTAAGGAGACGTGAGTACAGTTTGTTAATGTGTGGAATGAGTTTGAGGGATGAAGTGAGCTGTGTGGGAGCGATGGACTGCATTTGAGTGGTTATGGTGTGAGTCGCTTGGAGAGACTGCTGCTGGAAGGTAGAGAAGTGAATAGAGAGAATGAAGAGATGATTATGAATGGGGAAGCGAGTGGTATGAGAACAGAAAATGAGAGAATCGGTGTGCAAGAGGAGCAGGGAAACGGGGAGGCTCAGGGTGGACAGGGGTACACAGCATGAGAAAGGTGGATGCTCCAAGAGGAGGTGAGCATGTGTAAACAGGAAAGGAATGGGATGACCAGGGATCAAGAGGAAACAGTTGGAATTGCAAAGGGTTTTAAAATGAAGAAACAGAAAGGGAAATGGCAACAGTCATACCACTCACTTCCCCATTCATAATCATGAATGATTATGAATGGGGAAGTGAGTGGTATGAGAATAGAAAATGAGAGAATGGGTGTGCAAGAGGAGCAGGGAAACGGGGAGGCTCAGGGTGGACAGGGGTACACAGCATGAGAAAGGTGGATGCTCCAAGAGGAGGTGAGCATGTGTAAACAGGAAAGGAATGGGATGACCAGGGATCAAGAGGAAACAGTTGGAATTGAAAAGGGTTATAAAATGAAGAAGCAGAAAGGGAAATGGCAACAGTCGAGCATGGAGAGATCACATCGAGTGAGTGGTAGTATCAGTGGAACTAGCTGTAGATCCAGAAATGAGCTGTTGTGTTTGTATACAAATGCTAGAAGTATAAGAAACAAGGCAGATGAAATAGTTGCAATGACTGCGTCTGTTCACCCACAGATTGTCGGAATAAGTGAGACATGGTTGGAAGATGATGACATCCTGACAGGAATAGAGATGGAATGGTATGATGTGTTTCGTTAGGGCAGAAGGGGTAAAAAGGGAGGGGGAGTGCTATTGATAATAGAGAAAGAGTTATGTCCATCTAAAGTAGAGATGCAAGAGGGAAATAGTCCCAGTGGTTTTGAGGCAGTATGGTGTGAGATAGAGGTGAATGGAATCAAATACTAGGTGGGATGTTGTTATAGACCAGGTAATGTGGATGGTGGTAATAATGAAATGTAGAATCAAATTAGGCAAGTAAATAAGAAAAGGTGATCATTATGGGTCATTTTAATTATGGCAATATAGACTGGAATGATGAGATAGCAACTGGAAGTAAAGAAAATGAGTTTCTTGAGTTTTTGATGGATAACTACCTCAGAGAGTATGTAACAGAGGGCATACGAGGATTGAGGATCTTGGATTTGGTCATCTCATCAGAGGGTGTAATTATAAATGAGGTGTCAAATCATCGACCATTTGGTGAGAGTGATCATGATGTGATTACCTGGGTGGTTGCTAGCAGTTCAAGGACCCCTGTGAAAAAAGGGTATATGTGGAACTACAAGGGGGGTGATTATGAAGAGCTCAAGAGACAGCTTGCAGGTGTAGCATGGAATGAGGAGTTAGCTGGAAAAGAGATCAATGCAGCTTGGGGGATTTTCAAAAACTGTTTAGTAGATGCAATGTCTAAATGTATTCCAAGGGCGAGAAGGTTAAATAAGGTGGGTGTGAGATGGATGAATAAAGAGATTAAGCATGCGATACAGAGAAAAAGGGCATTGTGGAGGCAGCATAAGAGAAGTGGAAATAACCAATTCCATGAGGTCTACAAAGAGTAAGTAAAAAGGGTGACTTGGTTGGTGAGGGTAGCTAAAGTGAGGTATGAACAGCAGTTAGCTAATGAAGCCAAAAAGAATCCTAAGGAGTTCTTTCGATATGTAGCCAGCAAAAGAAAGAATAATTATGGAAGGATGACATTGATTGGAGAAGATGGTATAAAGACAGCTGATGCAGAATGTGTGGTGGAGATACTTAATGAGCAGTTCATAAAGATCTTTCAATCTTGTGAATGTGACTTCATGGAGGGATTGAGTGCAGTTGATGATGGGGAGGAGAGACTGACTGTAGGTGAGCAAGAGGTGTATGGGGAGTTGAGTAAACTAGATGTTAATAAGGCTGTGGGACTTGATAATACATCACCATGTATTCTGAAAGAATGTACTAGAGAGTTGACATCTGCCTTGACATATTTTTTTAATACGAGTCTTGCACGTGGTCAAGTTCCTAAAGAGTGGAAGCAGGGCAAGATTGTGCCACTTCATAAAGGAGGTGATCGAACTCAAGCATCAAACTATAGGCCTATCTCTGTGTCAGGTGTTGTGGTTAAGTTGTTGGAGAAGCTTGTGAGAACTAGGATCCAGAGTTGGGTTGACAACAATGGTATAATCTTTGATGGACAGCATGGATTTGCTAAAAGGAGGTCATGTTTTAGTAATCTATTTATTATTAAAATAAAATGACTGCTTCCTTGGACAGAGGAGAAGGATACACAGTAATATACTTGGATTTTGCAAAAGCTTTTGATAGAGTATCTCATGATAAGTTGACAGTCAAACTAGAGCAGATGGGGTTGGATATTAGATTAGTGCATTGGATTGGAGACTGGCTATCTGATAGGTATCAACAAGTTGTGTATGGGGGTGCGATATGCAGGAAAAGGAAAGTCACTAGTGGAGTGCCTCAGGGGTCTGTTTTAGGGCCATTACTATTTAACTTGTATATTAATGATATTGGCGAAGATTTGGATGGAGATATTCAGTTGTTTACAGATGATGCAAAGTTGGGACGAACCATAAAGAATAGTGAAGATGTTGTTGCCTTACAGAAAGACTTGAATAGATTGAGTGATTGGGCACGGAAATGGGGATGCGAGTTCAATGTTGCAAAATGTAAGGTTTTAAAATTTGGAAAACAAAGATGGGATGCAGAATTTATGCTTGGTGAGAATATATTGTTGGAGGTAGAGGAAATAAGAGATCTGGGGGTGATAGTGGATAAGGATCTAAAATTTAGGGGACACATTGCCAAAATTGTAAAGACAACACAAAGGCTTCTGGGAATGATATGGAGGACACTGACATGTAGAAGTAGGGAGATTCTTGTTCCATTGTATAAGGCTTTGATTTGGCCACACATGGACTATTGTGCCCAGATTTGATCTCCTGGTTTTCAGAAGGATGAAGAGATGTTGGAAAGGGTCCAAAGGCGACTGACTAAGGTAGTTTCTGACCTCTGGAATGTTGAGTATGAGGAAAGATAGAGGAGATGCAATTTGCAGAGTCTGGTGGACAGGAGGAAGAGGGGAGATATGATTTAGACCTATAAGGTCTCAATCATATCTAAGGGGTTGTTATAAGGTAAAGGGTTGTTATAGGATCAATGCTGGAGAAGTTCTACAGAAAATAGTGGGAGATCGGGGGAGAACCAGAGGTCATCCCTGGAAACTGTATAAAGAAGGTGTGAAAGGCAGGTCTTTTTCGTGCAGAGTTGTAAATGATTGGAATGCCTTGTCTGAAAGTGTGGCGTATGCAAAGAGTTTGAATGTGTTTAAAACACAGTATAATGAGCTGTGTGTGTGTGATAAAAGGACTTCCCAGATGAGTCTTTGACTCCATGAGGTCTTGGGGTGGTAATAATAATAATTATGGGAAAAGTTACTACATGTCTGCAAGGATATGTGCTTTGCATTATGGGATACTAAGGCAAGTGATGTGAAGTTAAATAGATTCTATATATCAGTTGTCCCAGTCTTGAAAATACTTCAGGTGCAAACTTTTTTTAGGATTAAACCAAGTATATAATTTCTTGGTATCTTTTATAGCCCAGACACATTGGACTCTTTCTTTTTTTTCTCACCTCAATAGTCTTCATCCTAGAATCCAGTTTACCATGGAAAAAGAAATGAATAATAGTTTAGCCTTTCTACACTACTTGGTATCAAACCTACACAAGGGTAACCTCCCCTTTTTAGTATACAGGAAGCCCACCCACACAGGCAGATACATTCGTAAACCATCCCATCACCCTCCATGTCTCAACAATATGGTATCATTAAAACACTAAACAATAAAGCCTATAATTTTTTTCCAGTCAGTCCTTTCTAACATCAGAACTTAATCATAACACTCCTAATCTAATGGCTACAATTCCCATAGTATGAAAAAAATAATCAATCCTTCCTCCAATCTATGACCTTCTCTTCAGAAAGATTTCAGTAATGCTATCATCATCTGCTATGTCTGAGAAACTTCAGAAACAACAGCCAGAGACTTAAAGAAATACTATCTCTGTGTGACTTTCAAGCCCCACCTAAAACTTGTTACCCTTATATGTTTTACTAAAGATCAGTGGGGTGTATGGAGAGGTAGCACCTAAGTATTGATGTCAGCCGCTGATCTCAGTGTCAGGATGTTGGACTCTGGTCCTCACATACACTCAACTCTCAATTATGGCTCCAAGAAGTTGGTAGTGCACACCAGCGGCCACACCCCGGTAAACCGTCTCGGCTGGCAGACTAAACTAAGTGAGGGTATCAGCAATATAGAATGCTGTAAATAGGGAATGTCACCCCTTATCTCACAAAGTCTGGAATGGCCAAGATGGCAGAAGAATCAACACTGACTGATCAATGGCATCAAGGGCATGACAGCAAGATGTGCGGCACATCGAGGGCAAACTCCTGACATCTAAGGGACTTGTGGCCAGCCGTCGTGGAAGAGATCGGAGCCTCACCACGTGTTTATCCATTGTCAACCATGAAACATACCATGTCACAATATGAAGTTAGAGATGTGGTTGAGACCTCTGCAACCATCAGCTCTTATAGCTACAGGGAAGAAGAGCTTGAAACTGAGAATTGTAAGACAAGAACTACTAAGGTAGTGTATGAAGATAATATCCCAAACCCTCCAGGGAGGATATTCTCAGATATCCCTTGTCTGAAAACCAGGAGCAATCTCTTGAAAATAGTAACATGGAATGTCAGAACACTCTATGAGGCAGGCAAATTAGATAACCTACTCCAGGAATTAGAAGTGATGAAGGCCGATATTGCAGGTATCAGTGAAGTGAGGTGGACAGATACAGGCATAATAATAAGAAAAAAAAATCACACTATAATCTACTCCTTAATGGAGTAGCGCTTGTCCTAAGTAATAGAATTGCAAAATCTCTACAGGGATATTGGCCCATAAATGACAGAATCATAACAGCCAAAATAACTGCACAACCATTCAACCTGTATATTATCCAAGCATATGCACCAACCCAAGATCACCCAGATGAAGAGTTGGAACAAATTTATGAAGACATACTGCAATCTCCAGTGCTAAGTCAGATGATGTTATCATACTGATGAGCGACCTAAATGCAAAAGTGGGCTCAGAAAAAATCTCATTTTGCATGGGAAACCAAAGGCCTGGAATCAGAAATGAAAGAGGTGAAAGATTAATTCAATTCTGTGAAACCAATGACCTAATAATTGCCAACACACTGTTTAAACATCCTCCAGAAGACTATATACCTGGACAAGCCCAGGGGACATCTATAGAAACCAAATTGACTATATAATAATAAGCAAAAGATTCCGAAATGCAATAACACAAACAAAAACATATACTGGAGCAGACATAGGATCGGATCACAACCCAGTGATTGCAAAAATCAAAATAAAACTTAAGATACCAAGCCAACCATTCATATGAGAAACTTATAATTCAGACTCACTTAACAACCAAGAAGTTAAAGACTGCTTAAAAGAATTCACAAAATCCCTTAACAAGTCTGACACCACAACTCACACAGAAAATAGAACGCCAATTGATGAAATTAACATGAACTGGCAAACATTCAAGAATAGCATCAATGAAGCAGCCTAAAATACACTCCCACAATTAAAAAGGAAAAGGAATAAACCTTGGATGAATGAAAAAAATACTGATGTTGATGGAACAAGGAAAAAAGTTAAAGAACAAACCTGAATATAAAAGCATGAATAAAGAAATTAAAAAAGAATGCAGGAAAGCCAAAGAGGAATGGATTAAATATAAATGTATAGATATAGAAAACCTTGATAGAAAACACAGAAGCAGAGAAATGCATGAAAAGATCAGAAAAATGACAAGCAGGACAAATACAGCAAACCATGCAAGTGTCATTAGAGACTCAAGAGACCATATTCTAATGGATAAAAAAGAAATCATGGAAAGATGGACTGAATACACAAGGAAATTATATGAACAACAAAGAAATGATATTCCTGAACAGACTGATTTAGAAGGAACATCCATTTTATTCTGTGAAGTTGAAAATGCCATCAGAAAACTAAAACCACAAAGCTGCAGGAATAGATAACATCTTGGCAGAATGGTTGAGGGCTCTCGATGAAGGAGGACTGAATCTAACAAAATTATGCAATAAAATATACGAGACTGGATTTCTACCCAAAGATATTAATCACTCAATTTTCATTCCAATTCCCAAAAACACAAAAGCTACAAGATGTGAAGAGTTCAGGATAATCAGCCTCATCAGTCAAGTATCAAAAGTCCTCCTATACATTATTCTTGAAAGAAATAAAAGAAAAATAAACATAGAAATAAATGATACACAAAGTGGCTTCAAGGAAAATGTAGGTACAAGAGAAGGTATTTTCAACATCAGAACCACCATAGAAAGATATCTAGAAAAACAAAAAGATGTGTACCTCTGCTTCATAGATTACAAAAAGGCATTCGACAATGCCCAACATGAACAATTAATTGAAATCCTTTCAAAAATAGGCATGGATGGAAAAGACATTAGGCTATTAACTAATCTTTACTGGGAACAGACTGCATCTTTGAGAATAAATGGAGAGACCGCAGAAGAATTCCCAGTTCAGAAAGGTGTAAGACAAGGCTGTGTCTTTTCTCCGATTCTCTTTAACCTATACACAGAAGAAATATTTAATAAAATTAGTAAC
This sequence comes from Typopeltis vanoorti, assembly GCF_054136105.1. Lineage (NCBI taxonomy): Eukaryota > Metazoa > Arthropoda > Arachnida > Uropygi > Thelyphonidae > Typopeltis > Typopeltis vanoorti. The sequence goes on along the minus strand of NC_143549.1, from coordinate 5,807,286 downwards.
CTCACAGGAATCACTGTAGGGGGCAGAAATATTAATAACCTAAGATATGCAGATGACACAGTTCTTCTTGCTGAAAACTAATGTGACCTCAAAACTCTTATAGATGAAACCCTCAAGTATAGCAAACAGTATGGCCGCAGTTTCAACTTCAAAAAGACAAAAATCATGATAATTTCAAGAGAAAAGAAAATACCAAAAATATGCATCGATATAAAGAACAGATGCAAAAATGCATATACCTCGAACACTTGATCACAGAGAATGGCAGGACAGAAGATGAAATCAGAAAAAAGGATTGAAATCGCAAGGTCATCTTTCAACAGTATGAAAAATCTACTAACATCTAGAGAATTATGAGAATATCATGGAAAGAAAAAAAAGACAAATGAAGAGGTACTAGAGATGGCAGGCATCAACAGGAGCCTGATGAAAGAAATTAAAAAGAGAAAAGTCAGATATTTTGGACATATTCTAAGACATAACTGCCTACAAAGGACATTTCTCGAAGGAACTGTCGAGGGAAAGAGAAAGAGAGGAAGACAAAGATTGGAGTGGATGAAAAGTATAGAAGACTGGACCTATCTCTCATATGAGGAATGCAGCAGAGAGGCGCAGAATAGGACATGGTGGAGACACATGGTAGTCAATCTCCTGGAGGGAGAAGACACCTGACAGTACAGACAGTATAAAGATCATCTCTCTCTCTCTCTCTGTGTGTGTGTTCCTGGAGTATATAAAGTGCCCTCTTCCTGCAAGTTGGCCTACTATGGACAGACAGGAAGATCAGCCAACATCTGCATATAAGAACACAAAAAATACACCTGCAGTCATGACTATGGTCAACTGGACTTTGTGGACCATGCTTTAGATATAGCTAATAGAATCAATTGGAAAAAAGACCACCATGCTCCATCGCAATAAAGTTAGAAGAGAAAGACTATTTTTGGTTCCAAACTGTTCTCAGAAATCAGCCTAATTTAAATAACTATGGTTGCATTAAACTCAAAATATGGGAAACACTAATACTTTGAAATCCCAGTTTACATCCCAAGCTATCAACAGGTGCCCATCTAGTTAGGATCCTAGTCTTTTATCCATGTGTTTCACTTAGTTCTGTGTTGCCTTCGTGTATATTACACGTCTCATATTGCTCCCTGACAATGTCTCAGTGAGAGATGAAATATTGGAAGAATTAAATAACATTTTTAATCTTTTCTCAGTGCTGTATCACACCATCAAGCTTCTAACATGACTTTCTCCCAGCACTTACTCAATAAGTGCTGGGAGAATCTGAAAGGAAACCGAGTTTCTCACAGTTTCCTTTCGTAACTTCCATATACGTGAGGGCAAGTTATATTCAAGTAAATATGGTAGTTAACAGTACAAATGAATCAATGAGTAAATTAAACAGTTTAAATTATAGTGGGCAACAGATCTAAAGTCCTAATTTGTCACCTCCAATGTTGTAAAGCAGAAGTTTTTAAAGTTAAGTTGAAGTTGGTTTTAAGATGACTCTTTTCTGTATAGAATTGTTGGATTCTAATTATGTAGAAAATAGAATAAATGTTGTTTGATTCAGAATCCAACATGATTTTCCGTCATAAGAACTATATTTGTAGATATTATTTAATGTAAATAACATAAATTATAATTGATATTATATAACTACCTTAATTATGTCAAATATTTAATTGCTTAATCAAAGAAATGTGTTAATGGTAAATAGATTCTGTATTAAATGTTATTAAGCTGTTTTATTTATTGTTATGTCAATATTGTAAGAACTTGTATTTGTAGTTTAACTGCGCATTTATTGAAATGCGATCATTCTATTTATTCCTTTTGTGAAAGCTTAATGTTATGTAATAACTCAATGTAGTTGTATAGCGTAATGTAACATTCGCGAGAATGTTTACGTCTATCGGTTGTAATGGAGACGCGTGAAAATAAACGGGCGCGTGTGAAGGGAGCGTTTGTGGAGAAGAGAGAAAATAGATACGGAGTTGTAAGTGAGAGTCGGAACGGAACTTTGGAACTATAAGGTAGCAAGGAAGTAAACTAAAGAAGTAGAAGTCATTAAAAGATTCCTAAGGATAGGAGTTGAGTAGATATTTTTTTTATAAGTGAATCTTATAGTTGGCTGAAAGCAAAATCAGCCATAGTAATAAAAGGAAATTATTGCCGCAATCGGATAATTAGAGAACTGGACATTCAAAGAAGAATGCTGAATAAATCCAGTCAGTCTACAATTACGACTTATTTCTATACTACCAAGAAAGGGAATTGTACGAAGTTAAACTAGTTGATGAATGATAAATAAGAATAATTAATGTACCTTATAGTTGTTATCTGGATTTTTGAAGCGCGATTAGTAATGTTTTAGTTATTTAGTGTTTCGCAAGTGTGATAAATACAATTTGAAAGTGTGCTCACAAAAATTGGAAGTACTGAAGATTATTTCTGGTAAGGACAGTCCTATTAGTTTATTTCAGTGTATGCAGATTTAAGTATTAGTTCCGTTGCGCTGTTTCTAAAATTTAACTGTAGCTTACCATCGAGGCTGAGAGTTGAAAATATAGACATTGAAGTGATATCTACCGTGGTTAGTGCCTGTTACGAGTTAATCGTAGAGTATAGTTGAGAGATACAAGGAAACTGATTAATTAAGAATTTCTATTGTAGTAAATTGAGTAAAGAAACTTTGTGATTCTGAAACTGTATTTGTATGTGAAAGTTTGGAAGATTGATTTATTGTGAATGACTTGACCTGATGTACTAGCTTGACTGAGTTGTCATATTTAAAAGTGGAATACATGTATTTGTTATATAACCATATATTTTGTTTGTTTTGTTTTGTTAATTTAATGTTTTGTTTTGTTAATTTAATGTTTTGTTTTGTTTGTTAATTGTTTTGTTTGTTAATTTAAATATTGTGTTTGCCTGAATTTCTTTTTACTGCACCGTTCACAAAAATTCGGATCTAGCGGGAATCCCAGAAGGAAAGAAAATAAATACCATCGGCCTGAATGAGTGAAAAGACTGCTAACTAATTTTGAATTAATCTTACTAATTCATATAGACTTATCTAAGGATAGAGTGGCGCAGTATAATAGAAATTTCTCTACCCTTAGATCAGTGATTAATTTGCAATTAGTTTTCCTTTATTTTATGAAAGTGACTTTTAGCAAGATGGCGGATTTAGAACATAACATGAAAATAGAACATCACGACAGAATCCCTTATTTTAGTGAAACGTGTGTTCCATTAGAACTATTTTTGCATGTTGGACTTAAGATGTTAAAGAGAGACAGTCCTGGAAAAGAAGAAAGTATGAAGAATAGAAAAATTTCCTACCAGTGCCCTCAGTGATTACAAAGAAAACTGGTAAAGATCAAGCTATATATAAAAGAAGCTAAATAGCATCAATCTTGAGAACACAAGAAATGCATTAGCCATCATCATGATAGTCAGAACTGGACGAAAGAAAATCGAGTTCTATACAGAAGTCTCTACAAGTCAGATAGGCTACTTTTATAATTGACAATGACTATGAAGAACTCTCCTAACCTCAATAAGAATGGGTCTATTAATCGGTCAATTTGGGAGACAGTCATCTTAAAACCAACTTCAACTTAACTTTAAAAACTTCTGCTTTACAACATTGGAGGTGACAAATTAGGACTTTAGATCTGTTGCCCACTATAATTTAAACTGTTTAATTTACTCATTGATACATTTGTACTGTTAACTACCATATTTACTTGAATATAACTTGCCCTCATGTATATGGAAGTTACGAAAGGAAACTGTGAGCAAGAGGGTGAGGAGCGGTTTTGCATGGAGGGTGGTTGAACCATGGAATGCATTGCCTGATGGAGTGGTGAGAGCGAGAACGGTCAATGAGAAGGAGTGGTATGATAGACTTTATGTTCTTAGGAAGGACCTCTCACGATGAGTCTTTTGACTCCATGGAGGCCTGAATAATAATAATAATAATATCTCATACCCCTGATTTTACTTTATGAAAAAAGAAATTAAAAAGTTTTGCATATAGTTTGCACATGAAAAATGTATAAAACTTTAAGAAATAGATGTTGAATGTTGTTATGACAGTTTCAGATATTATTATTATTACTACACACCTCCAGGGAGTCCAAAGACTCATCGAGGGAGGGAACCTACTCTAACTCTATCTCCATTACCCACAATCCACCAACTACAATGAACCACAACTACACCAAAGCCATCTACCACCCACCACCACTAGTATTTTCACAGATCAATCACAAACATCCAAGCCCACAGTGGGATTCGAACCCACAGCCTTCTGGCTGGAAAGCGGATATGCTAACCACTCAGCCAACCAGGCTGGGTGATTATTTTAGAATTCAGTCGAAGAGAATCAGCATTTCAACTCAACAATCACTGGCTTGTCTTTTTTTGTTGAGTTGTGCAATCTTTTGTTAATACCACATCAATCATATCCATAGAGATGGAAGAAACCTGTAGAGGAAATGTGAGAGTGAGAGCATTGACTTCTACTAGATCTTGGGTTGCGCGCAGGGGGGGAGGGTTAGATTAAGATTAGGAGACCATCATTAGACCTGTTATGCAACTGGATTTTGAGAGCTTGGGACATGATTTTGCCAGAAATAATTTAATTGAAGAACCATTGTTGCTAAAAATTCAAATATATTGCATGATGAATGTGAGCGGTTGATTGCGTAAATAACAATGATTAAAATTTAAATGTAAAAATAAATTTAAAAAATTTTTAAATAAAATTTTAGGGGGCACCATCAGGACTTTTAGGAGAACAATGGCTTCCTCACTTCATTCTCAGTTACTGTGTTGTAGTGCCTACGTGCACGTGCCTTTTTTGTAAGTTCCTTTTGAAGATGGCAACGTAACATTGCCGAAATAGCGGAAATATTTATTAAAGTGTTATTTAATTTATATTCTTCTATATGTTGTCAATTCCTTAAGTGATTTAGTAATCAAGTAAATACGGTAACAGTTGTGGCTCTGAAGATGCTAGTTTGAAACTTAACAAAATAAAATCCATTTAATAAACAATTTTATACAATTTATAGTTTTTGTGTTGTAACATCATGACATTTCAGCAGATTTCAAACCAGCAACTTCAAGAGAACAATTACTTGTCATCAGTACAAATCCATCAATGAGTAAATTAATTAATTTGATCAGCATATAGTTGACCATGCCCTTCCATAATGCAATCAACATCTTCAAGTAAAAAAAACCCCTAAGTGTGAATCTGGCAAAGGATGCAATGAAGGAACCTTTAGAGAGAGGGTATTTCAACTAAAGATGAGTTAGTCAGGTTCACATAGAGTTGGAGATTTTCCCTTCCCCAAAACTCAATCCCTATTTACATATGCATGCACACACACACAAACAGTCTTACCACTAGCAGGCAGAGCATAGCGCATAAATTATATATATATATATATATATATATATTTATTTATTTATTTATTAAATTATGATTATTTGTACAGGCCTCAATAGAGTTAGAAGAATCATTGTGGTCTCTGAGAGACCAGAACATTCACAACATTTATCGTACCTGGCATGGATTTCATGCCAGGTATGACAGAACGTTCACTTTTGACTAGGCAGAAAACATTCCATAGAAAAAAAAAAATATCCTTTTCACTATACTGTCATGAGCTTAATAAAGGTTCCAGGGATGACCTTTCATATTATTAACATTTAACCTCCATGGAGGGAGCGAGAGAGAGATTCATCATGGGAGGTACATACTATCACACACAAAACTCATTCAACCATGCCTTAAACTCATCAATGTGTCTATATTCATAACACACTCAGGCAATGCATTCCACTCTCCATGCAAAGAAGCTCCTCCTCTGCTCACATCCTCCTTATACAGTTTCCAGGGATGGCCTCTTGTTCTATCCCCCTCTTCCATTCCATGAAAAATCTCTTCCATGTCAACCAGATAATAATCTCTGACTAGTTTATATATCTCAATCATATCCCTCCCCTGCTCCTCATATTCACAAAGCTGTGCAACTTGCATTCTCCCAATCTGTCCTCATACTCCACATTCCAAAGACAACTGACCGCCACATTATGAATCTTCTCTCAACCCCCCCCCTTTCAAACATCAACATGAAAACCTAGCACAATAATCCATATGAAGCCTGATCAAGGCCTTGTACAATTCTATCATAACTTCTTTATTTGTGCATATTGAGGTCCTCCACATCATTGCCATTATCTGATATGTCTTCCCAACATGTGAAATGTGGCCCCTGAATTTCAGGTCCTTGTGCACCACCACTCCCAGATCTCTCATCTCCACTACCTCATTTAAAGCTTCCCCACCAAGTATATACTTTGCATCCAGTGGCATAGCTAGAGCAGCTGCTGCCTGGGGCGGTCCCTGAGTTTGCCGCCCCTCTCAACACACACCAAAAATAATACTAAAAGTCAAAATGACATATAGGGAAATAAATTAAAACACTATGTTTATTTTTGAAGTAAAACTTTAATTTCAACATTCTAAAATGTTATTTTTCTTGCTTTTCTATTAGCAAATCATCAATGACATTGGCGGAGTTATTTCATAGTAATGTAGGTAATTCTTAATCAAATTTTATTAAAAAAAACTCCTCTCACAACTAGCAACACTCACAGCAATTGTGAGGAAAATTCGCAGTAGTATTACAATATTTGGAACTGAGTTCTCGAGACTGTATTTTAGAATTAACTGCAAAAGTTCAAAAAGGTTCAAAGTGCCGCCCGGGGGCAGACCAACCCCCTCTGCACCCCCCTAGCTATGTCACTTTTTGTATCCCAAATTTGAAAACCTTACACTTTGCAACATTGAACTGATAGTTCTACTTATCTGAAATCTAGTGAAGTCCTGTAAGGTCATAAAATTTGCTTGACTCTGCATTGCTCTCCCCAATTTTGCATCATCTGCAAAGTTGCATATCACCAGTTTAATCCATCCAATATCATAATATGCAAATTGAATAACAAGGGCCCCAAAATTGACCTGTGGCACACCACTAGTGTCTTTCCTCTTTTAAGATACTGCACCCTTTGTATACCACTTTCTGGTACCTATCAGACAGGCAGTCACCGATTCAACTCAAAAGTCTGTTATCCAATCCCATCTGTTTCAATTTATTTAGCAGCTTGTCATGGCAGTCTATCAAAAAACTTTTGCAAAATTTAAGTATACCACTGTATATGCATCTCCCTTGTATAAGACATTTGACAGCTTACTATAGTGCATAAGTAAGTAAAACTGATCTCCCCTTAACAAGCCCATGCTGATAACCACAGAGAATACTGCTGTTATCAACCCATTTCTGTACCCTACCTCTCACCAATCTCTCTAGTACCTGCAACACAACTCCATATATACAGACTGGCTTATAATTAGTAGTCACAGCCTAATCACTTCCTTTATGCAGTGGAACAATTTTACCTTCTTTCCACTCCCTTGTTTATTAAACAGGCACGAGAGTGCTACTGCCAAATTCCTGGAACATTCCCTTAAGATGTCTGATGATCAAATCCTATTGTCTTATTGACATCAAGATTATTTATTTCCTCAAATGCCTCCTGCTGGTCACTTATGCAGATATAATTCCCCTGATAACATCAGCAGCACTCCCCCCCACCTCCCTTCTTGTCCTTTCTAAACAGTTAATGCGTTTTTTATTTCTGTATAGGGAATAGGTAAGGCTGTTTTAGCCCTATCTAACTTTTGGAGACTGAGGGGACAGTTTCAGTCTCTACCGGTAGCCAATCAGAAATAGCTGGCCCAAGACTTTCGCTAATTCATGGCATCTGGTGAAGAGAGGCAACTCATAAGTGCTGCCATCTCATGGTCCCTAATCCTAACACTTTGCTGTCTGAAAATAGTTTGGGTTCTACAGTCGATTTTCTTGAGTTTATGGAATGAAAAACCCAAGTTTCCGGGAGAAGAAACCCACTTGCCTGTGTCAGAGATCGACTAACTTGAGAATCAGTCAAAAAAAGGCTTAGTAAAAGTTCCTCTAGTCGGTGACTAGAATCAAACTTATGAAGCTTTATCTTTGGACCATTTAGCGCTGTGGAAGGCACTGAGCTACACAGGCTATACTCATGAAAAACACTGCATCCTTCCATTTTTATTTCCATTAGGATATCATCTTCATTCAACCATGTTTCACTTATTATTAACATCTGACCTCCATGGAGTCAGAGATTCATCATGGGAGGTACACACTACTGTACACAATGCTCATCCAACCATGCCTTAAACTGATTCAATGTATTTAAGTTAAGGGATATTACATCCCATATTGTTTCATAGCCGAATAAGAAACTCAAAGAGTTTCATGCCGAATATAGAAACTATATAAAGTTCGGCAAGTCCAAGCATAAGCAAATACCTGGATAGTGCAACACATAACCCATTTGGTAGTGCAACACTGAGGCAACTCATAGAAAGGGTGGAGCAAGCGCCGATCACTGTTATTACAGTGATTGGATAGACATCGGAACTCTTTGAGTTTCTATTCGGCTATGAAACAATATGGAATGTAATATCCCTTAACTTAAATAATTTCACATCGCTGAATTGAAGCCTTTGGCTCATCATAAAATTAGTGATTCAATGTGTTTACATTCACAACACACACACACACACACACACACACACACACACACACACACACACACACACAGCATCATCTGCAAACAGCTGCATATCACTAATTAAACCCATCCCAATATCATTAATATACAAATTGATTTGTTCCCATAACCACCGCTTATTCTCTTGCCTGTTTTTCCCTCATGTTCAAAGCACGAATTATTTTGCTCCCCCCCCCCAAGATAGCAGACCCTATGGACTCTCTCATTAACCAATCCTCTAACAGTGGAATCTCCATACACTGCTACTCTCAAATCACTGGTCACCTCTTTTAAAATTTTTTCTTTCATTCTATTCTTCTGCATACTTTCATTTGTTTTCACTAAATGTCTAATATATCACTCCACATATTCCTCATTTCATTTTTCATTTTGAATAACTGTTTCATCAAATCTTGCATTCCGACAATTGACTCTCTGTCACTTCCATAGTCTCACCACCTCTTGTTCTCCAGCACCTTACTTCCATTTCCTCATTTATACTTCCTCTGCTCCCTTATCACTTACTTTCACTTCTACATTTTTGTGTTTTTTTCACTCCCTCAGTCTTACTAGCTTTTGTTCCATTTCTGTTTCTTTCATTTTTTGCAGTCTGTTTCGCATTAATTAACTCTTAGTCTAACAAAATATCACACTTCCTACAAATCCATACTTTCTCATCTCCTGTTCAGTTTCTACACAAACACATCTTTCACATTTCACCACACATACATACTACATCATTGTTAATGGCACATTGATTTTCGCAGTGCTCGCCTAGTAACACAAGTTGATGCCTGCATGGTTGACTTAGTGAGTGCTGCCAGTCTGTTCTGTTCAAAGAAGACAAGATTCAATATTTCAATTAATAAACGTAGTAGAAATTCCCCAAGGCCCAAAATCATGTAGACACATTAAGTTATCAAAAATAAACAATACTAAAGTTACTAAAATAAAAAATACTAAAATAATCACAGACATTCCTGATGCTCTTCCTAATTTAGCATTATGATCAAAGAACTGAATATCTCCTCTTAAACCTTGAACTACATTGATATATAAATAAAACAGTGGTATCCAACTTGTCACATTTCACCTCAATACATTTCTGACTCCTATCAGCAAACCATACCTGTAACCGAGCTACCAAATGACTATCCATTCTCTTAAGAAATTCATGCCTCACCCCTCCCCGCTTCCCCCAAAAAAGATTTACATTCTCATTAGTGATAGTTTGTATTCTATCTCTAATCAGCCTTTCTTAATGCTGTTATCAAAATACCTAATAATCAAACTGCCCATACTTGAGCATTAGTGACATGGATTCTCCCTTATACTATTTTTCCTTATTTTCATTCTTCTATTAAGTTCCTGTTACCTGACTCTTGTACAAGTCAACACTACCTTATTGAATTATCAACAATGGGAGCCGAACCAGATAGAAAGGCTGAATCAAGTTAACAATTCTGCCCAACTATGCATAAACAAAGTCAAAGTATGGCAGTATGAAGGACCTACAGCCAGTATGGAAGTCAGGATTAGCAGACAATGAATTTGATATCTCTTTAAACAGGATAAGATGGAAGAAAGCTAATGTTCTATAAAAGAAGTCTTTAAAATGCAAACAGACTATTTTAGGACCAGTAACTATAATAACAAAATCTTTCAACTAACGATTATAGCTGAATTAATTTGCTTAAAATCTGGGAGGCAGCCATTTTTAACACATTCACACCAAGCTGCGTTTTAGATGTATGCCACATCTGACAGGAGCATGACTGACCACGTAGCATGTTCTTTTCAGTATCTGGTAGGCATGTCAGTTTCAAGCTCTTTCTGTAGAATGAGATAATTTGTTGTTGGTGTTATGTCGTTGCTTTCTCTATATTTTACTATATTTTATCTCTAATTAGCCGGCTATCTAATCTACTGTTGTGCCTCTTAAATATTAATTCAGTACTATTTCCTTTTCGGATACTGGCAAAATGTATATTATGCTGTGGCAGGCCAATATCCTATAACAGAAGAGACTCTTGTTCAGGGTAACAATTCTAAAATCAAAAGGGATTTGCACAATAATTAATCTTATGCTAGCGCCGTGCAGATTCTGTTAGCAGTCGTGACCTGAATCTCACTTCAGCAATAATATCTAAGTTCCTTCTTGGCAAAAAATTCTATTTCATAAGTGATGGTTTGAATTCGTAATCAGGCATAAACTCAGGTATAAGGTACAAAACATATTTATTGGAAAAGCACAGAACATTTACAGTTTAGAAATTCAAATATTCAATAGAACAAAACTCACACTAAGTTAGGGTTCATACTAAATCACATCAATGAAGTTGAGTAAGCTAAATCTTTCAACTATGAAAAGATATGATTAAGTGTAATCACAACACTACTAGGTTGTAATTCCTTTCACAAATTATTTACTGAATGCACATTAAACACTTTCATTAATACTCTATCAATAGCTATCCTAATTCTAAATTTCATTAGTCAATTCCAGTCATTCTCAATCAAAATACTGCCTATCAACAATTTTCCTTTGTTCCATGGGGTTTAACTAATTCAAATTCTCACTTAAAAGTTCTCTAGTAAAATGTCCTTAGCTTACAATCTCCACAAAATTCTTCTTCAAAGTGATCTTAACATAGAATGAAATTCTTTACATTATCCGATCCTTTCTGACTGTCTTGACGCTATCACATGTAGATCTGGGTTACTTTCCTGTATATCTATCGGCTGTCTCTGTGCCTGGCGATGCACTACACTGTCCTTGAATCACTTCTGGACTTTGGCGTGTTTTCTACCACTTCTCAGGAAACTTCCTCCGTTCTCTACGATGGGACTTTTTGCAAAGGCTCGATTCTGCATAGGCCGTCATCTCACGGTCAGATTCACTTGGAAATCTTCAAGCCTTCGCAGGAATAGGCCTCATTGTCCGACATCATTGTAATCGACCCACCGCTCTCTCACAAATCACCCGACAAACCTCCAAAGCTGGAATCCACGAACCGAAGAAGAAAAAGCCCCGTAATATGGCGCACATTGTGCTTTACTCACCCTTTCATGCACCCCATATTCAATGTGTCTTTTACCACACGAACCTCACAGTTCATGCTCCTTGGGTGATCCCACACTCTCCCTAATCTGTTAGGTTACCGTATTCCAGGTAGTCGTTCTGACGTCACCTTCCACGTAGGTACAGCCTCCGGCGCTACGCTTCACTCATACAGATTACATACGATTATTTTGGATTACTACCTAATATTTGTTTGAAAAATTGACAATGTACTAGACAGCTTAATTAGATTTACAAAAAATGTAACAATTCCCTTACACAATTCTCACTATTATAACACAAAATTCTCCTTGTGAATTCAGTTATACAGGAATGAACTTCAGTATATAGCACATATAGAATACATATTATCACATGACACAAGAAAATTTTCATAATTATGTGCTGATGTGCAGGTATCTCCTTAATTAGTGATGTTTAGTATGCTAAATCCTGAATAAAGAATTTGCTTGTAAAGATCTCCATTTAGGATCTAACATTGGCATCCTAATGTAGACTGCTTAAGGGTCAAAGGGGTGCTTAATCATGGGGTACTTAAGGGTCAAAGCTTTATAACTGAGAGGAGACCTCCACATAGCCTTTAAAGGAATGCGGAGAACCGACCAAGGCTTCTGACCTAATGTCCAATCCTCACCTTCTCGTGGTGCACCCTGTTGGGTATCTACTTGGATACTGAACGAACGAGGATGGGCTGGCAATTTGGGATTTAGCCGACCAAATTGTATTCTTATTGGTTAAACCAAAATAAAAAATGATGGTACAACATGACAGAATTTCATGCTGGCTGGCGTTGCCCAGTTAAACAAGGCCCCCGTTGTTTTCGCCAGGGAACCAGGGCAAACAGCGAAAAGTTAGCTACTGGAACAAATCTGAAAACAAACCCCAACTCAACATCACCAGAGTTAAAGATCAATACTATCAATGTAAGAAGCCTGAATGGCAAAGAAATGGAGCTAGCTGAGGAATTAGATAAGTACCAGATCGACATAATAGGGGTGACTGAAACAAAAAAGACCAAAACTGGTGAGATCTTTCTGAGCAATAAATACAAAATGTTATATTCAGGCAATGACAATCAAGGAAAAGAAGGAGTAGCCATAGTATTCAACACAAAATATGAGACTAATCTTCTTGAATGGCAGTCAGTCTCAAGTAGAGTAATGTGGGCAAATATGAGAATGGGGAACTGGACAATGAGACTTATTTGTGCCTATGGTCCCACAGAAGGTTCTACTAAGGTAGAAGTCGAGGAGTTTTTTGAGGCTTTAGAAAAAGCAACTGACACAATGAAAAATGAAAAGTTAGTCCTTGTTGGGGATCTAAATAGCAGAGTAGGAAATGATTGTGAGACATACAAAAATATTTTGGGAAAATTTGGAGAAAAGAGCAAAGCTAATAATAATGGCAAATATCTGTTGGATTTCTGCTCAGGATATGGACTGGTTATTACTAACACCATGTTCCAACATAAAAATGTGCACAAATTCACATGGAGAGAAGAGGCTAGGAATAAGAAAAGTCTCATTGACTATGTTATTGTTATTAGTGATGTTTTCTCCCTGGTGCAGGACACCAGAGTGTACAGAGGATTTGAAATTGGAAGTGATCACTATTTAGTCTTGAGCAGGATAAAATTGAATTTAATATTGAAAAGAATAACATGTAAGAAAGTTTTAAAGCGAATAAAAGTTGAGCAGCTCTCAGATGTGAACTGTAGACTAAAATACACAAAGATTATTGAAGAAAAAATGAAAGAGTTTGAGAACAGGAATCAAACCTTGGAGATTCAGTGGCAAACTGAATCTGAAAAAAACATTGATTGATTCTGCCAGAGAGGCATGTGGTGAGGTTGTCTGTAAGGATAAACAAATCAGAACTCCCTGGTGGACACAGGAAGTTAAAGAAGCAGTGAAGGAAAAGAAGAAAGCATATCAAAAGTTCCTGTCAAATAAGTAAGCTTGTGCTCTTAGAGAATATAGAGACAAATGCAAGAATGCTAAACACTGTGTAAAACTAGCCAAACAAAAGTCATGGGAGGACTTTGGCAAGAATATAGAAAATAAATATCAAGAAGGTGGCAAAATATTCTGGAGGTTGTTGAAGAAGCTTAAGAATGGAGGAAAGAGTGCTGTAAAAGGAATTAGAGATGATAAAGGTGACATGAAAACAAGAGAAAAAGATATCCTTGAAGTATGGAGTAATTACTTTGAAAAACTGCTAAATGAAACAAGCAGTGATGATTAGCACAGTGGTAAAAAACACTGACCAGGCATGCAGTCAGGAATACATATCCATACTTGAAGTAGAAAAAGCCATCAAAGGCTTGAAATGTGGAAAGGCAGCAGGAGTAGATGATATTCGACCAGAAATGCTGAAGTATGGTGGTATAAGAGTCTTACAGTGGCTACACTGCATAGTTCAGAAAGCCTGGACAGAGGGACGAATTCCCGATGATTGGAGTAGAGCTCTCATAGTACCCATATATAAAAAGGGAAATAAAACTGAATGTGAGAATTACAGAGGTATTTCCCTACTGAGTATTCCTGGCAAGATCTATGCAAGTATACTTAAGAAACGGTTGAGAAGAATTGTGGAAGAAAAGCTTGGTGAAGAACAAGCTGGATTCAGGCCAAATAGAGGCTGTCAGGATCAGATCTTCACTTTACGACAAATAGTCGAGAAAGCATGGGAATAAAACAAAGATCTGTATTTAAGTTTTGTCGATTTGGAAAAGGCATATGACAAGGTGCCAAGAGAGAAGCTATTCAATACGCTGCAGTTATATGGTGTCAATGGGGCATTATATCAAGCAATACTTAGTCTGTATTTGAGTTGAAAGTCAGCAGTTAGAATTGAACGAAGTACAGGAAGATGGTTTAATGTTAAATCTGGTGTGAGACAAGGATGTACATTATCCCCTCTGTTATTCATTATCTATATGGTTCACATTATGAAGGAAAGTGGTATTAAACATGATATCAAAATTGGAGATGTTAATGTCAGCTCTTTGCTTTATGCAGAAGATGTTATACTTCTAAATAAATCTGCTACAAGTCTGCAAGATTCTCTGACTAAATTGAATAACTGTTGTAATAGATATGGAATGAAGGTCAACAATAAAAAGACAAAGACAATGAAAATAGGCAGAATCATTGAAAATGTTGTGAATGGAGAACCTGTGGAACAAGTAAAACATTTCAGCTATTTAGGCACGATTTTTACTGAAGATGGTAAATTAAATATAAAAATAGACAACAGAATCAGCAAAGCTGGTATGGTTGGAAGTCAATTGAATAAATTCATATGGAATAAGAGAGAAATTAGTCGGAACACTAAATTAGCTGTATACAAGACAGTGTTCAAACCAGTTTTAACTTATGGATCTGAGAGCTGGGTCAGAAGTAAAACACTTGACCAAAGACTAGAGACCACAGATATGAGAGTCCTGAGAAAGATTGTAGGCATGAACAGATGGCATCAATGGCAATATCATATTAAAAACGAGGATATTAGGAAAGAACTTGACATTGTCAGCATCCAGGATTGTGTTAGCAGAGCTAATCTCAGGTGGTATGGTCACTTAAACAGAATGGGCAAGGAAAGATGAGCAAAACAAGTGTTCTCTGCCAGGTTGGCAGCGAAAAGACCCAGAGGAAGACCAAGATATAGGTGGATTGATACGGTACAAAGTGCTTTAGACGATAGAAATATAAGATCTGATAATGTTGGAGTCTTGACAAGTAACAGACTGATTTGGAGGAAAATTGTAGATAGGAAATTAATAATGATGTAATTTTTTTCATGTAGTACTATCATATCCTGTACACCCCTTGAGGGTACATGGCAGGAATTTGATGATGATGTAGACTGCTTACTATGAGTTATCTCGTAGTCAGCATGTTAACATATCTTAAAAGTAATGTTTTATTATTCAAGTTTTTATATATTTTTTCTTCTTCTTCCTTTACCCCTCTTTTACCTTGCGGTGTTAAGGGTTTTCTATTCCTTTAAACACAACTATTATACGAGGATAAGGTGGTTAGCTTTATGCCTCCTGGTGTATCCTATGTCTGTAGAAGAGTTGAGTTCTCAACAGCGGTTTGCCTGCTTCCAGGATGAAAAACCCATATAAACTGGGGAGAAAAAACCCTGCAGTCCATGCAAAGATTGGCTAACTTGGCTATGTGAGAAATATCCTAAGCTCCTCACATCAGCAACACGAATCGAACCCAAGACAATCCTTTCCCAGGCATATGGTTGTGAAGCGCATAGCCCCTCGGTTAATCGTGTGGACTTATATATAATGTGTGTGTGTGTGTGTGTGTGTATTTCCTATTTAAAATATTATGCATTGCAAATGTGTAGATTTCTGTGCCAAATCAAGCATATATGAATATCGAGTGTGTGTATATATGGGCATGGATGTTTGTGATTGTCTGTGAAAATACTAGTGGTGATGATGGGCAGTAGATAGCATTGGTGTAGATCATGATAGTTGCAGTTCATTGAATAGTGGAGACGAAGAATTGTAGGATAAATGCCCTCCCTCAATGAGTCTTCGGACTCCCTGGAAGTGTTACGTAATAATAATAATAATAATATCATTACACATTGCACTGTCAAGTATATATCATTATAACATGGCGAGTTATCTATAAAACATCAAAAGAAAGCAAAAACAATCATTCCCCCCCCCACACACACACACACCAACTCTAAGAATATAGAATTGCATTTTCATATGACAGTATGGTATTCTGTTATGAACTATATTTTCTACAACTATTTTTTAAATTTAATTGAATTATCAATCAATTATTGGAACTTGCAATTACTGTTTATGAATATTATTGTTTAAATAACAGAGATAGTTTCTATTCTTATTTCCATCCCAGTTCAGTCATCAAAAATAAATCAAGCATTATACAAAAAATTTACATAAAGCTGCAAAATTCTTTATTTCACCTTTTTTCAGGTGATTTCCAAACACAAAATCAGGTTTGTTATCTTTTAGTATTAGCTAAGCTATTCTTGGTTTTCTTGAAAATGAACTTGTAAAACTAAAGTATTTATTTATTTATTTGGAAGGGGAGGAGATTAAAGAACAGCGAAAAAAGGTATGAAGTTGGCAGAAATTCAAATTTCTTAAAAAAATTTCTCTATTTCATTATTTTGTAATAGGTATTTAGAGCATTTTACTATATTTTCTGCTAAAGTAAAACTTTTACTTTGTATTGAATGTACCCTATGCAATGGTGGTATGGGAGGATTTATTCACTATACCATTTCATTACGGATATCATTCTCTTTTTTAACTGAAGCTCTTCAGTAAATGTGAACATGCATAACTGCAGTTTATAGTAATCTGTTTCCTATCCGAATAATTTATCACATCACCCATAATATCCACAAACGTAAAAAATTGATATTTATTTATCTGTTGTCTATTTCAATGCTAAAATATTGAAATGGACAAAAGAATAAGCAAAGCTGGTATGATGGGAAACTAGATGAATACATTTATATGGAATAAGAGAGAAATCAAAAGTCTAAAATGTGGAATGCATTGCCAGATAGAGCAGTGAGAGTAAGAACGGTCAATGAGTTCAAATTTAGTTCAAATTAAGTAGTGGTATGATAGACTGTGTTTCCTAGGAAAGACCTCCTGCGATGAGTATTGATTCCATGGAGACCAGATTAATAATAATATTATTATTTGATAAGAATGCTCAAGTATGGAGGTATAAAAGTCTTACAGTGGCTACACTGAACAGTTCAGAAAGCCTGGAAAGAGGGATGAATTCCAGATGACTGGAGTAGAGCTCTCATAATACCCATACACAAAAAGGTAAGTAAAATTAATGTGAGAATTACAGAGGTATTTCCCTACTGAGTGTTTATTTACTTTATCCCCTTTATAAAGCGTTGATACTTCCACATTTGGATTACTGTGCTCAGGTCTGGTCACCTGGATTCCTTGGAGATGAGGAGGCTGTGGAGAGGGTTCAGAGAAGAGTGACCAAGTTGGTGAGTGATGTAAAAAATGCTTCCTACATTGATAGATTGAGAGCTTGTGGATTGCAGAGATTGGTTGATAGGCGGAGAAGAGAGGATATGATTGAGACATTTAAATTACTGAAAGGTTTTTATAGGATTGATGCAGGAGAAATGTTTCAGCTGTGTGATAGTGATGGAAGAACAAGAGGTCATCCCTGGAAATTAAAGAAGAGTGTGGTTAACAAGGGTGTCAGAACAAGGTTTTTTGCCTGGAGGGTGGTGAACGAGTGGAATTCATTGCCTGACTTAGTTGTGAGCTCTTTGTCTGTAAATGAGTTCAAGAAGAGATATGACAGATATTGTTTTGCTAGTTTGGGTCTCCCCGATGAGTCTGCTGACTCCATGGAGATACCCGTAATAATAATAATAATAATAATAATAGATATGGTATGAAGGTCAGCAATAACAAGATAAAGACAATGAAAATAGGCAGAAGTATTGAAAATATCAACTGCATTGTGAATGAAGAACCTATAGAACAAATAAAATATTTATGCTACTTAGGCATGATTTTTAGTGAAGATGGTAAATTAAATATGGAAATAGACAACAGAATCAACAAAGCTGGCATGGTAGGAAGTCAACTGAATAAATTCAGATGGAATAAGAAAGAAATTAGTCAAAAGTCTCCAGTCTTTGGTCAAGTGTTTTACTTGACCAAAGACTGGAGACTGCAGATATGAGAGTCCTGAGAAAGATTAAGGGCAAAAACAGATGGCATCAATGGCAATATCATATTAAAAGTGAGAATATTAGGAAAGAACTTGACATTGTTAGCATCTAGGAATGTGTTAGCAGAGCTAATCTCAGGTGGTATGGTCACTTAAACAGAATCGGAGAGGAAAGATTAGCAAAACAAGTGTTCCCTGCCAGGTTGGCAGGAAAAATGCCCAGAGGAAGACTAAGATATAGGTGGAATGATGCAGCAGTGTCTTTAGAAGACAGAAATATAAGATCTGATAATGTTGGAGTCTTGGCAAGTAACAGAGTGATTTGGAGGAAAATTGTAGATAGGAAGTTAGTGGTTATATAAGTTTTTCATGTAATACTATCATATTGTGTACAACCCTTGAGAGTACATGTCAGGAATTTGATGATGATGATAAGAGAGAAATTAATCAAAACACTAAACTAGTAGTACACAAGACAGTGTTCAAACCAATTTTAACTTATTTAGTTGAGAGTTCAGTTTGAAGCAAAGCAGTTATCAAAGAAAGACTAGAGGCCAATATGAGAATTTGAGAAATAATTAGGGGAATCATATTAAAATGAAAGAAAGGCTGTGAGCCTGTGGTACATTAGTACTGTGAGGCAGGGAGCGAGGATTTTTTTTTTTCCTTTGTATGCATTTTTATATAGTGTGGAAACCTGCTGTAGTAGTGAAACATGGAATTTTTTCAAGCTACTTCAGGCCTCCAGTAAGTGAGGTGTTGGTCTCATACCAGGGGTTGAATTCATCTCCCACCTAAAAACAATCACAAACATCTATGCCCATGGAGGGATCAAAGCGTATCTGTCCTTCATCTGTTGGGTGAAGGGCAGATACGCAAACCACTCAGCCAATTAGGCTGGCATATGTTACTGCAAACAATGGGAAACAGATCTTGAATGAGAATTATATAATAAATTATTTATTACATCAGCAATATTTAATGTCTTGTAAGAGACAATAGATGCAATGCAAGCTGGTCTGGTTATTGCTTGGTTTTTGGAATCAGAACCCTGCAGCCTCTGAATGAAACCAGTTAACTTCCGTCGAAAATCTTTTTTTTGAAAAAAAAAAATAAAAGTTCCTTGCAGCCTAAGCAGAATTCAAAACGAGTTTCCAACTGAAGGGCACACATTATGCTGCCTCCCAAATTAATTAACAATAAAGAGGACAAATATTCTCTAAATTCTCTCATGATATCCTACATACCAAATTTTTGTAAAAAGAGTTTTTAGAATTGGATCTCAAATTTCTCCAATACTTGCCTGTTGCTGTAATAAGAATGTCAATAGTTCTAATCACTTCACTGATCTTTACAACCCTAAATCCATCCATGCTGCAATAAAGAACAGCAAATAATTAGAAAGCATGTAACTTTTAACCTCTTGTATTATGCATAAATGACTTTGACCATGCAATAAAATGAGAACCTTAATAAATCTTTACAAATGAAAACCAATTTTATTATAATGATTAGCTTCAAAGCCATCAATCCTTTCTTATGAATAAATGTTCTAGTACTTAATTTTGGAAATAAAATGAGATCTGACGGGAAAGGTTGGCCCTTGAGATGTCCAAAATGTTCAGTGAATATGGTAGCTGCTGGATAATTTTTTGTTAAAAATTTCTCTTTCTCTGATGTTTTCTCTCTCACACATATTGGCATTCTTAGGAAAGAGATGACAAATAGATTTTATAAGAACTAAAACACTTTAATTACTTCTTATAATTTGTCAAAGTCAAGTTCGAATTGTGGATCCATGGAAAGACACTTGTATGAACGAAGGCACTATGAGAATGAAGGAGAGAAACAAAGAAAGAACTAAAGTTCTAAATTGTTCCACCAAGTGGGCTTCACTGGTTGCTCTTGGAAGTTGGGACTGATCATCTGAGGATGAGTGTTTCCCAGATGTGAGACAGTTTCATGAATCTAAATTTGCTGATGTTAGGAAAATGCACTAAAGAAGTGATTGGGTGATATGAATGAGGAGGAGGCAGTTAGTAAGATGGAGCAAGTGTCATAAGGATGTTAATACTCTAATAAAGTTATATGTTGTTACAGAAGAATTCAATCATTAGAGGAATGGTAAATAAGAGAGTGCATAAGACTTTTTTTTTTTTTTTTTTTTTTTTTATCGAGGCATAAAATATTATTATCAGAATCAAATTTAATTTAAATACCTTTATTTGTAAAACTTTAAGCTAAGTTTCATACCCAGTGTCAATAGAATATATATATATATATATATATATATATATATATAAGAGAACCACAATTCAGTAGTTGAAACAATCCAAACCTGGAACAAAAACAACTGTCCAAAACTTTCTCAATTTTGAGAAGTTTTACTAACTAATACTCACCATTCATGTGTTCCTTAATTTGTAATTAACTTTTTGTTTATATCTAAAAATAATTTATTAATTAAATTATTTTATTTTAATTTATTTTTGATATCTATCTGTACAAATAGATATCAAAAATAACTCACAATAAAATAATTTAGTTAATAAATTATTTTTAAATATAAACAAAAAATTAATTACAAATTAAGGAACACATGAATGGTGAATATTAGTAAAACTTCTCAAAATTGAGAAAGGTTTTGGCAATCGTTTTTGTTCAAGGTTTGGACTGTGAATGTGCTTCACAAATTTCCCTGTACAGTCTTTCCAGAAGAAAAGATTTGTGTAAACACATGGTTTTGTTCCACCGTATCCAGTATTTTGTATATAATTTGTGAATTGCTAAACTGAATTTGATCGTTTCTTTAAATGAAATGTATTCCTGATGTTCTTCAAAATGAATTTGTGCAGAACAACCAGTCTGTTCATAATAATAAACTAAGCTGCAACAGCAGGAGATTCTGTAAACTCCTGGATAAGAAAAGAAAGGATATTCATTTTTAGATGTTATTAAGTTTGCAAACTGGATGGAAAGAGACTTGTAGGTTAATCTGTTAATCCAGTGGTTCTCAAACTGTGGGGTGTGTCCCCCCCCAGGGGGGGAGGCACGGCATACTTTCCTACAGATAAAAATTAAAACTGAAAATGCACCTGGGCCATCATCTCTGAACATAAATGAGCAAGAACAACTCATTGATCTCACTAGTGATACTTCACTGAAAAGTAAATTTAAGGAATTGTCTTTGTCAGAGATCTGGATACATATTGGCAAGGAATTCCCAACTTTCAGCCAAAAAGCAAAAAGCATTGAAGATCCTTATTCCTTTCGCAACAACTTATTTATGTGGGAAAGGCTTTTCTGCTTTGGCAGCGATGAAGTCAAAGTATCATTGAAGACTAAATATTGCTAAAGAACTTAAAGTGGCCATTTCTGATATTACACCATGTTTTGATAAACTTTGTTCTCAAAAGCAGGCCCATCCATTACATTAGACTTTGACATTTAAATGTTTGATTATTTTTACAGAGAAAAATTAAATACTTGTTAGTTAAAGTGTTTCATTTCAATACATATTTTGGTTAATTGCAAGTGTTAAAGCTAATTTTTATTGTAGGCCTAATATTGTGATACTTTAATTATTTTGTGTCAAAAATTGTTAAACAGTATGCAGAAAACACTAAATAAACTGAATAAAACGTCAAACTATTTTGTTCTATTTTGATAAATAAAACCGGTGTGTGGGGGGGGGGGGGGGGGAAGGCTCACAGTGTTTTTTCTTTTGTCAGGTGGGGCTCAGATGCAAAAAGTTTGAGAACCACTGCATTAATCACATCATCACCCTTGTCAGATATATGGTGTAATCAAATCTTTAGTTTACAAAGCTCACAGCTCATAGAATACGTTCTACAGCTTCTCTTCTAAACAAAGAACTGTTTATTATCAGAACTACCTTTATCTCTAATGGTTATAATGCAAAAACTATAAAATAAATAATCAATAATTATGGACATTGTCTTAACCTGCCTCAAGAAGAAATTATCAAAATTTGTATTCCACATGTTAAAGGACTTTTGGAAAAAATAGCAAGACTACTTCAACAGGTTAACTTATGAATCTCTTTCTGTCCAGTTCACAAACTTAATACCTACCTTATCTCAACTAAAGACAAATATACTCCTTTTTATAATCCAGGAGTTTACAAAATCTCCTGCTCTTGCAGCTTATGTTATTATGGACAAACTGGTTGTTCTACACAAATTCATCTTGAACATCAGGAATACATTTCATTTAAAGAAATCAACAAATTCAGTTAAGCAAGTCACACATTATCTACAAAACACAGGATTCAGTGCAACAAAACCAAATGTTACACAGAAGTTATTTTCTTATAAAAAAGACTGTACAAGGAAAGTTGTGAAGCACACATTCACAACCCAAACCTGAACAAAAACGATTGCCTAAAACTTTCTCAATTTTTGGGAAGTTATACTGCTAATACTCACCATTCATGTGTTCCTTAAATTGCAATTAATTTTTTGCTTATATTTCAAAATAATTTATTAATTAAATTCTCTTATTGTAATTTATTTTGGATATCTATTAAAGCAAATTGTGAAATCGTATATAGAAGGATTTTTATACAAAAATATCTTATATACCGATTTTACTGGAAAACAAAAATCCATACCAGATATTTGTGAATAATCAGCAATTTTTTTATAGTTATGTAATATGGAATTAATTTAAAGTAAATTGTTAATTAATGTAACTGCCAAATTAATGTAGAGAACAAAGTAATTCACAAGTTAAGTGTGAATTAGTTTGTAACAAAAGAAAGTTCCAGACAAGGAAATATTCCAGACGGATTAACTTATGACCTGAGGCAGTTACTATCGCGAAGGTCAAAGTGTGTACAGGAGTTTCCTGCATTATCGCAACGACGAAAAAGGTGGCAGGTGCAGACCCGGGAAAGACCCAAGGAAATAGAAATGAAGCAGAATCCAAGGTCGAAGGAAGAGAATAAAAGGGGGAAAGATTGATAGATCAAGACTCCTTTTCCCCATAGGTAGTAAGAAGGCTCTTTCTTGTTGGTGGGCGTGTGGTGCTTAGCCGACCACTTTTTGGTTTTGTCATCGCCTTTACTCAGACGTTTTTTTGGCTCTCGATTTCAGCCCTGGATGCAAGGAATTCCAGTGTGTCTTGCAGACTCAAGGTCACAGATCCACGTCATGCCAACAGATTTCTGGAAGTAATAGAAGGCTCGATTATGCAATAACGATGATCTGTCCTAAAGTTCCAGCCGCCAAGTTTTCTAAAGGTGTCAGTTGATGAAATATCTTTGATATCGTAATAGGCACCAGGTAGTGAGCTATAACGGACGGTAAAAGAAGGATCTACAGTTGCGGACTACAATACGACCAAGTAATGCCTTGTATTAGAATTTTCTAGAAGTGAAACGTGTGGAAGAGATTGCTATTGTATTGAAAATTTGATTAGAGTTAAGATCATTAATAAGGACTCTAGGTCGTGAGTTTAATTTTGTGAAATAACGTGCTGAGCTATGTGTGTTAAGATAAAGTTAGCATATGTGAAGGTTTAGAGTGCATGATATAATTTAATGTCTGAGTTAAAAATATGATGTAGTATGCACAGATCTGTTTTAAGGTATGAACAATTTATAAATTGTTCATACTATTAACCAATTTGTTTAAAGAAGAATTGTGAAGCTAGGTTGATTCATTTGAATCCAAGCTGATATTGGCGAAAAGTATAAAGCCTGAGAGATATTTTGATTTTAGTCATCATCATCATGCATATCAAGGATTTAGGCCTAGCATGGCCTGTTCCGGCCTTAGAAGTCATCGTGGAATCGTTTAAGAGGACACCCTTTTGTATTTTCAATTAGAATGAATAAATTGTTTTGTTTACGAAATAATTTGCCTGATTCCTGCATACCAATGCACTGCTCATAAAAATCGAACCTGTATGATCTAAGGGGATAGTTTACCACGACTGTAGAATTGAGTTTTACGTTTCTTAATAGAGTATTGAGAGTTAGAAGTATTTCCATGAAAAGTGAAGTGTTTTTTCTTTAGGAAGGATATTTAAATCTTATATCAGACTCCTGATGGCACAGTCGAAATAAAAAAAATAAATTTTCAGGAGTTAATATTGAAGAAATACACTTGCTGTTATAACAATAGAATTTGGCTCTAACCTGAGGCAAGTTCCCAAGTTATAAAATTACGAGCACGTGAATAGCATAGATACAACCTTGAGAAAGGGAGAGGGTCAAAAGGCTACGAGTAAGGATTAAGAATAAGTAACTAGATCAAGCAATGGATTAAAAGCTCGGTTTACGACTGTTAGGATTGAAATCAAATTAAAGTTAGGTTTTGAATAAGGTGCAACAGACAACAAAGATTTAATATAAGATTAAATAAAAACAACAATAATAATCAATATTTTTATAAGATGGAGCTATTCTCCTGCATTTGGCATGGCTTTATAGTGCACATAATATCATGTGCTTTCAATTGAATTGTTGTTCTCTTTTTTGTGTTTTTCTATACCTGCATTGACAATGGCTATGAAACTTAGCCAAAAATGTTATCAATAAAGACATTCAAATTAGAAGTAAGTGATTCCAGTAATAATATTTTATGATAAAACATGTTTTCCAGGTGGCACATTGTGACAAATGATACTTTACAGGGATGGAAAGGATGTGCATCAAAATTAGGACTAGATGCATGCACAAATGACTTAGAAAAAAAGGAAATGTGGAGAGGTATTTGAGGAAGTTGTGAAGGAGATGAATAACAATAGTGTTATGGGATAAGTGGTTAGAGTGTTCTCCAAAGATGATGATAATAATCAATTGAGAAGGAAAGTAGATATAGAATAGTAGACAGCTGTGATGTGTGAGTCAAACAGTGTGTAGTTTTAAGATTAATCAATTACATTTGAATGAGTTTACTGATGAACATTTGGAGTAAAAGTACAGAGTCAATATAAGTTAGTGTGGGTAAGGATCAGAGAAAGAAATTGAGAAATCAAATTATCAAATAAGTTATCAAGGCAGCTAGACCTAGAATGTTTCTGGTAACTCCCACTGAGAAGGTTTCAATAAAGGTCAAAACCAATCAGGTGATCCCTTCCCACAAAGTGTAGAAATATATCCAACTGAAAGGACAGGTGCTTTGCATTATGGTATATTAAGACAACTGATGTGAGATCAACAGCATCTATATAAAATTAGTCTATCATTGTATATAGACTTCTGTAGAGAGAGAGAGAGAGAGAGAACATTTTTTTTTTTTTTTTTTTTTTTTGCTAGTATTACTCCACTGGAATTACTCAGATGGGATAGAAAACTGAAACTTGGTACTGAGACCATATAGCTATTACAAAACCTCTTCCCTACAGACACAGTAGATTTTTTTTAAACATTACATCAATAGCACACTCTTTCAATTCCAAGAAGAATATTTTGAATGGAAGAACTAGCAATGGGCTCCTCCCTCTCTTCCTTGTTAGCAAACTTTTCATGGAGTGGTTTGAAAGGGAGAAAAAATAAAATCTTTCAGTGCCAAGGGTTTGGCAGAGATATGTCAATGATATGTTCATCATTTGGCATGGCTCTTCTATTACCCAATTAGAAGAATTCATTATATATCTAAACAACCTTCACCGTCAAATTAAATTCACTGTCGAATTAAAGGCAAACAGGTCTTTGCCATTTCAGATACACATTGGAAGAATTCAATGCATGCATGTGCGCACGCACACACACAATTTTTCAGTTTATAGGAGGCCAATAAACATTAGACATTACTTACAGGTCCCATCCCATTATCACCTGTCACAGAAAACAAGCATTATTCATTTCCTATGTGATACGGCTTACAAAATTTCCATTAATATAGATAAAAGAAACTAAGTGTTAGAATACATGAGTTCCATCCTACCAAAGATTGGTTACAATAGAACACTGATGGTAATAAAAAAAAAAGAACCTATATCAACTTCCAAGACAATGAGATATATATGAAAATATAAAACTTTAGAGCAGCAGTGATTCTCCCATATATACAATCAGCTACAGATAAAATAGCAAAAATACCTGGTTAATGCAAAAGATGCTGCATTAACCAGGTATAAAGGTTGCTAAGCAAGTGGGTTTTTTCACACTATAAAATCAAGAAAATCAACCATGGAATCCACATTATTTCAGATAATAGCACGTTGTTTCTTTTTAAATTTATTATCTCTGTCCCTATTGTCGAATCTTTATTATGCAACAGGTCTAGAACCTCTTCCTCTGCTGCACTTCTGTCACTTCGTCCAATGTAGTAATAGTATGCACCATATTACATATGCCAGATTGATAGATATTAGTGAAATATGAGATGTAGCCATCTCATACAATAGAACCAGAGCCAGCACCCTCTCCAGTCATGTCTCATTCTCAGTTAACTCCAATGATGAAGGACGCCAACATCAAACAGATTGGAATTCAACTTCCAACATTCATATATGTTATGATGAATTAGAACGTCGTATCCTGGAATCAAAAGAAATCCTTGACCCTTCCCACATGAACAGCAATCTCAGTTACAGTCCGCCAGACTCATATAGCTCTGCTATTCAGTATTGGTGAACTCGTGAATTGTTATGTACACTTGCATGTACATAACAATAGAACTCTAGCTTGGACTCTAATTCAAACATAATTACAGTTTTTAATGATCTGCTGTTGTAATGCTGTAATGTTTTTTAACACTTTTATTTGCTTTTTATGTTATCACACCTGACGAAGTCAGCATTCTGATGAAACTAGTTGTGTGGTTATATTAAATTTACTTGTTTCCCTATTATCTCGGAATTAAGTCATTAAATAATATTTAACATGTCTAGAAACCGAGTCAATTTGCTTATCAATATATACATATACAGATGATATAAAGATATTTATTTTGACTGTTAATATTTGCACCTTTAATACTAAATATGAGACATTTTCTTTGGATTTTATCAGACCATGATTCTTTATAAATATATATATATAATCGTCTACCAGTTTCGCCAGCTTGAGTCTGTCTGGCTTCTTCAGGACGAGAATGGTTACACCAACATTAAATGCTAAAACAGAAGAATGCAGTAATGATTAAAATCAAATAAGAAATTGAAAAGACGCGTCACATTAAGAGCATAGAGTGTGGAGACTTAGTCATTGCAAGTAGATCGCGTTTTATAGTTTTTCGCAAAATTGAGTTCTGCTAAACATAGTGAATTTATAAAACTTTTCCAAATGTCTTTTAATATCATGCCTTGATTTCTATTGAGATTGTCTCCTGTCCAGAGTACCATTGCAGCTTCTTTAAAGTTTCTACATCTGAAATCTTCTTCAATGTACGGCATGGAGCTGTTATCCCAATCGATGGAATGGTTCGAAATTGAGAAATGATGGACTAATCCTGAGGTGTCTGATTTGTTCTGTTGTTGTTGACATCTCCTATATGTTCCTTTTTTCGGATTTCTAGACTTCGTGATGTTTGGCCTATATAATTCAGTTCACAGGAACATGGGATGTTATATACACCTGCGTACTTGTAGAAGGCGATGCACTCCTTAGGAGATCTTAACGTGCCATGTAGTTAAAATAGGTTTGAAGGCAACCCTGATGTTGAAAGACTTCATGATTTTTGCTATTTTCATTGAGACTGAGCCGGCATAAGGTATGATGATGGACGATGTATACTGCATCATTTGAGGTTGTCACTATGGGCTGTTTCTATAGAGAATATTTTGAATGATATTTTGTGGGTAACCATTTTTGGATACAGTTTTTGATATGAGCGAGAGCTCATCAAGCAGATCTTTTTCTTCCGTGATGATATTTGTTGCTCTGTTTTTGAGCATATGTATGATGATAAGTTTTTGTGCATAGCGATGAGTAGATTTAAAGTGAAGATAACGTCCAGTGTCTGTAGGTCTGCAGTAGATTGTGAGCTTGATTTGTCCATTATCTTGTTTTTTTAATAGCACGTCCAAAAAAGGAAATTGATGGTTATTTTCCAACTCTAATGTGAACTTAATTTTTTGGTGGAAGGAATTTATTTTTTGAAGGAACTCATGTAAGGCATTTTCCATGTCTTTCCAAATGATGAAGATATCGTCTACATATCTCCACCAGAGACTGACAGTATCGAATTTATTTTGGATAGGATGTCATTTTCTAGTTTTTCCATGAACAGATCCGTGCACAGTGGAGTCAAGAGACTGCCCATGGCTAAGCCTTCAAGTTGTTGATACAATATGTTATTTACTTTAAAATAGTTTGATTTTAGACAATGACGGAAAAGCTGAGAAATGTTGTTTGGAAAGAGATCTTAATCACTTCTTCAACTGGTACGTTCGTGAATAAAGACAGTACGTCTAGACTTGCAAGTATATCTGTATTTGATGTGTTGATACTTTTTAATCTTTCAATGAAATGCTGAGAATTTTTTTATAAATGAGGCCGATTTCTTTATCTACTCTTTCAACAGACTGGCTAGGTGTTTGGCTAGTAGGTATGCTGGAGAATTTCTGACGTCCACGATCGGGTGAAGCAGAACTCCGACTTTATGAACTTTAAGTACACCATATAGGCATGGTGGTAATGGATGTAGGATTTTAAATTTCTTTTTAATTCTTGAGGCCATCTAGTCATATTATGTATTAAGAGATTCATCTCTTTGTGGTTTTTCATGGTTGGATCTACATCTAATATATTATAGGTAGACATGTCAGAAACTAAAACACCAATCTTTGTTATGTAATCTTTGGTATTCATAATAACTGTTGAGTTGCCTTTGTCTGCTTTTAGAACGATAATGTCTGGGTTCTTTTTAAAGTTCTTTCTTTTCAGAGTGGGTAACATTACGTTTTTGTGGTTTTGAGGTAGAGAGGATGATTGTACTTTTAAATCTTATGTCATTTGCTACTGTCTCTGAAAATGAAGAAAGACCTTTTTCAATGTTGCTTATGAAATCTATTTTTGGGATGTGATTTGGAGCTATGGCGAAGTTGAAACCTTTTTTTAAAATCTCCGATTCCTGTTTGGAAAGAGTGTGGTCTGAAAGGTTGAAAACAACCTTATCATCCGGGAGACATGGTCTAGAGTTGCATTTACTTTGATAAAGTCTATCAAATTTTTTGATTTGTGATTCCTTACTAGATCGATAAACTTTTTTATAACTATTTTGTACCATGCAGTCAATTATATTCCAAGTTGTATTATGTTATTAGAAATGTCATAGAAAGGATCTAAGCATTGAAGGTCTATTTTGTTCAGTACGTATCTGACATATTGGATTCTTTTGCACAGTAAGGCTAAAGACGTTTTGAAATAAATCAGTTTCGCTTTTTTAGATTTTATTTGCTCTTTAATTATTAAGAACTTTGGAATGATAGTAAACTGTCTGCATCTTTTAAGGAAAGTTAGATGGTTAAGCAATCTTGCTTTTTTGCATTTAAGTTTTTGAAAACAACGTACCTTGTGCTTTGTATATCCATCTAGAGTATTAATTTTTTACTGTTAATATTTGGTCCTTTTATACTAAATATGAGACATTTAGTTTGGATTTTATTGGACCATGATTCTTTATAAATATATGTATATAATCGTCTACCAGTTTCACCAGCTTGAGTCTGTCTGGCTTCTTCAGGACGAGAATGGTTACACAAACATTCAATGCTAAAACAGAAGAATGCAGTAACGACATTAAAATCAAATAAAAAATTGAAAAGACGAGTGACATTAAGAGCATAGAGTGTGGAGACTTAGTCATTGTTAGTAGATCGCGTTTTATAGTTTTTCCCAAAATTGAGTTCTGCTAAACATACGAAAATGCTTCTTCGTTCATTCTTCATTCTGCTTCTTTAAACACATGAAAGGCATGGAAAATGCCTTACACGAGTTTCTTCAAAAAAAAAAATTTCTTCCACCAAAAAATTAAGTTCACATTAGAGTTGGAAAATAACCATCAATTACTTTTTTTGGACGTGCTATTAAAAAAACAAGATAATGAACAAATCAAACTCACAATCTACTACAAACCTACAGACACTGGACGTTATCTTCACTCATCACTATGCACAAAAACTTAGCATCATACATATGCTAACATCTTTCTCTAAATCCAAAGTAATTTAATAATAAGGTGGTACACCTTTTGGCAACTCATAAATAAATATGACCTCTCCATTACTTCTGCCTTAGTATCGTCAATTCTGGGTCTGGCTCCCACTGACGAGACCTCAATAAAGGTCGAAACCGATCAGGGTAGTGGCCCTTCCCGTAATGCATAGCATTATACACGTCCGCAAGGAGATGTGCTTTACATTATGGGAGATGCTGAGACAAGGGGTGATGAGAGCTTGGTCCATCTTTACTACGAGTTGCCTCAGTCCTGAAGATACTTCAGGTGCAAACTTTGTTTGCTTACACTTGGATAAAGGATTAAACTAAATTTATTATAGTCTAACCAGGTGGAAAATAAACTTCCAACATCTTTCTCTAAATCCAGAGTAATTTAATAATAAGGTGGTACACCTTTTGGCAACTCGTATAAGTAAATTTGACCTCTCCATTGCTTCTGCCATAATATCACCACTTCTGGGTTTGGCTCCCACTGATGAGACCTCAATCAAGGTCAAAATCGATCTGGGTAGTGGCCCTTCCCTTAATGCAGAGCATTAGACATGTCCGCAAGGAGATGTGTTTTGCATTATGGGAGATAATGAGACAAGGAGTGATGAGAGCATGGTCCACCTTTACAATGAGTTGCCTCAGTCCTGAAGATACTTCAGGTGCAAACTTTGTTTGCTTACACTTGGCGTGGACAGTAGGGTTTTTTCCCCAGTTTATCCTGGGGTTTTTCATCCTGCAAAACAGTCAAACTGGCCTTGAGAACTCAACACTACGGACATAGGATACACCGGGGAGTAGGGCTGACCACCTTATCCTGTGAACGGTTTGAGGTCTGACGCTTAATAAACCCTCGGCACTGCAAGGTAAAAGAGGAGAGAAAAAAAAAGGAAGATGAGATAAATGTTATATCATTCAATTATTTAAATATTAGTTTTAGCTCTCTCTATGTTCACTGGGCATCTACAGATGCCTTATGGTCACTCTAATGCTCGATGATGTTCCACACCAGGCAGTCCTGCTGTTTGCTTTTCTGACGGCCTCAACTCTCTGAAGATCAGTCACTTGACACATGCCATCCATCCATCCATCTCATTGATGGTCTACCCCTGCCTCTTTTTCCAGGAACTTTACCTTCTATTACTGTTCTGAGAAGTCCCCCCCTTTCATCCTTTCTATGTGTCCAAATATTTTATCTTTCTTCTGTCAATATCCTTAAGGAGCCTTAAAGTTCTACTAATCTTTTCTAACACCCATTCATTTGTACGCCTTTCAGTATATGATATCCTCAACAGCCTTCTGTAACACCACATCTCAAAAGCAGATATCGGGAACAAAGTCTCGCATCCATAAGTCGCTGATGGAAAATCAACTGCATCTAAAATCCTCAACTTTGTTCCCATGGAGATAGAGTCATCCTTCCAGATTTTAGACAGGTCACTGACTGTTGTTTTAGCCATTCCTAACCTTTTTCTGACATCTTCCGAATAGCAATTCTTCACATTAATAATGGATCCCAGGTACCCAAACTTGCTGACTTCCTCAATTCTTTCTCCATTAAGATAAACTTGTTTCTCAAGAGCTTCTCTGTTTGTTTTTCCTTTGAGAACCATGATCTTTGTCTTGCTAGAATTTAGTTGAAGTCCTCTGTTATTACTAATCTTGTTAACTTTATCAAGAATTAGTCCTAGTTCTTCCATGTCATTACAAAGGAGTATTGTATCATCAGCGTACCTCAGATTACTGATCAATCTACCTCCTATTGTAATTCCTGTCCTGAGCTCATCCAATGCTTCACGCATGATGTCCTCCGCATATATACTAAACAAGTGAGGAGAAATTAAACATCCTTGCCTAACTCCTTTTCCAACTTGAAACCAGTCAGTCAATCCAACACCTGTTCTTACTGTGGCTTGTTGCTCCTTATACAAGTTGGCTATCAGCCTGATAGTGTGTTGAGGAAAACCCATTCTTGTTACTTCCCAGAGTTTCACATGCTCAACACAGTCAAAAGCTTTAGAGTAGTCTAAGAAACACATTACCAGACAGAGTCTGAATTCTTTATATTTTTCTATGATCTGTCTAAGGCAAAGGATCTGATCTCTGGTGCCCTTACCCTTCCTAAAACCAGCTTGTTCCTCTGGCATCTCTGCTTCAACTTTGACCCCGATCCTATTTAGCATGATCTTTAATAAAATTTTGCTTGCATGAGATATCAAACTAATAGTTTTATAATTCTTGCATGCCTTTATATCACCTTTCTTGTGTAGTGGTATGAAAACTGACTTCTTCCAGTCTAGGCCATGATCCTGTCTCCCATATAATAATAATAATAATAATAATAATAATATCCTTGTAATCAATCTATGAAACACTCTTATCCCTCCATCCCCTGTGGCCTTAATTAACTCTGCTGGGATTTCATCTGCACCTGGGGCCTTATTGCTGTTGAGCTGCTTAACTGCTCTTTCAACTTCATGCCTAAGTGGAAGAGGTTCCAAATCAAAATTTTCTTGGTGGGAGGACTCCACATTTTCTTTATCCACTCTGCAGTACAGTTCCTCACAGTATTCTTTCCATCTGTTTTTGATTTCCAACTCTTCTGTTAGTAATGATCCATTCCTGTCTTTGATGACATTCAATTTAGGCTTAAACTTGTACTTTAAGTCACGAACTAAATAAAACATCCTTTTATAATTATGCCTTCTCATCTAGAACTCTATTTCTTCACATTTATTAGTATAGAACTTTTCCTTGTCCTGCTTGATGGCTCTTCTGATTTCTCTATGTAATCTCTTGTATTCTTCAGTCCCTGTGTCTCTTTGTTTTTCCAACCACCTTCTTTTGATTAGTTCCCATGTTCAATCTGATATCCATGGGTCTCTTGGTTTTCTTATTGGGCCGAGATACGTCTTTGCTGTATCCTGTATTATCATCTTGACTCCTTCCCAAAGCATTTCTGGTGAGATTTCCTCATTGGTCTCCAAAAAATCATCCAGCCGAGTTGATGTTTCTTCTGTGAATCTACTAGGAATTACTCTAACATCCAATCTAGTGGAATGTGCCTGACCTGGAAGTTTACGGAGTCTTAGCTTTGCAGTGCATGACTTGGAAGTTTTAGCTTTGCAGCCTTAATTTGCGATTATGCTGATCTACTGATAATGGCCCATTAATTTCTGGCCAAAATATTTGAAATAAGAAAAATTATTATTCTTTATTCTTCTGAATATGTGTGCCCAATAAATCATTACTGTTGTCACAAGTGACAACAGAAATCAGTGGACGCATAGATATCTCATTCACCACTATATACGACAGTTATCATCAAATCTAACATCGAAAAACTTCATCTTGCTTCCATCACATGCTACTAGTGATAGTTATGGCTCAGAAAACCCTTATAAATTCATTCTCCTTACTTCCATGCACCATTTAATCCTTACCAAATCCACATTCATGTAATTAAAATCTCTCACTATAGTTATGTGGTTACCACCCACAAAACGTAATAAAAATAGAAAACTAGAATCCCCCCCCCCGTTTTTATCAATTTTATATATATATATATATATATATATATATATATATATATATATATATATATATATATATTGTAATATTTTATTTATTTTTACATAGTCTGGAAACCCTGCTCTAGAGATCAAACATAGAAATTTTTTCAGCTACTTCAGTGCTCCCAGGATGACAGTTAACAACCAAGCAGGAAGTTACTAGTGCTCCAGTTCTATCCATCACTGCACTTCTGACAGACTAATCCTTTTCTTCTTTTCATTTAATTGAGTGAGGGGAATAATTTGTCCTTAGGGGTAGTAAGTGCATCTAGTGTGAATGAATTTAAGTAAAGGTATGATAGCTGGTTTGGGTGATTTATAGCCTCCCTTGAACTCTCAGATAATAATAATAATATTAATAAAAAATATTACGGAAACAACTACTGTATTAGAGTAAAACTTTAGTTTAATATAAACTAAAATAAACACTCGACGTTTCGACCTTCGCATTACGGTTGAAACGATTGCAAGTTGATTGGCAAGTGCTTTGCCAATCAATTTGTGTACGCTTCACCAAAATTGTTATTATTATTATTTTATTTTTTTTTATGGATAGGGATTGTAAGTCCAATTTCTCCAATATAAGGTAAGTTACAAGTGCAATAGATGCAATAAACTCCAGGATGTCACAATTGGAGGAGCTAAATATGTTTTTAATTTTAAAGGAGGTTTAAAAGTGGCATTAAGATTGTAATGGTGTAGGATTCTATTAATTTTTTTCTGATAACCCTTTAATGTATGGGATAGCTATGGTTTTACTGTAATCTACATTATTTTTTGATGAAGTTTTATGAAGAATTTCTTCAACAGTATTTTTGCCATAGCCATTATTTATAAATGTATTGCTAATAATTTTTTAATTCCTGTTTAAGAGCTAGTTCATTAGAGCAAATTGTTATAGCTCTGTTTTTGAGGGTGTTAATGACTCCAAATTTTTGCAAAGTTGGTGATATGAGTTAGCATGTATGTGTAGGTTTGCAGTAAACAGTGAAGGATAGAAAGCCTGAGGGAAGACATGTGACTAGTGTATACAGGAAAGGGAACCAGTTCTTATTTGCAATTTCAGTAGTAAATTGTATACATTCATGTTGTTTGTTCAGGTGACTGTATTTGGTGATTGTATGGCCAGATAACGAAAACATATCTAAGATAAGTCAATGTATCTAAGCCAACCTTTAGATTTTAGGGTAAAGGAATCAAGAGCACACGTTGCTCAAAAGCATCCATATAAAGTTAGCAACTGCGGAGGGGGGGGGGGGGGGTAGAGGTGAGCCCATCGCCGTACCTTCTTTTCATTATCATCAAATTCCTGACATGTACCCTCAAGGGGTGTACAGGATATGATAGTATTACTTGAAAAATTTACATCATTACTAACTTCCCATCTACAATTTTACTCCAAATCAGTCTATTACTTGTCAAGACTACAATATTATCAGATCTTATATTTCTATCGTCTAAGGCACATTGTACAGTATCAATCCACCTATATCTTGGTCTTCCTCTGGGTCATTTTGCTGCCAACCTGGCAGAGAACACTTGTTTTGCTAATCTTTCCTCGCCCATTCTGTTCTGTTTACCCTAATGCATTCCTGGATGCCGACAATGTCAAGTTCTTTCCTAATATCCTCGTTTTTAATATGATATTGCCATTGTCAGGATATGAGAGTCTTGACAATATTGCATATTGTCAGGAGTCTCATATCTGCGGTCTCTAGTCTTTGAACAAGTGTTTTACTTCTGACCCAGCTCTCAGATCCATAAGTTAAAACTGGTTTGAACACTGTCATGTACACAGCTAGTTTAGTGTTCTGACTAATTTCTCTCTTATTCCACATGAATTTATTCAGTTGACTGCCTACCATACCAGCTGTGTTGATTTTGTTGTCTATTTCCATATTTAATTTACCATCTTCACTAAAAATCGTGCCTAGGTAGCTGAAATGTTTTACTTGTTCCGCAGGTTCCCCGTTCACAACACAGTTGACATTTTCAACAATTCTACCTATTTTCGTTGTCTCTGTCTTTTTAATGCTGACCTTCATACCATATCTATTACAACACTTATTCAATTTAGTCAGGGAATCTTGCATACTTGTAGCGGATTTATTCAGAAGTATAACATCGTCTGAATAAAGCAAAGAGCTGACATTAACATCTCCAATTCTGATATTATGTTTAATACCACTTTCCTTCATAATGTGATCCATATAGATAATGAATAACAGAGAGGATAATGTACACCCTTGTCTCACAACAGATTTAACATTAAACCATCTTCCTGTACTTCCTTCAATTCTAACTGCTGACTTTCAACTCAAATACAGGCTAAGTATTGCTTGATATAATGCCCCATTGACACCATATAATTGTAGCGTATTGAATAGCTTATCTCATGGCACCTTGTCATATGCCATTTCCAGATCAACAAAACTTAAATACAGATCTTTGTTATATTCCCATTCTTTCTTGACTATTTGTCGTAAAGTGAAGATCTGATCCTGACAGTCTCTATTTGGCCTGAATCTAGCTTGTTCTTCACCAAGCTTTTCTTCCACAATTCTTCTCAACCGTTTCTCAAGTATACTTGCATAGATCTTGCCAGGAACACTCAGTAGGGAAATACCTCTGTAATTCTCACATTCAGTTTTATTTCCCTTTTTATATATGGGTACTATTAGAGCTCTACTCCAATCATCGGGAATTCGTCCCTCTGTCCAGGCTTTCTGAACTATGCAGTGCAGCCACTGTAATACTTTTATACCAACATACTTCAGCATTTCTGGTCGAATATCATCTACTCCTGCTGCCTTTCCACATTTCAAGCCTTTGATGGCTTTTTCTACTTCAAGTATGGATATGTATTCCTGACTGCATGCCTGGTCAGTGTTTTTTATCACTGTGCTGTCATCACTGCTTGTTTCATTTAGCAGTTTTTCAAAGTAATTACTCCATACTTCAAGGATATCTTTTTCTCCTGTTTTCATGTCACCTTTATCATCTCTAACTGCTTTTACAGCACTCTTTCCTCCATTTCTAAGCTTCTTCAACAACCTCTGAAGATCTTACCACCTTCTTGATATTTATTTTCTATGTTCTTGCCAAAGTCCTCCCATGACTTTTGTTTAGCTAGTTTTACACAGTGTTTCGTTTTCTTACATTTGTCTCTGTATTCTGTAAGAGCAAAAGCTGACTTATTTGACAGGAACTTTTGATATGATTTCTTCTTTTCCTTCACTGCCTCTTTAACTTCCAGTGTCCATCATGGAGTCCTGATTTTTCTATCCTTGCAGACAAACTCACCACATGCCTCTTTGGCAGAATCAATCAATGTTTTCTTCAGAGTTTGCCACTGAATCTCCAAGGTTTGGTTACTGTTCTCAAACTCTTTCATTTTATCCTCAATAATCTTTGTGTATTTTAGTCTACAGTTCACATCTGAGAGCTGCTCAACTTTTATTCGCTTTAAAACTTTCTTACATGTTATTCTTTTCGATATGAAATTCAATTTTATCCTACTCAAGACTAAATAGTGATCGCTTCCAATTTCAAATCCTCTGTACACTCTGGTGTCCTGCACCAGAGAAAACATCACTATCAACAATAACACAGTCAATGACTTTCTTATTCCTTGCCTCTTTTCTCCATGTGAATTTGTGCACATTTTTATGTTGGAACATGGTGTTAGTAATAACCAGTCCATGTCCTGAGCAGAAATCCAACAGGTATTTGCCATTATTATTAGCTTTGCTCTTTTCTCCAAATTTTCCCCACATGAAGTAACTGGAACGTAGTATGTGGATAAATAGAGTCG
The DNA here is from genome assembly GCF_054136105.1 of Typopeltis vanoorti. Classification (NCBI taxonomy): domain Eukaryota; kingdom Metazoa; phylum Arthropoda; class Arachnida; order Uropygi; family Thelyphonidae; genus Typopeltis; species Typopeltis vanoorti. The sequence goes on along the minus strand of NC_143549.1, from coordinate 5,769,263 downwards.
TAATGTTGAGCGGGAATTTGTTTTGTAGGAGAAGAATTGTGTCTCTGATTGGGACATTTGTAAAAAGGGTAGAAACATCAAAACTGTCTAATAAATCATCTTTGTCGAGTGTTATGTTTTTTAATTTTGTTTATAAAGTGTTGTGTGTTCTTTATAAAGGAGGAGTAATGACCTACCAATTCCTTGAGTGTTGATGTTGATGCTAATTTCTTGGCTAGGTGATAATTAGGGCTCTCTATTCCCTCAACTATCGGCCGAAGTTGAACATTATGTTTGTGTACCTTGGGAACACCATATATTCTGGGAGAACAGGCGTAATGGGTATACGTTTTTTAACAGTGTGTGTGTGTGTGTGTGTGTGTGTGTGAACAGTAATGGATATTTATCATCCCTTCTTTAATACGATTATTTTTAACCTAATTTAATTTCAATCAATTTTATAACAGTAATTAGGTAATCAAATTACGAACACACACAGACACACACACACACACACACACACACACACACACACACACACACAGAGTGAGAGAGAGTAATAAATGGTAACTCATGTCCCTATCCCATTTCTTATGTATATTTTTTGAGAACAAGACTATGCAGGCACCCAACAAAATATTGGATACCTGAATAGTCTTGTGGATGTTCCTGGTACTACCAGAAGAAAAACTGTTATAGTTTTTGATTCTAGCTGTTGCTGGCTAGATGAACTTTTTCTAGGCTGTTTTAAAGTTAGTTTTGAAGATAATCAATCTCTACCAGTAAAAGGCTTTCATTCTTTGACACATTTTTAAATAAATAAATTAAAAAATTGTAGAATTCACTATTTCCAGTAACAATATAAATATTAAATTTATAATTGCAAAATGGACAGCTATTCTGCATACTCTCACCCTAATGCATACAAAATAATCAACTGACATGGACTGAGCTATTAATGATGGCCAATGGTGAAGTCAGCTACCCACCAATTTCCAAAAGTAAAAGATGGAACTAAAAGAACTTTTGGAGAATAAGAAAGTATCAGACTTTTTATTTTATTTATAAAAATGCTATGAAATTACAAGATCAAAATATTATTTATTTCATTTTGATGTTTTAGCTTTTCAGCTATATAATTTTTGTGAGCACTATATAGACAATCCCATTTGATTATGTCTAAACAGTGCTCACAACACTATGTGATAGCAGAATAATACACTACTCAAGATGTTCCTGTTAATCCTGTATATTTGGCAAGTCACTCTCACAACTCATACATTATAATAATAACTGCAGTTCATGAAGAGCAGCAATACCAATACTAAAAATAAATAATTAAAAAAATTTCATTGCATCAGTACTTACCATGCCTGAAGAGCACAAATTGGATCTATTTCTGTTACATAAACCACTGCTCCCATCCCTTTCAATGCAGAACAGCAACCTTTTCCCACCTACTCAAATAACAAATGTTTTGTGGTTTACATATATTTTTATCTAAAAGCATATTTTTCAAATTTTAAAAGAACTAAATTTAAAGGATATGTTATGCAAAATATTTCTTCCATGAAATTGTGCAATTGGGATACTGGAAAAGTCCAAAAATAATATGGTATAAAAATAGTATAACTTTATTTTTATTATCTCAATATTTCTGTATCTAAATGCATTCGGCCACCCTTCAGCCAAACGTAGCTGAATGCAATAAAAAATAGTGGTACAAAATCTATAAAACATACACAGATATAACGGCACAAAAACCAAATGCTCAATAGTTTAAGTGGATAGATAACTGATTGCTGAAAGTGTTACCTGTGCCTGATGAAGCCTCAATATTTGCATTCAGCTCTTGTAGTTTAAGTAACTACTGCTACAGGGTGAAACTAAACACTCTCAATGGTATATAAATGTAGTCATGTATATGCTACTAAAGGAAAATCTTCTGCTGCAATGCCTTTTAATGAGATTGCCTTTATGTTGTACTTAAAAAACCTGTTATACCAAAGGACACACCAAAAAAAGAATTGATGGTAGTCTTCTATGTCATAAATGCCTTTGAAACAAGTGCAACACAGTTTCTCTAAGTCTTTCTGTGATTGCTCAATCTCTGGGATCTTAGATCTTGAGGAAAATATTAAAGGAGAGGTTGATGTAGGATATCTGTACTAGATACACAGAGTGGTTACAGCAAGACATGAACTATGGCAAGCATCACTGTGAAGAAATGGTATGTCATAATGAACTGTGGAAAGGACCCAGCCTAACTCCTACAGAATCAATATTATTTCATGCTCCTCTTATTGCAAACAATAAAAGCAAAAAACCTGCATGATAGTGAAGTGAATTTTGCCACAAGTGAAGCTATAGGCAATAATTTGGTGAGAAGCACTACATAAAATTTATTCCCATTTAGTCATAAAACTTGAAAAATAAAATAAAAGACACTGTAGCTGAGATCAGTAAACAAAGGAGATAGTGGAAAATAAAACAAAGGAAATAGCTGGATGTTAAACATTATTTTGAAAGTTTTTTTTCACTTGGTTATACTGTAAGTTAAAGATGTCAAGAAATTATATTCTTGGTTTCTTCCTTTATTATTACGGGTATTGTAAGCAAACAAAGTTTACACATGAAGTCACTTCACAAATGAGCTACTTGTATATCGAGACTTCACATCAATTGCCTTAGTATCCCATAATGCAATGCACATCTTTACAGACATGTATAATGCTATGCATTATGGGAAGGGCCACTACACCTGCAAACTTTGTTTTCTTACACTTGGATAAAGGATGAGACCAAGAATATAATTTCTTTGAATCTTTAACTTATATTATAACGAAGTGAAAAAATGTTCAACATCTATCTCTAATCCAGAGTATTTTAGTAATAAGGTGTGACAAATTTTGACTACTTGTATATGAGAAATATATGATTTCTGCATTACTTCAACCTTGGTATCTCTTCTGAACCTGGCTCCCACTGATCAGACCTCAATAAAGGTCTAAACTGGTCTGGGTCTCTCCCATAATGCATAGCATTAAACATGTCTGTAAGGATATGTGCATTGCATTATGGAATATTAAGAAATTAATGTGATGTTATTAGCCTCTATATAAAAGTAGTCCAGTCATGAAGTGACCGTGCACAAACTTTGTTTGCTTACAATTGGATGAAGGATGAAACCAACAATATAATTTCTTGGCATCTTTAACTTATAGAACATTATTATTATTGCATGGAAACCTCTGTGGAGTCTAAAGACTTATTGCAGGAGGCCAATACTATCCACACAGTATCAATAGTATCTCTCTTCTTAAACACACTGACTGAGAAAGTACAACAGACTCTAACAACCCATTCCACTTAAACACATCTCTTAATGAAAAACTTAGTATACTAAACATACTTAATTTCCAGGGATGACTCCTTGTTCTGCACTTTCTATCCAAATGATGAAAAATGTTCTCTACATCAACCTTATAAAACCCTTTCAGTAACTGAAATGTTTCAATCATTTCCTCTATTTTCTTCATATCAACCAATTTCAGCAACCCACAAGCTCTGAATCTATCATTCAAAGAGAGCTTTCTATAGATGACAATTTGTCCCCTCAATACTCTCTATCATTTCCTTGTCCCCAAGAAACTCAGGTGACCAACCAGTGCACAGTAATCCAAATGTGACTATATGTATATATCAAAACATTGTAAAGACAGACAACTCCCATATCTCTGTTCGTTAGTGTTTATCAATAACCAAGCAATCCTATAAACTACCTCAGCAGCTTGCAACATGTCCTCTGCTTCAACTCTCTATTCACTAATACCAATTCCCTAGTTTCATCCATTTCCCAGAATACAGTTTCATTTATGTAGTACACAATTAGTAACCTTTTCATCAAAATATAAACTAGACACTTTTCCACATTAAACTTGAAGCTGTAATATATAACTTTTATCTTCAAAAATCTCTACATCACCATGCTTGACTTATACATTACCCAATTTTTGCATCACATCAACAAACAATAGAATATTTCCCTTCAAATAATTTCCATATCATTCGTGTACAAAGTAAACAGCAGTGGTCCAAGCAGAGAGTTGTGGCCTATTGCTGATCACTTGCTTACTCCCAAATTCTTCTTTGCCATATCCTACTCTTTAATACCTGTCCATCAGCCACCTTTTATCCATATCATCAGCTTCATACCCATCCTTATTTAATCCAATTTATGTAACAGTGTTCCATGTGATATCCCATCAAATGCCTTTGCAAAATCCAGCAGTATCATGAAGCCATTCCAACTCAACTCTCACTATTATAAAAAAGTGAGTAAATTACTAAGTCATGAGTCACCTTTAACAAAGTCATGCTTTCTCCTCCCATGGAGTACCATATTCTTATCTATTAATTTCTAAATTCTGTCTTTGACTCGACTTTTCTAATACCTTTACCACCACTCCAGATATCATGTGTAGTTAATGTAGTAAATATCTACACATATCACTACAAGAATTATGTCAAAAAATAAACCTATATTTAAGTAAACCTGTAAATGTTGTGACCATCTGCTGTACACACACAAACACACACAAAATCATTACGAGAAGCCACTCTGAAGCAGTTTGAGGAAATTAATCTATCCCCCTTCCCTCTGCCAAGAACCTGTACCAATAAGGGTAATGTACTTGATGTCTGGAAAATTTAAATAAACCTGTGCAGTATTAGAAAATAAAGAAGAAATGTTATCTCTTTGAACCAAGTACATTCTTATATATTAGTTCATTGGCATGTGCTGCTGTCCCTGAAAATTTTCATTCAGAGGTAAATTGAAAGCTAGTTTCTCTGTTCCCAAGGATTCTAGTAATCATGCTGAAGAAACCCAACTCCTCCATGTCTTCAGTCACATATCTCATGAATTCAAGGAAAAATTCTCAAAAGCTAATCATCTGTTGGAAAGCTAAATTTTAAGCCTTATTTCAAAAGTTGGTAAAGCATTAACATGAGAGACAAATTTCAATATAACAAATACTTAGTTCAAAAATTCTAGCACATATGGCATACCACCAAGTGATGAGAAAGAAAAAATAAAGTGGAAATAGGTTAGGCAATGATGCAATTAAGAATGTGGTAGGCTTCTATTTGAATAATGAAATAAGCAGATTTATGCCTGGTGCCAAAGATGGTGTCACTGTAAGATCCAAGTGGCGTAAAACCAAAGGAGCAAAACATTTGGAACTTTTCAGTTTGAAAGAAGTATATGTGAAGTTCATAGAAACTTACATTTCCTTTTCAAGGCATTTCCACTTTAGTGGTTGCTTGTAATCCCCTTCACTAATACCAATGTGAACAGTCATCCCTTCTTGCAACCCTCTATAACTCATCCTCCATGTAAGTCAAGGCCATCCTCTCTTCCATCTTCCTAGTGGTGACCAATTCATCACTCTCTTGATCATCCTACTGTGGCATCCATTGAACATGTCCATACCAATGTGTAAAAAATGATGTTCCAAACAGCCAATTTTCTCAAAAATTCAGTCTCTCCATAATAGTCTCATTCTAAACTCTTTGAGAAGGTGAGATATGCACATATGAGGATTGTTCGATAAGTCCATGCAAAAATGAAGAAACAATCTTTTTGGGGGACAAACATTTTTTATCTTTCAACATAGTCTCCTTTGAGGTCTATACGCTTAGCTTAGTTCAACGATGTTAGAGTTTTTTGATCCGTCCATATAGTATGATTTGTCCAACTTTTCAAAACAGGCAGTTGTTTCGGCAATCACTTCATTGTTTGATGAAAATCTCTTTCCTGCCAGCCATTTTTTCATGTTTGGAAACAGACAGTAGTCCAAGAGAGCCAAATAAATCTGGAGAGTGGGGGGGGGGGGGTTGCAAAAGGACTTCATAGCGTAAATCGAACAATTTTGCAGTCACAATTGCAAAATAATGAGCGGGTGCATTGTTATGGTGAAAAAGAATCTTCTTTTTCTACAAGTGTGGTCGTTTTTCCTTTATTTCATTATTTAAACTATCCAGAAAAGATGCATAATACACTCCAGTAATTGTTTTGCCCTTTTTCTAAGAAGTCTATGAAGATTACACCATGAGCATCTCAGAAGAGGTAGCCATAACCCTTGAAGGAACAGTTTTTCGCTTTCTTTAGTGCAGATTCCCTGCTTGCAACCTATTGTTTTGACTTTTCCTTGGTCTCCGACTAGTAGTGATGAATCCATGTTTCATCCACTGTTACGAAACAATGCAAAAATTCCTCTGGATTCAACGGAATCCAGAGGAATTTTTGCAACAGTTCACATGTTGACGCTTTTGTTCTAGTGTGAGCAAATGCGGCACACATCTTGCGGATAGTTTTCTCATATGTAAATGTTCATGTAAAATATTATGTACGCAGTCATTTGAGATGCCCACAGCCTTAGCAATTTCATGCACCTTCACTCTTCTATCATCCATCACCATATTGTGGATTTTTTTCAATAATTTCTGGAGTAGTGACCTCAACAGGGCATACAGAATGTTCAGTATCATTTGGGCTCATGTGGCCACCACTTCAAAAGTTACTAAATCACTTATAAACCGTTCTAATCAAAAGGTGCAGACTCGCTATAATTTTTATCAATCTTAGCTTTGGTTTCCTGAGCCATTCTGCCTTTCAAAAAGTAATGTTTAATCACTACACGAAACCACAGCACTTGATCGATTCAAATGAATGCCAAACACAGAGTAATAGATCTATCTGACTGAAACTTAGTGTGTGATCCTCCAACAGTTGCCACCAACTAAAAATAACCTCGATAAGTAGTGGTGGCGCCATCTCTTAGATTTTGCATGGACTTATCGAAAAGGCCTCGTACTTTGTTGTAAGTCATCCTCTTCTGCCTCACATCAATATCCATCCTACTCACCTACACATCAGAACACTACTATCATTTGTAGTATCATCTTCTTGGTTTCCTGTTGAATGTCTCAACTCCAAAACATACCATTCAACTGCTTAACAGCATTATGGATTTGGCTAAAATGATCACCTACATCTTTCTCACATGCTTGTTCCCAACTCATGAAGAATAGATTCTAAGTATCTGAAATGATCTACTGCCTTGACTTTATTGACTAGAAGATCTGAGTCTCTGCCTTCTCCACCAATATTTTGTTTTGGTAAAATGAACTTTTAGACCTATCATGCTGTAAACATCAACCAGTTTCCTCTTCATAAATTAACACAGTCCTGATCTTGAGCAATTATTACTTATCATCAGCAAACAACAGTGAATGAATGACATCACACCATTTCCAATCTTAATTGTAATAGCTGTACACGAAGCATTCCAACATGAACTCAGTTATAAATTCAGCTGATACCAATCCTCCAAAGTTAACAGCTGCTCTTCACCTTTTATATATTCTCTTAATCAAACTGACAATTGACTCTCTCTCACATTCATCTTACTCATCGATTCCCAGAGTCTACTAAAGGAAACTAAGTAATAGGCCTTTGCAAGATTCAAAAATTCAAATGTTCCCTGCCCTTTGGTGATTCTTCTAATGATGAAAATATTATCTGAAAAGCAACACTCCTCTCTAATCACAGTAATAATTTTACTTAATAACCCTACTCATAGAAGCCAACACACTAACCTCTGTAATTTGATGGGTTGTTCTTATTACACTTTTAAAAAGTTGGGAGTAATATATGATAATGATCATTCATCAGAAAAACACATACTGCCTTCTAGAATTTGATTTAACATTCTTGCTATTATTCTTAGCAGCTAGTCACTTCCACAATTCCATGGATACTGCTTTCCCATTATGTACCCATGCCAAGGCATCTTGAATCCACTAGCTCCTGTACCCTCAAATCACCATCATTCTCTCTCTCTCTCCAGGTATTCTTTCCTAATTTTAGTCAGAGGATCCTTAACATGATTCATCCAACCTGTCATAGGTATTAATCTCGCTAGAAGTAATCTACCGCTTGATGTTCTCATGCACCTGATGGTCCTCCATGTCTGAGCAGACCTATTATATCCTAATGAGTGATTAATCTCATAAACTCTGTTCCAGCATTCTTCCTTACATTTCCAAACAATTTTTTTCAATATCCTTTTAATAACTTAATAAATATGACTTATGTTTATGAATTCATCAACATAAGCTTTATATGCTTACTTTTTCTTGGTGGGTAGTCTCAACAGCTTCTCCTGTAATCCATTTCACCTTACTGTGATTTAAATTCCTTTCAAAACCAAGAGCATCTTTAACCTCTCTAATATGATTATAAATTTCATTAGCACTCCAATTTTCATGCTTGATGCCAAATTGCTTGATGCTACTTGTATACAATCCTCTAACCCACTCATCTTAGGCTGACCATATATCATGGTTCATCTACTCCAAGGTAAAATTATATGTGCAAGTAATAGGTAGTAGTCTGCCACATTCTGTACCTTTCAATACATGCATGTCCCTTACAATGCAGTATTTCTGTCATTTTGTAATCAGATGGTCAATAATAGATCGTAAACCTCTTTTATGCTGCACCCAAGTAACTCTGTGGATATCTTTATGCTAGAAGAATGAATTTATCAACTGGCATTCCTGTACTTCACACAAAGAAACCTACCCAAACATAAGGATATATTTTTCTAAATTTGCCACAGTCAGCTCAAAAAATTGTGTGTTAGCAGGTGATAGTGGTACACACTCTGTACAAATGTGCTCAATACAACTAACGCTGAAATTTATTGATTGTCTGTGATAACTTCAAGGAAAGTTTTATATATTCACATTGTGGGGAAATCTCTGGATTGACATCATGGATAGAGAAGTTTTGTGATAATAATGAGATGTTGACTGAAATTAAATATGGCTCATAGATGTCAACTGAATGAAGTAAACTTGTCATTGTGGTGAAAACTACAGAGGACGTTTTGATTGAGTTTAAGGAAATCTTAACATCGCTCCATTGTAAAAACCCAACCTGAGTTTTTTAAATTTAAAAAAGACATTTGAGTGCATGATTTTGGGGGATTTTTCAGAAATCTACCCTTATGATGAAACACAGTCTAGTCATTTCATTTGGAAAATTGCACAGGCATTTCCAGTGTATTTAAAAGAAAATGATTGTTTAACTGTCAGAAATGCAACAAAGTGTTGATACTTGTTTTTCAGAGCGTTTTGATAAACCATTATTATTATGCCTGTCCCCATGGAGTCATTGTCAAAATCATTAAAATTCGCATGTTACATCTTAGATGCTAACTTGTCATGTGACATTCTTCCAAATCCCTTTGAATCAAAAAAGACAGTGTATGTTTCATCTTCATCCTAGTTACTGTTTATAATAGAGTAAAAAGCAATCAGATTACTAAAACAAGTAATCTGATTGCGTTTAGACTGTCCATTAAAATCCATGGTAGCCCACTTAAATGATATTCCGTATCAGTTCCATAGCACATTCCCATAAACCACATGGCAAAATCTCTAGTGTACCCTGCCTTAATGATCTCTCAAGTGCTTAGTATTTGGAATACATCCTCTCCATTCAATTCTAATTCTTTGATTCTCCCCCCCCCCACTCCAGGAATAAAGCCTGCTTTACCAGGATGGAACATCCCAATAATGTGATCATTAAATACACTGCTTGGAAAAACAGACACCATAGTGTGAGAAACACACAGCCATGACACCTACTTTGATAAGATACAGGATCTACTTTCACTACGACTGTAGCAATCCTATGTAATTGAGATCCTGGACTGTTGTAGGGCAGACATCCCTTGACCTGTTTGATATGACAAATAGAGTGGTCAGAGGCAAAACCAGGAGAATACCATCACATTGCCCACTCCAAATTTCATAGTTGGAGCTATGCACTCTAGTAAGAGACATCCACAAGGCATCTGCCACACCTGAATATCTGCTTGGTAGTGGGTGTAGTATGATTGATCGCTACATAACACGGCTTTCCAAGCTTCCAGATCCCACTGTACATGTCCAATCTTTGACTGTATGTTGGTTCGGATAATGTGGGGCATGCATATTGCAGTCCTAACATGGAAACCAATGTTGCAACCATCAGTTTCGAATGTTTTTGTGCCGATTCATGTTCCAGTCAATGCCCAGAATTCTGTATTCAACAAGACAACCAACAAATGCGGTTTTTGCATATTATCCTTCATGGCATCCTATGGTCATGTTTGGTGGGTGTGATGGGTAGTCCACTGTGGGTAGCACTTGCAGTTGGCTCCCTGTGCTTCCATCTCGCTATGGTATCACTGACTGTTGACCTGGGATGTCCCAATTTGTCGAACAGATAGGCTTGCAACATGGCATTGTATCACAAAGTGATAGGATGCCATGTCTGTCAGTTCCCTTCTTGTAGCCATTTCACCTAGACACAGTTCCACTGATTAGAGCATCATATCTGTCCAATTTATACTGGCTAGAAACATTGCGACTCATTGCACTGCATGATGTGCCTTGACTTTAGGGGTATCCTTTGACTTCTTTTCAAGCAGTGCAACTTAGTGGGTTTGGCACATACTTGGATAAGGAAAGCAGAAACAGCAATCAGACCACAGAAAAGAGGGTAATCTCAAGTTTATACCAAATGGCCTTTGTTGTGCCATAGGGTTAAGGAGGAGAACGAGCTTAGAAAAAGAAATGCAAATAAGGTTATAGTCAACATTGCCAAGAGGAGAACAAACTGCAAAAATTTGATGTAGCTTCAAAATGATAAAGCATTTACGTCAATTTTTTACAGAGGTCAAGTCCTATAAGATATTTACAAAAATGACCTCGTATGTCTGTATATAGTTAAAGCTAAATGTTAACCTAAATAATCATCATCATCATCAAATTCCTGCCATGTACCCTCAAGGGGTGTACGGGATATGATAGTACTACATGAAAAAAATTACATCATTATTAATTTCCTATCTACAATTTTCCTCCAAATCAGTCTGTTACTTGTCAAGACTCCAACATTATCAGATTTTATATTTCTATCATCTAAGGCACTTTGTACCGTATCAATCCACCTATATCTTGGTCTTCCTCTGGGTCGTTTTGCTGCCAACCTGGAGAACACTTGTTTTGCTAATCTTTCCTCGCCCATTCTGTTTAAGTGACCATATCACCTGAGATTAGCTCTGCTAACACATTCCTGGATGCTGACAATGTCAAGTTCTTTCCTAATACCCTCGTTTTTAATATGATATTGCCATTGATGCCATCTGTTCACGCCTATAATCTTTCTCAGGACGCTCATATCTGTCGTCTCTAGTCTTTGGTCAAGTGTTTTACTTCTGCCCCATCTCTCAGATCCATAAGTTAAAACTGGTTTGAACACTCTCTTGTATACAGCTAATTTAGTGTTCCGACTAATTTCTCTCTTATTCCATATGAATTTATTCAATTGACTTCCCACCATACCAGCTTTGCTAATTCTGTTGTCTATTTCTATATTTAATTTACCATCTTCAGTAAAAATCGTGCCTAAGTAGCTGAAATGTTTTACTTGTTCCACAGATTCTCCATTCACAACACAGTTGACATTTTCAATGATTCGGCCTATTATCATTGTCTTTGTCTTTTTATTGCTGACCTTCATTCCATATCTATTACAACAGCTATTCAATTCAGAAAGAGAATCTTGCACATTGTCATCATCATCATCATCATCATCATCAAATTCCTGCCATGTACCCTCAAGGGGTGTACAGGATATGACAGTACTACATGAAAAAATTACATCATTACTAACTTCCTATCTACAATTTTCCTCCAAATCAGTCTGTTACTTGTCAAGACTCCAACATTATCAGATCTTATATTTCTATCGTCTAAGGCACTTTGTACCGTATCAATCCACCTATATCTTGGTCTTCCTCTGGGTCGTTTTCCTGCCAACCTGGCAGAGAACACTTGTTTTGCTAATCTTTCCTCTCCCATTCTATTTAAGTGACCATACCATCTGAGATTAGCTCTGCTAACGCATTCCTGGATGCTGACAATGTCAAGTTCTTTCCTAATATCCTCATTTTTAATATGATATTGCCATTGATGCCATCTGTTCACGCCTCTAATCTTTCTCAGGACTCTCATATCTGCGGTCTCTAGTCTTTGGTCAAGTGTTTTACTTCTGACCCAGCTCTCAGATCCATAAGTTAAAATTGGTTTGAACACAGTCTTGTATACAGCTAATTTAGTGTTCCGACTAATTTCTTTCTTATTCCATATGAATTTATTCAATTGACTTCCCACGATACCAGCTTTGCTGATTCTGTTGTCTATTTCTATATTTAGTTTACCATTTTCAGTAAAAATTGTGCCTAAGTAGCTGAAATGTTTCACTTGTTCCACAGGTTCTCCATTCACAACACAGTTGACATTTTCAATGATTCTGCCTATTTTCATTGTCTTTGTCTTTTTATTGCTGACCTTCATACCATATCTATTACAACAGCTAATCAATTTAGTCAGAGATTCTTGCAGACTTGTAGCGGATTTATTTAGAAGTATAACATCATCCGCATAAAGCAAAGAGCTGACATTAACATCTCCAATTTTGATATCAGGTTTAATACCACATTCCTTCATAATGTGATCCATATAGATAATGAATAACAGAGGGGATAATGTACATCCTTGTCTCACACCAGATTTAACATTAAACCATCTTCCTGTACTTCCTTCAATTCTAACTGCTGACTCACAACTCAAATAAAGACTAAGTATTGCTTGATATAATGCCCCATTGACACCATATAACTGCAGCGTATTGAATAGCTTCTCTCTTGGCACCTTGTCATATGCCTTTTCCAAATCGACAAAACTTAAATACAGATCTTTGTTATATTCCCATGCTTTCTCGACTATTTGTCGTAAAGTGAAGATCTGATCCTGACAGCCTCTATTTGGCCTGAATCCAGCTTGTTCTTCACCAAGCTTTTCTTCCACAATTCTTCTCAACCGTTTCTCAAGTATACTTGCATAGATCTTGCCAGGAACACTCAGTAGGGAAATACCTCTGTAATTCTCACATTCAGTTTTATTTCCCTTTTTATATATGGGTACTATGAGAGCTCTACTCCAATCATCGGGAATTCGTCCCTCTGTCCAGGCTTTCTGAACTATGCAGTGCAGCCACTGTAAGACTCTTATACCACCATACTTCAGCATTTCTGGTCGAATATCATCTACTCCTGCTGCCTTTCCATATTTCAAGCCTTTGATGGCTTTTTCTACTTCAAGTATGGATATGTATTCCTGACTGCATGCCTGGTCAGTGTTTTTGATCACTGTGCTGTCATCACTGCTTGTTTCATTTAGCAGTTTTTCAAAGTAATTACTCCATACTTCAAGGATATCTTTTTCGCCTGTTTTCATATCACCTTTATCATCTCTAACTCCTTTTACAGCACTCTTTCCTCCATTCCTAAGCTTCTTCAACAACTTCCAGAATATTTTGCCACCTTCTTGATATTTATTTTCTATATTCTTGTCAAAGTCTTCCCATGACCTTTGTTTAGCTAGTTTTACACAGTGTCCAGCATTCTTGCATTTGTCTCTGTATTCTCTAAGAGCACAAGCTGACTTATTTGACAGGAACTTTTGATATGCTTTCTTCTTTTCCTTCGCTGCCTCTTTAACTTCCTGTGTCCACCAGGGAGTTCTGATTTTTTTATCCTTGCAGACAACCTCACCACATGCCTCTCTGGCAGTATCAATCAATGTTTTCTTCAGAATTTGCCACTGAATCTCCAAGGTTTGATTCCTGTTCTCAAACTCTTTCATTTTTTCTTCAATAATCTTTGTGTATTTTAGTCTACAGTTCACATCTGAGAGCTGCTCAATTTTTATTCGCTTTAAAACATTCTTACATGTTATTCTTTTCAATATGAAATTCAATTTTATCCTGCTCAAGACTAAATAGTGATCACTTCCAATTTCAAATCCTCTGTACACTCTGGTGTCCTGCACCAGGGAGAAAACATCACTATCAACAATAACATAGTCAATGGGACTTTTCTTATTCCTTGCCTCTTCTCTCCATGTGAATTTGTGCACGTTTATGTTGGAACATGGTGTTAGTAATAACCAGTCCATGTCCTGAGCAGAAATCCAACAGATATTTGCCATTATTATTAGCTTTGCTCTTTTCTCCAAATTTTCCCAAAATATTTTTGTATGTCTCACAATCATTTCCTACTCTGCTATTTAGATCCCCAACAAGGACCAACTTTTCCTTTTTCATTGTGTCAGTTGCTTTTTCTAAAGACTCAAAAAATTCCTTCAATTCTACCTTAGTAGAACCTTCTCTGAGACCATAGGCACAAATAAGTCTCACTGTCCAGTTCCCAATTCTCATATTTGCCCACATTACTCTACTTGAGACTGACTGCCATTCACGAAGATTAGCCTCATATTTTGTGTTGAATACTATGGCTACTCCTTCTTTTCCTTGATTGTCATTGCCTGAATATAACATTTTGTATTTATTGCTCAGAAAGATCTCACCAGTTTTGGTCTTTTTTGTTTCAGTCACCCCTATTATGTCGATCTGGTACTTATCTAATTCCTCAGCTAGCTCCATTTCTTTGCCATTCAGGCTTCTTACATTGATAGTACAGATCTTTAACTCTGGTGATGTTGAGTTGGGGTTTGTTTTCAGATTCGTTCCTAAATAATCATATGGGAATTAATTATGCTTACTACTCTAAGAAGGAAATTTCTAGAATATCATGATCAAAGGCAATACCTTGCCACCAGAAACTTTGAATGATAGCTCCTTAGAAGGACATATGAAAGTTGTTTGCGAACTCCACTTATAAACACCTTCAAGGTCAGTGTCAAATGGACCAACAACTTTAGATGAGCTTCCGCTGTCCAATGAAATAGGATTCAAAGAGTGCAGTAGGAGAACAAAGAAACAGTCAGTGCTAGTGAAAGATCAAGAGATCGCGCTGAAATGTACGGGATCCAATATCTTCATGCAGGGATCCGAAAGAGGATGAATAAAAGGCATTGGCCAGAAGAATGGATATCGGTTGTCTAGTGGAGGTCCATCGGATGTCAGCCATCGAGGATGTGACTTTCTGGAGATGTCATGCCAGAAGTCTGAAGGGACAATGACAGGAGTCGATCCGGCAGGCAGAGATTAGATGACAATCTTCACCGGAAGCTATTCTCCAAGGAGAGGAAATTTTGAGCTGGGAGGAACTGCTCCGTTACATTAAATGCGCACGCATCCCTCATGCTGAACCCTTTTACCCTAAGTGCTGGAGAGACAGCATTCCTGAAGTCATCAGCATCGATAAAATCTAAAGCCAGTGTATGAAGGGAATCAAAATCTGACACAGAAGTCAGAACTCCAATTCGAAGCCAAGGAATAAGTACGCACTGTGGGTGGCAGCCCTAATGTGAGTTTGACCCTTTTATTCTGTTTTGTAAATTATAGGAGAACTTTATTAGTGGACTGTTAAGTTTAAGGTGCTGAATTTGGGCAGAGTTAATGAATGAATTTTAATGTTTGATAAGTGACTAAGAATCATGTATGTACTAGTTGAAGGTTAGCAGTTTGATAGCAGTACAATTGCCTAAGATAGTAACAGTTTGTTAATAGTATGATTGCCTAGGATATTAATTTAGTATTGGAAAGGAATGAAAATTTATTTGTCATGATAGTCTTGAATTGAAAGTGTATTTTAACATGATAGTTTTTATTAAGAGTTAAACTGAGAATGTCTCTTTAACAAAATGATAGTGTAAATTGTTTAGTTGTAAATAAATGTGTTTTTCAATTGTCAATAGAGTGTCGCCTGAATTTTAATTATACAATGCACTGTTCCAAAAAAAATTAGAGCCTAATTTGCAGGAACCCAGGAGAAAAATAGAGAGAATAATTAGTGGACCACAACTGTAAACTATAATTAATCGGAGGTAATTTGTGTTTAAAAGGAAAACTACTGGACGCACTTGCCATATCTTATTGCTAGGAAACAAACATCAGTGGCACAGCTTATCAAATAAATTTTCCGGTGTTCGAGGAATAAGAAACTAAGTGTGGAAGGCAGTTAGTAGAAAGGGAGTTTATGTATTAAGAGAAAACATATAAGGGAAGAAATAGAATAATATTACAAAGGCGCAGCCAACTGCAGACTGCATAGAGCATAAAGATAAAGGCAAAGATAGCATAGAGTAAAGGTAAAGAAAGATAATGATATACCAGGAATAGATAAAATATAAGATAAAGTAAAAATAAATAAGTAAGAATACACCCCCCCCCCCATCTTATCTTAATAAAGCTTATTAAGATAAGATCCAAAGTATTAGAAGGATGACGAGAATTATTTGGTATTCTGGTTGGCAATTTGTTACATCATAACTAACAGCAAATAGCCTTCCATTCCAACTTGAACTATGATTTAGAGAAGGAGAGTTATGAACAATAAAATCTCCAGGGAAGATAATCTCACAGTTTGGCTAATTAGAATGCATGAAATTGATTTACAGAGATAGTCAAATGGCTCAGCATGGTCATCTGAATTAGGAGAGTAGAAATGCAGTAAATGAAAGCTTCAAGTGACACTTGGAAATCTTGAGCAAAAAGATTTAATGATCTCGAAAAAGGTACAACTGATGTGGTGAAGTGTGTTTTGTGCTTCTTAAGGAGGGTATTCACTTCAGCTATTCCATGATATAGCTGAAATAACTGTAGTTAGAGAAGATGCCAGGAGGGGTTTCAGAAAGAAATAGCATATAGCTCTTTGATAATGGTAAGTGGTGTACATGGTTAATGACTGTAATGATGCCACAAATTTTGATGAAATGTGGAAGTGCTTTTATATTGTCTGATTTTTTTTTTTTTTTTTTTTTTTTTTGTGATGGAGAATGTAATTTTTTTTGGTTGCATTTTTATGTAAATGCAATGACAATAGTTTTTATGCACTGATTATACCAATGCCTAGCAGCATGTTATATGCATAACTGTATATGAGAAAAAAACATGCTCTGTTTGTCATATTCTGCTTGTTCCTTTGGAGCAGCATGCAATTCTGTGTTGCCAATGGTTCCATTTTTTTCTTTTTTTAATTAAAAGTAAGAAGCAAACTGGAGCTGAGCAAATCCATATAATTATTTTGAGTTAATAAAAGCAACCTAATGGCATGCAAGCTGAATACAGGAAACTGCCAAATTATAAGTTGTACATTCACGGAATGCATCAGCTGTCTTCTTGTCTTGCTAACATCAAACATAATGCAGAGAAATAGTATGTGCTTGTATGAAATAACTATGACTTATGTGAGAATGCGTTCTATATGCTTAATCTTCGCTTTATTTTATGAATGTTTTTCAGTAACCGTTTTGTGTTAGTTATTTTTAATTTAGCATCAGTAGGAGGCAAATGGTAAATAATTCTTTTACATATTTTTATTCTTTTTCACTAATATTTTGTTATACTATTGGGTTGGCAAATAAGTTCATTCAGTTTGTGAGTCAGTACAAGTTTAAGCCGCTTTGCCTGTCGCTATTGATGCGCTACCAGGCAATGCTATTGTGCGGCTGAAAGCCGACAGTTCACGTAACCTTTCAGTGAATTTTCGTTGCAGAATTCGGCCTACTTCAGTTGCGTATGTGTAACATATTTTTAGAAATGGAAGGAAATAACGTACATTACTGGCATATTTTACTTTTTTATTTCAAAAAAGGCAAACAAGTTGCAGAGGCCCATAAAAAAATACGCAACATATATGGGGTGGTGCCTTAACAGAACGCGTATGCCAAATTCTGTTCTGGAGATTTTGACCTCAGTGATGCGCCTCACGCCGCTCGCCTGACCAAGGTTGATTCGAGTGTTGTGAAGGATATCGTCGACAAAAATCTGTCACAAACAGTACGGGAGATTGCTGCAGTACTGAACATATCCCATACAGGTGTTTAAAAACATTTGCACAAGCTGGGATATGTTTCAAAACTTAATGTTTGGGTGTCGCATGAATTGACTGAGGCCAATATGACTGATCGCATATCCATCTGTAATTCGCTGTGACATCTCCAAGAAAACGACCCATTTTGAAGCGTATGATTATGGGAGATGAAAAATGGGTCATGTACATGGTATGTAAAAGATCATGGGGACACAAGAGCGAACCGCTGCAAACAACCTCAAAAGTGGGATTGCACCCAAAGAAGATCATGCTCTCTGTGTGGTGGGATTATAAAGGTGTTGTCCACTACGAGGTGTTACCATCAGGCAGAACGATTGATTCAACTGTCTATTGCTCACAGTTAACGCGACTGGCCCGTGCAATTAGCACAAAATGTCCTGAATTGGCAAATCAGAAAGGAGTTGTCTTTCATCATGACAATGCCAGACCCCACACATCGTTAACAACCTGGAGTAAATTGTCACGTCTTGGATGGGATGTTTTGCCGCATCCTCCATATTCACCAGACCTGGCACCTTCCGATTACCACTTATTCCGATCATTGCAGAATTCTCTGAATGGGAAAACTTTCGCTAATGAGGAGGCTGTCAAAAGACACCTGGATCAGTTTTTCACCAGTAAACCTCAGGAGTTTTATGAACACAGCATAATGAAGTTGGTGGACAGATGGCAAGAGGTCATTGATAAAGAGGAGCAATATATAACTAACTAGTATGCATTATATATATTAAATAAAACGTGTTTCATTCCATGAAAAACCGAACGAACTTATTTGCCAACCCAATATAATTAATACAATATCTCGTCATCCAAATGCTCTCAGTTATCTCTGGAATACACTATAAACCTGTACAAACTATAGCTCTTGTATAGTATATGCTCTTTGGTAGGAAAAATGTGGATTCAAATCCTATCTTGTTAATAGGTTATACTTCACTCAATCATTTGATATACTTCATGTAGTGCTATCATAATATCTTATATCTCCTTTGAGGATACATGTCAGGAATTTCATTATGATGATGGTGATGAGAGAGAGAGAAAGAGAGAGACAGAAAAACTGTTGCTGGAGGCCCAATTGTGGTTCTGAAAACATTCACCAAGCTAGAATGCCATCATGTCCAGTGTTGAACTTTTGCAACTGCTGCAGAGAAAATAACATATATTTCGGCTTTTTCTAATGTTAAAATTTATGCAGAATAAAATAAGCAAGCTGCATATTGCATTAACTATTTTAAGTTAATTTACCAATAACCTTGATATGAGAGTCTTCTACTTACCTCCCCATAACCACAAACAAGTACCTGTTTTCCACCAAACATAACATCTGTAGATCGTTTCAAGCTATAAAATTAAAAATGTTATATATAAAACAATATCATTTTTAAGAACACAGATTTTATATGTGTGATTTAAAGCCTCTAATTTCTGATTACATGATATGAAATTGAAAATGGCTAATATAATATCTGAAAATAACTTCAACTTTAGTAATGACTGAGAAAAATAGTCCAAATAAGGAAATGATATCTGAAAATAACTTCAACTTCAGTAATAACTGAGAGAAATAGTTCAAATAAGAAAATGGACAGAGCTTTATTAAAAGCTTTATTATTTTGGTTATTTTCATCATAAAGGGTAACTGCACTAAGACAAACAACATATAAAAGCAAACAAAATATTTATATAAATATATTTGCATCTTAGTCTTTATTTGAGTTGTAAGTCAGCAGTTAGAATTGAAGGAAGTACTGGAAGATGGTTTAATGTTAAATCTGGTGTGAGACAAGGATGTACATTATCCCCTCTGTTATTCATTATCTATATGGATCACATTATGAAGGAAAGTGGTATTAAACATGATATCAAAATTGGAGATGTTAATGTCAGCTCTTTGCTTTATGCGGATGATGTCATACTTCTAAATAAATCCGCTACAAGTGTGCAAGATTCTCTGACTAAATTGAATAACTGTTTGTTGTAATAGATATGGTATGAAGGTCAGCAATAAAAAGACAAACACAATGAAAATAGACAGAATCATTGAAAATGTTAACTGTGTTGTGAATGGAGAACCTTCGGAACAAGTAAAACATTTCAGGTACTTAGGTACGATTTTTAGTGAAGATGGTAAATTAAATATGGAAATAGACAACAGAATCAACAAAGCTGGTATGGTAGGAAGTCAACTGAATAAATTCATATGGAATAAGAGAGAAATTAGTTGGAACACTAAATTAGCTGTATACAAGACAGTGTTCAAACCAGTTTTAACTTATGGATCTGAGAGCTGGGTCAGAAGTAAAACACTTGACCAAAGACTAGAGACTGCAGATATGAGAGTCCTGAGAAAGATTAGAGGCATGAACAGATGGCATCAATGGCAGTATCATATTAAAAACGAGGATATTAGGAAAGAACTTGACATTGTCAACATCCAGGAATGCGTTAGCAGAGCTAATCTCAGGTGGTATGGTCACTTAAACAGAATGGGTGAGGAAAGATTAGCAAAACAAGTGTTCTCTGCCAGGTTGGCAGCAAAACGACCCAGAAGAAGACCAAGATATAGGTGGATTGATACGGTACAAAGTGCCTTATTTGCATCTTAAAATTGGCGTTGTGTCTATACAAACAATGGTGTTCATGCAATAATCCAGGAGAAACCAAACAGAAAAGACAAAGCAAGCATTTATCTAAATCCAGTTCTTCTTCTTATCATGGATTTCAGACCAGGTAGAGGTGGCATACTCTGGAATCATGTA
Source organism: Typopeltis vanoorti (assembly GCF_054136105.1). Lineage (NCBI taxonomy): Eukaryota > Metazoa > Arthropoda > Arachnida > Uropygi > Thelyphonidae > Typopeltis > Typopeltis vanoorti. The sequence continues at coordinate 5,748,541 of NC_143549.1, read as the reverse complement.
ATCACTTTCTGGGTCTTCCAAATCTTCTTTATCCATTTATTTATATCTATACAGTAATTTTGATAGCCTGCTATTGTCCACTCAATTTAGATGTTCTATCCATTTTGTTTATATTTAATCATGTAATAATTAACTGAATGAAGCCTGTTGATCTTTATATTTAAGTATAATTAATTGGTTTTATATTTAGAGATTGTAAATCTCTTCATTTGTTTTATGGTTAAGCTTGATATAATAATCATAATTTAAAATTTTTACAAATTGTTTTTGTTAGTGTATATTTTTAGTTTTGGTTTCGTAACACATTAATCAGCACTGTGATGTACCAGTTATTGATATTATTATTATTGTCAAAAGGAAATGCAAAGCATTTGAAAATTTGATGTATTTACTAGATTTTGATAGTTATGTAACTTTCAAATTTTTTTATTGTAATTTACAATTATTAAGTGTGGTGTTTTGAAAAGACATTATCATTATGCTAATGGAGACAACGCATCAGCCACCATTATACTTAGCTTGTTGCTTACCATTTACATGGAGTGTGCATGCTCACCAAGGAGTTTGATGGGTGATTGACAGCTGATAGAGAGAGAGCTAATGGAAGTTTCAGGGTAACGGGGAAAACAAGAGAGGGCTAATGGAAGTTTTTTTACATAACAGAAGAATCCGAAAAGGAATCATAGAACTGTGAGTCTTTAAACTGGAGGAGTTTAGACTGTCAAGAAGTGTTTAGTTTATAAAAGAAGATATTGCAGTTGACGTTCTAATTTGAATGTTCGAGGAAACGCTGAATAGGAAATTTCATCTTCTGTCTTAAGGACACCAGATTTCTATGAAAAAGCAATTGGTAAACTTGAAACTGCAAAGTGATTTAACATGAAGAGCTCTACTTAGATCTGTTGTTTATGAAGTAGTAGAAGAAACTTCTTTCTCCGGTATAAAAATTAGTAAACTGTGCGTCAAATTGAACTGCAAGAGGTAAGAGTATTTATACTTCAATGCCTCTGAAGTTTTTATACTTCAGAGACAGGAGGGATAACAGTGTATGCTACATAAGGGTGATAAGAAAGGATCCCATTGAAAAGAAGAAGGAAATGTTTATATTTTGGGAAAAAGGCCTTAACAAAGACACTGACTCTGATGAACATTTTTGTTGTTGTGAAAACAAGGTATTTAGTCTAGTTGTTAAGTATATGTTAAACAATCCAGTAATAGAATGAGTCAGAGAATGGGTGATTTTAATATATTTGAAAAAGAAATCTCTAATGTGTAGATTTATTTTAGGCAGCCTTGGATCCAGTATTTTGTAGTTATGTAATTTTATTTAAAGTGTATATATTGTTTTAGTTTAATTAAATGTATATAATTTTTTATTGTGTCTTGAGTCACTAATTTTCTGGATTCTAAAAGAAATAGTTAAAAGTCACTATCCATTTTGTTTATATTTAATCATGTAATAATTAATTGGTTTTATATTTAGAGATTGTAAAATTTCTTCATTTGTTTTATGGTTACACTTGGTATGCAGCTGTTTTTCTGAGAAATTTCATTTCTGCTGTTTGATTCATTTTCCATTATATTTTTTTATGGCTCATGTTTCATTTACACATAATAAAGTTGGTTCAGACAGGACACTATATAGTTTGATTTCCAGTATGTTTTTATACTAAGGATGGATTTAATATATTATTTTATTATACCATTTACTTGAAAATTTTGATATTTAAATGTCTATATCTTTTTTCATTTTTATATGATAAATCCCATCCTATGTGCATCCTCTAATATGTTATTATCTATCACTATTTTACTTCTTAATGCTGTTTCCAGATTGTTCTTTATACAGGTCAGTCTGTAAGGGATTTAAACATTTAATAACATTTTTTATATTAATTACTTTTTTTTTTGTTATAATGAAATACAGAATTTGGAGATTTTTTTTATTAATTATGAAAAACCACATCACATAAATGCCTTTCATTTTCGACTTCATAAAAGACAGCCCTTTCTATGGTAGGTTCCATAACAGCTGTTAGTGTTTCTGGCTGCAGTGCCCTAATTTCTCTACAAATGTTCTCCTATGGGAGTTACCTGAAAGAAAAGGTGTATGTGAACAAGCCTCAAACTATCCAACAGTTGAAGGAAAATATTTGAAATTGGCTTCACAAAGAAAGCACCAATCTTTGTGAAGCCAAAAATTGAAGGCTGGATTTAATATATTATTTTTTCTTCATACATGATGTGGTTTTTCATAACTAAAAAAAAATCTCCAGGTTCTGTATTTTATTATAACAAAAGAGAGTAAAAATAATAAATAAAAGAAGTTATCAAATGTTTAAGCCCCTTTGTGACTTATGGGCCATCTTCTGTATACATCTTCTGTATAAATGTTGTGTGTGTGTGTGTTAAAAAGTAGAAGTGATAGGACACATTCCTGCTGTACTCCACTTGATGTGTCTTCTTTCCATTATTGGCAAATAAGATTATATGAGGAAAATAAGATGACTTAAAAAAAAAAAAAATGCTGAAACCATGGTCATTTTATGCTCTAGGTATAAAAGCTAAATCTGAATTTTGCAATAGTAAACATCATTAAGCAATCATCTAGCATCTGAAGTGATGTACTGTGTAGTAGTGTTATGTCAGATGCAGGCACTGTGTTATAATAAGCTTTTGATATGTTAATATACTATGTTAGCAACTTAATATATTTTGTATATAAACATTGGTATTTAATACATGAAATTCAGTATGGCAGCATGTAATTTTTTTTTCTTCATACAAATCTTAATGAAACCTTAACTAGTATTCAAACAATTTTACCAATTGTCTTGTACAGGAATACATTATTAATTATTAATGATAATTAAGATAAAGATATCTCATCATCATCAAATTCCTGCCATGTACCCTCAAGGGGTGTACAGGATATGATAGTACTACATGAAAAAAATTACGTCATTACTAACTTCCTATCTACAATTTTCCTCCAAATCAGTCTGTTACTTGTCAAGACTCCAACATTATCAGATCTTATATTTCTATCGTCTAAGGCACTTTGTACCGTATCAATCCACCTATATCTTGGTCTTTCTCTGGGTCGTTTTCCTGCCAACCTGGCAGAGAACACTTGTTTTGCTAATCTTTCCTTGCCCATTCTGTTTAAGTGACCATACCACCTGAGATTAGCTCTGCTAACACATTCCTGGATGCTGACAATGTCAAGTTCTTTCCTAACATCCTCTTTTTTAATATGATATTGCCATTGATGCCATCTGTTCACGCCTATAATCTTTCTCAGGACTCGCATATCTGCAGTCTCTAGTCTTTGGTCAAGTGTTTTACTTCTGAACCAGCTCTCAGATCCATAAGTTAAAACTGGTTTGAACACTGTCTTGTATACAGCTAATTTAGTGTTCTGACTAATTTCTCTCTTATTCCATATGAATTTATTCAATTGACTTCCCACCATACCAGCTTTGCTGATTCTGTTGTCTATTTCTATATTTAATTTACCATCTTCAGTAAAAATTGTGCCTAAGTAGCTGAAATGTTTTATTTGTTCCACAGGTTCTCCATTCACAACACAATTGACATTTTCAATGATTCTGCCTATTTCCATTGTCTTTGTCTTTTTATTGCTGACCTTCATACCATATCTATTACAACAGCTATTCAATTTAGTCAGAGAATCTTGCAGACTTGTAGCAGATTTATTAATACTAGAATAAATTATGATTTTTTGGAATGAAATGAAAGACAATTTCAGGTAATGAAAGACAAAGGATAAGTGCTTTCTTAAAAGATTTTCATTGGTCAATTAATGATATGTAAAGAGTTTATATCATGCTGAAGTTATGCACTTTGACATGATGAGATTTCTAGTGGCATATTATATTAGTGAGATTATGCTACAAAAAACTGATGAGGCTAGGGATCTTAGAGTAATGATGGATGGGAATGCAAAGTTCAGAGGTCACATAGCAAAAGTTGCCAATACAACTCAAGGATAATTGCAATGTTGAAGTGAACTTTGACATGTAAGGATAAGGAAGTCATTTTGCCTCTTTATTAGGCCTTGAGAAGGCCACACCGATTATTGTGCACAGATTTGGTCTCCCAGGTTCCAAGGGGATAAAAAAAAAAAGCTATCGAATGGGTACAAAGAAAAGTTACAAAGATTATATCCAGATTATGAGATTTAGATTATGAGGACAGATTATATGGTGGATTACAGACTCCGGGTAACAGGAGAAAGAGGGATGATATGATAGAGATCTATAAACTTCTGAATGAGTGTTATAGGATATTATCTAGAAGTTAAGTTTGTTTGCAGACAAGAAAAGGGTAAGAGCTAGGTTTTTCTCTTATAGATCAGTGAGTGAGTGTAATAGTTTGTCTTTAGGGATAGTGAGTACATCTAGTGTGAATGAAATTAAGAGAAAGTATGACAGCTGGTTTGGGTATAGCCTCCCTTGATGAGTCCTTGACTCCCTGGAGGTCACAGGTAATAATAATAATAATAATATTAAAGATACTGTTATGACAAGTATAGCATCAAATAAACATTTTGAAAAGAAATTTTGGAGGTTGTCTTATATGCCCAATCATCCAACATTCAGTATAAAGGTTATACCTCTAGGTCATACCAAACATAACAAGGAAAGTCAGAAATACTCATCTTTGAGGTACAGTAGTAAAACAATTCTGGAAACTGGTCACCAAATAGGGTATGAGACTGAACCCGATTGGATTTTAAGAGGCTCCTGGGCAAGGATCAAGGCTAGATAATGGGCTTACATTATCTCCATGCAACCTTTTCAGGAATGTGAAGAATGTGAAGAACTGACCAAGGCTTCTGTCCTGATGTCCAGTCCTCATCTTCTCTCAGTGCATCTCATTGGCTATCTACCTGGATACTAACTAAAAAAGGATGGGCTGACAATTTGGGATTTAGTCAACCAAATTGTATTCTGATTGGCTTAAACCATAACTCAAAATGATGGTACAACATGAAGAAATTTCATGCCAGCTGGAGTCTCCAAGTTAAACAAGGTCCCATTCTTTTCATCAGGGAAGCAGGGAAAAAGGCAAAAAAGTCAGCTAGTGGAACAGTAGCTGACTTTTCACTGGAACAAACACCAACTCAACATCAGCAGAGATCGAAATTAGCACCATCGAAATAAGAAGCATGAATGAAAAGATATGGAACTAGCAGAAGATTGGATAAGTACTAGAGCGACATAATAAGTATTATTATTATTATCTGAGACTTCCAGGGAGTCAAGGACTCATCAAGGGAGGCTATAAATCACCCAACCCAGCTATCACACCTTCCCTTAAATTCATTCACACTAGATGCACTCACTACCGCTAAGGGAAAATTATTCCACTCACTCATTGCTCTCTGGGAGAAAAACCTAGCTCTTACCCCTTTCTTGACTGTGAACAAACGTACCTTCCATGGATCCCCTTGTTCTCTCCCTGCCTTCCACATGATAAAAAATTTCATCAGTTGATAATCCCATAACACCCATTCAAAAGTTTATACACCTCTATCATATCATCCCTCTTTCTCCTGTTAACTGGAGTCTGCAATCCTCATAATCTAAATCCCATAATCTGGATATAATTTTTGAAACTCTTCTTTGCACCTTTGCAGGTAAGATCTTTCTAAGCAACAAATACAAGATGTTATATTCAGGCAATAACAATCAGGGAAAAGTAGAAGTAGCTATAATATGTATAATATTAAACATCACATGATGATAATCTTCTTGAATGGCAGCCAAGTAAGTAGTGATGTGGGCTAATATCAGAATGGGTAACTAGACAATGAGACTTATTTGTACTTATTTTCTGACAGAAGTTTCTACTAAGGAAGAAGTGGAGGAATTTTTCAAGGAAGTAGAGAAGGAAGCTGACACAATGAAAAAGGAAAAGCTGGTACTTCTTGGAGATCTAAACAGCAGAGCAGAAAATGCTTACTAGACATATAAGAATGTTTTTGAAAAATCTAGAGAAAAGAGCAAAGCTAATAATAATAATGGTAAGTGCCTGCTTGATTTCTGCTCAGGACATGGACTAGTTATTACAAACACCATGTTCCAATGCAAAGTTCACAACACAGCGGAATACAGAGGATTTGAAATAGGAAGTGATCACCATTTAGTGTCGAGCAGGATAAAGTTCACCTTCATACTGAAAAGGAGTGCTGTAAAAGGAATTAGAGATGATAAAGGGGACATGAACACTAAAGATATTCTTGATGTATGGAGTTACTACTTTGAAAGACTGCTAAAAAAACAAGCAGTGGCAGCATCATGGTAGAAAACACTCAACAGGAATGCAATCAAGAATACATATCCATAATTTAAGTAGAAAAAGGCATCAAAAACTTGAAACATTGAAAGGCAGCTGGAGTAGATGAAATTCAACCAAAATGCTCAAATATGGAGATATAAAAGTTTTACAGTAGCTACACTGCAAAATAAAATATATGAAATAAAAACACAAAGTCATTCAGAAAGTCTGGTCAGAGGGCCAAGTTCCAGAATGAACCCATCTAAAAATTAAAAAAAAAAAAAGGAATAAAGCTGAATGTGAGAATTCCAGAGGAATTTCTCTAGTGAGTGCTCCTGGTAAAATTTTTGCAAGTATTCTTGAGAAATGGCTAAGAAAAATTATGGAAGAGAAGTTTGGAATAAAACAAGCTGGATTCAAGGCCATACAGAGGTTGTCAGGATCAGATTTTCACTTTATGACAAATAGTTGAGAAATCATGAAAATACAGCAAACATCTGTATTTAAGTTTTGTAGATCTGCAAAAGGCATATGACAAGGAGGTACCAAGAGAAAAGCTATTCAAAACACTGCAGTTCTATGGTGTACATGGGGCATTATAATAAGTAATACATAGTCTCTATTTGAGTTGTAAAGCAGCAGTTAGAATTGAAGAAGAAACAAGAAGACAGTTTGATGTTAAATCAGGTGTGGTACAATGGTGTACATTATCCCCACTGTTATTCATGAATCACATTATTAAGAAAAGCGTTAATATCAGCTCTTTATTTTATGCAGATAATGTTATACTGTTAAATAAATCCAAGGCTGCAAGATTCCCTAACCAAATGAAATAACTGCTGTAATAAATTTGTTTATGAAAATCAGAAATATCAATGAAAATAGGCAGAAATATTGAAAACATCAACTGTATCCTGAATGGGGAACCTACAAAACAAGTAAAACATTTCAGCTATTTAGGCACAGTTTTTAGTGAAGATAGTAAATTAAATATAGAAATAGACAACAGAATCGACAAAGCCAGTATGATAGGAAATCAAATGAATAAATTTATTATTATTATTACGTAACACCTCCAGGGGATCCAAATTCTCATCGAGGGAGAGCACCTACTCTACGACTCTCCATCTCCACCAAGCGCAACTACCTTCATCATCTACACCAACACCATCTATCACCGACCACCACCAGTAGTATTTTCACAGACAATCATAAACATCCATGCCCATGGCGGGATTCGAACCCGCAGCCTTCTGGCTGGAGAGTGGATACGCTAACCACTCAGCCTGGTTGGCAGAGCATTTATATGAAATAAGAGAGAGATTAGTCAGAAACTAGCTATACACAAGACAGTGTTCAAACCAATTTTAACTTTGGATCTGAGAGCTGGGTTAGAAATAAAACTCTTGATCAAAGACTGGAAACCTCTGATATTAGAGTCTTGAGAAAGATTAGGGGACTGAACAGATGGAATTAATGGTTGTATCATATTAAAAATGAGGATATTAGGAAAGAATTGGTATTGTTAGCATTCAGAATGTGTTAGTAGAGCTAATCATCTCAAATGATATGGCCACTTAAACAGAACAGTAGGAAAAAGGCCCAGAGGAAAACCAAGATGAACTGATACAGTAAAAAGTTCAGTTTTTGGAATTCTGGGTGATTGTTAGAGTATGGAATTCTGACAAGCGAAATTAGTTTGTTTGTTGTTTTTTTTTACTTTACGGGATACACAAAACACTACAACACACAAAAAGACAGAATTTGATAATATTGGAATGTTGACAGATAAAAGGCTAATCTGGAGGAAAATTGTTGACAATAAGTTAGTAATAATGTAACTTTTCATGTAGTACTATCATAAGATCCTGTACACTGCCTGAGGGTATAGGTCAAGAATTTGATGATAATGATGACAAATGCTAATTTTACAAATAAAATTCTACTGAAAACGTTGCAAATAGCATGCAATATAAACTCTGTGGAAATATGCCTATCTTAAACAACAGAGATATGCTCAAATTTGTTCCGACAGCAGTGTCAGCATGTAACTGCCTGGCATCAATGTGTTAAGAGAAGGTATGACATCTGGTGGGAGTAATGCATGGGGGATGCCTTGACTTCCCAGAGCTCTCTGATTATAATAGTGCTAATTACATGAAATATAATAAATCCACTAAAATCTATAATATAATAAAAATACACTAAATAATCAAGAAATATTCAATAAATCAAAAATCACCTATCTTCTGTTCTTAAGATGGGTGATTTTTTATTTATTTAAGTAAGTTTGAAAGAAATAGTCACTCAAAATAGCCTTGAACTCGACATGAAATGCAATTTAAAGATGCATTTCATAACTTTTTCTAGATAATACAAATTAGGCAGATTACTTTGTTCTTAACCCCCATCCGATATGGCATTTATTTGTCATATGCTTTGCAACCTTTCCTCAAGTGTGAGAGACAGTGGTGAGCTATAAGGGGCTCGCGCGAGCCCTTTGTTAAATTTTCCTCAAATTTGCAAGCCCCTTGTTTGTCTTGTTTAATAATCCTGTAGAACTAGAAAATACCACTAAGGAATATATACATGCTACTATAATTAATTGCTACTTTAAATTCATATGGATTTTCTGATAACTATATAAAAAATCATGTCATTGCATTTTCTTCTGAAGGAGCTAGTGTAATGTTAGGAAACAAATCAGGTGTTGCAATCAAACTTCTACAAAAATTTCCCAATGTTTGATTTGGCAGTGCACTCATCGTTTACACTTAGCATTAGACAATTTGATAAAAAACATTAAAGAAATAAATCATTTTGAAATATTTATGGATAAATTATATGCTTTTTATCATCAATCACCAAACAATCAACAAGAATTAACATGTTCGCTGCCAACTACAAGTATACTCATAGATGGTAAACCAGCTACACAAGCCAGCTACTATGACGCTTACCGCTGGCAACGAGATTACTGTAGTGACCTTGAAGAAGTGAAAATGCTTAGTTTGTGGGGCTAGCATCAAAATTGTGTATTCTCATAGATCATATATGCTCTGTACAAGCCAACTACAAGTATACTTGTATGACGCTTACCGCCAGCAACGAGATTACCGTACTGACCTTGAAGAAGTGAAATTGCTCAGCGTAGGGAAACAGACTATGCCGAAGTAGCATGGCAGCGAATGTGTTAAATACGATTGCAAAAGACCTTGGTATCGAAATTTTAAAGATCGGCCATGTGGTTGGACCACGATGGGCAGCTTGCAGTTTATGAACGGCTCTTGCTTTGTGGAGAAATTATCCAGCTTTATGCAAGCATTTTGCATCAAACGATAAATATAAGGGCTTTTTAAACCGACTCTTCTCAATTTGGAATTTTTAAAAGATCTAGCATTAATGATTGATATCCTACAGGAATTATCATATCTGGCAGAAGCTCTACAAAGTCGCAATATAAGTATTATAAGGGCTAAGTTAGGCTTTTTTTTTTTTTTTTTTTTTTTGCTCGACGATGCAAGCCCTTTGTTAAAATTTCCATGGCTCACCATTGTATATGTATATATATATATATATATCTGAAAACAGGTAAGAATTATATCATAATTAATCAAGTAGACTGACTATATCTTACAGCCTATTAAAATAATAAAACAGACTGATCACTCCATCCTCACATTCAGTTTTGATATAGAGAACAGCTTTGAAATAATTGTAAGCAAGCTAATGAGAGGTTTAGCATATGTCATGTTCATGCATCAAATTCAGCATCTAAAAACATTGATGCAAAAAAACACAATAACATCCTGAAACATTAACCTATTCTTCAATTCAAACTCAGTTCCTCAATACATTCTGAATGTTTTCAAAAGTGAAAGATAATTATTAGGCAACTATATGCTGAATACAAAAATGCCAGCTATGTGGAGCTAATTTTGTTTCAATATTTGAAGAAATTAATATTAAGAGAAATTTACAATGTGTATGAAAGCATTATGAAAAAAAAAATATATATATATATATATTAATTAACTTACGAATCAAGGGTACTCTCTCTACAACTGTACAGATTGTCAAATTTTGTCTGGAAGAAAGTTGGAAAAAATATTTCAGCTTCAATGGACTATGCTAAATACAAATAGTATGTTGGAATTGATATAAACACTCACAGAAATCAACAATGATTATCAAACAACAGAATCATGATATTGCAGTACATAAAAATTTCAATCAAATTTTTCTGTACAAGTACTGACTTAACTGACATAAGAGAATTGACTTTCTATTTATTTTTTATTTTTTTTTTTTCAGCTAAATACCAGAGTAGACAAATGACTGTAAACCTGTAACTTTCTATAGATGACTGATGAAGGTAACATTTCCTTTAGTGTTACACAGTGATCAGCATTCATTTCAGTAAATTATGGTGATTACAACCATGTTATTATTAGTATTATTATTTTATTATTTGGCACCTCCAGGGAGTCGAAGACTCACTGAGGAAAGGTATTATTATAATTAACTCTTAAACCAAAAGGTTTATGTGAGAGAATATGTGCCATCCATATTCTTGGGATTTTTTAGACTGCCATTACTGTTAGGATGAGGGTGATTGATATTCAAATTTTCTATTAAAATTTCTTTGGAAAGGCACCTGAATGAGATCCTACAAAGAATGTGATGGTAATCTTACCTCACTTCTTTCAAAAATAATGGAAAAATCAATGGCTAACCTAACAGCTAACTATTAAAAAAAATAATAAAAAAATAAAAATAAAAATGGCGGCAGCATTGTCATTCCATGATTTTAATTTAGATTTCAGTCATTTCGTTAAGTGTGAGGTCTGTTATATGTATTCCTTCGATTACATAAATGATTTGTGGATGTTTAGCACGGATGGAAGAAGGGTGTATGCAAAGTGTGACCTGAATGAGGAACTGATGACAGAAAGTGTTAGTAACAATTGTGTCGTGAGTGCATGTTTGAAAGAGAAGGATGGTGAGAAGGAGAGACGAAAAAATGTTAAAAAATCAGGAAAAAAGAAAAAGGGCAATTTGAAAACCGTAACGGATGTTAAAAGGGACGAAAGTGAGGCGAGAGTGGCGGAAAGAAATGATATTGGGAGAACGAATGAAAGTAGAAATGGCGTGACGCAGAAATCGCAAGTGAAAAAAAATTGAAAGAATAAATGATAACAAGAAAAAAGAATGAATGATGGCGAAAGTTGGACGCATGTTAGTCCGAAAGTACGGAAACAAAGAAAGATAAATGAGAGTGAAAGTGAGAAGAATGATAGTGAAAGTTGGATGTATGTTGGACCGAAAGTACGGAAACAAAGAAGGATGAATGAGAGGGAAAGTGAGAAGAGGGAGTCGAGAGTTAAAAAGTTAGAAAGATTTAATGATAGAGAGAATGTGTCGCAAGATTCGGAAAGTGAATTGGATTGGATGAGGCAACAAATGAAATGGATGCGGAATGAAATTAAGAGAATTCAGGAAAATAATTCATGATGGCATGAAAGAGTTAACGAAAGATGAGCGAGTGGCGTTGTATGGCGACTCCATTATTAAAGGTGTGCTAGAGGATAAAATGCACAAGGAATGTTTTCCAGGCAGTAAAATGAGTAGAGTGATTGAGGCATTGGATATGAGGCAGGAGCGAGCAAAAGTTAATAGTATTAATAGGTACGAATGATTTCAGAGAGGACAAAGAGTGCGTCAGAATGGATATCAGGAGGCTGCTTAGAAGGATAAAAGAGAATAGTGTGACAGGAAGGGTAGTCAGTGTGTTGCCTAGGTATTATTGTGGTGAAATGAGGCGGAGAGCAAGGATTATGAATGATATTCTGGCTGAAATGTGTAAGGACATGGGAGTACAGTTTGTTAATGTGTGGAATGAGTTTGAGGGATGAAGTGAGCTGTACGGGAGCGATGGACTGCATTTGAGTGGTTATGATGTGAGTCACTTGGAGAGACTGCTGCTGGAAGGTAGAGAAGTGAATAGAGAGAATGAATCAGATCGAGAGGGGAGTGATGTGGAAGAGCAGGAGAGATTGAAGAAGTGGAAATGACTGTGGAAGTGAGTGGTATGAGTATAGAAAATGAGAGAACGGGTGTGCAAGAGGAGCAGTGAAACGGGGAGGCTCAGGGTGGACAGGGGTACACAGCATGAGAAAGGTGGATGCTCCAAGAGGAGGTGAGAGCATGTGTAGGCAGGAAGGAAATGGGATGACCAGGAATCAAGAGGAAACAGATGGAATTGAAAAGGGTTCTAAAATGAATATGCAAAAAGGGAAATGGCCCCAGTCGAGCATGGAGAGATCACATCGAGTGAGTGGTATCAGTGGAACTAGCTGTAGATCCAGAAATGAGCTGTCGTGTTTGTATACCAATGCTAGAAGTATAAGAAACAAGGCGGATGAAATGGTTGCACTAATTGCGTCTGTTCACCCAAAGATTGTCGGAATAAGTGAGACATGGTTAGATGAGGAAGACATCCTGACAGGAATAGAGATGGAAGGGTATGATATGTTTCGTGAGGATAGAAGGGGTAAAAAGGGAGGGGGAGTGCTATTGATGATAGAGAAAGAGTTATGTCCATACAAGGTAGAGATGCAAGAGTGAAATGGGGCAGGTGGTTTTGAGGCAGTATGGTGTAAGATAGAGGTGAACAGAATCAAATACTTGGTGGGATGTTGTTATAGACCTGGTAATGTGGATGGTGGTGATAGTGAAATGTATAGTCAAATAAACCAAGCAAATAAGAAAAGGATGATCATTGTGGGTGATTTTAATTATGGCAATATAGACTGGAATGAAGAGATAGCAACTGGAAGTAAAAAAAATGAGTTCCTTGAGTTTTTGATGGTTAACTGCCTCAGACAGTATGTAACAGAGGGCACACGAGGATTAAGGGTCTTGGATTTGGTCATCTCATCAGAGGATGTAATTATAATAAGGTGTCAAATCATCCACCAATTGGTGAAAGTGACCATGAGGTGATTACCTGGGTGGTTGCCAGCAGTGTAAGGACCCCTGTGAAAAAAGGGTATATGTGGAACTACAAGGGGGGTGATTATGAAGAGCTCAGGAGACAGCTTGCAAGTGTAGCATGGAATGAGGAGTTAGCTGGAAAAGAGATCAATGCAGCTTGGGGGATTTTTCAAAAACGATCTAGTAGATGCAATGTCTAAATGCATTCCAAGGATGAGAAGGTTAAATAAGATAGGTGTGAGATGGATGAATAAAGAGATTAAGCATGCGATACAGAGAAAAAGGGCATTGTGGAGGCAGCATAAGAGAAGTGGAAGTAACCAATTTCATGAGGTCTACAAAGACCAGACAAGGAGGGTGACTTGGTTGGTGAGAGTAGCTAAAGAGAGGTATGAACAGCAGTTAGCTAATGAAGCCAAAAAGAATCCTAGGGAGTTCTTTTGATATGTAGCCAGCAAAAGAAAGAATGATTATGGAAGGATGACATTGATTAGAGGAAATAATATAAAGACAGCTGTTGCAGAAAGTGTGGTGGAGATACTTAATGAGCAGTTCATAAAGATCTTTCAATCATGTGAATATGACTTAATGGAGAGATTGAAAGCAGTTGATGATGGAGGGGGAGAGACTGACTGTAAGTGAGCAAGAGGTGTTTGGGGGAGTTGAGTAAACTAGATGTAAATAAGGCTGTGGGACTTGATAATATATCACCACATATTCTGAAGGAATGTCCCAGACAGTTGACACCTGCCTTGATATATTTTTTTAATACGAGTCTTGCACGTGGTCAAGTTCCTAAAGAGTGGAAGCAGGGCAAGATTGTGGCACTTCATATAGGAACTGATCGAACTCAAGCATCAAACTATAGGCCTATCTCTGTGTCAGGTGTTGTGGTTAAGTTGTTGGAGAAGCTTGTGAGAACTAGGATCCAGAGTTGGGTTGACAACAATGGTATAATCTTTGATTGACAGCATGGATTTGCTAAAAGGAGGTCATGTTTTAGTAATCTATTTATTATTAAAATAAAATGACTGCTTCCTTGGACAGAGGAGAAGGATACACAGTAATATACTTGGATTTTGCAAAAGCTTTTGATAGAGTATCTCATGATAAGTTGACAGTCAAACTAGAGCAGATGGGGTTGGATATTAGATTAGTGCATTGGATTGGAGACTGGCTATCTGATAGGTATCAACAAGTTGTGTATGGGGGTGCGATATGCAGGAAAAGGAAAGTCACTAGTGGAGTGCCTCAGGGGTCTGTTTTAGGGCCATTACTATTTAACTTGTATATTAATGATATTGGCAAAGATTTGGATGGAGATATTCAGTTGTTTACAGATGATGCAAAGTTGGGACGAACCATAAAGAATAGTGAAGATGTTGTGGCCTTGCAAGAAGACTTGAATAAATTGAGTGATTGGGCAAACAAATGGGGATGTGAGTTCAATGTTGCAAAATGTAAGGTTTTAAAATTTGGAAAACAAAGATAGGATGCAGAATTTATGCTTGGTGAGAATATATTGTTGGAGGTAGAGGAAATAAGAGATCTGTGGGTGATAGTGGATAGAGATCTAAAATTTAGGGGACACATCGCCAAAATTGTGAAGACAACACAAAGACTTCTGGGAATGATGCGGAGAACACTAACGTGTAGAAGTAGGGAGATTCTTGTTCCATTATATCAGGCTTTGATTACGCCACACATGGACTATTGTGCACAGATTTGATCAACAGGTTATCAGAAGGATGAAGAGATGTTGGAAAGGGTCCAAAGGCGACTGACTAATGTAGTTTCTGACCTCTGGAATGTTGAGTATGAGGAAAGATTGAGAAGATGTAAGTTGCAGAGTCTGGTGGAGAGAAGGAAGAGGGGAGATATGATAGAGACCTACAAGTTGGTAAGGGGTTGTTATAAGATCAATGGTGGAGAAGTTCTACAGAGAATAGTATAAGATCAGGGGAGAAACAGAGGTCATCCCTGGAAACTGTATAAAGAGGGTGTGAGTAGGGGAGTGAGAGGCAGGTTTTTTTGTGCAGGGTTGTGAATGATTGGAATGCCTTGCCTGAGAGTGTGGTGTCTGCAAGGAGTTTGATTGTGTTTAAGATATGGTATGATGAGATGTGTGTGTGATAAAAGAATCTCCCAGATGAGTCTTTGACTCCATGAGATCTTGGGAAATAATAATAATAATAATAATAATGTTTGAGTCTTGAGAAGTAACAGACTGATTTGGAGGAAAATTGTAGATAGGAAGTTAGTAATGATGTAATTTTTTTTCATGTAGTACTATCACATCCGGTACACCCCCTTGAGGGTACATTGGAGGAATTTGATGATGATGATGATTATGATATATCAAGGATATCTTTTTCTCCAGTTTTCATGTCTCATTTATCATGTATAATTCCTTTTACAGATCTCATTCCTCCATTTCTAAGCTTTTTCAATAGACATCAGAATATTTTGCCTCCTTCCTGATATTTATCTTCTATGTTATTACCAGTTTGGCCAGTTTTACAGTGTTTGGCTTTCTTATTTATATTTGTTTCTTTATTCTCTAAGAGCACAAGCTTTCACTGCCTCTTTAACTTCCTGTGTCTGCCATGCAGTTCTGATTTTTCTATCCTTGCAGTTATCACATGCCTCTCTTACTGAATCAATCAGTGTTTTCTTCAAGGCTTGCCACTGAATCTCCAAGGAATCAAACTCTCATTTTTTTTTTAAATAATGTTTGTGCACTTTAGTCTACAGTTCACATCTGAGAACTGATCAACTTTTATTTGCTTTGAAACTTTCTTATGTGTTCTTCTTTTCAATATGAAACTCAATTTTATTCTGCTCAAGACTAACTGGTGATCATTTCTAATTTCAAATCCTCTGTACACTCTGGTGCCCTGCACTAGGAAGAAAACATCACTATCAAAAATAGTATAGTCAATGAGACTTTTCTTATTCCGTGCCTCTTCTCTCCATGTGAATTTGTGCATATTTTTATGTTGGAACATTGTATTAGTAATAACCAGTTCATGACCTGAGCGGAAATCCAACAGGTATTTGTCATTATTATTAGCTTTGCTCTTTTCTCCAAATTTTCCCAAAATATTTCTGTGTGTCTGACAATCATTTCCTACTCTGCTATTTAGATCTCCAACAAGGACCAACTTTTCCTTTTCTCATTGTGTCAGTTGCTTTCTCAAAAGCCTCAAAAAATTCCTCCACTTCTACATTAGTAGAACCTTCCATAAGCCATAGGAATGAATAAGTTGCATTGTCCAGTTCCCCAATTCTGATATTTGTCCGCATCACTCTACTTGATACTACCTGTCGTTCAAGAAGATTAGCCTCGTATTTAGTGTTCAATACTATATCTACTCCTTCTTTTCCTTGACTGTCATTGCCTTATAACACGTTGTATTTATTGCTCAGAAAGATCTCACCAGTTTTTGTCTTTTTTGTTTCAGTCACCCCTATTATGTCGATCTGGTACTTATCAATTCTTCTGCTAGTTCCATTTCTTTGCTATTCAGGTTTCTTATGTTGCTAGTACAATCTTGAACTCTGGTAATGTTCAGTTGAGATATGTTTCAGGATTTGTTCCAATAGCTGACTTTCTGCTGTTTACCCTGGTTCCTTGGTGAAAGCAATGTAGGGTGGGTCTTGTTTAACTGGGTGACATCCTACATGGCATGAAATTCTGTCACACTGTGCCATCATTTTGCATTGTGGTTTAAGCCAATAAGAATACAATTTGGTTGGCTAAATTCCAAACTGCCAGCCCATCCTCATTCATTCAGTATCCAGGTAGATACCTAACAGGGTGCACCACTAGAAGATGAGGATTAGACATTAGGTCAGAAGCCCTGGTCAGTTCTCCACATTCCTTTAAAAGCTATATGGAGGTCTTTTCTCAGTTATGCTGCTTTGACTCACTTTTCACCTATACTTAAATTTGCTAACAAATATATATCACTTCTCTATGAAGTTAAACTACCCACTTCCACTCTTACATCACTACATGCACTAATTGATTCAGTAATTAACCCTCTCATGCACGAATTTCTGAAATAGTGATTAAAAAAATAATTTAAGTATTTTTAGGATGTACGAAAACACTGTAAATTTTATTTCAATTTTTTTCATACATCCAATCCAATTTTCAATCCTGTCCACTGTAGTGGACTACATGCATTTACGATGCACTGCATTCATCAGAGGTTAAAAAACATGTGTCATAGAGCTGTGAAGTAAACCAATAGTAGCCGTCCAACTACAGTGGACATGTGCATGAGAGGGTTAATATGAAAGTTGCCATATATAGCCCATTCCTAATATGTACCCAACAATGTCATGTTCGTTGTTCCTTCAAAACACATTCATTTTTAATTTTTATTCATTTATGCTTATGGCTACATGAAACTGGTAAGTGAAAAGTACAATCACAATTTCCAGCAACAGATGATGAAAATCTTTACATATAAAAGTTCATTACATAAAAGGCACAACCAGCTTTCTAAGTCTTTCCTTTTTTTTTTTTATAAATAAAGTCAAAGTAACTTGTCATAATCAAGCCAGGGACAATTATCGTCCTGCTGTAACAAGTATAACAAGGCTGCATGTTCTCACAACACTTCACAACATAAATGTAGCTGTATCCTAGGTTTAATTAGAGAGCAGTTGTGTCTTGTGTGAGAAAACTTGATCCATTAGAGGAGGCTCATTTCACATTACATCATCATCTTCTAACGTGAGGAGGAGTTCTGTTGATACCATGACGAGGACTATGAGAGTGACTACGAGAATAACGTCATCGTGGTGAGGCAGGACTGTAATCTTCTGTTTCCTCCATAACCACCACCACCACCACCATACCAACTAAGGTCAAGGTCCAGGCTGGAAAGCCAATTCAAGGCCTCATCCGTCACTTTGTGGATGTCCTGTAGGCCACCACCATGAAATTGGCACCTTGGGCAGTCGTATATTCATTTTTAATATGATCCTGCTGTTGAAAACATATTTGCTTTTCTAATTTTTCTCAGAACTCGCATATCTCTATAATTAAGTCACATAATAATAAGAACTATAAAAATGGAGGAAAAACTCATGCAAAAATCTTATTTATTGTAAAAATTTTACTTAAGTGTCATAAGCATTTTCAGTAGAGGATTAGAGAATAGCAATTAAACAATACCAGACAATTCTAGAAAAGAACCACTTTAGTAGCTAATGTAAGATATCTAAAATGGATAATTTTAGATATCTTACATATATCTCAATAATTTCATAACAAATTATATAAATATCTGTTTTTATAGTTATTATTTGGCCTACTAATGGTATTCTATTATTAAACTAATGTTTAATTTAGCTTGATCTACTATACCATAATTACAATATTACTATTGTACCATAATAACTACCATAATTACATAATTATATAATTGACAATCAACAAATGAACAAATTATCATGACTATGTATCACACTTATGTAGTATTATCGTAGCATCAAACACACTCTTTGAGACTACATATGTGTCAGGAATTTGGTGAATTATTCAGAAAGTATGAGTCACAAATGATAACATTGCACATACACAGGCAGCAAGTCCTTAAACATTAAAATTGATTAACAATCCAAAGCTGTGAGTTAACTAAACTTAAACATGTTTATGATATACTTACTTTGGTAACAGAATCATTCACATTCATTGCAGGAACTGTCAGTTTGCCAGCCTTTGAAAGCTGGTAGAGCCTGTGAACACCTGTTACACTTTCTTCCACAATTCCCTTTATAGTCTTGAACATAGCAGGATGCTTCTTTAACATGAGATGTGTAGCATCCCCTCCATCATCTAAAATCTAAGAAAGCAAATACCTATTACCATAAGAATGATAGAGAACTACTCAAGAACTTAAATAAAATGCATGTAGATACCATTTATGGATCACTCATAAATTACATAATGCTACTTTCCAGATTTTAGATTCTAAATCATCAAAAGTATAAGTACATCAATAAACCATTAATGAGCAATATACAGTCTCTCCAGGTCAAGTCAACCCTCTCTTCTTGAGTTGTCACCTCATTTCACAGATGCTCTGGTACCAGCAAGCATTCCCACTGTCAATAGATATCTTCATATGTGAACCTTACTACCTAGTAAGTCTAGTCTGCACTTTCTGGAGGAAATGCAAACTAAACCTACTAGATCGTAAATGACCATCATCCAGTTAACTTGATTGCTGGGGGGGGACTGAAGTGGCAGATGATATGTTTAGTCACCCAAGCAGGAATTCTGGATTCTGTCCCACCCACAATCTTCTAAGATGTAGTGTACATGATACTGTTCAAAGGCATGAAAAACATACTATGGAGATCCACAATCTCTCTCTCTCTCTCTCTCTCTCTCCATCTTTGAAGGTAAAGCAGGAAAATAATTCTGCAGGGGTATTGTACCCTATCCAGTAGGAACTCTGTAGAATTCCTTATTGATGGTAGCATGTTTAGGAAATAGATTTCTGGATCAGGTGCATAACACTGCCATAAGCTATTCCACTGATTGTGTCTCGTGGGAGTCCAAGAATATATCCTGTGCTTTTTCTTTTCACCTCTGTAACACTAACATTCACAGTAAACTAAAATACAGTGTCATTGTAACTAAAATAAAAATAAATCTCCCTCCATATGTATGGAAAGGCTTAGGCATCACTGATACCATAATAGTGCTTTAGGGTGCAAACACCCACCAAGAGAGGAAAAAATATGTTTAATGAACTTTCTAATATTTCACTAGTTTTCTACCCAGCATCTACAGATTCTAACTATGACATACACACAGCAGTGAACTAAACTGTGGAAAACAATTCAAATCAAAGCAGAATGAATGTCCTCTATGATCAGGATAAGATAACCATAAAGTTAATTTGGAGAAGTCAGGCTATCTTATCTCAAAATGATTGTCTTTCGGATCTTTGACTGTGCTATGTTGATAATATGTTTGCTATTTGGCCTCATGGTCCAAACACACAGGATACACATTTTAACAGTTAACACCCTAAAATAATCTTCATCGTATAAAAAGTAACAATTGTCACCATATCTAGATACACTACCTTCCTAATGGCCCATTATCCTTTTCCATTTATAGAAAATATACTCAATAAAGAAAGGTATTTACATAAGCAATTACACCACCAACCCTCTTAACAGTGTGGCATTCTCAAAAGCATTGAGTCACTGAGCCAGGGCTATATGTTCAAATGACACAGAACTGAGCTCAAGGACCTTCACAACACATTTTTATCCAATGGCTACAGCCCATATAAAATAGAAAATACTGCATGTACTCTCCCCCCCCCCCTCACTCCTGCAACTAACACGCAGGATCACTGCAAAACTACTACCATCCCATTTCTAGCTTTAATTTTTCAGGAAATGACAATGTATACTAGAATATTAATTAAAAACTTTAACCAATACCTTCCTATACTTTGGCAATGTTACAGGGCCATCTTCAAGGATCAGAAAACAATGATATGTGCACGCAGGCACTAAACACTAAGCAAATGAGGCTGAAGAAAAGCAACTGAAGTCAGCTCTAGAGTCCTAAAGGTGCCTCTAAAGGAGCCCCTAGTAGGGTATACCAGGTATAGCCAACACTGCTATACTCCAGATAGGTTTAAGGAAAGTGGCTGGTCTTTGGGGGAGAGCAGATAAGAGATACCAATTTCTTATGTGGTTTGTAACAAGTTGTGAGGTCATATTTTGTTAGGATTTTTGTTAGTTTTTCAGACATACCCCAGATATAAGAAATGGTGATAGATTTCGAGAAATTTCTGTTATGAAGGGGGGGGGGGGGAGTTAATAGGTTTTAATATTTTTTTGGATTTTTGGGAGGCTGTAACCATTGGCTAAGAAGGTGTTAAGGATATGGCCAAGTTCAGTAGTTTTTAAGTTAATACATTGTTATCTGAACTGATTAATTTTGTCCTGTTATTGTTAGCCCACAGATGCGAGACCCTTCGGCACTTCTGTGCATGTCAAAAGAAGGAGAATCCATTCTGAAAATAAGGTAATCAATCCATATTGTGGGATGAGTTGTTTATTATTACACGTTGGAAAATTAACTTCTCATTTATGATCACTGTAGTTTCTAAAGTGGTAACTATTTTGCTTGTATAACAGCTCTCGCTTCTATGGTCGGACTATATATAGGGTTATATAATCCCAGACATGTTACTCGGGGGGGGGGGGGGGGGGACTGCTGGTGAATGTATCTACCTGTATATGTAGGTTTTCTGTAAACAGAGAACATCAGGCTGGTGTGTAATCAGAGTGTCTAGGAAAGGGAGACTGTTGTTGTTTTCCTTTTCCAAGATAAACTGGCTCCTGGGGTGCTAATTGTTTACGTGTGTTGAGAAGTTGTGGAATGTATCCAGGCCATGTGGCCAAATAGTGAACACATCATCCACATAGCATAGCCCAACTGTAGTTTTATGGGCAGAGCTTAAGGCTTCAAAGGTCCATAAAGAAGTTGGCCAGGGGTGGAGAATCCATGGCCATCCCCTCTATCTGTTTGTGGAATTTTTCTTGACAAACAAAATAGCCTGAGTTCATCGTGAACTAAAATAGGGATGAGATATCAGGAGGAAATTTGGATTGAATGAGGTCTAAGATATCTTTGAGTTGGACATTGGTGAATAAGGAGGAGACATCAAAACTGACCATTATGTCAGTGTGGTGGAGTGAGAGGTTTTCTATACTGGCTTTAGAGACCGAGTTTTTTATGTGTGGAGGTGTGTTGCCAGTATATTGTGAGCAGTTTGGCTAAATGTTTGGTTACTTTGTATGTGGAGGGAATCAATGCCATCCACAATGGGACATAATGATACATTCTGCTTATGGATTTTTGTTAGTCCATATATTCGGGAAGGGGAGGGAAGTCTAGAGTTAAAAGATTTATCACTGCTCAACATGGTAATAAACCTGTCATCCCTTACCCTGAAGCAAGTGGCCACAACTTTGCCATAACAATGCAAAAGATCTCTTCTAAAGAAATAATGATAGAGGTAGAACATGAAATTTGCAACCTGCCCAACCATATTGACAACAATATCAGACTGGGTGTAGCTGGTTGTTCTTACCCAAGCCAAACCACCAAAAAGCGACCTATCAAAAGAAGAATTCAAAGCTCTGCAGGAAATGAAAAACAACAGTAAAATAATAATTACTAAAGCAGATAAGGGAAATGCCACTGTGGTTCTAAACTAAGAGGTCAACTTCTTTTACTTTTAGACTGGTCTACCTACCTCCCTATAGAATATAATCCCACCATCTCCCAAATCAAAACACTCCATAGGCTCCTTAAGAAGGTTATCTCTTGGCCTGTCAAAGTGATTAACAGACTAAAACCTTTTAACTCTAGACCATCTCCAAACAAACAAAACACTGCTTTGTCAAAGTCAAAAGAAAATTCAAATCTTTCTGAAGGGAATTAGTATCAATAATGCCACTTATAATTCTCCACAACTTTGCATCATCAACAAATAGCTGAAATTCCCCAGTCATACCACATAATATATCATTTACAAACAAGTTAAATAGCAGAGCTCAATAACACTGGGGCACTCCACCCTCCTTTTTTGAGACACTGTTTCATCATACACAACTTGCTGGTATCATTCAGAGCCAATTATTAATCCACCTAACCAATATATTATCTTCTTCTGCAGATTGTACACCAACTTATCATGTTATTCTATCATTAGAGGAGCTATACTGGAGGAAGAAGGGGAGACAAGAGATCAGGGGTTGATGATTGATAGAAACCTGAAATTTAGGGGACATATTGCAAAGGTGGTGAAGGTAACACAGAGGATTGCTGCAATAATGAGAAGAACACTGACCAGCAGAGATAAGAGGGTTATCATTCCGTTCTATAAGACTCTGATCAGACCACACTTAGACTATTATTCACAGATTTGGTTCGCAGGATTAGAAGGGGATAAATTAACTGTGGAAAGGGTACAAAGGCAGATAACAAAGATGGTTTCAGGACTGTACAATGTTAGTTATGAGGATCAGCTGAGGGAATGTGGACTGCAGAGTTTGGTGGATAGAAGGAGGAGAGGTGATATAATTGAGACTTTGAAGCTGTTGAGAGGTGGTTACAGGGTTGACATTGAGGAGTTCTTTCGGTTGGTTGAACAGCGTGAAGAAGTGATGACAAGAGGCCATCCCTGGAAGTTACGAAAGGAAACTGTGAGCAAGAGGGTCAGGAGTGGTTTCTTTGCATGAAGTGTGGTTGAACAATGGAATGCATTGCATAGAGTGGTGAGAGCAAGAACGGTCAATGAGTTTAAGGAGTGGTATGATAGACTTTGTGTTTCCTAGGAAGGACCTCCTGCAATGAGTCTTTTGACTCCATAAAGGCCTGGATAATAATAATAATATCATGTTAACCTATCAAACAATTTAGAAACACATATTGCATTTATTGGCTTTGAAAAAGCATTTGACAAAGTTAAAAGAAACGTATTATTTAACATATTAAAAGAAAGATAAATACCAAATAATATCCTAAAAGCTACCACAAGTATATATGAAAATAATCGAATACAAATAAGATTAAATCACGAGGTATCATATACGAGAGAGATAAACCAAGGGGTCCGACAGTGATGTCCCCTCTCAGCAACTCTTTTTAATATTTACTTAAATGAAATAATAATAAAATGGAATAAAAATTTACATCAAGGATTCAATTTACATCATTAAACTTTCTCCTACAGTGAACTTAAACACTCTCCTTTTTTCCGACGACCAAATAATAATTACAAATTTTGAAGATAACTTACAGAAAGCTATTTTAGATCTAAATGATATAGCCAAAGATTTTGGTATGATAATATCAACAGAAAAATCAAAAACTATGGCCTTTAAAGGACAAGATCCAGCAAGAACTAAAATAGTAATAGATAACAAGATCTTAGAACAGGTGAATTCATTTAACTACCTAGGATGTATGAACACATAAGAAAATGAAAAAGATATAAATGTAAAAATTGCAAAATATTTAAAAATAACAGGTGTAATTAACTCTATATTTAAACCAAACCTAGTTCGAAAACAAACCAGACTAAAAGTATACAATACATTAGTCCTATCAGTCTTAATGTATGGAAGCGAGGTCTGGACAATAAAACAAAAAGACACACAAAGATTAATAACAGCACAAATGAAGTTTATGAGAAAAACTGCAAAGTATACCCTATTTGATCACAAAAGAAATGAAGAATTTATGAAAGAATTAAACCAAGAACCAGTAATAGAAAAAATTAAAAAATATAAACATAAATGAATGGAACAAATTCAAAGAATGAAAACAGAAAGATTACCAAAACAAGCCTTAAAGTACAAGCCATTAGGAAAAAGAAAACCAGGAAGTCCTCTTAAACGATGACTTCTAAGGCTGGAACAGGCCATGCTAGGCCTAAATCCTTGATACACATGATGATGATGATCTATCAAACACTTTTGCAAAGTCCAAGCATATCACTGCATGTGAATCTCCCTTATCCAACACACTCATTACCTTATCATAAAATGCAAGTAAACTGCTAAAACAAAACCCATCCTTTATAAATCCATGCTGCCCATCATTAAGAATGGTATGCCCATCAACCCACTCTTCTTTTTATTCTATTCCTAACCAATCTCGCCAACATCTTGACTACAACTGCAGTTATACATACTGGTCTATAATTGGAAACTTCTGTCCTTGAACCATGCTTGTGGAGTGTACTATTTTGCCTTCTTGCCACTCCTTAGGAACCTTACCCATTGCAAAATTTTCATTAAATAACCAGGTCAAGGGCATAGTTAACTATTATGTACGACCTATATTGTTTAACTTTTATATCAATGACATTGTCAGTGGATTGCAAGGGGATATTCAGTTGTTTGCAGATGATGCGAAGCTGGGAAGGATTATTAGTAATAGTGCAGATGCGGCAGCACTGCAAGAGGATTTGAATAAGCTAGATAGATGGGCAAATGAATGGGGGTGTCAGTTTAA
The DNA here is from genome assembly GCF_054136105.1 of Typopeltis vanoorti. Classification (NCBI taxonomy): domain Eukaryota; kingdom Metazoa; phylum Arthropoda; class Arachnida; order Uropygi; family Thelyphonidae; genus Typopeltis; species Typopeltis vanoorti. The sequence goes on along the minus strand of NC_143549.1, from coordinate 5,723,160 downwards.
TGCAGCAAAATGTAAGGTCTTAAGGTTTGGGAAACATCGATGGGATGCTGCATACTCTATGGGAGGAGTTATACTGGAGGAAGTAGGGGAGACAAGGGATCTGGGGTTGATGATTGATAGAAACCTGAAATTTAGGGGACATATTGCAAAAGTGGCGAAGGTAACACAGAGGATTGCTGCAATAATGAGAAGGACACTAATCTACAGAGATAAAACAGTTATCATTCCATTGTATAAGACCCTCATCAGACCACACTTGGACTACTGTTCTCAGATTTGGTCCCCAGGATTTGAAGGGGATAAATTAACTGTGGAAAGGGTACAAAGGTGGATAACAAAGATGGTTTCAGGACTGTACAATGATAGTTATGAGGATCGGCTGAGGGAATGTGGACTGCAGAGTTTGGTGGATAGAAGAAGGAGAGGTGATATGATCAAGACTTTTAAACTGTTGAGAGGTGGTTACAGGGTTGACACTAGGGAGTTCTTTCGCTTGGTTGAATAGGGAAGGAGTGATGAGAAGAGGCCATCCCTGGGTTACGAAAGGAAACTGTGAGCAAGAGGGTGAGGAGTGGTGTCTTTGCATGGAGGGTGGTTGAACCATGGAATGCATTGCCTGATGGAGTGGTGAGAGCGAGAACGGTCAATGAGTTCAAGGAGTGGTATGATAGACTTTGTGTTTGTTGGGGGGGGGGGGGGAGACCTCCCCTCGATGAGTCTTGATAGACTTTGTGTTTCTTAGGAAGGACCTCCCACGATGAGTCTTTTGACTCCATGGAGGCCTGAATAATAATAATTCCTTAAAATCTCATGGTGATATGTCATCCATTCCCACAGTCTTATACTATCTAATGCAATAAACACCTGATATACCTGATTTGAAGGACATTATGTGGTGTAGTGTGTGTGTGCGTGCGTGTTGCATAGTCATTAGTGCTCCTGAAAGATAATTGTTTCATATTTCAGTTGATAATATAAGGTTAGCATATTGTAGTTTGTTTTAAACAGGTGTGTGATTGATTGAATTATTTAGTTTGTAAGCAAATCTTGTGAAAGAGAATTTTGTGCAGTGCAAGATGTATTTATTGTGAAAAATGATATATGGAAGGAAACTGAAAATGGAGAGAGAGAGAGAGAGTGTGTGTATTAAATGTTTCAAAAGTGAGTGCCAATTAGATGACAAGAACAGAATAAATGTTGGTAGAGTGGACAGTATTGATGGTAGGATGGTAAATGTTGGAATTAATATCAAATGTGTGGTGATGGAAATAGGGGATAACAAAATGGACATAAATAAATAGCACACTTGAATGTTATCGTTCACAGGACAAAGTGCAAAACTGAAAAGTTGAAGAAGCAGCAAGAGATTAGCAGGACTAAGAGGAGAAAGAAGCAGGTGGTGTGAAGCAATTATAGAGACCGAGCAAACAAATGAGAAAAACAAGTTAAGGAGAAAATTATGTACAGAGACGAAATGATCAGGTAGGCACTTAATGAAAGTGTAACAAAATCGTGTTTCCCTGGTGCAAAAATTCATGTATTAGTCATGAAATCCAGATGCAAAAAAGGTAAGGAAAAAGAACTAATTCTCTTGGTTGGCATAAATTATCTGAAAACTGAGAAGTATTCTATAAGAAAAGATGGAAAGAAGTTGTTAGATAAAGCAAAAGTGAAGAGCAAGAAATGAAGTCTAAGTCTCCTGCCACGCTGTGATAAAGGTGAACTGAGGAGGGAGGTGTTGGCACAAATGAATCAATACGTAGGTTGTGAAGAAGGAATGATGTAGGATTTGTGGATTTGTAGTCTGTGTTTGATGGAAAGAAGAATTTGTATAATTGATGGACTGCATCTAAATGGTTTTGGTGTTAGGCGTCTAGAGAGAGCTTTGTTTGGTAAGCATGCTTAAGTGCAAATTCACGGAAATTTATTCAATTAAAGAGGAAGCAAATGAATCCTTTCTTTTAGGCTTGCACGGTGATCCCAATGCATTTTTGAAAATTATGGAGACAACTACCGTGTTTGAATAAAAACTTTAGTTTAATATAACTAAAATCTACAATTAGACGTTTCGACCTTTATGTCAAGGTCATCTTCTGGAACGTACAAGTTTGATTGTAGTATAGCTTGTTTCTTGTGTATATTTGTATGCTCCAGAAGATGACCTCGACATAAAGGTCGAAACGTCGAATTGTAGATTTTAGTTATATTAAACTAAAGTTTTTATTCAAGCACGGTAGTTGTCTCCATAATTTTCAAAAGGAAGCAAATGAGTTTGCTTGAAGGCACCCATGAGATGAGTGAGTGTGAGAATAACCAAGAGCAAAATCTAGTCCCTCAAACAAAAATACTGAATAGGTTAATCAATTCAGGAAGTAAATGTGAGTAAGGATCTAAAAGAATGCTGCACTTTCTATATAGTAATGCCAAAAGTATCAGCAACATGAGGGAAGTTTTTGGTATTGGTTAGTGCAACCTTGCCGAAAGTTATAGGCATTAGAAAGCAGGATGATGAGGGATTATTACCAAATTAGTGTGGGAAGGTTTTCATAGAATGGGGGAAGATGGGGAGAACAAGAGGCCATTTCTGGAAGATGATTAAGAAATGGGGGGGAAGAAGAGAGAGAAAAGGTTTCTTGCATGGAGAGTTGTAGGTGATTGTGTCAAGATAAAAGATAATAAATGCTTTTAAGGAATGATATGATAGCTGTGTGTGACGCAGTGGGACCTATATGATGAATCTGACACCATGAAAATGTGATGATGGTGACAATAAAATCTCTCGAATAAATAATAATAAATCAACATCCATATTTTTGCAATCTTCAGATACCGAAGTGTTCCTAAGCTGCTGCTACTAATCTAAGACAAAGACAGAACACCTTGGCCTAAACCTAGCTTTGGGTTTATACACTGGTATCTAAAACTTAAGGACAAACACTATTTCTGAAGATTACAACCAGAAATTCAGACGATTCAGCTCATGGTATTTTGTATAACTGACGATTTCAAGTAGAAAGCGAGTACACATTCAAATTTTTGAATCATGCAGAAGGGATCATGTGGCAGCACTCAACAGAATAAAAGGCTGTACTAAGCAAATTGTGTTTGAAAGAAACTTTTTTTTGTGAAGGAATAAAGTTGCAAACTTGGATGCCTTGTAATGTCTCAAAGGCATCATCTAGATCAAGGTTTCCCAAACTGTGTTCTATGGAAATTGAATAAGTGTTCCGCGAGAAGTTCTCCTGGAATTTGTCATTTTAGTTTTTTAAGCATTTTTTATGAATAAATATTTTATAGTGGAAATATTCTGAGGAGAATATTATTCGTGAATATGTCAAAAAAAAGCTCAGACCCAGAACACCTAATAACATCTGTGTAGCAAATGTTAGTGACCAAGCCGCGTATTTTTAAACGTGGAAGTATTCATGAATTATCGTTAATTTTCACACATCGAAACCTTTCAAAATTTGGTTTATGACTGGTCACAAACCACTGTTTATGACCAGTCATAAAAATTGCCTGGAAGCGGATTATAACAATGGGCGGTGTATCCTCTGTTCTCAAAACTGAAGGAAATGACATCTGTGTAGCAAATGCCACTGACCAAGCTGCATATTTTTAAACATGGAAATATTCATGAATTAACGTTAATTTTCACACATCTTCAATAATCAGGAAAGAGAATACTGGTGTTTATGACCGATCATAAAAATTGCCTGCAAGCTGATTACAACAATGGGCGGCGTATCCTCTGTGCTCAAAATTGAAAGAAATAACTTCTGTGTTGCAAATGTTAGTGACCAATCAGCAAGGAAGTATAAAGAAAATTTTTCCACTAAAACTGAAGATCAAGGTAGTCTGTATCAGGTTCTCAAATCTAGTAATACTGAATACTTTCTTCGCAAGTTCATATTGTAGGGTGAAAGTTTCAAAACTATAGTGCCGTGATTTTAAAAGTAATAGGCCTGCAGATTTAAATTTTAATATGAATAAGAGATAAAGGACTTTGTTTAATTTTGGTATTAAGAAATCTCTTATTGAAGGTGTTTGTGACAACAGATAGTGAGTCATTCACCACCAGCCTACAAAGCGATCTCCAGGATGTACAAAAGGAGGGAAAAACTACCAGCACAAAGGGAAAAAAAGTCTGCATTCACTCATAAGTACTATGAGTGAATGCAGACTTATATTATAAACTTTTGGTGATCAGAATGGGATATGTCAATGAAAATCAGCACAAATAATTTACTGATGTTTATGTTTAATTGATGTTAGATTAATTATTAATTAATAATTAATGATCAATCATTAATTAATAATTGATGATCAATTATTAATTAATAATTAATGATTGCTTATTAATTAATAATAAAAATCAGCAAAATTAACAATTAATACATTACAAAATAACCAAGGTGTTCCATGAAAATTTCAGGATTTGTGAAGTGTTCCGTTGTAGGAAAAGTTTGGGAAACACTGATCTAGATGATTCATGTGGAGAAGAATCATTGGAAAAGATTGAAGGAGGCTGCAGAATTACTGATATTGACAAAGAGTCTGGATACACATAGCACTGTATCGACTCTGGGCAGTGTTTTAAATCAATGAATGCATTCCAGATGTTTGCTAAGCGGTTACCCTTGCTCTACCACAGAGCACGGACACAGTCAACTAGGAGACAGACAACTGAGCGATAGCCAAGTGGATGCCAGACATTTGGGTGACAAAATAATATATCAAATCATTTAAAAAAGAGATGGTTAAAAAAAGTAATCTGAAAATGCTTTAAAAATGAAAAGGTGTCTTGTGATATCCTTTTTATCTCTTCATACTCTTAGCACCAGTTAGCATCATTATGTTATTTATATATGAAATTCTTGGTCTGCCTCGTGGCCTCTTTCCTTCTACAGTCCCTTCCATTATTTCTGTAATCAGTCCCCCATGCCTCAAATGGTGTCCAATTAGGCTTTTTCTTTTCTTATTGATGTGTTTCATTAATGACTGCTCTTCATGAACTATATTTAGAACTTCTTTATTACTTTTCTTTTCTGTCCAACTAATTTTCATGATCTTTCACTAGCACCAAAGTTCAAATGCCTCCAACTTTTTGTTGTCTTGTTTTGTTAGAGTCCAGGCCTCACAACCATATAATGCAATGCGTCATATGCATGTTTTCACGAGCCTATTCTTTTTTTTTTGAGCTAGATGCTAAGTTGTTTACTGGTAAAAATGTTTCTTCTGCAAGAATTCCAAGATATTTAAAAGAGGATATCTGCTGTATTAGGTTATTATTTATTTCTCGGTTTATTTTCATTGGATTTGCTTTACTTGTAATTAATAATTTTGTTTTCTTATAATTAATTTTTAGGCTGTACTGTGTGAAAATTTCATCCATCTTTGTAAGGGTGGCTTTCAGATTGTTTTCGTTATCAGCTATAACTGCTATATCATCTGTGAACCGAAGCCAGTTAATATAAATTCCATTTATCTTAATTCCTGTTTCTATCAGTTCTTTTAATTTATTTATTGCATCTTCAATGTACAGATTAAACAATATCTGTAAAAAAGAGCACCCCTGTCTTACTCCTCTACGTATTTTTGTAACTGCCGTTTTTGTTTTATTGCTGGCTGCTTCTATTAGGACTTTTTGATGCTTGTAAAGATTAAATATGAGCCTTCTATCTCTCCAATCTACTTTTATTGTTTTTAGACGGTCACACCTTTGGTTCAAATTAATACTATCGAAGCCTTTCTCTATATGTTACATACATACAATAAAGCAAAAGTTAAATGCAATACCATGTAAATATTCTATTATATTTTCCCTATAGTTTGCTTTGGAAAAATTTGTTTTTGGAGAACTTAACGTGAATCTAAAATAAGTATACATAAGAGAAAATCATTTCAAAAATGAGTTAGAAGAATTTCTAAGCTTATCATTTTTATCATTTGTGCAATTATTTAGTTCAATAATCATTTGCAAGATATTTTGCCTTTTATCAGGGGTGCTTAAGGGGTAAAGCTGTATAACTGAGAGGAGACCTCCACATAGCCTTTAAAGGAATGTGGAGAACCGACCAGGGCTTCTGACCTAATGTCCAATCCTCACCTTCTAGTGGTGAACCCTGTTGGGTATCTACCTAGATACTGAACGAACGAGGATGGGCTGCCAATTTGGGATTTAGCAGACCAAACTGTATTCTTATTGACTTAAACCAATATAGAAAATGATGGTACAACATAACAAAATTTCATGCCGGCTGGGGCGTCGCCTGGTTAAACAAGGAGCCGAATGATATAATCACGTAATCACAAGAAAGATATTTATTTAACCAAATATTTCGGTCTGGAAATAGCAGACCATCGTCGGTGGTATTACAAGAACAGTTTAAAAAATATACAAGCTAGAATACTAACAATAGATCGTTGAAATTAGAACATGCCGCGTGATGTTATATCACTAAGTATGAAACGAAATATTTTGAAGTAGAAACATGATTGAATTTGCTATTAAAAAAAAAAAAAAAAAAAAAAAAAAAAAAAAAAAAAAAAAAAAATTAATGAGTAATCTTGATTAGGCTTTCCCAGATTTTTGATATAGATATGCAGTCATTACGATTCAGGTTGGGATGATGGAGCAAGGCCTCCACGCTTTCCTTGAACAAACGTTCGAACCTATAACGGGATCTATGTAAGAGGCGCGTTTTGGACCAAAGGATGCTGTGGTCAGTTTCAATCCCGTGTTGAGCCAGACCAGACTTTTCAGGTTTATTGTGAAGAATGGATGATTGATGTTCTTGGATTCTTTTTTCAAGAGAGCGTCCAGTCTGTCCAAAGTAAGAGAGATCACAGTTGCAAGGAATTTGATAAACTCCAGGAAGAGATAAAGTTGAGCGTTTGTCTTTAGGAGAAGGAAAATGAGAAGACAATTTGTTAATAGGAGAATACGTAGCTGTTAAATCATATTTCTTCAAAATTCTTGCGATAGGTTCTGAAATACCGGAGATATAAGGAATAGGTACTCGACGTATTGAATCTTTGTTGTTTTGTGGAGGATTATAAGATGTAAGAAGACGTTGAATACTTTTTTCAGAAAAGCCATTGAGTTTCATGTGTTGCTGGATAGTAGAAAGTTCTTTCTGTAGATAATCAAAAGTAGAACAATTAGTTTTGGCTCTTTTGATGAGACATTTTATAATTCCTGTTTTATGACATGGATGATGGGCTGATTCTTTCAGAATATAACGACCTGTGAATGTTGGTTTCCTGTATACTGTAGTTGTAAGAATATTTGAAGATGATCGGATGAGGAGAACGTCTAAAAAAGATAACTGGTTGTTTTCTTCTAATTCCATAGTAAACTTTATGCGATGATGTAAGGAATTAATACTGTTTAAAAAGGAAGATAAAGTGTTTTTACTGTGAGGCCAAATAGCAAATATGTCATCTATATATCTTACCCAAAAAGATGGTAGAGGGAAACTAGATGTGAAGAGGACTTTTTCTAAATGTTCCAAATAAAAGTTGGCTAAAGCTGGAGAAAGAGGACTTCCCATGGCTGTTCCTTCTACTTGGCTATAAAATTTGTTTTGACATATGAAATAACCAGAATGTATAACGAAATCGAATAGTTTTATAATATCTTGAGGAAAGATGTCAGCAAGTAGTTTTAAAGTTTCCTTAAGAGGTACATTGGTGTATAAAGATTCTATATCAAAACTAACCATAAGATCTGTAGGTTGTAATGAGACATCTTTTAATTTTTCTAAGAAATCTGAGGAGTTTTTTAAAAAAGAACTCGAGTTGCCAATGTAAGATTTCAGTAATTTAGCTAGATATTTGGCTATACGGTAAGTAGGAGAATCAATGCAATCTACTATTGGACGAATTGGACCTATCGCAAGAATTTTGAAGAAATATGATTTAACAGCTACGTATTCTCCTATTAACAAATTGTCTTCTCATTTTCCTTCTCCTAAAGACAAACGCTCAACTTTATCTCTTCCTGGAGTTTATCAAATTCCTTGCAACTGTGATCTCTCTTACTTTGGACAGACTGGACGCTCTCTTGAAAAAAGAATCCAAGAACATCAATCATCCATTCTTCACAATAAACCTGAAAAGTCTGGTCTGGCTCAACACGGGATTGAAACTGACCACAGCATCCTTTGGTCCAAAACGCGCCTCTTACATAGATCCCGTTATAGGTTCGAACGTTTGTTCAAGGAAAGCGTGGAGGCCTTGCTCCATCATCCCAACCTGAATCGTAATGACTGCATATCTATATCAAAAATCTGGGAAAGCCTAATCAAGATTACTCATTAATTTTTTTTTTTTTTTTTTTTTTTTTTTTTTTTTTTTTTTTTAATAGCAAATTCAATCATGTTTCTACTTCAAAATATTTCGTTTCATACTTAGTGATATAACATCACGCGGCATGTTCTAATTTCAACGATCTATTGTTAGTATTCTAGCTTGTATATTTTTTAAACTGTTCTTGTAATACCACCGACGATGGTCTGCTATTTCCAGACCGAAATATTTGGTTAAATAAATATCTTTCTTGTGATTACGTGATTATATCATTCAGTCTTATGTCGCAAGTATCCTTAAAACAACAAACAAGGAGCCCGTTGTTTTCACCAGGGAACCAAAACGAACAGTGAAAAGTTAGCTACTGGAACAAATCTGAAAACACACCCCAACTAAACATCACCAGAGTTAAAGATCAGTACTATCAACATAAGAAGCCTGAATGGCAAAGAAATGGAGCTAGCTGAGGAATTAGATAAGTACTAGATCGACATAATAGGGGTTACTGAAACAAAAAAGACCAAAACTGGTGAGATCTTTCTGAGCAATAAATACAAAATGTTATATTCAGGAAATGACAATCAAGGAAAAGAAGGAGTAGCCATAGTATTCAACACAAAAGACGATGCTAATCTTCTTGAATGGCAGTCAGTCTCAAGTAGAGTAATGTGGGTAAATATGAGAATGGGGAACAGGGCAATGAGACTTATTTGTGCTTAAGGTCCCACAGAAGGTTCTACTAAGGTAGAATTGGAGGAATTTTTTGAGGCTTTAGAAAAAGCAACTGACACAATGAAAAAGGAAAAGTTGGTCCTTGTTGGGGATCTAAATAGCAGAGTAGGAAATGATTGTGAGACATACAAAAATATTTTGGGAAAATTTGGAGAAAAGAGCAAAGCAAATACTTGTAGGATTTCTGCTCAGGACATGGACTGGTTATTACTAACACCATTTTCCAACATAAAAATGTATACAATTTCACATGGAGAGAAGAGGCAAGGAATAAGAAAAGTCTCATTGACTATGTTATTGTTGATAGTGATGTTTTCTCCCTGGTGCAGGACACCAGAGTGTACAGAGGATTTGAAATTGGAAGTGATCACTATTTAGTCTTGAGCAGGATAAAATTGAATTTCATATTGAAATGAATAACATGTAAGAAAGTTTTAAAGCAAATAAAAGTTGAGCAGCCCTCTGATGTGAACTGTAGACTAAAATACACAAAGATTATTGAAGAAAAAATGAGAGTTTGAGAACAGGAATCAAACCTTGGAGATTCAGTGGCAATCCTTGAAGAAAGCCCTGATTGATTCAGCTAGAGAGGCATGTAGTGAAGTTGTCTGCAAGGATAGAAAAATTAGAACTCCCTGGTGGACACAGGAAGTTAAAGAGGCAGTGAAGGAAAAGAAGAAAGCATATCAAAAGTTTCTGGCAAATAAGTCAGATTGTGCTCTTAGAGAATACAGAGACAAATGTAAGAAAGCTGTGTAAAAATTAGCTAAACAAAAGTCATAGGAGGACTTTGGCAAGAATATAGAAAATAAATATCAAGAAGAATGATAAATGCACGTAAACATAAGAACGATATACAATTAACCAAATATTTCGGTCTGGAAATAGCAGACCATCTTCAGTGGTATTACAAGAACAGTTTTAAAAAATACAAGCTAGAATACTAACAACAGATGGTTAAAAATAGAACACGGCGCGTGATGTTATATCACTAAGTAACCGTTAAAAATTCTATTTTTAAGGATCTATTGTTAGTATTCTAGCTTGTATTTTTTAAAACTGTTCTTGTAATACCAGTGAAGATGGTCTGCTATTTCAAGACCGAAATATTTGTTTAATTAAATATCTTTCTTGTGTTTACGTGCATTTATCATTCAGTCTTATGCCACAAGTATCCTTAAAACAGCAAATATCAAGAAGGTGACAAAATATTCTGGAGGTTGTTTAAGAAGCTTAAGAATGGCGGAAAGAGTGCTGTAAAAGGAGTTAGAGATGATAAAGGTGACATGAAAACAGGAGAAAAATATATACTCAAAGTATGGAGTAATTACTTTGAAAAACTGCTAAATGAAACAAGCAGTGATGACATCACAGTGGTAAAAAACACTGACCAGGCATGCAGTCAGGAATACATATCCATACTTGAAGTAGAAAAAGCCATCAAAGGCTTGAAATGTGGAAAGGCAGCAGGAGTAGATGATATTCGACCAGAAATGCTGAAGTATGGTGGTATAAGGGTCTTACAGTGGCTGCACTGCATAGTTCAAAAAGACTGGACAGAGGGACAAATTCCCGATGATTGGAGTAGAGCTCTCATAGTACCCATATATAAAAAGGGAATTAAACTGAATATGGTATGAAGGTCAGCATTAAAAAGAGAAAGACAATGAAAATAGGCAGAATCATTGAAAATGTCGTGAATGGAGAACCTGTGGAACAAGTAAAACATTTCAGCTACTAAGGCACGATTTTTAGTGAAGATGGTAAATTAAATATAGAAATAGACAACAGAATCAGCAAAGCTGGTATGGTGGGAAATCAATTGAATAAATTCATATGGAATAAGAGAGAAATTAGTCAGTACCCCAAATGAGCTGTATACAAGACAGTGTTCAAATCAGTTTTAACTTATGGATCTGAGAGTTGGGTCAGAAGTAAAACACTTGACCAAAGACTAGAGACCGCAGATATGAGAGTCCTGAGAAAGATTATAGGCATGAACAGATGACATCAATGGCAATATCATATTAAAAATGAGGATATTAGGAAAGAACTTCACATTGTCAGCATCCAGGAATGCATTAGCAGAGCTAATCTCAGGTGGTATGGTCACTTAAACAGAATGGGCGAAGAAAGATTAGCAAAACAAGTATTCTCTGCCAGGTTGGTAGCAAAACAACCCAGAAGAAGACCAAGATATAGGTGGATTGATACGGTACAAAGTGCCTTAGATGATAGAAATATAAGATCTGATAACGTTGGAGTCTTGACAAGTAACAGATTGATTTGGAGGAAAATTGTAGATAGGAAGTTAGTAATGATGTAATTTTTTCCATGTAGTACTATCATATCCTGTACACCCCTTGAGGGTACATGGCAGGAATTTGATGATGCTGATGACTAATTGTTTTTTATTACATCATTTTCAATATGTGTCAACGTTACAGTTACAACATGCAAAGAACAACTATAAATAAATAAAAGGTATATATTCAAAATTTATAATTTTAATCGTATACTATTTTTTTTTTTTTTTGAAGGGGGACTTGTTTTTTTTAACACTTGGCATATTTATAAGTAACATGAAGCAAATTGTATATATAACATGTAAATTAATTTAAATAAATTTTAAACTCTTGATTATCTATCAAATGAAACAAATTGCTAAGTACAATTATTATTATGAATATTTTATTTGTGTCCCAACAAGTGAAAAATAGTACTGAAAAAATTCTTAATTATATCAATAGTGAAAACTTTTTTTATATATTTATATATTATTTCATCAATATTTACAAAAAAAATAAAACATTTCGAAAGCAAATCCGCCAAATCGTATACCTGCTAAGCGTGCAAAAATTTTTATGTTTCTGTCGTCCAATTAACCGTCACCCACTTGGCTATCGCCCAGTTGTCGTGCACTGACAGAGCATGACAGATTTTTGGATTTATCAGCAAAACATATGCGGATATCGACAAACTGTCACAAGATGTCTATGACAGTTAAGCCAATATGCCTGAAAGCCTATACAGTCTGTGTCCTTTTATTCACAGCCTATCACAGAGCATATTTTCCGTGATGTTGTATCCATAAAATTGGAAAAGACACCAACGAGCTAATGTACTCTTTCCTCTGATTCTAGAGAACATTTGATTTGCCATGAAAGTGGTGCTGCTTACATCACAAGAATGTTCTTGAAATAGATAGATATGGCAGTGCTGGTATCATGGCGTGGGGAGGCATTATGCTTAATGGATGCACTGAACTACAAGTGCACCCATTTAGGAAAAAAGGGACTATGAATGGTGAACGATATTTCAATGAAGTTCTTCAACATCATGTTCAATTGTTCGGAAGTGCTGCAGGTGAAGAATTCATTTTCATGGATGACAGTGCCACACTACATCATACATGAGCAATGGAGATGCTTCTGAGGACTGAGGATATTAATTGAATTGAGTGGCCAGCATGCTCCCCATATCTCAACCCCATAGAACACATTTGGGATGCAATACAGAGACACACTGCTGCCCAAAATTCCCCTCCAGAAAACAAACAAGGCCTTATCTTTGTTCTGAAGGAGGAGTGGCAAATTTGCCTCAGGAACTCTTGAATCACTTGGTGCTAAGCATGGTACAACACTGTGAGAGCTACATCACAGTTTGGGATGGACATATTCCATACTGAAATGTCTCTCTGCACAGTTTTCTGTAAGTACTGTAAATTAATTCCTTAACTACAATCTTTAGGAAAATTGTAATTTTAGCCAAAAAGCTTTGTAATTTAATGTGTATGAAATTTATAACACTTTTTTTTATGTAATATAATTTATTAGTATGCTGGCAATAAATTTATGTCCACATTTGGCTATATTCATGAAATATTTTTTTTTCATTTACAGGCAAAAAAAAAGTTGTCCATCAATAGCTTTTGGACACCAGTGTACTATGGTTTATACTAGGAAATGATGTGAAATGAAATGGTATTACTACAGATATACAAGGAGCTGACAAATTTTTTTATACTTACCATATTTGGTTGCCAGCTGTCTGAATGAACACAGCGATCGATACACCACCAGAAATCTTCTTCTGTTTCACCCTTCCATGCAAATACAGCAATTCCTATGTGCATATTTAGTGATAAAAAACATAATGAGAAATAACCAAACAGACATAAAGGCAGAATATACTAAAAAAATGTAATATATTAATTTTTAAAAAATAAAAACTTAAATTTGAAAAAAAAATTTTATTTAAGTTTTTTTTTAATTATTATTATTTGCAGTTATTAAAATAGAGAATCAAGTGTAAGTTTATGATATAAAACTCAACAATGTAAGTTAATTTTGTAAACTTTTTCCTCATCACATGCTTTTCTCTAATATTACAGAAAAATTATGGAGAATAATACTCCAGATGATAGTTATCACACAGCATACTATTATACCATTACTAATTTGACCAAACATTGATCCTAGCATGACCTCCAGTGAAAATGAATAGCTAGCTGGATGGAGTTCATTAAGTTTAATTATCTAGAATCTCATTAGTTTTAAGCAGCTATACAGTGTTCTACATCAGAGTATCAGAATCTTATTACTAGCCAGTTCTGGTTATGAAAGACTTTTGTTTTATGCTATCTCATTCCTAGACAGTGATAGCTTATAATCATATTCTTATTTAGTATTCACTGTATGGCTTTGAGATGTTTCTGCTTCGTGCCTAGAATTTTAGAGTTGGAGATTGCAAGTGGCCTCACTCATTTATTATTACCAGAGACTTTCAGAGAGTCAGAAACTCATCAAGGGAGGGCCCTATCTCACACCAGATCATGACTATTATAAAATTCATTCACACCATCTGTGCTGAGGACCTCCAAAGGCAATTCATTCCAGTCATATGATGCCCTATGAGAGAAAAATCTAGCTCTCTCATTCCCTTTCAAATCCATAAAATTAAATCCAAGATTAATTACAAATCCATTCCATCTACTGGCATGGATACATGGTGGTTACTAGAGTTTCTCTAGTAACCACCATGACGAAACAAAATCATAGAAAAAAAAAAGTCAATTTCAACAGTAAACAAGACAGAAATACATACACACAAACACACACAAACCTCCCTTAATACCACTATTAATTTTTACACCTCACACTGAACTATTTCTATCTTTGTAAGCTAGTCCCACCTCAATTTTTACTCCATATTGAATAACTGTTGTAATAAATTTAGATGATGTTTGACCAGAAATACTTAAGTATGGAGCATTTCTGGTCAAAAGGTCTTACAGTGGCTGCACTGCATAATTCAAAAGGCCTGGACAGAAGGAAGAATTCTAGATGATTGGAGTAGAGCTCTCATAGTATCCATATATAAAAAAGGGAAATAAAACTGAGTATGATAATTACAGAGGAATTTCTCAACTGAGTGTTCCTGGTAAGATTTACGAAAGTATACTTGAGAAACAGTTGAGAAGGATTGTGCAAGAAAAGCTTAGTGAAGAACAAGTGGGATTCAGGCCAAATAGAGAATGTCAGGATCAGATCTTCACTTTACGACAATAGTTGAAAAGTCATGGGAATATAACAAAGATCTGTATTTAAGTTTTGTAGATCTGGAAAAGGCATATGACATGGTGCCAAGAGAAGAGCTATTCAATATGCTACAGTTATATGGTGTCAATGGGGCATTATATCAAGTAATACTTAGTTCTTTATTTGGGTTGTAAGTCAGCAGTTAGAATTGAAGGAAGTACAGGAAGGTGGTTTAATGTTAAATCTGGTGAGACAAGAATGCACATTATCCCCTGTGTCATTCATTATCTATATGGATCACATTATGAACGAAAGTGGTATTAAACCTGATATCAAAATTGGAGATGTTAATGTCATGCTTTATGCAGACGATGTTATACTTCTAAATAAATCCTCTACAAGTCTGCAATATTCCTTGACTAAATTGAATACTGTTGTAATAGATATGGTTTGAAGGTCAGCAATAACAAGACAAAGACAATGAAAATAGGCAGAAACATTTAAAATATCAACAGCATTGTGAATGGAGAACCTATATACAAGTTTCAGTTCAAACCATATCTATTACTGTTGTAATAGATATGGTTTGAAGGTCAGCAATAACAAGACAAAGACAATGAAAATAGGCAGAAACATTTAAAATATCAACTGCATTGTTAATGGAGAACCTATATACAAGTAAAACATTTCAGCTACTTAGGCAAGACTTTTAGTGAAGATGGTAAATTAAATATAGAAATAGACAACAGAATCAAAAAAGCTGGTATGGTAGGAAGTCAACTGAATAAATTTATATGGAATAAGAGAGAGAGAGAGAGAGAGATTAGAGGAATGAACAGATAGCATCAATGGTAATATCATATTAAAAATAAGGATATTAGGAAAAAACTTGACATTGTCAGCATCCAGGAATGCATTAGCAGAGCTAATCTCAGGTGGTATGGTCACTTGAACAGAATGGATGAGGAAAGATTAGCTAAACAAGTGTTCTCTGCCAGGTTGGCAGGGAAAAGACCCAGAAGAAGACCAAGATATATGTGGATTGATACAGCAAAAAGTGCCTTAGAAGATAGAAATATAAGATCTGATAATATTGGAGTCTTGAAAGGTAACAGACTGATTTGGAGGAAAATTGTAGATAGGAAGTTAGTAATGATGTAAATTTTTCATATAGTACTATCATATGCTGTACACCACCCCTTGAGGGTACATGGAAGGAAGTTGATGATGATGATAAATTTAGTATGAATATCAGCAATAAAAAGACAAAGACAATGAAAATAGACAGAAACAAGTAAAGCATTTCAACTATTTAGGAACAATTTTTTAGTAAAGATGGCAAAATAAATATGGAAAGAGACAACAAAATTAGTAAAGCTGGTACGGTAGGAAGTCAGCTGAATACATTTATATGGAATAAGAGAGAAATTAATCTAAACTCTAAAATAGTATACAAGACAGTGTTGAAAACAAATTTAACTAATAGATCTGAGAGCTGGGTAATAAATAAAACACTTTATAAAAGAGACCACAGATATGAGAATTCTGAGAAAGATTAGGGAAATAAACAGATAACATTAATGGCAGTATTGTATTAAAAATTAGGATATTAGAAAAAAAAACTGGCCAGTGTTAGCAGATAGTATGCTCACTTAAACAGAATGAGAAAGGAAATATTAGCAAAACAAATGTTCTTTTCCAGTTGGTAGGAAAAAGACTCAGAAGAAGACCAATATGTAAGTGAATTGATACAGTAAAAAAGTGCCTCAGAAGATAAAAATATAAGATTTGATAATATCAGTCTTGACAAATAACAGATTATTTTGGAGGAAATTTGTTAATTGGAAGCTAATAATGGATTAACTTTTTCACATACTACTAATATAATATCCTGTATAAACCCTGAGGGTGCACATCAGGAATTTAATGATAATGATTTGTTAGATTTGGAAGAGAGCTACATTTCTGTTGCTAACTTCAAGAGGGTGAGGAGTGGTTTCTTTGCGTGGAGGTGGTTGAACCGTGGAATGCATTGCCTGATGGAGTGGTGAGGGCGAGAACGGTCAATGAGTTTAAGTAGTGGTATGATAGACTTTGTGTTTCTTGGGGGGGGGGGGATTTCCCCTCGATGAGTCTTGACAGACTTTATGTTCTCAGGAAGGACCTCCCACGATGAGTTTTTCGACTCCATGGAGACCTGAATAATAATAATAATTCTGTATGACAGGAAGGATACTGCAAGAATGGCTGCCAAGTCATGAATTGCCACAATGATGATGGAAGCAAACTGTATTCTGTTCTTTGAAATAAATAAGTGTTATCTACTTGTATCTTGAGAGCAAGCAATGTTACCTGCATAGTTGTCATCAATGAACAGGTAAAGGTTTCTAGTTTGATGTATGTGATGTTGAGGTTATTTAGCATTTTGGCTATTTTTTTTTTGATTATTTTGTATAACTAAGAGGAGACCTCCACATAGCCTTTAAAGGAATGCAGAGACCCATACAGAGCTTCTGACCTAATGTCCAATCCTCACCTTCTCGTGGTGCACCCTGTTGGGTATCTACCTAGATACTGAACGAACGAGGATGGGCTACCAATTTGGGATTTAGCAGACCAAATTGTATTCTTATTGACTTAAACCAATATAGAAAATGATGGTACAACATAACAAAATTTCATGCCGGCTGGGTCGTCGCCCGTTTAAACAAGGGCCCCCCCCCGTTGTTTTCGCCAGGAAACCAAGGCGAACAGCGAAAAGTCAGCTACTGGAACAAATCTGAAAACACACCCCAACTCAAAATCACCAGAGTTAAAGATTGGTACTATCAACATAAGAAGCCTGAATGGCAAAGAAATGGAGCTAGCTGAAGAATTAGATAAGTACCAGATCGACATAATAGGGGTGACTGAAACAAAAAAGACAAAAATTGGTGAGATCTTTCTGAGCAATAAATACAAAATGTTATATTCAGGCAATGACAATCAAGGAAAAGAAGGAGTAGCCATAGTATTCAACACAAAAGACGATGCTAATCTTCTTGAATGGCAGTCAGTCTCAAGTAGAGTAATGTGGGTAAATATGAGAATGGGGAACAGGGCAATGAGACTTATTTGTGCTTAAGGTCCCACAGAAGGTTCTACTAAGGTAGAATTGGAGGAATTTTTTGAGGCTTTAGAAAAAGCAACTGACACAATGAAAAAGGAAAAGTTGGTCCTTGTTGGGGATCTAAATAGCAGAGTAGGAAATGATTGTGAGACATACAAAAATATTTTGGGAAAATTTGGAGAAAAGAGCAAAGCAAATAATAATGGCAAATACTTGTAGGATTTCTGCTCAGGACATGGACTGGTTATTACTAACACCATTTTCCAACATAAAAATGTATACAATTTCACATGGAGAGAAGAGGCAAGGAATAAGAAAAGTCTCATTGACTATGTTATTGTTGATAGTGATGTTTTCTCCCTGGTGCAGGACACCAGAGTGTACAGAGGATTTGAAATTGGAAGTGATCACTATTTAGTCTTGAGCAGGATAAAATTGAATTTCATATTGAAATGAATAACATGTAAGAAAGTTTTAAAGCAAATAAAAGTTGAGCAGCCCTCTGATGTGAACTGTAGACTAAAATACACAAAGATTATTGAAGAAAAAATGAAAGAGTTTGAGAACAGGAATCAAACCTTGGAGATTCAGTGGCAAACTCTGAAGAAAACATTGATTGATTCTGCCAGAGAGGCATGTGGTGAGTTTGTCTGCAAGGATAAAAAAATCAGAACTCCCTGGTGGACACAGGAAGTTAAAGGGCAAGTGAAGGAAAAGAAGAAAGCATATCAAAGGTTCCTGGCAAATAAGTCAGCTTGTGCTCTTACAGAATACAGAGACAAATGCAAGAATGCTAAACACTCTGCAAAACTAGCTAAACAAAAGTCATGGAGGACTTTGATAGACAATAAATATCAAGAAGGTGGCAAAATATTTTGGAGTTTGTTGAAGAAGCTTAGGAATGGAAGAAAGAGTGCTGTAAAAGGAGTAATAGATGATAAAGGTGACATGAAAATGGGAGAAAAAGATATTCTTAAAGTATGGAGTAATTACTTCGAAAAACTGCTAAATGAAACAAGCAGTGATGACAGTACAGTGGTAAAAAACACTGACCAGGCATGCAGTCAAGAATACATATCCATACTTGAAGTAGAAAAAGCCATCAAAGGCTTGAAATGTGGAAAGGCAGCAGGAGTAGATGATATTCGACCAGAAATGCTGAAGTATGGTGGTATAAAAGTCTTACAGTGGCTGCACGGCATAGTTCAGAAAGCCTGGACAGAGGGACAAATTCCCAATGATTGGAGTAGAGCTCTCATAGTACCCATATATAAAAAGGGAAATAAAACTGAATGTGAGAATTACAGAGGTATTTCCCTACTGAGTGTTCCTGGCAAGATCTATGTAAGTATACTTGAGAAACGGTTGAGAAGAATTGTGGAAGAAAAGCTCGGTGAAGAACAAGCTGGATTCAGGCCAAATAGAGGCTGCAGGATCAGATCTTCAATTTACGACAAATAGTTGAGAAAGCATGGGAATATAACAGAGATCTGTATTTAAGTTTTGTTGATTTGGAAAAGGCATATGACAAGGTGCCAAGAGAGAAGCTATTCAAAAACGCTACAGTTATATGGTGTCAATGGGGCATTATATCAAGCAATACTAAGTCTTTATTTGAGTAGTAAGTCAGCAGTTAGAATTGAAGGAAGTACAGGAAGATGGTTTAATGTTAAATCTGGTGTGAGACAAGGATGTACATTATCCCCTCTGTTATTCATTATCTATATGGATCACATTATGAAGGAAAGTGGAATTAAACATGATATCAAAATTGGAGATGTTAATGTCAGCTCTTTGCTTTATGCAGATGATGTCATATGTCTAAATAAATCCGCTACAAGTCTGCAAGATTCTCTGACTAAATTGAATAGCTGTTGTAATAGATATGGTATGAAGGTCAGCAATAAAAAGACAAAGACAATGAAAATAGGCAGAATCATTGAAAATGTCAACTGTGTTATGAATGGAGAACCTGTGGAACAAGTGAAACATTTCAGCTACTTAGGCACGATTTTTAGTGAAGATGGTAAATTAAATATAGAAAAAGACAACAGAATCAGTAAAGCTGGTATGGTGGGAAGCCAATTGAATAAATTCATATGGAATAAGAGAGAAATTAGTCGGAACACTAAATTAGCTGTATATATATATATATATACAGGGTGTTCGGGATAAATTTGACAGTTTCGTAAGGAAAAAGAAAATCTTCTTTGTATCTATTAAATTTAATGAATTGACAAAAAAACATTACAGGCAGAGTTAATTACAATACTATCAACAAGATTTACTCAAAATAACCACCATTAGCATCGATCACAGCTTCAATTCTGCTTCGGAACCTCGAACAAGCTGATGCTACAGTCTCCCTGGGAAGGGCCGCAAAAACTGTTTTAATTTTATCCATTAACTGGGCTTTTGTATTACTGGAAGTGCGATTGGTGTCTTTTTCAACTGCGCCCCATACAAAATAATCCATGGGGTTAAGGTCTGGGGAGTTTGGAGGCCAAACATTTGGACTGGTGAAGTCGTAGAAATTTTCAGACAACCATTTTTGACTTTTCCCAGAGGTGTGGCAAGGGGCCGAATCCTGCTGCCATACATACGGCCTACCATTGGCTACCCTTGTTATCCAGGGCTTGACTACAGTTAGCAACTCCACGAACAAAGCCCGAATTCCAATGCCAGAGTTCTTCAACACCTGTTCCTGCAGATTTGCGAGGAATTCTGCTGTACGAACGCAATCAGATCGTCTGCTAGGGATCTTTCTTCTTGCTACATCCTCGTAGTCACCATTGCAAGTCTCTAGTTCATGCCTGATTGTTTTTACTGTATTCAGGGAGCATTGGGCAGCAGTCGTAATATCCTTATTTTGATGGCGGGCACGAATCATCATGATACAAGTTATTCTCTTCCATGATTCAGGTGGGTTCCAGCTATCCATCCTTTCTGACATCTTGTATATGAATGAAGAAGGGTCCAAACTTTTAAATGAAGAGAAGTGTGTGTTAATACATGTAACTTACGGAAAAATATAATTAATTATAAATATGTCAAATTTATCCCGAACACCCTGTATATATATATATATATATATATATATATATACAAGACAGTGTTCAAACCAGTTTTAACTTATGGATCTGAGAGCTGGTTCAGAAGTAAAACACTTGACCAAAGACTAGAGACCGCAGATGTGAGAGTCCTGAGAAAGATTATAGGCATGAACAGATGGCATCAATGGCAATATCATATTAAAAACGAGGATATTAGGAAAGAACTTGACATTGTCAACATTCAGGAATGCATTAGCAGAGCTAATCTCAGGTGGTATGGTCACTTAAACAGAATGGGCGAAGAAAGATTCGCAAAACAAGTGTTCTCTGCCAGGTT
This sequence comes from Typopeltis vanoorti, assembly GCF_054136105.1. Lineage (NCBI taxonomy): Eukaryota > Metazoa > Arthropoda > Arachnida > Uropygi > Thelyphonidae > Typopeltis > Typopeltis vanoorti. The sequence goes on along the minus strand of NC_143549.1, from coordinate 5,702,076 downwards.
GGTAGCAAAACGACCCAGAGGAAGACCAAGATATAGGTGGATTGAAACGGTACAAAGTGCCTTAGACGATAGAAACATAAGATCTGATAATGTTGGAGTTTTGACAAGTAACAGACTGATTTGGAGGAAAATTGTAGATAGGAAGTTAGTAATGATGTAATTTCTTTCATGTAGTACTATTATATCCTGTACACCCCTTGAAGGTACATGGCAGGAATTTGATGATGCTATTTTTTTTTTAAATTAAATATCTCCTAAATATAAGATTAGCGATAATTTTGCACTGCTCTTGAAAGTGTTTAAGAAATAAGGGGGGATGGGGTATTTTTATTATGATGATGATTCAGGGTTCCATGGAGCCAAAAGACTCATCATGAGGCCCTTCCTAAAAAACGTGGAGTCTATCATACCACTGCTTGAACTCACTGACCATTCATGCTTTCACTACTATCAGACAACTCATATATAGAAGCTAATGACTTCACATCAATTGCCTTAGTATCCCATAATGCAACGCATATATCCTTACAGACATGTATAATGCTATGCATTACAGGAAGGGTCACTACTCAGACTGGTTTCGACCTTTATTAAGGTCTCATCAGTGGGAGCCAGACATGGAGGTGATATTAATGTTGAAGTAATGCAGAAGTCATATTTTCATATACAGGTAGCCAAAAGGTGTCACACCTTATTTTTAAAGTATTAAATTATTATATTATATACTACATTACTATATTATTAAAATATAAATTATTATTAAAATCAATAAAGGTCAAAAACCAGTCTGGGTAGTGATCCTTCCCATAATGTAGCATTATACATGTCTGTAAGGATATGTGCTTTGCATTATGGGATGCTAAGGCAAGTGATGTGAAGTCATTAGCCTCTACATATGAGTTGCCCCAGTCCTGAAAATACTTCAAGTGTAAACTTTGTTTACTTACACTTCGATAAAGAATTAAACTAATATAATTCTTGGTATCTTTAATTTATAGTACCTCCCAGGGACTTGCAATTGCAAGTACAGACTTGGCACACCCTGGGAACCTGAGTATGGCCTCCTTCACTCTTAGCCATACTTCTTTCCTATATTGTTCTTTGTCTTGCTTCCTCTTACATCTCCTCTATTAATATCTATACAAAAGGACATGATATTATAATCTTTACTATCCGAACACTTTATTGGAGTATTTCATCCTAGAGGAGTCAGTTTTAATGCTAGAGGGATAGGGCTGGTTTGAGGTTTAGAAGTACAGGAGGAGAATGTGTTTCAGATACTGAGTACTCTGGATGTCAGTAAAGCTGTGGGACTGGATGGTATTTCACCCAGAGTTTTGAGAGAATGTGCTAGGGAACTGACAGTGCCTTTAACCTGGCTTTTCAATGAAAGTCTGGCTTTGGCAAAGGTGCCCAGGGAATGGAAGGAAGGTAAGATAGTGCCATTGCATAAGGGTGGTAACAGACTGGAAGTGTCTAATTATAGGCCAGTTTGTGTGTCATCAGTAGTTGTTAAGATCTTGGAGAAAGGAGTGAGGGACCGTATACAGCACTGGGCAGAAGAGGATAATGTTATCTGTGAGAGCCAACATGGATTTGTGAAAGGGCGCTCTTGTTTTAGCAATATGCTAGCCTTTTATAATAAAGTTACAAGAACATTAGATGAGGGAAAGGCATATACTGCAATTATCTTAGACATAGCGAAGGCATTTGACAGGGTGCCACATGATAAGCTGATATTTAAGTTGCAGCACATGGGTCTGGATGTCAGATTGGTCAACTGGATTCAGGATTGGCTGTCTGATAGGTATCAGAGAGTTGTGTATGGTGGAGCAGTTTCAAGGAAGCAGAGGGTTACAAGTGGGGTTCCACAGGGCTCAGTACTGGGACCTATATTGTTTAACTTTTATATCAATGACATTGTCAGTGGATTGCAAGGGGATATTCAGTTGTTTGCAGATTATGCGAAGCTGGGAAGGATTATTAGTAATAGTGCAGATGCAGCAGCACTGCAAGAGGATTTGAATAAGCTAGATAGATGGGCAAATGAATGGGGGTCTCAATTTAATGCAGCAAAATGTAAGGTCTTGAGGTTTGGGAAACATCGATGGGACACTGCATACTCTATGGGAGGAGTTATACTGGAGGAAGTAGGGGAGACAAGAGATCTGGGGTTGATGATTGATAGAAACCTGAAGTTTAGGGGACATATTGCAAAGGTGGTAAAGGTAACACAGAGGATTGCTGCAATTATGAGAAGGACACTGACCTGCAGAGATAAGAGGGTTATCATTCCGTTGTATAAGTCTCTGATCAGACCACACTTGGACTATTGTTCTCAGATTTGGTCCCCAGGATTTGAAGGGGATAAATTAACTGTGGAAAGGATACAAAGACGGATGACAAAGATGGTTTCAGGACTGTACAAGGATAGTTATGAGGATCGGCTGAGGGAACGGACTGCAGAGTTTGGTGGATAGAAGAAGGAGAGGTGATATGATTGAGACTTTTAAACTGTTGAGAGGTGGTTACAGGGTTGACACTGGGGAGTTCTTTCACTTGGTTGAACAGCAGGAAGGAGTGATGACAAGAGGCCATCCCTGGAAGTTATGAAAGGAAACTGTGAGCAAGAGGGTAAGGAGTAGTTTATTTGCATGGAGGGTGGTTGAACCGTGGAATGCATTGCCTGGTGGAGTGGTGGGAGAGAACGGTCAATGAGTTTAAAGAGTGGTATGATAGACTTTGTGTTTCTTGGGGGGGGGACCTCCCACGATGAGTCTTTTGACTCCATGGAGGCCTGAATAATAATAATAATAATAACTTCTAACTCTGGAGGAGGTTCCTCCACTCTCCCTTAGAGTAATCGAGGGCTAAGGAGAATTTCAATTTCCTTTAATAACCACTAACCAAGGCAAGCTTGAGGACCTTAAGGTGGAAGCCCCACCATCAAGATAGACTGCAGGTGGCCAGTAACCTCTCAGTGAAAGATTCATGACAATTCAAAAGGATGGAACCTACTGGAAATGATCCAGCTCAGAGAATGAATACGATTGAGACACGAACACAAAAATGGAAAAAGAAAAAAATGGAGTCAGACAACTACTTACTGGTAGGGAAAAAGAAATGGAAACCAAGAGGGAATAAAAAAACCGATAAAATACAAGAATACACCATAAAATACAAGAATTAGACCAAATCTTGGAAAATCAAAAAGTAAAGATAGATACCATTACAGAATCAAAGAAAAACAAAAAGGAACAGATGAAACCCAGAATCTTATCTATCTTTATAGTGGAGTAGAGATGGAAGGAAGGGCAAAGTCAGGCGTAATGATGTTCATACATAAAACTTTAAGAAGAAACATTATACATTACAACTACTGGAATGATAGAATCATAGAGACAAGACTAAAAATACATATAGGATATTTAATGATAATAGGCACTTATGCCCCAGAAGAGGGAAAAGAAGAAGAATCAGAGACTTTTTTTTTATCAAGAACTAAAAAAGATAATAGATCAAATAAACCCTTCTAATTATATTATAATAATGGGTGACTTATATGCAAGAATTGGTAATACCTCACATAAACCCAATATAGGACCAATAGGAAAACCAATATATAATAATAATAATCGGAAGAGATTAAGAGCATTCACCCTATACAACAATTATAGAATAACGAATACCTACTTGAAACAAAGATATTCACAGATTTACCTGGCAGGCAAGAAATACAAAAAGCATTCATAGACTAAATAATAGTTAATATGAAATTATCAAATATGATCATAGACACCAGAGTATACAGAGGAATAGAGACAGAGTCAGACAACTACTTACTGGTAGGGAAAAATGAATGGAAACTAAGATGGGAGGGAAGGAAAAAACCAAAAGCAAATAGAAACACAGAACTATATAAGATTAAACTCTTAGACAATGAGAATATCAGAGGCTTGTATCAGAACAGAATTAGGGATTGGTTGAGTAAAATCGAGGAAAGTAATGGAAAAGAATGGTCAAACATCAAATATATATTAGAAAATGCTGCCAGAGAGAGTTTGGGAACAAAAAGAAAATGGATAAGATGCAGAGGTCTAAGACAATGGGATGAAGAGATCAAACAGATGATTGAAGAAAAAAGATAGCATATAATCAATGGCTAAATTTAAAGACATATGAATCATTCATTGAATATAAAAGGAAAAGAGCAATAACAAAGAAAGCATGTAGAAAGAAAAAAAAATAGAGAAACATATGAAAATTTATAGCAAAATTAGAATGGGACTGTACATTAAAAAGACCCTAAAACATATAGAATCCTCAAACAAATGAATAACGATTTAAAAGAAAGAACAAAAATGGAGAGTTCTTTTTTTTAGATATGTGGCAAGTAGAAAGAATGATCATGGAAAGATGAAGTTAAGGGATGAAAGTGGTAGAATGATAATTGCTGCAGAAGACATTGTTGAGGTATTCAGTGATCAGTTTATAAGTGTGTTTCATCCTGATCAGGGTGGAATCATGAGGAACTTAAGTGTAGAGGACATAGGAGAGGATAGCTTAATTATGAGTGAGCAGGAGGTATTTGAGGAAATAAATAACCTTGATGTTAATAAGGCGATAGGAAATATTACCACGCATCTTAAGAGAATGTTTCAGGGAACTGGTAATAGCATTGGCATGCCTGTTTAACAAGAGTTTTGCAACAGCACAGGTTCCAAGGGAGTGGAAGGAGGGTAAAATTGTTCCACTGTATAAAGTCGGTGATAAGGCTGTAGCTTCAAATTATAGACCAGTCTGTATATTTGGAGTTGTGGTGAAGGTCCTGGAGAGATTGGTGAGAAGTAGGATACAGAAATGGATTGATAACAGCAGTATTCTCTGTGGTTATCAGCATGGGTTTGTTAAGGGGAAATCATGTTTCACTATAACAAGGTGACAAATACCTTGGACAGAGGAGATGCATATACAGTGGTGTACTTGGATTTTGCAAAGGCTTCTGACAGACTGCCACATGACAAGCTCTTAAATAAATCGAAACAGATCGGACTGGATAACAGACTTCTGAGTTGGATCAATGACTGGCTGTCAGATAGGTATCAGAAAGTTGTATATGTATATGGGGTGCAGGGGTGCAATATCTCGAAAGAGAAAGGTCACCAGTGGTGTGCCGCAGGGGGTCAGTTTTAGGGCCACTGTTGTTCAATTTGTATGTTAATGATATTGGGTCAGGTTTAACTAGTGATATCCAGCTGTTTGCAGATGATGCAAAACTGGGGAGAGCAATGCATAGTCAGGCTGATGTTAATGCCTTACAAGAGAACTTGAATAGATTGCATGAATGGGCAGGTAAGTGGAACTATCAGTTCAATGTTGCCAAGTGGAAAGTTTTGAGATTTGGTAAGCAACGATGGGAGTCAAAGTATACACTTGGTGGGAAAACTTTTAGAAGTAGAGGAGATGAGAGATCTAGGAGTGATGGTGGACAAGGACCTGAAATTCAGGGGCCGCATTACACAAGTTGTGAAGACATCACATCAAATAATGGCAATAATGTGGAGAACCCCGACATGCAGAAATAGAAAGGGTGTGATTCCATTGTATAAGGCCTTGATAAGGCATCATGTGGATTATTGTGCACTGATTTGGTCACCAGGTTTTCATGGTGACGAGGATATGATGGAAAGGGTACAGAGAAGATTCACAAAGGTAGTCAGTGGTCTTTGGAATGTGGAGTACGAGGACAGATTGAGAGAATGTAAGTTGTAGAGCCTCATGAATACGAGAACGTAGGGGATATGATTGAGACATATAAGCCGATCAGGGGTTGTAATCAGGTAGACATGGAAGAGATTTTTCATAGAATAGGAGAAGGGAGTAGAACAAGAGGCCATTGCTGGAAACTGTATAAGGAAGGTGTGAGCAAAGGAGTGAGAAGTAGGTTTTTTGCATGGAGGATGGTTGGTGAGTGGAATGCATTGCCTGAGTGTGTGTTGTGTATGTAGACACATTGACTCAGTTTAAGATGCAGTTGGATGAGCATTATATGCAATAGTGAGTACCTCCCACGATGAGTCTCTGACTCCATGGAGGTCAAATGTTGATAATAATCAAACCAGAAACCTGGCAGGAATATTTCCAGAAGTTATGGCATGATAACTCCTGGATACAAGAATTCCCCTCGAAATACAACATTAGTAATATAGATGAGTTTACATACAAAGAACTACAAAACACCCTCAAACAAAGCAGAACAGGCAAATAACCAAGAGAAGATAATATAAACACAGAACTTATTAAATTTGCAGGTAAAGAATTTAATACTCGATTTCTAAAACTTATAAACCAAATATACAAAGAGGGAAAATCCTCAAAAAGCTGGGGTAGAGCTCTAGTGATCCCAATTTACAAAAAAGGACAAAACACAGACTGCAATAACTATCGTGGCATCAGTCTCCTCAATACAGGTTATAAAATCTATGCAAAGATGTTAACAAACAAATTAATATCCTATATAGAATCACAGCTGTGGAAGAGAAGAACAGAATGGATTCTGTACGGGAAGATCATGCATAGACTCGGCTTTTATTTCAAAAATAATTATAGAAAAACATAGAGAATACAATATTGAAACACACGTAGCTTTCATTGATTATATAAAAGCATTTGACAAAATTTTGAGAAATAAACTATGGGAAACTCCAGAGGAATATCACATTCCAAACCAACTATACAATGCTCTAATGAGCATATACAATAATAATGAAATAGCAATAAAGCAAAATGATACCATATCTACATCATCATCAAATTCCTGATATATACTCTCAATGGGTGTACAGGATATGATAGTACTACATGAAAAATTTACATCATTACTAACTTCCTATCTACAATTTTCCTCCAAATCAGTCTGTTACTTGTCAAGACTCCAACATTATCAGATCTTATATTTCTATCGTCTAAGGCACTTTGTATCGTATCAATCAACCAGGGGTGCTTAAGGGTCAAAGCTGTATAACTGAGAGGAGACCTCCACATAGCCTTTAAAGGAATGCAGAGAACCAACCAGGGCTTCTGACCTGATGTCCAATCCTCATCTTCTTGTGGTGCACCCTATTGGGTACCTGGATACTGAACGAAAGAGGATGGGCTGGCAATTTGGGATTTAGCCGACCAAATTGTATTCTTGTTGGCTTAAACCAATATAGAAAATGATGGTACAACATGACCATATCTACTTGGAAACCAATAAATAGAAGAGTCTGTCAAGGCTGTCCTTTATCACCCCTATTATTTAACGTATATATGGAATTCAATAATAAAATTAGACTGGGATATATTGGCCAAAGAATTTAATAACAAATTAAGTCTACTAGTTTCACCAACTTGACTGTTGGCTTCGTCTGAGGATATATAAGGTGATAAAAAAAAACTTAAAACAGGTCAAGAAAGAAACATAAAGGAGTACTAAATTATTCAAATTCAAACGATGTGTTATATAAAACGCATGGAGCATGTGTGATGTCAGACATTGTTATGCAAGTGCGTTCTGTAATTTGCAGCAAAGTTGAATTCTGGCGTGCTATGCTAAGTGATCTTGTAAGGGTCTTCCATATGTCAGCAAAGATTATCCCTTGATTACTATTGAGGCTGCCTTTTGAATGGATTACCAAAGTAGCTTCTTTGAAGTTTTGGTTACGAAAGTCTTCCTCTAGATATGGCATAGAACTTTTGTCCCATTCAATGTTGGGATTGGTATTCGAGAAATTAAGACCCAGAGTCTAACCCAAAGTTATCTTTTCTGTTATTATTAACATCTCTGATGTGTTCTTTTTTTCTTATTTCCAAACCTCTGGAAGTTCGTCCTACGTAATTTAAACCACGTGAACAAGGGATGTTGTAAATGCCAGGATTTGAAGACAGTATTGTTTTCCTTTGGTGATCTTAACAAGTTGTGAACCGTCTTAATTGGTTTGAAAGTTACTCTTATTTCATATGGTTTGAGAAGTGTTGCAATCTTCTGTGAGACTGTCCCAGCATAAGGAATGGCAATGGAAGAATTGTATCGAGTTTCTTTGGGTTGCTGTTGGGAGGGATTGGAGGAAAGTATCTTTTGAATTAATTTTTTTGGATAGCCGTTGTCTTTCAGGGTTTCTGATATGCGAGTTAATTCATCCTTGAGAGTTTTCTCTTCTGTTGTGATGTGAGTAAATCTATTTTTGAGCATGTGTATGATACTCAACTTTTGAGATATATGATGTGAAGAAGAAAAGTGCAGATACCAGCCAGTGTGAGTCAGTTTGTGGTAAACTGTTAGGTTAATATGTCAATCCACTTGTTTCATAATTAAGGTATCTAAAAACGGTAATTTTCTCTCTCTCTCTCAATTTCTAAGGTGAAATTTATTTTTTGATAGAAAGAATTTATCTTAGTTAAGAAATCAAAAAGTGCTGCTTCTGTGTTTCTCCATATGATGAAAATATCATCGACATATCTCCACCAAACAACTGGCTTGGGGTCTAATTGTGAAAGAATGTCTTTTTCTAGTTTCAGATATAAACTTTATAAAAATCACTGGAGTAATTAACAGAACATTTAAACCTAACTACAAACACACCAAGACTTGGAGTCTACAAAACAATAGCCAAACCTACACTATTATATGGAAGTGAGATATGGACCTTTGGAGAAAGAGATATACAGAGAATTCAGGCAGCAAAAATGAAATTCCTTAGAAAAACAGAAAACTAACCCTATTAGATAAAAAAAAGAAATAGTGAAATAATTAAAAATCTTAAAATTAATTCCATAACAGACTCAATGATTAAATATAGGAAAAACTGGCTAGACCATATAGCAAGAATGCAGAGTTAAGATCTTTTTTCGTGAAAGATTACCAAAAAAGATCTTAACATATAAGCTAGAGGAACAAGGAATAGGAGACGACCAAGAAGAAGATGGACTGAGTCGGGAATAGGCCACTTGGCCTAGAACCTGGATAAGAAGAAGAAGAATTTATAGTATAACCAAGTGGAAAAGAACTTCCAACAACTATCTCAATCATATTACCTCTCATCTCTTCTATCTACCAAACTCTGCAACCACATTCTCTCAGCCTGTCCCATTAACTAACATTGTACAGTCTTGAAACCATCTTTGTTATTCATCTCTGTACCTTTTCCACAGTTAATTTATCCTCTTCAAATCCTGGGGACCAAATTTAAGAACAATTGTCCAAGTTTGGTCTGATCAGGACTTTATACAATTTATTATTATACAATGGAATGATAACTCTTATCTCTGCAGGTCAGTGTCCTTCTCATAATTGCAGCAATCCTCTGTGTTACCTTTACCACCTTTGCAATATGTCCCCTAAACTTCAGGTTTCTATCAATCATCACCTCCAAATCTCTTGCCTTCCCTACTTCCTCCAACAGAGTATGCAGCCTTCCATCAATGTATCCCAAACTTCAAGACTTTACATTTTGCTGCATTAAACTGACATCCTCATTCGTTTTTCCATGTATCCAGTTTATTCAAATCTTCTTGCAGGGCTGCCATATCTGCACTATTACTAATAATTCTTCTTAGCTTCATATCATCTGCAAACAACTGAATATCTCCATGCAATCCACTGACAATTCATTGATATAAAAGTTAAACAATAGAGGTCCCAGTACTGAGCACTGTGGGACCCCACTTGTAATTTTCTGCCTCCTTGATATTGCCCACCACACATAACTCTCTGATACCTATCAGATAGCCAATCCTAAATTCATTTGACTAACCTGACATCTAAACTCATGTGCTGTAGTATTTTAAAGAGGTATCAACACTTATAAAAATGGGTTTTAGCCAATGGATAAAAATGTCTACCAAAAGTTACTTGAGTTCTGTGACAAGAGCTGTCATTTTAACATGAAAAGCAAGGATAAAAAAGCCTCGTTAATAATGATGCATTTATCACTACCATTTTTCCATTATGTGACTAGCAAATGAAGGAATAATTGTGAGCAAATGGTCTTGCTGGATAGAGAAGGTGATCTAATGACCAAGGCGAGTATATTATAAAGCAATATAAATGATATTGTAGAGCTATTTAATGATTACCTTATTAAAGTGTTTCATTCTGAAGATGTGAGTCTTACCAAAGAGGATAGAGAGGGTTGATGGATTAGAAGTAAGTGAAGTGGATGTATTTACAATAATAAGTAAATGAAAGGCTATGGGAGTGTGCTAAAGAACTAACATTTCCCTTGATTTGGCTATTTAATGAAAGCTGTGTAACTAGAAAGGTCCCTACAGAATGGGAGGGTAAGATAGTGCCACTGCATAAGGCTGGTGGTGGGAGAATGGAGGCATCAAATTATAGACTACTTGGTGTTATTTCTATGGTTCTTAAGGTATCAGAAAAATAACAGCTCATATACAAAACTGGGCAGAATGAAAATAACATCTGTGAAGGTCACCATAGATTTGTTAAGGGGGATGTTCTTGTTTCAGTAATCTCGTTAACTTTTATGATAGAGTAATACAAGCAGTTGATGATGGAAATGCATGCATTATTTAATAGGGCATCACATGATAAACTGATATTTAAGCTGCAATGCATGGGTTTGCATATGAAGTTGGTGGAGTGGACTGTCAATTGCTTGGCTGATAGATATCAAAGGGTTATGTATGGAGAGGCAATATTGAGGAAAATGGAAAGTTACTAGTGGTCCCAGCACACAGCCCTATGCTGGGACCACTACTTTTTGAACCTTCATATCAATGATATTGTCACTGAAATTCCAGGAGATATTCAGTTCTTTGCAGATGACGTAAAGCTGGGGAAGGTTATTAAGAGTAATGGTGACGAAATGGCTCTTCGAGAGGATCCGAATAAGCGGGAAACATTGGCACATGAATGGGGATAACAGCTTAATGTTGCTAAATGTAAGGTTCTGAATTTTGGGAACTGCAGATGGAATATTGCATGCTCTATATGTGGAAGGTGAGGAAACATGGGATCTTGGAGATAATGTGGATTGAAATTTAAGATGCATGTTGCAAAGGTGATTAAGACAACTCAGAGGATTGCTGTAATATTAAGATTAACATTAATCTGCAGAGATAAAATGGTAGTGATTTCACTTTATAAGGCCCTGATCAGGCCACATCTGGACTACTGTGTTTAAATCTAGTCACCAAGGTTTAGAAGGGATAAAAATACTTTGGAGAAGGTGCAGAGGTGGTTGACAAAAATGATTTCAGGACCATGGAATGTTAATTATAAGGATAGATTGAAGTAATGTAATCTGCAGAGTTTGGCTGATAAAGGTGAAGGGGTGATATGATTGAGACATTTAAGTTCTTGAGAGGTATTTACCAGATGGATATGACAAAGATTTTTCAGATAGTGAAATTAATAGTCAAAACAGACACTCTTAATGGAAAATAAGGAAGAGGTGAGAAACAGAGGCCATCCCTGGGATGAAGATACTTTGGAGAGGGTGCAGAGGTGGTTGACAAAAAAGATTTCAGGGGAATATTAATGTGGAATGTTAGCTATAAGAATAGATTAAAGTCATGTAATCTGTGCATGGTGTGGCTGTAGTAGTGAAGGAGTGATATGATTGAGACATTTATGCTCTTGAGAGGTATTTAGATGGATTTGACAAAGATATTTCAATAGTGGAAAATAAGGAAGGGGCAAGAAATAGTGGGCATCCCTGGAAAATGCAAAGAAGCAGTGAATAAGAGGGTGAGAAGTATTTTTTTTTACATGGAAAGTTTTGAAAAAATTGCCTGAGTATGTTGTGAATGCTAAGAATGTGAAAGAGTTTAAAATTCAGTATGATAGATATGTTACAGGTAGGAGAGATTTTCTCCTAAGTCTGAGGACTTTTGTAATATACGTATACTTATTTCACATTGTAATATAATATTTATATTTCTTATATAATGTATGTAATTGATAATAGTCAAAACAGATACTCTTAATGGAATTAAGACAACAACAATCTTCTTGGATCTTACAGCTGCCTTCATTCATGTAAGGAGACAAAAGTTAATAAAAATTGCATACAATACTGGAATAAGGGTGAACACATCAATTTGTATTTCAGACTTCATGAAAGGAAGAAAAATAAAAGTAAAAGTCAATGGAATTTATTCTAACATGTATCGAATGTGAGCTGGAGTCCCACAAGATTCTGTTTTAAGCCCACTCCTATTTCTCATCTATATGAACAATATTCATCCACACATCATAAACAATACAAAAATAGCATGCTATGCAGATGACATAGCAATCTGGTACACAAGCAGTAATCCTCAACAAGCTGAAAAAGTCCTAAATAAATCAATATAAGGCTTAGAAAGTTGAGCAAAGAAACTTAAATTACAGATAAACCCAGAAAAACAAAACTGAGTACCATCTCCACTGACAGAAAAAATAGACAGATACCACCCCCAAATCAAAATATATCAGGTCAAAACTATTAAAATAAATCATGATGGCATGAAAGAGTTAACGAAAGATGAGCGAGTGGCGTTGTATGGCAACTCCATTATTAAAGGTGTGCTGGAGGATAGAATGCACAAGGTATGTTTTCCAGGCGCTAAAATGAGTAGAGTGATTGAGGCATTGGATATAAGGCAGGAGCGAGCAAAAGCGAGGAGTGACACACTCTTTGTCCTCTCTCAAATCATTCATACCTATTAATAGTATTAATAGGTACGAATGATTTGAGAGAGGACAAAGGGTGTGTCAGAATGGATATCAGGAGGCTGCTTAGAAGGATAAAAGAGAATAGTGTGACAGGAAGGGTAGTTAGCATGATGCCTAGGTATGACTGTGGTGAAATGAGGCAGAGAGCAAGGATTATGAATGATATGTTGGCTGAAATGTGTGAGGAGAGGGGAGTACAGTTTGTTAATGTGTGGAATGAGTTTGAGGGACAAAGTGAGCTGTATGAAAGCGATGGACTGCATCTGAGTGGTTAGGGTGTGAGTCGCTTGGAGAGACTGCTGTTGGAAGGAAGAGAAGTGAATAGAGAGAATGAATCAGATCGAGAGGGGAGTGATGTAGAAGAGCAGGAGAGTAAGACAGGAGAGATTGAAGAAGTGGAAATGAATGGGGAAGTGAGTGGTATGAGTATAGAAAATGAGAGAATGGGTGTGAAAGAGAAGCAGGGAAACAGGGGGTACACAGCGTGAGAAAGGTGGATGCTCCAAGAGGAGGTGAGAGCATGTGTAGGCAGGAAAGAAATGGGATGACCAGGGATCAAGAGGAAACAGATGGAATTGAAAAGGGTTCTAAAATCAATATGCAAAAAGGGAAATGGCCCCAGTCGAGCATGGAGAGATCACATCGAGTGAATGGTATCAGTGGAACAAGCTGTAGATCCAGAAATGAGCTGTTGTGTTTGTATACCAATGCTAGAAGTATAAGAAACAAGGCGGATGAAACAGTTGCACTAATTGCGTCTGTTCACCCAAAGATTGTCGGAATAAGTGAGACATGGTTAGATTAGGACGACAGCCAGACAGGAATAGAAATGAAAGGGTATGATATGTTTCGTGAGGATAGAAGGGGTAAAAAGGGAGGGGGAGTGCTATTGATGATAGAGAAAGAGTTATGTCCATACAAGGTAGAGATGCAAGAGGGAAATAGGGCCAGTGGTTTTGAAGCAGTATAGTGTGAGATAGAGGTGAATAGAATGAAATACTTGGTGGGATGTTGTTATAGACCTGGTAATTTGGATGGTTGTAATAGTGAAATGTATATAGTCAAATTAGCCAAGCAAATAAGAAAAGGGTGATTATTATGGGTGATTTAAATTATGGCAATATAGACTGGAATGAAGAGATAGCAACTGGAAGTAAACAAAGTAAGTTTCTCGAGTTTTTGAGGGATAACTACCTCAGACAGTATGTAACAGAGGGCACACGAGGATTAAGGGTCTTGGATTTGGTCATCTCATCAGAGGATGTAATTATAAATGAGGTGTCAAATCATCCACCAATTAGTGAAAGTGACCATGAGATGATTACGTGGGTGGTTGCCAGAAGTGCAAGGAACCCTGTGAAAAAAGGGTATATGTGGAACTACAAGGGGGCGATTATGAAGAGCTCAGGAGACAACTTGCGGGTGTAGCATGGAATGAGGAGTTAGCTGGAAAAGAGATCAATGCAGCTTGGGGGATTTTCAAAAAATATTTAGTGGATGCAATGTCTAAATGTATACCACGGTTGTGAAGGTTAAATAAGTTAGGTGTGAGATGGATGAATAAAGAGATTAAGCATGCGATACAGAGAAAAAGGGCATTGTGGAGGCAGCATAAGAGAAGTGGAAGTAACCAATTTCATGAGGTCTACAAAGACCAGGCAAGGAGGGTGACTTGGTTGGTGAGAGTAGCTAAAGAGAGGTATGAACAGCAGTTAGCTAATGAAGCCAAAAAGAATCCTAGGAAATTCTTTTGATATGTAGCCAGCAAAAGAAAGAATGATTATGGAAGGATGACATTGATTGGAGGAAATGGTATAAAGACAGCTGTTGCAGAAAGTGTGGTGGGGATACTTAATGAGCAGTTCATAAAGATCTTTCAATCTTGTGAATGTGACTTCATGGAGAGATTGAAAGCAGTTGATGATGGGGAGGAGAGACTGACTGTAAGTGAGCAAGAGGTGTTTGGGGAGTTGAGTAAACTACATGTAAATAAGGCTGTGGGACTTGATAATATATCACCACGTATTCTGAAGGAATGTGCCAGAGAGTTTACACCTACCTTGACATATTTTTTTAATATGAGTCTTGCACTTGGTCAAGTTACTAAAGAGTGGAAGCAGGGCAAGATTGTGCCACTTCATAAAGGAGGTGATCGAACTCAAGTATCAAACTATAGGCCTATCTCTGTGTCAGGTGTTGTGGTTAGTTGTTGGAGAAGTTTGTGAGAACTAGGATCCAGAGTTGGGTTGACAACAATGGTATAATCTTTGATGGACAGCATGGATTTGCTAAAAGGAGGTCATGTTTTAGTAATCTACTTACTTATTACAATAAAGTGACTGCTTCCTTGGACAGAGGAGAAGGATACACAGTAATATACTTGGATTTCGCAAAAGCTTTTGATAGAGTACCTCATGATAAGTTGACAGTCAAACTAGAGCAGATGGGGTTGGATATTACATTGGTGCATCGGATTGGAGACTGGCTATCTGATAGGTATCAACAAGTTGTGTATGGGGGTGCGATATCCAGGAAAAGGAAAGTCACTAGTGGAGTGCCTCAGGGGTCTGTTTTAGGTCCATTGCTGTTTAACTTGTATATTAATGATATAGGTGAAGATTTGGATCGAGATATTCAGTTGTTTGCAGATGATGCAAAGTTGGGACGAACCATAAACAGTAGTGAAGATGTTGTGGTTGCACGAAGACTTGAATAAATTGAGTGATTGGGCAAGCAAATGGGGATGCGAGTTCAATGTTGCAAAATGTAAGGTTTTAAAATTTGGAAACCAAAGATGGGATGCAGAATTTATGCTTGGTGAGAATATATTGTTGGAGGTAGAGGAAATAAGAGATCTGGGGGTGATAGTGGATAAGGATCTAAAATTTAGGGGACACATTGCCAAAATTATGAAGACAACACAAAGACCTCTGGGAATGATGCGGAGGACACTGACGTGTAGAAGTAGGGAGATTCTTGTTCCATTGTATAAGGCTTTGATTAGGCCATACATGGACTATTGTGCCCAGATTTGGTCACCGGGTTTTCACAAGGATGAAGAGATGTTGGAAAGGGTCCAAAGGCGACTGACTAAGGTAGTTTCTGACCTCTGGAATGTTCAGTATGAGGAAAGATTGAGAAGATGTAATTTGCAGAGTCTGGTGGAGAGAAGGAAGAGGGGAGATATGACAGAGACCTACAAGTTGGTAAGGGGTTGTTATAAGATTAATGGTGGAGAATAGTGGGAGATCAGGGAAGAACCAGAGGTCATCCCTGGAAACTGTATAAAGAGGGTGTGAGTAGGGGAGTGAGAGGCAGGTTTTTTTCTTGCAGAGTTGTGAATGATTCTAATGCCTTGCCTGAGAGTGTGGTGTCTGCAAGGAGTTTGAGTGTGTTTAAGACATGGTATGATGAGATGTGTGTGTGTGTGTGTGTGTGATAAAAGGACTCCCAGATGAGTCTTTGACTCCATGAGGTCTTCGGTAATAATAATAATAATATATAATACCAAAATAGGAAAAACAGAGTCTCCAAAATACTTAGGCCTAACCCTAGATATACTGAACTGAGATTTACAACTCATATTACAAATATTATTATTATTACGTGACACCTCGTAATAATAATTTTATTATTATAAAATAAAACTCCTTTGGACCCTCCAAGGAGTCCAAAGACTCATCGAGGGAGGACACCTACTATACTCTTCTCTCTGTTTCCACCACTCAATCCACCAACTACACCGATGCCATCTACTACCTGCAACTATCACTAGTATTTCCATGGACAATCACAAACATCCATGCCCATGGTGGGATTTGAACCCACAGCCTTTTGGCTGGAGAGAGGATACACTAACCACTCAGCCAACCAGGGTGGCCAAGTGGTTAGCGTATATCTAATAAAGTATCTAATAAAGCTCTTAAAAAGCTTAATATCATCAAAAGGCTTTGTGAAACAAAGTAGGGTGCAAAACCAAAGACACTCGAAACTACATATACGACACTCATATGACCCACGATGGAACATACCTCATCAATCTGGGTTCCAGCTTCTACTAGCTAAAAAGAAAAATTTTTCAAGAGCAGAAAAAATCATTATAGGTTCAGTCACATCCACAAATAATTTAAAAGCTCAATGAGAGTGTGGGTCTCACATACTAGAAGACAGAAGAACTCTCCACAGTTAAATTCACTAACTTTTTATCAGGAGCCAAAAACAGGATCACATCTCACTCAGAACTTTAATGCCTGGACAGGAAAATCTAGACTCAAGAAATCATCTACTTTACAATATGATCATGATATTAGAAAACAGATCGACTTAGAGTACTTGTCTATTGAAATAAGCAAAGTGCCATATTTTCCCACTATACCACCAAAAAACAATGATTAAATTAAATATCCTAGAATCTTGCTCAAAAAAAGATTCACAGCATGAAAATAAAACAAAAGGACTTGACACTATACATTGCTTAAATAATCTAAACGATGTTATCGCCTACACTGATGGATCATCTGATGAAGCACTCAATCAAGGAGGAGCAGGGGTTTTATCAATTCTACCTGGAGGCAAGGAAACACAAATCAAACCCACAGCTTGCAAAAGAGCTTCAAACTTCACTTGTGAATTAACAGCCATACAGCTCTAAAATTCTATCTCTCTAATCCAGTAATAAACATTCATATCCCATCCTAATTTTACGCTCACGCATAGAGCTACATTTTTTACCATGTAGGCATTCGGAACCAAAATCCTACGAAATACGTTGGTTACTCCTTATTCCTGGAAATATCCTTTGACTTGACTGTAGCCTGTGTGTACATGGAGCAGGTTTGCCTGCTTGCGGGATGAAAAACCCCAGATAAACTGGAGAGAAAAACCCTGCTGCCCATGCCCAAGACCAGCTAACTTGGCTATTGCTGAGGAAGATCCTTGAGCTCCTCATGTCGTTGACAGGAATCGAACCTAGGACACTCCTTGCCAAGGCATATGGTTGCGAAGAACATAGCCACTAGGCTAACCGTGTGGACAATAAACATTACAAAAGGAATAACCATCTACAGTGACTCAAAATCAACACTTGAAGCATTAAAAAAATGGAAAAACAAAACTCACACCAGGAATTCATGAACATCTAACAACTTTAAATTTGAAAAATAAGAACTGTACACTGCAATGGATACTAGCCAATGTAAATATTGAAGACAATGATGAAAGAGCAGACAGTCTAGCCAAAGAAGCAAGACATTTAACCTCAAAAATTACACCCACTAACTGATGCTAACTCTGTTACCAAAATAAGATTGGTAAAACAAACACTCAAAAAGAAGAATGAAATCAGTGATATTAATGAAAATAGAGAAATAACCACAGTCATCACCAGACTAAGGATGCAACATTTTACAGGCATGAAAATTCAGCTTCACAGTACTAGAAGCTATGAAACATGTAAGAAATGTCCCGAAGTTGAACTAACACCTGTCCATATCCATTCTTGTCCAGAAATTGCTGCTGCTGCTCTAAAAAAAATCTACGATAAGCCTAGAGAAAAGCTCTACTCCATCAATTTCAGCAGATTGTCAAAACAGTTCTACAGGCATATCTAGAAGCTCTTCAAGGGACTTTACTACAACAACAATTGTTCATGGTATAAACCTTTCTCCCTCAATGAGTCTTTGACTCCAGGAGAATTGATGTAATAATAATATAGAATTCAGGCATCAAATTACAGACCTATCTGTGTGTCAGGTGTTGTGGTTAAATTGTTGGAGAAGCTGGTAAGAACAAGGATCCAGAATTGGGTTGACAATAATGGTATTATCTTGGATGGGCAGCATGGATTTGCTAAAGGAAGGTCATGTTTTAGTAATCTAATTACTTATTACAATAAGGTGATGGCTTCCTTGAACAGAGGAGAGGGATACACAGTAGCATACTTAGATTTTGCAAAGGCTTTTGATAGATTACCAATGATAAGTTGATAGTTAAACTAGAGCGGATGGGTATCAGCAAGTTGTGTATGGGGAACAATATCCCGGAAGAGGAAAGTCAATAGCGGTGTGGCTCAGGGGTCTATTTTAGGGCATTGCTGTTTAACTTGTATGTTAATGATATTGGTGAAGATTTTGATGGGGATATTCAGTTGTTTGCAGATGATGTAAAGTCAGGACGAACTATGAAGAGTAGAGATGTTATGGCCTTATAAGAAGATTTGAATAAATTGAATGAATGGGCACGGAAATGGAGACGCAAGTTTAATGTTGCAAAATGTAAGGTTTTAAAATTAGGGAAACAAAGATGGGTTGTAGAATTTATGCTTAGTGGGGATATATTGTTGGATGTGGAGGAAAAAAGGTATCTTGGTGTGATAGTGGATAAGGATTTGAAATTTAGGGAACACATTGCCAAAATTGTGAGGACAACACAAAGAATTCTGATTCCATGTGTAGAGGCTTAAGTGCTGTGAGGACATCATGTTGGAGGCTTAATAGATTTTTTACAACACTCAAAAATAATTAAAATAGAATTTAATACTTCCTATATTTCATCCTAGTCACTAGGACATCTACGGGGATTACAAAAACAATTAATGTAACATATACACAAATAACAAACAATACTAAGCCCAACCACGTGGGTGACACTAAAGTCCTATCTATGTAGAGCGCCCTCTAAGAGCAGTAATAGGTGGCCTGGAATGTAAGGTGGGAACTCTGGTGATGAGTGTTTCCCAAATCTTCGGAAGCTTAATGCAACCGTATTTATTGAGATTTGGTTGATTTTTGAGAGCTGCTGCTGCTTCTAAGAAAAGTCTCTCTTTCTTGAATTTGCTGTGGTGGAGCATGGTGGTTTTCTTCCATGATACCCTGTGGGTGGTGTCCAAAACATGGTCAGCCAAGCCTGAATGGCCATAGTTGTGTTTGAAGATGTAAGACTTTTGTTCCTCTAGACGGATGGATGCTGATCTGCCTGTCTGTCCAAAGTATGCCAGCTTACAGGAACAGGGTACTTTGTAAACTCCAGGCAGAGAGAGAGGAGGGAGCTGATCTTTCGTAGAACGGATAAGGGTAGCAAGTTTGCAGTGGGGCTTATATGCTGTGTGTAGGTTGTACTGTTTTAGTATCTTGGCTATTTTTTCGGATGTAGGGTATGGTGATGGCATTTTTAAAATCTTGTTGACGAGAAGGACGGGGAATGGGTGAGGAGTTGATTATTTTTTTGATACTGTGATCGCTGTAGCCATTGGAGAGGAAAGTGCTGTGTATGTGGTTAAGCTCAGTAGTGAGGGCGGTTCCACTGGAACAAAGATTGTGGGCTCTCTTGGTAAGAGTTTTAATAATGCCATATTGTTGAGAGGGGTGGTGGTGGGAGAGTTTGTGAATGTATCTGCCTGTGTGTGTGGGTTTTCTGTATACGGTGAAGTGTATCATTAGGCAGGCGTGTGACTAAGGTGTCTGGGAAAGGTAAACAATTGTTCTTTTCCTTTTCCATAGTGAACTGGATTCTTGGATGTAGACTATTGAGATGACTGAGGAAGGAGTCTAACGTGTCTGGGCCATGAGGCCAAATAGAGAACACATCATCTACATATCTTAGCCAGATAGAAGGTTTGAGGGGGGTTGAGTCTATGGCTCGTTTTTCGAAATCTTCCATATAGAAATTGGCAAGGGGGGAACCCATGGCAGTTCCCTCTATCTTTCAAGAAAGAGAGACTTTTCTTAGAAGCAGCAGCAGCTCTCAAAAACCAACCAAATCTCAATAAATACGGTTGCATTAAGCTTCCGAAGATTTGGGAAACACTCATCACCAGAGTTCCCACCTTACATTCCAGACCACCTACTACTGCCCTTAGAGGGCACTCTACCTAGATAGAACTTTTGTGTCACCCACGTGGTTGGGCTTAGTATTGTTTGTTATTTGTGTATATGTTACATTAATTGTTTTTGTAATCCCCATAGATGTCTTAGTGACTAGGACGAAATATAGGAAGTATTAAATTCTATTTTAATTCTTTTTGAGTGTTGTAAAAAATCCATTAAGCCTCCAACATGACAAAGAATTCTGGAAATGATATGGAGGACACTGACCTGTAGAAGTAAGGAGATTCTTGTTCCATTGTGTAAGGCTTCGATTAGGCCACACATGGATTACTGTACCCAAATTTGGTTATCTGGTTTTCGAAAGGATGAAGAGATGCTGGAAAGGGGTCCAGGGGCAACTGACTAAGGTAGTTTGTGATCTCTGGAATGTCGAATATGAGGAAAGGTTGAGAAGATACAATATGCAGAGTCTAGTGGATAGGAGGAGGGGTGGTGATATGATAGAGACCTACAAGTTGATAAGGAGTTGTTATAGTAGCAATGTTGGAGAGGTTTTACAGCAAACGGTGGGAGATCAGGGGATAACCAGATGTCATCCCTGGAAGCTGTGTAAGGAGGGTTAGAAGCAGGTTGTTTGCATGCAGAGTTGTGACTTTGACTCCGTGGGGTCTTGGGATAATAATAATAATTAATTAAGAAAGATTGAAGATTTCTATCATCTCTTCAGATGTAATCTTCAAATATTTTGTAAAAACTAGTTACTTTATACAAAATGTAATAAAAAAAATTACTTGCCTGTTAAAGTTATTTTTTAATCTACACAACTTTCTATTATTGTTCCTTTGAACTCTAGTAGTATGATATCATATACTTCAGCTGTGACCAAGAAATGAGCTAATATATGCATGATTTATAACTTATGATTGTGATTCGTGTTTTGAATGTTGTTAATGGTCAGATTCCCCGACAATGTCCACATAACATTGGGTGAAATATAATGCAGTTTTTTAATAAAAGTCTATATAATTTTTTGTCACATGTGTAGGCTGTGAAAGTTATTTAAATATGCTAGTGCACATGTTCCATTAAAACTATTTAGAAAATATTACTAGTTGGTTTATTTTGTAAAAACTAGTTATTTAAAATGCAGTAAAAAATATTATTCATCTGTATATTCACAGAAGGTTTGACACAGTTTTTTTTTTTTTGAAATTACAAAAACAAATTAGAATGTTTACATTTAAAAATGTATCTATATTGTTGAGGTCTTATAGCAAGCATTGCATATAAATTCATTTTAACATTTAAGCAGTAGTGAACATGAATTCATTTGCAAATCATTTTAAATGATATGATACTTGTATCCCTAGAGGTCTCAGATAATAATAATAATTCTTATAAATAGATTTTTATACATAAATTTATTTCTACTTTGCATATGTGCAGGTGAACTCATATATACCAATAAAAAAGATACAAAAAAAAAAAATACAAAACAAAAGGAGTGGTTACTATTCTTACTGACCTGCTTCAGCTACTGCAGCAGCTACTTCATTCTAGAATATAAGAATAATGCTGAGTGCTTAGAAAAATTATGAAAGTATCAGAAGCATCTAGTTTACAAAATTATCATCTTTACAGGATGATAGTAATTTTGACAGCCAATAGTAACACAGTATTGGTATTAATCTCTTAAAAAAACATTGATCACATTTTTAAAAGTAGTTATTGAATGCAAAATATTTCTAATAACTTAATTGGTGTGGTATTCACAATACTTTATGAAAAGAAAAAAGTAGAAGATAAAACCAAATTAAGTACAAATTTATACACATTGACAAAGATCTAGGGAAGAGAGAAGGAAATTGCTTTCTTAATCTAGCAAAACATTTTACTACAATAATAATTATATTATTTCTGACTATTCAGGTAATGCTAAGGCTCAATGGTGATGGCCTATTCTAGAATCACTATTCTACAATAGCAGTTTTAAAATTTTTGCTGTATGTTCAGAAACGTCTTCTACATAAAGGATTTAATATGTTATATTAAATGCTATATTTAATATGTTATTTAAATATGTGTTATATTTAATAATATTAAATAAATGTTATATTTAACATGTAATATAATAATGGTGGATTTAATATGTTAAATCCACCATTTTATTAAATAGTTTTAATTAATGATTCCTTTACCAAAAAAAAACATGCAAAAGTTAGGGAATCTCAGTCTCTTCTAATTGAGAACAAATAATTCATTCACATCCTTTATGTGCAAGGCACTTCTGAATATATATAGTGGAAATTTTAAACCGACTGAACATTTTTTTTGCCTTTTGAAAAATCTTCACCTTTGTCATATCTCTTAATGATAAGCTTCCACCTCAAGGTTTTTCCAGACATTTATCAGATTCTTTGCTCTTGCAGCTTATCATAATCTGGACAAACTGAAGATATGATTTTATTCATCTTGAAGGGTATCAAATATTCTTGTATCAAATATCATGAGCTTCAACATTCTGGACTTGATGAGCGTACTTTCTAAATTAAACATAACAGCTCACTAGAATTAGACAAGAATCCTTCATGACAGTTGATTCCTCAATAGAACATCTTTAAAAAGAAATGTATGGACCATTACTCCATTGACCTAACTTAAACAGATCTATATCAATCCTCTCCAATAGGAGATAAATAGGAAGATAAGCAGATTTAAAATATTACAACTTTATATATATAGATATATATACAGAGATATATATAAGTTAGGTTCCCATCCCACTGTTCATAAAGTGAATCATCAATGTATTGAGGTTAAATTATAACATATTTAAATGAGATTGGTAGTATCCTCCAGTACAAATAAATTGCACAATTAACTTCTCCATCAGCTTCTTCATCTGTTAAATTATATAAGGACTTTGCCTTGTCCATGATTACTGCATCAGTTACAGGAATGTTGCTTTGATTCATGTTGTCAATCCACAGCATTAATATAATTTTCCATTTTTTTCATTAATTCACTCCTTGAATGTGATGAAGAGAAGTTTCTTCTTCACCAAGCTTCCTTCCACAATTTTTCTTAAAAGTTGTTTCTCAAGTATACTTGAATAAATCTTACCAGGAACACTCAGTAGGAAAATACCTATGTAATTTTCACATTCAGTTTTATTGCCCTTTTTTTTAGGGGTACTATGAGAGCTCTACTCCAATCATCGGAAATTCGTCCCTCTGTCCAGGCCTGGTTCCCTGGCAAAAATAACAGGGGCCTTGTTTAACTGGGCAAAGCTCCAGCCAGCATGGAATTCTGTCATGTCGTACCATCATTTTATACTGTGGTTTAAGCCAACAAGCATACAATTTGGTTGGATAAATCCCAAATTGCCAAACCATCCTTGTCCATTCAGTATCCAAGTAGATACCTAACAAGGTGCACCATGAGAATGTATTGGACATTAGGTCAGAAACCCTAGTCGGTTCTCCACATTCCTTTAAAGGTTATAATTAAAGATACCAAGAAATTATATACGTGGTTTAATCCTTCATCCAAGTGTAAGCAAACAAAGTTTGCACCAGAAGTATTTTCAGGCCTGGGGCAACTCATATATATATATATATATATATATATATATATATATATATATGATGAAGAAAATCTCATAGATTTTCTTCATCATCTAAACATCCAAAATCCTAATATAAAATTTACTGCTGATCTAGAAAATAATAACTCCTTACCTTTCCTGGATGTCATGCTTACACAATGCTCATAAAGATTAAAAATCTCTATATACAGAAAACCTACTCATACCAATAGATATCTGCATAATCTTTCTCATCATTTTCCACCACAAAAACTTGGAACTATATCTACCTTAGGACACAGAGCACTCTCTCTTGAATGAACCAGATGAACTACAAAAAGAAATAAATCACCTCACTCTTATCTTTAAACAAAATGGATACTCTGAAAAAACAATTAAGAAATTTCTTCTGGATCCTCCTAGGCAGTGCACAACAGAAACTATTAATTTTAAAGGTAGCATCTCCATTCCATACATGAGCACAGTCTCTAAAAAATTAGCTAAAGTACTTAAAAAATATAATATCAGGATGTTCTTCACCACACTTCCAAAAATCCGTTCTCTAATCAGCCATTCAAAGCCTACTCTTCACCACGTACCTAAAATATCCAGGAGTATATAAATTATGGTGCGATTGCAATATCCCTTATTTTGAACAAACTAACAAATCTATTGAACAACATATAGAAGAGCATAAGAGAGACATCTCTTACAAAAGATCTCATGCAACTGCGTTATCCAGTCATGTTCTTTTTTCAAATAATCCTAATGATGATCAACAAAGCCACTCCATTTGCTGGGATAGATAAGAAAATATTTTTCACTGTGATGATGAGTTTGAGAGAAAAATTGTAGAATCAAGGGAAATCCTGCTAAACCCTGTCCACTTAAACAACAATTTGAGTTATAACATCCCAGATAGCCATGCTACAGTTATTCAATATTGGCGTTCATGTGAGCCTACACGCACACTTGCAATAAACAATGGCACGCCTGTAAGAAAAACTTGAAAAAATATAACGTTTTTTATGTATCAATTATGTCTGGCAATTTTTACCTGTAATTTCCAGTTGTTTTAGATACTTCATTGTTTATTACTATTCTTTTCCTTTATGAATACCCGAGGAAGGCTGTTATAAGCCAAAACTAGTTGTATTGTTCTCATTAAAATCTTTATAAGTTATCTCAATTTTTTAAGGTCATTAAATCTATGTTTTAAATATATATATATATATATAAAGTTAGAAAGATTTAATGATAGAGAGAATCTGCCGCGAGATTCGGAAAGTGAATTGGATTGGATGAGGCAACAAATGAAATGAATGCGGAATAAAATTAAGAGAATTCAGGTCAAAACTATTAAAATAAATCATGATGGCATGAAAGAGTTAACGAAAGATGAGCGAGTGGCGTTGTGTGGTGACTCCATTATTAAAGGTGTGCTAGAGGATAAAATGCACAAGGAATGTTTTCCAGGCAGTAAAATGAGTATAGTGATTGAGGCATTGGATATAAGGCGGGAGCGAGCAAAAGAGTTAATTGTATTAATTGGTACAAATGATTTGAGAGAGAACAAAGAGATGTCAGAATGAATGTCAGGAGGCTGCTTGGAAAGATAAAAGAGAATAGTGTGACAGGAAGGGTAGTTAGTGTGTTGCCTAGGTATGATTGTGGTGAAATGAGGCGGAGAGCAAGGATTATGAATGATATTCTGGCTGAAATGTGTGAGGAGATGGGAGTACAGTTTGTTAATGTGTTTAACTTGTATATTAATGATATAGGTGAAGATTTGGATCGAGATATTCAGTTGTTTGCAGATGATGCAAAGTTGGGACGAACCATAAACAGTAGTGAAGATGTTGTGGTTGCACGAAGACTTGAATAAATTGAGTGATTGGGTAAGCAAATGGGGATGTGAGTTCAATGTTGCAAAATGTAAGGTTTTAAAATTTGGAAAACAAAGATGGGATGCAGAATTTATGCTTGGTGAGAATATATTGTTGGAGGTAGAGGAAATAAGAGATCTGGGGGTGATAGTGGATAAGGATCTAAAATTTAGGGGACACATTGCCAAAATTATGAAGACAACACAAAGACCTCTGGGAATGATGCGGAGGACACTGACGTGTAGAAGTAGGGAGATTCTTGTTTCATTGTATAAGGCTTTGATTAGGCCATACATGGACTATTGTGCCCAGATTTGGTCACCGGGTTTTCACAAGGATGAAGAGATGTTGGAAAGGGTCCAAAGGCGACTGACTAAGGTAGTTTCTGACCTCTGGAATGTTCAGTATGAGGAAAGATTGAGAAGATGTAATTTGCAGAGTCTGGTGGAGAGAAGGAAGAGGGGAGATATGACAGAGACCTACAAGTTGGTAAGGGGTTGTTATAAGATTAATGGTGGAGAATAGTGGGAGATCAGGGAAGAACCAGAGGTCATCCCTGGAAACTGTATAAAGAGGGTGTGAGTAGGGGAGTGAGAGGCAGGTTTTTTACGTGCAGAGTTGTGAATGATTGGAATGCCTTGCCTGAGAGTGTGGTGTCTGCAAGGAGTTTGAGTGTGTTTAAGACACAGTATGATAAGATGTGTGTGTGATTAAAGGACCTCCCAGATGAGTCTTTGACTCCATGTAGTCTTGGGAAATAATAATAATAATAATAATAATATTAATATATATATATAAGCTAATGACTTCCCATCACTTGCCTTAGTATCCCATAATGAAAGCGCATATCCTTATTGACATGTTCAATGCTAAGCCTTATCGTAACAGTCACTACCCAGACCAGTTTCGTCCTTTATTGATGTCTCATCAGTGGGAGCTAGACCCAGAGGTGATACAAAGTATAACATATAAAATTTTTGGTTCAAAGGATGAAGCATAATGCTTTTTATACTCCCCATAGTCTGAAGGAGATACAGTGAGGGACAAAATTTATGAGCTATTTGCTTGCCCTGAGAGAGCATGGAGGTCACACATCTTCACTTGAAATTAAGATGGCTTTTGGTTTTTTGTGTTTGTAGAGATCTGTTTCATTGTAGTTTATAGCTAACTGTACCAGTTCATTAGGGTATGTAGACGTTTTTAAGAACTTAAAATAGGGAGTGCAAGAAAGGAGATATATGGGATATCTGTGTCCCAATGAAGCTGAATGACTCTGAAAAACCATGGAACATTTAGAATCATATGTAAGCATTCCTTTTGCACTTATTGCAATTTGAGAATATCAATATTGGAGGTATGGTTCCAAGCTGGAGAAGTATATGTAATGATGAGATGAATCATCATCTGGTAGAGAAGCAGTTTGATTCTGGTGTTTAATTTACTGTTTTTGTTAATTAGGGGGTAGAGTTGAACAATGGCTTTAGATGCCTTTGCACATAACACCATAATGTGGTGTTGGAAGTTTAGTTTTCTGTCAAGTAGTATACCAAGATATTTGGCTTCTGTTTGCCATGGAATTTTAGTATTAAACAGAAGGATGCCCCCTTTGGGAGATGCCAGTCTTCTTGTGAAGAGAATAGCTATACTCTTCTGGGAGTTTACTTGTAATCTCCATTTGGGAAACCACTGCTCTAGTTTTAGTAGGGTTTCTTGAAGTTTTTTGGTAACAAGGAGTGGTTGAAGAGATCTGGCTAGTACTGGTGTGTCGTCAGCATATAGGGCCATAATGGCAGACATTGGGTTATGCAAAATATCTGCCATATATACCAAAAAGGCAACTGGAGCAAGTAAGGATCCATGTGGAACTCCAGCCAAGATACAAGGCTGGATTGAGATCGTCCCATTTATCTTGACCTGTATAAATCTGTCTTGGAGATATGATTTTATTAACTGTACCATTTCCAGTGGAATGTTAGCATTGATCATCATCATCAAATTCCTGACATTTATCCTCAAGGGGTGTACAGGATATGATAGTACTACATGAAACATTTACATCATTACTAACTTCCTACCTACAATTTTCTGCCAAAAATATTATAAGGCCTTGATCAGACAACATATGAATCCATATGTTGTCTGATCAAGGTCTTCCTTTGGGTCTTTTTCCTGCCAACCTGGCAGAGAACACTTGTTTGGGCTAATCTTTCCTCACCCATTCTGTTTAAGTGACCATACCACCTGAGATTAGCTCTGTAAAGGCATTCCTGGATGCTGACAATGTCAAGTTCTTTCCTAATATCCTCATTTTTTAGTATGATTGCCATTGATGCCATCTGTTCATGCCCTAATCTTTCTCAGGACTCTTATATCTGCGGTCTGTAGTCTTTGGTCAAGTGTTTTACTTCTGACCCAGCTCACAGATCCATAAGTTAAAATTGGTTTCAACAATGTCTTGTATACAGCTAATTTACTGTTTTGACTAATTTCTCTCTTATTCCATATAAATTTATTCAGTTGACTTCCTACCATCCCAGCTTTGTTGATTCTGTTGTCTATTTCCATATTTAATTTACCATCTTCACTAAAAATCGTAAGCTGAAATGTTTTACTTGTTCCATAGGTTCTCCATTCACAATGCAGCTGATATTATCAATGCTTCTGCCTTTTTCATTATCTTTGTCTTGTTATTGCTGACCTTCAATACCATATCTATCACAACAGCTATTCAATTTAGTCAGGGAATCTTGCAGACTTGTAGCGGATTTATTTAGAAGTATAACATCATAGTTCACATAAAGCAAAGAGCTTAGATTAACACCTCCAATTTTGATATCAGGTTTAATACCACTTTCCTTCATAATGTGATCCATATAGATAATGAATAACAGAGGGGATAATGTACATCCTTGTCTGCCACCAGATTTAATTAAACCATCTTCCTGTACTTCCTTCAATTCTAACTGCTGACTTACAACTCAAATAAAGACTAAGTATTGCTTGATATAATGCCCCATTAACACAATATAACTGTAGCATTTTGAATAGCTTCTCTCTCTCTTGGCACCTAGTCATATGCCTTTTCTAGATCTGCAAAACTTAAATACAGATCTTTGTTGTTATTATTATTATTATTACCCCAAGACCTCATGGAGTCAAAGACTCATCTGGGAGGTCCTTTTATCACACACACACATCTCCAATGACTTTTCAACTATTTGTGGTAAAGTGAATATCTGATCCTGACAGGTTCTATTTGGTCTGAATCCAGCTTGTTCCTCACTAAGCTTCTCTTCCACAATCCTTCTCAACCATTTCTCAAGTATACTGGCATAAATCTTACCAGGAACACTCAGTAGAGAAACATCTCTGTAATTCTCACAATCAGTTTTATTATTATTATTACGGGTATCTCCATGGAGTCAGTAGACTCATCGCAAGAGATCCAAACTAGCAAAACAATATCTGTCATATCTCTGCTTGAATTCATTTACAGACGAAGAGATCACAACTAAGTCTGGCAATGAATTCCACTCATTCACCACCCTCCAGGCAAAAAACCTTGTTCTGACACCTTTGTTAACCACATTCTTCTTTAATTTCCAGAGATGACCTCTTGTTCTTCCATCACTGAAACTTCCATCACAGCTGAAACATTTCCTCTGCATCAATCCTATAAAAACCTTTCAGTAATTCAAATGTTTCTATCATATCCCCTCTTCTTCGCCTATCAACCAATCTCTGCAATCCACAAGCTCTCAATCTATCAATGTAGGGAGCATTTTTTACATCACTCACCAACTTGGTCACTCTTCTCTGAACCCTCTCCACAGCCTCCTCATCTCCAAGGAATCCAGGTGACCAGACTTGAGCACAGTAATCCAAATGTGGAAGTATCAATGCTTTATAAAGGGAAATAATAACCTCTTTATCTCTGGATGTCAGTGTGTTCCTCAACAACCAAGTAATCCTATGTGCAATCTTGGACACCATAGCAATGTGTCCTCTGAACTTCATCTCCCTATCTACCAACACCCCTAAGTCCCTAGCCTCATCAATCTGTTGGAGTACTTTTCCATCAATGTAGTTCACAGCTGGTAATCTTTTAATCCCAAAATGCATGACTTTACACTTTTCCACATTGAACTGACATCCATTATCTTTTGCCCATTTTACCAGCTTATTTAAATCATTCTACAAACTTTCAACATCAGCTTGATTTTTTTATTGCACTACCCAACTTTGTATCAGCAAACAACTGAATATATCCTTTTAAGCCATTTCCTATATCATGTATATACAAATTAAACAATTTGTATCTTCTTCTTCCACTCTGCCTTATCCCATGTTAAACGGGGTCGGCGCACGAATCTTTAACCTTCCTCTTCCAAGTTCTCCGGTCCAGGGCATCCTTCGGACTCCATCCTTTCTCCCTAAGATCCTCTGTCATCTTATCCCTCCACCTGAGCTTGGGCCTGCCTCTTTTCCTCCTTCCCTCCAACTCCATATACTCCACTCGTTTACCAACATACTCCTCACCCTTCCTCTCAACATGTCCAAACCACCTCAGCCTACTTTCTTGTATCTTTCTTGTATATAAAACATTATATACAAATTAAACAATTTGTATATAATGTTTTATTTCCCTTTTTATGTATGGGTACTATAGAGCCCTACTCTCATCATCTGGAATTCGTCCTTCTGTCCAGGCCCTCTGAACAATGCACTGTAGCCACTGTAAAACTTTTATACCTCCATACTTGAGCATTTCTGGTCTGATATCATCTACTCCAGCTGCCTTTTCCACATTTCAGACTTTTGATGGCTTTTTCTACTTCAAGCATGGATATATATTCCTGATTGCATGCCTGGTCAGTGTTTTTTCATCACTGTACTGTCATCACTGCTAGTTTCATTTAGCAATTTTTCGAAGTAATTACTCCATACTTCAAGGATATCTTTTTCTCCAGTTTTCATATCACCTTTTTCATCTCTAATCCCTTTTACAGTACTCTTTCCTCCATTTCGGAGCTTCTTCAACAACCTCCAGAATATCTTGCCACCTTCTTGATATTTATTTTCTATGCTCTTACCAAAGTCTTCCTATGACTTTTGTTTAGCTAGTTTTACACAGTGTTTAGCTTTCTTATATTTCTCTATGTATTCTGTAAGAGCACAAGCTGACTTATTTGCCAGGAATGTTTGATATGCTTTCTTCTTTTCCTTCACAGCCTCTTTAACTTCCTGTGTCCACCAGGGAGTTCTGATTTTTCTATCCTTGCAGACAACTTCACCACATGCCTCTCTGGCAGAATCAATCAATGTTTTCTTCAGAGCTTCCCAATGAATCTCCAAGTTTTGATTCCCATTCTCAAACTCTTTCATTTTTTCTTGAATAATGTTTGTATATTTTAGTCTACAGTTCACATTTAAGAGCAGCTCAACTTTTATTTGTTTTAAAACTTTCTTACATGTTATTCTTTTCAATATGAAATTCAATTTTATCCTGCTTAAGACTAAATGGTAATCACTTCCAATTTCAAATCCTCTGTACACTCTAGTGTCCTGCATCAGGGAGAAAACATCACCATCAACAATAACATAGTCATTGAGACTTTTCTTATTCCTTGCCTCTTCTCTCCATGTGAATTTGTGCACATTTTTATGTTGGAACATGGTGTTAATAATAACCAGTCCATGTCCTGAGCAGAAATCCTACAAGTATTTGCCATTATTATTTGCTTTGCTCTTTTCTCCAAATTTTCCCAAATTATTTTTGTATGTCTGACAATCATTTCCTACTCTGCAATTTAGATCCTCAGCAAGGACCAACTTTTCATTTTTCATTGTGTCAGTTGCTTTTTCTAAAGCCTCAAAAAATTCCTTCACTTCTACCTTAGTAGAACCTTCTCTGGGACCATAGGCACAAATAAGTCTCATTGTCCAGTTCCCAATTCTCATATTTGCCCACATTACTCTACTTGAGACTGACTGCCATTCACGAAGATTAGCCTCATATTTTGTGTTGAATACTATGGCTACTCCTTCTTTTCCTTGATTGTCATTGCCTGAATATAACATTTTGTATTTATTGCTCAGAAAGATCTCACCAGTTTTTGTCTTTTTTGTTTCAGTCGCCCCTATTATGTCGATCTGGTACTTATCTTGTTCCTTAGCTAGCTACATTTCTTTGCCATTCAGGCTTCTTATGTTGATAGTATTGATCTTCAATTCTGGTGATACTGAGTTGGGGCATGTTTTAGGATTTGTTCCAGTAGCTCACTTTTCGCTGTTCGCCCTGGTTCTGTGGCAAAAACAACGGGGAGCCTTTTTTAATCGGGCGATGCCCTAGCCGGCATGAAATTCTATCATGTTGTACCATCATTTTCTATATTGGTTTAAGTCAATAAGAATACAATTTGGTCTGCTAAATCCCAAATTGGCAGCCCATCCTCATTCGTTCAATAACCAGGTAGTTACCTAACAGGGTGCACCACGAGAAGGTGAGGGATCGGACATTAGGTCAGAAGCCCTGGTCGGTTCTCCACATTCCTTTAAAGGCTATGTGGAGGTCTCCTCTCAGTTATACAGCTTTGACCCTTAAGCATCCACCAGTGATGAGTTTGTATAATTATTAATAACAACAATGCAAGTCAGTTAAAATCTAAGAAAAAAGAGGTCATAGGGTATGGTGAGTCAATTTTAAAATTTGCGCTTGCCAAAGGAGTCACCACTTCTAGTTTCCTGGAAACGAAAATTAAAAATATGATAAACGTAACTGAAAACAAAAAAAAAAAAAGAAAAGTAGAAGAGATGATAGTTCTGGTGGGTACAAATAATTCAAGTAGTGACAAATATAGCATGAGAGAAGATATGAAAGGTCTGTTGGAAGAAGCAAGAAAGAAATGTGAGAGTAAAAATCGTTGGATTACTGGCAAGATAGGACAGTACTGAGTTAAGAAGGAGGGCGATGATAGCAAATGACTTCATGCACAGGCAGTGTAGAAGATATGGCTGTGAGTTTTTAGATGTGTGGGCTGTGTTTGATAGCAGAAAAGACTTGTATAAGAAGGATGGCCTGTACTTGAATTCATTTGGCATCAGAAGCCTTGGGGTCGTCTTATTCACAGGGGGGGGGGGGGGGTAACTGGTTGAGAGACCTGCAGTTGCTGTGGCGAAACTGCTGGTACTCTGTTTCCATGAACAGACTTCCACCAATGACTTCCACCTTTGTTAACTCCGTCTAATGACATTAACGGCTGATTCTAAATAAACCAATCAGAACTCTGAAAGAATTCATATGTCTGCAAATCAGTGGCATGGTAAGTTAATGCATTATCAATATTTTGAGAACTAGCACATAAAAATGTCTGAATATAAAAAACGATTGTCATATTCTTCAAAATTCGAGTTAAAATTCATCAATTACACAAACGAACATGAAAATAAAGCTTCAGAGAGACACTTTGGACCTCCTCCCACTGAGTGTATGATTAGACAGTGAAAAAAACATAAAGAACAACTACTCAAGATGTCAAAAAAGAAGAGGGCCTTAAGAGAAAAACTGGCAAAATGCCAAACTTGGAGCAGAGGCTTAAGACTTGGTTTATGGAGCAGGGACAGAGTGGGATATGTGTGTCAACCAAGCTTATTCAATATGAGGCAAAAAGGTTTCAAGAGAAATGAACAATGTTGATTTCAAAGGAAACACAAAATGGTGCTTCAACTTCATGAGGAGAGAAGGGTTGGCCATAAGAACATGAACCAGAAAATGATATGTCTGGAACTGAGAGTGATGCATAATTTTTTAGTATGTATCTTAAAAATATTACCTAATTACTAAATATACTTTGAATATTTAAAAAATATATCAAATATGTTCTGTTTTATGTTTAAAATATTGATTTCTTAATTTTTGGTTCAATAAAAGTAGGGTGCATCTTATACATGAAAAAATGTGGTACTTCTTGGTATGGGACCTAATGCAGAGAGTCAGGGAAATAAGATCAAGGGAGGAATAGGAAAAAGGTGTGCGAAAGTTCAGCTATGGTACACAAATGTGATACAGATATGAATATCTTGGAATATGGTTATGTATGTGGCAAAGAGGTGGAAAAATATGCTTTAGGTTCCGATGTTTTAAGTATGTCTGGGAAGGGAAAAGAGAAAATTCGAGAAAAAGACCAAATATATTGCATTGTTGGGGGATCTAAATAGCAGAGTAGGAAATGACTGTCAGACATACAAAAATATTTTAGGAAAATTTGGAGAAAAGAGCAAAGCTAATAATAATGGCAATAACCAGTTAGATTTCTGCTCAGGACACAGACTGGTTATTACTAACACAATGTTTCAACATAAAAATGTGCACAAATTCACATGGAGAGAAGAGACAAGGAATAAGAAAATTCTCATTGACGATGTTATTGTTGATAGTGATGTTTTCCCACTGGTGCAGGACACTAGAGTGTACAGAGGATTTGAAATTGGAAGTGATCACCATTTAGACTTGAACAGGATAAAATTGAATTTCATATTGAAAAGAAGAACATGTAAGAAAGTTTTAAAGAGAATAAAAGTTGAACAGCTCTCAGAAGTGAACTGTAGACTAAAATACAGAAATAATATTCAAGAAAAAAATGAAAGAGAGTGAGAGCAGGAACCAAACTTTGGAGATTCAGTAGCAAGCCCGGAAGAAAACAATGATTGATTCAGCCAGAGAGGCATGTGGTGATGTCGTGTGCTAGGATAGAAAAATCAGAACTCCATGGTGGACACAGGAATTTAAAGAAGAAACCATATCAAAAGTTCCTCACAAATAAGTCAGCGCATGCTCTTTGAGAATACGGAGACGAATGTAAGAAAGCTAAACACTGTGTAAAACTAGCTAAACAAAAGTCATGGGAAGACTGGTAAGAACATAGAAAATAAATATCAAGAGGGTGGCAAGATATTCTGGAGGTTGTTGAAGAAGTTCAGAAATGGAGGAAAGAGTGCTGTAAAAGGAATTAGAGATGATAAAGGTGACATGAGGGGTGCTTAAGGGTCAAAGCTGTATAACTGAGAGGAGACCTCCACATAGCCTTTAAAGGAATGTGGAGAACCGACCAGGGCTTCTGACCTAATGTCCAATCCTCACCTTCTTGTGGTGCACCCTGTTGGGTATCTACCTAGATACTGAACGAACGAGGATGGGCTGCCAATTTGAGATTTAGCAGACCAAATTGTATTTTTATTGGCTTAAACCAATATAGAAAATGATGGTACAACATAACAAAATTTCATGATGGCTGGGGGCGTGCCCGGTTAAACAAGCCACCCCCCCCCATTGTTTTCGCCAGGAAACCAAGTCGAACAGCGAAAAGTCAGCTACTGGAACAAATCTGAAAACACACCCCAACTCAACATCACCAGAGTCAAACATCGGTACTATCAACATAAGAAGCCTGAATGGCAAAGAAATGGAGCTAGCTGAAGAATTAGATAAGTACCAGATCGACATAATAGGGGTGACTGAAACCAAAAAAGACAAAAACTGGTGAGATCTTTCTGAGCAATAAATACAAAATTTTATATTCAAGAAATGACAATCAAGGAAAAGAAGAAGTAGCCATAATATTCAACACAAAATATGAGGCTAATCTTCTTGAATGGCAGTCAGTCTCAAGTAGAGTGATGTGGGCAAATATGAGAATGGGGAACTGGAGACAATGAGACTTATTTGAGCCTATGGTCCCACAGAAGGTTCTCCTAAGGTAGAAGTGGAGGAATATTTTGAGGCTTTAGAAAAAGCAACTGACACAATGAAAAAGGAAAAGTTGGTCCTTGTTGGGGATCTAAATAGCAGAGTAGGAAATGATTGAGATATACAAAAATATTTTGGGAAAATTTGGAGAAAAGAGCAAAGCAAATAATACTGGCAAATACTTGTTGGATTTCTGCTCAGGACATGGACTGGTTATTACTAACACCATGTCCTAACATAAAAATGTGCACAAATTCACATGGAGAGAAGAGGCAAGGAATTAGAAAAGTCTCATTGACTACGTTATTGTTGATGGTGATGTTTTCTCTCTGATGCAGGACACTAGAGTGTACAGAGGATTTGAAATTGGAAGTGATTACCATTTAGTCTTGGGCAGGATAAAAATGAAGTTCATATTGAAAAGAATAACATGTAAGAAAGTTTTAAAGCGAATAAAAGTTGAGCAGCTCTCAGATGTAAACTGTAGACTAAAATACACAAAGATTATTGAAGAAAAAACGACAGAGGTATTTCCCTAATGAGTGTTCCTGGCAAGATCTATGCAAGTATACTTGAGAAACGGTTGAGAAGAATTGTGGAAGAAAAGCTTGGTGAGAACAATCTGGATTGAGGCCAAATACAGGCTGTAAGGATCAGATCTTCACTTTACGACAAATAGTCGAGAAAGCATGAGAATATAACAAAGATCTGTATTTAAGTTTTGTCAATCTGGAAAAGGCATATGACAAGGTGCCAAGAGAGAAGCTATTCAATACGCTACAGTTATATGGTGTCAATGAGGCATTATATCAAGCAATAGTCTGTATTTGAGTTATAAGTCGGCAGTTAGAATTGCAGGAAGTACAGGAAGATGGTTTAATGTTAAATCTGGTGTGAGAGAAGGATGTACATTATCCCCTCTGTTTTTCGTTATCTATATGGATCACATTATGAAGGAAAGTGGTATTAAACATGATATCAGAATTGGAGATGTTAATGTCAGCTCTTTGCTTTATGCAGACGATGTTATACTTCTAAATAAATCCACTACAAGTTTGCAAGATTCCCCCACTAAACTGAATAACTGTTGTAATAGATATATTATGAAGGTTAGCAATAAAAAGACAAAGACAATGAAAATACGTAGAATCGTTGAATGTCAACTGCGTTGTGAATTGAGAACCTGTGGAACAAGTAAAACATTTCAGCTACTTAGGTACGATTTTTAGCAAAGGTGGTAAATTAAATATGGAAATAGACAACAGAATCAACAAAGCTGGTAGGGTAGGCAGTCAATTGAATAAATTCATATGGAATAAAAAAGAAATTAGTCAGAACACTAAATTAGCTGTATACAAGGTAGTGTTCAAACCAGTTTTAACCTATGGATCTGAGAGCTGGGTCAGAAATAAAACACTTGACCAAAGACTAGAGACCACAGATATGAGAGTCCTGAGAAAGATTGTAGGCGTGAACAGATGGCATCAATGGCAATATCATATTAAAAACGAGGATATTAGGAAAGAACTTGACATTGTCGGCATCCAGGAATGCGTTTGCAGAGCTAATCTCAGGTGGTATGGTCACTTAAACAGAATGGGCAAGGAAAGATTAGCAAAACAAGTGTTCTATGCCAGGTTGGCAGGAAAACAACCCAGAGGAAGACCAAGATATAGGTGGATTGATATGGTACAAAGTGCCTTAGAAGATAGAAATATCATCATCATCATCATCAAATTCCTGCCATGTACCCTCAAGTGGTGTACAGGATATGACAGTACTACATGAAAAAATTACATCATTACTAACTTCCTATCTACAATTTTCCTCCAAATCAGTCTGTTACTTGACAAGACTCCAACATTATCAGATCTTATATTTCTATCGTCTAAGGCACTTTGTACCGTACCAATCCACTTATATCTTGGTCTTCCTCTGGGTCGTTTTCCTGCCAACCTGGCAGAGAACACTTGTTTTGCTAATCTTTCCTCTCCCATTCTATTTAAGTGACCATACCACCTGAGATTAGCTCTGCTAACACATTCCTGGATGCTGACAATGTCAAGTTCTTTCCTAATATCCTCATTTTTAATATGATATTGCCATTGATGCCATCTGTTCACGCCTCTAATCTTTCTCAGGACTCTCATATCTGCGGTCTCTAGTCAAGTGTTTTACTTCTGACCCAGCTCTCAGATCCATAAGTTAAAACTGGTTTGAACACTGTCTTGTATACAGCTAATTTAGTTTTCCCGATTAATTTCTTTTTTATTCCTTATGAATTTATTCAATTGACTTCCCACCATATCAGCTTTGCTGATTCTGTTGTCTATTTCTATATTTAATTTACCATCTTCAGTAAAAATCGTGCCTAAGTAGCTGAAATGTTTTACTTGTTCCACAGGTTCTCCATTCACAACACAGTTGACATTTTCAATGATTCTGCCTATTTTCATTGTTTTTGTCTTTTTATTGCTGACCTTCATACCATATCTATTACAAGAGCTATTCAATTTAGTCAGAGAATCTTGCAGACTTGTAGTGGATTTATTTAGAAGTATAACATCATCTGCATAAAGCAAAGAGCTGACATTAACATCTCCAATTTTGATATCAGGTTTAATACCACATTCCTTCATAATGTGATCCATATAGATAATGAATAACAGAGGGGATAATGTACATCCTTGTCTCACACCACATTTAACATTAAACCATCTTCCTGTACTTCCTTCAATTCTAACTGCTGACTGACAACTCAAATAAAGACTAAGTATTGCTTGATATAATGCCCCATTGACACCATATAACTGCAGCGTATTGAATAGCTTCTCTCTTGGCACCTTGTCATATGCCTTTTCCAAATCGACAAAATTTAAATACAGATCTTTGTTATATTCCCATGCTTTCTCGACTATTTGTCGTAAAGTGAAGATCTCATCCTGACAGCCTCTATTTGGCCTAAATCCAGCTTGTTCTTCCACAATTCTTCTCAACCGTTTCTCAAGTATACTTGCATAGATCTTGCCAGGAACACTCAGTATCGAAATACCTCTGTAATTCTCACATTCCGTTTTATTTTCGTTTTTATATATGGTTACTATGAGAGCTCTACTCCAATCAACCGGAATTCTTCCCTCTGTCCAGGCTTTCTGAACTATGCAGTGCAGCCACTGTAAGACTCTTATACCACCATGCTTCAGCATTTCTGGTCGAATATCATCTACTCCTGCTGCCTTTCCACATTTCAAGCCTTTGATGGCTTTTTCTACTTCAAGTATAGATATGTATTCCTGACTGCATGCCTGGTCAGTGTTTTTTTATCACTGTGCTGTCATCACTGCTTGTTTCATTTAGCAGTTTTTCAAAGTAATTACTCCATACTTCAAGGATATCTTTTTCTCCTGTTTTCATGTCACCTTTATCATCTCTAATTCCTTTTACAGCACTCTTTCCTCCATTCCTAAGCTTCTTCAACAACCTCCAGAATATTTTGCCACCTTCTTGATATTTATTTTCTATATTCTTGCCAAAGTCCTCCCATGACTTTTGTTTAGCTAGTTTTACACACTGTTTAGCTTTCTTACATTTGTCTCTGTATTCTGTAAGAATAAAAGCTGACTTATTTGCCAGGAACTTTTGATAAGCGTTCTTCTTTTCCTTCACTGCCTCTTTAACTTCCTGTGTCCACCAGGGAGTTCTGATTTTTTTATCCTTGCACACAACCTCACCACATGCCTCTCTGGCAGAATCAATCAATGTTTTCTTCAGAGTTTGCCACTGAATCTCCAAAGTTTGATTCCTGTTCTCAAACTCTTTCATTTTTTCTTCAATAATCTTTGTGTATTTTAGTCTACAGTTCACATCTGAGAGCTGCTCAACTTTTATTCGCTTTAAAACTTTCTTACATGTTTTTCTTTTCAATATGAAATTCAATTTTATCCTGCTCAAGACTAAATAGTGATCACTTCCAATTTCAAATCCTCTGTACACTCTGGTGTCCTGCACCAGGGAGAAAACATCACTATCAACAATAACATAGTCAATGAGACTTTTCTTATTCCTAGCCTCTTCTCTCCATGTGAATTTGTGCACATTTTTATGTTGGAACATGGTGTTAGTAATAACAAGTCCATGTCCTGAGCAGAAATCCAACAGATATTTGCCATTATTATTAGCTTTGCTCTTTTCTCCAAATTTTCCCAAAATATTTTTGTATGTCTCACAATCATTTCCTACTCTGCTATTTAGATCCCCAACAAGGACCAACTTTTCCTTTTTCATTGTGTCAGTTGCTTTTTCTAAAGCCTCAAAAAATTCCTTCACTTCTACCTTAGTAGAACCTTCTCTGGGACCATAGGCACAAATAAGTCTCATTGTCCAGTTCCCAATTCTCATATTTGCCCACATTACTCTACTTGAGACTGACTGCCATTCACGAAGATTAGCCTCATATTTTGTGTTGAATACTATGGCTACTCCTTCTTTTCCTTGATTGTCATTGCCTGAATATAACATTTTGTATTTATTGCTCAGAAAGATCTCACCAGTTTTGGTCTTTTTTGTTTCAGTCACCCCTATTATGTCGATCTGGTACTTATCTAATTCCTCAGCTAGCTCCATTTCTTTGCCATTCAGGCTTCTTACGTTGATAGTACCGATCTTTAACTCTGGTGATGTTGAGTTGGGGTTTGTTTTCAGATTTGTTTCAGTAGCTGACTTTTCGCTGTTCGCCCTGGTTCCCTGGCAAAAACAACGGGGGCCTTGTTTAACCGGGCGACGCCCCAGCCGGCATGAAATTTTGTCATGTTGTACCATCATTTTCTATTTTGGTTTAACCAATAAGAATACAATTTGGTCAGCTAAATCCCAAATTGCCAGCCCATCCTCGTTCGTTCAGTATCAAAGTAGATACCCAACAGGGTGCAACACGAGAAGGTGAGGATTGGACATCAGGTCAGAAGCCCTGGTCGGTTCTCCGCATTCCTTTAAAGGCTATGTGGGGGTCTCCTCTCATTTATACAGCTTTGACCCTTAAGCACCTCTTCTAAGCACCCAGATCTAGGATAGAAATATAAGATCTGATAATGTTGGAGTCTTGACAAGTAACAGACTGATTTGAAGGAAAATTGTAGATAGGAAGTTAGTAATGATGTAAATTTTTCATGTAGTACTATCATATCGTGTACACCCCTTGAGGGTACATGTCAGGAATTCGATGATGATGATGATGAAGGTGACATGAAAAACAGGAGAAAAAGATATCCTTGAAGTATGGAGTAATTACTTCGAAAAATTGCTAAATGAAACAGGGATGACAGCATGCAGTCAGGAATACATATCCATACTTGAAGCAGAAAATGCCATGAAAAGCCTGAAATGTGGAAAGACAGCAGAAGTAGATGTTATTCAACCAGAAATGCTGAAGTATAGAGATATAAAAGTCTTATAGTGGTGGCACTGCATAGTTGAGAAGGCTTGTACAGAGCAACGAATTCCAGATGATTGGTGTAGAGCTCTCACAGCACCCATACATAAAAAGAGAAATAAAACTGAAGGTGAGAATTACAGAGTGTTTCTAGTAAGATTTATGCAGGTATACCTGAGAAACAGTTGAGACGTATTGTGGAGGAGAAGCTTGGTGAAGAACAAACTCGATTCAGGCCAAATAGAGGCTGCCAGGATCAGATTTTTACTTTACGACAGATAGTTGAGAATTCATGGGAATATAACAAAGATCTGTATTCAAGTTTTGTAGATCTGGAAAAGGCATATGACAAGGTGCCAAGAGAGAAGCAATTCCAAATGCTACAGTTATATATTGTTAATTGGGCATTATATCAAACAATACTTAGTTTTTATTTCAGTTGTAAGTCAGCAGTTAGAATTGAAGCAAGTACAGAAAGATGGTTTAATGTTAAATCTGGTGTCAGACAAGAATGTACATTGTCCCCTCTGTTATTCATTATCTATATGGATCATATTATGAAGGAAAGTGGTATTAAACATGATATCAAAATCGGAGGTGTTAATCTCTGCTCTTTGCTTTATGTGGATGATGTTATACTTCTAAATAAATCCGCTACAAGTCTGCAAGATTCCCTGACTAAATTGAATAACTGTTGTAATAGATATGGTATGAACATCAGTAATAAAAAGACAAAGACAATGAAAATAGGCAGAAACATGGAGAATGAAGAACTTATAGAATAAGTAAAACATTTCAGCAATTTAGGCATGATTTTTAGTGAAGATGGCAAGTTCATCATCTTCATCATCTTCCTTATACCCTCTTTTACCTTGTGGTGTCGATTGTCCATTGATCATCAGACCTCACTCCATTTACAGGATAAGGTGGTCAGCCTTATGCCCCGGTGTATCCTATGGCCTGTAGTGTTGAGTTCTCAATGCCAGTTTGCCTGCTTTGCGGGATGAAAAACCCCAGAATAAACTGGGGAAAAAACCCTGCTGTCTACACCCAAGACTGGCTAACTTGGCTATGGCTGAGGAAGATCCTTCAGCTCCTCACGTCACCGACGGGAATCGAACCTAGGACACTCCTTCCCCAGGCATATGGTTG
Source organism: Typopeltis vanoorti (assembly GCF_054136105.1). NCBI lineage: Eukaryota > Metazoa > Arthropoda > Arachnida > Uropygi > Thelyphonidae > Typopeltis > Typopeltis vanoorti. Next base: position 5,659,735 of record NC_143549.1, on the reverse strand, counting down.
CGAAGCGCATAGCCACTAGGCTAACCACGCGGACCAGATGGCAAGTTAAATATGGAAATAGACAACAGTATCAACAAAGTTGGTATGGTAGGAAGTCAACTGAATAAATTTATATGGAACAAGGGAGAAATTAGCCAAAACAATAAATTAGCTATATACAAGACGATGCTTAAAACAATTTTAACTTATCGATTAGAAGCTGGATTAGAAGTAAAACACTTGACCAAAGACTAGAGACTGCAGATATGAGAGTCCTGAGAAAGATTAGAGGCATGAACAGATGGCATCAATGGCAATATCATATTAAAAATGAAGATATTACGAAAGAACTTGATATTGTCAGCATCCAGGAATGAATTAGCAGAGCTAATCTCAGGTGGTATTGTCACTTAAACACAATGGGAGAGGAAAGATTAGCAAAATAAGTGTTCTCTGCCAGGTTGGCAGGAAAAAGACCCAGAGAAAGACCAAGATATACAGTAAAAAGTGCCTTAGAAGAGAGAAATATAAGACCTGGTAATATTGGAATCTTGACATTTAACAGACTGATTTGGAGGAAAATTGTAGATAGGAAGTTAGTAATGATGTAAATTTTTCATATAGTACTATCATATCCTGTACACCTCTTGAGGGTATACATCAGGAATTTGATGATGGTGATGATGAGTATTTTCAGGAATGGGGCAACTCATATAACAAAGTGGAAAAACTTCCGACAACTATCTCTAATCCAAAGTATTTTAATTTATTTATTTATTCTTATGCAAAAGGAATACAAAGCAGCTACAGGTCAATGTCCAGTCTAGAAAGCCAATCCAGGCCCTCATCTCTCACCTCGTGGATGTCCTGGAGGCCACCACCATGAAATTGACACCTTGGGCAGTCATTCACAATATGAGTGATTGTCTGGGCCACGGGGAACAATCACAATAAGGATGATCTGCTAGTCTCCATTTATGTAGGTGGTAGCCAAATCTGCCCTGGTTAGTTCTGGTCCTGTTGATGGATGACCAAATCTTCCTAGGAAGAGCAAAACCAGGCTGCAGAGCATAGGATTCTTCAACCGGGAAGATACAATCCTCCATTTGTTGGACCAGTGTTCTCTCCACAAGTCAGATGTTGATGGTAAGTCAGCTGAAGAGAGTTCATTCATGGACCAGAAAGGGTTTCTTGATTTTAGATGAAAACTAGGCAGATTTATGAGAGTCTGGAGCTGGGGCCGGAGTGGATTGCTCATTGCTTTATTAAATTCCTTAACTGAGGCTTGTCTTCTCCATATATTTGGTGGAGCAATGTTAGATAGGAGAGGCAGCCAGGTGAGAGAGGTGCTTTTCGGTGTCCCAATAATTGTGCACATAGTAGAATTTAGCTGGGTGGCTATAATGTTAGTGTACACACATTTCTTTCGCAGACAGGGGCACAGTATTCTGCTGCAAAGAATGTGAGGGCTAGAGGACCTCCTTAGGACTTCTGCACCACAACCACCCAGGTTGTTCCAACAAGCCTTTAAATGATATTATTTCTCGTTTTAATTTTGTTGGGCAGGTTGGTGATGTGCCTTTTATAGGTTAATCTTCTGTCCAGGCTCACTCCAAGGTATTTTGGGTGAGGCTGATGTTCTACCATTTAGCCACAGAAAGAGAGGTTGAGGTGTCGATTTGCCTCTGCATTGTTAAGTTTTTGCTGGATTTGGCTTCAGGTACCACTGCTTGAAGTACTCTTCCTGAATGTGCAGGTCTGTGTTCAAGGTTGATTCCAGGTTGTCAAAGGAAGTAGATTGGTGTAGGATCACTAGGTCATCGGCATATGTAATTTGCTTGAGCTGTTATATGGTAAGTCAGACACGTAGATGTTAAAGAGTAAAGGGGCTAATACAGAGCCCTGTGGGAGATCATTGGGAAGGAATCTGGACCTACTCTTTTTTCACCAATATGGACCCAGATCTTTCCGTTGGAGAGAATGTATTCAAAAAGCTGAAAATTTTTTTCTACTTTATAATACTGCTTAGCTTTAGGAGGAGGCCCGTGATCCAAACTGTGTCATAAACTGATGTTACGTCAATGACAAGTGACACCAGATTTAAGTTTCTTCTGGACAATTCTTTCAAAGAGCTTAAAGGTGGAGCAAAGCAAGGAGATAGGTCATAGATTTTTGACATCATTTAGGTCTTTCCCTGGTTTGGGAACTGCAATTATTTTGGCTTCCTGCCACAGATTTGGCAGTTTTTCAGTTGTTATAATTTTTGAGAAAAGGGCGGCCAGCCATGTTTGACCTCATTGGCCGAGATGTTTTTGAAACTCAGGGAGGATACCCTTCACTCCTGCAGCTTTGCTATTCTTGGTGAGTTTTAAGGCTTCCTGTACTTCTTCCCAAGATACTGGGAATACAAGTTCAGGAGGCACAGGGCCCATCTTCAGGTTTTTACTGATGGAAGATTGCACAGTTATTTTCTTGAGAGAGCCGAGATGTATTTTAGAGGTTATGAATAAATAATTAGCCATTTGATCAGGAGTTATCTCTGAGGTTTGTTTGTGTGTGTGTGTGTTTTTCTGCCACTCCCCTTAGTTTTCTTAGAAGTGCCCAGCTTTTCTGGCTAGATTTCGTGAAGTCAAGTTCATGGATGGTTGAGATCCATCTTTCCTTTCTGTCCAGCATTTCTATGAGTGCCTTAGCAACATTTGGGTCTTCATATTTGGCTGAACGTTTCCTCAGTTTCCCTATTCACATGAGAATAGGGAAACTGAGGAAATTGTTTTCTATAGCCTCTAGGAATAGAGGCTTTGGCTGTAGTTTTGATTAGTTTAACAAATTGGGGATAGCAACTGGGGTGGGTGGTATTGCAGTAATGATTGGCTCAATTTGTTTCTCAAATACATTCCAGTTAGATCTGCGAAAGTTCCACCTAGCGATTGGTGTTCTATTGATGATTGTGATTGACGTGCCTGTCTCTATTAGTGTAGGACAATGCTGGCTATTAGGGAATCTGTTGAGGATGGGTCTGGTTGTTGGCAGAGTCTTGGAGACTGAAGTATTTTAATAATAAGGTGTGACACCTTTTGGCTACTCATATATGAAAATATGACTTCTGCATTACTTGAACTTTAGTATCACCTCTCTGGGTCTGGTTCCCACTGATGAGACCACAATAAAGATCAAAACTGGTCTGGGTAGTGACCCTTCCCATAAAGCACAGCATTATACATGTCCATAAGGATATGTGCTCTGCATTATGGGATACTAAGACAAGTGATGTGAAGTCGTTAGCTTCCACATACGAGTTGCCCAAGTCCTCAAAATATTTCAGGTGCAAACTGTGTTTGCTTACACTTGGATAAAGGATTAAACCAAGTATATAATTTCTCAGTATGTCAAATTTATAGTATAACCAAGTTGAAAAACTTCCAATACCTTCAAAGGTTATTTGAAGGTCTCCTCTTAGTCATACAGCTTTGACCCTTAAGCACCCTAATGAAATTTAAATCTTGTAAATATGAATGTGATACTATTGTAGTACACTTTGTAAGTACAGCAATTATTAACTGATTTTCATTTCAACTTTATGTAACCGGTATTATTTCTACTAACAGTATAAACGGCCCCGCCTACTTCCTATATGGGAACAAATAGGCGTTAGCTGATTTTTTTTTTTATTTTTTACCTGTTTAATTAATAATCCAGTTTCACTGATAATAATGTCCTATATCATTGTCCTATAAACTTTTCCTATATCATTTCTACTAACATATTTTATTTAATCAAATAATTTACATGGAATGATATAATTGGCGGTAAAGTCATTCAAGATTTGGTGAATAATCTAGCAAGGTTCTGGAACTAAGGGTGCTGGAAAATCTGTAATATTTGAGTCTATAGTTCATCTTTGAAAGCTGATCAACTCACTCCTCTTAAAACTTGACTACAATTTTGTTTTCAATGTGATATTCAATTTTATCATGCCAAAACTAAATGATCATTTCCAATTTCAATTGCAACATCACTGACTATTAACATAGTACAATTTTTGCATCATATATAAATACCTTAATTATGAATAAGAGATGTTAGTATGGAGACTGGCTATCTGATAGGTATCAACAAGTTGTGTATGGGGGAGCAATATCCAGGAAAAGGAAAGTCACTAGTGGAGTGCCTCAGGGGTCTGTTTTAGGTCCATTACTGTTTAACTTTTATATTAATGATATATTTGAAGATTTGGATGGAGATATTCAGCTGTTTGCAGATGATGCAAAATTGGGACGAACCATGAAGTGAAGTGAAGATGTTGTGGCCTTACAGGAAGACTTGAATAGATTGAGTGATTGGGCACGGAAATGGGGATGCGAGTTCAATGTTGCAAATGTAAGGTTTTAAAATTTGGAAAACAAAGATGGAATGCAGAATTTATGCTTGGTGAGAATATATTGTTGGAGGTAGAGGAAATAAGAGATCTGGGGGTGATAGTGGATAAGGATCTAAAATTTAGGGGACACATCGCCAAAATTGTAAAGACAACACAAAGGCTTCTGGAAATGATGCGGAGGACACTGACGTGTAGAAGTAGGAAGATTCTTGTTCCATTGTATAAGGCTTTGATTAGGCCACACATGGACTATTGTGCCCAGATTTGGTCACCGGGTTTTCAGAAGGATGAAGAGTTGTTGGAAAGGTCCAAAGGCGACTGACTAAGGTAGTTTCTGACCTCTGGGATGTCGAGTATGAGAAAAGATTGAGAAGATGTAATTTGCAGAGTCTGGTGGACAGGAGGAAGAGGGGAGATATGATAGAGACCTACAAGTTGGTAAGGGATTGTTATAGGATCAATGCTGGAGAAGTTTTACAGAGAATAGTGGGAGATCAGGGGAGAACCAGAGGTCATCCCTGGAAACTGTATAAAGAGGGTGTGAGTAGGGGAGTGAGAGGCAGATTTTTTTCGTGCAGAGTTGTGAATGATTGGAATGCCTTGCCTGAGAGTGTGGTGTCTGCAAAGAGTTTGAATGTGTTTAAAACATGCTATGATGAGTGTGTGTGTGTGTGTGTGATAAAAGGACCTCCCAGATGAGTCTTTGACTCCATGAGGTCTTGGGGTGGTAATAATAATAACAATAATAATAATAATACTTACTTGTGTAGAATATATATTACAAGCTGACCATCGTATCATAGCACCTAATAAATGTAATGTCTCTATCAATACCTGGAAAAAAAATTAAACGTTACAAAAGCACAATATTCTGTCCATAATAATAATTTCCTATGAAAATTTCATAAATACATAAATTTATATAAACATGGATGGGTTACAAAAAAAAAAAACATTATAAATATGATAATAAAATGAAGGATATTAAGAATTCATCCATTTTATAGCCAAATAAAAAAATAAAAATAAAAAATTCATTAGGAAATATGAGAAGAGGAGTTCTGGCATTGGAGTTTTTTCCTATGCATTACTTAAAACACACAAATTCGAAACAGCTGTCAGGTTTCACTAGCCTGACAACTGTTTCAAATTGGTTCTCATCAGAGACCAGGATTAATTACTTGTTCAAACTGCTAAGTTCCAAAAACTAGCTAGTGACTTAAGAGAATCACTCCCTCTCGTGTAGATCTGCCCTCTGCCCAATCACACTGAGTTGAGCTCCAGCCAGCACAACCACAGGCAATGTCCACCACCAAGTGTCAGCTCAAAGCAGTGGGCAAAAACTCACTAGGTATCGAACATCAACTCAGCTGAGGGACCAACAAAGCCTACCAGTGTGCATAGACCAACTGTTCTCAGAGATCAGGAAATTTAATTTGTTTAATTTGTAAAAATAAATAAGCAACAAAAAATAAAAAAAAATAAATGACCTCACATTGATTATCACCTCACAACAAAATCTGTACCTACTTCAACATTCATGGCCTAAACAATCATATCTACAGTCATTTAAATCTGAATTACTATTCTCTGTTAAGCTCTGTTAGGGATAAACAGGGCTAGGATTCTGTTTATCCATAAACAGAAATCAACAAAAATTAAATAAATAACCTCACATTAATTCTCATAAAATATATATATATGTTAAAGATACCAAGATGAGAGAAATATATCTTTCTCTCATCCAGAGATTTTTATTAAGAAGGTCAAGCACCTTTTGTCTACTTGTATATGAGATATATAAGACTTCTGCATTACTTCAACCATGGTATCTCTCCCTGGTCTGGCTCCGACTATAGAGACCTCAATAAAGGCCGAAACTGGTCTGGGTAGTGGCCCTTTCAATTATGCATTGCATTATAAAAATATATATATATATATATATATGTTAAAGATACCAAGATGAGAGAAATACATCTTTCTCTCATCCAGAGATTTTTATTAAGAAGGTCAAGCACCTTTTGTCTACTTGTATATGAGATATATAAGACTTCTGCATTACTTCAACCATGGTATCTCTCCCTGGTCTGGCTCCGACTATAGAGACCTCAATAAAGGTCGAAACTGGTCTGGGTAGTGGCCCTTTCCATTATGCATTGCATTATAAAAATATATATATATATATATGTTAAAGATACCAAGATGAGAGAAATACATCTTTCTCTCATCCAGAGATTTTTATTAAGAAGGTCAAGCACCTTTTGTCTACTTGTATATGAGATATATAAGACTTCTGCATTACTTCAACCATGGTATCTCTCCCTGGTCTGGCTCCGACTATAGAGACCTCAATAAAGGTCGAAACTGGTCTGGGTAGTGGCCCTTCCCATTATGCATTGCATTATACATGCCTGAAGGGGGGGGTGGGGAGGGTTGCATTGCGGGATACATACTAAGTCAAGTGATATGAAATCATCAGCCTCTATATATAAGTAGCTCAGACGTGAATGTATGTCAAGCGCAAAACTTTGTTTTGTTTACTTGGGAAAAGGATTAAAACCAAGTATATATATAAAATTTCTTGGTATCTTTAAAGCATAATACACCCAAGGTAAAAAACTTTCTACATATACATTATATATATGTATCTCCCTTCCATCTGTTACAGATGGGTTGGGTCTCCTCCTAATGAGGAATAACGGCGAAATAATGCAACTGGCACGTCACTCCTCTGCTGCATCCTTAATGGAGGTATTCATGACTGTAGTCAGTGTGTGTGTTCATGGGGCCGGTTTGCCTGCTTGCAAGATGAAAAAATTCCCAGATAAAGTGGGGGAGAACCCTACTGCCCGTGCCCAAGACTGGGTAACTTGGCTATGGGTGAGGAAGGTTCTTGAGCTCCTCATGTCTCCGATGGGAATTGAACCTAGGACACTCCTTCCCTCAGGTATATGGTTGCGAAGCGCACAGCCACTAGGCTAACCGTGCAGCTAACCATCCATATATATTATATATATATTATATACACACACACACACACACATATATATATGTAGTTACAGATATATAGTGGTAACAGATTATATATATATCTGTAACCACTTCACCAACATTTGTGACAAACAGCAACATCAAAAATATGCACCACTACCTACAGTCATCTCATCTAAGTCAGAATTAATGTTATAACAGATCCCAGCTGGCAATCTCAACAACCACTATCCAACTCAAATGCCCAAGCTACACATTAAACAGTTCCTTTTGACACAAAGTTATTGTGCATTCATCAGAAATGACATTCTGATGCAATCTCATTTCCGAGATTGCAAAACCTTGAATTTCTCCGCTACCATTTGATCTGCTTTGACTCAAAGTTTCCTTACAAAACTAACCTATTAATTTTATTTGAAATGCATATTATTCTCCTAACTCCTGTAACCAATCTGGCCTCTTCAATTCTCTCTCTCTCTCTCTCTCTCTCTCTCTCTCTAAATCTTTATTTCCCAAAGTCAAAATAGAATAATATATGCACGTAACCACAAGAAAGATATTTATTTAACCAAGTATTTCAGTCTGGAAATAGCAGACCATCCTCAGTGGTATTACAAAAACAGTTTAAAAAAATACAAGCTAGAATACTAACAATAGATCGTTAAAAATAGAACACGCACGTGATGTTATATCACTAAGTATGAAACAAAATATTTTGAAGTAGAGACATGATTGGAAAAAAAAAATAATAATAATAATAATAATTAATGAGTAATCTTGATTAGACTTTCCCAGATTTTTGATATAGATATACAGTCATTACGATTCAGGTTGGGACAATGGAGCAAGGCCTCCACGCTTTCTTGAACAAACGTTCGAACCTATAACGGGATCTATGTAAGAGGCGAATCCTGGACCTTATCCCAGTCCCAGGATCTTACATAGATCCTGTTATAGGTTCGAACGTTTGTTCAAGGAAAGCGTGGAGGCCTTGCTCCATCGTCCCAACCTGAATCGTAATGACTGTATATCTATATCAAAAATCTGGGAGAGTCTAATCAAGATTACTTATTGATTTTTTTTTTTTTTTTTTTTCCAATGATGTCTCTACTTCAAAATATTCCATTTCATACTTAGTGATATAACATCACATAGCGTGTTCTATTTTTAATGATCAATTGTTAGTATTCTAGCTTGTATTTTTTTAAACTGTTCTTGTAATACCACTGAGGATGGTCTGCTATTTCCAGACCGAAATATTTGGTTAAATAAATATCTTTCTTGTGGTTACGTGCATATATCATTCAGTCTTATGTCACAAGTATCCTTAAAACAGCAAAGTCAAAATAGCCTAATAGTGAAGTCATCTTTCATGTTGACTTCAACATTTGCAACTCAAATTAGCTTCCCTTCACCAGTTTCACTGACCAAGCAGGCAAAGATGCCAAATTATTTGCCAATAGCAACAACCTAACACAGATCATCAATCTCCTTATCAGAATATGTGACAATCTCCTCCACTCTGCCAACACACTATCTCTTCTTGGCAAGCTCTCCTTCCAAATATAATAAGGATACACAACCTCAAACAAGTCTTCTTTGCCATAAACAAACTTCACCCAACAGTTTCTTATGTCCTTTGGCAATACAAGGATGCCTTCTGTGACTTCAATTAGTCTTTTCCATGGCCTGACTACCACTTTAAGTCTGCTGATCCAAACATCTACACCACCGTTTCCCAAACTATGTTCCACAGAACACCAGTGTTCCCTGGAAAGTGAATAAGTGTTCCGTAGCAAATGATCAAACTTAATATGAGCCTGGAATGGTTATAGCTGCTGCGAGAAGTTCAAACATGTTTGAAAATCAGGCTCTCCTCACTTTGTGTGTGGATTGTGCTATTAAGGCCAGTGCGCAATGGCCTTTACTCAGCCGCCTGCAGTTATCAACACCTCCAAACGCAAGTCAAGCATGGAGGTATCTATCTAGGAAATGTGAGTTCACAATCCAGGTCAATGCGATGCGCTGCAGCCCGGAATGCCAGTAGTGTGCACTGTTGCATTTTTGCGATGCGATACAGCTTGTGGCGGCAACAGTGAGCACTTAGCTTTACACCAAATACAAGACTGATGATACTCGATTCTAAGCAAGGTATTCCATTAAAATTAATCTGGACATAATATTTGTAACTCTTCTTTGCACCCTTTCCACAGTTATTATTCAGAAGCTGTGGAAAGGGTGCAAATCTGAGAGACCAAATCTGCACAATAATCCAAGTGTGGTCTTATCTAAGCCTTATAAAGAGGCAAAATGAACTGCTTATCCTTACATGTCAAGGTTAACTTCACAATCGCGATTATCCTCTAAGTTGTATTTGCAAATTTTGCTATGTGACCTTTGAACTTCAAATTCCTATCCACCAATATGCCAAGATCTCCTGCATCCTCAGCTTCTTGTAGCATACAACCTTCTCTTATAACCAGGCTAATATGATATGCCACTGGAAATCTAATCAAGCCAAATTGCATAACTTTACACTTACTAACATTAAAGTGACATCCATTTTCAATTGCCCAAATTTCCAGCCTATTCAAATCATTATGTTCAGTTTTTGCCTTATGCACTTCCAACAATGCTTTGCTCAATTGATCAATATCATTCCTTTGCTATCACCTGAAATCAAAAGAAAAAGAGCTGTTGCTAACCAACATCCACCCACACACTTCCTTTCCTAATGAATACAACCTTCAGCTTTGAAATAAAAAAATAAATAACTAAAATAAGTGAACATATTCTTCCTTTCTTTTAAGATCATCATCAAATTCCTGACATGTATGCTTAAGGAGTGAATAGGATGTGATATGAAATATGAAAATATGAAGTACTACATGAAAAACTTACATCATCATTAACTTTCTAGAGTGGTTGGGCACGGAAATGGGGATACGAGTTCAATGTTGCAAAATGTAAGGTTTTAAAATTTGGAAAACAAAGATGGGATGCAGGATTTATGCTTAGTGAGAATATATTGTTGGAGGTAGAGGAAATAAGAGATCTGGGGGTGATAGTGGATAAGGATCTAAAATTTAGGGGACACATAGCCAAAATTGTGAAGACAACACAAAGGCTTCTGGGAATGATGCGGAGGACACTGACGTGTAGAAGTAGGGAGATTCTTGTTCCATTGTATAAGGCTTTGATTTGGCCACACATGGACTACTGTGCCCAGATTTGATCACCTGGTTTTCAGAAGGATGAAGAGATGTTGGAAAGGGTCCAAAGGAGACTGACTGCGCTAATATGCATTACTGCGCTATGGGAATCAGGCAAATTGTAGCTTAGATTGTTGTTCAAGTATGAAGGGTCCAGAACTATTTCTTTTGATTCGATAATTCTTCTTGAACTTCTACAAAAAGAATTCAATAATTCTTCTTCTTCACACTTGAACAACAATCTAAGCTACAATTTGCCTGATTCCCATAGCGCAGTAATACAGTACTGGTGCTCTAAAATTAGCTGTCACACACATTCAATTCATGCCAACGGTAGCATGCAGTCACCTATTCAAATATGATTGTTACTATTCTGCTTCTTTTTGTTAAGCTGGAAAGTCCATTTTTTTTACCTTGTTATTTTTATAAGTCTTATGTTTTTTCTTTCTCACCTGAAGAAGTCGGAGCACTGATGAAACTAGTCGTGATTTATTAAAGTTTTTTGTTATACTTTCTCGGGTTCTAGTCAGTTAAATTAATTTTATAAATGTATACATCCCGAGTAAAGCCTAATTTCAATAATATATATATATATATATATATATATATATAATATTTTAAAGTTTATAAAATAAATAATATATATATATAAAATTATACCAATCAGGAAACAGCAAAACTCATTTGGTATATGTATAAACCCACAAATAAAGATAGATACATTATTATTTGCAGATGATGAAACTGTATTAGCTACATTAGAAGATGATCTACAGAGATCAGTGAAATCATTAAATGAAATTTTAGAAACAATATAATATGAGAATATCAAAAATAATGGCTTTCAAGGGGAAAACTTAATAAGAAGTAAAGCACAGTCATAGATAATAAAATATTAGAGCAAATAAGTACATTTTAAATACCTGAGATGCAACTTATCATACTAAGATGAAAAAGCTATAGACATTGAAATATCAAATTTGTTCAAGTAAATAGCATAATAAGCCAGCCATTTGTTATTGGTTTAGAATATATAATATTCTAAACCAACTTTATTATATGGAAGTGAAACATGGGCCATAAAAAAGAATGAAAAACAGATTCAAACAACAGAAGTGAAATTTCTCAGAAAAACAGCTGGATATACCAAGTGAAACCAAAAGCAAATGATGAAATTTTAAAATTCCTGAATATAAAAGCAATTAACCACTATATAAGTAATTATTATTATTATTATTATTATTCAAGCCTCCATGGAGTCAAAAGACTCTTCGTGGGAGGTCCATTCTAAGAAACACAAAGTCTATCAAAACTCATCGAGAGGAGGTCCCCCCCCCCCAAGAAACACAAAGTCTATCATACCACTCCTTGAACTCATTGACCATTCTCACTCTCACCACTCCATCAGGCAATGCATTCCATGGTTCAACCACCCTCCATGCAAAGACATCACTCCTCACCCTCTTGCTCACAGTTTCCTTTTGTAACTTCCAGGGATGGCTCCTTTTCATGACTCCTTCCCGCTGTTCAACCAAGCGAAAGAACTCCCCAGTGTCAACCCTGTAATCACCTCTCAACAGTTTAAAAGTTTCCATCATATCACCTCTCCATCTATCCACCAAACTCTGCAGTTAACATTCCCTCAGCCGATCCTCATAACTATCATTGTACAGTCCTGAAACCATCTTTGTTATCCGCCTTTGTACCCTTTCTGCAGTTAATTTATCCCCTTCAAATCCTGGGGACCAGATCTGAGAACAATAGTCGAAGTGTGGTCTGATCAGGGTCTTATACAACGGAATGATAACTGGTTTATCTCTGCAGGTCATGGTCTTTCTCATTATTGCAGCAATCCTCTGTGTTACTTTCATCACCTTTGCAATATGTCCCTTAAATTTCAGATTTCTATCAATCATCAACCCCAGATCTCTTGTCTCCCCTACTTCCTCCAGTATAACTCCTCCCATAGAGTATGCAGTGTCCCATCGATGTTTCCCAAACCTCAAGACCTTACATTTTGCTGCATCAAACTGACACTCCCATTCATTTTCCCCATCTATCTAGCTTATTCAAATCCTCTTGCAGTGCTGCCGCATCTGCACTATTACTAATAATCCTTCCCAGCTTCGCATAATCTGCAAACAACTGAATATCCCCTTGCAATCCACTGACAATGTCATTGATATAAAAGTTAAACAATATAGGTCCCAGTACTGAGCCCTGTGGAACCCCACTTGTAACCCTCTGCTTCCTTGAAACTGCCCCACCATACACAACTCTCTGATACCTATCAGACAGCCAATCCTGGATCCAGTTGACCAATCTGACATCCAGACCATGTGCTGCAACTTAAATATCAGCTTATCATGTGGCACCCTTTCAAATGCCTTCGCTAAGTCTAAGAAAATGGCAGTATATGCCTTTCCCTCATCTAATGCTCTTGTAACTTTATCATAAAAGGCTAGCATATTGCTGCTAAAACAAGAGCTCCCCTTCACAAATCCATGTTGACTCTCACAGATAACATTACCCTCATCTGCCCAATGCTGTATATGGTCCTTCACTACTTTCTCCAAGATCTTAACAACTACTGATGACACACAAACTGGTCTATAATTAGACACTTCCAGTCTGCTACCACCCTTATGCAATGGCACCATCTTACCTTCCTTCCATTCCATGGGCAAATTTCCAGCAGCCAGACTTTCATTGAAAAGCCATGTCAAAGGCACTGTCAGTTCCCTAGCACATTCTCTCAAAACTCGTGGTGAAATACCATCCAGTCTCACAGCTTTACTGAGTCTTACTCTACTATGTCCTCTGCATCAGTCACTCTATTTCCCATTTTTATCCCACAATATCATTCTTCCACAGTCATTTCTCCTCCTACTGGCCACATATCTAAAAAATTCCCTAGGATTTTCTTTGGATCTTAGGGCTAATCTGCTCTCATATTCCAGTTTCATCTTCCTTACCATATTAGTCACTCTTCTGGCCCGTGTCTTATACTCTTCATGCATCTTCTCCAGTCTCCTTATATCTCTTCCACAGCCTATTTTTCGCATGCAATTCCTGTTTAATATTGTTTCCTGTAAATATAAACAAAAATGACTAGAACATCTAAATTGAAAGGACAATAGGAGACTGCCAAAAATACTACACAGAATCTATAAAATAAATGAAAAAAGAGGAATTGGAAGACCAGAAAAGCAATGGGACATGAGACTGGAACAGGTCACTTGGCCTAAAATTCATGATAGGAGGAAGAAGAAGAAGACTTATTATATATGATCAAAAATAAAGCTGGCAATTTGACCCAAAAATCAGAAGAACAAACCATTATAAGATGGAAATTTAATGAGACTTTTTGTCAACACAAATCAAACCAAATCTTTGATATCAACAGGGTTTACTTGAGATTTTGAAACCTTTTCCATGGTCCTCAACATGCCTATGAACAGTACTGCAAGATGGTATGACTGAAAAGAGTGGAAGTTTGCTCCAATTCATAAAGTGGTATCGAGACTGAGGTTTCAAAATTACACACATTTGTGTATATCTGAGATTGTGGTTTAGGTGTTGAGAGAGAGAGAGATATCAGTGAAGTTAAGACTAGGATTGAGAATTTATTTCATTACAGCACGAGTAAAAATCCTCCCTTAACAGTCAAGCATAGCTTTATTAAAAGAAAATCGTGTTCTAGTAATGTACTTAAAAGTAAATTATAGGTGATGCATATTGATCTAGATTTTACATGTGTTGCAACAATCTGTAAGGCCTAGGTTGATATTTAAATGGGAAAGATGAATCTGTTAGATATGAGAATGTGTAATCACTGGAGATTTAAATGCAAGAATGGGCAGCATGACTATTCCAGGTATATGCCACAGGTTAATGAAGAAATAATTAATGAAAACGGAATAAATCTATTGTAGTTTGTACAAATAATTAAGAATAAATAATATTCTTTGATCATAAAATACACCACAAAATAATGCGGGAGAAATGCAGGAGGACAAAAATCTGAAACTGACTACAATATAACTAATAAAGGAATCAGGCCAGGAAAGGGGGGGGGGGTGTATGGTGTAAGAGTTCTAACATGCAGATATAGGAATTGACCATAAGTTAGTTCTTGGATATGATCACTTCCATTATGGAATACTAAGGCTATTGGTGTAAAGTCAACAGCCTCTACATACAAGTAGACGAGCATGAAGTAACTTCACAACTAAAGTTTTATGGTTGGGTATAGGATTAAAATGAAAATATAATTTCTTGTCATGTATAATAATATCAGAGCAAACATATGCACAAATGGTCAAAAAATGCATGACTGCAAAAAGTTGGATAAGCAGTAGTTGAAGAAACTGAAAGTTCAGTTTCTATTAGGAAAAACAGCAGGAGTGTCCTGCAAATTTCAGACCAGTGGTTCTTAACCTGGGTGATTGCGCTCCCTTGGGGGCACTGTGAATGCTGAAGGGACTTATAATACTACTAATATAATAAAAGCAAAAAATTCCATATTTAATCTAGCATCCCTATTTATATTGTATGTCTGGCAATATTATTAAAATTTATTTGCTACTTTACTTATTTTTTAGAATTTTTACATTGAAAGTTAAGTAACTGGGCCACTTTTTGGTCTGAATTTTTCTACATTCAAAATAATTAATTTGGGCTATTTTTAGCAGAATCCACTACTTTTATAAACTTTATCTGCTACTTATCTGCCAACCCTTGATTGCAGTTTACATCTAGCCCGTGAAATCGCGTGAGCACTTTGACATTGTGTAGAACTGTAGCCCATTAAAATGAGTCAAAAAAGAAAGTGTAATCAATTCAAGTGGATATTTAAAATATGGAGTTATTCCATCTATAAATAATGAGCAGTTACCAATGTGCTTAATATGTGAAAAAACTTTCTCAAAACAGAGGAATGAAGCCTTCAAGAATGATTGCGCATTTAAGAATAACGCATCCAAATAAAGCAAAGAAGGATGTGGAGTACTTTCTCGAATTAAAGATTAAATTTAAAAATCGTCCTAGACTTAAAGGAATTGGTCACAGTACAAAGTACCCATCAAGAGAAAGGACTTTTGTCTTACAAACTTTCAAAATTAATTGCCAAATGTGGAAAGCCACATACTATTGGCAAAACTCATCTTACCGGCTAAAATGAAGTTTTAGATATGATGATTGGCCCAGGTAAAAGTAATATGACATCGTCAATTCCTCTCAGCAATAGTTCAGTATCAACAAGAATCGATGAAATAGCAAGGGACATTGAAAAAAAAAAAAAAAACTTTGTGATGATTTAAAAACCATGGAATTTTCGTTAAAATTCAATGAGACAAATTAATGTGACAATGAAATTTTGTTAATGGCCTACATTGTTGAAAGTTTATTTTTCACAGTTAGACTATAATAAATTTAGTTTAATCCTTTATCCAAGTGTGAGCAAACAACATTTGCACATGAAAGTATCTTCAAGACTGGGGTAAGGTAGTACAACACTGGGCAACTCATTGCAAAGGTGGACCAAGCTAACATCACTCCTATCTCCGTATCTCCCATAATGCAAAACACATCTCCTTGCAGATATGTATAATGTTATGCATTAAGGGAAGGGCCACAACCCAGACTAGTTTCGACCTTTATTGAGGTCTCTTCAGTGGGAGCCAGGCCCAGAGGTGGAGATACCAGGCAGAAGCAATAGCAAGGTCATCTCTAGCTATAGGAGTTGCCAAACGATGTGCCACCTTTTTATTAAATTACTCTGGATTTAGAGAAAGATGTTGAAAGTTTATTTTTCACTTGGTTAGACAATAATAAATTTAGTTTAATCCTTTATCCAAGTGTGAGCAAACAAAGTTTGCGCCTGAAAGTATCTTCCGGACTGGAGTAAGGTAGTACAACACCAAGCAACTCGTTGCAAAGGTGGAGCAAGCTAACATTACTCCTATCTCAATAAAGGTCGAAACTAGTCTGGGTAGTGGCCCTCCCCTTAATGCATAACATTATACATATCCACAAGGAGATGTGTTTTGCATTTTGGGAGATACTGAGATAGGAGTGATGTTATCTTGCTCCACCTTTGCAACGAGTTGCCCGGTGTTGTACTACCTTACCCCAGTCCTGAAGATACTTTCAGGCACAAACTTTGTTTGCTCACACTTGGATAAAGGATTAAACTAAATTTATTATG
The DNA here is from genome assembly GCF_054136105.1 of Typopeltis vanoorti. Taxonomy (NCBI): domain Eukaryota; kingdom Metazoa; phylum Arthropoda; class Arachnida; order Uropygi; family Thelyphonidae; genus Typopeltis; species Typopeltis vanoorti. The sequence continues at coordinate 5,642,964 of NC_143549.1, read as the reverse complement.
GCCTACATTGTTATATAAATACTACTGAAGAAATTCTTGAAGAGTTTCTGTTTGCTGAACAACTGAAAAATTGTACAATTTTTAAGGTTGTTAAAGACTTTATTGATGCTAAAAACATTCCTCTCACAAATATTATTGCATATGAACCAGCTGTGAATGGTCATCACCATGGATTTATTTATAGCACATTTAAAAAAAGCAGTTCCAAATATCTTTATAATTCACTGCATTGTTCATGGTCAGCACTTAGTTACAAAACATCCTAGCAGGAGACTACATAAGACTTTGGATGATGTTATTAAAGCAGTGAATAAAATAAAAGCCCAGTCATTGAATACCCATATTTTTTGGGAACTTTGGCATGAAAATGAAGAATTTGAGCATTTTTTGCTTCACACTGAAGTTAAAAGACTCTCATATGGAAACTATCTGTGACACTTTAATGATCTCTACAATACTGTTTTTGAATTTCTTAATTCATGTGATGAGAAAATGTGTAATGTTCTAAAAAACGAAAAGGTTGACATCACATATCTTTCCAATATTTTCACCAAATTAAATAACATTAACATCAAATTGCAGGGAAGCAACATGAATCTTATTAAAGCAAAGGGAATTATAAATGTTTTTATCAACAAATTAACATTCTACAAGCAGAATATTGCAAGATGAGATTTTCTGCAATTTCCAAGTCTAGAAATAATACATGATGATTTTATATTAGATAAAGATTTGGATTGTTATTGTTCCTATCTTCTGACACTGAAAGACGACTTGATGATCAGATTCAAAGACGTTGATGAGCAATACAATTGGATCATAAATTCATTTCTTTCTGATGCCACTTCTGTTCATCCAAATTTGTGTGAAGAATTTATGGACTTAAAAACTGATTTTGAAGCTCAAGTACAATTTCAGCAGCATGGGTATGAAAGATTCTGGCCAAACATGCAATGCAAGTATCCCCAGCTTTGGCAAGAAATAAAATTACTGCTCACTGCTTTTACTTCATACTTGGTCGAGATAGGATTCAGCATCATGTTTGCAATTGTTAGCTAAGCAGCAAAATGGATAGCAAATAAGTGAAAGAGGTGACTTCAGACTTCATTTGTCGAACATTGAACCCGATATTGAAAAATTAGCAGTATCTCATCAGGCTCAGAGTAGCCATTAATGTTTATCTTATTAAATACAGAAAGTTTACATCTTTTTTGAGTAAAAATTAATTAGTATCAAATTCATTAATTTTTAATTAACCATCAGTTCAAATATGTTGATGGTAATTTAGATTTACCTAATAATATATTATAATTATCTTACTGAGTCATTAATCTAGTGTAAAATTGAGCAGGAGGCACGAGGCTATACAAATAGTTGAAAAGGGGTGCCATGCAAAAAAAGTTTAAGAAACACTGTTTTAGACAAATCTGGACATCATCTATTATTACAGCGGATCTAATATCACATATTTGAGAAGTGGATACAGAAAGAGTTTTCTTCATTGTTCTTTAATGCATGTTGAAATAAAATACAAAATGTATGAAATACAAATTAATGGATTCTTTTCTAAGCAATTGCTATACTTGTAAAAATTTCACTCGTCTCCTCTGTAATGCCAATGTTATGCAAATTCTGTATTATCAATATTTAAAATAATGTCTTACAGCTGTTTGGGCATTGATATGAGTACATCCAACAATTCTTGCTCCTTTTAACGGTTTATCTTCTGCAGCTCTTTTCCTCAAGGCTACAATCCCAGGCATTTCTGAAAACAGAAATATACTCAATAGTGACAAACAAGTAATATCCAGTTTCCTACTTTAATAACTTAAAAATTACAACACTCTCAAGATAAAGCATTAATTTTTTTTTCAAACTGAAACTTCTATTAGACAATAAAACTCATTTGATTAAAAAAAAAAATGAACTGCATGATAGAACAATATGATTACATTTTATAATAAAGTGACAAGAGCAGCTGATGAGGAAAAGGCATATACTGCCTTTTTTTTTTATTTTGCAAAGGCGTTAGACAGGGTGCCACACGATAAGCTGATATTTAAGTTGCAGCACATGGGTTTAAATGTCAGGTTAGTCAAATGGATTCAGGATTGGCTGACTGATAGGATCAGAGAATTGTGTATGGTGGGGCAATATCAAGGAAGCAGAAGGTTACAAGTGGGGTTCCACAGGGCTCGGTACTGGGACCCATATTGTTCAACATTTATATCAATGATATTGTCAATGGATTGCAAGGGGACATTCAGTTGTTTGCAGATGATATGAAGCTGGGAAGGATTATTAGTAATAGTGCAGATGTGGCAGCCCAGCAAGAGGATCTGAATAAACTAGACAGATGGGCAAATGAATGGGGATTACGGTTCAATGCAACAAAATGTAAAGTCTTGAGGTTTGGGATCCATCGATGGGAGGAGCTGTACTGGAGGAAGTAGGGGAGACAACAGATCTGGGGTTGATGATTGATAGAAATCGGAAATTTAAGGGACATATTGCAAAGGTGACGAAAGTAACACAGAGGATTGCTGCAATAATGAGAAAGACAATGACCTGCAGAGATAAAACAGTTATCATTCCGTTGTATAAGACCCTGATCAGACCACACTTCGACTATTGTTCTCAGATCTGGTCCCCAGGATTTGAAGGGGATAAATTAACTGTGGAAAGGGTACAAAGGCAGATAACAAAGATGGTTTCAGGACTGTACAATATGAGTTATGAGAATCGACTGAGGGAATGTGGACTGCAGAGCTTGGTGGATAGATGGAGAGGTGATATGATCGAGACTTTTAAACTGTTGAGAGGCAGTTACAGGGTAGATATTGGAGAGTTCTTTCACTTGGTGGAATGGCAGGAAGGAGCGATGACAAGGGATGATCCCTAGAAGTTATGAAAGGAGGCTGTACGCAAGAGAGTGAGGAGTGGTTTCTTTGCATGGAGAGTGGTTGAACCTTGGAATGCATTGCCTGAGAGAGTGGAGCAGGAATGGTCAATGGGTTCAAGGAGTGGTATGATAAACTTTGTGTTTCCTAAAATTACCTCCCACGATGAGTCTTTCAACTCCATGGAGGCTGGATAATAATAATAATAGAACACTGTTCTTTATAATCAGGCTTTCTGAATCAATGTTAAAGGATTTGATTTTTTTTCTATGTATCAACCACTATTTGCAAACTTTTTTTATCCCATTGTATTCCCATTGCAAATGAATTGTGCTATGAAATCTCAGTACTATCTCATTTCGTATATAAAAATAAATCTGAACATCTTGGTTTCAAAAACAGATTCTATTATAACTGTTCTGCTGATTGTTTGTTAACAGTAATCAGTAAAAATGGCACATAATGACAAACATCAATGAATCAATAAACTTGAATTTCCTTGTTGTCTTTAAACTATTTCTATCTCCAAATAGCAATAATCAGATTGATATGACATAGCCATCATAATTACATTTTCCTGAGCATCTCAACAGATTTGTTACAGTCATTATTATTTCAAAATAGATATTAACATTATAAAAATCATAAATTCAACCTATGATACTATATAGCTAACATATCTGGAAAGCTATTCCCCCCCACCACCACCCCTATCCCTTCTTAACTACGAGGGCTGTTCAATAAGTAATAAGACTAATTTTACTGTCGCGAAACCACTCATCGCAATATTAATTTCTGTGGAATAAAGAAATGTTGCTCTCTGTATTAACAAAAGAGGTTGATAGATGGCATATACAGGCTGATGTGCCAGAGTGTCACATGACTAAACGCAAGCTTGTTTCGGCGCGACTACGAACCGCGACCAGTCGTCGAAATGGAAGCGTCCTTGGAACAGCGTTATGCAATTAAATTTTGTGTGCGTTTGCAAAAATCACCATCGGACACTTTTAACATGATACGCAAAGCTTTCCACGATGAAGCAATGTCGAGGGCAAGTGTTTTTTGCTGGCATAAAACTTTTAAGGAAGGAAGGCAAAATGTGGAAGATCTTGAACGTGAGGGAAGACCTTCAACATCCATCACAGAGACAATGATCAACACAGCAGCGATTATCATCAAGGAGGATCGCAGAATTACAGTACGTATGCCAGTTGCATGTTGTCCTGAATATTTCTGTGGGAAGTGCTCACTCAATCATGGCTGAACATTTGGGACTGAAACATGTTTGCGCCTGATGGATTCCCAAACTCTTGACACCGGAGCAAATGCAGCATTGAGTGGATGTGTGCACAGAATGAAAAGAAAGACTGGAACAAGAAGGCGATAACTTCTTAAAATGCATCATTACAGCAGATGAAGCTTGGTTGTATCACTATGACCCTACAATGAAACAACAAACCAGTGAATGGAAGCATCCGTCTTCGTCTACCCCCAAGAAAGCAAAAACTGTAAAATTGGCTGGTAAAGTTATACCATAATGTTTTTTTGACTATGAAGGCATTGTTTACCAACATGCTGTAGAACCCGGGAATACTGTAAACGGCTCGTACTATACTGATGTTTTACGGACAATGGTACAGCACATCAAAAGAAAGCGTCCAATGCTGAAGAATGGCTTCTTATTGCACCACGATAATGCAAGGCCACATATTGCTGGTTGTGTAGTGGACGTTTTGCAGAAGAACAACATAGATATCCTACCACATCCTACATACAGTCCTGATCTCATACTGTGCGATTTCTGGCTGTTTCCTCAGCTCAAGAAACCACTAAGAGGGAGCCATTTCGAAAGCAACAAAGCATGTGTAAAAGCTGCGGAGGCAGTTTTGAAAGAACTCTCAAAAAATGGACTTTTACGTGTGTTTAAGAAGTGGACGCAATGTTGGGACAAATGCATCGCGTCTCACGGTAGTTACTTCGAAAAAGACCATGTAAATGATGACAATTAAAGGTAATCTGTTTTCTGTATAAATATAGTCTTATAACTTATTGAACAGCCTACGTAGTTACCTACCTAAAGCAACATCTATATAAAGGCTATCATTAAACATTTGATCCTCACCCCAATCAATTATCAGTATTGACTGAGAGAAACGATATCTGTTTGGGCATATTTATAGCAAAGATTATTGTAACAAGAGTTGTTTGTCTATATAACAGATTTGTTAGTCTCAGTCAATACTGATAATTTTTCCACTATTTTCTTTTAAAATGACTTTAAGGAGGTGAGCATGTGTAGGCAGGAAAGGAATGGGATGACCAGGGATCAAGAGGAAACAGTTGGAACTGAAAAAAAGAGTTTTAAAATCAAGAAGCAGAAAGGGAAATGGCCCCAGTTGAGCATGGAGATATCACATTGAGTGAGTAGTATCAGTGGAACTAGCTGTAGATACAGAAATGAGCTGTGGTGTTTGTATGCAAATGCTAAGAGTATAAGAAACAAGGCAGATGAAATGATTGCACTAATTGCATCTGTTCACCCAAAGATTGTCGGAATAAGTGAGACATGGTTAGAAGAGAATGACATCCTGACAGGAATAGAGATGGAAGGGTATGATTTGTTTCGTGAGGACAGAAGGGGTAAAAAGGGAGGGGGAGTGTTATTGATAATAGAGAAAGAGTTATGTCCATATAAAGTAGAGATGCAAGAGGGAAATAGTGCAAGTGGTTTTGAGGCAGTATGGTGTGAGATAGTGAATGGAATCAAATACTTGGTGGGATGTTCTTTTTGACCAGGTAATGTGGATGGTGGTGATAATGAAATATACAATCAAATTAGCCAAGTAAATAAGAAAAGGGTGATCATTATGGGTGATTTTAATTATGGCAATATAGACTGGAATGATGAGATAGCAACTGGAAGTAAAGAAAATGAGTTTCTTGAGTTTTTGAGGGATAACTACCTCAAAAACTCAAGATCATCATCTCATCAGAAGATGTAATTATAAATGAGGTGTCAAATCATCTGCCAATTGGTGAGAGTGACCATGAGGTGATTACCTGGGTGGTTGCCAGTAGTGTGAGGACCTCTGTGAGAAAAGGGTATATGTGGAACTACAAGGGGAGTGATTATGAAGAGCTGAGGAGTCAGCTTGCAGGTGTAGCGTGGAATGAGAAGTTAACTGGAAAAGAGATCAATGCAGCTTGGGGATTTTTCAAAAACTGTTTAGTAGATGCAATGTCTAAATGTATTCCAAGGGTGAGAAGGTTAAATAAGGTGAGTGCAAGATGGATGAATAAAGAAATTAAGCATGCGATACAGAGAAAAAGGGCATTGTGGAGGCAGCATAAGAGAAGTGGAAATAACCAATTCCATGAGGTCTACAAAGACCAAGCAAGGAGGGTGACTTGGTTGGTGAGGGTAGCTAAAGAGAGGTATGAACAGCAGTTGGCTAATGAAGCCAAAAATAATCCTAAGGAGATCTTTCGATATGTATCCAGCAAAAGAAAGAATAATTATGGAAGGATGACATTGATTGGAGAAAATGGTATAAAGACAGCTGATGCAGAATGTGTGGTGGAGATACTTAATGATAAAGATCTTTCAATCTTGTGAATGTGACTTCATGGAGGGATTGAGAGCAGTTGATGATGGGGAGGAGAGACTGACTGTAGGTGAGCAAGAGGTGTATGGGGAGTTGAGTAAACTATATGTTAATAAGGCTGTGGGACTTGATAATATATCACCACGTATTCTGAAAGAATGTGCCAGGGAATTGACACCTGCCTGGACATATTTTTTAATATGAGTGTTGCACTCGGTCAAGTTCCTAAGGAGTGGAAGGTTGTGCCACTTCATAAAGGAGGTGATTGAACTCAAGCATCAAACTATAGGCCTATCTGTGTGTCAGGTGTTGTGGTTAAGTTGTTGGAGAAGCTTGTGATCCAGAACTAGGATCCAGAGTTGGGTTGATAACAACAGTATTATCTTTGATGGACAGCATGGATTTGGGAGGTCATGTTTTAGATCTACTTACTTATTACAATAAAGTGACTGCTTCCTTGGACAGAGAAGGATGCACAGTAATATACTTGGATTTCGCAAAAGCCATTGATAGAGTACCTCATTATAAGTTGACAGTCAAACTAGAGCAGATGGGGTTGGATATTAGATTAGGGCATTGGAATGAAGACTGGCTATCTGATATGTATCAACAAGTTGTGTATGGGGAGCGATATCTAGGAAAAGGAAAGTCACTAGTGGAGTGCCTCAGGGGTCTGTTTTAGGTCCATTGCTGTTTAACTTGTATATTAATGATATAGGTGAAGATTTGGATCGAGATATTCAGTTGTTTGCAGATGATGCAAAGTTGGGACGAACCATGAAGTGTAGTGAAGATGTTGTGGCCTCACAGGAAGACTTGAATAGATTCAGTGATTGGACACGGAAATGGAGATATGAATTCAATGTTGCAAAATGTAAGGTTTTAAAATTTGGAAAACAAAGATGGGATGCAGAATTTATGCTTGGCGAGAATATATTGTTGGAGGTGGAGGAAATAAGAGATCTGGGGGTGATAGTGGATAAGGATCTAAAATTTAGGGGACACATAGCCAAAACTGTGAAGAGAACACAAAGGCTTCTGGAAATGATGCGGAGGACACTGACTGTAGAAGTAGAGAGATTCTTGTACTGTTGTATAAGGCTTTGATTAGGCCACACATCGACTATTATGCCCAGATTTGGTCACCAGGTTTTCAGAAGGATGAAGAGATGTTAGAAAGGGCCCAAAGGAGACTGACTAAGGTAGTTTCTGACCTCTGGAATGTCGAGTATGAGGAAAGATTGAGAAGATGTAATTTGCAGAGTCTGGTGGAGAGGAGGAAGAGGGGAGATATGATAGAAACCTAGAAGTTGGTAACAGGTTGTTATAGGATCAACGCTGGAGAAGTTCTACAGAGAATAGTGGGAGATCAGGGGGAGAACCAGAGGTCATCCCTGGAAACTGTATAAAGACGGAGTGAGTTGGGGAGTGAGAGGATGGTTTTTTTCATGCAGAGTTGTGAATGATTGGAATGCCTTGCCTGAGAATGTGGTGTCTGTAAATAGTTTGAATGTGTTTAAAACATGGTATGATGAGCTGTGTATGTGATAAAAAGGACCTCCCAGATGAGTCTTCGACTCCATGAGGTCTTTAGGTGGTAATAATAATAATAAACACAGACAGCAGCCAATCAAATCTCATTACAATTACACTTCAAATGCTTTTCCTCCTTTCAATTCGTTCCGTTTTCTTTCAGAGTAAAATAGACAATATCAAGTTCTTTCCGGAAAGAACTTGATATTGTCAGCATCCAGGAATGCATTAGCAGAGCTAATCTCAGGTGATATGGTCATGTAAGCAGAATGGAGAGGTAAGATTAGCAAAACAAGTGTTTTCTGCCAGGTTGGCAAGAAAAAAACCCAGAGGAAGACTAAGATATAGGTGGATTGATACGATTCCACTCACAAACCTCTTTCCATGCAAAAAACCTGCTCCATATACAATACAAAAACCCGTGCTTACACCCTACTTATATATCTTCCAAAGTTCTTCCATTCTATGAAACATGTTTTCCACATTATCCCAGAAACAAACCTTTATTAACTTGGCATTTAAGTTAATAAAGGTTTGTTTCTGGGTCATGTCTTCTTTCATGAAAAGAAGACATGAAATAACATGTCTTCTTTCCATCCTATTCACAAGGCTTTGCAAACTGCATTTCCTCAATCATTCCTCGTATCTTGCATCTCAAAGACCAGTTACCACCTTAGTCAATCTTCTCTTCACTCTTTCTAACATATTCTCAACACCATGAAAAACAAAAAAAGCAAATCTATGCATGATAATTCATACGAGGCCTGATCATGGCCCCATACAATGAAACCAGAATCTCTATATTTCTACACATTAAAGTTCTTTGCATCATTGTCATAATGTGTGCAATGTTACTTCTGAACTTCAGATCACTGTTCATCACCATCACTCCAAGGTCTCTTTGTCTTGTGAACTTTCTCCAAAGTTTCCTCACCAAGTGCATCCTTTGCATCCCAATGCTGCCTGCCAAATTTCAGAAACTTACTATGAGCAACATGCCATTCCATACTGTTATCCACTCATACAATTTTTACAAAGTTCTACTGTAAGGACACATCTGTATGATTCCTCAATCAGCGATACATACAGGGATGGATGTGCAGGAGTCAAATGCAAGTGTTACCTGCAGTGTATGACAACCACACTCACCAAACATGATGATAGTGTAAAATTTATTTATTGTTTGTTACACTGTGCCATTTGTAAAAATTATGTTTATGTTTAGTCCTCATGTTTAGTACCTTATGTTTAGTCCTCTACACTGGATCAACTGCGCTGTGACACAAAGCTTATCTGCACTATGATATTATCTTCCTTCTAACTTAATTCAAGCCCCCTTTCGTGTTCTTGTCCCTTTGTTTCTATCACACGAGTAGCAGACATTAGATAAAGTTATCGCCAGCTATATGATTGTGGTTCATTCAATTTCTCACACTCTTCAGTCTGACAAATTTATTTTTACAACTGTGCCAGTCAGTCTGAATGATTGAGGGTGAGGAATCTAAAAATGGATCAAAGGCAATATCTAATCAAATATCTCTTACCATCGCTGCAAGTCATGGCAATCTCTATTTAAACACTCAGGTTTGTAGCTTTTTTCGAGATAGTGCATTTGCAATGATTAGATCAGAGTATTGTTTAACAAAGCATTTATTCTAACAACAAAATTTGTTACATACTAGACAAGTAATGGGGAATAGCTGTTTCTCCTAACTTAGTTAACCTCAGAAAGATAACTAGCACTATAAAACAAATACTGATATACATCTCTGCCTACACATTACTCAGTACTTGGCAACATTAGGACAGACTCTTACTTAACATATATATACAGATATACCTATTTACAATCCAAGAACATCAATATGATGACGTTACTCACAGTTTTTTCTTTATAACCAGTCCATTACTATGAACAAGGTTTCCATCGGAACATCTGAAATTTTTGCCTTGGTCTGGATACCTCTCTCTTTAACGTGAACGTTTCAGCATGGCATACACCGTTGCAGTAATCCTGGCCCAAGTAGTGACCGATATCCTTCTTTCTTTTTCTTTCTTCCTTGGCTGGCGGCTGCCTGTTGTTTACACTAGTAGGTAACTGGGGAGACTATAATTTCATCTTCAACGTTTATCCATCAGATCTCGGTCAGTTATTCTTGAAATTAAGGGGAGTGAGACCTGCTATACTGTGGGATACATTGGTGGACATGCCTTGGGAACTACCCAGAGAACTTCGGGGGGGGGGGCGTCAATGAAACTTCGATGATAAGCCATGAGTGTACCCTCAGGGTCAAGATGTACAAGCTATGAAATTTCCAGCCCAGAACTCCTAATCATCTCCTCTTTTCTTTTTTCTCAGCCCCTTAAAAGTCCTCCTCATTCTTTGTTTTAACTCCGAAGTGTCTGCGATCACTCTCCAGCATGATGATCACTTGTGTTCTCTTTTGCCAAAAGTCTTTGTTTTAGGTGTCTAAATGTTCGGAAACTGTTGCAAACTTTTTTTTTTTTTTTTTTGCTAACTCACTATACCAATAAGGCATAATCCCTTTATTCTGGTTCATTACCAGAAACGTTCTGGTTTTTACATACTATAGTTACACCTGGTAATATCGAATACATTCTACAAAGTGGTTAATATATATTAAAAGAAAAAACTATACATTGTATTTTCTTTATATTTTGATTTGACAGAAATCTGGAAGTCATTAAAAGACATGAAAGTCGCACTAGTAATAAAATGATTGTGTGATACCTAGGATACAGCGAGTTTACAGTTTGGACTATATTAAATAACAGCAAAGAATACAAAGAACAAGGAAAAGTTGATACGGCTTCTTTAAGCATGCAGATCATCCGAAATAGAAGTCATTTAATAATCGAGATGGAACATCTATCACCGTGGATTCAGGATTATAACCAAAAAAGAATACCTCTTAGTGCAGGAATATTCAGGCAAAAGCTCTCAATATTTTTTACTTCATTGAAAGAGAACAAAATTTCAAGAGGAATGTGAAAGTTTTACTACGAGTTTAGGATGGTTTGACCATTTCAAAAATCGAGCGGAACTGCATAATGTACGGATAACTGGGGAATCTGCAGTTCCTGAAGGCAAAGCATAATTCAGAAGGATGATTATGACGATCTGCAAATATTCAACATCGACGAAATTGGTCTCTTTTGGAAGCATATGCCAACAAAAACTTTTCTAGCTAAAACTGAAACATCTCAACCAGGATACAAAGTATCCAATGATCGTCTTTTATTTTTACACTTTAATTAGGAGACAATGCATGGGCTTTAAACTCAAGCCTATGTTACTTTATCGTGCACAAAATCCAAAATCTAACATTATTGAAGAAATCAGCACAAATGGAAAAGAACTTGGATTTAATGAACTGGATAATGAAGATGTGAGAAACTTGCTCAATTCCCATTCAGAAGAGTCAAACAAGAATGACCTCCTTCAACTAGAAGAATAGCCCTGCATATGAAGAAGCAGAAGATAAGGAGTACAAACAAGATGAGAATGTTATGACTAAGAAGCTAGCTGCAAAAGAACTTGAGCTAGTTTTCAATCACACTGAGTATGCTAAGGAAATTTTGTTTGATGCCGATCCTGATATTGACAAAGCCTGTCTACCAAAATCTTGATAAAGTGATTGCCAGTTATCGCAAATTGCGATACACAAGCACGATTCAAACATCTTTACTTAATTTTATTTGTAAAAAAAGTAGCTCAGTCAAATGTTTAGACATTACATAAAATTTCAGCAATTGATTTTTATTAACTTTGATGATTTTATCCTCTAATATAGCTTATACTGTAATTTTTTTCTATATTTATGCTAACTGATGGATGAATTATAATTATTCCTAATTTTTATTGTATTCACTTAACGGGATTTTGCTTAGCACACATTAATTGATGGATTAATTAATTGCATTAAGCGAGATTTCCCTGTATTTCTACAGAACTGACCATTGTCTCTTTCAGCAAGACAATGTACAATATCATAAGGCTGCTGTAACAGCATGGTTTATGGAAATGAACGTAACCACACTTGGCTGGCTTCTACAGAGCTCTGATCTCAACCCTATTGAACATCTATAGGATGAACTGGAACATCAGATGAAGTCAGGGGACATCTGCCCCACACAGTTCAGGACTTCATTACATGCCTACAGGAAGAATGGTCCAAAATTTGCATTGATCATCATCATATGCTTGTGGAAAGTATGTCCCACAGGATTGCTGCAGTCATCGCAGGGAAAGGAGATCCTACATCTTATCAAGGTGGGTGCCATGGTGGTTTGTTCCTTATGCTATGGTGTCCACTGACCTTTTGCCAAGCATTGTATATAGAAATATAAAGACAGTAATTATTCCAACAATCCTGAACTGAATTACCAAAATGTACCAAGTAACATATGCATGTAGTGCATTAGAGATGTCTTGTTAAGCTTGGTTCATTAAGAACTCAATATTTATGAAACTTATACCCTACCAAGACACAATGAAGTTTGACCTTTAAGAAATTATGTGAAATAGCAAGTATAAAAAACATCATCAAGTGTTCATAATAACCATTATTTAAAGTTTAAATAGAATTACCTTGTTCTGCTATTTCAATTTCCCTCCTTCCAAAGGCAGCCTGGTTAATGTTCTTGACACAAAAATCAGAAAATCCTTTTGTACTTTTTTGAATCTTTTCTCTTGGTGATATACCTTCTTCATCTGAACTTGTATCCGTATAGGATGCTGAACAAAATGTGGAAAGTGTTTCCTTTACTAGTATAATACTTCATAATATTTTATTAATTGAAAAGAGATAAAATTAACTCACCCTCTCCAGCTTCACAATATGGGTATAATTCATATGAAATAATTTTCTAAGAGAAAAAAAGTCAATGGTTTATTAAGATGATTGTTAGAGACAGAAGACCACAATCATTTTGTATGACATCAGGTTATCCTGGAGAGGATAAAATATGAAGTAACAAACAGCCTTCAGCAAATAAGTTTTAAGCTATTGACAGTTAAATATGTGAAATGCACTAGAAATTCTTCATTGCTGCTTGAGGAAAAAAAATCCTTCCAATTTATAACCCTAAATAGATAACCAGAGTTTGTAGACTAGGATTGTCACACTATCCCAACAATGCAGAGTAATCTCAGATGATCCCACATTACCATGTAGGATCATCTTATGTGGTGATGCTGCTGCTCAGTTATTTTAAAATTTGGCAAGCCACACAAGTGGCACTGACAGCAACCAACTTTTTTTCATTTTCAGGAACTGGCACTTTGCAATATATAATGAAATTTATTTAATTAGAACTTTGTTTATGTATATCATAATAGAATGAATGCTGTGCAACTAGCATTCATGCTAGTTGTTGCTGTGCAAATGCTAGAAGGGAAAGAAGCAGAGTGTTTTGTGGGCTAGATATTAATAAGGTTGTGGGAATGGATGTTGCTACAATATACCTTAACCAAGCAGGATAGGGAAATAATTCTGCCATATACATGCACAGCATTTAATGAACTACTTCATCTCTTTAAACCAGAAGTGAGTCATTCTTGTATTTCAATGAAATAATTGTTTCTATAAACCACAGTAGTATTTTTTTTTTAAAACAGAAATATTATTAAAAGTTGTAAGCCTATACTATGATTAAGCTTAGGATTAGATAATCTTGAAATCCTACTAAAGCAATCAAATTTAGTACTACTTTCTCATTTTCACAATGATCATTATCTAGTATGTAAAGACTTTCAAGAGAATTTGAATCCACAGCTTTATTGTTGGAGAGTGAAAATTATTCACTCCCCAACAAAACAACAAACAAAAAATTCTTTGTCAACCAGACCAGTTTATAATACTCAAATGAACTGAAATTTGATATTTCAAAAACGAAACATGAAATACAAGGCTGATATTTGATGATGTTTCATTTTGTCTTTATTACAAACAAACATAGATGATCTGATAAATAATTTAATCACATTACACAGACTCTACAAGATATGCACATGGGACATAGTTGGTCTTCTTGGAGAGATGAAGAGAGCTGATTTTCTCTTCATAATACATTTGAAGTTGAACTATACATGGATGTTCACCAGTAACTGCTCATGTTTTTACATGTTCACGTGGAAGAATGGTGTCAGTTTGGTCGAACAGTATATATGAAATTATCTAAAAAAAAAAGAGAAAAAAAAAAAAGACTGAGAAACAAAACAAAACCTGTAAGAAAGCAAAAATGAATTTGTATGGTGGGATTTTTCAGTACAATTCACTGAATCCATTCCAGTCACCAACAGCTCTCCATGTAAAAAATCAACTCTCCTCATCATTCTTTAATAAGTACAAAGTGTTTTATTTTGAACTTATTAACACTAAATAGTGCAGAGCGTTGTGCTGTATTCTGCTTCAGGAGATGAATGAGATTTAGGATCTAAGAACTGTGGCCTGAAGTTCAGAAGACACTGACAAGCATAGATAAGGAGGTGGGTGCAGGGCTGTCGCCAGATTAGATCGCACCGCGAGGCAACCAATTAAATATCGCCCCCGATGGATTATAAGACAAAAATATAGGAAAATCTTTACTTGCTATTTTGTTTTTATTACAAGAGAAACATTAATGCAAAACAATTACATAATAATATTAATTAAATGTTTGCTCTACGGAGATATCGCACAATAAAACTGTTTATAAGCGCTTCTAAATTTAAATTATAAGCTATGTCTGCTTCTATCGATATAGTTGCTAGACCAACTAATCTTGCTTGGGTCATTACTGTTCACAAATAATTTTTAAAAAGCTTAAGTTTGGAAAAACTTCTTTCCGAAACTTGCTACGCTAACAGGAATTGTTAGCATAGCGATGATGTCTACCGCAATATGGCTGAACGAGCGCCCTTATTAAGCTGCGCCATGCTGCCTCTATGCTACACCCTGTCAACAGTACTAGGTGGGTGAACACAATGTTTTGCTGACAAAACAATGATCAGAACAAACATTGATTAAAGAAATTTGGATATCTGATTTCCATTATGATGTGAAAACATTACAAAGTTTTTACATGATAATTCAATTCATTCAACATTTGGGTAAAAAAAAAAAAAAAAATCCACTTCTCACTTTGTAACACCTTGGAACAACTTACAGGAATGGTATCTTATTTTCACCATCTATTCTATGTATAATATTTTCTTTATTCTTCTTCTTAATCATTCCTCTTCTACCTTTATGGTGATGAGGTTTTTTATTCTTGCAACCGTAATTCTAGGATAAGGTGGTTAAGCCCTATGCCTCCGAGTATGTCTACAGATGAGAGTGTTCATAGGGGCCAGTTTACCTGTTCTGGAAGAGGACGAAAAACCCAAGTTTCCAGGTGAAAAAAAAAACCCTAACCACCATATGAGACCAGCTAACTCACCTTTCATCAAAAGAGACCAGATGAAGGTTCCTCACATCACTGATAGGAATTGAACCCAGGTCTTTCTGACCAAAGAGCTTCATCTATGACAACTGAGCTATGGAGGCTCCTTTTCTTTATTAATCCTCCAAACTGCTTCATGACTTGGACATTTAACAATTATGGAATTAAATAACGAAAGCATATATTTGAAGTTTTATTATAAATGCATTTAAAATTGTAAATTTACTGAATGTTTCTTACATTTACAATTCATTCAACAGTTATTATTAATAACAGACTTCCATTGCAGGAGGCAAACACTAAAAACACACAAAGCCCATTAAACCATGCTCAATGTATCTGCAGTCACCACAATGTTCGGCAACACATTCCACTCACCAACCACTCTCCTTATACAGCTTCCAGGTATGTCCCCTTGCTCTATTCTTCTCCCATCTTCTATAAAATCTTATGAAAAATTTCTTCCACATTAACCTGATAACAACATTTTACCCAATTAAATGTCTCAGTCATATCCCCTCTCTCTCTTCCTCCTATTCACAAGGATTTTCAAAATGCATTCTCTCATCAGTTCTCATGTCCTGCATGAGAACTGATGAGAGAATTAATTAAGGTGATAACTGGTCCCAAAGACCAGTTATCACCTTAGTCAATCTTCTCTGGACCTTTCCAATATATCCTCATCACCTTGAAAATTAGGAGACCAAATCTGTGCATGATAACCTACACCAAGGTCTTGCACAATGGAACCAGAACCTCTTTATTTCTACACATTAAGGCTGTTGTTGTTGTTGTGGACAGATTTTTTATAAAATGTTTCAACAACTGCTGAATGAATGAAATGTATGTAAGGCAGAGTGAATTTTCAAATGAGCTTTGATGTTTAAATTTCTGCATCCTTGCTTCATCTTAGTAATAACCAATACCCCCACCCCCCCCCCCCGAATTTATTTCAAATTCCTGCATTTGCAAATCCACAATATTCTGAATGCCAACTGAAAATTTTTTTGAGTATAACTAATCCTAAATTAAAAATATTTCAAAGTATCTTGTAATTCCAATACTGGTCCACTCATCCAAAGTGAGACTAAAACAGTGATCCAATTCTGTTAACTGGTTAATTTTTTTTGATATTTGCTTTTCTTTTTTATGTTCATAAAGTCTAACATTAAAATATTTGACTGGTTCTTTAGTAATACATAATTCTACTTTGAAATCTATTTGTATATGAAGGAGCTATAGCTACTGTGTGAAGTAAGATTCCATTTTCAGCAGCCAATCTAGACACAATCTCACTTAATTTTATTGTTTTACAAAGAATTAAAATTGACTGGTCATCCTTAATTCGTTTTAACCTACTTGAAGGTTCTGTATTTTTCTCCCTCCTTATTTTAAACGCGATTCATGAATACATTCTAAATGCTTTATCATTCCACTACTGTTCTATCTTACATGAAATCTATTCTAATTGCAGACAACAGAAGCAAAATAATCAAATTACTGCAGCTACTAATTGAAGAAGCTAAAGATTTTGGACTACATTTAAATGTAAAAAAAAAGCCAAATTTATGAGAGTTTAAAAATAAAATAGATCTGAGCCAGAAATATTCAAAAACAATATAAAAATTGATAATACAACAGAATACAAATATTTAGGTACCTGCTTTACTGCAGATGGAAAACAAGATAAAGAAATAAAACTAAGAACTGCCATAGCTAAAGATGTCTTCTGGAAAAATAAAGCTCTGCTCAGAAGTTCTGTAGGTATCGAGACAAAGAAAAGAACGATAAGAACATCAGTGTGGCCAATTTTCACATATAGAAGTGAGACCTGGGTATTCAAGAAGAGAGTAAGACAACAGATAGAGGACTTTAAAATATGGTGCTACAGAAGAGCCTGGAAAGTCTCATGGACAGAGCAAGTGACAAATGCAGGGGTACTACAGAGAATGAAAACATAGAAATCTTTATTGCAGGAAATGATCCGGAGAAAGAAGAGCCTGGTAGGACATGTATTGAAGGGATCAGCAGGACAGAGGACACTAAGAGTTTTAGAAGGAAAGATTATAGGAAGAGGATCAAGAGGTGAAAAAAGAAAGACATTATTATTATTATTATTACCCAAAATCTCATGGAGTCAAAGACTCATCTGGGAGGTCCTTTTATTACACACACATCTCATCATACCATGTCTTAAACACACTCAAACTCCTTGCAGACACCACACTCTCAGGCAAGGCATTCCAATCATTCACAAAAAACCTGCCTCTCACACCCTCTTTATACAGTTTCCAGGGATGACCTCTGGTTCTCCCCCTGATCTCCCACTATTCTCTGTAGAACTTCTCCACCATTGATCTTATAACAACCCCTTACCAACTTGTAGGTCTCTATCATATCTCCCCTCTTCCTTCTCTCCACCAGACTCTGCAAATTACATCTTTTCAATCTTTTCTCATACTCAACATTCCAGAGGTGAGAAACTACCTTAGTCAGTCGCCTTTGGACCCTTTCCAACATCTCCTCATCCTTCTGAAAACCCGGTGACCAAATCTGGGCACAATAGTCCATGTGTGGCCTAATCAAAGCCTTATACAATGGAACAAGAATCTCCTACTTCTACACGTCAGTGTCC
This sequence comes from Typopeltis vanoorti, assembly GCF_054136105.1. Taxonomy (NCBI): domain Eukaryota; kingdom Metazoa; phylum Arthropoda; class Arachnida; order Uropygi; family Thelyphonidae; genus Typopeltis; species Typopeltis vanoorti. The sequence continues at coordinate 5,624,845 of NC_143549.1, read as the reverse complement.
TCCAAATCATTCCCAGAAGTCTTTGTGTTGTCTTCACAATTTTGACGGTGTGTCCCCTAAATGATACAAAATATAAGACTTATTGTTAAACTGACCATAGATTTTTAATTCGTACGTATGTTCGTACAATATTGCCTACCGGTTTTGCTAGTAACTTACTAGCTTTCTCAAGGCTTGCACAGTACAAAAAAATGGTAAATGCAAAAAAGGTTTAAGAATACAAAAAAATGTTAGTACCTGTTAGGTAGCTAAGGTAACACGTTTGCATGACATTTCTACTCAGTATCATGAACACGCGTTGAATGCAAATGCGTAATATGATTATTCGCGTACTGTAGTTCTGTTGAACTGAGGGAATTAATTAGATTTTTCCAAGTATCATCACAGTATGGCCCCCTTGATTTCTGTTTAGGTTGCTGCCTGTACGGAGCACTACTGCTGCTGCTTCTTTAAATAATCAATGTCTGTAATCTTCATCTACGTAGGCATAGAGCTGTTATTCCAGTCTATAGTGTGGTTCGAAGTTGAAAAGTGATGTGCTAACCCGGAGGTGATCGTTCTGTTGTGATTTACATCGCCAACATGTTCTTTCTGTCTTATTTCCAGGCTTCTCGAAGTTTGTCCAATGTAGGAAAGACCACGCATGCATGGAATATTATACACACCCGGATATTTATAAAATGGAACACTGTCTTTAGAAGATCTTAGAATCTGTCTGATGCTAGTAGTTGGTTTAAATACAACCCTAATGTTATGGGTCTTTAACAATCTCGCAATTAACAGCTCTATGCCCTACGTAGACGAAGATTACAGACATCAATTATTTAAAGAAGCAGCAGTAGTGCTGCGTACAGGCAGCAACCTAAACAGAAATCAAGGGGCCATACTGAATGATACTTGGAAAAATCTAATTAATTCCCTCAGTTCAACAGAACTACAGTATGCGAATAATCATATTACGCGTTTGCATGTAACGCGTGTTCATGATACTGAGTAGAAATGTCACGCAATTGTGTTACCTTAGCTACCTAACAGGCTAACATTTTTTTGTATTCTTAAACCTTTTGTGCATTTACCATTTTTTTGTACTGGTTACTAGCGAAACCGGTAGGCAATATTGTACGAACATAGGTATGAATTAAAAATCTATGGTCAGTTTAACAATAAGTCTTATATTTTGTAACATTTTACGACCAAAAACATGTATAATTTAAAGAAAGACATGGTTTGATGATATAAGATCATGACAGGATCACATGACTATGTGGGAAAAAAAAGAAGAGCTGTCAACACAGAGGACTGGAAGGATATGGTGCTGCACCCTCGCATTGAGGAAGCTACATGATAATGATGATAATGCAAGGTTCTGAAATTCAGATTAGCTTCAAAATGAAAATAAATAATCAAAGAGACAAAATTTATTATCATTATTACCTTAGACCTTTACGGAGTCAAGGACTCATGGGGGGGGGGGAGTATAAATAATCCAAAACAGATGTCATACCATCTCTTAAATTCATACACACTAGATGCACTCACTATCCCTAAAGGCAAACTGCTCCACTCACTCACAGCTCTGTAAAAGAAAAACCTAGCCTGGAAATGGACAGCCATTTCCAGCCTATTAAAATAATTTTGTTGTAAGTGCTGAATATCAGTAGCATTCCTGATTGCTGTGCCTATCTTTGCATCACTGGCAAACAATTGCACATCTGATGTGCAATTGTTTGCACATCAGATGTGCAATGAGCCATCAAATGGCTTAAGATTGGAGTCTTTTTTTTCCTGGGATCCAAGACAAGAAATATTAGAAAAATTCCCAGGTATTTTGTCCTGGGAATTTCTAGGATAGAAACCCTATTCCTAAGGATTTTATTATTATTAATTTTTTTTTTTTTCAGTTCTGATTTCTTATGGGCAACAAGAAGTAACAGACATCCTCTCACCACAAGTTGGGAGTAGTTGTCACTTGTTGAATTCTGCAGAAGCAAAAGTTTCTAATTGAATCTTTCCTATCAGGAATTATTTTCATGAGTTCATGGCACTAATTCATACATGAACCAATTTGGTTCAGAACTGAATACAGTAAGATATTCATAAATATTCTTGCAATGAATAAATAAAAGAATTTAAAATACTAATCGACTTCCTCTAGTGAGGAAGTTGAGTAGACAAATTAATACTCAAATTAATACTAACTTGATTATTATTATTATTATTATTATTCAGGCCTCCATGGATTCAAAAGACTCATCGTGGGAGGTCCTTCCTAAGAACATAAAGTCTACCATACCACTCCTTAAACTCATTGACCATTCTCGCCCTCACCACTCTATCAGGCAATGCATTCCATGGCTCAACCACCCTCCATGCAAAGAAACCACTCCTCACCCTCTTGCTCACAGTTTCCTTTCGTAACTTCCAGGGATTGCCTCTTCTCATCACTCCTTCCCGCTGTTCAACCAAGTGAAAGAACTCCCCAGTGTCAACCCTGTAACCACCTCTCAATAGTTTAAAAGTCTCAATCATATCACCTCTCCCTCTTCTATCTGCCAAACTCTGCAGTCCACATTCCCTCAGCCGATTCTCATAACTATCCTTGTACAGTCCTGAGACCATCTTTGTCATCCGTCTTTGTATCCTTTCCACAGTTAATTTATCCCCTTCAAATCCTGGGGACCAAATCTGAGAACAATAGTCCAAGTGTGGTCTGATCAGAGACTTATACAACGGAATGATAACCCTCTTATCTCTGCAGGTCAGTGTCCTTCTCATAATTGCAGCAATCCTCTGTGTTACCTTCACCACCTTTGCAATATGTCTCCTAAACTTCAGGTTTCTATCAATCATCAACCCCAGATCTCTTGTCTCCCCAACTTCCTCCAGTATAACTCCTCCCATAGAGTATGCAGCATCCCATCGATGTTTCCCAAACCTCAAGCCCTTACATTTTGCTGCATTAAACTGACACCCCCATTCATTTGCCCATCTATCTAGCTTATTCAAATAATCTTGTAGGGCTACCACATCTGCACTATTACTAATAATCCTTCCCAGCTTCGCATCATCCGCAAACAACTGAATATCCACTGGCAATGTCATTGATATAAAGGTTAAACAATATAGGTCCTAGTACTGAGCCCTGTGGGACCCCACTTGTAACTTTCTGTCTCCTTGAAACTGCTCCACCATACACAACTCTCTGATACCTATCAGCAGCCAATCGTGAATCCAGTTGACCAATCTGACATCCAGACCCATGTGCAACTTAAATATCAGCTTATCATGTGGCAACACATGATAAGCTGATATGATAAGCAACTTAAATATCAGCTTATCATGTGGCACCCCGTCAAATGCCTTTGCTAAGTCTAAGAAAATTGCAGTATATGCCTTTCCCTCATCTAATGTTCTTGTAACTTTATTATAAAAGGCTAGCATATTGCTAAAACAAGAGCGCCCTTTCACAAATCCATGTTGACTCTCACAGATAACATTACCCTCATCTGCCCAATGAAATATGGTCCCTCACTACTTTCTCCAAGATCTTAACAACTACTGATGACACACAGACTGGTCTATAATTAGACACTTCCGGTCTGTTACCACCCTTATGCAATGGCACTATCTTACCTTCCTTCCATTCTCTGGGCACCTTTGCCAAAGCCAGACTTTCACTGAAAAGCCAGGTTAAAGGCACTATTCAGTTCCCTAGCACATTCTCTCAAAACTCGTGATGAAATACCATCCAGTCCCAAAGCTTTATTGACATCCAGAGTTCTCAGTATCTGAAACACACTCTCCTCCTGTACCTCTAAACCTTGAACCTGCCCTATCCCTCTAGCATTAAAACTGACTCCTCCAGGATGAAATACTCCAATAAAATGGTCATTGAACAATTCCACTATGTCCTCTGCATCAGTCACTCTATTCCCATTTTTATCCCACAATATCATTCTTCCACAGTCATTTCTCCTCCTACTGGCCACATAGCTAAAAAATTCCCTAGGATTTTCTTTGGATCTTAGGGCCAATCTCCTCTCATATTCCAGTTTCGCTTTCCTTACCACACTAGTCACTCTTCTGGCCTGTGTCTTATATTCTTCACGCATCCTCTCTTCACCTGTCTCCTTATATCTCTTCCATAGCCTCTTTTTCACATGCAATTCCTGTTTAATATTGTGTGTCATCCACTTTACTCCAAATTGTGTCCTCTTCTTCACTCGTGGTATACAACTTACCATTGCTGCTAACAAATATTCTTTCACAATTTCCCACGCACTAACGATATCCCGGCCTTCCAATTCCTCCCTCCATGAAACTTCCCGAAGTTGATGTCTAAGACTATTATAATCACCTGCATTATAATTTCACATAAGTTCCTGTCACTTTGATACTCCTGCATGTCTATTCATTTTCCAAGTCAAAACCATATGGTCACTCTCTCCAACTGGTGGGAGAGATGTCATCTCAGTTATTATCAACTCTTCTGATGCTATAACCAAATCTAAAACTCTTGAACCTCTTGTTCCCTCTGTTACATGTTGCCTAAGACATTTGTCCCTCAAGAATTCTAGAAATTCCATTCCACTATTGCTACATGCATCTTCCTCTCTCCAATTTATACTACTGTAGTTAAAATCTCCCGTAACAATCATTCTTCTTGCACTTGCCAATCTTAGCTGTCTAAACATCTCCTGGTCCCCATCCTCCGTGCTCCTGGGTCTGTAGCAACACCCCACTAAATATTCTGTCTTGTCTACCTCTACCTCACACCATATGCTCTCAAAATCATTTATCTCACTTCCTTCCAAAGCCTCCACTCTTAGAGGACATAGGTCATCATTTATCATAAGCAGTACCCCACCACCACCACGCTTTCCCCTCCTATCCTGATGAAAAATGCTATACCCAGCAACTTCTATTCATGTTATTATATCCCCTTCTGTCAACCACGTCTCAGTGATCCCAATAATTTTGGCCAGGCTGATGCTATCTGCGCCACCAATTCCTCTCCCTTATTCCGGATACTCCTGGCATTAGTATAAAGCATTAAATGCCATTGTTTCTATACCCAGCATTATCCCTTCTAGACTCCACTGGGCTCAGTGTTACCTGACATCGTCTCCCTTCTCCCAAGTATCCATTCCCACAAGAGGCCGCCCCTGCTATCATCCTCCCTGGGACACACTGACTAGTTCAGAACAACAATCTCTCCAGATGCCTAAGTTCTTCCTCATTCAAATGTAAACGGTCTCTCGCATACAATTCCTCTCTTTCCTCAAACGCACTCCAAGCATCCACACATACCAGTCCTCTCTTGTCACACATTCTTGCTATTATGCCATTCAATATCACCACTCTTCTGCTCAGCTCATCATTATCATACCTAGGCAACACACACACACTATTTTCCCTCTCTCTGTCTTCTTCTGTACAGTCTCAAGCAAAAACCTCATATCTCTCGCTGCCCGACTTACATTACCACTCAAGTCATTCGTTCCTACAATCACAATCATCTCATCCACCCTTTCACCTCTCTTAATTGCCATAACCACCCTTTCTATTGTTCCTCCTGGCAAACACTCCTCACGCATCCTATCTTGAACACCACGGATCATTGAGTCGCCATACATTATACCTCTTACCATTCCCTCTCTCCTACTGTTTCCATTCTCTTCTCTTCTTTCATTCCCATTGGTCTCTCTCATTCCCTCTCCTCTACTGCTATTCTCTCTTCTAGCATTCCCATACCTCTCTCTCCTACTGTTTCCATTCTCTCCTCTTCTAGCACTCCCATACATCTCTCTCATTCCCTCTCTCCTACTGTTTCCATTTTCTCCACTTCTAGCACTTCTATATCCCTCTCTCATTCTGTCTCTCCTACTGTTTCCATCCTCTCGTCTTCTAGCATTCCCATACCTCTCTCTCATTCCATCTCTCCTACCTGTTTCCATTCTCTCCTCTTCTAGCACCCCCATACCTCTCACTCATACTCCCTAAATTCTCTCTCTCTCCTACTCTGATTCTCCTTGCATTTATCTCTTCCATTCTCCTAATCTTATCTTTCATACTTCTGCTCTCATTCACAAGACATTCCACCTCCTCTTTCAACTCATCTATCTCCCTCTGCAGGTCAGTCACTCTTAATCTAAATTGACTCTCTCAAACAAAACCATCTCCTAAACTTTCACAGTCACTCACACCTTCCACACTATCAACTATTATTTTCTCATTCATATATATCTTTTTTTCATTCTCTCCTATCACACTACTTGTCTTCCTACATTCATTCCCCGTTCCTGGAGCAACGAAGTCGGATATCGATATTTCTAATGCACTTATTTCCTCCAACTGCCTGCATTTTGCGCATATACGCTCTCCGCTCTCTTTCACAAGCTACATATCTAATTCCCAAGACGCATACATGCCGCAAGTACTGCATGCCACAAAGTCCCTTATGATATTGCTAATAATTGAGTTCTTAAATGGCGGAGGACTGTGCGATACGCCACTTGCGACTGCTGCTGAATCCGTCATCATTCCTTACTGCTGAGTAGCGTAATCGTTAATTATTCAATTAATAAATTCCATTAAATAAATAGAAAAAATGTACAAACAATTACAAGCAAAACAAAACATTTAAGTACACTAAATAAAATGAAATATAACTAAATACAGTAATGAAAACTTAGCTTCGTTTTGTCTTCCACCGTTATGCATTCGATTCCGAAGGTAACCAAAATATATTATATCGCGACAGCAACTAACTTCCAAAAAACAACCACTGAAGTACACTCGTATTCAGAGAAACAATTTAGCACTCAAAAACATAGAAAAACGGGAAAAAAACGGACTATTCACTATTCGCCAACTGAATATTAATTTAGTTGCATAGTAATGTGAAAGTCTTAATGAGAAAGGAATTTTATATCACCTGACTGGAATTCTAAATAGTCTTAGTAGTCAGTTAAGCAGTATCGTGGATGGAATTTGAAGGTAAAGAGATCCACAGTGCATAAAAGTCAGTTATTGTTAATACACAGGTTTCTCTCATTAGACTGAAGATTGATCAGGGAGACTTACACCAACAGATGTTCACAGAATGCCTTTTACATTGTGTGAACATCTATTATACATTTCTTAAATTCATTCACTGACGAGGCTTTCACAATTGAGTCTCACAATTCATTTTGCTCATTTACCTTGCTGAGAAAAAAAATTTAGTCCTTACACTTCTTGACAAGGAACAGGCTGATTTAGAGAAAAATTGTAGATAGGAAGGTAGTAATGATGTAAATTTTTCATGTAGTACTATCATATCCTGTACACCCCTTGAGGGTACATGTCAGGTACATGTCAGACGATGACTTTTGTTCTTGCTTTAAGAGTGATTGTCCTTGTTCTCTCATGTCCAATCATATACTGAGATATTTTTTTTACATGTGATCTATAAAAACCTCTTTTAGTAATTCATTTTTTTTCTATCATATCCCCTCTTTTCTGCTTAGTTAGGAGCAAAGAAATCCATGCAACTAGATATGTTCCACATGTGGTCATATCAAAGCATTACAAAGAGAAATAACTCCTTAATCCTTGTTTGTCAATGTTTCTCAACATCCAAGTGACCCATTGAGAGAGAGAGAGATTTTTCCTGCATTTGCAATATGTCTTTTGAACTTCAACTGTTTGTTTGTCATTACTCCTACTGTGTACTGCTATATTTTTGCTTTAGTGCAAAATATCATCATACAATAAATAATAATAAATGTCTGTTTACCATGATTAAATGACCTTTGCTTTTCTTGCACTAATAAACCATAAATCAATAACCATTACTCCTGGTCTCATCAAGTTCTTGCAGTCCAATTCCATTTAAAAAATACATAGCCTGTAAATTTTCATCCCAAGTACACAACTTTATACTTCAACACATCGAACTGGCAGCCCATATCCTTTGTCCAAGCTACCAGTCTAGATAACTATCTGACAGGATGTTTACATCACCTTCACTAAATATTGTTCTTCTTAGTTTAGTACCATCACCAAGCAACTTCATATTCCTCTGTGAGTCATTTTCAATATCGTTCATATCACAAACTGAAGAGCAGCAACTCAAGTACAGAGCCCTAAGGCATACCGCTGATCATCTGCCTTCTCTTTGATACAATTCCATCATACACAGTGAATGTCTGCTTACAGAGCCTCCATAACTCAGTCAGTATAGACAAAGCCCTTTGGTCAGAGCCTCCATAACTCAGTCAATATAGACAAAGCCCTTTGGTCAGAAAGACCTGGGTTCAATTTCCGTCCGTGACGTGAGGAACCTTTATCTGATCTCTTTCGACGAAAGGTAAGTAAGCCAGTCTCATACAGACATAGGGGATTTTTTTTCACCCCAAAACTGTTTTTTTTTTTGTCCCCCAGAACAAGAAAACCGGCCCCGTGAACACATATGGATTACAGTCAGGAATACTTGAGACCCAGCCATAGGTCTGGTTCATCAGCTATGCCAGTCCCAAGCCCACATAAAATAGGGGTGGGGGTGGATTAAGATCGTGCCATACCCCTACATAAAAGGGGCTCATGGCTGTTGTATCATCATACACTAAATAATAATAAATGTCTGTTTACTATGATTAAATGAGATTGTGAAAAACATGGTAAGCAAATTTCACAATGGGTGGCTGAGTACCATTTTCCCCATTGTGAACCATCCTCCCCTCTCCAAAAAAAAATGTCGCTTTGTATTGCCATTGTAATGATATAGTATACAGATGGCTAATAAAAATATATATATAAAAAGAGGCTTGTGATCTTTCCATTTTCTAAAAAAAAAAACATTATATTTTAATTTTAAAAAATGTGGCTTACATTGTATTGACCACAGCATCACCTCCATCAGCATTTAATACTTCTGAAGTATCATACTAGACACTGAAGTCATGCAGTCTGTTTATACTAACTTGGGAAGGATATTTTCAACCTTTTTCCTACTTTAAACCCAGACATGTTTTCTGGAATAGGAATGATCCTGAAAAGAACAGCAATAGTGACATATCATAGGCTCTTCCTCTCCTCTTCGCAGACTCATCACCCTTCTTGTCATTCCTCATGCTCCATTTTCACATCTTTCATCATGGGGTTCCAATACAAGACTACACTATTTTACAAGTTTCCATTGCAATCATTCATCCTCAACTCCCCTTCCACTGGCAGCTTCCTTCTTGCACTTTCAACAAGTAATCGCTTCTTTATATGCCTGCTCACACTCTGCACTTGCCTTAATTTGTTCCTTAACACATTCAATTATAATATCCTCACTCATGATTATATTTTTCATAGCATTTTCATTACCATTCTATCTTTGATTCTTTACACTCTGTCTTTTGTCTCCTCATCTCTACTACAGTGATTTTCAACTGGTGTACAGCAAAGGGTCCACACAGGTGTGCAGTGAGAGTTTGATGGAGGGTCAAAAAGAAACAAGAAAAAAAAAATCATTGAGGTAAATTTTAGAAATACAGTATATTTTTCATAAGGATGATAAGAACGAAAACAATAACACTGTAATAAAAAAGGGAAAAAAAAAGTTATACTGTTGTTCGAATTGGGTGTGTCATTCTCTGTGAGTATGTGCTAATGCAATTTTGCTTGTTATTGCTATTTCATTTTAGCTATTTCCTTATTTCTAAATTTAGTTGTTTTATTTTTGTTTTGTTTAGGATTTTTTTTTATTTTTATGAATGACACCATTTTCAAATTATATCTCATTTCAATAACTGGAATAATCACAAATATGAGCCTAAATTTTAAAAATAAATCTTTTGAAATCCATAATCAACATTATTTTTAAAAATGACACAATGATTAAATTTTTAGTTACTGAACTTTTAAGCATAATCGTAATACTTTTTTTTTTGTGTGCCATGAGTTCAAAAATGGTGGAAATCACTGCTTTACTGCGATTGCTTTTTTTTTTTTTTGACAACTTTCTTATTACTTGCTCACTGCACTATTATATTACCTGTCTTCACTGTTATATAAACACTCATTTTTCTTGTACCTTCAGTTAATGTCCCACTTGGTCACCACTTTGTCACAGTCCAACGTACATATGCAATTTGCACCATGCAAGCGCTTTCCTTTCATCTGTTTTATAAAATAAATAAATGATTATTCAGAAATGGGTGATTTTCAGTTTGTGGATGAAAGTAATACGTCTAAGGGTGGAAAGAATGTTAATGACATACATGGATTAGCCTTGAGAAGTTTAACAGATGGAGATGGTTTGTCAGATGGCCATGATTTTTTTTTTTTTGTGTGTGTGTGAATTCAAAGCAGAACGTGTGGAGCAAGAAATAGAAACTGATGAGAAAAGACATGAAAGGAATGAAGACTGAGTTCAAGAAGGTGAATGAAGACTAAGTTCAAGAAGGTGAATGAAGACCTTAGGAGGATAGAGAGGTTGCCTAGTGTCAGAAAAACAAGACTAGGTGTAAGAAAACGGTATCAGAGAGCAAGGGAGAGAGGAAGGCAAGAGGATGGGAGAGAAAGAGTGGAAGAGGGGGGGGGGTAGAGAAAGCCAAGAGAGTGTGGAAGCAAAGTATAAAGAAATGAAAGGGAAAAAGGAAAGAAACTGGAAGCTATAAGACTCAGGGATGTAAGTGAGGGAAGGATGAATAAATCTGTTCAGAGTGTCATGTATGGAGATTCAATGTGTGCAGAGTAGAGGTGCCAGAGGAGAGCTTGCCTGGTGGAACAAGAGTGTGGCAATGGTGAAGAGAGGCAAAAGTGTAGAGGAGATGATAGTAATGGTTGGGATAAATGACCTGAGATGTAGTGTGAATTGCATAGCACAAGATCTGAAGTTGATTTAGAGAGCGCAGCAGAAATATGTCTGAGGAAAGACAGTGAATATGTTGCCCCAGTATGATCATGTGTATTAGAGGAGAAGAACAGTAATGGGGAATGAGATGATAGCAAGAATTTGCATAAAAAGAGATCTGGAATATGCAGGTGCGTGGAGTACATTTGTAGGCAAGAGAGCTGTATGCAAGACATGCATTACATTTGAATGCAAAAGGTCACACCTTTTGTCACACAGGCTAGAGAGACTTGTTTTTTTAGGCAAGTGAGTGTGTTGGGACAGGGAAACTAGAACTGCACAGATGGAATGTTGCAGGGATGGCCTCATGTGAGGATAGCGGCTTGAGAAATGAGGAGGAGGAGAAGTTCACTATATTACAGAGTCAGGTGGAGTATGAAGAGAGTAATAATGGCTATAAATACTGGCATGATGCTGGTTATTCCGTATACAAATGCTAAGAGCATTAGAAATAAAGGGAATGAGTAAATGGGGTAATGAGTCAATCAATACCCCATTCATTGGGGTATTGATTGACTCAGTCTCTACAAAGATTGTTAGCATCAGTGAAACTTGGTTAACTGAGAAGGCTGATCTAACAGGAATCAAAATTGAAGCGTATTGCATATTTTGACAGGATAGGGAAGGTAAACATGGTGGTGGAGTATTACAGAAACTATAATAATGCTGGGTATAGAAACAATGGCATTTTTATGCTTTATACTAATGCCAGCAGTATTCGGAATAAGGGAGAGGAATTGGTGGCACTGATAGCATCAGCCTGGCCAAAGATTATTGGGATCACCGAGACGTGGTTGACAGAAGAGGATATAATAACAGGAATAGAAGTTGCTGGGTACAGCATTTTTCGACAGGAGAGGAAGGGAAAGAGTAATGGTGGAGTACTGCTTATGATAAGTGACGACCTATTTCCTTTAAGAGTGGAGGCTTTGGAAGGCTGTGACACTAATGATTTTGAAAGCATATGGTGTGAGGTGGAGGTGGACAAGACAGGATATTTAGTGGGGTGTTGCAACAGACCAAGAAGCACAGAGGGTGGGGACTAGGAGATGTTGAGACAGTTGACCATGTCAAGTGCAAGAAGAATGATTGTTATGGGAGATTTTAAGTACAGTAGTATAAATTGGGGAGAGGAAGATGCATGTAGCAATAAGGGAATGGAATTTCTGGAATTCTTGAGGGACAAATGTCTTAGGCAACAGGTAAGAGAGGGAACAAGAGGTCCAAGAGTTTTGGATTTGGTAATAGCATCAGAAGAGTTGAATAACTGAGATGACATCTCTCCCACCAGTTGGAGAGAGTGACCATATCGGTTTGACTTGGAAAATGAATAGACATGCAGAAGTATCAAAGAGATGGGAACGTATGTGGAATTATAAAGCAGGTGATTATAATAGTCTTAGACATCAACTTGGAGAAGTTTCGTGGAGGGAGGAATTGGAAGGCTGGGATTTATCATTAGTACTTGGGAAATTGTGAAGGAATATTTGTTAGCAGCAATGAAAAGCTGTATTCCACAAGTGAAGAAGAGGACACAATTTGGAGCAAAGTGGATGACAAACAATATTAAACAGGAACTGCATGCGAAAAAGAGGCTATGAAAGAGAGATAAGGAGACAGGTGAAGAGAAGATGCATAAAGAATATAAGATACAGGCCAGGAGAGTGACTAGTATGGTAAGGAAGGCGAAACTGGAACATGAGAAAAGATTGGCCCTTAGATGATCCAAGGAAAATCCTAGGGAATTTTTTAGCTATGTGGCCAGTAGGAGGAGAAATGACTGTGGAAGAATGACATTGTGTAAGGGTGGTAGCAGACTGGAAGTGTCTAATTATAGGCCAGTTTGTGTGTCATCAATAGTTAGCAAAATCTTGGAGAAATTAGTGAGGGAACATATACAACATTGGGCAAATGAGGGTAATGTTATCTGTGAGAGTCAACGGTGATTTCTGAAGGGGCACTCTTGTTTTAGCAATATGCTAGCCTTTTATAATAAAGTTACAAGAGGATTAGATGAGGGAAATGCATATACTGCCATTTTCCTAGACTTAGCAAAGGCATTTGACAGGGTGCCACATGATAAGCTGATATTCAAGTTGCAGCATATGGGTTTGGATGTTAGATTGGTCAATTGGATTCAGGATTGGCTGTCTGATAGGTATCAGAGAGTTGTGTATGGTCGAGTAATATCAAAGAGGCAGAAGGTAACAAGCGGGATTCCACAGGGCTCAGTACTGGGACCTATATTGTTTAACCTTTATATCAATGACATTGTCCGTGGATTGCAAGGGGATATTCAGTTGTTTGCGGATGATGCGAAGCTGGGAAGGGTTATTAGTAATAGTGCAGATGTAGTAGCCCTGCAAGAGGATTTGAATAAGCTAGATAGATATGGAAATGAATGGGGATGTCAGTTTAATACAGCAGAACGTAGGGTGTTGAGGTTTGGGACACATCGATGGGACACTGCATACTCTATTGGAGGAAGCAAGGGAGACAAGAGATTTAGGGGTTGATGATTGATAGAAACCTGAAATTTAGGGGACAAATTGCAAAGGTAGCGAAGGTAATACAGAGGATTGCTGCAATAATGAGAAGGACACTAAACTGCAGAGATAAAAGGGTTATCGTTCCATTGTATAAGACTCTGCAATGGAAATAATATAGATTATGTTAAAACTGCAGCTATTCCTTAATACTACTCCTACAAAAATCTCCTTCCCCCCCATCCTGATGAAAATCCAGTGAGCTAGATAATACAACTTACTTATTTGGGTGAAACTGTATGTACACCTCCATTCTATAAAAAGAACTCAAATAACACATCAAATTTCACAATTTCAATAAATCTGACTTCTTGGTTACATTATTATTATTATTATCCCAAGATCTCATGGAGTCAAGGACTGATCTGGGAGGTCCTTTTATCACACACAATACACCAAATTCACTGCAAATAAATCTATTGCTTACATCATACAAAAATTGTATGAACACAAATTTAAGGAAGTGTGTGAAATTTTGATCAATCGTTTTAATCCAAACAATAAATTAAATATGCCAAAAATTATGTTATTATTATTATTTGTAACTTCCATGGAGTCAATAGACTCATTTTGGGAGGCACACTCATCCAGCAACACATCTGTCATAATCCAACACGTCTGTCATAGTTCTTTAGTTTTCTTTATTCAAATGTAAGGAAACAAAGTTTGCACATGAAGTACCTTCACAACTGGGCTACTTGTATATAGAAGCTAATGACTTCACATCAATTGCCTTAGTATTGTCATTTATGAAGATATTTCACGTGCAAACGTTGTTTCTTTGTTTACACTTCGATGAAGAATTAAACCAAGAATATGATTTGTCTTCTTTAATTTATAGTATAAACAAGCGACCTGCAGAGATAAATGGGATACCATTCCGTTGTATAAGACTCTGATCAGACCACACTTAGACTATTGTTCTCAGATCTGGTCCCCAGGATTTGAAGGGGATAAATTAACTGTGGAAAGGGTACAGAGTCGGATAACAAAGATGATTTCAGGACTGTACAATGTTAGTTATGAGGATCAGCTGAGGGAGTGTGGACTACAGAGTTTGGTGGATAGAAGAAGGAGAGGTGATATGATGGAGACTTTTAAACTGTTGAGAAGTGATTACAGGGTTGACACTGGGGAGTTCTTTCGCTTGGTTGAACAGTGGGAAGGAGTCATGACAAAGAGCCATCCCTGGAAGTTACAAAAGGAAACTGTGGTTTCTTTTCATGGAAGGTGGTTGAACCATAGAATGCATTACCTAATGGAGTGGTGGGAGCAAGAACAGTCAGTGCGTTTAAGGAGTGGTATGACAGACTTTGTGTTTCCTAGGAGGGACCTCCCTCGATGAGTCTTTTGACTCCATGGAGGCCTGAATAATAATAATAATTACTCATGATAAAAGAGAACTGTGCATTCTCGGGGTGGAGAATCTCAATGGAAATAACACCAATGGCTTTGAGAGTATATGGAGTGAGACAATTGTTTATAAGACAAGAATTTAGTGGAATGTTGTTACAGACCAGTGAATATAAATGGTGATGAGCAGAAAATGTTTAGGCAAATTAGTTTCACAAGTACAAAGCAAACAATCAGTATGGGGGGGGGGGTACTTCAGTATAGTTGTCCCCCTTCAACTATAGCAATATAAGCTAGGCAGAGGAAACAGCATGAAGTAAGGAAAGTGGATTTTTGGATTTCTTGAGGGACAACTGTCTTAGAAGCAGCATGTGATGGAGGGAACACACAAGGATCAAGAGTTCTGGATTTAATTGAAGCATCAAAGGATCTGATTGCAACTAAAATGACACACACTTACTCCATTGGTGAGAGTCTCCATGTAGTCCTGACTTGGAAAATGAAGAGTCTTATTTTGAACGATTTGTATTTTTTTGGCATTCGAGTTCAGCTGTGTCCCCAGCTTGGTAATCTGTATATTAGCATAGGTCTGATCATTGTTGGATACCAAGGCTGAAGTAATTCAGAATTCATATATTTCCCATATATAAGTAGTAAAAGGTGTATTACTTATTATTAAATTAATCTAGTTAAGAGATAGATGTTGAAGCTTTTTTTTGCTTGTTTATACTATAAATTAAAGAAAACAAGAAATTATATTCTTGGTTTAATTCTTTATCGAAGTGTAAACAAAGAAACAAAGTTTGCATGTGAAATATCTTCATAAATGGCAATACTAAGGCAATTGATGTGAAGTCATTAGCCTCTATATACAAGTAGTCTAGTCGTGGTTTCTTCACGTGCAAACTTTGTTTCCTTTATTTTATTTCTTTATTTGAATAAAGAATTATGACAGATGTGTTGCTGGATGAGTGTGCCTCCCAAAATGAGTCTATTGACTCCATGGAAGTTACAAATAATAATAATAACATAATTTTGGGCATATTTAATTTATTATTTAGATTAAAACGATTGATCAAAATTTCACACACTTCCTTAAATTTGTGTTCATACCAATTTTTGTATGATGTAAGGAATAGATTTATTTGCAGTGAATTTGGTGTATTGTGTGTGTGTGTGTGTGTGTGTGTGTGTGAGAGAGAGATAAAAGGACCTCCCAGATGAGTCTTTGACTCCATGAGATCTTGGGATAATAATAATAATAATAATAATGTAACCAAGAGGTCAGATTTATTGAATTTGTGAAATTTGATGTGCCATTTGTGTTCTTTTTATAGAATGGAAGTGTACATACAGTTTCACCCAAATAAGTAAGTTTTATTATATAGCGCACTGGGTTTTCATCAGGGAGGGGGGGGGAAGGAGATTCTTGTAGGAGTGGCATTAAGGAATAGCTGCAGTTTTACCATAATCTATATTATTTCCATTTTTAGGTGTAGTTTTGTGAAGAATACTCCAGATGACCATCTTGACATGAAGGTCAAAACACCAGGTGATTATTTATTTTTATATTAAAATTGAAGTGAATAGTTTAACACAGTACTTGTCTCTATAATATATTATAAAGAGCAAATATAGATTTGTTATATACTATTGCTTTTCTATTTATTTACTTTCAAACAAATGTAAGGAATACACGAATCAATACACGAAGATTCGTGTACAAATCAGTACACGAATCTTCTCTCGTGGAATCCTTCTTGTTATAGTGGAAATATCTCATTATGAAATGAGATATTTCCACTTATCTCATTTCATAATGTGAAAATTACACACTATGAATACTACACCTGCTCCAACTGGTGTTTCTGTACTCCACTGAAAAATGTGATATTTAATTTATATATTCCTTTACTTTTCTTTTTTTTTGTTAGCCTTTTTATATTTTTCTTGTCTAATTCTTTACTTAACTCTAATTGTTTTTTAATTTAAGGAATGAATATTCTGACTTGAAATTGCTAATATGTTCCACTTCATGTCTTTCATGCTACTTTTTTTCAAAGTGCCTTTGAAAATTTTTTCATTTCATTTGAAAGTGAGTCAGCCAATCTCAATACAGAGATAGCAGACTTTTTTCTCCCAGGAACTCAGGTTTTTCTTCCTATATACAGGCAAACTGATGATCAAAACACACATAATTTACAGGGGGAAAAAAAATTTTTTTTGGTGGTGATGATGGGTGGTAGATGGCATTGATAGTTGTTGTATGTGTGCACTAGCATGCCCTCTGACAATAAGTCATTGGATCCCTTGGAGGTGTCATATAATAATAATAATATCCTGGATGTATAGGTATCACAGAATCTAATTTTAGAAAAATGCCCAAGGACAAGAAATTAAAATTGAAATGCCATAAGTAATAAAACTTGTTAATATCCCAGAAATGACAATAAAGATACAGCTAGACTAAATATGCTTTAATTACACTTTTAAATAAAGATGACAGGGAAGCAGATTCAGACTTGAGGGTTTTCCTAAGAAAACAAATACTAAGAAAGATCTTCTAATATCTCAATATTAAGATCTAATATCTGATCCTGTTTTCTTAGGAAAACAGGATCAGATATTAGAAGATCTGAATGCTATTGAAGTAGAAATTAAAGAAGGTAACTATGCAATAAGAAGGAACTGGAAAAATTATTTAAAACTGAAATCAATTATTTGAAGTCACTGCTGTAGTACAGCTTTGCATGCATTCAAGATCTAAGAATAACTGAATGCAATAAAAAAATAATCAAGGGAGTTGTCTAGTAAAAATGCAGAACTAATAAATGAAAATAAATTGATAATAAATAAATAAATTGAATAATATTGAAATAAATGTTTTACCAGATGCTTGCAATGAAAATATATACACAATAACTAAAAATTGGTGAGCTGACTTGAAGTTCAAAAGGAAAACATTGTGCATGCCCACCTAATACCCACCAGCAGGAAAATGTACATCAAGCCATTATCATCCAATTAGTAAACAAAAATGTTTAAAAGTAAATGGATAGTGGAGGCAAAAAAATTAAACAAGATCACAGCCCAAGAGTTTCATGAACACTTAAAGCTGGTGCCCATCTATATAAATGACTATTTGACCAAGTTTAATTAGCATCAGTACGTTAGGTAGATGAGCTGAGTGCAAAGATGTTGACAATGCATGGAAACTCCAAACCGGTATCTAACAAAGGCAATGTATGATTGCATACCAAGGGTTAAGCAAGTAAATAGAGTAGGAGTGAAATGGATGAACAGTGAAATTAAGCAAGCTGTGCTGGAAAAGAAAATGCTATGGAGGAGGTACAAGACAGTTAATGGTGATCGGATCCATGAAGAGTATAAAGTACAGGCTAGAAAGATGACGAGCATGGTAAAGAAAGAAAGGGTGCAGTATGAGAGGAGATTGGCTGGTCAGGCCAAGGCTAACTCAAGGGGATTTTACCACTACATGGCGAGCAAGAGGAAGAATAATTATAGCAGATTAACACTGGTGGATAGTCAATGGCAGCAAAATATGGTTGCAAGGGATATAGTGGAATTACTGAATGAGCACTTTATCAGCGTATATCATACTGGTGTAAATGATGTGTTGGAATCACCACATATTCTTAAGGAATGTGCACCACAGCTGGCTATGCCCTTGACCTGGTTATTTAATGAAAGTCTTGCAGTGGATACGGTTCCTAAGGAGTGGAAAGAAGGCAAAATAGTACCACTTCACAAGCATGGTTCTAAGACAGAAATCTCCAACTATGGGCCAGTCTGTATACTGTTGTAGTCAAGGTGTTGGAGAGATTGATTAGGAATGGAATAAAGGATTAGATAGATGGATTATGATCGGTATGGATTTGTAAAGAGTAGGTCTTGTTTTCGCAATTTACTTACATTTTGTGATATGGAAACTAGTGTGTTAGATAAGGGAGAATCATATACAGTGATATTCTTAGACTTTGCAAAAGCATTTGATAGCTCACCACATGATAAGTTGGCATACAAGATGCAGAGGAGTATGAATAATATCAGCAAGTTGAATATGATGAAGCAGTCTTAAAAAAAGGAAGGTCACCAGTGGGTTCCCCAAAGTTCTGTTCTTGCATCCTTGCTGTTTAACTTGTTTGTAAACAATATATCATGTGGACTGGCTGGGGATCTTCAGTTATTTGATGATGATGCAAAGTTAGGAAAGAATTATAAATAGCAATGCTGATGTTAATTCCCTTCAGGAAGATTTGAATAGACTTTTTACTTGGATAAAATAGTTGAGTTGTAGTTTTAATATCAATAAGTGCAAGGTGAACAAGTAAATGGTGAGAGGGGAAGAACCAGAGGTCATTCCTGGAAGTTGTATAAAAGTATGATGAGTAGAGATGTGAGGAACAGATTTTTTACATGGAGAATTGTCAGTGAATGGAAGGCATTGCCAGAATGTGTTGCTAATTCAAGGAGTGTTAAGGATTTTAAGATTCTATATGATAAATATGTTGCCAGTTGAATGAACCTCTGACAATGAGTCTGCTGACTCCATGGAGGGTGTAATAATAATAATAATATGCAACTTATTTATCCAGCAAAACAAAATAGAACAAGCAGTGAAGTTAAGTATGTTTGGGTAAGAGACTATAAATTATTCATCAGAAAAGGATGAAAACACAAAAGTGATATGAATAAAAACACCTGATAAACTCAACAAATCCAGTCAAAAAAGGCAGTAAAATCAAAATGCTAATTAAACAACTAAAACAATGTTCATCCAAATAGATTAGAAGAGCATATTAATAACCTAGATCTTGGTGCAACTGTCAATTGTAAAAAACTGTATAACCTAACCTCTGTAAAAAAGTTTTTTTCATACTACTTCAAATTCATCTTTATATATATATATATATATATATATATAATCTGAATCTGATCCACACATAAAATACCTATATCACATTAGTGCTGTGTGTGGGCAACAGAAAAAGAAGAAATGAGGAATCTTGGAAGTTTTGTTCCCACTTGGTTAGACTATAATAAATTTAGTTTAATCCTTTATCCAAGTGTCAGCAAACAAAGTTTGCACCTGAAGTATCTTCAGGACAGAGGCAACTCGTGGTAAAGGTGGATCAAGATCTCATCACTCCTTGTATCATAATGTAATGCAAAGCACATCTCCTTGCAGACATGTGTAATGCTATGCATTAAGGGAAGGGCTACTATCCAGACTGGTTTCGCCCTTTATTGAGGTCTCGTCAGTGAGAGCCATACCCGGAAGTGGTGATACTAAGGCAGAAACAATGGAGAGGTCATATTTACCTATATGAGTTGCCAAAAGGTATACTACCACCTTATTATTAAATTACTCTGTATTTAGAGAAAGATGTTGGAAGTTTTTTCCCACTTGGTTAGACTATAATAAATTTAGTTTAATCCTTTATCCAAGTGTAAGCAAACAAAGTTTTCGCCTGAAGTATCTTCAGGACTAATACAACTCGTGATAAAGGTGGACTAAGCTTTCATCACTTGTCTTAGTATCTCCCATAATGCAAAGCACATCTCGACATGTATAATGCTATGCATTAAGGGAAAGGCCACTACCCAGACCAGTTTCGACCTTTATTGAGGTCTCATCAGTGGGAGCCGGATCCAGAAGTGGTGATACCAAGGCAGAAGCAATGGAGGTCATGTTTACCTATACGAGTTGCCAAAAGGTGTACCACCTTATTATTGAGACAAGGAGTGATGAGAGCTTGGTCAACCTTTACCATGAGTTGCCTCAGTCCTGAAGATACTTCAGGCACAAACTTTGTGTGCTTACATGTAGATAAAGAATTAAACTAAATTTATTATAGTCTAACCAAGTGGAAAAACTTCTAACACACCTTTCTCTAAATCCAGAGTAATTTAATAATAAGGTGACTTCTCCATTGCTACTGCCTTAGTATCATCATTTCTAGGTCTGGCTCCCACTGACGAGACCTCAATAAAGGTCGAAACCGGTCTGGGTGGTGGCCGTCCTTTAATGCATAGTATTATGCATGTCTGCAAGGAGATGTGCTTTGCATTATGGGAGATACTGAGACAAGGAGTGATGAGAGCTTGGTCCACCTTTACCACGAGTTGTCTCAGTCCTGAAGATACTTCAGGTGTAAACTTTGTTTGCTTACACTTGGATAAAGGATTAAACTAAATTTATTAAATGAGGAATCTGTTCACAATTTGTTTGAATAGCTGAAGGTTGCGTTCTCCAGGGAAGAGTATTCAAAGAATACATGGAGCAAAAGAGAAAGCAGAAGTTAGTACAGTGAGTCTCAAGATGGACTGTAAAAGGGTTAGTAGTTCTAAGAATAGGTTAATATCAGAATAATTGGTTAATAGTGTCTAAATCTAAGAATGTACACTTATATCATGTAAATATTAGGTCATTTAAGGTCAAATTTTAATCATTCAGTGAAGTAACACTTTCTTTTCAATAATCAAAGTGAAACACTCTTCGTTCAGGCAATGTAATAAACATGGAAAGAAAAAAAAAATTTTTTTTCTGTGTGGAACTTTTTTTTTTATGTTTGCCTCATCATCTTTAGGGTTTCAGAACCTGAAATTTTCAGGTTCAAGAGTTTCTTTTAGTTTTCTGAAGCTCTACAACTGTTAGACTGAAACTGAATATAAATATTAACGAAGGAAGCTCTACAATGAGTCAAGCCTCCCAAACACATTACCTGGGCTTTGTTACCTGACATTATAGGCAATGCATGCAACACCAGAGTCATTCACAGAGAATGGATACTGGATTTAACAGTATCCAGTCTCTAGAAAGAAATGAAAAAGTTTGCATATGGTTAGGTAAAGTAAGAAGTAAATTAATCAGCAATGAATATTTAGTGAGAGAGACATGGTTAAAAAAATGAGTTGCCAAATATACTTAGAAATCAGATGGTGAATATTTTTGTGCTTATGATATTTTATCATCTTAATATTACATTAATGTTTAACATAACCTTAAGCTCCTAGAAATGCACAGCCAAGTTACACATCCTCATTCCCCTCATACCAAAATAAATATTCCTGCTGTTCCAAAATTTCAAGTGCACATTAGTTCCTATTTAGACAGCAGTAAAGAAAACCTAGGATGAGCAGCTTGATCTAGTCATGTCTGTGTATACACAAACAAACAAAAAAATCCTTAATAGCATAATGCCCTCAGCTCTAATTATGTTTTCTGGATACAAAAAGTGAAATTTTAAAGCGGAAGAAAATCAAGTTGTTTGACAGTGCAGTAATGAAGTGATACATTTTGCACTTTAATAAATAAGAAAATCATATCAACAGTGATAGAGAATTGAAGCATTTTTGATTTTTAAATACTTAGTTTGTATTAACACAAGAGTTCAGTTCAATTTAATTCATTCTCTGTATATCAAATCAAATGAGATTTGATATACAGATATACAACATTAATAAATCATTAATGAAATCATTTCTTAAACAAATAAATAAAAATAACAGATGAAGCTCTCCACAATCTCTGATGCAAAATAAAATGCACATGATAAGAATCATATGCATGAACATCGTGCATTTGAAAAATGTTCAAGATGAAAAGGTCAGTCAGAGATTGATATTTCAAACAAAACAAGTTTCCTTAAAATAAGTAATCGATATGCTCTGAATTCTATGCAAACTGCTGAAGCTCTAGGATTGATAAGTGCTAAGATTAAAAGTGTCAAGCAATTGGCAGTGGAGCACTGGAAACAGTAACAAGTTGTAAGTGGGTGAGAGAAACTAGTAATTGGTCACTCTCCTGCCAGAATAAAGCAGATTATTGTTTCTTTTATTTAGAAATATCTGCAAAATATCTTTGGATTACTCTACATCTTCCTGACTAAATAACAGATCCTTTCCTTGACTGTTTTCTGAATATATCCAGAACAACTTCATTGGTGATACATCTGATCTAAATCCTGTTGGATACTTATTTCATCATAGATATACTTCATCTGATCAAAAAATATCAAGAATGAAGTTGGGAAACCAAAAATTAATTTCTTTCAAAACAGGCTCCTTCTCATCCATTGTTCATTTTTGTCATCTGGATTTTTAAAACCAATGAAAGCAACTTTCTGTGGCATACCATCAGCAGTTTCTGTCTCTTCACTACTGTGCTGCCAAATAACCTCAGTAGTATGAAGAAGGAGAGAAGCACTAAATAACAAAAAAATAAGCAGAAAATTGTGCTTGGAAAACAAATGGAGTTCACAACACAGTGCCAAATACTTTTTCTTGGAATGATTGTTGAATTTTCAGAAGTTACTCTTATAGGAGCATATACCACTCATAAGAGCTCTCTTTATAAGGATTTTTCAACTAAATGAGTAAGCCAATCCTACACAAAATGTGGAAGGAATTTTCTTCATGCAAAATAGTGCAACTGAGCAGAACACACACGTATGCAGACAAGTTTGCAGACATAGTACATTTGTCATAGTTTGATTATTTAGCATAATTTAAATACCCAAAGTGTCCATTTTTTGGGCCATAAGAAATTCCTACCTACCATTTCAGATATTTCATGGGTGGTCAATCAGGTTTTTCATTAAATTCAATCATGACCCCTTCATTGCTGGCAGTCCTCTTTGGCAGAACTATAAACCTTAGGTAGCACATTGTAATCATCTAATGCTATTTGCATTACCAATACATATGTTTAAAGTGGTCTCCAAATCCTCTAAATCAGAACTCACAGTGAGATTTAACATTTTGATCCATGATCTAAATTATGAATAGCATGCTAAAAGTAAAAATTAACTCCTATACAAGTGTCATGAATGATACCAGTTATCACTTGGGAATAGTTAAATAATTAAGCACACGAATACCTAATTATTTAACTTCTGCTATGCTCTTTAAAGTCAATATCAACTGCTAACAAATTCCTTAATTAAAGTAAAATGAAATTGCTATTTTGGATTGATTGTGTGTTGCTAAACTACTATGAAATCTTAATGGATTTATTTATGCAAACACAGCAGAAAAAGAAGTCAACACCTTTAGGCACACCAATATTTTCCTTTGCTTGAAGAATTTAAGGTACACAAATGTCTATGATGTACTTAAGCTAATGACTTAGTAGTGTGGCTTTAACCTGAAGGGTTCTGTTATTTATAATTGTAAGGATAATCTCAACCACATTTTTGGGTTTTATTTACTTTTTTTTTTTTTAATGTGTGCCATATTCACCTTGCAGACACAAAGTTATTTTTAAATACCAATTTGAACAGTCTGCCTTTTATTACCAAATTTATAAAGTAGGAATGGGGCACCAATGCTGAATGGATGATTACAGGACCAAAAGTGATGTTAGTATACCAACACATACCTATAAAGTGGATACCTAAAGATCAGTGGAGAGTGAAGCAGGGCTCTCTCTCTCTCTCTCTCTCTCTCTCTCTCTCTCTTGACTTCATTGCAAGCTTTGGTAATGATGCCTTCAGTTCATTTCAGCAAGACACAGGTGAAAACTTTTCCACACTAAAAAGAATCTTAGAGGCATGCTTATATGTCTAAACATAGGGTTGAAGTTGTCTGGAGAAGCACTTAACTGCATGTGGACTCATATTTGCATTAGGCAACTAAACATATTTGCAAAGATTACAACCTGCATTGTAAATTAAAATTTTCAACATAGTATTTCCTCAACATTAACAAAAGTACTTATTAGTTAAGCAACAGTAAAAACATTATAATGATGATCATTTTTATAAAAGATAAATATAAAAATGAAGACTTGGTGTTTTCATCAGGACTGACTGAAAGAAATAGCAATACTCATTTTAGATTAAATTTAAGGAGATTATTAACAACCACCTGTGAGATTATTAACAACCACCCTAATCTTAACAATAATGATGGCCTAAAAATCCCAGAAATATGGAAGGCACATATTCGACCCACTTAAACTTTCACCTAAGAGTCAAGTATAAATTATTATTATTGTTGTTCCGGGCAACTCCAAGGAGTCGACAGACTCATCAAGAGAGAGGCCCTAACATCATGTCAAGAACAACTATTCGACATTGACACAGTATCTATCATACCTTGCCTTGAACTCATTCACGGTCGTAGCACCCACAACAGACTCTGGAAGCTTATTCCACTCATTCACCACTCTCCAAGTAAAAAACCTAGCTCTAACACCCTTGTCGACCACGCGCTTGCCCAGCTTCCATTCATGGCCCCTAGTCCTCCCACCACCAGTCATATTTTCAAAAATATCTTCTGGATCAATCTTATAGAAACCCTTCAGTAATTTGAATGTCTCAATCATATCACCTCTCCTTCGCCTATCGACCAATTTCTGCAACCCACAAATCTTCAACCTATTCTCATAAGGTTCATTCCACTGACCTGCTATCATCTTGGTCACTCGTCTCTGGATCCTCTCCACTTCCTCCCCATCACGAAGAAACCCTGGTGCCCATAACTGGGCACAGTAGTCCAGATGGGGTCTTATCAAGGCTCGATACAGAGGAACAACAACTTGTTTGTCTCTGCATGTTAAATAGGACCATAAATAATCCAGGATCATAAATCTAATTCCCCCCCCCCATGTGTGAACTACAGAAAATGTAAGAGCATCCATATAAATAATTAAAATCATACATTTAA
Source organism: Typopeltis vanoorti (assembly GCF_054136105.1). Taxonomy (NCBI): domain Eukaryota; kingdom Metazoa; phylum Arthropoda; class Arachnida; order Uropygi; family Thelyphonidae; genus Typopeltis; species Typopeltis vanoorti. Next base: position 5,599,366 of record NC_143549.1, on the reverse strand, counting down.
AGAAACAGCCATTAAAAAAAAAAAAATTGGGATAAAGAGAATACATTAAGAGATAAAACTTCCACTTGCAAAAACATAAAATGTCAGATTTCACTCATGTCAGTTTTTACTGTATCTATATGAAAGAATGTTTCTTTGTTGTTATCTTAAATAGAATATAGCTTCAATGTAGTTATTTTATTTCCTTATTTTTTTTTCCACTAGAGGTCATGCCAGTAGAATAATCGTTGATCAAATCATTGTATTTGTAGCTTACTGTGTGAAATGTAATGTAGCTTGTCTTTGTATATGTGTATATACTCCAGATGATGACCTTAATATCAAGGTTGAAACGTCAGGAAATTAAAAGTTATTTAAAACACGGTTGTAGAGTCCACAATTTGTCTAAAATGAATGCTGATCACTGTGTAATACTAAAGGAAAGGAAAAATAGCAATACTAAAAGCATTTTTTCATATGAATCCATTTCTGATTTACTGGAGAGCAAATCTTGAATGAATCAAAATGCAGACAATGCTATAATAAGATACCATGAACCTAAGGTGATTATATCAACAATGCTTGAGGCCACACTAAAGTCTGATGTGATTAGCAGAGCACCCATTTAAATGTGCATGTTTTACAAAAACTAAGCAGCCATTTCCAGTATCAACTACTAGAGAACATGGTGGCAGTGTCATCTTTCTGAATCTTTCAGTGTCCATTCTACTGATATGAGATGGTGTAAGTTGCTACTGATTAGGTCAAGGCAGTTAATTCCATGTTGCCTGTCTTTCCAGTATATAGATTTTGCAGGATGAAAAACTCGTGATTGTGGATAAAAATACAAGCAAAAATTATGTAAAGCAGCAGTTATGTAGTGAAGTATTTTTGTCCTAAAATAAAAGGCACACACATCACTGCTTAGATGTTAATTAGCGCAAAAATATTCAGCTCTGCATTTCATACAAAAGGGTGGAGATGCATGATGGCTCTCAGGCGTGTGCTTGCATACATACAGCCGAACGTAACAAAAGTGCACAATTTCCGTTAATCCCAGACCGGACAACCGTGCTGTCCGGTCTGGGATTAACGGCGTGCAAGCTGTCAATGAAAGGAAAGAACCATGTGCTTACGCGTCACTCATACAAAAGTTTAGCGTCACAATTTGACAACCGAGGGCAAGCCCAGCTATGGCTTCCTGAATAGGTCGAATTACAGGCCTAGGAAAGTTCTGGTTTAACAAAATCACTAATTCTCCTGAGGAGAGAACTAAGAGCCAAGAAGATTCTGCTTCTGAAGGGCTTTACATATACACTACATTCGACAGCAAGAGAATGCATGTAACGAGAGGAAGCACACTTTTGTTTTGGAACTTAACACTGGTCATCATATAACTTTTCTCCAAGAAAAAAATATCGATGTCAATAAATATCATATTAAACTTTTCCAATGACACGTGATACTTGGAAGGAATAGTGCACACAGAGAGAGTCTCTGGAATAATTATTGCTGGAGAGTCCTTCCAAATCTATATCAGAATGAGCAGTGTCCCCCCTCTTGATGTCTTGTACTGGTATACCAGACTAAGGAGAGAGTTGTCGTGGATACACAAGAATACTTTCATGTTTTGTAAGTATACTTACCAACTGAACTATCTGTGTTCTTTTTTTTTTTTTTTTTTTTTATTCACACGAGCCTTCTGCATGATTTTTTGAACATCACGCACATAACACGATTGAAGGGAAGGCAGATTTACAGAATTAAAAAAATAATAAAAAATAATAATAAACTTTTGACTTTAGGTCACTCTGTGGACTTAAAATCAGAGGGAGACAATCTAGCACGTATTCTCACCGACTGACTGTCGGTGAGAATACGTGAGAAAGCAGTAACATTATCACCATCACGTACGTTTCCATTTTAATCTTATGTCATCTAGCTGAGTCGACGGTGTCTGAAGCTACACAAACAAACAGTGAAAAGCACGCACACATCATTCTACAACTAAGTCAACTTACAGCTGGAGCATGTGGATGCTGCGCTGGAACGACGACTGTCCAGATACCGACCAATCGGCAAGCTCATTCGTCGCCGACTGCGGTCCTTGAAAGTCGGGAACTCCAACAAAGCCGGTGGAAACTGGACGAAGGGCAAAAAAAGAGAATTACAACAAGCAACCAAACCTGAAGACGTGAGCTCTGAGACACAGAGGTGCCCTGACAATCACCAGTTCAATTTATGACGTTGCTTTAAATAGGAGAAAAAGCATCATCGCTCTCTGGACTTAATATGCCGTAATATGGTTTCCTCGAAAGTAATAATAATGGTGCCTGTAAATGCAGCTTCTCTGCTTCACAACAGAGATATTGCAGGAAGCCTCTGTGAAATAGAGCCCATGTCAATCTCTAATATGTACACGAAAATTACACAGCATCATTACATACGCAGTTCCGAAGTCGAGATACTGGATCGTTGGGTAAAGTGATCATGGTATGCGCTGCGAGCTAATTATGTGTACATAAACAGGATGGAGGCGTTAAATTAAACGAAGATTTCGACAAGGAAGCCATCGATCGGCGCTTGGAGGAATAAAAATCGTAGGAGGGCTCGACCCAATATAATGACGTGCGCTAATGATAACAGGTTCATCCTACGGTTGTCCCAAGCGATAGAAAAGAGTGCTGATTTCACAAAATACATAAATAAAAGAATCTGGCGAAGATGGTGTGGAGGCGAAACAGTAACACTTCGATATCCGCTGCATCAGTTTTTTTTTTTTTCCCTCCAGCTGCGTGTGTACTTGCGATTGCAGAGTGACTTAGAGGAAACGAAGAACTGCACGCGAAGAATTTGTACGGTGATGCGTCACGTGGTTTGGTAGGTTCGTCGAACTCTCGGCTGTTCTGTGAGCTCCTCACTCGAGAGAGAGAGAGAAGCCTTTGTGTTCGCAGAATCGCTCCCTCGGAAAACTGCCAAAACGTCTCCCTGACCTTCATCCGCTCGACGAAACCGAAGAGACTGAGGGCGAATGAAAGAGAGGGGAGGTTGAAATGAATCGCTGCTGGTTACGGAAGGAAACCTTGACAGTGTAGCAGCAAGGAGGATCAATAACCTGCACGAAACACGATACACACGCACGACGTCACGCAATCAAGGGCAGAAGCGCTGCACCTGCTGAACACAATTTGAAACCGCTTGTCGGACACCTTAGCGGAAGTTTCGGGACTTATCTGGCTGCGGAAAATGAAGATTTCACTGATATTTTCCCGCAAACATTTTTCGAGTAGTCTTTTGAGTTCTCTGCGCTAATTGAGAACGTCACGAGCCTTGTTAACGCCTGTCAGTTAAAACTTTGAAAGATCAGTTTGCATTTCACAGAACTGTGTATACAGATATCCGGGCAGTCGCCCGAGACTGCCCGGAAATGCACGAGAGCAGTTACGAGGATGTACCTGACGAGTGAGAACAATGTTTATCCCAAGAACAATTTTTCACGTGAAAAAAAAAAAAAAAAAAAAAAAAAAAAAAAAAAAAAAAACATCGAACCAGCTTCGTTCACTTCTGAAGCAGTCTGAATGTTTCGGGTGTTTAATGTGCTATATTAGTCAATAAGAAAAAGGATATGTTGGGGACGAAGAACTGTATGTTGCTGCTTTCACCGGATTAATCTTTAGAAAGAAGCCACAAAGCTAATGCTCTGACAGAAAGATGAGGTGGGTTTAAGGTTCCGCTGTGGATCACGGGATTGTGTTTGCACCAAGAAAAATGACGGCTGACCTTCAAGGTCGCTACTTTAAAAAGTGTGTTTTGTTAGTTTCCAGCCGCTGAGCCAGCGTCGAGATTTTTTTTTTTTTTTTTCCCGTCACCAAATCATCCCTTCTGGCAGCATCTCCTTTGGTGCGGATGCCTAGTAAGCTAAACCAAGCCAAGTCGAACGGATGACGATTTACCAGAGATCCTATCGGGCTTCATTTCGTCCTCAAATCGCTAGAGGGCGTGGTGGATTGCTTGGAAACAGTGAATTACGGCGAGACTTCGCGAACGTGACATTTTCTTTTTAGTAGCTTGTCGGTAACTCGATCTTCGAGCGTTTCCTAAAATAAGAGGATCTGGAGTTGCTTCCTTCCCCAAAGTGTTTTTCGGAGAACCTGCGAGCGCTCCTCATCCTCTGTTGCTACCCACAGGGGACTACTTGCTTCGGTGCAGCAAGAAACCGAGTTTTTCCTCACTCATTTTCTTCCTACGGAAATCTTGTTTGTTGTACGCCATCTTTCAAGCGGCAGTTTTTTTTTGTTGTTGTTATTTTATTTATTAAAGCACCATGACAAATGCACTGAAACAGTTTCACAACATTTTATTTTATTTTATTATTATTTTATTTTATTTTATTTTTTTTGAATCTGTGTGACGCACTTGTGCGCTTTTACGTATGCAACTGGGATATGATTTCATATAAACACCCGCTCGCCGTTGACCTGTTGGTCATGCAGTACAATGCACGAGCTGTCCAATAAAATGTTCTGATATGTCAAATTTCCTTCGTCTCATTTCGGAGGGTTATTTCACGGTATGGCAGCATAGGAAACAATACATTCGTGGATGTTTCCTCTTGTGTTTTTTTTTTCTCTGCGAACTTCGAACTTCGTTTTCCGCTTCCACATTTTCCAGAAACTCGAAAAACAGAGTTAGTTTATCTTAAGCTTTTCAAAACGTCAAACCCAAATTTTTTTTAATTAATAAAATTTCACGCTGAACAACAGAAAATGTTACTCGCGGTCTTGTTCTCCTCCTCCTCTACAGATACCCCGGCAACAAGCAACGTGCTGCAATGCCAAGTGACGCTTAAAGGAGCAACCCGTTCGATAAACACACTTTTCGTTCCGTTCCTTTGTCTGCATTGTGGTCCTGCATGCACTGCAAGACCACACTGCATGCCTGTTTCTTCCTTAATCCGCATGACCTTGGAGTGCATGCCGTTGCTGATTCTTTCCCTACCATTCATTCCTCACTTAAATGAAGTGAGGAATGACAAACTAAATGGAAACCGCTCGATCTCCAAAATGTACGCCATCTGTGCTGCTTTACTCTAACAAGGACTTGAAGTCGGACGGGATTTTAACCGCTGCTCGTCGGATCAAACATCAGGCCGAGGCTAATAAAGCTGCTGCCAACCGAGGGTCGATCTATCTGTTGAGCCAGATGACAAACCCAACATGCAGGTCACTCACTTTCACTTGTAAAAACGGTCCTAACTTGTCAGGCAGGATTCCCAGTCTACATTATTGCAATCAAAAGGAATGATCTGGAATTCCTCACAATTCAAGAATTCCACGAGATAAATATTCGAATGATAAAGAAGGGGTTAACGACTGATAAAAATAAATCCAGTTCAGTTTTTTTTTCCCGACTCCCGGAAATCGATGCGATTATTTCGTGGAAAGTAGCAGTTTTCTTGGGGGGGGATGTAGAATCGAGAAGTCAAAGTGCCATCAGGTTTCTGTAGGTCTGTATCGCAGAACTAGGAATGAAATATTCTCTTTTATAGCAGAAATCCTCTTCAATTTTTAATTTGGAGTTGTACGGGAGTGACGTAGGGTCACTACTATGGACCTCTAACTGCAAATAGACATAAAAAGCATTTCAGCAGGAAGTGAAGACCTGCGAAGACGCAGTGGAAGTGTAACGATGAGGATTTCTCCACTGGAGGCTTTCGACGTGACATTTTAAGAAGCGCTTCGGGAAATGAACTTTTCGTGCTCTCATTATTTTTCTTCTGGTCACGTGGGAGCTCCACTCGAATTCCGTTGCGTCCTTCATCTGAAGGATCATCCCGGAAATGCAGAATATTAAGGCCACGCACTGCCGATCTGTGGCATGCTGACCCACACAGAAAAGTCGTGCGCGTCCGCAACGCCTCGTTAATGTCATATAATCGAGACGTCACTAGCGCTAATGAACCTGTTCGAAAGGGCGCCGACAAAAACTACATCAGGCGGCAGACCGGCGAACATTTCACTCCCATTTTGAAAGCCCGCGAAGAGTTGAAAATGCGTTTTTTAAACTCGCTGAAAGGGCGAAAGCATTTTCGCCCCGCAAAATAACATCGCGAGAAGAATTTCCATCATTTTAGTTCAGTTCGGAGGCAAATCGGCCATTTGCATTTCGAGTCTCGATGCGCATTATTTTGATTCAATTTTCAAGAGTTGAATCCGCCTTTCTCCTAAGTGAACAGAAGTTCGGTCTTTCCCATTCCTACTTTCGCTCTCTTGAACACACTCAAAAGAAAAGGGAAATTTTAGAACCCTTCAAGGGGCACGAAATAATCGTCGACCGCTTTGATTCTCCTTTCTCTCAAGAATGCGTTTCAAATTGAGCAGAATAAGAAGACCTAAAGAAAGGGGGATGCAGGAGGGTGTTTCGAGTACATCAAAATATTTAAGGAGTCCAAATGCCTGTTAGAAAACGAATGTAGAAATCGCTCCCCGAATTCTTTTTTTTTTTTTTTTTTTTTTTAAACTCGTGTAACAAAAGTTCCCCTCTCATCGGAGTCGAAAAGCATCGCCGCCGATAGCAAAAAAGGATTTGTGCGCGTGCCAACTTAATCGACCGAAGCCAACAACACCGTAGAGAGAGAGAGAATGGAGTGCGATGAGGTACCACATACTTCTTAGACGTACAGACGCAGGTGACAACCCTTCGCTAAGTAATTTTAGTGGGTTTATAGAAATTAGCAACGGAGGTCAATCTCTGAACACCCGAATTAATGACGCTGGAGCACGACCAAACGGCTGATTGAACCCGAACTTATGGAAACCGACAAAAGACCCGCAAACATACTTCTGCAGTCTCCATGACGACCAGCAGCGCGGATACGTCATTACGTCGTTTGGGCCGAACGAGTTATGGATCGGACAGTTGGCACGTCCGAAGAATTCATCGCGGTCTAATTAAGAAATACATTAACGCAGCAAGTCCCCTAGCGTTGTCCAGGATAGAACGATCGCGTTGTTGTTCGATTTCGTCAACTTATCCGACCAGTATCCCGACAACACCTTCCGCCACGACGTTAACTAAGGGAGGGGGGGGGGAGTTTAAGCTATCGAGCAGTCCATCACTCCCGAAACCGGATTGTTTCTACACAACGAATACGATAACGGCGCGTTCAGGGCACTACCCGATTCTCCGATAAGCGAAAGCACACACACGACGATCGCATTTTGTCGGACTTGAAAAGGAGCGGTCCGTCATAGCGGAAGGTGCCATGGTGACAACCCTCTTTCCAGAAACAGACGCGCAAAACTGACCTTTAAGTGGGCGGGCTTGTCCATGGCCTCCCCGTTCATCTTGCTCGAGTCGCTGCTCGAAGTCCTTCTGACCTGACGGTGGTACTCGCTCATGATCCAAGCGCACCGCGATGATATCCTGGGATGTAAACACACACACACTTCGTGAAACAAACGAATCCACTTGTGTTACCCGCCGACTCTTATCCGACTCGCTAGGTACGAGCGACCAACCGATACTGCCGTTGGTGGAAGCTTCTGCAAAACAAACCAGATGGCGTGACGATAGCCAACACCTACACAACTGCATGCGGCGGGCACGGTGCCAACAAGCCGCCCCACACTACGGAAGTAGAGGCACAGAGCAGTCAAACATTCTGCGACCGAATTGATAATCCTGTGGAAACGACCCTCCTTCGCACAAACCGACGGAAGATGCCAAGGGTCGAGCACGCTACGCACTTTCGCTTTCATTGAGTTTCAAACGAGTGCAATGAAAAGCTATCGAGCCCACGTTAGTGCCCTTCTGCTACGAAGTGTATCTCTTCCCTTTCAATGAAAGAGCAATAAGCAGGAATGTAGGGGTATGGGGAGGAAATAGGGAACCTTAAGCGATAGACAGCTGCTGCCGTGTTGTTGGCAGCTTAAACGAACCGCCTTCCTAGCCGAACAGTAGTAAAACACCTCGTCCCAATGCCCGTATAAATGCGGGCATTAGCAGCTACTTCAAAGATTAGCATTGCGCTACATTTTAAACCTGCTGTAGCAAGAAGCAATACGTAAATGCTGTTGCATTTGCTACAAAGTTAATGTAAATAGGCACTGCAATTTCCTCGTATTAAAATGCAAATTATACTTTAGTTATCTCTAGCACAGAAAGGATTTCGAGTTAGAGTGCCCCAGACACTAATACAAAATATAAAGGTATATTTTATTGTATCGTATTGTGTTCGGCGCCTGTCACCTCATTACTTAAGAAGGCATCTGTTCCCGCAGTGAAGGGAATGGAGTTCTCCTCCCATGGTGGCCCAAAGTGCATGCACTGTAGGTATGTATGAAGGACAGCGATAAACTTCATAATCCAGACAACTTGTTTGTTCTCTAGCAGAAGGGGGATGTGCTACTAAAGCAGCTAATAATTTTATTTTAATTCGATCGGCGGGATTATTATTACTTCATCTCATGGCCTGGATAAGCAAATCGACTTAATTCTACCAATTCGCACTGTATTCGAAGTAAACGTAACTCCAATCCATTGACGAAGAGTAGGTCGGGTGCGAGTAAAAGACATCTGGAGCTCGCTAATCAATCGTAAAACAAACTGGCATACATTAAAAATAAATAAAGCCGTAGATCGGTCATATGTTGGTCATTGCAATCCCACGAAAGATAAACACTGCAAAAAACTTCTTTCCTTCTCCTTAAATTCAAGTAAGTCAGCTTAAAAAAAAGAGAGAGAGATTTTGAATGTAAGTATTATTAAAGAAACAGCAGAGACTGTTCAACTGTCATTTAAAAATTACAGAAATAAGTTATAAGAATTGATTACCAATTTAATTTACCATGTGTAGCTCGGTCAGTATAGACGAAGCCCTGAGGTCGGGAAGACCTGGGTTCGATTCCCGTCCAAGACGCGAGGAACCTTCATCTGGTCTCTTCCGACTGAATGTGAGTTAGGAACGGAGAAAAATCCACCCAGGGAGGGTGGCAACGGATGGCAATGCTGTAACCAATGAAGTTTTAACTGAGGCTCGGCTATTGCCGTTACTCCCCCCCCCCATTTTCTTCAATCCGATGAAGTGATAAAGAGTCAAGGACTCAGTCCATCCCCCCCCCCAAGAAAAAATGTGTAAGTTAGCCGGTCTCATATGGAGATGGAGGGTATTTTCACCGGGAAACTCGGTTTTTCGTCCCCCAGAACAGGCAAACCGACCCCGTGAACACACATGGATTCGGAGTAATGAATACTTACGACAATATGTGGAAGAGATAGGGTCCTCGCCGCATGTCGTAAAGCCCGTAGTTAGCTATGAGTCAAATCAGGGTAGTCGACTTCTTGGATAGGAGATTGAATGGGAATCGCACATGAAGAGTTTTCGCGGGTCAGTCGGTATAGACAAAGATATTTGGTTCGAAAGACCTGGGATGGCTCGAAGAATCTTTATCGGAGCTTTGAAAATGAGTTGGCTAGTCGCATGCAGATGTTAAGGGGTTTCCCCCTCTAGGAAACTCGAGGTTTTTATACTACCTCGAACTGGCAAACCAGCCCCAAGAAACATACAGACCATAAATACTTATCCTTAATGGGGTGAAGCAGAGGAATGGATGCATTAAATGGTCTAAAATCCGTAATCAAGGGAGTCTTGGACGGATGAGAATGGGGTGGTTAGAAATACAAATCGCCATCCTTATTCCGTTCACATTGCTGCTAAATACCATAAATCGATATCACATACGATACATATTAATGTGGAATGGCGTAAACCAATCATTTTTCGTCTACTGGTATTTAATTATTATTATTATTCCTGACACCTCCTCCAAGGAGTCCGAAGACTCATCGCGGGAGGACACCTACAACTGTCTCAACCACTACACCGAACCTCTACTACGAATCGTCTCCATCAACGCCATCTACCGCCCACCTCCACCACAAACTAGTATTCTATGTCTGTAAATTGCGTGTTCTGAAGGGCCGATTTGTCTGCATGAGGGATGAAAAACCCGAGTTTCCGGAAGAAAAAACTCTGCTACCTCCGTATGAGATCGGCTAACTCAACTTAATCAACCCATAACATCTGTCTAATCCATTCTATTTAAATTGTGAACGAACTATCTATTAAGATCCTTTCTGCCTGGACCGACGAACTCCGTTCAATTTTTATTTTTTTCCATTTACTAATTTTTTATTATGCCCAGGTAGTTGGAGATCTGGCACAGCTAAATGCAATCAAAACCTTTTTATTTATTTATCATTTTTTTTTGAAAATGAGAATTACACGAAATCTCTGTTAATCAATCGCATACATATGCATGCCTTCGCACTAAATTACGATTATCCCCCCCCCCCTTCCCTCTCCGTTTTTAAAAACTTTTGAATGGAACTGGGGTCATAGGCTCTACTTTCACATCATGCAAAGATTTTACTCTTAAAAATAAAAAAATTAAAAAATTTGAGCCATTAATGAATACAATCGAAAACTGGGATTCTTTGGGATACTCGGCTCCTTACCATTTCCCCTCCCCTCATTCACCTGCAATTTCTTATCAAATTACCGTTCATTTGAATAACAGAAACACAGAGCATCAAATGCTTTGCTAAGATCGAAATAAATGCCATCACTGCAGCCTATTCTAATTAAAGACCGAGCACACATTGTGCTATGTGACTTGCTCAATAACACTTATAAGAGTAAAGACATTTTCATTTTATATGATGAACTGGTGCAAGCCTCGTAAATTTCCAGTTACAAGAATAATTCCTAATCTCAATGAGAAGAGATAACTCCTAATCTCAACAGCTCATTAAAAAGTGGTTTGGCTAATCTGAACACTCTTCGCCACCTCCACTGTCAGGTGTTTTAAGATAAGCAAAGATCCTTTTCTTGTGTTGCGTCGTTAGTTCCATATCGCATTTCTAACTTCCATTTCTCCCATCTTCAAACTTCTCGTCTTCATAAACCTTGAATTAATTACTGAATTTCTCTTCCTCTAACACAATGGGATTCTTGAATATTTCTTGAGGAGCTTTTGCTGTACTTTTATTTCATATCGATCAAAAATATTTTGGGGCTCTTCCAGCTATCTGTAGCGCAAATCCAGCATGCCTCAAAGAAGAATGGTGCAATGATAAACGAAGCTTAAACTCGCACAAGACAGTTACTTTGGGTGAATGCAAAGGAATTTGTTGGATTGCATGCGGGGTATTCACAGCTCCTTTCGGGTGAATTAAACAGTTTCATTGACCATTGTTTCTTTTTAATATATTTATCCGTTGATTCTTAAAATTACCAAACGCTTGCTTCCTTACCAACGCCTGTCCCCTTAATTACATGTCTTTTTATCAAATTTGCTGTAGCACTTGCTGACTGATGTCGCTGAAATGACTCGAAGTAATCGCCGCTAAGCTGCTATGGAAGGCTATTACAAATTAATTCTAAACATGACTGGAATTATTACACTGCCCATTATTAACATTACTCTTTACTCTCCAAATACACACTCGTTTCATTGCACAAGCGTTTCTGCACTGCGGAGAGCGATGACATCGATGTTTTCACCAGCATCAAAGTATTCAAACTGCAGGGTCGCATTGCTCTTGGTACATCGCAGAGTATAGATGGGCAATGCTATTACTCTTCCTTTTTCAGGTGGTCTCCTCCGATATTCCTCTCTTACGTACTTCGTTAACTTTAAGCCCAATTTGCGGCTTAACACCCATCTGATGCGCCCTCGAAAATCCAACTACCGACGCAAAAGAACTTCTGCCAGAATAATCTCCTTTAAAAACATTTAAATGATCTTTTATTCGCTAATCTGACATTCGGACTGCCTTCAGCTGCTCATCCCTTCCCTAGGGTTTGGAGGTTTCAACTTGCAAACAAACCCAATATTTGCTTCGATGCTTTCTTTTCGCTTGATTGATATAACTTTCACCAGACATATGACACACGCAGTAATTATTTTCCGACAGATAACACGATTCATCTTGGCTTCCAACCTGAGACCAAGAAACAAATCAAAATTCGACTCTAAATATGAGCTGAATGGTAATCTAACACCAACAACATAATTAGAGTCCAACGCATTCTGATTATAATGTCCGGCAAAGATAAGCAATTTGGGAGTGCGGCAGCAAACAAATCAGCAAGATGAGATATAAAAATAATTAATATAATCCATGAAAGAACTCCAGTTCCAGGCAATTTTATATTTTTATTTTATTTTTTTTTTTACACGCGTTGATTAGATGCTGAACTGTTCGCCATGACAACTAATATTAGCGATATCGTTTTTCATGCTTTGATCCTTATTTTTAATTACTGGTTTACTATTTTGCAGTAAACAGTTTTGAGAATTAAAGACGCATTTTGGTATTACTGGTCATCCGAGTTTAACCACTTTCCACCGTGACTGAAGCATTAAACAAAAATGGAACTAAACGATTAGTTTTCGCATATAAAATATTTTTAATTTTATACAATTTTAACGTAACGTGATCGAGCAGATTAAACATTTAGGATTCCGAAATTAAAAACATTTTCTAAGCATCACTTTCCGTTATATCGAAACCACACGCGTACACACACAAAGCAGGTCTTACATCATCATTCTTCGACGAATGAACCACGCAGAAATGCACTAAACCCTTTCGAGACGCATATTTCGCTAAGTAGTATTACATTTTTTTCTGTAAAATTTTGTGAAATCGGCAAAGATGGGCATAAGAGTCAGCGGCAGCACTGCCACCTATTAAAAATAGGACCTTACAAAGAATCTGCAGCATGTACTGAGACTGGCTACTGAGACCCTCTACGGATTAGGAACTATTATTATTATTATTCCTGACACCTCCAAGGAGTCCGATAACTTACAAAAAATGCACGACTTATTAAAAACCTGCTCGTCCTTCAACCTAAATTAGCCGAACGTAACGCTAAAAAGTAGTTGCGGGAGATCTACCAACACAATCTGTGAAAAACAACGCATGAAACAATTCAGAGGGCGCTGCGTTTGGGACAGATACATCGTAAGTTAGGCATACACGGAGTATGCCAGAGGTAGGTTTAAGATTAATGAATGATATAAAATCCTTTTACAAATATTATTCCAATTTGTGATTTTTAGTGACAAGTCTAATCAATCTTCGTTAATGATTTTCAACAACAGATTTTTGTAGCAATGGCTGCGTCCCGCTGTTCGTTCTCATAGACATCGTAAAATCCTGTTCTGTATTACAATCGGGGGAAAGAAAAAAAAAAAAAAACTGCTCTTAAAAAGATGTTTCGCACTCTTCATGTAAGGTTACGTGAAGTGCGAAACATCTTTGGAGTGTAAATCACAACTGAGCGAAAGACAAGGGAATTTTTCTATCTGTCCTTGCAAATTTAAAAGGAATGACAGAGAAAATATATCGTTAATAGAGATCTTTCAACATTTTGCTGTTCCGGGACAACTGCAAGGATTGATCGAGGGTCTCTCCAAAACGACACTTAGAGAATGAACTAATCGATTACTGCCAACTATTGCCGTTGTTCGTTAAGGTCAGTCGAGTGATTAGTGCACCTTCACTGCGACCAATAAATAGGTTCGAGTCCCGTTGCGGATTTTACTGTTTGTCTTTTGGCGGGAGATAATTTCCTCGCGCGGTGAAAATTTCCGCCACCACTCTGCTTACTGCATGCGCGAAGTTTCACTTTCTGGAAAGTATTTCCGTTGGATATAACGGAGGAAAGCCGAACAGAGGAACACTGGTGAAGCCACCCTTGCACAGCAACAGAAGAAAGCTCATTTACAAACAGCAAAATAAATAAATAAGTGATTTTACTGCTTCCTGGCGGTTTGCTTGTTTGTTGTAAGCCCTTTCTTGGCCAGTTTATGAACTTGTTTGTAAAGTGACCACTTAGCTTTGCAAAACAAAATTCTCGTAAATCAGTTTCCATCTGCCCCGAACAGAAACCTATCGAAAGACCAAACATTTGCGTCTGCTGGTGGTCTCTCGACAGGCGAAGCAATTAATCTCCGGCCGAAAGACAATCATAAACATCCCAGTCCGCGACGGGATTCGAACTCGTCGGGTGTTTAATTACTCAGCCAACCGTAAACAACAACAACAAATAAATTAAATACGAAGCACTGTTACCTAATATATGCATTCATACCAGAATACATTCACGAACAACTTGCACTGAGGGGCTTCCAGTTCGTGCCGTCATAAACCAACTCATTTTATTAAGATCTTTTGATAGTGTCAGTCCGTCTCCTCCAAGACTTGTTTTCCTAACCGCCCTGATCACTTCTGTCTATCAAGAGAATTACATTCTGATGGATTTGGGGGAACATCGCAGCCTTTCGTTACACCCTAAGAAGTGGCGAACCAATTCTCCGCCCTCACTCATTTAGTCACATTTGGAATCATCTCAGAAATTATCTCAGAGATTTCACCAAAATCGGTCAACGTTACAGAAGAGTGGAAAAATAAATTGATATGTCTCATCTCAGTCGAGAGCCCCCGTAGTTCAGTCGGTATAGACGAAGGTCGGAAAGACCTGGGTTCGATTCCCGTCAGAGGAATCTTTATCTGGTTTCTTTCGACGAAACGTGAGCTAGCCGGTCTCATACGGAGGTGGAGGATTTTTTTTCTCCCGGAAAGTAGAGTTTTTCGTCCCTCAGAACAGGCAAACCGGACAGTACAACACGCGCAATTTACAGGCAAGAATACTTACAGGGGTGACCGCCTTATCCTCGTATTACGGTTGGGAAGGATATTTGGAAGGATGTGGGCGCTTAAAGCCCTGATGAACACCTCATTCGTCTCCTTAACCAAGCTTCGCCTGGAAAACCCAAACAGGACAATCTGAATTTCCACATATTGTGGCCAAACAGGAGAAATCAATGGAGCTTCGCATCGAAAATCATCTCAGAGATTTCACCTACGGTAGAACCAAAAAGCCACAGTGTTATCCAGCGCGTTCTTAATTCTTCTGATCCCAATCACCATCAATCCACTCTATGTTCAGTAAACTGGGATGAAAGAAAATTCTTGGAATCAACAGAAATGGCACTAAATCCTGTTCGTGTTAATGTCAACCTCAGCTATGACCTTTCTAATTGTTACTCCTCTGCTATTTCGTTATGGCGGTTGCGAGACCACATCCTCGTGCATGAGAACAACGCAGCTAGTCTGACATAATTTAAAACTTCGGTACATGTACTTAAGTGATGTGCTTTATGTGTCTGTTTTTTAACTTCTGCGTATTATGAAGAAAGACGAAACGAGGGTACCTTTGGAAATGAATTTTAACGTTCGGCTGTTACGTCACACAAGTTATTTTTTGAAAGCATGTCCGATAGCCATGGAAACCTAATCTATGAAATGTGTGTGTGTGTATAATTTGTATCGTGCTTAATATATTTTAATTGCGTTTACATCTGCTCAGCAGATTAACAGAATAGATAGAAAATTAGCATAAAGTTTCCACAGCGCTGATGTCCTAGTACTACTTTTGCACACTCTTTCGCAAGCAAAAAAAAAAAAAAAGATACAAAGTTGCTGAAGAATGCGTGTTGGGTAACCGTGAATCAGCTCCTGGTTACTGCATAAATGACCCAACGTAATATCGGATTACGACACATGCACTGCAATATGAATCTCGTTAATGACGTGATGTTCAGAATTACTGCCGACAGCTAAATTCGTGACACGTCAGTCTACATTAAACACAATATCACTTGCGTGGGGAAAATATCCCTGTTCCTCTGGCTAAGACTGCTTAACTCAGCATAGTGACGGAGAGGGGAGAGCAGAAAATTTATTCTACCACAGTACTTTAAAAAAAAAAAAAAATACAGAACTGCATTTTAAATAACAGTGCTAGCACAGTACTATAAGGATGGTACTGGGCGAGTTGTTTTTTTTTTTGTTTTTTTTTTAATTGTGCATTTAACTCTTTCGTTGTACACATAAAGGAAAATTGCAGCAGGGAGGAGGTGGAAAGAGCTCCAGAAATTGCTCTTAAATATGGCTGCAATAAAGTCAAGAACGGCATCGTCGTTTAAGGAAGCATCTCAAGCACGTGACTTGCTGCCTCACATTTAGAGCGCACTAACTCTTTCGTGCGTAGGAACTTCACAAGCGCGCGCACTTCTCGATTTCATAAAACAAGTAAAAAGCGAAATGACGATTCGTCGTTGTTTTTTTCCGACGGAACGCAAAATGAAATGCGCTTCTCCAGTTTCAAAACTGTTTTTAGCATAAATG
This sequence comes from Typopeltis vanoorti, assembly GCF_054136105.1. Classification (NCBI taxonomy): domain Eukaryota; kingdom Metazoa; phylum Arthropoda; class Arachnida; order Uropygi; family Thelyphonidae; genus Typopeltis; species Typopeltis vanoorti. Next base: position 5,583,121 of record NC_143549.1, on the reverse strand, counting down.
TGAACGCGCTTTTATTAAGATAATTAAAAAAATAAAAAGACTCCCTACATAAAACTGACCTCTCGTCTATTATAGCCAAGCTGTCCCTAAACGTTGATAAGTATATAAACACTTATTGACGTCTACGATGATAAGTGCTTATATAAGTGCTTTATCTCCTTCAAATCGAACGCTTTCGTAGGAAAAATAAAACCTTAAAAAGTAAAGAAGTTAAATTCCCTCGACTTAAAGGATGCGCCTAAAACTTTCCTAAAATTCGCTGATGCTGTTTCAGAAAAGTTCCGTGCGACCAAACGCGATCCCGACTCCTAGCGTGTCCCTCGTGTAAACCGCCTGCTTCCACGTAACGCCTTCCGCGAGTCAGTCGGGGGGACAACAGAGCACCGATTGGAAAGACTTTTTCGATTTCGGTTAAAAGCACTTTTCGATCCGAGTCGAGTCTCATGTTGGAGAGATCGTGAATTCGTTAGCTCGTCTCTCCACCAGGATCCAGGAGAAACAGCTACGTCAAGTACAAGACCAGCCACGATGCTAATTCTGGCGACTTGCGGTGAACTCTAAGTGTGGACAGGCGACGGTCCACAAAGTGACGAAACAGTTACAGAAAATGTTTCATGTGCACTTGGAACACTTTTCTCAACTCTTCCCAAAGGGAAACTGTCTTGGTTTTGATCTGCTTTGTTTTCAGTGAATCACAGCAGAAGTGAGTGAAACTGCAGACTTGGATTATTTCTGTTATTTGCATGTTTTCCAGAATTTTTTAAAAAAAAGAATAAAAATCACGCTTTTACAGAAGAAGGGAGGAAACTCACTCTGCCACCACCTTGTGAGATCGGTTCGCTCACCTTCACTTGAAAAGCCTTACAAAGGTTCTTCGCGTCCTAGACAAGAAATGAGTTCCAACCCCGTCCGAAAAGCAAGTGTTTTCTTGAGCTCTGCACTACGAGATCGCTTCATCTGCATGTCCATTAGTCGTGCAGCGTCCATAGTAAAGAAAGAAAGAAAATGACAGTTCACTCTGTTCTTTCACGTGGTAATGGTGAAATTTGGGGAGGTAAATCCTACACAAGCCCGAAAAGCCACTTTTATAACACTACAGTCATTGGCAACTGCAATTTTAATGGGAGAATAAGATATTTTTCTCCTTAAATGTTAAAGGAATGATCGTAAATCCCAGCCTGATAGCAGATCGGAATGTTGAACCCTGATCCACGAGATTTTAAATCACGACAACCTTACGTGAATGATTTGTCCAAACCTGGGAACTGAAATAAATGAAAAAATAGATAACGATTCGAGTTTCTCACATTTCTATTTTATTATTATTTTTTTATTTACTATTTTTATATTATATATTTAATATACATTTTGGGTTCGATGTTATATTGCGAGTGGTTGTGTAATTTACCGGGCGTGTAAAATTGGTGATTTTTATCTGTTTTATTGTTTGTTTGTTTTTTCATTAGAAAATTTGTGTTTTACAGAATATCAGAGGAGCATTTTCGTGTTTTGCAGTATTTAGTGTCTTCATAACATATTTTTATTGTATTTTAATTTTGAACGTAGGTATAAAATGACGCCAAAAACGTAGACGAAACGAAACTCTAACAAGGACAGCGACGTAGTGAACAAGAAGATATTCTCCGCTAAAGAGGATATTGAAAATAATTTAACCTCCGAGATCGCTAGGCCAAAGCAGATTATTAGACAGACGCCGAGGGAACAACACAAAGTCGAACGACGTTTAGAGGAATGCAGGGAAATTAAAAACGTTCAGCAGCAAAATGGAAGACAAAGCACGGAATCAGGTAAGTTAATGCGTAGTAACAAAAATCTGATAAGCACGAGTAGAATTGGTTATAAAAAGAAAGATGTTGTTTGGTATGGTGACTCAATCATAAAACATGCCAATGATGAGCGCGTTATAACTTCGAGTTTCCGGTCAAAAATTAAAAATATAACGCAAGCAATTCAAAAACAGAAAAGTTGAGATCCCCGTTTCGAAACCCGAACCGGGCACTGTTGTGGGAACCAACATCGTCTGTTTACCAGGTGATTAGTCGAATGTAATGCTGGAAACGGCTTGAAATGGAATCCCTTGAGAATCAGTGACTAATCTTGTCTCACCATTTGCCCCTCTAACCTGCATCCTAATCCAATAAATGGATTTTGAGTGAAGTAATGCGAAAGCGTTTACGGAAACAGAAGGTGAAACGAAGAAACTTAAAGATATAAGATTGTGTCGTATACAAGTCATGTCTGGTTAATTTCAATAAACATTTAGTAGCACATTTTCTTCTTCCTCAGCCTCTTCCCATTTCCTGGTGTTGCAATTATGGGATTATTTCTCTATTTCGGTTTAAACTATTTCCTTTTTGATCGATTTAAATTTGGATTCGAATTTTTAAAAAAAATTTCCGATTCAATTCAAAATTTCGATTTTTTTCCCCATAAAATATCAATTCAATTATTTTTTCGATTTAAGTCGTAGAAAAATATCGATTTTATCGATTATAATGCTATTCGGTTTCCCATCCGTGGTTCAAACACAATCCAGAAATGATTTTTTCAAGTAAACACAAGAATATTGAACAGTGAATAAATTGTAATCCAGTACGCAGTTGACAAGTGTCGATATCATTTGTGAATATGACAAAATTCTCTCTTGAAAGAAAAAAAAAAATAAATAAATAAAAAAAGTAAAAAAGTGAGATGGGGGGGGGGGGAGCCTTCATCGCAAGCTTATTGGCAAGCAAGATAGCATCTACAAGTCCAAAATGACATCATTAAGTCTAAAAATGTTCCTCTTATTATTATTTTGTTTGTTTCATGTCCTGCGAGAGAAAAAACGTTTGGCTAACATTTCGCTCATCTGAATGCTTTTCTGAACAGAAACATCACGTGGGCTAATTTGATAAACGCCGTCATCCTACTACATCAGAAAAAACAAGAAATTTAAGCTGCTTGCCTTTAAGCCCCGGTTGCTTCGGTCGAAATTCGTAAATAAGGAAAGCGTGTGTCCCAGAATGGAGCAAACGGTTACACTACGGAGAGAGTGTGGATGAAGCGATGGACGAAGTTGTTCACTCCACTGACCAACCTCAACTTTGCCGGAAGAGTGAAGTGAATACGTTCGAAATCATTGTACGCTATTAACGGGATTCCGCACGTACACTAAAAGAGCACAAAACTTAAGTGGCAAGACTAAGAATTCAAATGTTCCTGGCAAATTGCCCGCCCCTTTTGGCAAAGAGCACTCAGCTTCTCGGTGTTGTGCAGCATCCGCTTTGAAACGGCACCTAAAATGTGGAGCGCAACTGCCTAAATTGCGTTACAAATTGAATTTCCAGCATTGATTCCACAGTCCCGCCGAGGAAAGGTACGGAACCGTCACAGCCACCGGGGCATTAATAGCGTGACCGGCTAGCGACGAGTTAAGTGATCAGGGAACGTTGGTCTGGAGACCAAAAAGAGAGCCACTTGAGGTCTCCAGTAAGCAACGACGGGATCGCACATTCAGTAGTGAAATTCGCTCCCGCTCAAACAAGCAACTCACTCTTAATAGGACTTCAAGCTACAACCAGCTGGTTGGAGAGTAGGTCACTCGACTAACCAATTAATGGATGTCCACAAGATCTAAACAGAGTACGATCCTTAACGACGCGACATTCCCTGAAAGATTTAAAATAATAATAATAACAATTAATTGAAGTTCTTAAAAAAAAAGTCTCACTCGCACTAAAGAAGAATGAATAACCCTGACGAGAAACCGGTTGGAATCACGATACTTCACTGCCTCTCTCCTACACCCTGTCAAAAACATACTGCTTTTCTTTCCCACCTCCATTAACCTACTGCCCCAAGAATCTACGGATTCAAATTCTAATTTGCAATTCTTAATCGTCGTCAACATCTTTTCATTAGTAGTTGGAAGGGGGCCAATCGTTCGATGCTGTTGGCACACTCTCCCTCGATGAGTCTTTGGACTCCCTGGAGGTGTCAAATAATAATAATAATAATAATAATAAATCCTGGCGGTTCCAGTAGTGAACGCTACCCCCCCCCCCCCCCCCACGAAGAGGCTCTAATCCTCCTGCGGCGTGGGCAGGGTAATACATGCTCAGGAGGCTCTAGCCGTGGGTGTGTGTGGGGGGGGGGGGGAATGCAGGAAATTCAAAGGCCCCAAACAATGAATTTTAAAAGAGAAGAATTAAAAGTAAAAATAATTGAAATTGATCATCAAATTCCGTTTTCGATTAAATTTCCCACATCATATAATATCTGTAGTTCAGAAAAGGGGAGTTTCAAGTTAATATCTAAATAGGTCACATTTTTAAAATGAAGAATGTGAATATTTTTTATGTTTACTATTTATTTATTTGGATCCGGGGCAGCAGCGCTTCGGGCCCCGAAAAGTGTGAGACCATTTAATAGACATTTTGTCAAGTGACAGCAGCGGTGGCTAAGCCATCCTTGCCGAGGAGCTTTGCTTATGATCAAAAGGTACGAACAGAAAACAAGTGGGACGGGAGAGACTGCGGACCACAGCTGGGTTCACTGCAAATCAAAACACACCGATAACGTCATTTCACTGGAATGCTGTCCTTATTCATCCAATGGCAGATTAGCGTGTGAACAGCTTTTCACCGAATAGAAATCACTACTAGTGAAGCAGTGGTCAATCTGAAGTTTCAAAAAGAGTACGAAGTTCGAGCATTTGGACGTAAGGAGGATGCCACAGTTCGTATCGAATTTGAAAATGCGTCTAATACTATTTTTGGCCCACCGGGAATAACACGAAAATATAAAACCAATAATAAGAATGTGAAATGGCAAGATTGAAAGATAAATAAATGAAAAAGGACAATATATCAAAATTAAATTTCTTTAAATCCATAATTTTGAAGTATCGTCCTATTGGTTTTCATATCTTCGTGTTATTATTTCCAATCTAATTCGTTAGCGGTGATTTATATTAACTACCAGTGGGCACAGCGCACTCCATCCATTAAAGCGAGCTTTTACAGTGAATTTCGAAGGGACGTGAAATTCTTTTCACAATCTTACTATAAATAACACAAGTAACTTTCCAATAACGTCGTCAATACTGCGGAAGGCACTTCATCATTCCGCTCCAATTTCCCGCCGATTTCTACACATCAAAAGTCAAGGAATTTCTTATCTTTCAAGAAGCATCTCGAAAAATGTTTGACGTTTCGCTGGAGTGAAACGCGAGACTTAACAACTTTAAACGCCCTTAAAACTGCGTCATTGACGGCTAACTTCTATTCTGCCGTAGTAGCAACGCTGGTTATTCCATCCCAGAATATCGATTCGGTAATCTCAAGCACGCACGCACACACACACACACGTAGGGAGAATTACTGCGAAAGTTATTTTCCGAGATGGGTGGTGATAAGACAGATACGACACAACACGAAGCACCGTCGTCTTCCCGTTGAGGTTTATGACTTCTCGTAAAAATGGCACACGCACGCACACACGCAGAATTACTCCCTACATCACGAATCGGTATAACAAATTCGAAACCACCACCACAGGATATTACCCCGTATTGAACGTCATCAATCGAGTTCCAGAGAGGTCTGAAAACTCTGCTGGATTATAATTCTCTCAAAAGAGCTTCGTGGTAGGTCCACCAGTCCCAAATCCAATCGCATTAAATTCCTCGATAAAATAACAAACATAAAACTTACTCGAGTTCTCCATGATACGAAATTTCCTTCGGACTCCTCGACGAAGCTATCAGAACGAACCCCCAATGAATCGCAGATATTAAGGCTCTTCCATAAATTTGCAAAAACTCCTGAGGGAGGCATGATTAGCAATTTTGTAGCTCTCGGGATAGTATATTACGCGAATTAAGTGCGTGTTCTCAAGCCGATCTGTCTGTTTTTAACGCTAAAAAGTTGTTAATAAAGTTCCAACTCGGTCAAACAACTGCTCTTAAGCGAAGGATGTCTAAAAGAGGTCACGAAATGGAAATCTAAACACATGATGGCCGTGTGAGCAACCAGCAGAGCTCTCTCTCTCTCCGGATGAGAGAATAGGAGGATTCGAATGCTATCTAGGATTAAAGGATGTCTTTAGACTTGGTTTTGAAATTAGCTCGAGGCGGATAAAGAAGAACTTTTCAGAACTGTTTCTCTCTCTCTCTCTCTCCCCTGGGAAATGGACAAAAACAAACCGATACGAGAACATGCTACTCGAAAGTAGCATAGAGTAAATTCAAAAGAAATCAGAAATAAAAAATAAACTCATAATAATCCTAACGGGTAAAGGAGATTTTCGCAATAAACAAATAAATAAATACTGTATTTGAACGCGATTCTTATGACCTCTGCTTTCTCAACTACGTCGTAAAGTAAAAATCCGATCTCGGCAGTCTCTATCTGACCTGAATTCTTGTTCTCTTCCATAATTTTTCTTAGCCCTCCCTCAAGTATACTTCGGGAATTTTGCCGGGAACACTCAACAGGAAATTCTTCTGTGATTCTCGCATTCAACTTTATTCCTTTTTTTAACAGATGTGAGTGCTCCACTTCAATCATCTGGAATTCAGCGCTCTGAATTAATCGGTGAAGCCACTGCAAAACTTTTAGGGTTGAGGTCTCAGGCGAGACACTTTTAAAAATACCTAATTAAAAGAGCATGCTTTGTGGGCGTCATGTGTTCTGTGACCTAGCAACAACGGACACAAATGGATACACGAGTAACGAGTCTATTACCTGCAAGAGCTGTGCAATCCATGCTGTGTAAAAAAATCTTTTGTGGAAAGAGTTCCAATCCATCAAAAAGAGCACGAACTTGTATCATGTAAATGCCATATCTCGTAAGATAAATTTTGATATTTTTTATTAGTATTTGCAGAAATCGAGCAATACATCGATATACTAAGTGAAACATGGATAAAAACAGTTTGAAACCAGTAGTTACTTCCTAAATAGTTATGATTGTAATTGTTCAGGAGGTACAATTATGTACTGTGAAACACAAATTTAACGTCAGCAATCTACCCTACAGATATAAAATGACAAGTCTTTTAATGTCACGTTTTTTGAAACTCAGGGGCTATCCTGAGTGCAGTCTTCAAAATTCGAGTCATCAGAATCCAAGGAGAACTGGCCTACCAGTTCGGAACACGGGGAGTTGGGGCCGTAGGCGCCAGGGAATCGTATCCCCCCCCATAAGTCTTAATATAAATATGCACGGTGCAGAATCGGTTCAAGATTCTCCGATAGATACAAACAGATTTATCCTGCCCGCGATAGCCCAACTAACACATTCTTAACGGAATTCATATTCTTAATTCAATAAAGTCCGCGCGGTTAGCCTAGTGGCTTTGCGCTTCGCAACCATATGACTGGGGAAGGAGTGTCCTAGGTTCGATTCCCGTCGCCGACGTGAGGAGCTGAAGGATCTTCCTCATCCATAGCCAAGTTAGTCGGTCCTGGGCGTGGACAGCAGGGTTTATTCCACCGTGTTTATCTCGGGTTTTTCATCCCGCAAGCAGGCAAACCGGTCCCGTGGACACACAGGCTACAGTCATAGGATATCGTACGGTAAGGAAGGCAACGGGAAACGACCTTGCTCATAATCATTTTCCTAGATGGTGGCATATATAGCTACCCCCAAACAGCCGTAAGGCTAAATACTATCAAAAAATTCAATAAAACACAACAACGATATTGCAGTAGTAAATATACATTTGGAACTACGCAACTGAAGAATACAAAAATACAGTATGGTTCTCCCACGGGTTCCTAGCTTACAGGCGATAATACGAAGGGAGTGAATGCGTCTGTAAGTTGATAGGCCATATAATCAGGGGTGTAGTCGGGCCAGGGCGCTCAAGGGCAACGCCCTAGTACTTGTTTAAAACTATCAAAAATTTTAAATTCATTATAATAAATTATAAGAATTATAATAATGAGACTTAAAATGCATTTCCAGCTTTCGGTCAAAAAATACAGCTTGCTGCTCTTGTCATTTTCGTTTCAGAAAACAAGGCGATCTCTCTGCTATATGGCCGTCGCATATCGCAATAATAATAATAATAACAATGCCGCACTTCGTGCTCTGGATTTCTGTTTCCAAGGTAGAGACCTGGCACTATTTCTTTTAGGACTACCCTCTACATATAATCGTAAGAAATAGACCGACCTCAGCAAACTATTTCAGCAGCGTCTCAGACCATCATTCAATATCACTAAACCTCTCGTTGCCACGCGGCGCCAATCATCGCGAAGAGAGACAGGCGGGGTTCAGCTGAAACAAGTTGGACAAATTTAAAAAAAAAAAAAAAAAAAAAAAAAAAAAAAAAAAAAAAAAAAAAAAAACCCACCCGCGCTATGGTGAACCACCGAATGTAGATCAATGACGTAATGAAGGTGTGCCGATGATAAATCGAAATAATACGGCAAACAGAAAATGGTGAAAGGAAAGGAAAGAGAAGGCGAATGAAAAAGGTGAAAGGAAAGGAAAGAGAAGGCGAATGAAAAAGGTGAAAGAAAAGCTTTACAAGCAGCAAGAAAAGAATCCGTGCAAAGTTACAGAAATTGGGTGATACGAGGCGGTCGAAAGGGGCGACATGCAAAAGAAAACCTGCTCCCGACAGAAATCCTTCGCTCCGTGAATGGAAAGATAGTCGATTCCATAATCCCCGATGGCAGTGATCGCAACGAATCACCAGCTGTTGCCACTTGGATCCTTCGACCTACACAAGGGATCTGCCCTGGAAACGCACGAGGAAGAAGCTTTCAAAAAGGGTGGAAAGACGAGCTGCGATTCGATTAACGTAAAAATAAGAAAGTACAACTCAATAGACGTGGACGTTTTAAACACCAGAAAGAAATCAATCGAACGTTTAAAAGTTGCATCGGAAAGTAACGCCACGCTTTAAACGTGGACGCAGCAACGAAATAAAACACGAATACAGATCGCCATTCTCTAAGGTTATTGAGATTTTAATTAAAAGGCTCAAACAGCTATCTGAACCCCTTTCTAGAGGGAAGTTTTTAGAGGCATCTCCAAAGCAATCGACCGTGTCCGTCACGATCTGCTCTTACAGAAAATGCATAATTATGGTATCACACCAGTTGCGAATAACTGGTTTAAATCGCGTTTAGCTAACACAAACATTCGTTAACTTCGACGAATAAACAACGAACAAACTATAAAACCCGGCGTAGCGCGAGGATCAGTACTGGGACTTATTTACAGTACTGGGAGTACTTATTTACAGTACTTATTATCAGTACTGGGACATTTAGGTAGATTAAAAACTCTGTTTTTAATCTACCTAAATGAGGTGTGCGGCTGCAACTTATTGAACAAAATGTTGTCCTTTGCTGATGAAACCGTTCTGATTTACAATTAACTGTGAATGAATGTAATCATTTATTGGATCAAATAATCGTTCATCCATAGACATGTGACCATCAGTTATACTGCGTACCATATCCTCAACGATTTTTTTTTTTTAGTATGGTAATCGCCCTTAGTTGCACACATGCATTTTACATCTATTTCTATAAATTTTACATTTCAAAAACTGTCTTATCATGATCACCAAATTCCTGACATGAACCTTCAAGGGGTGTACAAGATATGATAGTACTACAGCATACAAACTTATATCATCACTAACTTCCTATCTAAAATTTTCCTCCAAATCAGTCTGTTACTTGTCAAGACTCCAACATTACCAGATCTTATATTTCTATCCTCTAAGGCACTTTTCATCGTATCAATCCACCTACATTTTGGTCTTCGTCCGGGTCTTTTTCCTGCCAACCTGGCAGAGAACACTTGTTTTGCTAATCTTTCCTCGCCCATTCTGCTTAAGTGACCAAACCACCTGGATTAGCTCTGCTAACGCATTCCTGGATGCTGACATTGTCAAGTTCTTTCCTAATATCCTCGTTTTTAATATGATATTGCTATTGATGCCAACTGTTCACGCCTCTAATCTTCCTCGAGACTCATATCTACGGCTAGTCTTTGTCTTGTTATTGCTGACCTTCATACCCTATCTATTACAAAGTTATTCAATTTAGTCAGGGAATCTTGCAGACTAGTAGAGGATTTATTTACAAGTATAACATCATCCGCATAAAGCAAAGAGCCGACATTAGCATCTCCAATTTTGATATCAGGTTTAATACCACTTTCCTTCATAATGTGATCCATATAGATAATGAATAACAGAGGGGATAATGTACATCCTTGTCTCACACCAGATTTAACATTAAACCATCTTCCTGTATTTCCTTTAATTCTAACTGCTCACCTACAACTATAAAGAGTAAGTATTGCTTGATATAATGTCCCATTGACACCATATAACTGTAGCGTTTTGAATAGCTTCTCTCTTGGCACCTTGTCATATGCCTTTTCCAAATCGACAAAACTTAAATACAGATCTTTGTTATATTCCCATGCTTTCTCGACTATTTGTCATAAAGTGAAGATCTGATCCTGACAGCCTCTATTTGGCCTGAATCCAGCTTGTTCTTCACCAAGCTTTTCTTCCACAATTCTTCTCAACCGTTTCTCAAGTATGCTTGCATAGATCTTGCCAGGAACACTCATTAGGGAAATACCTCTGTAATTCTCACATGCAGTTTTATTTCCCTTTTTATATATGGGTACTATGAGAGCTCTACTCCAGTCATCGGGAATTCGTCCCTCTGTCCAGGCTTTCTGAACTATGCAGTGCAGCCACTGTAAGACTCTTATACCACCATACTTCAGCATTTCTGGTCGAATATCATCTACTCCTGCTGCCTTTCCACATTTCAAGCCTTTGATGGCTTTTTCTACTTCAAGTACAGATATGTATTCCTGATTGCATGCCTGGTCAGTGTTTTTTATCACTGTGCTGTCATCACTGCTTGTTTCATTTAGGAGTTTTTCGAAGTAATTACTCCAACTTCAAGGATATCTTTTTCTCCAGTTTTCATGTCACCTTTATCATCTCGAACTCCTTTTATAGCACTCTTTCCTCCATTTCTGAGCTGCTTCAACCTACAGAATATCATGCCACCTTCTTGACATTTATTTTCTATGTTCTTATCAAAATCTTCCCACAAATTAAAAAAATTGTCTTATCGTGTATGTTAAATGTTGTCTGCTTTTATCATCCTATATTGTACTTGATTTGAAATGGCTGCAAAAAGCGCGCTCTTTGCACACGTCCTGTTAGAGAACATCGTACTCTGCCTTGGGCCGTGATTCCGATCAAGCCAAACCAAATCTTGAAAATGGCTGGGGAAAACACGTCATCAATTTGGAAAAATGGACAGGTGCTCTTTTTTTATTTTATTTACATATTTTTTTTAAAAAAGTGCTGATTTACGAAAATCACTTTAAAAGGGTAAAAAATTCTTTCTTTTGAAGGCAGAACTCCCCCTCCCCCCAGCGTATCTACAAATAAGAATCCACTTCGTAGTATTTAGATCAAAGCAAACAACTCACAGCGTGCATAATCTTCTTCTTCGGTGAATTTCGCGATGAGGAAACCCCAGCAACCTTAGAACTCGAGCACGAAAAAATTAAAAAAAACAAGAAAGGGTAGTTAAGATGCCTGGAACTAACACGTGTTGCATTGTTAATTTCGCAGAACGGAGGGAGGGGGGGGGGGGAGATCATAACTCCATCACGGAGTCCTTGTAGAAATAAACACGCCGTCAAAATGCTCGGGCTCGTGCGAGATCCCAGCAATGGCTTGATGGGCATTCCGGGCAGTAATTCAGATAAGAATGTAAGAGAGTAAGTGCGCAGTTGGACGTTTCCGAAAAGACCTTGGGATGTGCCAGAAGTTGACGCAATTAAAATACGAAGGTCGGCCGGACGGGAAGTTCGATATTCGCCACGCATACAAAGGGACCTACGACAGACTAAACACCTAAGCAAAGGGGGAAAGGAATGCGGAATATAATTATGGCCTCTGCTGAAGTTCGCCATAACGAAAACACAGAAAGAGGGGGGGGGGCTCCTGCATAACTTCGACCGCAAAAGTAATAAATGAAAGCAAAGCCAAAAGGCATTGCAAGGCTCAGGATGTTCATCTGAGGAAGAAATAATGCACTGAATAACATGAATGCACATTCTCGTCCTCGTTATAATCCCCCCCCCCCTCCGTATTGCGAAGAGCAGCTACAATATCCTATTTCAGTTCGGCCCTTATTTCATTCAGGCATCCCTTATTCTCCCCCCCCCTCCACTTCTGTTAACCTCTCAGTTTCGAGTGTGACTTGGTTTAGAGGCAGCAACACAGTTTCAGGAGAGCCTTCATCAGCTAAAATAACTCGAATAAAACTCGCACTTTTTATCCCAAAATGAAAGCTAAAAAATCATCATATATGCGAGGATTTTCGAAAGTTGTTCAGGAAAAAACTGAAAACGGGTATGACTTACCAAGAATCTCCTATTTGCTATCGCTACTTCCTGCCTCGAGAGCGGTTTCCTTGTGTGCATCGTCAAAGTCATCTACCCAAATAGCGTCATCTTCTTCTTTCCCATATTTCATGCAAAAATTACCATTTATTTACAAGGCACGCAATAAACAATCCTTCACGAATGACTAAATGAAAGTAGGGCGCGAAACGCACAGCAATGGTAGGCCAGTAGAGATAGAGCAGCTATGAAGCCGTACATATGATCGGTGCGGTATTAAAAATGATCGCGCGACCCAACGACAAAGGCAAGCCGACAATTGTTGAGTTGAAATGCTAATTCTTTCATCCCAATTGCATAACATCTGAAACTGCCATAAGAACATTCACTATGATTTCTTAGTTTTAACACATTCACGGCGAGGTGGTGCTTTGCCCGTTTATCGTTCCGACAGAACATCTCATTACCGTTTGCGTACCGTGGCAGAATTTTATTTGAAGTTAGCCTTTGTGATCCGTCATAATGACATCGAGAATTTCAAATGCAGTCGAACTTATTTCATGTAATCGAAAAATTGGACAATAGTTTTTAGATACTGTGTTTACCGATGCAACATACGGTTTTGCTTGAGTCAATACAGCATAGTTTCTCTGGGAGGGGGACGTGATTTATTAATCAGTTGCCTCCAATTTCACTATTTGCCGAGAAATATATTACTGCACAGACTGCAAATGTATCTTATTCAGTGATACGATAAAACTACTTGTTTTTCTTGCGTCTGCAGTATAGTGTCTCTGTTGAGGAGGGCGTGTTGTTTACCACAAGGAGCGAATTATCCCCCTGACGTGAAAGTGTTTAGACATTTTTTTGTGTGTGTGCGAAATGTATATGCGAAACTTTTTCATTTCTTTTTTCGTAACGTAAAATCAGGGGTGCGAGTTATACGGTACGCACAATTCTGTTGTGTGTTTGTACTGAAATGTTTTCTATTCGGATGATTTACGTGTCCTAGTTATTTAAAAGCGCTCACTAAATCCGTAAGTTTATTCGTTTTCAGCGTTTGTGATATTTTCTTTTCAGGGCTGCTTTCCTCCAACAAAGTTTCCGATGTCGCTCGCTCCTCCGCTATTAAGGTACAGAAGCTGGTAAGATATATGGTCCTGCAGAATTTATACAAAGGAGGAGACGCCCAAATGGGTAAACATATCGTAGATAAAATAAGTAAATTCACTTGCGGTTATCATTTCCCCAAAAAGAGTGGGTGAGGCCGTTCAGTCGTAACTAAGTTTTTTGAAGATTGGTGGGAAGCCAATCTCCACCCACAGTCAACCACTGACATCAATTCATCTGAAACAGTGCGAGTTGGCAACAAACCTGATTGCAGTAACATAATATTGACATCGAGAAGGAAGCGTATTCGCCCCTCACAAAGCGAACGAAATTATTTGTTCGCCCAAAATTGAAACTGCAGCCAACTGATGGAACTAAGGCTGGTTTGCCTATTTGACGAAAAACCATGCCATTACATTGTGAAATAGGGTAACTTATCTTCGCGTCCCACATACAGCATTAAGAACTAAAGTTTAATAGTGAACCTATCCCCATGTCGGCTTTAAGACAGTTTAACTTGACTGAGAAAGGGAATGTCCAAAGGAAGAATATCGTGAGCGACGTTTCACAACCTGAAGTTAAATTGTCGCGTTTTACTGGAAATCGTAAAATGATCGTTTCACTTTTCCGATTATGTAGATGGAAGTCTTTGTTTGACATCTCTTAAGTGTGTTCTACACAAATTCCAGTTTTCAGGACCGCAGACTGCGAGATTAGGAGCTGTAAATGGTGCTGCGGAAATGACGTGCAAAGTCCAAGGAGTGGTATAATAGACTTAGTGTTGGATGACAAGGATGAGGCGATTTCGTTATCACAACTGTTGCATACTCATTCGTTGGCGCAAACAGTGCGACTGCGAAATACTTTCACAGGTGAACAATCTAAGTGGTCGCAATTGTTTTATAAAGGCGATCCAAACGCCTCCTATGGGAATCGGTTACGGTCAAAGGTTGGCGATTTTTTGTAACTATTAATAACGAGTGCCCAAAATCACTAATTAAAGGTTCAAGTCGAGCATAATAACAGCAGTCTGACGCATCTGAAAGACCAAAATGAAGAAACCCAAAGCGCCCGACTCGTTCAAGGCCGACGATATCACTGTGCGTTCGACTGGCAATCAACTCTGGGTTATTGCGGGTCTCGACATCCGATGAATGATTCGCTGGCGAAGTCGAGAATTCTTCGCTTGGAAAAACTGATCTGACACAGTCTCAGGTTGGAACCCCTTGCAGAAAGGTGGATCAACAATCACAGAACATAACTTATATTTTGTTGATTTCTTTTTCAACTGCAATTTGTTCAAATCCCAAAATTCCATTCTCACCTTCATCTTAGAGGGGATGATCCAAAAGTTTTGGGAACATCCTGAGTTGAAGGTGAGATGAACCGCAGTTGGAGGACAATGAAACACAAAGAATATTAGAAGCGGCTTGATGTGACACCTACAATAAAATACAATACAATGCGACGCTAATACTAATGGGACAAAGAAAGGCTAATAGAAATAGGTGTTGGTTGCCCAGATTGCAGAAAAAAGCCCAAGATGTGGATCGATGCGGTCTGAAGAGAAGCCAGAAATAAGAGTTCACAATACTGCAGGACCTTAGATCCTGACAGGCAATGGATTGATCTGACAGAAAATTGTTAGTAGGAGGTTATTAATGCTATCAACATTTCGGTATAGACGAAGCCCTTTGTTCGGAAAGACCTGGGTTCGATTCCCGCCCATGACGTGAAGAACCTTTATCGGCTAACTCACCATCCGACTAAAGGTGAGTTAGCCGGTCTTGTACGAAGGTAGAGCGGGGGGTACGGTGCTCCCACTCGGAAATTCTGGTTTTTCGTCCCTTGGAACAGGCAAACGGCCCGACACACATCTACGGGCAGAACACACTTCCGGAATAAGGATTAACCAACCTATTCCGTAGGATTTCGCCTACATGGTGAAGTGTGGGTCCACGCGCGAGCGTGAATGAGGATTGTAATGGACTATCACAGAATCCTAAACAACCCTTGAAGATGGAATTTGGCGATGAGGCAAGCAAACGGACTGTTTCTTAATCGAAAGTCGCAGCCCTCAAAGTCTCGTTGAAAACTGCTGACCCCCGTCTGCGCGTTGCTGACTACGCATATGGCCAAGTGCTGACTGGGCGCTCGTGTCTGCCAGAGAATCGTGCGTAATCCGAGCACTCAGTGGCCGTACAGTCACGTACTGCCGAAAGCGCAATAAACTAAAAGGTCATCACTGAAATGCGCACGCCACGAAGTGATGACCTTAACCTCTCTTTCAAACTTTTGCGAATGGCAACCCATTCCCCCGATCTCTTTGGGGGATATTCCCTCCCTTAAGAGAAAACAGCGCTACGGTGGAGCGATTCCCTCGGTTCTCCGTGTTTGAAGTGCTGCCGGGGTGGCAGTGGCAGCACTTCAAACACGGATTCCGGCTCTGCGCAAAAACGTGAATTTTCAAGGCGGACGAGCTTCGACTTTCAATTGAATTAATGTCAAACATGAAATCCAATCGCCGTCGTCCGTCAGTCGTTTCATGTACAGACGACGAAAACAGTAGCACAGAATACGAGAGTGCTCGGTCAAGGTCGCCGCTCTTTGAAAGTCGATCCAAATCCGCATTCCAACCAGTTCGGGGCGGGAAGAACGGACTGTTTTCGGGGACCTCACGTACGCTGAATGGAAGGAGAGTTGCACGTAGCAACTTTTCCGGCCTTAACGAGACAGTCGTTCTGGTGTCGGACGAACGAAACCGGAATTGTTACAACAAGAAGCATTCGTGACCTTCTCTGGCGGCACCGCAGTTCGAAGCCGTTCCAACTTTCAGACCTTTCTATGCTTGTAAACCTGCAGCTTACAACATTCGTTTCCTTTACGATCGAGAAACATTCAAATCAGTATTTTCTTTCTCCCCAACCTTCGCCCAATCCAAAGATCCTCCCGCCCAGATCTCTGAGATGTTTTTGTTCGTCAGCGAGAACTCGGAAAACTCATCGGGACGCAAGAAAAGTTGAGATCCGACGATAATTTTTTTCCGAGACGCGTTTCTTTAACAAATTATGCTGATAATTAATTTACATAAAAAGTACTTAATAACTGATGAAATAAATGCAAGCATTCATCTGAGATCGAGATTCAGACGAGTATTACCGAAAATTACGGACATTTGTCACTTTTAAGCGTTTATCATTAAGTGACTTGCTGTTTTGTGTGTGTGTGGGGGGGGGGGGTAGTTATATCATGGTGTTTCACCACCTATCGTAAGAGTGGTCCTATACGTATTTTTAGTTTGCTCCCCTTCACCTTCGAGTGAAGCTTCTGCGTTAATTAAAAAACGGGGGGGGGGGGGAAGGAAATGCATCAGGAAGAGGAAGACAAGCGTTCGTTGAAGTTTCTGCCCAAAAGAAACAAAAAGCAGCGAAATGCTGAAGGATTTCGAAAGTGAATTGATTTGCACGCAATTTCATCTCGGAAAGAAGATGATTTCGTTTCGTTAGGAATTTCAACCGCAATAAACCGGGTCGACTCCAGTTAATTCTGGGGGGGGGGAACAATGCGACGCAAATTCCAGGACTTCGGATTGGGATCTTGCGATTCCGATGAACTTCTGTCGGGGAGAATGGTTTGCGTCGTGTGTCACGTGATTTTTCCTTAGCAGGGAAAAGTGTGTCCGGCAAATGTTGATAAAAGGGGGAGGCTGCGGTACTTTTCCGGACACACGCACAGTGCCGGTTCGTGTGTGATTGTGCTGCTATCGCACGGCAACACCACGAGGGCGATTTCACAGACGCCGTGAAATGTACGGTGGCGCCAATATTTTTCACTTGGTACTGCGGACACGGAGAAAATTCTGGGAACAATTTTCAAGAGCCTTTGGAAAGGGGGGGGTGAACAGACGGCATTCCTGAATCGCTTCGTCTGTTCACTCCCATTCATATTCCATACGGAAAAACCAAATACTGCGGGTCCGAAGTCGCCTCGCTTCACAAAAGCTTTTCAGATCATTTAATTATTTTCATATCCAACGCGATTACCAATCAGGACCCACCCCCAGAGGCCCCCCCCACCCAATCAGAAAAATGAAGTTGGCAAATAGAAATTAAATCCACGAAAACGATTCTTTCTCCTTCCTTTTCTTCTTTTGCGTGCGTAGCTGAAACGCGGACCTCTCCCGGAGACGATCCTCGTACGTGGAAATCCCGCCCCTGCTGGAAAATCTTCCGTGAAGCGAGAATGAGTCGTCGCAGCTGAAACAAGTAGATTCATTCCGGTCTCGTGATGCAGCGTAAAGAGTTCGCTCAGGTGGAATAAGAACAGCTCGAGCTGTGTCAATACACTCCGAAGTTCGTCCTGGATCTGCAAGAAAAGTGTCGCCCCGCAGGGGCATTCCGAACATCTTCACAAATTACGTTGCCGGAATTTAGGACGAACAGTGGCAACGACGCGGGATTCCAAACTGTTTTGCTGCACGCGAACGTAAAACGCACTCCAATACACGATCCGCCGTGTTTAACAAAAGTAAAATAAACATTTTCCATAAACGTTTGATGAAACAAACTGAACTAAAAATGTGAACCTTTTTCAACCTTTTTTTTAATAAAAATTAATTTCGTTTTCATTGGAAATGCGGCCGAAGCAGGAGAGCAGCCAAGCATGCCGCGTCTGCTAAGTGCCTTCTTTATTCTGCCACCCCCCACAAGAGACCTGGCAACGCAGCCCAAACAAAGCAGGAAGTGGAAGCTAATAAAATGGGAATCGACGCAACCAATGAAATGACCGATGAATCGGGTCTAAACTGCGCGTGCACGTGATCGGCCGCTTGTTTTGAGGGAAGAAAGCCCTGATACAAGATAATCGACCTTCATTTAAAATAAAATAAATCTTCTTCTTCGTAACCTAGAGGAGGTTCGAACCCCGGTCCTTCCGTCTAAACCTTTTAGAGTGAAATAATTCATTAACAACATTAGGCAGGTCCGCCCTTGGACGCGTCGCCCATGTAGAACAGCACATCAGAATACCATTACGCTCCTTCCCTCCACGCACCAACTAGCAGCGAACAGCTCATCGGAAGTCTCCGAAAACATGAGGTTAGATCCCATACGCTAACTGGTGGTTAGCTTGCGGCAAGGTTCCCCCTCGAAGATGGGGGACGTTCCGGTTCATGTTTTTGACAGGCATCACTTACGCCGCATGTTTGGGGAAGGGTGGTGGGATACAGACACCCTCTCAAGAACGAAAACTGACAACAACAGCTTCAGAGGCTCCCAGTAAGCAAGACATGAAAGCCAAGTTCTGCCTGTGAGCATAAAGGTTTGGGAGAGGGAATATCGGAGAAAGGTTGTGGGATCAGAAGAATCTTGAAAAACCTGGTCACAAAAAAAAAGGCAAGCACCTGATGCAATCCCATCTATTATGCTCAAGAGATGCACTCCTGAACTAACATCTGCTCTTTATTATCTGTAGATTACGTTGTAGCAGCCGGCATCCACCCTGCGGCATGAAAGCAGGCCCGTGTACTGCATTCATTAAAGAGGTGATGCCCGTCGATCTCGCATCAATTTTTGTCCAAAGTGATGGGCAAAACTTCCAGTCAACTTCGAGAAATGGCAGCTGATCAGTGACCATCAGAACAGAGTTCACCACAGGAGATTGGCCCACGTCGCTTACCTCTCGACACGCATATGGAAAACTCTTCAGAAACCGTGCAGTTGTGCTCGTTTCTTGCGCATGCGATAGGGTCTAGCATCGCAAACAAACGACCAGCTTTCTCTCAGGTCGATCACTACGTATAATGGGGATGGTATTTTCTCTGGAGGTTTTCATATTGATGCGGGTGTCCCTCTGGGCTCTGTCATTTCATTCGCCAGGCCCTTCCCAATATGTCAGCGACTGCAAATCCTATTCATAGTTTTGCTGACGATAACACTCTACTCAGACGACAAGCTCGCGTGGTGCCCTGAACACTGATCTCCGCGGTATCCTTGACTGGAGCGAAAGCAACCTTCGATGCTTCCAAATTGCAGCTTTGTTGGTTTTCGGTAAGAAAGACTTCAAATCTTCTCCAATTGCTTTTGATGATCAACAGCCAAGACCAAATCTCTCCGCTCGTACTGACTCTTACTCGAAATCTTTTCTGGCACAATCAGATCTCACTTCATCGTCAGCCTCCAAAAAAGCTCGGCATCCTTCGCTCAAAGAAGGATGCTCAGGAGCAAATAAGGCTTTGCTCCTGAGCACTTATAAATCCCAAATGCGAAGGAATTATTCCAGCCATGGAATGTGCTTTCGCATTCGGGGTGGTGCACCTAAGTCATCTCTGAAAATGCACGATGCTGTTCAGTCCTGTTGATTAGGGGATCCCGTACAGACTCTCTTCGGCCACTGTCCCATAGAGGATCGATTCCTGCATTGTCTCTCTTCTGCAGATATTCCCATGGCCATCGTTCAGAAGAAACAACATCTGTTATGCCTTCCAGATGTATGGGAACGCGAGCTGCTCGACATCTCTTCACGGTCGAACTGCCTCCGCTGTCGTCTTTCGTTCCAACCGCCTCGTTTCTACAGAACAGCGTCCCACGAAGTATTTTCAAACTACGACCTCCTGCAGTTTAAGAAGCATATTAACAAATTAACTCTTCTCCTGACCCCTGCGCGCGCACACGGAATTTATTTGCTAGAGGCTCTGTTGTCTCTCGTGTGTGGGAGCATTCTATATATATATATATATATATATAACTATTTTCTAATGGTTATAGGGATGGTGAAAATTACAATAACTGAAAAGCCTCGGAGTAAGCGAAGGAGGAAATTCTAGAAAGGATTTCTTCTTTCAGGTGGAAGAGGCCTCAGCGCCGATTTCAACGGGAGCGCAGTCGAGGTGGGGGTCCGCTTCATTTACGGATGCAGCCGATGAATATTCCTAAAACGGGCACCGCTTCGAGGGCGCCCCCTCGACGCAGAACGAAGGAAACAAATTTCCACTTCGAATGAGCACGGAAGAAATCTGAAACTTTCCTCATTCCGAAATGCGTCGTCACTTCCGGTCGCGGATCGGAGCTCCGCTTTCAAAGGGGTTATTGCCCTCCCCACGGAAGCAGGTGGATGATTAATGAGCGGTGGGAAAGGGGAGTTGTGTGCGAGGATCACACGGCTGACACATCTGAGACGCACCATGCGGACGATAAGAAACGGAGTGGGTATAAAAATCCTGGGGGGGGGCGTTAAATAACGTATGGAGCCCTCACCTCCATACGTTAGCTATGGAGGAATGGCCTGGTGGTCTTTGAGGTCACAAAAGTGATCTCAATCTTCTTCTACGGTGTCACTCCGCCATACAACAAACATTCGGATAATATACCGAGCTCGCCGCACTTTTCAAATGCATTGCGTGGGTGGTCCGAGGCATCTCTGCTGCGATCCCAAAATCACAAAAATAGGAACGTCCTCCAGGATGCGAATCGGGTGAGTGAAATTTGCGTCAGAGCCTCCTAATAACCCCGAACGCTGCATTTCCCGTAAGCCATTGCGACAACGAAAGACGCCTTCGGAAAACGTCGGAGCAGCAAAAAGGCATCGCCACTGCTGCCAAACATCCAGCTAACCACGGAAGGGAAGAAGGGGGGGAGGGGGTTCTTCGGGTTTAACAAAAAAAAAAAAAAAAAAAAATCTTTTGATTGATTTTCGCAAAACAAAATCAGGAATTTTCTGTGTGTCGGACAGACAAATGCTTCCTTCGTTCTCACTCCCTGAACCCTTTCGTCCCCCCCCCCGCCTCGGCGACGATCTCTTTCGCGTGATTCGCTCGGTTCAACCGAAAGCAAATTGGCGGTTTGTTTCTTTTTCTTCTGACAAGAATCCGCTTAGGCTGCGCTCGCTGAATGCGTGACGACAAGTTCCGTGCGTGCTAACTGCGCCAGTTAACGGAGGTTATTTAAGACCGGTGCAAGAATGATGTTTCTCTCCAAATCACGTGACGGTGAATTTCAGCTGCGCCCCGATGCGTGCGAGTCGGAAGTGTTCGCACCTTCCCGCGTGTTCGTTTGGAGACCAAAAGCGCGATTTCAGTTTCGCTTCTTCCCCACGAAAACTCGCTCGGGTGAGCTTCGAATTTCTTTGCGTGAATTTATTTTTCCCGCCTTCCACAGCTTTCCCCTAATTTTCGAAGTTTCCCTCAGGGCAATGAGCGGGGTTGAAAGGATTTGCATCTCTACATGAAGTAAGAGGCGCACCTGCACCGAAATATCATGACAACACGATTCACCGCCGATTTCTACATTCTGTGCATCCGATTTTCTTAAGCAGTAGTAAAGAAAAGCTGGCCACCCTTTAAACACATCCCCTTCCACACTCTCGTCATCACCTTCCCGAGGAATTTTTTTTTATTCAGATTTTTATTGTGAAAAACTGAGTAACCAACATAAGCGATAATAAGATCCACATTCAGGAGATACGTTTTCATTAACACATTAATAATATATCAGATTAAGCGTATTAGATAGAATTAGATTAGATGTAATAATATATATACATTGCATAGGTATTAAATAAAAGAATGGATGATCGTTCCGCAGTGCAAGGGCGGTACAAAA
The DNA here is from genome assembly GCF_054136105.1 of Typopeltis vanoorti. Taxonomy (NCBI): domain Eukaryota; kingdom Metazoa; phylum Arthropoda; class Arachnida; order Uropygi; family Thelyphonidae; genus Typopeltis; species Typopeltis vanoorti. The sequence continues at coordinate 5,560,994 of NC_143549.1, read as the reverse complement.
ATTGATGTAACTAACAATTTGCTCGTATTTCATAACAGCCTTATACGGCCGAGGTGGACCGAGGGAAAGGATGCGCTACGATAATGTAAGATTCAGCAAAGGCATCTGATAGGACACCACACGTTCCGTACTACGAGAGAAACGTTTGTGTGGATTTTCCCAATGAACGAGGACTGAAACGGTCTCAAAGAGATAGCGGGGTTTCCTTTCGGCCAAAAGTAAACCTTCTTGTGAGAGAGAGAATGCGCTTGCTTCGTGGCCTTTCGTTGAATGTAAGATCGACATGGAAAGCCTCAACATATTCTGATTATTCCACTTTTTTTCTTTTTTCTGTTTTTTGTAAAATATACAAAAACTGAAGGGGGGGGGGGGTCGTTTAACATGTTTCATTACAAGTTAAATGACAATTGTTTTCGTTTATATATATATATATATTTTTTTTTCAATTCCAGTAACGAACAGCTAATAATGGGGAAAGTGAAGAAAATGACAACCTTTTCACTAACCACAGCATTTTGAAATTCGCTAAACTCAGATACAGAGCGAAATCCCAAGATACGTTATTTTAAAGAATCTGTGGCGCCATCTCTTGGCAGTTGAAGTAGAGAGCGTTCCGATTTTGAAATTCGGTTCACGAATTCTTGATAGAACCATCGCAAAGCATTTAGTGGCAATATCCTAATCCGCCTTGATACCAACCTATTCCCAGCAAAATGAAGAAGCAACGTGCAGTCTTAATCGCATTGTACCAGAAGATGAAGCCTATTTCGCTTCCGCTTCCAACAACTACCTCCTTAAACTGGCTGCAGCAGAATGACTGGTCAGTCCGTGAGTTTTGCGAAGACTGCGATATGGCGACACGCTATCCACGGTAAAAATCAAACTGAAAAATCATAAAACTAACAAAAACCATTATAAGAAATTGGAGATCCCCTTTACCAACATGCGAAATAAATGACGTGCACTTAATAGACATCCAACTCCGCCCCTCATTCCTAAGGGAAAACTTGTGATCGCCACACATCTCAACTACCCAAACTACACTTCGCACGAGGATTTCTTGTGCCACAGGGCGGTACTTGGTCATTTGTAGGATCCAACATTTACTGCAGAATACCAAATCCAGAATCGTCTCTTATATCGTTCAAATTTTTCTTGTACTTTCCACTGCCTTAATTTGCTATCTCCATCACCCTCCAAAACCACTCCGAGTTCTTCAACGTCATCTCCAAGCGCTGAATAGGCCAAATGCAGTCCTGTTCAAACGGCTCGTGCCCAGTGAGCCCTTAAGGCCAACGAGAGTAACTTATGCCGTTCCATGCTTGTCTCTCTCTCACACACACGCACCCAACGGTTCATAAGATAAACTGGGCGTCATTCCTCTCCAACTCTTGCACAGAAGACCACCGGAAATCGTACACCAGACCACGAATATTGCGCTGCATTCTCCTTGCAATGTTTTATCAGGCCTACCTTCCAAGACTTCGATGAAAGATTGAGCAAAGACCTGAGCTCATTGCGAAACTATTCTGAAAGCTGGGGATTATCCCTTACCCCGGCAAAACTGTTAGTTCAGCTTACCACACAAATGACTACGAGCTCACGTAGCAACAGGTCCCATGCAACTTTTGCAACAGGTCCCATGAAAACTGCAGTTACTACCTTGGTGTTACACTAAAGTAGCAAGTATTACTTTCGTGGGAAACTAAGTTAAAGAGTACGCTAGATGATGCATTATCAAATTAGCAAATTTTACTTGTGTCATGTACCTTATCAGCTACCTTACTGTACGCCCACAGATACGAGACCATTCGACACTTCTGCGCATGTCAGAAGAAGGAGAATCCATCCCGATAATAGAATAATCAATCCGTCTTGTGGGATGAATTGTTTATTATTACACGTCGGAAAATTAACTTCTCTTTTAAGAAGATTGCAGTTTTTAACTATTTTGCTTGTATAACAGTTGGAAAATTTTATACAAGGCACGTGATTTTGCGTGTTGGTGACCAATTCGTACAGCTTGTATTTCTTTCTCTCCTTTAGCATGAATTGACTCTTCTTGACAAACCGCCAGACTAGGGTCTCGGATCTGTGGTCGGACAGTGCAAAGTGATATAACTGATAATTGTGTGCCTCTAATAGTGGCCTAACAATGTATGAAAATATATCGAAACCCGAGGACTGCCAACAGCCGCCACAACCTTCTGACCTACGTACAACTTCTGACCTAAGTAGAACAAGGAGCTAAAGGATTAACAAACTGCTATCTTAGGAAATGGCGATATATTATTATTATTATTACCATCCCAAGACCTCATGGAGTCAAAGACTCATCTAGGAGGTCCTTTTATCTCACACACATCTCATCATACCATGTCTTAAACACACTCAAACTCCTTGCAGACACCACACTCTCAGGCAAGGCATTCCAATCATTCACAACTCTGCACGAAAAAACCTGCCTCTCACTCCCCTACTCACACCCTCTTTATACAGTTTCCAGGGATGACCTCTGGTTCTCCCCCGATTTCCCACTATTCTCTGTAGAACTTCTCCAGCATTGATCCTATAACAACCCCTTACCAACTTGTAGGTTTCTATCATATCTCCCCTCTTCCTCCTCTCCACCAGACACTGCAAATTACATCTTCTCAATCTTTCCTCATACTCGACATTCCAGAGGTCAGAAACTACCTTAGTCAGTCTCCTTTGGACCCTTTCCAACATCTCTTCATCCTTCTGAAAACCAGGTGACCAAATCTGGGCACTATAGTCCATGTGTGGCCTAATCAAAGCCTTATACAACGGAACAAGAATCTCCCTACTTCTACACGTCAGTGTCCTCTGCATCATTCCTAGAAGCCTTTGTGTTGTCTTCATAATTTTGGCGATGTGTCCCCTAAATTTTAGATCCTTATCCACTATCACCCCCAGATCTCTTATTTCCTCCACCTCCAACAATATATCCTCACCAAGCATAAATTCTGCATCCCATCTTTGTTTTCCAAATTTTAAAACCTTACATTTTGCAACATTGAACTCGCATCCCCATTTGCTTGTCCAATCACTCAATTTATTCAAGTGTTCTTGCAAGGCCGCAACATCTTCACTAAAGATGTTGCAGCATATCTCAAGAAGAAGATATGCTGCATAGTAACAGCAACTGTCATTTTTACTGCGCAGAACTGAGTGAAAGTCAGTGCAAAAAATTATTGAAAGACAGAAAGCAGAACAGAAAAACAGACCAATGCCTATCATTATAAAATTTAAAAGTAAAACGATCAGAGACAAATGGCTGGACGGAAACAAAAGTATCAAATATAGACTAAGTACAACTAATATATGTGACAGTTTTAAGAATAGTAAAATATATTTAAACGAGCACTTGACTGGAAACCTAAAACAGCTACTATTTATTGCCAAGAAATGTAAAGAAGTCAACTACAAATATCACTGGGTCAAACAGGGCAAACGTTTCATGACAAGGCGGTACATCTAAACTATGGCGAATCAGATGCGAAGAAGACTTGTCTAAACTCCGAGAAAACAGGGAGTGTAATAACTAATTACGAACAACAGTGACAGATGAGAATAATAACTGTGATGTCCCTTTTCATAAATGTGTAATTTGCCATGATTCAGTAGAATTAAGAAACCTTTTATCCTCAGACACTGTAAGTACCTTGAAAATTTTGCATATAAATATAAGAAGTATTGGAGATAAATTAGAGCACACTGAATTACTACTGGACAATTTAAACTATCGGCTAGATGTTCTGATATTAACAGAAATCTGGGTCAAATACGAAGAAATTGATTTGTACCAGTTAAGCGGATTTAAAAATTATTATCAATGTAGAAATTAAAAGAAATCTGGAGGATTAATTATCCTTATCCGAAATTCCATATCTGTTAATAACATTACTAACCTAAAAATGAAAACAGCTGAAAATGTCAATTTATATTTAGAACATCATAATATATATACTAAGGCTGCATATAGATCGCATTGTTACGCAGAGTCCAACTTTATACAAGAACTCGGGTGTAGTCTAGATGAGAGCAGAAGTAACAATGTTCTCATACTTGCTGAGGAATAACGGATCCTCTCAAGATTATCTAGATCTACTTGCCATGCATGGACTCGAACGATACATTAATGTCCTCACGAGAGAATTCAATGGTGGGAGAACGTATCTAGATCATGTATTCGAGAGAACTTTAAGTGGAAACAACTCCAAGCAGCAGTTCTGCGCCAACCTCTCGCGGATCACTTTCCAATCGGTATTATTAAAGTGCATTTGCATGTACAGCACAGAGAAGTACAACCGAAAACATCCCCTACACAACAACTGACTCCAGAGTATTGAAGCGTAACTTAAGCACTGTCTCCTGGGAGATATAATGACGGAAACAAATCTTGATACTTCGTCTCATAAATTTATTGCAATATTGAACAATAAAATACAAGACTCGATTAAAGTTAAAATAATAGACAAAATGAAAGAAACTAAGTCCTGGATTACACAGGAAATCAGACACTACAGAAAAATTAGAGATAAAGTGTATAAAAAGTTTAAAAAATATCCGCACAATCAATGTTATGAACACAGTTTCAAGTACTACAGGAATCTGATACATCATAAATTACAAGAAAGTAAAAACGAGTACTACGGAAATTAATTCCTAAAATGCCAAGGAAACCCCAGAAAACAATGGAAGTTTGTGAATAAATTAATCAGTAAAAATACACACAAACAAAACCTCCCCATACTTAAAGATATCGATAGGAATAGAGAAAATGGAGACAGAGGATTAGCTGAAGAATTCAATAATCATTTTGCCACTGTCAGTGAAAGCATTCTGAAAAAGGCTAAACCCACCCCTCGGAATTGCACTCTCAAGAGACTTGATAACTCCATCTATCTTTTCCCCACTTGTGAAAACGAAATCCAAGTGTTATAGCTAGCCTAAAAACAATCAAAGCTTCGGGATACGATGGTATAAACACAAACATTGTGAAAGAATGCCAAATGTACATCATAGAACCCCCTAATGTACATTTTTAACTTATCACTGATGACAGCCACGTTTCCATCAGATTTTAAGAAAGCTGTAGTTGTACCTATTTACAAAAAGGGAAACAAAAATAACTTGATAAATTACAGACCGATCTCCCTTCTACCGGTCTTTCCAAAATATTAGAGAAATTGCTAATAATTAGACTCGCGAAATTTTTGGACAAAAACAACTTCTTTTCAAAGAATCCATTTGGGTTCAGGCAAAAGTTTAGCAGAGACCATGCTTTACTGAACTTCACAAACACAGTTTATACCTCCCCTTGATGAACATAAACTAGCATTAGCAGTATTCTAGATATACACAAAGCTTTGGACTCTGTATCACATGAAATTTTAATAAAAAAATTAGGTCATAGGAATACGAGGCACTGCCCTAAACTGGTTCAAAAATTATTTAAATGCGAGATCACAAATTGTAAAAATAAACAACAGCTATAGCAGCTCCAAAACAATAGATTGCGGTGTACCACAAGGATCTGTCTTGGGACCAATTTTCTTTAATATTTATATCAATGGCTTCTGCAATCTTAAACTAAACAGTAAAATAAATGCTTTTGCAGATGATACAGTACTAAGTTTCTCTACTGACACAGCCGAACAAACGAAAACCATCGTGAATGCTGATCTTTTGAAGTAACAAACTGGTTCCAGTCAAACAAACTCAGGCTGAATGTCCCAAAAACTAAATACATAAATTTTAACTTGCGAAATACAACTGGCGAAATGAACTTCACTGCACAATTAATTTTGCATGATTGGAATTGCAGGACAAATTCAAATTGCAACTGCGAGAAAATAGAAAAAGTCAGTGTAATAACTTACTTGGGATTAAACACTGATAGCAATTTAAGCTGGAAACCGCATATTACCGATGTCGTAAATAAAGTAAGAATTATGTTGAACAGACTTTACTACCTAAAAAAAGATTCTTAAATTTAAATATGCTGAAAACATTATATTCTGCCCGGATTCAAAGCACACTAAAATCTGGTATATTAAGTGGGGGAGGAATTCATCGCACTACCCTGAAACCTTTAGTCTCGACTAAGAATAAAGTAATTCAAATCTTCATTAGAAACGAATACAAGGATACTGCAATGTGTAATAAATACACCCAACTAAACATACTAACCCTAAGATATTTGTACGTGTATAGCAGGGGTGGGGAACCCCTCGCCCACGTGCGAAATTTCGCCCGCGAGTCTATTTCAATTCGCCCCTTTGCTGATGTACTCGTATGTACATGTAAATAAAATTTTATAATAATTTAAATTTATTATAATTAAATTTATTTAAATAATTAAATATACAAAATCAAAAATAACTATATTAGATAAAATATAATCGTCATACTTGCAAATCGAAACCAGCCATTAAAATATAAAGAAATCAGGAGCATTTCTCAGGGGCAAAGTTCAGACTTTCTCTGATTGGTTGCTTCCCAATTACCGCCATGACATTTTCCCGCGTGTCAAAACATATCGACTTTTGACTTTGTTTTTCTCATGCAGTACTGCGAGTGCCTTGTAATTAAAACTTTATTCAATTTATTTTTTAAATGGCAAGTTGTAGTGAAAAGCGTAAAAGAAAGGGTGAATGTGATCTGTTTTGTGAAAAATGGACAGAACTGTATACTTCTTTATTGAAATTGCAAGCGCATTTGTCTTATTTGTAACGAACATGTTGCAGTTTACAAAAAATATAATCTTGAACGACATTATTTGAGTAAGCATAAGAAATATGAAAATTTGAAAGGATCAGGACGTTTAGACAAGATAGCGACTTTGAAAGAAAATATAATCAAAAGCCAATCTCTTTTTAAAAGGCTTATTCAGGAAAGACCATCTGTAACTATGCTATTATTGCTTTGATAAAGTTCTCAGTTAAAATAAAATAAATTAAATATAGCCTTTGCTTGATTGTTATAATTATATGTCTACACAATTGTAATTAAAGATACCATATCAGATGAGAATGTTGCACATTTACTTATTGAGATATATATTGCACACTACATATAAGAGTTAAAATTTGCCAGTCGTCCGCGGAAGTTTTTAAATTAGCAATTTTCGCTCTTGATACTAAAAAGGTTCCCCACCCCTGGTCTATAGGGTACTATTATTCATAAAAAACGACAACGAATACGTAAATATCAAACAAGATACTTTCCTTAGTAGACATAGGGCCTAAAATATTTAGTTCCAAAAGCAAATAAAGAAGCAATACAAACATTATACTTATTTAGCGCCAATAAGAAATGAAACTAACCCAAACCAATACAAAACTCTTATCAAAGAGTATTTATTTTCCCACAGAAATGAGGAATCTCTGTTCAAAATAATCGTATAAATGATTGGTTTTTAGCATATTTGTACCCAAAGATCCAGTCTTATGTGTAAAACGTAAAAATTTAAACGCTGTTTAACTGCTTTGTTTTATTTTGTTCCTAATTAATTGTTATGCAACTTTCTCTGTACGATGAAATTTTATTTTATTTGCGAGTTTATTATGTAATTATATTATAATAATAATATGTATATTATATGAATGCACATATGTCTATGGAATGAAAATGCATTACATAAATGTTTGTAACTTTATGCATATCGTAACCTGGATGAGCTGTTGCTCTTACGTTACACATAGGATTGTTCAACATTTTGTACTCTTATAGGAAGCTTACAAATGTTTTTTTTTTTTTTACTACTTTAAAAAAAAAAAAATGCATTCCATGCAAATTTAGAGAGCAACCAAGCTCACAGCGGTCAAATCCTTTGTCCCAAAGCGGTATATGCATGCCAGCGCTCGCAGGCAAATCAGTCACTCAGCCCTTGACATCTGTGCAGCAATGTCCATCGCCAATTTAACGAGTATTATCTGCGACTTGAAGGAGGTAAGCGAACTGAAAACCTCGGATGATGAATATACTTCTGAGAAATAGACGAGTTTTTATACACGATAGTTGGGCTAGCAGAAGAAATCAGAGAACTAAAAATTCAGAACTGGAAGAGTCCAATTTACAGTTAGAACCGATCTTAAATGAATAATCAAACTGCTGATGATCTCAGTCAATAAGCCATAAACAAATTTGGAATTAGTAGGTGTCCCTCAAGAGCCCCATGAAATCGTGTATGAAATAAAAAAGATTTCACAAAAAATGCAAGTGAATTTGAAAGAGAAGGACATCGAAGCAGCCCGCTGACTCCATAATGCACACGTATTATGGAGTCTGCGGGCGCACACACACAAACACACACAAAAGCCAAAACATTATAAAATTCAGGTCTAAGTAGACGAGAGAGATAGATGGCTAGAAGGACACAAGAACATGGAGTACAAAATAAGTACTAGAGATGTAAGTAGTAATTTTAAAGAAGGCAAAATATACTTGAATGAATATTTGACAGCGGACATGAAGCATCTACTGTATGCAGCAAAAAAAAAAAAAAAAAAAAAAAAAAAAAAAAAAAATATATATATATATATATATAAACAGGATAACTAAAATAAAGAGCCAAAAGGCTTCACTTCAGCGATGCAAAAATTATAAAAATCAAGTGGATATTAAATCCAGTATTTCATACGAAACTTTTATATTCGGCTTTGAAATAATGCTGGATTTAATATCCACTTAATTTTTATAAACAGGATAAAGAATATCTCTCTGGATCAAGGACAGTAAACCCTTCATGAGAAAAGATGACTTGTCGCATATATGGAGGATAAAGTGCGAAGATGAATTCCGAAAACTTGAAAAACAACGAACGAATCCCTGATTACTTTACGCTGGATAATGGGAACATGGATTTTAGTGTAACTGCTTTCGAAAATTGTATAATTTGCAAAGACACAACACAATTAGAAGATTTTTACATTTCATCGATGAGCCCACTCTGAAAGTATTGCATTTAAACCTCAGAAGTAAAAGAGATAAAACGGAACATCAAGACTTAATATTAAATGACCTACATTATGATATTAGATATTTTAATATTAAAAGAAATACGGATAAAGAAGCATGAAGATAATCTTTACTACTTAGAAGGGTTTAAAAAAATATTATCACTGTAGGGATTATAGCAGATCTGGGGGATTAATGCTCTTTGCTCGAAGGCATTGAACTGTTAAACACATTGGTGTTTAACAGTGTGTAATTAGTGTGTAACATAACTGTTAAACACATTAGCAGTACAAACATGGGAATAGCCGAGAATGTGAACATTTACTCAGAGAACTACAATTACTACATAATCGCTATTTACAGATCTCACTCTTTTACGCCTTTACACAAGAGCTGGACAGCATTCTGCATGACATCGATTATGATAATATTGTCATGATTGGTGACATAAATAGAAATTTGCTAAGCGATAGCCGTCTTTCTTTCGAGTTCGTGGATTTATTAGCCATGTATGGCTTTGAGCAACACGTAAATATCTCGACGAGGGATTTCGATGGCTGTGCTTCGATCGCGTGTTTGTAAGAACACAAAGTCCGACTAAAATCAAGCCAGCAGTGTTAAAATAGCCAATCACAGATCACTTTCCGATAGATGAAGATCCATCTACAGACACAAAAGATGTCAGCGTTCAGTATTCCAGAATAAACTACATAAGACATAAATCACGTTCTATATCCTCGGAGCAGATACAACTGAAACCAATGTTGACAATGTTTATTGCAAATTCCTTAACATATTAGATACTGAAATACAACACGCCACTCTAATACTTCAAGGAAACAGGCGCAAACTAGCGAAGCCATGGATAACACGAGACACAAAACAATGAATATAACTCAGAGATAAGATATAAAAAACACAAAAAATACCCTCACAATGAATACTAAGAGAATAACTTCAAATATTATAGGAACCGAGTAAGTCAATAATTGAAAGAAGGAAAAAACGAGTATTACTGTAATAAATGCGTGAAATGTAAAAGTAATGTTAAAAAACGATGGAAATCGTAAACAAACTCGTACTGGGCCAAAATATCCGAGAACCAACACTTCCAAGAGTTAGTAATGAGGACAGCGATCATGCAGATTTAATCAGTGAAAGCAGACAGATTTAATAATTACTTCGTAACCGCCAATGAAAGACTTGTGAATAGCCCTAATAGTCCATTCGTAAATTACGGGCTGAAAAGAAATGAGAGTTCAAAGTACTTTCATCCTACTTGTGAGAATGAAATCAAAAATATTATAATGAAACTCAAAAACCCTTCTGCTCAATATCAGAATTGTGCGGGAGTGCCAGGAATATCGGATAGCTCCATTGATGACCACCTTCAATCTATCGATGACGACTGGGGTGTGTTTCCGACAGAATTTAAGAAAGCTGTGGTAATACCCCAACATATAAAAGAGGCCAATCCCCCTACTCCCGGTTTTCTCCAAAATATTGGAGAAATTAGTAAAAAATAGATTATTAAGTATTTTTAGAAGAAAAGCCACTTTTGCTCTAAGAACCAGAATGGGTTTAGACAGAAAGTAAACACTGAGCACGCGCTGCTGAACTTCACCAAATTGATTTACTCATCACAAATACCAACGCAGACTAATATTAGCAGTTTTTCTAAACTTGCAGAAAGCTTCTGACCCACGATATTGTATTCAAAATAATCGAAGAGAATTAGAGGCTGTGCACGCGGCTGGTTTAAAGATATTTAACGTCGAGATCACAAGCAGGAAAAATCAACAAAAGTTAGAGCGATTTCGTTCAGGTAAAATGGGGTGTTTCCCAAGGTTCTGCGCTTGCGCCAGTGCTATTTATGATTTACATCAACGACTTCTGCGACAACAGTTATCAAGTAACGTAAACACCCTTGAGATGATACCCCATTGATATTCACTGCAAATTCTGTCGATGAAATGCAAAACATGGTCGCCACAGATCTAAAAACGGTGACAAACTGCTTTCATGTGAACAATCTTACTCTCAATGCAATGCTGGAAGAACACAATTTTTAATTTTTAAACTCAAAAATACACCTAATAATAGTAAAACCAATTTTTCCATCCATATACCATCCGACATGACGGGAACTGCAAAAGTCACCCAAATTGCAACTGGATTTAGATAGAAAATGAGAATACTATAACCTGCCTAGGATTAAAAATAGACAGCGACTTAAGCTAGAAACCACACATTAGAGAAGTATGCAACAAAGTAAGATTTATGCTATCTCGAGTCTACTTCTTCTTAAAGATATTCTTAACTCTGACAATGTTAAGAACATTATATTTTTTCTGGATACAAATTCTTATACAGTATGCTATTCTAAGCTGGGGAGGAACATATCACGTTACTAATTTCTTCATAAAATAAATTAATACGCATTTTAACAACAGTAAATAAAGAGAAAACACTACAGTGAACGCTAAATATACCGTATTGAATATCCTTCCATTTAGACAACTACACATTTACAGGATGCTACTTTTCCTAAAAGGCTGATAACCAGTACGCGAGTATTGGAAAAGATACTTCTGCACAAAAGCGAGCTTCAAATATTTTATCCAAAAAAGCACAGAAAGAAATAATACACAAACCCTATAAATATTTGGCTCCAAAAATCTTCAACGGCTTACCGCTCTTAGTACGAAAGGAAAACAACATGAACAGAAATCTGATTGGATAGCATCTAAATTACCGTTCAAACGCTCAGGAGTGAGCTTCCCCGAGAGCCAAACTGCTGTTGTTCAATACTGGCGTTCTCGCGAGTCTGCTACCACGCCACACAATAAACCACGGCACGTAAATAGAACAAATGGAATTTTAATGCAACGTTTTTTATTTTTAATTATCTAACACAATTAACCTGTGCTTCTCAGTTTTCTTAATATCTTCAGTCTTTTATTATTGTTTCTTCTACCAACAAAGATACCTGATGAGGGCCATAATAAGCCGAAACTAGTTGTATCATTAAAGTTTCCTAACTTATTCTCGGTTTCTTAGTCATTAAATATCTTTTTTATAAAAAAAAAAAAAAAAAAAAATTATATATATATATATATGTTTTACAATTTTCTCATTTTGAAAGAAAATTTAAATGAATGAGGTGTGATGTAATGATATGAAAATGATAATGTAATGCAATAATAACTCAATAAATAAATGAAAAAAAAAAATCAGCTAACGCCTTTTTATTCCCGTATACGGGAGTAGGCGGGGCCATTTAGCCCTATCTAACTTTTGGAGACTGAGTGGGAAGTTCAATCTCCATAAATGAAATGTTAAAAAAATGATATCTGCCAGGAACAATATCAAAAAAATAAATAAATAAATAAACTCGCCAATGTGGAACTGAAGTGGATGTTCAGCTTAACAGAACCATCGCTCGTACCTAAGGTGTACTCTCTCCACGATTGCCTGTCTTTTCCTCCTCCATGCTCCAGGAGAGAAGAAGCTGCCATCAAATAAATAAAGTCAGGAATAACGCGGACCTCCCTCTCCATCTCGCGGCCTTATCTCTAGATCTCCCTTCTGGAAATAGCAGCTGGTCCCCCCGGACGTAGAGAAGACTGGAATGAACTACAAAGTACTTGATCGCATATCCAACTGTTAAACTTCCAGGATTCGATCTACTTCGATACCTCTGGAATCAGCAATAAATTTAGGATCGAACAAAGTCGCTGCGCCCACTTCCTTCATCTGGGGAGAATTTCACAGTCGCCATTTGCGAGTGTGGCGCTGTGCAGACTATCACTAATGACTGGCCCACACGCGCTTTTCTAGGAGGCCTCGAGAATTTGACTCACTCTCATATCGATGGGTCCAATGAACTGTCAGTCTGTATATAGCTATGCCCAGTAATTTCTTATATTTTAACCCTAAGAGTATTAAAAAATTTAGATCCTAACAAATTTCCTGGTGTTCCCGGAAATTTGTACTCCCAAACTAATTCGATTCTGTATCGTTTGTACAAGTTCTGTATAAGAAGTTTGCACAAGAAAAGATCTCGCTGTGTCTTTCTTATCTATGATATCAAGATTCAATTTCCTCTTCTTGGGCTATCTTAGACCGCCCGCCCCCCACACACAGAGCTTTTCATGGCACAATCATGTAGACGTCAATGTCTCTTCAGTCTCCGAAAAACTAAATATCCTTTCTCCCCCCCCCCCCCACCCATCATGACACTAATTCTCATCTGCATAACTTTTGGCACTATATAAATGCCAAGTCCTCCCCCACCCTTAACCTGAGAATAATGTCTTCACATTTGGAATAGCGTACAAAAATTTCTGTTATGCTGTACGTAGTCATCCTTTCAGCCCTTAGCCAAAAGCATACGTGAATGAGTACAAAGAATACACACACACACACACACACACACACACACACACACACACACACACACACACACACACACACACACTTAATGAAGAGGGTAATTTTCGAAGTGCATCTCATCGCGTTAATAGCCAAGGTGTGCAGTCACACACACGAGCACCTTTCAGCCCTTTGAACAGACGTACAAATGACGCAGTGGGTTAAATTCTTAGCGTTCAAGTCGCTTTACACCACCAGAAGGCGAGCTCTGACAATAGCATAGAGGTTGTGATTGGTTACTGTGTCAACCAATGCGATTGAAAGTTGTCACTTGTCATGAATTGCTGTTTTTGTTTTCTGAGTTTCATCTGTTTTGTGTGGGTGAAGTGCAAACTCGTGTCTTTAGGTCACCGATAAAAACAAGTTCTTAATATTTAATTTTCTATAAATAATTTCGGTCGCTGGGCTGCCACAGCGCATCGGGGTGTCCCCTCGGTGGTGGATGAGAGGATGATCGGTGGCACTACTTTGTATAGGCCTCCCGGCTAGGTCCGTGGTATCCCGCTGACCAACGACAGCTATGGTCCTCCATTCATAATCGGGGGTTGGATGGTTCTGACGGCCATTCCGTAAAAATGCCGTTATATAAAGCATCGTGTCTAAACAGAAAAGAAATAAAGTCCAGGTAGTCTCAATACGCCCGGAACGGTGTTGTGAGAGTGACGTAGCAGGTCCTACGGTATCGTCAGTCCGTGACTGCTATAAAGAAACTCAACGCAGAAATTGCTTGAATATTGCTACTTGGAATGCAAGAGGAAGGATTGAATAAATGTGAGAAATTGGCTAATGTGATGAGAGAGATTAAATATTAGTATACTAGGAATAAGTGAACCCTTTTGGAAAGGATCTTAAGATTTTAAGATCCTTTCCAAATGGTTGGAAAGGATCTTAATGGCAAATGGCAAAATGCATAAAGTATATATGTGTCAGGTGGTGAAATATCAAGGAGAGGTGTAGCGTTCATTGTAGAGAAGAAAAAAATAATCACAACATTATCCAGGTCATCAAAAAATCAGATGGAGTAATGGCAATTCTAGTGAAGTCTAAACCTAGAGATATGTTGATCATTCCGATCTATGCTCCTACAGAACAGAATGAGGAAGCAGAAATAGATAACATGTGTGATGAAATAGAATGGAGTATAAAGGAAGTCGGAGGGCAAGAAAGATCGACTTATTTGTGCTATGGGTGACTGGAACGCAAAAGTCGGATCAGAGAGAACATCTGCACAAGTGGGTCCATTTGGACTTGGAATTCGGAATGAGAGAGGTCAAAAGCTGATTGATTTCTGTAACAAGCAGTGCTCATCATAACTTACACTTATTTTGAGCAAAAACCAACAGCAAGATGGGAAAGTCCGGATGGAAGATACAAAAACCAATTAGACTATATTCTGGTCAGTTAACGTTACTTCAATGGAATACGAAACTCAAAAGGTGATGCCAATTGCTGACTGTGGATGTTGTCATAGAACTGGTCTTAGTGAACATGAATATTCGCCTAAAAACAATACAATTTAAAAGAAAACAACCCCTAAAATGAGATCTGCAAATGGTACAAATCCAATAGTAAAATCAAAATTTAATGACGATGTTTCAGAACTTCTGTCTGCACAGCTGCAAAACGTAAACGAACCCTCTCAGTGGAAGAGACTACAAGCAGCCATCATAACATCTGCTAAAAACCATCTACGGTTCTTTTTCTTTCTTCATGTTATTGATAACCCAAGAAATAATTGACCTTATTGATGAAGAAAGACCGTGGAAAAGAGGAGCAAATGAAGAAGAAAAATTTAGATATAAAACATTGCATAAAAGAATCAAACAGTTGTCCAGAAGATTGAAAGAAAACTGGATAAATCAGCAGTGCACTGAGACAGAAGAATTTCAAAATAGGAACAAAACCAGAGAAGCATTCCTGAAAGTGAACGAACTTAATGGAAAAGCAAAACGTACACAGTCTGATTACATCAAGAACAAAGATGGAAACATACTCATTGGTAAAGAAAAGATAAATGGAAGGAAGATGGGTGGAGTACTTATCAGACTCTATGATGATGATAATGGTAACGTGTTTAGATGATTCACGACACCCAAGTGAACCGTAACAACAGATACCACTCTACCTATAAGAAAGGAGATAGTACATGTAATTAAGAATCTTCCTAATAATAAATCCCCTGGGTGCGATACTATTCCGGCTGAGCTGCTGAAAGCTTTGACTGACAATAATAACAACTATTTAGTGGAATCCATTCAGGACATCTATAAAAGAATAGAATTACCTGAAGTTTTTACAACATCTATCTGAATACATACCAATTCCAAAGAAACATAATTCACAAAATTGCGAGGATTACAGAACTGTGAGCCTAATATCTCATGCATCTAAAAATTATTTTAACCATCGTTAACAAACAAATTGAAAAAGCCATAAGCGGTGAATTGAGTGAACAAGAGAAGGGTTTCAGAAGAGGAATGGGAACCATTAATGCTATCCTGGAACTAAAAATGCTAATAGAAAGAAAGAAATAGGAACATTTACATATGCTTCATAGACTTTCAAAAGGCCTTTCACTGGGTAAAACATGATAAAATGTTGAATATATTAGATAAATTAGACATAGAAGATCTTGTACTTAAGATTATAAAAATGATTTACACCAAACAGAAAATGCAGCTGTAGACTTCTGTAGTGAAACTAAAATGAGGAGTTAGACAAGGTTGTGTCCTTTCACCAAATCTATTTAATATCTATAGTGAGACAGTGATGAAAAAGATTGAAAAACAAAATAATAGGAATTAGTATCAATGGAATAAAATACAACAATCTCAGATGTGCTGATGATACCATTCTAATAGCAGAAAACAAACGAATCAAGTTACTGCAGCTACTAATTGAAGAAGGTAAAGAATTCGGATTAGATATAAATGCAAAAAATTATGAAAATCTCAAAAGAAAGCAGATCCGAGCCAGAAATATTCATAAACAATATGAAAATTGAACTTACAACAAAATACAAATATTTACGCACCTACTTTACTGCAGATGGAAAGCAAGATAAAGAAATAAAAATAAGAACAGCCATGGCTGAAGATGCATTCAGGAAAAATAAAGATCTGCTCAGAAGTTCTGTGAGTATTGAGACAAAGAAAAGAATGATAAGAACATTAGTGTGGCCAATTTTGACATCTGGAAGTGAGACCTGGGTATTCAAGTAGAGAGTAAGGCAACAGATGATGGCCTTTGAAATGTGGTGCTGTAGGAGAGCTCTGAAAATCCCATGGACAGAAGATGTGACAAATACAGATGTCCTAAAGAGAATGAGAACACAGAGATCTTAAGTATAGGAAATGATCCAGAGAAAGATGAGATTGGCAGGACCTGTACTGAGAGGTTCAGCAGGACAGAGGATACTAACAGTTTTAGAAGGAAAAATTAAGGGAAAAGGATCAAGAGTCAAAAAACCGAGGACATGGCTTGAAGATATAAGATCATGGACGGGATCACATGGCTATGCAGAAGCAAAAAGGAAAGCCACCAACAGAGAGAACTGGAAGGACACGGTGCTGCACCCTCTCACTGAGGAAGGAAGCTACATGAAAAAGAAGAAGGATTTATAACTTTTTTTTTTGCCCATTTTACAAAGGGAAACAGTACTGATAAGTACTAAATGTCCCATTTTCTTCGAGATCTTTTGCGGATTGTACGATTGTATTCGAAGGAGATAAGCCTGGTCGTTCTCTTCCAAATTTAGCGTTACATTTATGCAATTAAGTAATTCAAATATACCACCAAATAGAGCATATTCTCGTTCGGTGCTTTCTAATAAATCCTAAAACAAGCACGTTGTCCTCCACTCTGCGCAGATTTGGTTACAATTAAAAAGTTAATTAAGCGCATTTGGACCAATTAAGATGAGCGCTTCAACGCATCGATAAAAATGCGGTCGAATTGACGTGAATTTTGTAGCGCGGGTTGCATAAGCCACGACAGCACACGCAACCGTTATGGGCACGCGACGACACCGATATTTCGATAGTATCACTACATCGCACGTGTTTCATTCCCACATTTTGCATTCGTTCAATGAAGAACGTTTCAATTCACGTGCGATTTAAACACCCCGACAATATTTTGAACTCCACCGTTTAAATTGTGTTTACAGTTTGGAAATTAACGAAAAATACAAACTGAAAAACGTTTCAGCGGCTGATTAACGGAATACCAATAAAGCTCGTGCTGCTTCCCGTTACTTCTTCGTTTCATTTATTTTCTTTCCTGGAATGCGAAGACATGAAACGTGTCGAACGAATTACTGAATCGATTGCAGCAGAATACTTCTTTCTGGGGCCAAATGTTTCCAGCAAACATTCTTTTCGGAACTTGATAATGGAGGCCGCTGATTTAAAAGGACGCATCCACAGAAATGTGTTTCTTGTCGAGTTATTTCTGTTTCCACTGACAGATGGCGCCACTCATCGGCACATCGTGCATCAAATTTGGAGCAATTTGCTAACAGAATTATAAGAAAAGCATTCCACGTCCGCGCAGTTAGCCTAGGGACTATGCGCCTCGCAACCGTATGCCTGTGAAAGGTGTGTCCTGGGTTCGATTCTCTTCGCCGACGTGAGGAGCTCAAGGATCTTTCTCAGACATGGCCGAGTTAGCCGGTCTTGGGCGTAGACAGCAGGATTTCCCCCTCAGTTTAGCTGGGGTTTTTCGTCCCGCAAACCGGCCCCGTCGTGATACAGTCATGAATACCCTCCTCAAGGGATGCAGCAGAGGAATAACCGGGGGACTGAACCCGTCCTACGACGGATGAGAAGGATAGGGAAGCGTTCCACGCTATTCACAATACCCTCGAAATGAGAAAGAAAGTTTCGATGCTGCACTCAATACGCGAACAGAAAGCTTTTCGCCTATTTCTCTGCCGTTGTTTACGGAAGATAATCTCACAGGTCGAACTGACCGAGTCATTCATCGCACAGTAGTTAAGCCCTCGACTCCTTTGTTAATATCATCATCAGACGTTCATAGAGTCAAGTAATTCATCCAGGAGGTCCCACACTCTCTCTCTCTCTCTCATGTGCAGCTGATTATTCACTGTGTCTGCACTCACCACGCTCTCAGGCAGTGCATTCCAATTACCCACCACTCTCCATGCAAAAAATCACACTCAGTCTCTCTTCTATTCGACAGACCAGAAACCAACTTAGCCCATCACTCTCTCCAGCATCTCATCAGCCTTTTAAAACTAGGCAATCAAATCCGTGCACAGTAATCCACATGCAGCCCTGATCAAAGCCTCATACGATGGAACCGTAGTACGTGTCGGTGTTCTCCACATTATTCCCATATGCCACCGTGTTATCCTCACATTTTTTACTAAACAATCACAAAATTTCAAGTTCGTATTCATCATCACCCCCATATCTTCATCTCCTCTAAGATATCCCCACCAATCCTATACTCTGCATCCCACCTTTGCTTACCAAATCTTAAAATCTTGCACTATGTAACATCGAACTGACATCTCCCCCCACCCGACACACACACACATTTGTTTCTTCAGTCTATTTAGACCCAATTGAAGCCACAGCATCCGCTCTACTCCTGATCGCTCTCCCTAACTTTGCATCATCTGCAAACAACTGTGTATCACCATTTAAGCCCTTTCCAATGTCATTTACATACAAATTAAACAACACTGGTCCCAAAGCAGATCCCTGGAGCATTCCACTACTAACCCTCCTCTTCTGGGATATCACTCCCCATACACAACCTGTTGATACCATCAGACAGTCAATCTCCAATCCAATGCACTAACCTACCATCCAATCCCATCTATAATTACTAGCTAGTCCTGTGGCCTCAAGAAATTCATTCTCTTTGCTTCCAGACGTTGTCTCTTCATTCTTCTTCTTCTTCATTCGTTGTCTACATCACCATAATTCAAATCGCCCTTTTCTTATTACCTGGACCAATTAGTCTAAAAATTTCCTTCTCGGTGCCTTCCGCATTATGAGGTGCATAGCAACACCCTCCTTGAATTTTTTTTTTTTTTTTTCGCGTTTTGAAGTTTGAGCTTCTCTCCACGCACGAATGAAGGTGTCGCCAATTCACTGATGAACCGCCAACTCCATTTGACAAAGCGTGCAGTGCTCAAACACTCCAAGATTTGCAATGTCAAAGGTTCTAAACATGTTTACGGAAGATTTTTGAGAAGTATCAGCGCCAAACGATTTGATTATTTTGTCTTAAGAAGGTTCCTCAATCTTAATGATGCTCCAGTGAACATCATGTTAGCTTTATCGAGCTAGCCTCGAAACTGCTGCCGTTGACGGCTTTGTTCGTTTTCCTAAATCCTTTTCAGCTTCTTTCGAGGGGGGAAAAAAAAAGTTCTTCTTTTGTTCAAAGCATTACTCTTCACTTGCACAACTGTTATAGAATCCGCCCGACCATGGAATGCTCCTCCCACATCAGAGATGATGTAGCTAAAACCTAAGAATGCTTCATGCCATCCTCCAGAAGAGGGCAATCTGCTTAGTGAATGAAAGCTCTCTCTCTCTCTCACACACACAACGCTACTGTTTCAAAGGTGTTTTTTTTTTTTTTTTTTTTAAATCTTGTGAGTCGAATATAATAAGTTTAGTTTAATCCTTTATCCAAGTGTGAGCAAACGAAGTTTGCGCTTGAAAGTATCTTCAGGACTGGGGTAAGGTGGTACAACACCAGGGCACTCCTTGCCAAGGTGGAGCAAGCTACCAACACTCCTAACTCATTATCTCCCATAAGGCAAAACACATCTCCTTGCGGATATGTCTAATGTTATGCATTAAGGGAAGGACCACAACCCAGACTAGTTTCGACCTTTATTGAGGTCTCTTCAGTGGTAGCCAGGCCCAAGTGGAGATACCAGGCAGAAGCATTCGCAGGTCATCTCTACCTATAGGAGTTGCCAAATGGTGTGCCACCTTTTTATCAAATTACTCTGGATTTAGAGAAAGATGTTGAAAGTTTATTTTTCACTTGTTCAGACTATAATAAATTTAGTTTAATCCTTTATCCAAGTGTGAGTTAGGAGTATTGGTAGCTTGCTCCACCTTTGCAAGGAATCGCCCTGGTGTTGTACCACCTTAACCCAGTCCTGAAGATACTTTCAGGCGCAAACTTTGTTTGCTCACACTTGGATAAAGGATTAAACTAAATTTATTATAGTCTGAACAAGTGAAAAATAAACTTTCAACATCTTGTGAGTCGATATTATAGTATATACAACAATCAACCAATTTTTATTATTAAAGTTTTGTGTAGATTTCTTGGTAACTTCAGGTGTGAAAGAAACATAAAATATCAAGAAAAGAGGTTAGCATCAATGCGGTAAGAATATCTTCGATTCCGATAATTGTCACCTGCGCCCAGTGTTCAGTTTGGCTTCCATTTGAGTGACCAATTCCCGATGATTAAGGCTCGGGTTTATATGATTCCAAGTGTACAGGGGTCATCTCCATGGACTACCAGGTTTTCCCCTCGGTCTTGTAAGAACAGCGGTTTAAGATTTCTCAATCATTCGAAATGTCTTTCCGCTGAGGCATCTTACAGGTCAAATGCACGAGAATGAGCAGTTTCACGATCTGCCGAGGTTGCGGGTCAAGGCGATGGCGCGTTTTTCATAACCATTTTGCAGAAAGGTGCTTGTTAGTACCCCCCCCCCATCCCCGTTAATGAGTTCTTGTTCCTAGCGATAGGATCATTTCTGGATGGTTTTTTGAAGTGTTTACTTTTCTTCTTTTAAAAATCGAAGGAAAGCAAGGAACCACGAGAATTGCAGTCTGCAAGCGAATCTAATTTTCGTTTCTTCAAGAAAGAACAATTTTATCATTTAAGAATTTCCAGTTTCTTCCTTTATCCATAATTACGGAGGAGACGCGTCCAGTCTTTCTCACTGATTTTTTTTTTTATCGATTAATAATTCATCTTGTTCTGGGCGATGCACTTCGTCATTAACTGACGACGAAGTCTTCAGTCTATCTTTATTCGCAGTTTATCTTTCGTGCATTCCTATAAATTCAGTTTTGCGAGTCACCCTCGCCAAGGTCACGATGAGATTAGATTATAATCGGCTCGTATTTTTATCCGCCATGACTGCATATCGTGAGTAAACACAAAAGATGTCTTCAATCTGCACGCCAACGTCCATCATCAGTCAGCACCATTTATGATGGCTACCAATTTCAAGGAGAGAAAGATTTCTCATTTTCAATGCAGTTTTTCACGTTCAAATGCCCGTTTTCTTTGTGTATGTATGTGTGTCCTAAATTAACAAAATCATTTAAATATACAAAAAGGGTTCCTGCGATCCTTACCTTACGTTTTAGTCACTGCCAGAAGTGATCGGAACAATACATCGAAGATAGGAATGAAAGTAAAAGATGAAAACATCACACACACACACACACACACACACACACTGGTTGCTTCGCATAGCTGGGTTTTTTCACTGCTGCATGAACTGGCAGTCAACAGTGCACTGTACTGATAACACTGGAAGGAGAGTGGGCGGTATACACCTCGGCAAAGCGCAAGTAAAACCATTTTCAAAAGGTGTCAGCCGCTCTACTCTGACCAGTCGGAAAAAGTAAGCTAAAATCCAGATTGGTTTTCGTGGTTCTGGTCTCAAAAACCGCGGCAAAGACCGAGGAAGAAGACGGATAAGTATTCCGTAAGACTCAAG
Organism: Typopeltis vanoorti; assembly: GCF_054136105.1. NCBI lineage: Eukaryota > Metazoa > Arthropoda > Arachnida > Uropygi > Thelyphonidae > Typopeltis > Typopeltis vanoorti. Next base: position 5,538,838 of record NC_143549.1, on the reverse strand, counting down.
TGCGTGACGATGTTAGTTCGTCAAATCTTTTTCTGAATTCGCGATGAACTCTTCTGTTCTTTCATCATCTCTGCTGGCAGTGGACGGGAATGCCGAACACAGACAGCGGGTTCCGCTGCGACGGCCATAACCTTTGCTTCGCTGATGGAAAGCACTGCGATCACTCGGTTTGTTTCACTGGCTGCGTGCGATGGCACCAAGAAAAGGTCAAACGCAGATAACTATTTAAACGACACCCGAGTACACGGCGGTCATAATCGGACTTTCTTCATGCAATTCCTCTCGACATTACTGCAAGCTGTGGACGACGTTTTCAGAAACACCGCCGCATTTTTATATCGCATTTTTATGTCACAGCGAATGTTTAGCGGAATCTAAACATTCGTTGTGACACGTAGGAAGATACGTACGGATGAGGTGTGGGAGGTTCTCTAGATCAGTGGTCTCCAAACATTTTTGATCGCGTACCCCCAAGACAGAAAAAATAAATAGCGCGTACCCCCAATTGATTGAGGAAAAATCTATTGTAATAAGTATTATAAAGAGGAAATATGCCTCGTGTCATTATATAATAATTTAAAAAAAGCTAGATAATTTTACACATTATTTTTATTATTAACAAACATATTTAATACAATATTTCATGTGAACAATAGCCTCGCATTTCTTTCATAATTTCTTGAAATTCTGGTTTGATGGCTTCTGATACTGCGATACGAAGGTCTGGTTCCAAGTTTAATTGATTTCGATATTTGGTTTTAATGCCTGTCATTGCAGAAAATGATCCCTCACTTAAATAATATTTATGTGAGGTATCATTTTTAAAACACATAATTTAAGTTTACAAGATCTTTATAACGTCTTTGTCTATATTAGATAGATGTTTAATTGATGAAAGAAAGTAATATTCTTTATCTTTAATTAATTACTTAATTTTTTCCTATCAATATAAAACTTTTTTGACGCACCCCCACGTATCGACTCGCGTACCCCTGGGGTACGCGTACCACACTTTGGAGCCCACTGCTCAAAATGGTAACTTTCCAGAGAGCGGAGGAAGGTGATTTCGATCCAGGTCAGAGATGTCACACTGGTTCCCGACTGCACTGACACCGGAGCTTTGTCAGGCGTGGCCCACCCGATGGTTAAGCAAGAGAAGGCTGCTGAAGGAACTGCAATAAGAAATGTGTAATGCGCATTGACCTGTGCAACAGCACGTTGAAGGCGAAAAGAAAAAATCCTCCAACACGGACAGCAAGGCCTCACACTGTTGGCTGCCTGCTTGATTGCGAAACCCAAACACTACAGAACCAACTGTTTAGCTCTCTTTTAGGGGTGCGAAGATCCTTGATGACGCCACTCACTGGTGTGGCAGTTCAGGTCTGGTTGGCGGGGGTTCGCACTGCAAAACTAAATTTGGTTGAAGGAAAAATACATATTTCTTGAAAAAGCCCGAGTGCTTTACTATGAGTGCCGTTCTCTAATCTCACCTCCGACACCTGGTAACGTAGTTAAGAACCCATTACTGTAAGGTGGAAGAATCGTTTCCCTCAATCTGTTTCAGATTGCCGTTCTTCGTGACGAAATAATGCAGGAAAAAAAAAAAAATGGCCGCCAGTGGAGTCGCGAACGTCTTCCCCAAATCAAACATTCGGCAGATGATCAAGGTTCGAACCAACCGATTCTCTCCATGCCGATATCATCAAGCAAAATCCTGGAACACACGCGAATGTATGACCTGATCCACCCCTCTCCTGCATCAGCAGCCAAAATGGCAGCGGTTTTCACCCCGCAAAGCAGATTAAAGGTTTCTTCGTTTTGCGGATGTTAGGGCCGATACGTATCAATCGTGTCCGCTCGAAGTCTGAAGTGCTCCGCTTCTCGTGGGTCAATAGAATTCCTTCCGCGTTTTTAACCCCGCTGCTGTCAACATATTTCAGCGACCACTCGAAATATTCAGAAGTCACGTCATCTCAAAAAGAGCGCCGCTTGAAATGCAGTAGCGCCACCTATAAGAGGCACGAGGTGGTCAAAAGTGGATTTCGTGAAGTAAAGAGATCGGAAGCGCACAGGCGAAGTGGAAAAGAAAAAACGTCGGAGAACTTACCTGAGCTGTAGCTGTCGGTGGAGGAGGCCGAGAGGGATCTGCTCCTGTAACGACTCCTGTTCTTCATGCCGCCGACCAGCTTCGTGTCCTGCAACAGAACAAACTGCATCAGTTAGCATCCACTCGACGCGAGCGAAACATGCAGAACATTAAAAATGGTTATTCGCAGGTTGCGAAACAAATCCCACGTGAATATTTGCAGGGAAGGGTGTGCGCAGGAGGAATTCCGCGTGAAGAACGTGCAGGTAAATATTAGTGTAAAAGTTCGTATAAAGAAATCGTTCCACTGGCGAAAGATTTCCAGAACGCATTCTCTTGCAGCAGTGCCTAGCGGGGATTCCATAAATCCGCCATTAGACTTGCAGATGCTTTTCTCTTCGACAACCAGCTCTGCTCTCTCACATACGCACACGTTTGTGTACTACAATAAGAATTGCGATGATTTTTCCGTTTAGAAAAAAGCGCCAGTTTTAGGCTTTTCCTTCCTCATTTTCCGAAAGCCAAACTTCCTCAGTCCACTGCATGAACTGCACACAAATCAATCCTGAATGAAGAACTTCAAGCTTTTCCTTTTGGTCACGTGATTCTTTTCGTGCCACCATTTGGCTCATCCGAATGTCCCAGAATCCCGCATCAGATTCGTTCTGGACGCAAGTTGTCTTTACTTTACACGAATGCTTTTACAAGCAGTTTTTTTTTTTTTTTTCTCTCGATCGGATCATTTGCAGGGCAAAACGCGTGTCTACACTGCAAAAACTCGCTCTGAAATTATCGGATGGAATTTAATAAAACTTAAGATTTAGATCGAGGACGCACACAAAGATGTCCGCGCTCGCTTCTCGCCTTATTTTTTACGGCGTGGCGGATTTACGCGTGAGCGAGGCAACTTCGAGCCTCGCGTCTCTACAAGAGCCGCAAAGAAGTGAATGTGCGCGATGTAGAGGGGGGGGGGCTGTTAAAAGTTATAGCTTAGGACCAAAGCAACCTTTAATTCCGCCCATTAAAATTTGGCAACACGATGTGAGCAGAAGCCAAAAATGATGCCATAAATTCGCTGTCACTTCTAGCAGATTCTTCGTGATTTTACGTCCTATGACTCGACAAGCTCTCGTGAATTTGTCACAGCAATTGAGGCGACTGCAGAAAGAAAACTCGACAACTGGAAATTCAGCTCCGAACGTGAAAGTATATTTGCATGAGACGGGTTTTTTGCAAGGTTTGTTCCAGGTTAAAGTTTGCTCCCCCCCCCCCCGCGCACAGTTAAATATCGTTTTTGTTGGTAAAATGGTTTACCGCTTTTTTTTTCCCGCTCCACCTGTACTGTCAAAGCTGAACCAAACAAAAACAGTTTTGTTCACGTGACAACACGCAAGAATGCAGTCACGAAACGCACTTTTCGGCTGACCGCAGTTGTGATTCTCGCCTACAAAAGCGGTAAGGGGTTTTGATTTTATTTCACCCCCTCACCTACATAATCTAGAAATCCTGTACGGAGACTTTTAGACAGGGTTTTTTTTCTTTTCCCCTCTAGCAATTAGGGCGACGGGCTGATACTCGGCAATGAACTCCCTCCCCACCTAAACAATCACAAACGCTCACTGCGGGATTTGAACTCGTCGCTGGCTGGAAAAAGATGCGATTTAAGGATGAGTTTCAAGAACAGCTAAAAGGCGAGAAGAATTTCTTTAAAGGTTAAGCCAAGAATAAGACGATGCTTCGTCTTGATGGCCCTGCTATTTATGTAACAGGGCCATCCCGTCACTCCAGAAGCAATGAAGAGTGGAGGGTGGCTACTGTTAGCGCCAGTCGTCACACAGAGTTTTACAAAGAAGAAAAATGTTTTGAGATTTGCTTCATCCGTCGAAATAAACGCGCTCACGCGACAAAAGAAAACAAAGCGCGTGTTGGGAGTCAAAAACGTGCCGCAAGCCTCTTTGGAATAATCTGCACGAGCGCCGTTAACTAAACTTGGCTGACATGCACAAACGTGACCTCGCCACGTTTGTGCATGTCAGCTTGATCTAAGACTACGACATTCTTCTGTCGTACTCTTAGATCGGAATATCCCCTCCCCCCATCTGGGTGTTAAGTCGAAATGTTTTTCTTGGAGACTCTGTGAAGTGCAAATACGAAACGAAAGACTGATCTGTGAAGAGCTCTCATTTCTCCGCCCCACGAGAGGCTGGTGAAGCTACTGCACATCAGTGTCCCGTCTGCAGGCTTTGCCATCACCCCTCCCTTTAGTGGAATCTTAATGCACACACATCCCCTAAAAATCCAAACGCTAAAATCAGCAAAATGAAAACAATACGATGAACTTTATTTCCAATAAAAAATAAAAATGAAACAAACTTTTTTTTTATCGTAAAGAATTATAAAATGTCATTCTTCACCGCCGCTCTAACGAGAGGGATGCTTTCGACCGCAAACTCGAGAACGGTCTTCGACAGGCGAATACCTCGTGTGCCATTGAATCCACTTCTAAACTTTTTCACACTGGCTAATCCCGTCGAAAATCCAGATTGGCAAATGGGATTATGGGTAAAAGAGAATGACTTGCCACCTGAGAACACCGCAATTCATTAATATTTTGATTGACGAAATTTTGCCTTCGCAAAGATTTGTATTTCGATGGGATCCTCCTCATCATCCGAACTGATTAGACTTCGACAAGCTGGCCGTAAGAGAATGCGCAGAGTGGTGTCTCCTCCACCACCGCCATGTTACTCACTCGAAACTAGTACTTGGGGGGGGGGGGGGGGACTAAAAGATTCTTCGAACCTCCTCAAGGGAGGCTTGCTTAGACGGAAGCGACTTGAAGGTACAGGTGGTGGTTTCGGGCGTAAAATGCCTTTGCGGGATCGATCTCTGCAGCCGCCAGATGTCTCTGGCATCGCACCGCTTTTAGCCGAACTCATTTAGGAAGATATTTCTGCTCGCGCTATCTTTTTACGTAACGCACGAGGACGAACGATTAAGAAGACACGAAATGATCTTGTGGGTGGACTTCTCCCCGATCAGATAGCGGACGGAATAACCTCCACTTCTGCGTCACGCCAAAGAAGGGTCGCCCTTCGCGTGTTTTTCCACTTCGGCGCTCGTTGCACACGCGACCGACGCACACCACAACGAGGACGACCGATTCCTAGCACGTCGAATCACAAGGCCAAGGCGATGTGGTTTTGATACTGTTCGGGGAGGAAGGGGCATTTCGATTTTGTCCGCGCACATTACGACGCTGAAAATAAACAAAATTAAAGAAAGAAACAAAAAGGTAGCGGTAACAGTCGCGAGCTTGAAGACAAGTACGAATTACTTTCCGACATCCCTTCCCGACTTGAAAGCACCTTCTCGAAGATGTTGAATATCGTCCCCCGATTTCTTTTTGTGTGAATAACCCACGGAGATGACGTGTTCAGCACATTTCTAAACGACCCTCAAAAGGCTTCTCTTTTCGCCTCAAGGACCGCGATCGGACTTCATTTCGGCAAAGAAGAGGCCTCGCGCTTTTATTCCGCTCACTTTGCTGGCGAATTTCGATACGGAAATGCACAAACGACCATTTTCTCAACGTGTCGGGAGGAGGATGGCGTAGAAAAATCTGCGTGTGTGTTATCTGCTCGTGCATGATCGGTGTCTCACGGCCTCAACAGCAGCGTTATCATCCTCGAATTCCAGCCTAAAATTGGTTTTGGGGAAATACCACTGAAGGGGAAATCGCATTGCACGAGCATGGAGTTACCGAGGTAAATTAATGAAAGCAAACAGTGCACGCGACGAACATCTTTCTGTCATTCATTCGTTCAAGCCGTTCTACGGAGACTCCGCATCGCAAAACCGATAGCAGCAACGTTCGGCTTGAACCCATTGCAATCAGGAGTCCACGTGACCCTGGAAACATTATTAACCACCCTTCCGTTTCCAAATGAAGTTTAGAAACTCGGGCATAAAAGGAATAAGATGGTCCCTTGGTTGGGGAAACTCTTTCATTAAAGTGTTCATAGTCTGGTGAAGACTTCGATCATCACTCAATACCAACGACGATCTTCGGCTGGAAATACCCGCGTTCGATGCATGTCTCGAATGCGAATAAAACTTCCACACGAAGTAGAGTTAGCTGGTCTTATAAGGAGAGGTGGTCGCTTCCCCCTCCCACAAAACTCGGGATTTTTACCCCACAGGACAGGCTAATCGGTCTCAGAGAACTGACATACGTGCAGGCCTCCACGGCCTCGGCCATAATTCCAAATGCCACCAACAAAATGACAGGGGTTCCCGCGTTGCTATCGAGAGAGAGAAAATGGCAAACAGAGCACTATTGAGTGAGCAGCAACTGTAGAGCCAGTGAAATAAACAGTTTCGATTCACGACTGTCAACAAGAGTCTTTCGAAGACAATTCCGGAACTGGCTGCGATGCCCAACTCGCAAACATACGGAAGAAGAAGATTGCGGCACGATATTAAGAGGGAAAATACGCTTTTTTCGGCGACCATCGAAGGAATTAATGCGCTGCACCGAACAGATGCAAGATTATCGCTGAAAAAACTAAACAAAAAAGTCGCCGATTTTTAGCAAGAATCCCGCGCCACAAAATCAAAGAAGCAAAACTGGACGCACACAGCACTGCGACGCGAGGATCCTTTAAGTTCTCCGCTCACAGACAGAAATGGGCATTCATTTCAAAGGAAAAGAAACTTGAGAGACTCGGTGACGGCCGGAATCTTATAACGACAATTAAACTCGCGAAAGGCTGTCAATACATCGGGCGGATATAAAAAAAAACTCGACATCCGGCCTACGCACTTGTAATTTAAGCTTCTCTTCGCGATTTCGTAAACAACGGACCGATCGCATGAATACGGCACGTGAAGTGGGATTTTAACTGCGCGTTCATAAGCGGGAAAAGACAAGCGGGAATTCGATCAGCAATCGCGATGGTAACGCGATATTACAAGATCGTTGTTTACGGTTACGTTCTTCGTCGTTTGAGTCTCTGCGAGTCGACTCTTTGCTGGTCGAAGCAGTTTCCGTTGTTTTCGAGAATTACTTAAACTTAGAGCGCACGTGATTTGCATAAAGAATAATTCTTTAGAAATCCTCGAACAAAACAATGACACGCGCGCGCGTGGCATCTACCAGAATGACATCAGAAACGAGCCACGCGCAAATGTCTAATTACAGCGAGGGAGGGTAGACTTTTGGGAGCCTTCTTCTAAACGCACGCGCGCACAAGAACCTTCGCCGCAATTTGTCACATAAATAAGCAGGAAGTCAAGTTACCGCGTGCAGTCCGAGCAGCATCTCTGCCGACACATTTCGTTGCACCACTCAAGGGGCGCTTTCTGAATAAACTGAATGCGCTGTCGTAGGATATCCCAATCTGTAGAGCAGAGGGCGCCACTGCGAGTTCGGTTCCCGATCCAAACATTTTTCAATGCCCATTTGCGAAGCGAAATCTTCACGGAAATTCGGCGAACAATCCGTTTTCCGTGGAGCTTCCCGAGTGCAGTTTACGCTCGCCGTATTAAAACCAAAGGATATCACGAGGTATCTCCTATAAATGTCACAGGTGCACTTTTCGGGGATACTATGTCCACATAAAAAATAATAAAATAAACCATCAAGCAACCCCCCCCTCCCTTTTAAACATTTCAGATTCCTTTCTCGCTCTCGTCTTTACGGGTAACCGAATGAAACGCGCGCTCTTTCAAACATTCCTCTCATCTTCCAGCAGCGAATTGCTGCGTTAGCAAAAGAGGACTCGGAATTTTTTTCAGGAATTCGGCAGTGATAATCGCTGCCGTGCTCTCGTAGGTGTACGAGACGACCCCTACAAATCATGACACATCCCACCCATTATCACCCTTGTCAATGTGCTGTTCTCATCGTTCTCTCTCTCTGTGTGTGTTAATGAGTAGATAATGTAGCAGTGTTTCTCAAAGTGTGGTACGCGTACCCCCGGGATACGCGAAAGGTCGTTAGGGGGTACGTGGCAATTTTCGGCTACGCATGATTAAAGAAGTCATTTTTTCAACAAACAGTACAATTAGAGACAACCGGGATAAAACGGCACTAACTAATGAATCACCCCCCCCCTCCAACAGAAACTGCTGTAGACCAAGCAAAACCACGTGTTGCCGGTAGAACATATGGTTTTGCTTGACACCACCCCGTCGTTAACGCGTTAAAACTAAGAAATATGTAGCGAATGTGTTTCAGATATCATGGAATTCGGTTGAAGGGAATTAGCATTTCAACTCAACTGTTGAAATGCTAATTTGTCTTTGGTTCGCGCGATCTTTTGTTAATACCGCACCAATCATATGCACTTCTTGATAGCTGCTCTACGTATCTCAAGTCTTGTAAATGACTGGTAATTTTTGCTTGAAATAATGGGAAAGAAGATGACGTTATTTGGGTAGATGACTTTGACGTGCACACAAGGAAACTCTTCTCGATGCCAAAAGTAGTGATAGCGAGTAGGAGCTTCTTGGTAAGTCGCACCATTTTCAGTTTTTTTCTGAAAACTTTAGTTTCCGAAACTTTCCGCACGTATCTCGCTCCACGATTTTTTAGCTTTAATTTTGGGAAAAAAGATAAGAGTTATATTCGAGTAAATACAGTATTGTTTTTTAGCTTTCAAATTCTTAGGTACAGATCATTGGTTAAAGATTGGATTTATAAAACAACCCCCCAAAAGAGAGCCATACAGCAAATACAAGAAAGCAACAAGAAAACGGTGATACTGCATCAAATGAAATTGATGTAATATCACCGTTTTGATGATGTGTGTCTTATCAATGTGGCATCCCTAGAGAACCAAAATTTAAAAAAATCATATTTTTTGTTTACATGAACATATAAATTCAAATAAAATAGATATTTAATTATAATTATTTTTTAATTAAATAAATTATTTTTAATTAATGAATTAGGGGGTACTTGGTAATAATGAAAATTTAAGAAGGGATCCGCAGATATCTGAAGTTTGAGAAACACTGCAGTGCAGAGGAACCGCTTGAAGAAGCAAGACGGGACTTCCCGTAATATACAATTCATCTCCCGCTTTAAATGTATATTCACGGACATCGCGGGTTCGAAACGGCAGGATGGCCGATTTATTTTCAAAAAAAGGTGCATTTCATGAACGCATTTTAACAGGTCAATAAAACAATTCCAAAAAATATAATTTGCCCAAATATTTAGAATTTTTATTTCTTTCTTCTTTTTCAAGAAGTGTAAGAAGGTTTTAAGACCGTTGTAACACAGCTGATTTACGAAAAAGGGAAACCAAAATAATTTAAAAAACAGACCAATCTCTCGCAGGTTTTTTTACTAAGACAGAGAAACTGCCAACAGTAAGTTAATTATCATTTTAAAAAATTCTCTAAAAGTCCGTTCAGACAAAAGTTAACTCCTCTCGACATGCTTCACTGGTCTTTGCAACTGAATTTAGACCTCCCGAGATGACCACAAAATGACGTCAGCCTTTTCTGTAGATAGACGTCAAGCCCTTGACAAAATTTCATTAAGAAAACTGAAGACATACAGAAAAGTATTGGTTACCATCCACATTAAAAAAATTAATTAAAGTGCTTCGATCGGTCTCAATGGGTCAAAGGTTCCCTCCTTTCCCGTTTAGCGTCTCCCTGCAGGAAAACGCTTTCCTTCTTCAAGCAAATCCGACTCGTGACTCACCCGCAAAAGTGGCTAACTCTATGGTATCGTAAATGGACTAAGGGTTTCTTTTATTTACATAATTCGGAACTCAAATTCACTTTTTCAGCCACTTCAGGCCTCCAATAAGCGGAAAGGTGTAGTCTCACACCGTGTGATGAAATTCATCGCCCACCAAAGACAACAAACATCCATGCCCAAGGCGAAATTCGAACCGGAAGCTGAATAGCATGCCAACCACTGGAACAAGAGGCAGGCACATAAACAAATTTTGCTGCCCGAATGTTAATTCTGAAAAATCCAACGCTATTCTAGGCGTCACATCAATCTTTCTATCGTTTGCTCCCGGTCACGTTCGGACCTCAGTTCCTGAACATTATTACCTAATAATGCACACAGATCGTTAGTACTTCAAGGAAGTTCCGCAAGACAGCATCCCCCCCCCCCAACCCCGGAAAAAAAATTGTACGAGATTTTCTGCATGAGAAGTCGACTGCCATACACACACACACAATGCCGGGCGTCCTTAATAATGTCCATCAAAATTCGTAATACAAAATGTAACGCAATTCGATGCTGCCAACAGCGCATGCGACTCATTTCAAGCGTGTTAAATCGGGCAAAGGAACGTTTATAATCCTGAAGAGCAAAAGGCCCCGAAGTCGTTTGATGGGCGCATTAAACCAATAAATAAAAACAAGCATTAACAATAAAAAATATTTGCTAAAGCAAAAAAAAAATAAAAATAAAAAAATAATAAGTATTTATATCTAAGTAACCACGAAATTAATGTCTTCCAAAGATTCGGCCATGACCACCTTGAATTATTTTGAGATATCTACGAGTACAATTTTTTCTGAAAGGTTACGGCCGACGACTCTCACTCCAAACAGCGTTTCCTTAAGTGTAAACTTACAGCGATGTTTTGCAAAAATAACTCAGCACTCCCTTCGCGGCCTTATGACGTCAGTTAAGTTTTCTTTTCTAGGAGGTTTGCAAAAGTGTAACTCATCACAGCAGCCAGCCAGTGTCTCGTGCCGCATATCCACCTCTTCGCTCTCTTCTCCGGAAGGTGAATACGGAGCACTCCAAGTGGGTTTATGCAATGCAACTTCGTGTTTACTGTCCAAGTTCCGGCAAATCAACGGACGAGCCGTTCTTGCATATTTCGAGGCGTCTAATTAGGCCCACCGCTCCGACTGGGCGAATTCCGAAGAAAAGTTTCGGACTTGTATTGCGCTGGATCGATTGTCAAACACGTGGAGTGACGCTAAATTAAAAGGCACGCGCGCTTTTCACACGAAGCTTCCAAAGAGTCAAACTGGAAGTTCTCGGAACAAGCGAATTCAAAGATTTTTCTCTCTTTCGAACGCTAAAGAAGATCCAAATTCTGTGCGAAGCTTACCTTGCTCACCAGCAAGGGCATCCACGACCTCACCGGAGTGACGGGCAAAGGCATCGGACACACTTTCCCCGGGAAAACGTGCCTGTCAGTGCGAGTTCCCATAGCGTCTCTTCGCTCCTTTCTCCGCTGCGTTTCTTTGAGTGCACGTTCAATAGGAGCAATCACAAAGCGCACGCGGAGCCATTTATAGTCGATGCGGCCTTGAAGGATTGAGAGTTTGATCTCGATTTTATGGACGAAAGCAAAAAGGAGGCCTTTCTGGTTTTTGTTGTCGTCGTGAATAGACGAGGAAGCCATTTCGACACGAGGCGTCCTTCTGATTGCCACCGGAAGAAATTTAAGTGCTCGAACATGCCTACAGAGGGAGCCTCAACCCACCCTGAAGTATAAGATTAACTCAAACCGAATAAATAAGCAACGGAAAGGAAAGGGTTGTCTCGCAACGATGCTAACGAGACGCCCATTACGGCGCTAATAACTGTGAGAAATCTTTGAAGGGGGGGGGGGGGAGAACAAAACTTTCCGCCACAAAAGAATCCGCCAGTCATGCCGCTTTACAGTACGCTGCACATAAACTCACGAGGATTGCAACAAATATTTCCGTCTATTCCTGGCCTCCTGCTGCGGTCAGTCCTTTTACGTAATTCGCACGCGGTTTTCTGTCTCACACGAACCCTCTTTTAAGGGAGCCTCCTTAAAAGAGGTCCACTTTGGTTCCACCATAAGAAAGTCTCGAACTTTAGCGATTTAATCTTCTGAACTCCTCCAAAATTTCGAAGAACTGCTTTCGAGACGAGGGGAAAGAAAGAAAGTACAAAACCGACTTTAACGTTAATTTTACATCCTTCGTACATTTTTAAGTCGCAAAGAATTCTAGAGGGAGGAGAATCCGAGATTAAGATTAAAAAAGGGCGCCCACTGCGTGCAGGACCCCCGAAATGTTTGAGGCACTTCTTGGTTCATTCTTGGGAAATTCAGCGACGAACAGAAAGAAAGAAAAGAGTAAGACGCAAAAGGAGTTACCAATTTACAGAAGTCAACGCTCGTAAGAACTGCGACCACCAAAGGGAGGTTTAAAACTCGACAAAAGAGCGAGCTGCGTCATTCAGCTGCGCAGAAAGAAAAGGAGTCCGCAGGAGACATCTCGAACGGACGGTTTGTGAACTCCCTCCCGCTATTACTCCGTCCGACAGAATCAACTTCCGCGCCACAGGCTTTTGAAAAGGGGCAAGTGTGAAGCTGTCAGGTGAGCGCTCCCCACACCCCCCACGGTGGTGACGTGCTTGGCCCACTCAGCTACACAACGAAATGTAAATGTGAAAATAGTTAGCGCATAACTTACGGCTTTCTGCTCGACGCTTTCGGGCCAAACGCTATGCTGAGGGCCGAGTGCGACCACGGGAGGAAAGGTCAGTTTGGTCTCCGCGTCGTCGTCCTCGTTGATCAAGCTGGGAACGCTTCTCTCGTTCAGTAACGCCACGCTGCTGAACTCCGACACCTTGGGGACTTCGCTGTATTTCTGGTCGGCGAGAACTCGGGTGAACCGCAGCATTGCTCCTCTCGCTCGAAGGGGTGGTTCACTGGAAAAACGACAGCCGAGAATTACACGTAAAGCGGATCCGACCGTGGTACAGCATGTCAGGAGGTGACCCTGTCGCCGGCGAGAAAGCACACCTTGACCCACTGCGATCAACTTCCACGGTCTTTCGCGGTGTCATCTACGTCTGCTCCGTCACACACACACACACGCACGCACGTCACTTTCGTACAGCTACAGATGACGGTTGCCACGGGTAACTGGCAAACACGTGCATCATCATCGGTGAGCCCGCGCTCTCGAAACGCGTGGTCGGTAAGAAGAGGCGTGCGAGATTGCCGGCATTGTCAACGCGTGAACTCACAGGAGTCCTCCGTTCGTGACGATGCAAGTTTGCTTCCTCGAAGCGAGTCCACGGAATCGGTGCTCAGGAGAACGACCCACCCACGTACAAGATCGAGATTCCCACACCCTCCCTATCAGTAGTCAAAAACGAAGCTTAAAATCGCGTGGAAAATTTGTTGGGGGTTCCGATAAGCCGCAATTTTTTCCCCCGTGAGATCTCACAGTGGATCCCCATTCGGATGTGGGCCAAGAACTTCAGAGCATCGCTTTGCTGCGACAAATCAATTAATGTCTTTTTTGCGTGGCGATTTTGACGACGTCTGAAAGTACGAACAAAAAAGTGTGCATCCAATTTCGGCTGCAGCGTTTCACTGAATACTGAGCACGTGGGGATGCGTTCTATGGAAAGAACTTGATCAAAAGCGATCTCCGGTGTGGACGACCAGTCACCGACCAAGGAAAGAGCTCGGCTTTGCTCGAAATAATCGCTGATGAACAGATATCGCAGACGGGAGAAATTCATGCGCGGGGATCTCTCTTTAAGTCGACGATGGGGATCGAGCTCGTCCAGCCAAACACGAAACAAACTACGTCGACTTTTTATCTTTTGAATTTCGTGCAAAAATGGATCCCTTAAAGTCGCGAAAGCATGGATTTGAATGAGAATCGGAATTCACAGCAAATTGGCAGAGTTTACTTACTGAGTTATCAAAGTCAACGTGAAACAAACGAACAAAATCTTTGCATCTTTCAAATATTTCTTTTTCTAATCAAAAGAAACGCGTATTATTAACCACAGTGAAAATTATTTAATTGTAAATATTTCATCCTAAGTATCTTAGGACATCATCAGTACAGTAGTTTAAACAATAATAGGAATAACATTCAGTTAGGGCGCATGATTACAATAGAATCTCATGAAAACGTGCTAAAGTAGTACAAAAAAAAAAAAAAAAAAAAAAAAAACGTTAATTATTTAACACAGTTTTGTATGACAATTTCCCATACTTTAGGAATAGTAAGAACGTCGTTGCGGTTTAAGTTTGGTCTGTGTAGTAGGGCTTCGGAACTTTCTTTGTATAAACGTTCATGTTTAAATAAAGATCTTTGTAAAAGTTTAGACTTTTCCCAATGGATCCTATGGCTTGATGTTTCAATTCCGTGTTGAGAGAGGCCAGATTTCTGAGGTTTAAAAAGACGAATGTGGTCTTGATGTTCCGAGATGCGTTTCTGAACAGACCTACCTGTCTGTCCAAAGTAAGACAATTTGCACGAGCATGGAATCTCATAAACGCCAATAAAATAAATACATTTTATGGCGTTTACCAATCTCATAAACTCTCACCTTTGATGTTGCCTGGCGTTTATGAGATTCCATGCTCGTGCAAATTGTCTTACTTTAGTCAGACAGGTAGGTCTGTTCAGAAACGCATCTCGGAACATCAAGACCACATTCGTCTTTTTAAACCTCAGAAATCTGGCCTCTCTCAACACGGAATTGAAACATCAAGCCATAGGATCCATTGGGAAAAGGCTAAACTTTTACATAGATCTTTATTTAAACATGAACGTTTATACAAAGAAAGTTCCGAAGCCCTACTACACAGACCAAACTTAAACCGCAACGACGTTCTTACTATTCCTAAAGTATGGGAAACTGTCATACAAAATTGTGTTAAATTTATTATTACGGTTTTTTTTTTAACTTCTGTAGCACGTTACACACGTTTAATGAGATTCCATTGTAATAGGATGAAATATTTATATTAAATAATTTTCACTGTGGTTAATAATACGCGTGTTTCTTTTAATTATGATCTCACCACAGGTTTCATTATTTAAAAAAAAATTCTTTTTCTTTTTTCCAATTTCGGTGTCAGGCTTCAAAATCAGACAAAAGGCAAAATTATAATATTAAAAAAAAAACGAAGTTTGCGAATCACTAGAATGCCTAATTCGGGTTGATTTTTTTAAACTTATTTCGATCTAATAAGGAAATAAAAATGTAATATTCTTAGAACTTCACTCTGTGTTGAGATTCCAATACGTGTTTATGTTGACTTTAAAAAAAAAGTGAAAAAATGAAAGATTCTACAAAAAAAAAAAAAAAAAATGAATGCATAGTAAGAAAAAATGTAACGACGAAATTAACTCTAACCCCCCCTTCCCTAAAAAAAAAAAAAAAAAAAAAAACTTGGTGAGTCTCCAATCCCTGCTGTTTAAAGCTATAAATAATAAACTGATAACGTGGAGCCATTAAAGTCGAGTTTGTTTAAATCTAACAAAACGATTAAAAGAGATCAATAATCGATCACGTGGGTTCTCGTGAATACAAACATTCAAAATAACAACAGCACAAGAAAAAAAATCCGCTCGAGCGTGCTTTGAGTACAGCGTAGATACGACCAAAGCACGGATAGCAAAGTACGTCCGTAAAATGCCAAACATCTTCCTTCAGAGCGAGCAACCGACAACCTTTAAACCCGTGAGCCAACTGAAGAAAAATTGTTGCGGAATTCTCTCTTTCCCTTTTCGAAAAGGGTGGTTAAAAAAGTCATCTTTAGTACTGCAAGGAAGCGTTCACTTCTTGCAAATTTACTCTTGATGGGTGTTAACTGGCACAGAGGGGTTAACCCCATCGTGTCTCAAGGTCCTGTCTGTTTAATAACAGATGCGGATCGCTTCGAAGGACGACTTCAAAACAATGAACGAAGTGTTTTCACAAACTGATGTTGCAAGGAAGGTCTCGATTCTTTTTGCCATCGCTGAAAAAAAAAAAAAAAAAAGTTTAAAAGAAGTTTCTCTGACGATCATAAACATTTTAACAAGTGGCGTCCAACCCAAATGGCGTCCGCACGCAAGCATGGTGGCGCAATACGGTGATCCAATTTCGCCTCCGGCTGAACGACGCGAAGTTCACAGAAGGGAATGAATCAGTGCGAACAGGATAACTGGGGAGCCGCTGGGGCCCGTAACAATGCTCTCCACAATGTAGCAGAATCTGCGCCACAAAAATCCCAGAGGAGCATTCAAGTAACGCGACCGAGCGAAGGCTGCAACCACCCGCCCGTGCATCGACTGAGCCGCGAAGAAAAACTGCAAATGCGACTGGCGATGTTCACTGCTGTGCCAAAGAAGGGACGGAACCCTGTCGAAACTTGCGCGCCTCACTCGAGCACGGAAACGGAACCAAACGTTTGCACTCCGCCGATTAAATAATGCCAAAATGACCGGCAGGTGGCACTTGTTCCATCATTCCTCCACCAAGTCCGTTAAAAATGCGGAGCAGCTGCCCTTCGACCTAAAAAGGTCATCCGAAAAACCTACTTCTGTTCTTCCTTCTATTTTTCTGGAACAGCGAAAAGTTTCACGATGACCTTCCGCTATTCCAGAAGAATATCGACAGACTCCTTCTGTCCAAATTCTTGCTCACAGCTTCCAATGTGCTAAGTTCTGCAATTTCCCCTGCGTGGGAATGATACGCAAGACATCCGTCTGAGACCTTGAAATGGATTATTCTGAAGTGTGCCTTTCTGACCTCCTCTCAAATAACGCGTACCACCAGTCAAGAAAGATATGCCGCTAAAGAGCACCTACCTGCTCATATGTCATTGAGGGATCTAAAAACATTACCCACTTTGCAACGTCTTTAATTTCGTCCTCACGGGAACGCAAGGTCTCCAAGTCGCACAACTGGTCCTCGTATGGCATCCCTCATAATGAGAGACACTGCGGAAAGAACTCTCAATATCCGAGCCCAGGGACGGACACCATTTGCTGATCCACCACACAGTGAGAAATTCAGGACCGCGACGTACGAGCAATACCGACCGAACTGGGCGGGGTTGTGATGGAGTAATCATCCACGTTCTCCCTTGAAAGAAACTACTGCCCCCTTTAATACATACAGGAGGGGAACGAAGGTGTTCAGCTTAAGGTTTTACTCCCTCCCACCACTCATGCTACACACCAGCTCTCTCCTAATTCAGGAAGGAACATGCGACGGGGGGATCGAAATTCTCCCTCCCTCCCTCCCGGTATGCCTTTCAAGGTAGGCACAACAGAACGCCGTTTCAGAAGTCCTACAGTTGGCTGAGCAAAAGGTTACGCGAGTAAGAAAAAAGGAAAAACAGGCTCCCTCCCTCCCCCACCGGATGGAAACATCAATAGCGGAACAGCTGTTCACAGCACACCCATACTGGAACCGCTCAACCCTAGGAGGAGGAGAAGAGATTCTCGCAGTGCGAAGAGGGAGCTCTGTTGTAACACTCCACGTCGCCCTGCTCACACAATGAATGACGACCGATTCGCTCCACGGGGGGGTGTGCGTATCATGCTTGCGCAAGTGGTGTTATTGCCCATCTGCTGTCGTTTTTGTATTCTTTATCAAACCGAGGGAAGAGAACGCCTTAGAATTCTTCCACTTTTAAACTTGAAACTTCCCCAGCGATCATCCGAATACGCTTAACAATCCCCACGGAAGATCAGATTAATGTGTGTAGATCGCATATCTCAGCGGTGCTTCCTAGAAAGAAGCGCCGCAAATATTTATTCTATGCCAAAATATCTGAAATTTAAAAATGATCTCGGGGAAGCGTAGAAAATGTTCGAACACCGTACGTCACTAGAAAAACTTACACGTAAAGGATATGAAACAATACACGAGATGAAAAGGCACGTAATACTTCAAAAGAGGTGTTAACTTTAACTTTGCATGCGAGTCATCACACTGTTATGGGCAGTGCACGAAGTTTCATGCGCCAATGGAAGAACTTGCAATGATAAAACGATGCCAACCTTGGTCCGTTATCTCGCAATGGAATTCAAACAGAAATATTTGCCAAAACAGGACTTTTATTGTTCGTGATTCACAAGTGAAATTCGCTCTTACCAACACTCAACATGTCTTTAATTTTTTAAGTCTGTGTGCGCTTGTATTCCGATCCGCTGTTGTAGGGACCAAAGATTATCCCTTTCCAAGCCACTTGACCGAGCAGGGTCATCTACATAAAGCACATATGGGCAACCCGCGGGCCGGATCCGGCCTAAATCTATTTCAGCAAAGTTTGTCTGATTAATGGTGGGAAAAAACATGGTGTGTGTTCTACTAACTCACATTAAGCTGACGTCATATGACTTGCGCAAAACACACTATGTTTTCTCCAACCAAGGTCTCTTTCTCACTTTGACTAGCGGCATGTGTGAACGTGTGTCAGTTCGGTACTTGCGTTGGTGTTGTGCTTTGTTCAGCGCCTGCATTGATGTTATGTTATGTTCTGTGCAATTCTGCGGTGTAGAAGACAGTTTTGTTTGACAGTTCTGAACATCGCTTATAAATTTGGGACAATGTCAGGGGTTATTGCAAAAATAAAGAAAAGTAGATGTAGAGAATCGTCAATTTCAAGATAACTGGATGGAGGATTATTATTTTATTCTGAATAAAGGTTTGCCTGTATGTTTGCTGTGCAACGAATCTGTATCCGTCGGCAAAGAATAAAACTTTAAGAGACACTTTACTTCGAGACATACAGATCACCCAGAAATTGATGGACAACTACGAAAAGATGAAATACAGAAGTTGAAGAACTTGGATACCCAGCAGCAAATGTTCAACAAGCAACGAACACAGCACCACAGCATTGTCAAAGCCAGCTTTGTGGTAAGCGAAAAAATCGCTAAGCATTCTAAGTCATTTGGTGAAGGAGAATTTATCAAAGAATGTCTGCTAGATGTTGCAAGTATATGTCCTGAAAAGAAAAAAGACTTAGAGAATATTCGTTTGTCGAGACGTACTGTTGTCCGACGGATAGAAATTATGGCTGATGATGTCAAAAAAAAGTTGAAAAGAGAAGCTTGCTAGTTCGGAAGCATTTTCATTTGCTTTGGATGACAGCACCGATGCTTCCAATACAGCAAAACTAGCAATATTTATTCGAGGAGTTGATGCGGATTTCAACATCACAGAAGAATTATTGGCGCTTCGGCCGTTAAAAGGAACAACCACCGGTGAAGATATATTTGAAACAGTCAACACAGTCTTCGAGAGATTTGGGCTTAAATGGAGTTCACTATCTGGCATATGCACTGATGGAGCCCTTACAATGGTTGGTGCACAGAAGGGATTTATTGGAATAGTTCATGAAAGAGCAACAGAACTACAGATCCATCTGGAAAATTTAACAAATTTTCACTGCATTATCTGCCAACAAAATCTGTGTGCACAATCGATTAAATTCACAAATGTTATGGAAGTTGTAGTAGCCAGTATTAACTTTATTAAGTCCCGTGCACTTAATCACCGCCAATTTAAGGAGTATTTGGCAGACCTATTTTCGGATTATGAAGATATGTCTTATTATTGTGAAGTGAGGTGGTTGAGTAAAGGTAAAATGTTAAAACGATTTTATGATCTGAGACAAGACATGCCAGATTTTATGGACATAAAAGGAAACAATTAACCAAGTAAAAGATGGTGAATGGGTGTGTGATTTAGCATTCCTTGTAGATGTCACCGGATACCTAAATGAACAATCTTAAATTGCAAAAACAAGGACAACTGGTTCATGAACTGCATGCACATGTTAAAGCTTTTTGTAATAAACTAAGATTGAGGAAAGTCAAATAAAAGCTAAAAATTGTTATCATTTTCCTACTCTAGCAACTCATAAAAATATCCCTCATAATTGTTATGGAGATGAACTGAAGGCACTAATAGGGCAATTTGATACAAGGTTTGCCGACTTCAAAAACAAAGACTCCACATTCGCTATATTTGCTCGTCCGATGGATTCTGATGTAAATAATGTGCCAGAAAACTTACAGATGAAACCTATTGAGCTTCAGGCGGATTTAGTATTTCAGATTCAGGCGGATTTAGCTAAATCCGCCTGAAGCTGAATATCACAATTTAACAACATTGCTTTGACGGATTTTTATAAATTTGATTTGGTGGAAGAAATATATACAAATTTACATGCTTTTTCAAGAAAAATCATTTGTTTTTTCCGAAGCAGTTTGTTTCGAGGATGAAATACAATAAATCAAAAAATCGGACAAGAATAACGGACGAAAACCTCGACAATTCTATGCGATTATCCTTAAGTAATATTAATGTCAACATCAAGTCTCGTAGTTGCAGTACAAGGCCAATCTTCACATTAAATTGTTATGTCGTTCATTATATTATACAATTTATGTAGAGCTTTATACCAAAGCATTATATTATAAATAAATGAAATATGAAGTAGCGACTTGTTTTAATTCATTTAATATTAATTTATTTTATTTCATAATTTGGTCCGGCCCTTGACTCGGACACAGAATGATAATTTGGCCCCCGAACTAGGAAAGGTTGCCCATGCCTGACATAAAGCATTCCGACAGTGAGACTCAAAGCCCACAAGAGAGCGGTTGTTGTGCTAACGAAAACTATTAGAAATGTGTAGGCTTTCGACAGGCATCCCCCACAGCACGAGACGAAGCCTGCACTCAGCCCACACAAGAAGAGAAAAGTCTACCGCCCGTCCAGGCATCAGTGTTCTCAAAGATAACGGAAAATGATACGAACAGCCAACTCACCACCCGAGCCCACCAATTAATCAATGATCACCGATATGAATTCTGCCGCTGTCGTCCCACGGACATCTCCTGGCTAAGTCTACTCACACTTGAACACAAGCTCCAGAAAAGGTTTGGAGGAACTCGTGCAGTCGCTCTTGGCATTTACTGAACATCCGACTGGACATGGCAGAGATGCCACTTGCAAAGTGGCGAGTTATTGGCTGTCTCGAGTGTCCTCTCTAATTTTCCTCGTAATTTTTTTTAACTTTTGCAACTTATTGGTTTCGACCAAGTACGTAATGCACAGAGAGCTGCCACTGCGAGATTCAGAGAATAAAATGATTACCCTACAGATCAGAATGAACTAAAAGAATGGAAGTACCATAAGGGATGCGAGAATGTCATTGCTCTTGTCTTCTATGATTTGTGGAGAGTTTGGATTTCTCAAGTAACTTTTCACAAGCGGGGCGGGACTGATGGAGTTTGTGCCACAGACGGGATGGGTTCAGAAATCTTCCGACGTTCTCGTAATTTATGGACGAGCTCTAAATAATAGTTTAGAACAGCGTTTCCCAAACTATGGGCCGCGGCCCCCTTGGGGGCTATAGGTTTTGTTGAGGGGGAGCCGTGAAATAATGAAAACAAATTTAAAATCTTTTTAGACGAAGTAGATTTTTTTTAATCTTAAAAGAAACGTATTTAATTTTTATTATTCTTTTTTGTTATTTTTTTATCTTTTAATGGAAAAAATCACACATTGGTTCACAAATTTTGCTTCCTGCGTATTTCGACGCTTAATGAATATTAGTAAATCTATGCTTATTCATATAAGTTTCATTTCAAAGCAGAAATCTAAGAATGAATTGCAGTTTCAAATATTTCACCTAATATTGGTGTAGCAGTATTGAAACACATCCACACATTAAATTGTTATTAAACTTCTTTTATGTTTTTAATTCTTTCTTTATTACTAATCGTTTTACGTTTCACGTGCTTGTACTGCAAATGTACAATAACAATATATCGATCTGTATAAAAATATGAGATAATGTGCCACGTCAAACGTGTATGTAAGATGCTAAAAATGTAATGTTTGCATTTGATTTTTGCAATATTCGTGTGTATGTTTTGCATTGAATATAAACACAATAAATATTATAATAATATCTGTCTATATTACGCTTTTTGTTCGAGGGGGCAGTGAAATATTTTGATTTTCCAAAGGGGCCCTGACATCCAGAAGTTTGGGAAGCACTGGTTTAGAAGGAACGCTTTTTTGGTTGAGCACCGTGCACGAATAACACATCAATTCCACGTGCAGGTGAAAAATACTCCTTTTAAAAAGATCACGTGAGCGAATAACACAAGTGCGCACCACGTTTCAAGCAGTGCTAAGGAAGGACGAAAGAACTGGTCGCATCACGGCAGTGTGTGCAAGCATATAACAAGGAAGAGAAATATCAGAGTATTCCGTGAAAAGTCAAAAAAATGACGCCTTCAGTGAAAAAAAAAAAAAAAAAAAAGGATCCTGCGTGAACTCACTAATAAGCCGCGATGAATTCCAGTTGGCGCCTCTTTTGCTTGTTCCCAGGGAAGCTCCTACCTTCACCCCCCCTCCTCACATACATGCTATACATCACGTTGATGATAACCTTTTGTGATTTACGTGAGTCTTTTTTCAAATAAGTAATGACGTCACGCAGATTTGTCGGTACACGCGGACGGAATAAAATATGTCTGAGAAAAAGTTACGTTTCAAATAAGTTTTATTCGTTCGTGGGAGCACAACAAAAGTATTCGACTGCAAGACGAAAAAAGATCGCCATTAAAGGCGGGAGCTTTCTATGAAATATGACGCAAACGACATGCGGCATGAAAACCCACGTGATATTTTCGATTTGTAGGTGAATGATTATGCTTGGAGTTAAGCGGCATTTCCTTTTTAATTATTCGTGTTCTGTACCAAGAAAGCGAGTAGTTCAAAAATCGCTGGTGAAGTTAATTCTCTCGGCAAAGGAACAGACTTAAGGGTATGCACGATTCTGTCAAAACTGATCTACGATGTTTCACAACTCCCGAAAGATGTCGCTCTCATCGAGTTGCCAGGGTAGCACGAAGCGGACCATGACCAGCATGATGTATTAAAACACGTAGCGCAGTAAATATTTCAGCACCGCGTTTCGTTCCTTTTCAAATGAAATGTTTAAGAAATAAAGAGGAAACGCGAGCGTTCTCTGGCAGCTTCCTCACCCGATGAAGCTGCTGCTGACGGGTCTCGTCTTTCTGAAGATGGACACGTTGCACTGTTTCAGCAAAAAGACTCCCTGTCACCAGCAGCATGACAATGGATGAGGCGCACCAAAAAACTTAACGGATTGAACTTCATGTCTAATAAGAGAAAGAATTCTGCAACACAAGTGAGTGTTGGTGGATTGCCTCGTCTTCGGCCCGAATGTCGGGGAAAAAAAAATTAAAAAAAAAAAAATGAGCATTATTAGTTTCTTGAAGTGTAGTGACTTCAAGAAACTGCGGTGGACAATTCCCTCTTAAAGAAACACAAACAAACGTCATCCTCACTGCTGCCTTCTACGCGTTTTCTTATTTCCTCCAGCTTAGCACCAAATTTCACATTCTGGAATTAGAACATTCTGCTAAGTTAGTACAAGAAAGGGAGGTTAAGCAGCCTGCGTAAATAGAAAAAAAAAAATTTCCCCCATTCACGGTGCTAATGCACTATAAGTTTATATCCTTTCGTAAACGAAAATCACATTCAAAAAAATTCTTCGTAATCATAAGGAACTGAACGCAGAAGTGTCATCAATGCATTTCTTCTAGAAATAATGCGACGTGTCGACTAAAAGAACAACAGTCAGTATGAAGTTACTCCTTCAAGTGTAGCGTCTACGTTGTAAGTCTTTAGGACTTACATAACTTGCATAAGACAACCATTCTGAATGTTGGAAGTTTACGGATTATCGAACCCTTAGCCTACCCCATCCATCGATGGATAAGGAGATCGTCAGATGCCGTATGGTCCATTCCGCTCCTCGGTAATGTGCCACACGAGTCCTCGTCAGGCAGTCCTGGTGAATGCTTTTCTGGAAACCAACTCTCCAAAGTCACTCCAGACACACCATCTACCTCATTGAGGGTTTACCCCTTCGTCTTGTTCAAGGGACTATTTGAGAAGTCCCTCCATTCTTTCACTGTATCCAAAGTATTGCTAGGATTGAGTTGAAGTCCTCTGTTATTACTGATCTTGTTAACTTTGTCAACACACTTAAGGAGTCTTAAAGTTCTAGCGAGAGTTTCCAGTACTCGTCCATTTGTCAGCCTCAACAGCCTTATGTAACGCAACATCTCATTTTTCTATCACACTTCTTTAGACTCCAAGTCTCACATCCATAACAGCTATATTCAGAATCCTCAACTTTGTTCCATCTATCAACATGGAGATAGATCCAGATTTTAGACAAGTCTCTGAGTGTTGTTTTAGCCATTCTTAACCTTCTTCTGAACAGCAATTCTTCACATTAATAATGGATCCCAGGTACTCAAACTTGCTAATTAATTCTTTCTCCATTAAGGTAAACTTGTTTCTCAAGAGTTTCTCTGTATTTCCTTTGAGAACCATAAATGTTTGTCTTGCTAGGATTGAGTTGAAGTCCTCTGTTATTACTGATCTTGTTAATTGTCAAGAATTAGTCCTAGTTCTTCCATGTCATTACAAAGGAGTAATGTATCATCAGCATACCTCAGATTACTGATCAATCTACCTCCTGTCCTAATTCCTGTCCTGAGCTCATCCAGTGCTTCACGCATGATGTCCTCAGCATAGATACTAGACAGGTGAGAAGAAAGTAGGCATCCTCGCCTAACTCCCTTGCTAACCTGAAGCCAATTAATCCAAACGCATGTTCCTAATGTGCTTAGTGTACAAGTTGGCTATCAACCTGATAGTGTGTTCAGAAAAACCCATTCTTTTCATTACCTCCCACAATGTCACATGCTGAAAACAGTCAAGAGTTTAGAAAGTACGTAAATACAATCTTTCGTGGGTGGAAGTCTCATTAATAATAAAATTGGCAGACTGCAAAGAGTCATGTGTGCACATCAAGTTCTCTTTCAAACAGGGAAAAAGAAAACATTCAGAAACAAACGCTCTTCCATTTATACACTGGGCATTGTCAGATGCCGTATGGTTACAAATGTTCAGTGATGTGCCACACCAGTTGTCGTCAAGTGGTGTCGTGTTGCACGCAGACGTGTTACATGGACACGTCAACTCAAATCAGTCACTCCACACACAACATCCGTCCATCTCATTGACGGTCTACCCCTTCCTCTTTTTCCGGGAACTTTACCTTCTATTACTGTTCTGAGAAGTCTTCCTTCCATCCTTTCAATGTGTGCAAAATGTTTTAAGCTTCTTCTATCGCTATCCTTAAGGAGCTCTGACGGATCCTTTCTAGCACTCGCACGTCTTTCAGACTTTGGTGATATTAAAACTTGCTTCCAGAAAAGGAACGACAAGCAGAATTAAACATTTCGTTGGTTTTCAATTGGGTTACTTTTATTTTCCTCTCCTTTTCTTATTATTTTATGGCAATCCTTCTCAAAAAAGACTGGTAATCTGCATTCGTTCTATGGATAGGTCAAGGAGAAGATAATACCGGGTTTTGCTGTGGAGGCTTACAGGCCTCCGATAAGCAGTATGTTGGTCTCACACCAGACGATTGAAAGCATCTACACCTCTACCCCCCCCCCCCACCACACACACACAGGCGTTTAGAAACATTCTCGAACGAGCACCTCACTGTGACATACAGACTGTCATTAGCACGAACCTCAAAATCCGATGCGAAGAAACCGAAATCTCTTCACCAACGGTCTGAAACCCGAGTCGTTAGCGTATCCGCTCTCCAGCCAAGAATGCGGGTTCGAATCCCGACGAGGGCATGAATGTTGAGATTGTCCTAACTACGTACTGCTGTGTCCTGTCGCAGATGACCCTTGACGTCTTTGCGCTATAAAAAATCCAATCAATCAATGAATCCACAAAATACTCCGAATCTGAGCAGTCTTCAAGTTTCGGCAGACTCGTTCTCGACCAAGCTCAGTTTTTTTCTTTTCCACGCCAATATTTTAAAGTGCTGAAATTAAGTTTGTACATTCTGGATATTTTTAAAGAACTGAGTAGTCACGTGACAACATAAAAAATAAATAAAAGGCGTTAAGAAGTAGAAGTTCTTTAAGCCAACTGCAAGTTATTCTGTCTATGCGCTGGATTTTTTCTCTCGTATGGAACAGCTCGAAATCCCCAACTCGCAAAATCAACAAACAAACAAATAAATACTTCTTACAATTAGGAACATCGTCTATTGTTCAGCGCGCACTCCACCTAGGTGATGACGACACGTCCTGACGGTCAGCCTACCAATTTCTAGGATTTGTTATTACTCGCAAGGTTTTTAAAATTCTTTATTTTAAAATGAGAAATTTACAAAAAAAAAAAAAAAAAAAAGCGTTAAATGAATAACTAAACAATGTCTTAACTTTAGTAGAAAACAAATTTTTTAAAAATTCGGAATAAAATTATAATCCCCCTTTCCTCGAAATGAGCGCGCGTCAACGAGCCAAACAATGCTACTAGTAGGGAGGGCCGAAGCTATCCTATGAGGAGAGCGCGAATAAAAAGCAGTTCTGTGAATGCGGTTGGGTGGTAGGCGAATGTCAAAACCACTCGAGAACACCCCTTTCATCGAAGGGGGCTGAAGTGGCCTAAAAGACTTCGCGGAATAAAGTTTAAATAATCGGAGGATCCTGATCTAAGTCCGCCCATCGTAGTTAAACGTACGATAGGTCAGCAACATTTCGTGGTGAGTGGGATAGCTTCTTAGTGGGAGGGAGACTTGCAGCATCGACACATTCGATATGGCGTAGTTCGCTGACAGCAGAATGATTTACCGTTCTTAATGACACTCTCCCCCAGGTCGAAACAAGGCACCATTAGTCGCGAAAGGCATTCACAGAAGTCAATCGTAAGAGAAAGACAAAATTGATGGTAAATAAGTTATTGACCGTAGAGAGATTAAAAAAAAAAAGTTCAAAGTTTAACGCTGAGCCAATTCAAAGTATGACACTCCGAAGTCTGTTTCATTAAAACCACGTCTACTTCGAATCTCTTTCTGTTGGACAGTCATTTCACTGTACGCATGCCGATTAGTTCCTTCGCCTTCCCCAACTCAGAGAAGTGTATCGTTCCGAGCAGAAAGTGTTTCCGTAACAACCACTAAATGTGGTAACCCGCTTTTCTAGGAAATCTTCGAGAAAGAAAGTCGCAGCACCTTCTAAGCCCTCTAAAGCACAGCAGGTGCTTGGTGTTGAAAATAGTGGGGCGGTGACTGACCAAAAACACCATTTCGCAAGCAAGGCAACGCAACTGCTATTCACCGCACGTTTAGAAAGAGCAGTGGAGAGAATGAAGGAAGGTGCAAAAGGAATATCAGTGCATGGGATGAGAATTAACAAGCTGAGATTTGCAGATTGCATTATTATTATGGAAGAAGAAGAAACAGAACTACAAAAAACATTGAAACTGATAAATGAGGAAGGAAAGAGATTTGAACTTGTTATGAACTTAGAAAAAACAAAGACAATGGTATTTGGGAGAAGAACATGAAACAAAAGATACAAGTGGATGGAAGTGATATAGGAAATGTTGAACAATTCACATATTTGGGAAGTAAACTGACATATGACTTGGACTGTAAAAAAGAAATAAAGATCGGGATTGCATCCGGGAAAGTAAAGTGATCAGCCTGCAAACTAAACGAAGTACTGGAAAGATGCATCTTCAGCGGTGGACTGTATGGATATGAAGCGTGGGTAATAAATAAGGAATCAAGAAAAAGGATTTGGGCATTTGAAAGAACTTGTTACAGGAAGATTCTAAGAACAAGATGGGTACAGAAAGTCACAAATGAAGAGCTCTATCATCAACCAAAGGAGAAGCTAATGAGGAAGATTATAAAGCGGAAGTTGCAATTATTTGGACACATCTGCAGAATGAGTGAGGACCGGAAGATAAAGACATCCATGTTTGGTATTATGGATGGTGTGAACAGAAGAGGTAGATCATACAGAGAATGGAATAGACGACATAAAAGGACTGGTGTGGAATGGGTGTACAGAAACTGCGACACTGTGTGCACTGGACAAAGAAAGGTGGAAGAAGATAGTGAAGGAGGCATCGGACACCAACGGGCAGTGGAGTCACACAACCTCGCTCATTCGTACACTTTTCACTGTTCTGTTCTAATTCTTTTTAAAAATTATGAGGTGCGCGGAGGATTGCCTCTTCTGACCCCCAAAAAAGAGCACCGATAGCCTGCCAGCAGACATGATAAACTTGGTGAGAACGCTTCTGACACGCCGTGTTGCTTCTACATGCACATCGTCTTTATTTTTGATTTCCCCTCGTATATTCAATACGTCCCGCAGTAATGATGAATTTA
The DNA here is from genome assembly GCF_054136105.1 of Typopeltis vanoorti. Taxonomy (NCBI): domain Eukaryota; kingdom Metazoa; phylum Arthropoda; class Arachnida; order Uropygi; family Thelyphonidae; genus Typopeltis; species Typopeltis vanoorti. The sequence goes on along the minus strand of NC_143549.1, from coordinate 5,510,689 downwards.
TCAAAATTTTGTGAATTAGAACCGCTGTATTTGAAAAATGGAAATTCCAACGTTTTCTTTACGACAGACACCAGAAACCTCTTTTGCAATCTTATGTTTATCATCGGTAAGGAAGCAGTTTCCACGGTGTTGCGCGTGGTTGTGAGCCAGTTTGGCAGGTGGCGCCATCTTGTTTCGAAATATGTTTCACGCTGACATCGACATTCTTCTAGTGTTCGGAACGTTAAATGATGAAAAATAAATCGATCGTCGTGTTTTTGGATGAAACTGTTTCGAAGAGCAACATTTAAGGTGTTCATTCGGTGTCCACGCGATAATAAAGAAGTGCACAACAAACTGCGCGCTCGACAGCATAAATATTTTAACACGTTCCTATTTAAGTGCTGAGACTGAGGCGCAGCAGCAGTGGAGAAATTTTCTTCAGAAAAGATCAAAGCCTCCCTACCGGTCAACCGAGGGGGGGGATTACACGCTGTGCGACCCTCCCCCTCCTCTCAGTGCAGCTTAACAGGTATGGGGGGAGGTAAATGCAGAATAATTGGTAAGCACGACTCGAAACTTTTTTTCAGTCGTTTCATTTAGTTCAATTTTCCCTAAAGACGTTTCGGAAAATTTTAACGCTGAACTTTCGATACTCACATCGATTCAAGGCTTACGTAATACAAGAAAGACGCAGCACGATATTATAAAACGAGCTAACGCACTACCATAAACCACGCACGATTAACGTTGAAAACAAAGCTCCTCTTTGCGCTTTTAATTGAGGCCAAAAACGTCGCTTATTTTACGGCATTTTTTGAAAGAAGATTACGAAACGCATCAGACGAGAGCGAACCTCCGTTTCTCTGAATCCGCTACGACTTTCAACCCACCCGTGATATCGCATTCAACGCGTAACACGGTTCTGCGACGCTGAGTCATCACCACAAACATTCAAACAGGAATTTCGTCTTCCGTCTTTTCTCGGAAGCATCGACCAGTTCAGGAAGGGCCGGAAGAACTAACTTGTTGCTTTCCTATGCAGACTTAAAAGTGACATCGCCATCTACAGGAACGCAACACGAAAGAGGTTCCCTGAAGAAACATTCTTCGATTCCTGCACATGACGTCGGAGCGGAGCAAAGCCCTTTAGATCGCTTTGAAGAACTGCTCGAATGTCAGCGAATCGATTTCGTGCGCGTTTTTATACTTTAGCAGCGCTTTCCATCCCTTGTACGATATGATAATAGGTGGCGCCACGTTCTACACACACAGAAAGAAAACTATAGCCAATTTTCAAGTTTTCACACGAACCGAAAACAGCAGATTTAAGAAAAGTGATTTCGATCGATTGAAGAGTAGGAACGACATCGAAATCGTACGTTGAAAGCGGGAAGGACGAACAGTGACGTATGCAGCAGGGGAAGTGCCATTGGGCACCGGTACGGAATTCAAAAATGCGTACCTTTACGCAAGGAAAAGCAGACTGAATATTACGGCAAGTAATTTCGCCACTAGGGTTGGCACATTGTGCATGAAATTTGAATTAACGTGCTAGACAACCTTTCGTAAAACTCGCCGGAGAACACAAGATACTTGGTTTACGGACGCAGTCACTTCTCTCGAGATATTAAAGAACCGGACTCTAATTTGATATCCACACAACAGATGCTTGTCAAATCTCTGTTCATACGGTTCCCCCCCCCCCATTGTAAATCATCGAGGTTATCTGGCTGAACTGCAAGCCACCCTCCGCTGATGTCGTTCAAGGACATCAGCGATTAACGTCTAAGAAGGCATTTCCGGTGTTAGAAGGGAGCTCTGAGAGAGCAAGATCCCTCATCAAACCCCCTACCGAAGCGGGCTGTTTACTTCAAACTTGTTTTGCTGAAGACAGTTAATCTTCGCGGGGTATTCTCGGAAGACGCTTTCAAGGACGCGGCCAGCAGAGGTCGCTCGTGGTACGTGAAAGAGGGGAAATATTTAAGATCGATTAACTCTGACTGGAAAAGTCGGTAAAAGGCACCGAACACCTTTTCGGCACATCCGGAGATAGCCTCAAGGGGAGGGGGGCACACCGCAAAGAAACGAAGACGCTTTAGCTGTGGCTCGACATTCCGCATGTATACCGAGTATATATGCTGGACGCGTGGGCAACGCAAGAGCTTCGTTCGAAATGTTTTCGGAGGTGGGGGGAGGAAAAATGAAAGCACACCGTTTAGATGAAAGTGGTGCGTGAAAACACACGAATGCGTGTTGACGAGGATTACTTACGGAAGCATGCTAAAAAAAATGCACAAGCGCCACCGGAAGAATGGAAAATAAAAATGCGCGCGTGCAGAAGAGAGAGCATCCAATGAAAAATGGAAAGCAAGAAAAATGCTATGCAAACACGTCACTCCCCTATCAGCATTACAACAGAGCGAGAGGTCGTAAAAAGATTAAAATAATCACGTCACTCCCTTACCTCCGACCCACGTGCAGGCAACGCTAAGCCAGCGAAAAATCCTCTCGATTATCGTGTTTCACTGCACTGTCACGCCGAGCCACCTGTTGATGCAGCGGGAGAGCACGCAGAGAAGACGCTCGGCATCCACCAGCTGAACGGAGTACATCCCTGGCGTTTCTAGGGGCAACAGCATCGACGAAGCAGCCACAGCGTGACGGTAAACGCAGTTCTGTAACCAGAGCCGCTGTTTTCCGATGACTTAAGTGGCTTCGTACGGAAAGCGATGATGATTTTCCCTTCCGATCCTTTGAGGATGGCGAAAGAGTTCGCAACTGTTATTTTGCTTCCTCGCCACCAACTTCTCTTTTCCCGACAGAATCACGGACCAATCGGATAAAGTTATACTTCTCGCGAACAATGCACGAGATGCTCGAGTCATGCTGAACGAGTTTTCCACGGACTTTCAATTCAGAAAGAAGGTCGGAGGGCGCTCGCCGAGATGATTTCTTCCCCACTTCAGCAGTCGCTCAACAACATGGCAGGTGAGGTTCTCGCAAGTGGTGTCGAGGACAACGTTGCTCGTTCCTTCTGCGGCTCGCAGAGCTAACCGTCGGTGCATTACAGCGTTTCTTTGGCACCTGTAAAGACGTCTGCGCATAACACTGCGCCTTCTGCGCTGCAGAACACGAAACCGTTGAAGAAAGAACTTCCTTCCGTCTCACTTTGATCTCGTTGCCGAAGAGAACCCCCTCTCCTGCCAGACGTTCTTCAGCATAAGCAGACCCTCCACGAAGGGAGCAATCCGCAAGAGCGTGTTGTTTTTGAGGCAGAGGGAGGCGCGCAAAACGACGCTTTTGCAGATCGCACTCTTCGTGGAGGGTCTGAAAATTGTTTAGAATTTCGCCGATGCAAAATCTTCTCACGACCACCGACTTTGCGCAGTGCACACTTAAGGAATGCGAGATGGCAGGAATTCACGTGCAGTCTTATCCTTCCACGATCTTCGCGGCAGCCTTCTCATAGAGTGGTTTTGTTGCATCACCACAAAAATGTCGTCGCCAAGATCGTCTCAGCGCCACCTAAAAGAAAGCGAGAAAATGCGGATTTCTTTGAATTTCTCCCACAGTTAAAACCAACTGAAATGCAATTCCTCGAGTCCCAAACCATGAAAGTTTCGCAAGAGCGCGGTCCAAAGTCCGCCTCCCCCACACACACACACGCGCCATCTTCTGAAGTTAAATTTTTTGGGTGATTTGGTGGTTATGAATTGGCGTGCGAATATTTCTCAGACCACTTTCACTGAAAGTTTTTTTAATTCGCTTGAGGGGGCCACGCAGACAGTTAAGGGTTTCCAATTCGGATTACGTTTTCAAAATACGAATGTAAAGGGTGGTAACTGAAGAGCAATGGCTCACTCATCCTGGTATTAATGCCAGACTGCGCGCAATATACAAAAGCAGTGCACGACGTTCAAAGTGGAATAATAAAAATAAAAATAAAAAACCTACGACATACGGCGACAGCTTCTTCGCATTTCTGTCACTCGTTTCCTAAAGTGCGGAAATAAAGAAGCAAAATTCTAGAGACATGAAATTTTCGAAAGAGTTTTAAGTGGACGATATTTCTGGCGGCATAAACCGTAAAAACTTTCGTTTTCTGCTCTTAAATGATACGAAAAACGAGCGCTTGGTGAGGATCGGGTTGACGAAAAGGCGGCTTCGATTTTAAATGAAATGTTGTTGAAAGGCGAACGAAACAGAAAAGCAAACTTTTCAAAAGGCACTTAACGTCAAATACGCCAGCGCATACATTTCATGTTCACGCTCCTTCTCCGACCACGGGACTGCGACTCGATGCTCGCATCGTTTGATCCGCGCAAAGTAAATTCGTATCCATTTTCGTGTTCGAGATTATTACCGCGAGATCAGCCTCGTCGATGCTGAAGGTCGCAAATACCGAACTGATCACAAGCAGCTCCTCACAGATTTTCTAGAGCCGTAGTTTTCTATATTATCGCCCTCTAGAACGGTGACGAAGTCCTCCCCCCCCCCCCCCCCGAAGCTGCACGAAACGACTACCTATGACTTTGGGGACGCTGGACTCTTCCTCCGAAGAAGTTCGAGGACTTCGTGAACTTGCATTGCTGCAATCGGTCGCATTTGTTATTAGCGGCGGCAGACAACCGAGCTTTGTGGCCAAATAAATGTTCGTGAATCTAACCGTCACTTTTTCCCCCCCGCAGAAATGTCTGATGTTTGCATACCGTACCTCCGCTTATCAAACTTTCTGATCGACAGAGTCCTGCTCTACGTTCCTCCCTCCATTTAATATGATGCGACGTCATGCTAAGCGAAAGTCGCCACGAGCATACAGAGATCATAGTGGAAGTCATCTACCGACAATTCTCTTGAAGAAGAAACGACGAAGAAATCCCAGCACGGATCAAAATGACAAAGTGGAGTGATTATTACCGTCAAAAACGCGCGGGCGTGCGTGTGGGTGTGTGTGTTTTATTTTTTTTTATTGCTAAACATTTGGCAATACGATTCCCTGGAATGTTTTACGATGTCATACGCAAAGCTTTTACTGCATCGGAACCCCCCCCCCCAAAAAAAAAAAAACGCAACTAAAACTTCGAAGTAGGCTTCAGAACATTTCGGTCACAGCTCGTGTGTCAAAACAGTTGCCAACCGATTTTTATGAAAACCCCTCATCCCTACCGGCGTCAACCGAAATAATAAAAAAAAAAATCAAAAGGGAATACGCAGATCGCGGTTACAAGAAAAATCTCATTCAACTTACGAAGATAATCCAGTAAAGTGGTAACGAAATCCCTCGGTTCATTCTTTCAAACGATAAACAATCGCGCGCGCGCACACACATTCGGAATATTTTCTTCAGCACTTGCGTTTTTCCCGCCATCAAGCGCTAAGGGACTGGAAAATAATTCGCGACCTGCAGTCGCTTGACAAATAATCGTTTTGGGAGAGGATTCCGAATTTGTGTGGCTATGGAACGGGGTCTGTCCCCATTTTAAGGGATCGAGACCGACCTCCCCGAAGACATTCATCACAACCACTTTCACTGCCTCCACCACTGATAAACGCCCCCACCTTGTTCGCTGCATTTTGAGTAGAAATGGGGGGACAATCTAGGGGGCGGGAGGAAATAAAGCAAGAGCAGATGAGTGACCCTTTATTTTTGAAAAAAGTAAAAGCTGCAACGAAAAGATCCGCTGAGTACACTCCGCTTTTTCAACCTTGAAAACTGTCGTAAATCGAATCGTAATTTCCTCGTGAATTCAGGTTCCGTTTTTCCTCGAAACAGAGTTAATAACGCAAATGTTTCGTGTATTCTTTAAGGCGGTGCTTATCGCAGAATGGGACAAATGAAACTTGAAATTCCGGGAGGGAGGAAGGTTTTTTTTTTTTTTTTTTTTTTTTTTTTGCTGGTTTCTGCTTCTTTGTTTTCGGATATTCCCTTCTTTGATTCGCAGTTGTATGTGCTGACTGCGCTGCAAATAATTTTCAATTAAATTGATAATAAATGAAACGGGTAGCTCCTCCCCCTCTGTATCACAAATCTGAGCAGAGATCCTTTGTTAAAAAAAAAAAAATGCCAACTTGTAAGAAAGCAGACAGTTTGCTACCATTCAGAAACACACCCACTGGGGTCGCTTCAAGGTTCAAAGCAAAACCACTGAGAAAAGACATCGACTTTAGGAAATGTGAGGAACAGCCTCTGACGTAATGTCCAATCTTCCTCACCTTCACGTCGTGTGTCCCGTTAGTAGTATCCAGTGGGTAGAACTGAACGAACGAGGACGGGCTGGCAATTGGCTTAAGCCAAATGCATATGATGGTGCGTCGCGGTAAATAATAATAATAATATTAGCTTTGCTCTTTATTTCAACTTTTCCCAAAATATTTCTGAATCTGGTAATCATTTCCTATTCTGTCATTTAGATCTCCAACTTTCCTTCATGTTAGCTGCCTTCCCTCCAACGATTAGAAAATTTTCTTCGTGAACCCTTCCGTTGAATCGCAGCAACAAATAAGCCTCCATTTTGGTGTTTGCCATCCTCTGCTTGATACGAAGCAACCTTCGTCTTTCCTGTGGATTAAATACGATGTCGGTAAAATCCACATACACGTTTACGAGACGGATTTGGAAGTAAAGGCGCAAGCAAGAAAATCTGATTGCTCAGAAAGACGTTTGTGCCCGTGTGGACAGCAATGGAATTCCGTGTCTACGGGAGAAAAGATTCCTCGACTGCAGGTATTGGAGTATCTGTGATTAATAAATGAAAAATGCAAACAAGCAGAACTCGGCCTGTTTGTACGCGAGCCTATTTATCGTTCGCAAACACAACTGGACGTTGTGTTAAACATTCACTAAATAGAAATGACTGAATTAAAACTAAGTGAATTTAAAATTATGATTAGGTTACGTTTTTGAAGTGAAGAGTATACATGTTTATGAAACAGATCTGGTTCATCTTGCGTAGGAACATGTATGAAACAGGAGCATGCGCAAACAGTACTAGAGGCTCGTTTATGCATTAATTTCTCGCTTAAAAAAATGATCGGTACTCGTCAATAGACGTGATCGTTGCGCGTTTCGGCAATCATAATTTAATACGAATTAAATTCCAGCGCCATTTTCAGCTGCGCTTCGCAAAATTACTTTTGCAATTACAAAATTTCTTTGCGAAAGAAATATTGCGTAAAATTAGCGAAATTCTGTTTTTAACCTTCCGCGTATTAATAAGTCCGCAATAATTCCGGAATTTATAGCAAATTGGTGCTCGACATCGTTCTGAAAAAACTTTGTTTCAATTGATCCATTTCAATTTTCATTTCGAGTGGGACCATTCGCAGGAGTAAAGTTTCGGCAAAAGAAAGTCCTGTGAAAAGAACACCAACCAAAATGGGTTCGGATTTGATTAGCGATATCGTTGTCACCCTCGCTGGATGTCCGCAATCGTAAAATTCTTTGAATAACATAAATCTGTCGCATGATGGTTTTGTGAAAATAAACGAAATACCGATAATAAAAATAATACTTCAATTATGTGTGTGTGTATATATATATATATATATATATATATATATGTGTGTGTGTGTGTGTGTGTGTGTGTGTGTGTGTGTGTATGTGTGTGTGTGTGTGTGTGTAGGAAGATTGATTTACTCGGTTGATATACATTTTTTTAAAAAATATTGAATGACTAGAAACGGAAAAAAATGAAAACAAAGTTTAATAGCAGAACTAGTTTCAGTTTGTATCAGCCTTCTTCAGGCGCACATTAAAAAAGAAATAACCAGTAAAACCTAGAGGAAATAACTGTAAACACCACGGAAAGTTAGTGTATACATATTCAACGTTGAAGTCTGCGCATTCAAAACTGTTCTCTCGTTGGCTTCATTGTTGGATGTATGCGTGCGTATAGCATCTCGCGAACGCCAGTATTTGATCGTAGCACAATAACAGGCTGAAAGGTTGTAACTCGGGTTGTTGTTGAGATGTAGGGGTTGAGAATGATTTCTTTTGATTCTATCATCTTTCTAATTAATCTTGGAAACGGAAAATGTTATTAGACTTGTCCCATAGGACTGTATGGCTGCGGTTTTCTTCATTAGAATCGGCCGAGAACAGAACATGACTAGACAACACATTGGCTCGCGTTCTCCTGTAACTGACGTCTCTCTCTGATGCTCTTCAATGCGTAACTCGATCGATTTCTCCGTTTGGCCAAAGTAAAGTATATCACAGTTGCACCAAATCTGGTAAAGACAGGGATATTTAAGGATTTGATGCCTAGGTTTCGGACAGCTCACTAAGAAGCGGATTTTCGGAAGAGGAGTAAATAAAGTTCTTATGTTGTATTTCCTAAGAACCTTGGCCAATTTGAGTGAGATGGAGCTTATGTATGGTATAGAAATATTACCTTTCACCCTATTGGTCTCTTCATTATTGCGAGCGGTTGGATCTAATAGGAACTTGTCAATTGTTTTTTGCGAATAACCATTTAGTTGAAAAGTAGACCTGAGAAAATGGAGTTCTTTATTAAGTGCTATCTCATCGTCAAGAAGAGAGCGAGCACGAAGTCCTACCGTCATTTCTACACTAGGAAATCTAATTCTAAACGTGCAATTCGTTTAGACTTATTCTGCCATTAAAAACGATGCAAATAAACAAAAATGGGGTGAAATCTTTCAGCAGAGATTTCAAATACCAAATTCCGTTAACTACCGTATAACCCGAGTCGAATTACGGCTGTCGTTTCAACTTTGCCAATTAAAATTGTAACGGACAACGCAAGGAACAGAAGTCCTAATTGGCGTCGTCTGTGTTAGAAAAAGAGAGAGAGAAAGTATTAAAAGAGCGACATCGCAATAACAACACTGTTATAACTAAAGAGACGAAGGGAATACAAATGCAGCGATGAACTTGCTGAATGCGAGAGGAAAATACTTTCACTGCGTACGTACTGCCAAGTCATAGGTTGTGATCCTACGAACTCGCAAAAGGGCAAAGTTTGCGAATTAATGAAAGTCACTTCATGGCTGAAAGAAATAAACTCGAGCCTTTCGTGTTAAAACGCCCAGAATAAATGGAGCACCGAAAATTCACAAACAAGCCCCTACGTCCTATTGTGGATAGTATAAACCAGTGGTCGCCAAAGGGGTCGATATAACATTGTTAGGGGGTCGTTAGAAAAATATAAGCCATCATTGTACGAGTAATATTTAATTCGGTTAACTTGGATTACCTCCATCCTGAATGACAACGCAATTAAGAGTGAATCGTGGGAACAGTGACACGAATAGGACCTGTAAGATGGAGCAAGGTCATGAAAATAGTTACGGAGGCCAATCAAGTGGGCTAGAATGACGTATTTACCAATAAACGGATGTGTGGTTCCCCCCCGGTAGTCGCAGCGGGAGCGAGATTGAATACGTGTAAGTATAAGTAAATAAGAACCGCGCACGTGTTGATCCCAGTCTCATTTTTGCCATCGACATACAGGTGAGCGTTAATGTTCTAAGATTCATCAACATACATTTTATAATTCAATCGTCATTCATTCACGAATTGAACTTCTCTGTGCTGAAGAATTGAGCAGCGCTGGTAGTAATACCAGTGATATTAATACCAGTAGTTTATTAATATCACTAGTAATACCAGTGATATTACTAGTGATAGTAATATATACTATATTATACATACAATAAACACTGTAACTATAAAATAAACAATCTAAAAACTCACATAAGCGTCTTTTTTGCTTGTCCTATTATAATTACGTAATAGTAAAATATAGGGGGTGGGGTCGATAAAAAGTCAAGAAACTCTTGAAGGGGTCGACGGTCAAAGAAGTTTGGCGACCCCTGGTATAAACAGTCCCACCTACAAGAAACCTGCTAAATTACTAGCGCCACCCTCACAAAAATTCACCCTTCTTTGTTTGAAGATATTAAATTCTCTTCACCTAAAAAGTATTTTAGAAAATCATATCTTAAAAAGATATAACAAATTATACCATATATAAATATATATATATGGCAACTTGTTTAGGTAAAATTTATAAGCTCTGCATTACTTCAAGCTTGGCATTTTTAGGTCTGGCTCCCACTGACGAGCCCTCAATAAAGGTCGAAACCGGTCTGAGTAGTGGCCCTTGCTTTAATGCATAGCATCATACATCTCCTCAAGGGGATGTGCTTTGCATTAGGGGAAAATACTAAGAAAAGTGGTCAGATCTTACTCCACCTTTACCACGAGTTGCCTCAGACTTGCACTACGTGTAGGCGCAAACTTGACTTACTTGTCTGTTTGCTTACTTGGGAAAAAGGATTAAAACCAAGTTTATATAAAATTGCTTGGTATCATATATATATATCGTATATTCCGGCGTACAAGTCGATATTGGATTTCTTTTTTTGGAGTTTGAGTTTTTATAGTATACTCGTCGTATAAGTCGACTCGAAAAATTTCTTTAAAAATAAAAATTATGACAGTTTTTAAGTAAAATTTTTATACAGGCGGAAATAACGTGCAATGGCGCCTTTTAAAAGAATGTAACAGGACGCGAGTTTTAAGTGCAAAGTGATTAAATTTGCGAAAGAAAATACTGACTGTGTTGCTGCACGTCAGTTCGGAGTAAACGAAAACTAGTTCGCGATTGGAGACAAAATGAAACTTTAATAATGAAAATGCCAAAAAATAAGTGCGCATTACGGAAAGGAATTTGTAAGTGGCCTATTCTGGAAAATAATGTTGCGGATTGGGTTCGAGAAAATCGCCAAAATGGACTCATTACAACGAGAAATAATTTGCTTTGAAGGGGGGCGAAGCAAATAAAAAGGACGGCGAAAACTTCAAGCGAGTTGGTGGAGCCGGTTCATGGAAAGGAAAAATTTAGTGCTTCGACTAAAAACGAAAATCGCACAGAAGCTGCCAAAGGATTTGGATGATCAGTTATTAAGTTTCCAAAGATTTATAATTGCTAAAAGAAAGCAAAAAAAATTACTTATTGTCTCAAATCGGAAATATGGATGAAACTCCAGTTATGTTAGACATGATCGGGAATTGAACAGTAGGATTGAAAGGAAGTAAAACTGTTTCTTTAAAAACAACTGGATACGAAAAAAAGCCGTTTCACAGTTGCTTGTATGGCTAAATTAAAACCTATGATAATTTTTGAAAGAAAAACAAGGCCGAAGATCAAAATTCCAAGAAACGTTTTTGTCTATGTTCACGAGAACGGTTGAATGGACGAAGCAGGAGTTGAGCTGCGGATAAAAAATATTCGGAATACACGACAAGGTGCATTAAAAAATCCAAAACAGTCTTTTAGTGTGGGACATGTTCAAATCCCATTTAACGGAAAGCACAAAATCTTTATTAAGAGAGAATAATACCAATATGGCAGTGATTCCAAGCGGGTAACTTCACTAGTGCAACCGTTGGATGTTTGTATGAACAAGATTTAAAGACAGTTTACGAAAACAGTGGAATGCGTGGATGCAAGAAGGAGAGAAATTTACACAAAAGGAGGACAAATGGAACTTGCGTCTTTGGTAACTATGTGTGAATGGGTAGCGAAAGCATGGGATGAAATAAAACCAGATACAGCAATAAAATCTTTTAAAAAATGTGCTATATCTAACAAATGAGATGGCTCGGAAGATGATTTTGTTTACAATAAATTGATGCTAAATCCGATGGAGAAAACGAATACAATTTATATGACGATATACGGGAAGAAATTACAGAACCAGAGTGCAATGAACTTTTCATACATTCAGACAGTGAAAATTAAATTTTAATTATGTAGTAACCTACCTATTTTCTTTTGTAAATAAATAACTATATAACATGTAAATAATTTTTTCTGTAAATAAATCTGATATAAGTTGAAATATTTTTACCCTTTTTGTATACTGCTAATAAATTTAACAGAGTATGATACGTACTAGTTTTTTCTTGGAAAGCAATCAATTTTGGACCCGGCGTATTAGTCGACCTAAAAAATTTAGTACTTTTTTTTCAATGCCGAAAAGTCGACTTATACGCCGGAATATACGGTATATAAGATAAGATATAATCATAACATAAAGGAAAAGATCAAAAAATATAGAGAGAAATGGAAAGAACATCTATTTAGGATGGAAAGATATCGGCTACCGAAAGAGATATTAAAGACCAAAGGAGGGAGGGGAGAGAGAGAGAGGAAGACCAGCGACAAGATGGAAAGACCAGTGAAGCCGAAACAGGCAAATGCCAAATCCAGGAAGAAAATAAATCTTTAAAGTTCGGATGTAATGAGCAGATTTGATAATACTTTGCAATTTACCGATGTATCATTAACTGAAACCTTCAATTTGTTAACGTTACCCCCCCCCTACAAGTCATTTTGTATTTTGGTTTAAGCCAGTAAGAATACAATTTGGTTGGCTAAATCCCAAATTGCCAGCCCATCCTCGTTCGTTCAGCGTCCAGGTAGATACCTAACAGGGTGAATCATTAGAATGCAAGGACTGAATATTTGGTCAGAAGCCTTGGTCGGAGATAAAAGGCTACATGGAGGTTTCCTCCCAGTTATTCAGCTTTGACCCTTAAGCATGTAATGACACTGTCTTAATCAATACTAAAGGATCACGTAACGATAAAGTTTTTCATGTAGTACTATCATATCCTGTACACCCCTTGAGGGTACATGTCAGGAATTTGATTATGTCATTTCCCCCCAGATATATTTGAATATGCAGGTTTAAATAGAATGGAAAGGGATGATCCTATAGAAAGGGATGATATACAAACAACTAGAAGGGACGGCAATGGGCACTTCCCTTTCTCCTCCTTTAGCCAAATTTCTACATAGAACACTTGGAAAACCAAGCTATAATGCAGCCACTCTCAAACCAGTGGTATATAATATACGTTTGCTATTTGGTGCAGAAACGCTGGTACATTTTTAGTGCATTTAAACAGCCAACACCCTAAAATCCACTTCACAATAGAACAGGAAGCTAATGACTGTCTGCCCTTCCTGGACACACCAATCACACATCTTACAGATGGTTCCTTATCATTCTCGGTTTAAAGAAAATCCACACATACAGGGTGATATTTACACAGTCACACCATTATGCAGCTCAACAGTATGGTATCATAAAAACACTAACTCACAGAGCTAGAGTTATCTGCGCCGATGAAAATGCTCTTACCTCTGAACTCACTTGCATCACACTTTCTTAGCCAATGGCTATAATCCCCCATAGGATAGAATAAATATTAAATGCCCCCCCCCCCCTCTCAGAAATCCCTCCATTGCCTAAGAGACGAGACTACAGCAAAACGGTTACTATTCCATACATTCGAGGTACATCTAAAAGATATCTAGAGTGCGTAACTGATTCTGGATACCTAGAATCAGCTACGCACCATATTCAAATCTTATGTCAAATTGGCAACTCTCATCCATTCATCGGATCCACAAGGCACTTCATAAACTCCCATCCAGGAGTTTATGAAGTGCCTTGTTCTTGTGACCTGCCTTGCTATGGACAGACAGGAAGAACTGCTGACATCCGCCTCGGAGAATATAAAAAATATATTTGGCACTATCGTTACGGCAAGTTGGGAGTAGCAGGTATTGCTTTGGATACCCTGCATAGAGAATCAAATGGAAAACAAAAAGAAGTCAATTTAAATCGGAGAGATTGGTTTCTGGAATCAACAGAAACTTTAAAACATACTGCAAACCTTAACAAGTATGGCTGCAAAAATTTACTAAAAATCTGGGAGACACTCATTTTAAGATCTAATTAATACTTGCTTTCTCTCTTTTTTTCCAGCATAGATGGCGCCTAATTAGAACTTTAGTTTCTCGTGTTGTCCGTTACAATTTTTTTTAAACTAGTCCCACTGTTATACCAAATTGTTGTTTCGTGTACTGTGACAAACTGTTCTCGTGATCTGAAGATGCTGGATAGAATACCAGCAAATAATAAATATTAATTCTTGTATTTTCATTCTGTGTTGTAATCAATACCGTTAAAATAAACTAACAGGGTTCGATTGTAACCAGAATTAGTTTGCATTATATATTACATTTCATTAAATAACATCCAGAGGGTCGTATCTTTTAGTATTTCATTGCGTTTATTTATTTTTTTTTTTAAACATTGTCAATTTTGTTCATGCAAGTAGTGTTGTGATCGAAACAAAAATTGACAACTTTTTAGGCGAAACTGAGTACATAAAGTGGAACCACAGTTCCTGGCTTTAAAAGAAGAGAATTTGATTTTACGAAGTATCAGACAGTCGGCAAGGGAAAGCTTCTTCAAACTGCTGGAATATTTATTTCGTACTCATCTCAAGATGTCCGGAGCTGTTGATCGAAAGGAGTTTCAGACGATTTGTGCAAGGACGGACAGAACATGCTCGGCCTATTTCGGATCCACAGCGAAAACAATTTCGGCATCGTTGAAAGTGTACGCGAGGGAAAAAAAAAAAAAAAAACTCAACGGCTTGACAAATCTATTACGAAACTGAGACCCGCATGACTAACTCGGAAACTGACCGTGCGCGTGTTTCCTTATTGTACAGCACCAAACATATCCGAGGTGATGTTTGCACTGGTTCCGCTTAAACAACTCTCAACGGCATCTGACGCAGGGTCGAAGCAATAAAAGGCTATCTAAGATACTCAAAAAGTTTGTGTTGCTTCCTCGCATGAGTGAAATATATGAGAGAGCACTAGAAATCTTATTTGGAACTCTCCTCCCTCGCAGCAAATTCCCATTTCCACTGTCGCCTGCCCACCCACAAAAATAATGGCTGAGTGTTTGCGTTCGTGTTTTATCTCAATATTTGAACTGAAACATTCTCGTGAGAGCAGCGCATGCGTGTAAACAGTATTAGAAATTGAAACAGAATGAAGTAACTCGTTTTGGTCTCATTTCAAACATGAGCAATATATATCGCACGCTATGCATTGACACACGCACACACACATACACCTTAGAGAGGAGATTACCTGCTTTCCAGTCGACTTACTGCTGGGCCTCGTCCGATCCACGCCACCCACCGAGCAGTCCAAACTTCCTTCTTTCCCGCGGGGCGTCCACGCTTGGTGAGGCTTCAAGGAGCGCACAATCGAATTGGGATACGGAGGAGCATGCAGCACCACTTGGATCTCGTCGGAGTCCATGCGCGGGATGGGCTTGTACTGCCCTTTCTTGATGGGAAGCAAGTCGCGAAATTTCGCCTTTTTCTTGGGATCGTCCATGTCGTGTCGCGTTGGCGTGCTGTTTGCACCGAACAGCGGAGGCGAAGACGTTACAGGGACGTGGACGTTGGTCCGGTCACGCGCTTTCAGAGTCAACAGCGATAAGATAGCGCCCCATAAGTGTCTTCAAGAAGGCACCGTTACTTAGCGACCGTCTCAAAGCTTTGAGTGTGTTTGGATAAAGAAGACTGAACGATGCTAATAAGGGCGAGAGAGAGAGAGGGAGAGAAAAGAATGCGTGCTAGCACACGAAGAGCTGGAAATTGGGGGGGAAACCTTTCCCCATATGCGTGCAGCTACCGGTCATTAC
Source organism: Typopeltis vanoorti (assembly GCF_054136105.1). Lineage (NCBI taxonomy): Eukaryota > Metazoa > Arthropoda > Arachnida > Uropygi > Thelyphonidae > Typopeltis > Typopeltis vanoorti. The sequence goes on along the minus strand of NC_143549.1, from coordinate 5,495,152 downwards.
TTCAGCAAATACACACTGCAGATGAAATACGCCTCTGCACGACAGTCAAAGAAATCTGCGGTTGGATTGAGGCTCAGCTACGACAGGCAGCTGAGTATCGGCGAAGATGACAGCGAAACTCTTCCATCGCACTCGGTTACTTTGTCGGTGATGGCGTTCCCGATAGGAAAGAACCCGGATTTGATTTGCGTATGCAAAACGAATCGTGGAAAATCTAAACGTATAAAGGGGATGGGGGGGGGGGGGAATTGGAGGCAATACAGAAAATATATAAATTTAATAAAAACATAAACAAATCCGCAGCCCACCCAAAATAAAACGGAGAAGCCACGGATCTTAATATCGAGACGGTAGTAATAAATAAAGATTTTATGACTAAACGCATCTCTCTCTCTCGGAATCAAATTCTTGCTTTCAGGATTCAATTTCCCATTAGTCGAATATTTTCCAGGTATTCTGAACTCACGTGCCACGTTATTTGTTTCGGACAACCTGTGATATACAGGGTTTTAGTGATTTCCCCAGGAAAAAAGGAAAGTAGTTTTGGTTTTTGCGAAGCAGCGTAGCTAGCAACACACAGCCATCCCCTCGCGTCAGCTGCTTTTCAGCTAACACGTCGCTTCCATTCTTCCCGTGCATTAGAAATATTGTTCCAGCATAAAATTCCGGCCTCGAGTTACATAAAAGATTAAATTTTATCGGAGACTTCCGTCTGTGAAGGTGGAAAGGACAGAACACGACTGCGGAGTTCATCACCCGTTTTAGAAGATAGGAAGGTCGGACAACTTCGCTTTTCATCCAACACTCGACGCACATCAAAAATGTGAAGTATTCTGAGTCGCACTTGAATTCGACAGTAAAATAAAACAATGATAATAAAGCTTTGCTAAGGAGATTTCATTTGCAAACAACGTAAAACAATATTCTCTCTCTCTGAGACTGCATTTTTTTTTTCATTATGTGTGTGTGTGTGTGGATGGGTATAATGAAAAATACAAAAAATAGAAACGTAAATCCTTACCCAACCAATGGACAATCTCAATAAGTTAATTCGTGAAATGGTACTAAGTAATGTCCTATTGGTTTGCAACTTTTCGCCGGTGGGGATCACTTATCAGATGAAGAAAATACAACAAAAAATACAAGTTAAGCAAACATGTTCCCATAGCAACATTCGCTTCCATCTGCGTATTGCAAGTAGTAGAACATATTATTATTTTTTTTTTTTTTTTTTTTAAATCAGCAACTGCTCCCCCAGAAGCTGTTAGGAAAATCAAACTCATTTCTTTCTTCATGAACTGTTTCGGCTTAAATTTCTTTTTCATTATCTGTACAAACTGCTTCACACTGGAGGTGAAATCATTTCTTCAACACTTTCTAGTCCCGAAACATTCCTAATGTCCACATGTCTTAGTCCATATTTCCTTGTGCTTTTTGGCAGCACTGTCTCGAGGTGGACTACTTACACCGTTAAAACATCTTCGGCACAGTGAAATCCTCCGCTCTAAACTTCCATCACCAGAAAGTAAACAGTTCCAAATACTCTTCGAGACTTGAACATCAAGTCTAACACTATCAACTCATTTTTCTCAGATTTTAATAAATAATGCCATTTCTTTCTTCCGAACGTGCACAAATTACCACATCGTCCGCAACCACGTTCAAGCTCCGCTTCCGAACGCAATAAATTTGTCACGAATGCGCATTTAAATTATCCTTTAGATCCACCATTTGTTGGCGAGCACATCAAAATGAGAGCGTCCTCTTGGCGATTTCAGCCAAACATCAAAGCGCACGCTTCGTTTTGCTCAAAAGCGATCTCATTAACGTCGACAATCGCTTTACGGAGTGAGTAACGACACGGAATCCAGCTGTCCGAAGCTCTCGTCCCTTCGTTTCCCATAAAGACCCCATCGCGAGATAAACGCACCGAAGGGACAGTCGTTATCAGACACAGCGGACAGTGAACCGAAAATAAAGCGAAGACGTCGAAGGATTCGTCGTCGAGCGCGTTTTCGGTGGTTTATTGCATCTAATTCGCTCGATGTCTTCTTCCGCGTGACGCAACAACACAGAAAACCCTCTCTTCCCAGAGGACATCTGAATATCGTAAATCCATGCGCACGGCATCCTTACGGAGAGAGAGAGTGAAGCAGGTCACGAATTATTTTTTTCTGGTTTCCCAACATTAAAAACCCGTTTCTTACATTTGTTTTCAGAGGTTCGTGGATAACCTACGAATATTCGCTGTTGGATTCCGTTCCTCGAAAAAATAACGTCGAGGCAGCTGAGGTCATCCAGAGGCTATTACTATTCGTCAACTGGCGTGTATTTCCAGCGAAGAAATGCGGGCTCGACCACATCTTTCCACTTCCTTCGATGATTTTTTTTTACTGTTTAGTGATTAGCGGAAGTTAAGCGGACAATCTAAAGTCAGTTTGACGTCATCAAACAGCATCCGACCGAGCAGTTTCTCGTCCGGTGATTTCTTCTTGAATCATATTTTCGACCCACAGTTTATAGGACCGGGTCTCGCAGAGTGCCAAGAAGATTCAATTCGTGTTGAAGGAGAGAAAGGATAAGGAGATGCACGAATTCCGAATGGAGATATACCAACACTCCAAATCACGTGCATGAACGTAAAATTTTCCGACTCTCACACAAGCAAAATACTTACCACTTTAAAAAGTACAATGTTCATAAAAGAAAAACTAATTTTCTTACGTGTAATAATAAAGAAACTCATCCCACAAGACGGATTGAGTGCCTATTATCGGAATGGATTCTGCTTCTTCTGACATGCGCACAAGTGTCGAAGGGTCTGTGTACAGTACGTCAGAGCAATTTTTCAGGAAGCTCGTGACGACGGTTTAAGAAGTTCTCATCACTAATACTGGAGTCGTGTCTCACCCAAGATCCGATCAATGACAGCACGTCGTGGGTAGTCAGGAAGACTACAGGGCAAGCCCATGAAGTCGGTCGTTTCATGAGTAAAGTGCTAATACCGAGGAAGTAAGCCGACCCACAGACAGATACACATAACGATAGTGATGCCTAAAGGGTAAGGAATCACTATAGGGGGATCAGTCCACATCCTTTCAATTACTCTCTCTCTCTCACACACACACACACACAAATAATAAATAAAAGCATTAGGAAATTCCCTGTTTAAGAATGGAAGGCAGAGTGATATGTTTATCACTGTCATTGCATGTGGCCTGTACTGCTACAAAGGGCAAACAGATAATCCGGCCTCCACACTCGACTATGCATTTGTACTTACATGAAGGGCATGCGGAAAAGAATTGTGGTCTTTATCGCAGGATGCCATATCAGTGGCTTATAAGTATTAGTGAAACTGATAAAAAAACTGCACTACCCACAGTGTAAGCAATATCATCAGCTGACTCCGTCCAACAAAACGAGTGATCGTGAAAAGGCGACGTAGAGATCTACGCATTCGGGGGTGTATAAACGGCAGAACAGGATAAATAAACTGCAAATAGCTACGAGGTCTTCTTGATTTCAACAAAAGAGCATTCGTTGATCGCCATTAACAGTGCAGCTACCACAGTGTAACGTAGATGGTGACCGGTCCGTGGAGTAAACGCGAGAAAGACGCGCATGGTGTGACAGATACCTGAGGACATCCGCACAAGTGCATTAACCAGACCGCCAAGTTTATATATTGATATGAAACAGCCGTTTCTCCTGACACGGGCTCGGAGATTTGGTTGCCGTGTCTGAAAGGTTAAATGATGGTGCAACAGTTCTGGATAACGCAATATTTAAAACAGGCCCGCGTATTTTTATTGTTAATGCAATTCTGCACGAGAGTATTAACCAGTCTAATCTACGGATGCATTCTCGTTGCACTTAAAACGGTATTGCTGAGCGAACACTGTTCGTTGATAACACCTGACATGGATAAAACCAGCCGGAGTTTAATTTTTGCATCAAGACTTTATCAGATGGACAGTTTAAAGACTGAACGTTGGAAGTTGATGTTCTTGGCCTAAAATAGTCCACGCTAAAACTGTTCAAGAGACATAAGCTAGCATTAATATAAAAAGTAAGATTATATTCGTATTCACTGGATGAAAACGTAAGTTCAACACAGCAGACGTGTTGTTAGTAGGTAAAAGAATAGCACAAAATTGAAAGTCGAGCGTAATTGATTTTATATATATATATATATCTGTATTTCCCTTATTAGTTCACTGGATGCGTCCTGTTTGTTCTACGAACAGGGCAATCTTATTAACTGTGAATGGATTTTATAAACTCTAAGATTTTTTAAAGGGTGGACGAGGTGGTTTAGGAGAATGGGAAAAAAAATCTTTAAAGCTGGCAGGCGAGCTACTTTTATGTCGAAGTATTTTAGAAATCCTGCATTTCCCTTATAGAAGAGTTGTCATCTCGGTATTCTCGCTTATTGTTCGATATCTGGGGGAAGTCGCAAGGTAGTTGACGTCATCATACTAATCCCTTTTTATCAAAGATATGGCATTTAAGTTATCGATCCTCTTCCCTACCTGTATATTCGGTCTCTTGACGTTTTCTTTTGCGCGGGTGTTTCTTCTCTTTGAGTGCCAAGAAATGGCACATCCATGTGCTTTCCAATTCGAGATTGAAATTTCTGCGCGGGCTGTCCTAGCAGACCGTGAACTCTGCAAGTTGCTTCGTTCAACCTGGCCACATGATGAATATATCATATTAATGCGAATGATCGTATTTGCGGTTTTGGTAGTAGTTTTCTTTCTCTTCAAATGACTCCATTCATAAACTGGCTGAAACCAGTTTAAGATGGGGGGGGGGAATGTGAACAAACACAAAGGTCGTCTTTTTGTTTATAGTATTTTTGTGGAGTTTTTTCTGTACAGTGTTTGGATAGTGGATGCCGTTCAGTTAAAACAATTCTGAGGTTTTTCCCCAGAAGACATTCGTTGCCGCGTTTGTAGAGATTGCAAGCAGAATAAACTCGAGTCTGCATTAAGTCTCAAAAGTATTTCCGCTTTAAGTATCTTCGGGGCTCCGTAAATTAGCGGAACTAACTGCGTTTGGATGAATCGTTTTTGCGATTTCCTCAAGCCTCCTGTGGTGTGTCTGCTGCGTCGGATGTCGGTCCAGCCATTTCGGGTGGGTATTTCTCAGCACCCGCAATTAATGTGGCAGTGCCGTCGCAACATGTCTGGAGGAACCATTTTGAAAACATTTCGTCCTTAATAATACAGCCGCTATCTGAAAACGGAACACGTCTCTTTCAGTAATGTTCCTGGTTCTTTTTTTTGTTTCTACAATGCCCACTTTGGAGATGTAGGGAGGGGGTAAAGCGAAATTAAAATCTTTCATTAATACTGTATATTTAATTCTGAATGCGTCAGGGTTCTACGAAGAAAGATTCAAGTAACTTCGTCGCCTTCTTTTTTTCACCCACGTCTCTTCTCTGCGTAGCATTCGCTCCTTAAAGAAACTCTCTGCAGAGAGTCGTCGTTCCACAGCAATGCAGGAAGAGCGACTGGCAGCTCGGATGCAACATAAATGCGCTGAATTTAATTTACGTTGAAGAAAATTGTTCTTTGCCTGTTTCGGCGCATAGATTCTGCATATTTTTATTTTTATTTTTTAATCTTTTAGAACTTGCATTTAAGCCTCACAAACTTACAACGAGTAACGTCACTGCCCCTGCATTTTATGAGAAAAGTAAGTCTGCACGCAGAACACTCTCTGCCCTAGTACAGGATGACAGAAATGCTTTCCTACAGACCATAACTGCTTTGTCAGAAATTCAGGGAAACTTCAGACATGCTACGCACACTTACACGGTGAGGGAAAAATACCGCACCAACCCGCATCAGTCATCAAAACAAGGACCTAGGATATGATGGGATTACGCTTTGAAAGGGGATAATTCCAGCAAAAAACAACTCGCTGTAAGATCATTTTGCAATCGTCGAGATTCCATCTATTTAGCTTTGATGCAGTAAACATCATTTAACGTATCGAACTCGCTCAAAAAAGGAACTAATCGAGAATTGTAGTACTGTACTAATACTTTTTTTTAAAATCTCAAAAATGGTTAAACCGGAACTGAACGATACTTCAATTCGTCGCACCCCTCTTTTAAAATTTACTGCGTGGCTCGTCTGAGAATTCGCAGAGGATGGAGGCACGTGCTTTGAAATGGGGGTGCACACAACCAGAGAATGAGAATTAGTTCCTCCACCCGGAGGAGGAAAATGAGGAAGACCAAGGCCTTTGTGGAGTGACATCGCAAACAAAATGCCATCCCTCCTCAGGATAGGGAGGGTGGTCCTCTTCAAGTTCTCTTGAAAACTGAGAGTTGTCACCCACCAAAACCATCACATTTCTCCGGCGTGCTTCCTCGAACTCTCTGACCATTTCTCGTTCTTCCATAACTGGTGCGAAAGCACAGGTGACTGGTTCTGTTTTCCTACCTCTCCCCCTCCCCCCACCTCAATGTCCAAAAGGAGTTCTCATTGCAGAATACCTAGGCGCCACCACAGTTCATTTATGACGACAATGACGTAACTATGAACCTGAAGCAAGAAGCGGCAGCTATAAAGTTCTTCTTTCCCCCTCCCAAGAGCGAGCCAAAGTTACAACATGGGGTTACAAGACGGCGATCGATCATCGGCTCAATTTATTCCCATGACATTTCTTATCCGCTATTACGTCGCTTTCGACAGATTTATGAGAAGGTCTCTTCAGCTGATTACGACATGAAGCCTTTTCTCACTGCACGGACAGCACATCGTCCTCGTCGGTTAGAGCGTCCTGCAGAGAGCGCAGAAGTGTACATGTGAAGTGCACGCACCACCACTTTTCCCACAACAGGGAACGAACGGGAAAAAAATGAAAGAAAAACTTCTGAGCATTTTGGCGATTAGCGAATTTGCGTTGGCCGAGTGCTATGTCTGGTCAGGTGATTCAAGTCAAACAAGAGAGCGCGGGGGGGGGGGGAGGAAATGCTTCTTATCAAAGCGAGGCTTCGCCTGACAAGCGACAAACATTTTTCATGCATTATGCGATTCGTCAGTAAACAAAATGTGACTTTCGAACACACGTCCAAGGTAGATGAAATATGCGATTGCAAATATTCACAATATGTGCGGGGGGGGGGGGTAAAAAAGAATCGACGAAGCTGTTTACGGAAAGAAAGAAATTCAGGCATTTTTGCCGCACTCTTCGGAAGGGCAATGATTGCTAATACATTCCTGGGATGAAACCTGAACACAATCATATCCCCTCCCTTCCACTATTCCTAAGATGAGAGGCGCTGTACGCAAATTACATCCCCGGCAAAAAAGTATCCGATCGTGTTGCCATCACTACGACGCCTGCAATGCACACTGAATAATTCTTGTAAAGTTTATTTCATTTCTTGAATGCTAAAACGTTTATAACTCGCTTTAAAGTATAAAAAAAAGAAAAGAAAATTCTGGCATCATTTAAAGAAAAAATCATACCAAAATAAATTACGTCAATTAAGCAATCACAGAAAGCTTGAGTGAAATTCTGCCAAATGACTACCAAAAGCTTCTCGAGTCCATGCCACGAAGGATGAAAGCCGCCATTCGAGCTGAAGGAGGAATAACAAAATAGTGAGTTCGGTGATCGGATATACACTGAAGAAAAAAAGTATACGATCAAAGAATGATCGCATACTTTTTTCTTCCGTGTTTGATTTCCATTCACCCAATTTCTGGTTAAAACTATTATTATTATAAAATATCTCCATGGTGTCAAAGACTGATCATGGGAGGTCCTCTCGGGCAACGCATTCCAATCACTCGCCACTCTCCATAAAAAAACCTGCTCCTCGCCCCCTTGCTGTATAAGGAGAGCGTGAGCAAGGTGGTGAGGAGCAGGTTTTTACCTGCTCCTCACCCCCTTGCTCACGCTCTCCTTATACAGCTTCCAGGGATGAACTATTGTTCTCTCCCTGTCTTCACCCATTATATGCAAAACCTCCCTATCTTAATTTGATAATAACTCTTTAACAGCTTATATGCCTCGATCATATTCCCTCTCCTCTTCCTGTCCGCCAATTTCTGCAAATTGCATTTTGTCAATTTGTCTTCATACTCAGAGACCAGAAACCACTTAGTCAACCGTCTCCGAACCTTTTCCAATGCATCTTCATCTTTTTTAAAAACCAGGAGACCAAATCTGCGCACAGTAATCCATGTGACCTGATAAAAGCCGTATACAAGGCATAACATCTTTCCTTCTATAAGTCGGTGCCCTCCGCATCATTCCCATTATCCGCGGTGTTGTCCTCACAATTTTAGTAACATGTCCCCGAAATTTTGGGTCGTTGTCTACAATCACTCCCAGATCTCTCATCTCCTCTATCACTTCCAAGATAGTTCCGCGATTGTGTACTCTACATCCCATCTCTGCTTTCCAAATTTCAAAACCTTACGCTTTGATATATTCAATGTTGTATATATTCTAGTTGTGTATACAGTTCTAGTGGTGACAGATGTCCCTGCAAAATTTTCTAGGATGACTGTGAGGTCCGGCGCTGATGACGTGAGAGATTTTCGAACATTCCGAGGTAGAGCTCGTCGATGTTGGTCAGTGAGTGTTGGTGGCACCCAAGGACGTGTTCCTGCTGTGGTGGCACCATCAACTTTCCATCTACGAATGACATAAGGAACGGTGGATTTCGGTATACTGACACGGGTAGCAATGTTACGGACAGAAAGACCACTGATGTGACACCCCACCATCATCGCACGTTGGAAGCCTGTCAATTCAGCCGAACGTGGCATACTGACATCGAGTACGTGCAGAACATCCCCATCTTTTATTACTTACGCAGACATTTGCATGTGGTAGAGCCGAAATTTGAATGCCACGTAAAGTGTTCAAATACCCGTCAACATAGTGTATATCAACAGCTGAAGCAGCAGTTCTTATAGCTATGCATCCGAAATTTAAATAAAACAACCACTCCTCAAGCCGAGTCTTCAAAAAAAGGACAAAAAGCCTCAGAGCTCTCAAGATTGATTTTTTTCAGACTTCGCGTGGAAGTTCGAGGAATACTGACGGAGTAAGAGTTGCTTTTAAAAAATAATAGAATTCTAGACACCAATAAAAGCTAATTTAAATTAAATTGAGAACAAAGTGATCTGTAACTTTAAAAAATTGCGTGATTTTTTTCCCCATTTTAAGAACCCATACTGCTATTTTTGTCGCGTGTTTTTTTTTTTTTTTCAAGTAGAATATTAGCGAAACTTAATCCGTTTCTATTTCGTATTTTGCACGAAACGCAGCTTAAATAGAAAACCACAGAAGAGAACAGATTCTTTTCCCTTTACAAAGTAAGCCGTTTTGTAAGAGCTCTTCTGGGAAAGCTGAAATAGAATTTGCATCGCTAAAAACACACGAACTACCAAGTCTTTCAATTCAGCCGTAAAACAAACGGCTATTCGGAAGAAATATTCTCAGAAAAAATGAAAAACTTTTTTTAGTCATCTAATTACTGATATCCGATTTATTAGCCAACAGGTAAAAAAAGGATAGAAGGGTCAAAGCAGCAATTAATTATATCATTTTTTATTATTACCCAAACACACCCTGCAATCAAGATGCATCGAGAGAGAGAGAGGAAACAGTAAGATGCAGTCGAACAGAGATGATGTCCATCATATACCTCGTTCGGCACAACATTCTACTCGCCAGTTGTTTCAGTGCAAAAATGTCATCTCACTCTTTTATGCGCCACCCTTTTATACAACTTCCTCTTGTCCCTATACCCTTAGAATCTTCGTCAACCCCTAGAATTACACAAGTCTGAATATACTGTAACACAACTTGAAACCAACCAATCAACAGGATTAAATGATCAGAGTGAGCTGATGTTTCTGTTATGCGATATCTGAATAAGAATTATTCAGTTTTTGGATCAGAAAACTAACGGAACAACACATCATTCGAACAAAATGGATGCAACAAAACCCTCGCTAAACTCCTTAATTTGTCTGAATTGTAAGATCAAAAATCCCAGTGTTTCGAAGTTAAAATCTATTTGCCTGCACGAAATTATAATAATTCGGAAGCAAAACCCTCAGAAAAAAAGGTCATTAAATAAATTCCCTGAGTGCATAAATGCACCGTAAAATCGCGTGAATATTTTGATTCGAGAGCTTCAATTACAACAGCATAAGCTGCGCGAGGTATGCTACCATTAACGTGCTTGCTGACTAAAATACAATCGAGAATTCGCAACCAGTTTTGAAAAGTACGGATCATAATACGTAAAGGTCAGTCGATGCAAAATGAATCAAAAGCGGATTCCTATTGTAATGTAGAAATAGTTTATAATGAACGTTTTATTAAAATATTAATATAACATAATATAAAATTTTTAAAAAAATAATAATAATTAAAACTGACAGAGGAAATTGCGATTTTTCGTCCACAACCGAGCCCATAAAGTATGAAACTGAAATCTGCCGCATTCCATACTTTGCAAGTGTCTACTACACTCACATCCGAATTACATTCACCGGAAGTTACGCCAGATATCCGTGGTGTTTCGAGGAAATTTAATATTTAGCAAATCAGAGGAAGACTATAAATAAAAATAATCGAAGCACACATGGGCTGCAAGTTTGATACTCTGGTACTAAACATTTTTTATTAGCAAGTGGCTGGTGAAGGAAACCCTTAAAAAAAAAAAAAAATCGATTGCAAATTATCGGACAGGATAATTACGTGAACTGCCTGGTATTTCGAACGGGCTGCGTACAACATATTCGGTTCACCTCTGTAGCCACAGAACGCTGATAATAAATAAAAAAAATATGAAATTGATCTCCACTAAACAAAATAGTGCGAGAACAATAACTACCTAATTAGTTCATATAATTTAAATTTTGATTATTTTTAGTTACTTCTGGATATCGGAAAGGTTACTTTTCGTAAGGCATCTTCCTAGAATTCTAAAATGTTATTTTTCTGTTAGCAAAATCGTCGATGACATTGGCGAAGTCTATTTCATAGTAATGTAGGCAATTCTTATTTAGAAAAACTCCCCTCACAACTAGCAACACTTACGGCAATCGTGAGGAAAATTCGCAGCAGCGTTACAATATTTGGAACTGAGTTCTCGAGACTGTATTTTCTACAAAAGTTCAATAAGGTTCAGAGTGCCGCCAGGGGCGGACCGCCCCGTCCGCACCCCCTAGCTACGCCACTGCTTCCAACTGAGGGAAAAACGTCGCAAACTCCTTGCGACTGTATTGCGAAAGGTCACTCTCTCTCAGCAAAGGGTATTGTTCTTTTTTGAAGAACCATGTTACACCCAGAATGTAACGAGGCTGTTTCTGAATCGCAATGAGAAGCATTTCAAAAATTCCACAAAGTTTTTAAGAGGTGTTTCCCATTGCAATATTCACAAACAATCTTGCATCAAAACTGCGTCAAGTTTTGATAGAAAATAGTGATATCACTTGAACCTGATTTCTGACAATCGGTAACACAATAACACTTGGCGATACTCGCCCAACAAGATGGGGAGGGCATTCTCAGAAGTGCGTATAACTTCAAAACCGAAGTTTACCGAGCTGTGACCAGCATATTTATGCAGCCGTCATCTGTTAGAATCATTCGCATTACATTTTCGAAATCACTCTTAACACCTCTCTCTGGTCTTGTTCCAAAGTGCATCGCGTTCCGAGCTGGGAAGATGTCTAACAGGACGAACGGTGTAAGTTTCGGTAAGGAAATACCGTGAGTAGACATATTACTAACTATTATAATAACGGAATTAACTCACGTCAATTATTCTTTATTCGTAGAATTTTCACCTGAGTATCACAGGCATCATCAGTACAGGTACAAGGCTAATTAAACAATAACTGTTATATTCACAAAGCACCACCTAAGTAGCTAAGGTTAAATTTCTTAAATTTATTTAATTATTATTTTAAAAAATTTTTAAATTTAAATTTAATTATTAAATAATAATTATTTAATTATTCATTTATAATAATTATTGTGTGTGTGTGTGTGTGTGTGTGTGTGTGTGTGTGTGTGTGTGTGTGTGTGTGTGTGTGTGTGTGTGTACAATTACATGCTAGGAAAGATTTGCTGCTTTATAAAGTACTATCTCCCACAAGGGGGAAAGACGTAGACCATCGGATCTGTTTAGGTTAGGGGAGTGAAGTAATGTTTCACACGTTTCTTTGCATAGCCGTTCCATTAGGAACCGACTTTTGTGAATGACTTTTGTCTTGTTCCACTTATCTCTATGTCTGGTGTTGATTGCATGTTCTGCAATTCCAGACTGTCGCCAACCAGATGGTTATCTACAGTTCACAACACAGAGACTCATACAGGCCAGTACATCCATGCTGAATCATATCACCATCCCAGCCAAAAGGCAGGTATTATAAAAACACTAGTTCATAGAGCCCACTCCTTTCGTTCTTCAGAAGAACTTTTCAAAAAGAATTACAGTATATTAATTCCTCCTTCATATCCAATGGCTATAAGAAGTCCTTCATAAAAAGAGCTTTAAGTAGTCATGCTTCAGCATCTTCTTCAAGTACAGAAGAACCTACACGTATACCTATCCCCTAGGTACAAGGGGTTAGTGAACGCGTGGCTAAGGTGCTAAAACCACTAAATATCTATGTGGCTTTTCGACCCGTCAGAAAAATCTCCACATTCCTAATGTCTCCAAAGGACAAGCTCCCACATCTCAGCTATCCAGGTGTCTACCAGATTCCTGCTCGTGTGGATTATCATATTTCGGACAAACAGGAAGATCTGCTCAGGTCCGGTTAGAAGAACACCAGTCGTCTATCAGTACCTGAGCTGTCTGGAATTGCAGAACATGCCATCAACACCAGACATAGAGTTAAGTGGAACAAGACAAAAGTCATTCACAAAAGTCGGTTCCTAATGGAACGACTATACAAAGAAACATGTGAAACATTACTTCCCTCCCCTAATTTACACAGATCCGATGGTCTACGTCTTTCCCCTGTGTGGGAGATAGTACTTGATAAAGCAGCAAATCTTTCCTAACATACAATTGTATACACACATATATATATATATATATTTAAAAAAAAAAGTAATTAATAATATTTTTTTTATTATTATAATTTAATAATTAAATAATTATTTAATAAATAAATAACTAAATAGTTGAATTTAAGTAATTTTAAAAAATAAAAAATAATTAAATAAATTTAGGAAATTTTACCTTAGTTACTTAGGTGGCGCTTTGTGAATATAACAGCTATTGTTTAATTAGCCTTGTACCTGTACTGATGATGCCTGTGATACTCAGGTGAAAATTCTACGAATAAAGAATAATTTACGTGAGTTAATTCCGTTATTATAATAGTTAGTAAGGACGAACGGTGTTGTGAATATATATTTCCAGGTAAAAGAGCCTGTAAATACTTCTGATTTTTATTATTATATCTTTGATCCTTTTGATCATGCAATGAGAATCTCAATAATATCGAACATCTCATGCTCATTTAAAACATCAGTGAGCACAAGATCTTCTCCACGTCTCTCTCCTCTTTTTATGGGTTCAAGAAGTATTCCGTCCAACTCAAATTTGACTTTCCTACCCACTTCGCAAAACATCACACCACAGAGCACGACATCAGTAAACGAGATCTAATTTCTTTGAACGTGTTAATGAAATCGGAAGGGTTTTATATGTTTAGTTTGTTATTGTGGTGTGTGTCTGCTTAACGTGATTAACTGGGACAAAAAAATCATTTCGGTAAGCGAATTTCAAGATGAGGAATAAGATTTTCGCCACGCAAAATTATTTAAAAGTTTCTTTTAATATTCTTCCATTGTAATGACATGGATGATTTCCTTTTTCAAGAATTTCAAAATAAACACGACTGTAAAATATACTTTAATAATAAAGAAAGTAAGTAGTGCGAATTCCTAAAATTATACGCGGCAACATTTCTCGTGCAATAACGTTAAATCACTCAAAAAAAAAAAAAAATTCTTGGTGCGATGATTCATTCTAATCGCTGACGAAAAAAGCTTTAACTAAGCCTTTTCAGATTCCCAATTAGTCGATCTGTGGCGCAACAATTTTTTTTTTTTTTTTTCCTCTCGCTCCTAGGATTTTTAATCCAGCATCTCGGAAAAATGATCGTAATAGACACACTGTTTCAGGCAATATGAGTGTTTAAGCTCACAGGAATGCGGTAATTACTGTTATACTATCTCCGCCCCACGATTTCCAAAATTAGTTATATATATAAAACACTTCGCTGATTCTGTTTCGGGAATAAAAGGCCTCAAGACGATTTTTTTATATTATTATTAAGTATATGTGAGTGCGCACACGTACCAGCTGAAAATAACCAATTTAATCTACCGTAAGTTTTTTTTTTTAATACAAAAAATCTAATTCCCTCCCACCTGGCTCTGATACTTTTGAAACCGCCTCGCCATCTGATTATCGGAAATAGCGTGTTTCGTCTCCATAGTATAAATTGTATTTCATTAGTTACATTCTTGATGTGAGTGAAGAAACTGCCAGCTGCTGTTACAGCATATCCATATAATATCCGTCTACATGCACAAGAAGTCAAATCCGATGCATGTGGTATGATCTGAGCGGTGCGGGTTCGAATTCCACTGCGCCATAGATGCTTGAGACCGTCTTTAGAAGACGAACTTCATTTTTCAGTGTGAAACCACAGTCCCGTCTCTGAAATGGCACGAAAAGGTTCCGAGTGTGGTCTCTACAGCAGCGAATTATCTAACCCTTAGCTAACTCGCAGTCCTAATATAATATAGGTTTCCAACCTTTCGCCGGTGCGATTCAAAAAAAATAAAATAACCTTTCGCCTCACTCAATGACTGCAAGAAGCGCATTCGGAGGACTTTCAGATATTAAAAAAACTGAAAATATACCAAGCAAACAAACTGAAACAGAATAGAAAAATGCACAACGCAAATCTTTGACAGGAATCTGTCACTTTATATATAGTGTGTTCGGACTTTATTTGCATTGTCGTAAATTACAAAAGCACGGAGAAAACGAATGCTCTTGGGTCTTTTGTATATAACTTCGAAAATTTTTACGAAATGTTCAGAGAAATTGCACTTTCAGTTGTGCTGGAGATGCATGTGTAGCAGACCCGTGGAAATTACGTTTCCTTCCACGGTGCTAAGCTGCCAGAAGAAACACCGCTATGCTCGTAAGTTCGATCCTGGTCACCGACAAGAGGAACTTTTTATATTTTTCTTCAACCAGTTCCGGTTAGTCGATCTGTGTCACAGGCAATTGGGATTTTCCTGCTGCATCTCAAAAATTAACGCAGAACTCGTATTGTTACGTTAGCGTTTATGATTATGTTTAATGATCTGTCGCTCTCTTCAGAAAGCCTCGATTCATCAGCGAATGTTTAAAGGATGGAGACTGGCTATCCACTGTTAGGAGCGCTCGACCTATTCCTTTTGAGAAGGCAAAAAAAAAAAAAAAAAAAAAAAAAAAAGGAATTTACTGGCTAAAAGTTAACTTCATATTAAAAATGAATTTAAAAAATTCTCTAAGCGCTGACAATGATTAATAGAAGAATAGTATTAGGGATAAATGGAGTAGTTAATAGGGTGAGATGTGTTTGTCTTCTTTCTTAGTTAGACAAATTAAACTATTTTCAAATACCGGCATCTCTAAATAAGATACTTCTCGCCTTTGAATAAGTTTATCATTTTACTATCCACCCCACTTTATCTCTAATTCATTGGCATAAACATATAATTTGCAGACCGTCTTCAGCATTCCAAGATTGAGTTTTTTTCTGTTTTAATGTCGGCTATATTCTCCTGAACAATTGCTTCATTTATTTCCAATGACTGTAGTGGAGGGAAAGTAAACCATATTAGCGTAAACAGTAATATTCGGCACCAGGATATAAAATAAACGCAATCTTATCTATATTCATTTACAATCCACGTGATCATAAAGCAACATCTGTTAGAGGTATTTCTAAAACACTTCTTCGCACATCCCGGTCCGAGTTTGACCAAGGCATTGAGAACCACAGATGTTCTTATAAAGGCAGACGCCATTTATTTAGACAAGAAATTATTATAATATAAAACAGAAAATTCCAGAAAGTGGTTTTTGTTAACATTTTGCATGAAAGAGTTTATTTTAAATAAGATTAATAACAATCGCCCAGTTAATGACAAGCTACAGAAGCGAATTTTAAGCAAAATAAATCATTTTTAATTTATTCCAAGTCAATTTATGCATTATTGTTATTCATTTTAAAGAAATAAATAATAATAATAATAATAAATAAATAAACGACCATCTCTGACTGCTTTACTCTAAAACTTGGCAAATCACGAAAGCATTTGGAGTTCAGCTGCAAACTTCAATTAAGTTTTCATTCAATCATAACCAAATCTCACGTTAATATATTTACTTTATCTCTAACTCTCAATCATTCATGCCACAAGTTCATCACGAAGAGTGTCCGCGTGGTTAGCCTAGTGGCTTTGCGCTTCGCAACGAAACCTGGGGAAGGAGTATCCTGGGTTCGATTCCCGTCGCCGACATGAGGAGCTTAAGGATCTTCCTCAGCCATAGACAAGTTAGCCGATCTTGGGCGTGGACAGCAGGGTTTTTCCCCCAGCTTATCTAGGGTTTTTCATCCCGCAAGCAGGCAAACCGGCCCCGTGAACACACACGAATCTACAGCCATAAAATACTTAACCCACCATGAGGGGGCTCAAGTCGTCCCAATAGGGACGGGGGAGGAAACTCCATATGAATAAATAAATAAAACAAATCACGAACAGTTAACAAACAACCCTTCCTGCTTTTGAATCACCGTTAAAAGGAAAGTGTGCGTGGCAATTGCTGTTTTCCAAAAACTCTGTATTTCTTTTAACATTCTTGAATCGATTTAATTCGTGGCTTTTGTGTGCTCACATTTCTAAACGTGAGGCGCTCGAATGACTTTAGAAATAGCGATGTCGCAACTAAAGATTACAGCAGAATTTACTACCCGTCCCTGTGACTTGGCCGTGGTCCTCTGAAAAGCATCCAGTCAACACGTGATTTCTAAAAATGCATACACACAACAGGAGCCCTTCACGAAGAACAGAATCTGCGTCAAAAGGACCAAACATTTTTAAAAAGCAATTCCTTCAAGTCTCCAAGACTCTTGCTCTTAGCAAGGTCAAAACCATTAACTTCCCCAGTACTAAAGGGAGAAATATTTCCTGGAACTTCAGTTTATCTTTAATGCCGTTGTCATAGTAACTGTTTCTGGCCAGATGCCAGCTGAACAGCTGATAATATACCTGTTGTAAAAGTTGTTCGGCCCCAACTCAAGTGTGCTGAATTTGCCTTACGAACAGTTACAGAGCCCAAGACAAACATTCTGCACACGAATAACCCTTTGCTATTTAATAAATACGAAGCCATTTTGCAAGAATTTATTTTCGCGTTATCGTAATCACTCCCATAAAGATTGCAGCAATTCCTGTTGTAAAAGTGTCGCCATAGCAGTAAAGCATCAAATGGAAAGTCTGCTCATACAAAACAAAACTGCTACTTTTTTTTTTTTTACCGAGTACAATGAATTCTGTAAGAGATGACCGAAGGGGTAAGATGGTCAATGTACCATATGAAGATGCAAATATGTTATTGAAACCATTCTCAGATCACGATCAAATTCACTTGCAATTCGATGAACTTTACATCGGAGTAAGCTACACGTGCGACTCTGAGAAATGCATAAAGAGCTGATTTTTCTATCCCTCGCTCTGCCTATTACAATAATTCTTTCTAAAGAGAAGTTGATGCTATCGGATGGGATCTTTGCCATAATTTGTGAAGCCGTCTCAATTGCGGTGGAAATCAAGTGGTATTCCTGGTATCGAAAGTATGTAAAATGCATCATATTCATTCATGGATGAAGCTTAAATTTGCCTTCATCGTAGCTGTGGTTAGACTACAGATTTCTTTTCCTTTTCAGTCAAGTACCTAGTTGGTCGATCTTTGAGCAGAAAAGTAATGTTAGTCTTATGGCCAAGAAGGGTTTAACTTATATGTTGCAATCTCCTTCCGAAGTCTTCAAATCTGTCATTGATATGAGTGACTTGCCAGTTAGTCCTGAGTAACTTGACCACCCACCAATAAGTTACTCTGAGCTAACTAGAAGGCAGAGGGGAGAGGAGACTCAACACTGGCTATCTTTAGAATAACTGAAATTTTATTTCCAAAGGGAATAAAAGGCACTAGAGGATTTATTTATTTTTCTTTCTATATAAAATTGTATTTGCTACTATGAGAAAGATGTAATTTTTTTTGTGTGTGTGTGTTGTGTCACATTAAGTTCTAAATATATCCTCGACTGCTGTTTTGAAAAACTGAATACGTAAACAAATACGAAAATATACAAACAAGCAGGAGCGAATGCTGGTCTTGAAATTCACGCTTGCTCTGGTTATCATTCAGGGAGTGAGAGGTGTGATTTCAGTCTGATTAGCGGAATAATGAATTACTGACCATTTAAAACTATATATTTAGAAATTTATGTACATTTAATCATACAAATACAACGTTTATTTTACAAATGATATTCTATCTTTTTCAATTTAGCTACTTGAATACAAATTCTACCCTGCGGTTCTTCTTTATGAACTGGTCAATAACATCGTCACAAAAAGTTGGTTGTAACTTAATTTTCCCAAGCAACACGCACACTTGTAAAGGCTGGCTGAAGCTCACTGGCTAGAGCTACGTTTACTGCGTATGGCTGTGTTTAAGCAACAGAGTGAGACGACGTGAAATAGCCATGCGCGCGCATGGAATCACAGTGCTGCTGCGAGGACCTGGAAGCTCCTACAACCGAGCAAGCCAAGGTAGCTTTGACTAGACGAGCAAGCATCGACCTTTGGTACACAACGCAAAGCTCAATTATTGCCGCGCAAGCTTAAGACGTCTTCTGTCTACAAAAATAAAAGCCTAAATGGAATGCTTATAAATGCATGCATTTATTAACAAATCAATAGTACTTCTTTCTCAATTAATGAGCTTGCGCACCAAGCATGGAGAATTCGCCCCTGTAAACAAGCATGCATAAAGTGTGTATGTGAAGAATAAAATTATCATTCGGAAAACAGACATCGTTCTAATTGCATTTTCACACGCGGCACATTTTGTTTTATTACAAAATTGCATATTGACAAATGTATGAACGGGGGATGCTCATGAAGAGAAGTGGGCGTTAAAAAAGCATTTGTATATAACGTACGTCACCTTATTACGGACATTATGTGCATGTGATTAATTGCTTTCATAGACAATAGATTAAAAGGCTTTTTCCAAAATGTGGATTTCGGTGTAGAATCCATGAGCATTCTCTTCCGATTATTTCTATGCTGGTTACATTTATACAACAATATTCAGTTCCATTAAGATCATGAAAGAGTCTTTTACAAGAGATAACTTTCTAATTAGTCTGAGCTTGAAGCAGAAGTGTGCACATATACGTAACACCTCCAAGGACTGATCGAGGGAGGATACCTACTCTACAACTCTCTGTCTCCACCACTTAATCCACCAACTACCATCATCACACACAATGCCACCTACTGCCCATTACTAGTATATTTTGTCTATGAATTGCGTGTGTAATCATGGCCGATTTGTTCTGAATGCGGGATAAAAAAAATAAATAAATAAACAGTTTTCTGGGAGAAAAACCATGCTCCCTGCGTATGAGACTGACTAATTCAGCTTCAACTGAAAAAAACCTACAAAGATTTCTCTCGTCAAGACGAGAATCGAACTTGGGCCTTTTCCAATCGAACGTATTGTCGTTCTTCTAATTAGGCTACGAAGGTAAATACTGTATTGATTAAAATATTGTATTAAAGTATTAAATAAAAATGTATATTATATCCTAGTAAGTATGATTAATAAGCCGAGAAAAATATTAGCAGTCGAGAATTTTTTTCTTTAATTTGCAGATAAAAATATGTCCAAAATTAGTTGTTTAATAAACGACGCCAATAACAAAATCATAACGGCCTCCTCTATCCAAAGCAAAGATCGCTCTCCCATATTTGATGTGAGGCATTGCAAGAAACTAGTCAAGCCATCAGCTTGTTTTCCAAGGTCAAGAGTCACGTAGTGAATATCTCTTCGCATAATCCAGGCAGTCAGTGAACTGACCATTATCTGTTCACAGAGGTGGCGCTGCAGATGGCTGATTTCGAAGCAAAATAAGTACCGTATATGTCGGCGTATAAGACGAGGCCTAAATTTTAGGCTATTTTTAGGTTTTAAGCTTATGTCGGTTGTACAAGACGACCCCCCCCCCCCCAATTTCTTCTTTCTTGTATTAATGCAGCGT
Source organism: Typopeltis vanoorti (assembly GCF_054136105.1). Taxonomy (NCBI): domain Eukaryota; kingdom Metazoa; phylum Arthropoda; class Arachnida; order Uropygi; family Thelyphonidae; genus Typopeltis; species Typopeltis vanoorti. The sequence goes on along the minus strand of NC_143549.1, from coordinate 5,474,738 downwards.
TAGGTATTATTGTTATATCAGTTATTTTTATATCTATGCATATCCGTTATTTTTTTGCATAGCACAGATTTAGTATTTACGCGAATTACCCTAATTAAAATTGATTAGCCCCAATTTTAATTAATTATTAATTTTGCATTTTTTTTTTAATTTTAGGATTATTAAAATTGTTATCATTTAAAATCATGGAACTAGCAACAAAACGAAGAAAGTATGAAGCTCGATTTAAAATAAGGGTAATTGAAATGGCAAAGCAAAGTAATAATTGTGCTGCTGCTACAAGAAAATTTGACATAACTGAGAAGCTGGTAAGAGAATGGAGAAAGAAAGAAGGGTGTATTAAAAAAAAAAAAAAATTTCCGATGGCCGCAACTGGAAAATCACGTTGCAGAAAGGGTATTCGAACAAAGGCAGGATGGTTATCTTGTTACAAGAAACATGATTTGAGCATATGCACTAAAATAGTCAAGAGTGAATCCGGATGAAAGTATAGAATTTCATGCTACCTCACAGGATGGTGTAATCGTTTTATTAACAGACAAAATCTGGTAATATGACAAAAAACGAAAAGTGATCAAAATCTACCAGCAGATCTTGACCACAAACTTACCAGTTTCCATAAGTTTATTATTCAGTTGAGACAAGAACATAAATTTCTATTGTCAAATATTGGAAATATGGATGAAACTCCTATGAGCTTTGATCTGATAAGCAATAAAACAGTGGAGTCTAAAGGTAGTAAGAATGTGCTAGTTCGAAGTACGGGTCATGAAAAAACAAGGTTTACGGTTGTGTTGTCATGTTTGGCTGATGGAATCAACTAATGATCATCTTCAAACGTAAAACTAAACCTAAGATAAAATTTCCTTGAAGTGTTTTTGTACATTTTCAAGAAAAAGGATAGATGGGCGAAAATGGATCAGGCGGTATAATGAAGAAACGCAGTTTATTAGTATGTGATATGTTTCATAGTTATTTAACTGAGAATACTAAGTCTTCTAGAAAAGAAAAAAAAGAAAAAACACAAAAATTGCTATTATACCAGGTGGTTTAACTTCTATATTGCAACCACTAGACGTCTGTTTGAACAAACCATTTAAAGATCACATGCGAGAAGAGTGGAATACACCTGGTGAAAAATCATTAAAAACGGTGGATCTATGCGCGCTGCATCACTTGATATGTTGTGCAATTTTATGATCAAAGCATGGAATAAAGTAAAGGTAGAGACTGTAATAAAATCATTTAAAAAGTGTGATATCTCTGAGATGGTACGGAAGATGATCTGTTGTGGGACACTGATGACGATGAAAACGAAATCAATTCACCGGATTTGAACTGGGATCCATGTGACGATCATTTAAACAATAACTCTGAAGAATATTTTCAACAGATAATGAAGAAAATTAACATGAAAATTTAGGTTAATTATTATTTGTTTTTTAAGACTTACATCTATTGTAATATTTTAAATAAATTATGTAACAAAAAATTAATCTGATTTGTTTATAAATACTGCCTATTTTCTTATATAACGATGTATTGTAACTACCTAAATGTTCACCAATTGACAATTGATTTATTCTTTAAGGGTGAAGCAAAATGCTTTTCATATTCCCCGCTATCTGTCGTGGTTACAGTGAGGGTAAAATTTACGAGCAGTTTGCTCGCCCTGAATGGGCATGGAGATTATGTATCGCTATAGGAGGCTAATATAGTTTTTGGTCTTCTATATTTGAATATGTCCGTTGGCTCGTATGCTGCAGCTTGTTGAACCAAATCGTTGGGATGTGTGGACGTCTTTAGAAAAAATTTGGAAGCTAAGGATTGTAGATAAGAGAGAATATAGGGAATATTTGTGTCTCTGTGGAGCTGGCTGTTTCTAACATACCACGGGGCGTTCAAAATCATTCTCAAGCACTTGTTCTGCACTCGCTGTATCTTAATAATGTTAGTATTAGAGGTGTGGCTCCAGGCTGGAGAGGCATAGATGATTATAGGACGAATCGTCATCTGGTATAGCTGCAATTTGATTCTGTTGCTGAGTTTGCTATATGTTCACCAAGAAATTAATCTTTCCTTTTTATACTCGCCGTATAAAAAGGCGACCCATGATTTCGAGGGTTTTTCTGTAGTATTTGAGAATCGTCTTATACGCCGACATATACGGTAATTCTTTCACGATTGGGTGACCTAAGTCACTTTTTTAAACTTAATTTTCGACAAGGTGGCCAGTTTGAGGAACCACCAAAAATCAAACAGTTCACTGCCCTTGATGTTTGAAGCTCTTGTTTATTATTATTATTAGCATTATCATCATCATGTCATCTTATGCTATTTGGAAGTAGTTGAAGTTTTAAAATATCACCTAAAACTCAACAATAAGTTCAAAGAGAAGGCCAGAAGTAGCACACGGATGAGACTTTTCCTCTCTCTTCTCTTTGCACTTATAAAGAGTCCTTGCCCGTATCCTTACATAAGTTATTGGAAAATGGGAACGGCAGTTTACTGTCATGAATTTGATGAAACAGAGTAAATAAAATTTAAGGAATTGAATTAGGAGCATCTTTCATGGTCTTGCATGCCCACAAGACTATCAAAATTGTGGTAAATAGGGATTCGTAAGGGAACATTCGCAAAAGGCAGCAAACGATATTTTCCTCGAACTCTGATTTTTCGAGGTAAAAAAAGAAGAAACTACTCCGTGTCTTCTGTTTTCAGACACTGAAAGAATTGAATAAGTAAAAATAATAAACGGGACCTTCACAGCGATATGGGGTTGAAAAGAGCATCGCATCCAGTGAATGTGTGTGATCTGCAGTTTCTTCATATGATTCTCATAAGCTATTAGAACCATTCTTGTCTATTGTTAGATTCGATGATTCCAAAGATTAAATGTTGAGCAACAATTATCCTCCGACGAAACTTTATAAAAACTGTACACAAGTTAAGTCATCTAAATTCTTTGCTCGCAAATATAAACACTTCTTGTGATGTCCAAATAATTCTAGTGCAGCTCAAATAATTGAGTCCTTTATCTGTAACATGATAATCTGACCATCCTGTGAAGCCCCATTTTTTCTAACAAATCACATTAACAATCTCAAAGTGCTCAGCGTTGAAGATACTGCTATCGTCATAAATATTACATATCTTTCATCATACCTTATCAAGCGGAAAGGAAAACATCGTGGTCATTTCTGAGAATTGCGCACTTGTGAAGAGAATATTCAGCTTTAGGGAAATTCGTTCAGATTCAACCGGTCATCCGCGCGGTGTGCAACACGGTAAGTAGAATCTCGATTTTTACATTTTGGGAAATAGCACATTCTTCTTCGTTCGTTCTTTCCGCAAATCAAAATTTGATTCGACATTAGTTATTTCTTTAGCCACTCTTGGTAGTATATGAGGATTTTTTTTTTTTTTTTTTTTTTTTTTGTTACGTGTTGGCTAAAAACACAAACTTAGCTAAATATTGTTCAGCGATAAGAGGAAAAAAAAAAAAAAACTACACTTTAGAAATATAACCGGAAATTTCGTATTGTAAAAATTGTAATAACTGCATAAGGATTGCATATTTTATTATAAGTTAATATTAGTTTTTTTTTACTCTTGTAATAATTTACATGTATATCTCTTTGAAGAAAACAAAAATTACACTTTCTCTGGAATCACCATAATACCCTGAATGAAGTGTTTAATCAGATCGTCACTTACTGCAAAGGTTTTCGGGAAAGAAGTCCAGATTATGAAAGATGAATTTTCGGTAACATCGCATAAACAACTAGTTCTTTATGCGATTTTCAACCTGATCCCCAGCCCAGAACACGAAGGAATCAAGCTGGAAATTATAAAGAACTAATTCTATGACTAATTCTTTATAATATATACTGCTTAAACATTAGTTCAACGGATACCAACCATAGCGTGAGGAACAAAAAAACAGCGATAGCGCCCACCTTAAGATGTAGGAGCTCCGTTCGCTGCGATGACTACAGCAATTCCACGGTGCATACTTTCCACAAGCGTACGATAAGCGATCAAGGAGAATTTTCTATTCTTTCTGTAGGCGTGTAATGAGGTCCAGGACTGTTCGCGGGGGCGGACGTCCCTTGACCTTATCCAATGCTGCATCTATGGAAAATGCATTTTCCATAGATGAAATATATAAAATAAATCCAGAACATTAATTAAACAGGAGTAATTATCTGACTCATAATCTTCTAGATTTTTCATGGGCATCAAAAAAGTCGTAGACAAACCTTTTCCGATATCAATGAAGTCTGGTTTTCCTGAAATTACCGGCGAAGTAACTAAGATTAAGACCAGTATATTAAGACTCCTGTCTGTGGTTCTTTAATAAGTTTTTCTGCATAGCAGGATGAAACACCCCACCATCTCTGTATGAGACTGGCTGAATCATTAAGTGAAATTAATGGTTCACTCTCTTATTTCACAACCAAAGTAATGAAAATAGACAGTCCTTAGCGTGTAAGCAATGATGTACGCCTGGATAATACTTGGAAAAGAGCTACACCCGAAATAAAAGGCAGCATTTTTTAAAAGCCTCTAATTGTTAAATACGCCTTAATAAATGAAAGAAATTTAAATTATATTAATTTCAGCACAGAATGCAAAGTATATCAAATCATGGAAAAAGTTTAAAACATGGACATTTTGGCCAGAGGGTGGGCTAGCTCAAAATGACCATCTGTGAAATGATGGTAAATTAATGCAGCCATAGTTGTTGAGGAGTTTTTGTGGAGTGCTTCGTGTTTTGAGCCTGGCATCAGTTAATGATGACAACTCCAAAACTAGTCCCACAGACTCGCAATGATTTCCTGAAGAAAATGGAAAGATCACCACTCGATATTACTATTCAAGACAAAACGCACGATACTTGAGTCAGAGAACTTGATATTAACAATTCTTTTCTGTCCATAGTAGACCAAAATGCATAGTAGACCAAGATCAGACTAGGGTAAGAGACAATTACCACAGCCATTAAAAGATCTAAATGGCAATGGGAAATACACACACACACACACACACACACACACACACAGCAAAAAGTAACACTTAAAATTGAACAAAGTTGATATCCGAATAGTACCCTAGAGACGGAAGGAGCTACAGGACGACCAAAAAGGCAGTGCGAAGATGAGATTAAAAAGATGGCTGGAACTCCATGGCATAAAAAAGCTCAACATAGAAATGAATGGAGGACTTTCACAGAGGCATTAATCCAGCAGTTGAAGAGAAATGGCTGATGATGATGACAGCAATTCTCATTCATGTTCAATGCATGGTCTGTTAGTTCTTACTTGCTCTATTGTAGGTGCTTATTTCTTATGTTCTTCAAGCGAGATATTAACAGTTCTTTTCTGTCCATAGTAGACCAAAATGCAGCCACAAGACACTTTATACACTCCTGAATGTGTCAAAGGCTTGATGTGTTTTTTTAAAAGTATGCATGGATTATATTTATTTACAACTCTGGTTATCTTATCAGGCATATCTTAGCTATAAGGGATAGGAATGGTTTTGCTGTCTAAAAGGAAAGAACAAAAATCTGAATATAACAGAAAAATATCTTTTTTGTATTAAACGATATTTTTTCTTGACAGAAGCTATGTAAATTGACTATTTGCGAAATGTTGATCAAGTATCTGAGAAAAAACTATTTTAATACCAACTAGTTTCACCAACTTGAGCTGTTGGCATCTTCAGGGTACAGGACTGATGATAGGAACTAAAGCTAACAAAACATGTTTTTGCGCGTACATGATTTCACTTGTTGTTTAGGAACGTTTAATAGTTGGTACTAAAGTTCATTTCTTGTGTGTTTAGAGATCTAATTAGGGTCTTCCAGATCTCGGATAAGATTAAACCTTGGTTCCTATTAAGATTTTCTACAGAACGGGCGACTGATGTGGCTTCTTTAAAAATACGAGAGCGGTAATCCTCTTCTATGTAAGGAATACAACTTTTATCCCACTCAATGGCATGGTTGGTTGTGGAAAAATGGGAAGATAAGCCCGATATATCTTGTCTGTTGTTCTTGACATATCCAATGTGTTCTCTCTGTCTTATCTCAATGCTTCTTGAAGTTTGGCCTATGTGACTTAAACCGCACGAGCATGGGATATTGTAAACTCCAGCATATTTAAAGAAAGGATGGAAGTCTTTTGGAGATCTTAAGAGTTTTCGAATTGTATTTTTAGGTTTAAAGGTCACTCTTATTCTATGTGGTTTGAGGAGTTTAGCAACCTTGTTAGAGGCTGTCTCCACGTATGGAATGACGATTGTGATAATATATATTGAGTGTCTTGTTGTTGTCTTTGTGGTGGATCAGAGAACAGAATCTTGTTAACAAGTCTCCGGGGGTAGCCATTCAAGATGAGGTTGTTGGATATCAGTGTCAATTCGCCTTGGAGATCTTTTTGATCTGTTGTAATCGGACAGCGCTCTTCTTTAGCATATGTACAATGCTGAGTTTTTGAGAAATGTGGTGGGAGGAGCTGAAGTGTAAATAACGTCCTATATTCGTGGGTTTTCTATAAACTGAGAGGTTTAAACGACCATTAGCTTGCTTCTTAATTAGGATATCCAGAAATGGTAGTTGTTTTTCTTTTTCAAGGTCCAGAGTGAATTTGGAATGGTGAAAGGAGTTGATCTTATTTAGGAATTCAAATAAGTCATCTTTTTTTGTGTTTCCACACAATGAAGATGTCATCCACATATCTCCACCATATTGTGGGTTTGGTGGTCTACTTGAGATAAAGATGCCAACAGCTCAAGTTGGTGAAACTAGTTGGTATTAAAATAGTTTTTTCTGAGATACTTGATCAACATTTCCCAAATAGTCAATTTACATAATATCTTTTCTGTTTTTGCTGTATTCTGTTTGGTTCAGTATGACAATAGCATTATCCTTACCTCTCTGATTATAAATAAAACTCCTAATGTGTGAAGAGAGCTGTTATTTATTTTATATAATGCCACTTTTAGGGGACTAAGATCTAAAACTCTTTCTGAACCTCAAGTTGAAGTGATTAATTTATCAAAATTTTGAGTCATTCTTTACCTTCAGTTCAATGACTACAGTAGTTCTAGAGAGGCTTTCTAGGACTGTAAATCCAGATCCAGTCCTGTGGAGCCAAAATAGGATGTGGTTTTTTTTTGGTCATAATTTTGGACTGTTGCCATAATTACTGATTTTCAGTTCCTTATGTTTTTTTGTGTTGTGTTGTGATGTGTGCGTGCATGCTCTGAGGATGCTGCTGTAAAATCCAGAAAAATATCAGTCAAAGTTAGATTTGGTCATAACATCAGAAAGTATCTCTGTTAAGCATATGACTGTTTTGCCACCAATTGGTAACAATGATCAGGCCATACTAATTTGGTAAATAGCTAAATATATGAATGTTTCAATTAGGATAGGACATGTCAACTACAAAGCTGAAAACTATAACAAACTCAGAAGAATAATATCTTGGGTTCCATGGTTTCAGTTACTGAATGGGAAAGATATCTGAATAAGTCCCTAGAATTCGGGGGGGGGGGGGGAGGAATGAAATTGATCTGCAATCTTATTAAACAAGAGATCCATAAGATGACGATGTGGAAGAAACATCATGAAAATAAAGGATTAGAGGAACTATGAAACAAAGTGCAGACTCCAAAAAAAAATATTACATGCTGTACAGATTACTCAGTATGGAAAGAAATTGGCTGTGCAGTCTATAGCAATCCAAAAAAATGTTATCATTATGCTGCAAGTAAAAGAAAGAATGAATGTGTAAGAATAACTTTACTGAATGCAAATGGTATGCCTGTATCAGAAGCAGATGATAAATGCACACATTGAGCCAAAATGGTCTAGCCATTTTGGCTCAACATTTCATTACCATACAGGTTGATATCCCATCTGTCCATATTGTTGAATTGTTGTCCAAGTTATACAACAGATTTTTTCCTCCTCATTCACCGTTTTTTTTCCCTCTCCATCTGATGTATTGGTAGTACTTTGCATCATGTTACATATTCATAGTTGATATGTAGGAATGGGGATCGGAATATACTTTTGACTTGGATATGTGAGTGGATGGGGGGACAGATAACAGGTCTCTAATAATAATAATAATAATTTGGCCATTAAAATAAATTTTTTTTCATTTTAATATTTTATCTCTGTATGTTATCATAATTTTTTTTTTTCTGGTGGTGTTGTGAGTCAATACCATTAAAATTAATGATATTAATTTTCAACACATAAGCCTTTCTACACATCTCCAGGACTGGAGATTTATTATTCCTTAAAACTGCTTCTGATTTCAGGTGGGGTAGAATTTTTGCAGATGATCAACTATTTGCAATAAAATAAGTGTAGTGGCATTGGTTGATGAGTCCTGGATCTTTAAAAATGGAGGAATAAAGTAATAATTATTTTTGAGCACTTTTAAGTAATTATTGTTAATTTTCTAAGCAACCCTCATCATAGAATACGTAACATATTACCTGAACTACTGTCCACCATATTTCTATTTTAATCATTAGAACAAAAAAACAACAAAAAAATAATAATAATTGGACTATTGTTCTCAGATTTGGTCCCCAGGATTTGAAGGGGATAAATTAACTGTGGAAAGGATACAAAGACAGATGACAAAGATGGTTTCAGGACTGTACAATTTTGGTTATGAGGATCAGCTGAGGGAATGTGGACTGCAGAGTTTGGTGGATAGAAGAAGGAGAGGTGATATGATTGAGACTTTTAAACTGTTGAGAGGTGGTTACAGGGTTGACACTGGGGAGTTCTTTCGCTTGGTTGAACAGCAGGAGGGAGTGATGACAAGAGGCCATCCCTGGAAGTTACGAAAGGAAACTGTGAGCAAGAGGGTGAGGAGTGGTTTCTTTGCATGGAGGGTGGTTGAACCATGGAATGCATTGCCTGATAGAGTAGTGAGAGCAAGAACGGTCAATGAGTTTAAGGAGTGGTACGATAGACTTTGTGTTTCTTAAGGGGGACCTCCCCTCGATGAGTCTTGACAGACTTTATGTTCTTAGGAAGGACCTCCTACGATGAGTCTTGTGACTCCATGGAGGCCTGAATAATAATAATAATAAAAGCATCAAACAAAGCCAAAAGACAAGGGCAATTTAATAATATCCTGGGCAATGTTCCAAAATTTCATGAAGTTTTATGAATGAAAAACCATCCCAAAATTTTGGAAGCACTCATCCCCAGAACTTCAACCCAACAGTCAAGACCGCCCATTTTTTTAGCTCATGGGGAGGGATTTAGAATTTTAGGCTGCTAACTTTGGTTGTCATGACCAAACAGAAAGACGTATGTATTGGCAGTACATGACAATTTATTAACAGTATTAATTCACAATATAGAAGAAGAAAATAATTATTATTTATTTCACTTATTTGCTAATATTTCACTGGCATTATATCCAGCATCTTCAGAGCACAAACACAGTTTGTCACAACACATGAAATTGCAACAATCTGGTATAACAGTGGGACTAGTTTAAAAAATTGTAACATTGTCTGTTACAATTTTTGTTACAAAAAAGAACTGTAAAATTGTAACATTGTCTGTTACAAAAAGGAACTAAAATTTTAACCATCTATTGCTGGATAAAGATAAATTGCTGATAAAGATAAAATGTACTGTGAAAAACAACCTGTTTTTGTGCTCTGAAGATGCTGGATATAATGCCACTGAAATATTAGCAAATAAGTGAAATAAATAATTATTTTTTATGATTATGTTTGAGAAAAAAATAATTATGTACAGTAGCTGCTAATAATTTGCTGGATTTCCACCCAGCAGAGCACCAACTGCAATAAAATAAATATGGCTGCACAAATTGACCCCCCCCCACCAAAAAAAAAAAAAAAAACTGGAAGACAGCCACATTTTATCTAACATTATAGGGTGCCAAAATAGAATGTTGCTCCTTTTTTTTTTTTTTCATTATTCAGGACCTCCATAGAATCAACGCATCGTGGAAGGCCCATCTTAAACAAAGTTGATCATACTTTGACCACTCCTTAAACTCATTCATTGTTTGTAATCTCCCTACCACATCAGACAATGAATTCCACAGTTCAACCACCCTCCATGTAAAACAGACTTCTCGCTCTCTTACTCACTACTTCCATTTACAAGTTCCAGGTATATCAGCTATGGGTGCCTACGGGGGACATATCACGGAGGTGATATGTCCCCATAGGCACTCATTGTTCTTGCTTCCCTTCTCTGTTCTACTATACAAAAGATTTCCCCAGTGTCAATTCTGAAACTTTCTCTCAACAGTTTAAATGTCTTAATCATATCACTTCTATCATATCCATCAAACTGTAATATGCACAAGTCTATCAGGTACAGACAGTCTCTCAGTCGATCCTCCTAACCAACATTTTACAGTCTTGATACCGTTTTCATTATCCACTTCTACACCTTCTCTAAGGTTCATTTATCCCCATCAAATTCCAATGGTCTAATCAGGGTCTAATACATTTCTATCTCTGTTGGTCAGTGTCCTGGAGATTGCAGCAATCCTCTGAATTATCTTCATAACCTTTGTGATATATCCTCCTGAACTTCAAGTCTCTATCAATCATCACTCCAAGATCCCTTGCCTCATCCACTCTCTCTCTCTCTCTAGTACAGATCGACCAACAGTGAATGCAGTCTCCCATCGATAGGTCCTAAACTTCAAGACCTTTTTAGTCGCATTATACTGACATCCATGATCATTTGTCCATCTTTTGAGCTTATTTAAATCCTCCTGAAAGGCAGCCACATTAGCACCATTACTAATAACACTTCTCATATCCACATCATCTGAAAACAACTGAATATTTCCCTGCAATCTGCTGACAGTGTCATTGATATAAAGGTTAAAGAGTACAGGTTCCAATACTGTGTCCTGTGGAACCTGTGCAATACAAAAATACTTGTGATCTTCTCCTTCCTTGACACTACTCCCTTGTACACAACTCTCTGATATCTATCAGACAGCCAATCCCCAATATTCTTCACTAACCCATTATCTAAACCCATATTTCTGTAACTTGTATATCAGCTTATCATGATAAGTTTAATAGAGTGAAACAGCACTAGGAAATGATTAAAAGTAGTATTTAATGCTTCCAATATTTCATCTCAGTTACAGATTCAGACTGACCTTGCAGATCATGCTTTGAATACAGCTCACAGAATCAACTGGAAAAAGACCATCATGCTCCATCACAGTAAATTCAGAAGAGAAAGACTGTTTTAGAATCTACAGTTGCTCTTAAAAATCAGCCTAATTTAAATAAATATGGTTGTATAAAACTTTCCAAAATTTTGGAAACACTAATACTTCAAGATCCCAGTTTACATCCTAGGCTGCTGACTGGTGTTCATAGAGGGTGTCCCACCTAATTAGGACTAGTCTTTCTTCCACGTTTCAGTTAGTTTTGTACTGACTTTGTGTGTGTTACAAGTCTCATTTTGTACTCCCTGACAATGTATCTGTACCTGAGACGAAATATTGGAAGCATGAAATCGTAACTAGGAAAAGATTAACTTTTAATCTTTTCCTAGTGCTGTTTCATTCCGTTAAACTTTTATCATGAATTTTTCCCATCAAATGCTCTTGTTACTTTATTAAATTAATAAAACAAGAGTACCCCTTAACATATCCATGTGGATCTGTGTGGATTTGTCTGCCCAGTGCTGTATATCTAGATTTGGAGAAACTTCTCTCACTAGTTTCTCCAAAGTTTGAACAACTACAGAAGAAATAAACTGATCTATAGATCATCACTTTCATTCTACCCTTATGTAATGGCACTATCTTACCCTCCTTCCATTCCTTAGACTGATGTTTTGCTCTGTTCAACTCTGTTTCAAAGTCATATAAAATACTTCTCATCACATCCTTGACAGGCTATAAAGCCATGTTTTTCCAAACATACATTATTATGTTCTTCTACCCCTCTGCAATGAGGAGGTGAGAAGAAAAAATAGTATGTATATGTGTCTCAGAAAAAGAAAGATTAAAACATATATACACATTAGAGAAACACTACACCTCTATTAGTGGAGAGTTGGGAGATTTTTTTTGGAAATACCAGCTCAGGAGCAATGGTTCCTAAGCTGATGCTTCCATCAAGTACATCTCCATTCCTTTTAGTTGACTATTACTTTTGCTCATGCAAAAAGAGAGACAATAGTTGATTAATCTCAAGAAGAAAAAAATTGTTCCTTTCAAATTTGTCAGATACCATACATTCAACTCTTATTTGTTGTTGGGTATAGCAGAGGAACATGTGTACTACAAACCAAATAAACATATTCATTCCAACATACTAATATTACTAAATACCAATAAATAAAGTTTCATCAAGGAAATATTTTATAATTTCCATCATCAACATGAAAAATGTTTTGAACATAATGGTACAGACTGCAAACTAGTTTTTGCATAATAAGTTGCTCTACATTTCCCATGCATCTGATGGGAATGTAGCTATTGAAATATATTTCAATAGCTACATTTCAATAGTATTCTGATATATTGAAATATTATCAATAGTATATTTCAATAGTATTCAAATATTTCAAAATCAGAATATTTCAATAGTATTCTGATACTATTGAAATATTATTTCAATAGTATCAGAATATAATTTCAGTTTAGTGGACACTTTGCAGCCATGATGTGCTTACACATTATTCAAAACATGGATGCAAAGTGTCCACTAAACTGAAATTATATTCTGATTAATAACATAGATACAAAGCATAAAATTGCTGATAATTTCATCCATAATAGATAGTTGGGTGGGCAAATGCAATACCATCATGGAATGGGAGGGGGTTAATTTAAAAGTAAAGTTAACATTTGTATATAACTACAAAGTTTGGTGTGTAGGAGGAAGAGGACATATGAAAGATGTTTAAGGTGGCAAAAGAATTTTACTGAATTAGTAAGAAGAGATTATACATAGAAGAAGAGGAGAACCCTGGAAATTGTGTAAAGGTATGGCGAAGACAGGAGCAATGGATTCTTTATATGGAGAGTGGTGGTCAAGTGAAATTTACTGTCAGAATGTAAAGTGAATACTACAAGTGTGAAGCTCTAATATCACATATGTTGTTTATGATTTAATGTAGCACTGATCACTAACTGATTCTTCTCACAAATGCAAACTAAGTGCTTCAGTTTCCCCATTTCAACTTTTCCATCTTCATAAACTTTATTTTGTTAAATCTGATCCTTTCTGACCATAAAAATCGAATGACAGTAAGTCACCAGTAGCACAACTGTAAAACAGCAATGGCATGCTTTCCCCCTCCAAGTGTACAACACAATAAGCACCTCTATCCTCCACCCCCTCTAATGTACAGTGTGGGTGACCCCCCTTGAAGGGCAGGCCAAACATACTGCAGAGCTCTAGTCTTGCCCATTGCACCCTTGACAGTGGGGATGGAGACTGGAGCTCCAGAGTAAAGCAGTTATGCATACGACTGTCAAATAATGTATGGAACGAAAACTGGTGATCATGTTTAGGTGGCTTCCAGATCACAATGGCCCATAAGCTTGCTGCCATCTATAGAGAGATTTTTCTTAAAGAGAGAGGCTGTGTAGTAAATGGTGGAGGTAGGGAATATTGAGGCCACATTATGGCATGGAGATAAATGCTGTCTGTAAGAGTAACTCCTACCACTGACTATTTCATTTTTTCTCTTCTTCACCTATTAACCATTATCATAGCAATAAACTCATATATAATGTCACTGCAGTTAAAAGAAAAAGAACTTCTCTCAACCTGCTCAAATTTTGAAAACAAAAAACTTTACAAAAAAACTGCCCATTCATTCCACCAATATTCATCACGAACACCAAAACTTAAATGATGTGCCACATCACATACAGAACTGGTGATTAGTTTACGGAATTAACAACGCATATAAAGTATATTAATTAAAGGTAACTTTAACGAATAACTTCTATATTTCGGCAACGTCACATTGCCATCTTCAGGAACATAAAGATATGGTATGTGCACACAGGCACTAACACAAAGCAAATGAGGAAGAAAGCAAGAAACTAATATTGTTCCTAAAGTCCTAATGATGCCCTCTGGCGGGCTAATTTGGTAGTCTCGGCAGTTGGGCTGAAGTTCTCATAATGTAAGTCTCCCAAACTTGGGGTAGTTTCATGCACCCAAATTTGTTGAGGTTAGGAACGTTTTTTAGAGCTGCTGAAGATTCTTTGAATAATCTTTCGTATTTAAACTTGCTGCGATGAATTATTTTTGTTTTCTTCCAACGAATTTTATGGTGGGTATCTAAGGCATGGTCTGCCAGCCCAGAGTGGCTGTACTGGTGGAACCGGATGTAGTCTTGGTGTTCTGAAATCCTGATATTTGTTGTTCTGCCTGTTTGGCCAAAGTAGGACAATTTGCAGCTGCAAGGGACCTGGTATACACCAGGTAGGTCTAGGGGAAGTGGTTGGTCTTTGGTAGAGCGGATAAGGGATGCCAACTTTTTATATGGTCTGTAACAGGAAATAAGGTCATATTTTTTGAGGATATTGGTTATTTTCTCAGAGGTGCCCTGGATGTAGGGGATGGTGATAGACTTGGTGTAATCTTTATTGTGGAGGGGGGAGGGGGGTTGTGGTTTACTGGTTTTAGTATTTTTTGGATTTTTTGGGGGTTATAGCCATTGGCTAAGAAAGTGTTGAGGATGTGGTTTAGTTCAGTAGTTAGGGCCTTGTCATCTGAGCAGATTAATTTTGCCCTGTTATATAGTGTTTTTATAACCCCATATTGTTGTGAGGGGGGATGGTGGGACTGCTGGTGAATGTATCTGCCAGTATGGGTGGGTTTTCTGTGAACAGAGAAAACCAAAGATCCATCAAGCTGGCAGGTGATTAAAGTGTCTAGGAAGGGGAGAGTGTTGTTTTCCTCTTTTTCTAAGGTGAACTGGACTCTGGGGTGTTGGTTGTTTAAGTGTGTTAGGAAGGAGTGGAGTGTGTCTGAGCCATGTGGCCAAATAGCAAACACATCATCCACATAACAAAGCCAAATAGTGGGTTTTTGTAGGGCGGAGTTTAAGGCTTTCTCTTCAAATGTCTCCATAAAGAAATTGGCCAAGGGTGGGGAAAGCGGTGAACCCATGGCTGTAGCCTTTATCTGTTTGTAGAACTTTCCTTGCCAAACGAAATAGCCCGAGTTCATTGTGAACTGAAATAGGGCTGAGATATCGGGAGGAAACTTGGCTTGGATGAGCTCTAGGGTTTCTTTGAGTGGGACATTAGTGAATAGGGAGAAGACGTCAAAACTGACCATTATGTCAGTGTGTGGGAGTGTGAGATTTTCTATACTGGCTTTAAAGTGGGCTGAGTTTTTTTATGTGTGATGGTGTGTTGCCAGTGTAGTGTGTGAGCGTTTTGGCTAAATGTTTGGCTAATTTATATGTTGGGGAATCAATGCCATCCACTATGGGACGCAATGGCACATTTTGTTTATGTATTTTTGGGAGTCCATATAATTGGGGGGGGGGGTCTAGAGTTATAAGGTTTTAGTTTGTTGGTGACTTCCACAGGCCAAGAAGTGACCTTCTTAAGGAGTCTGTGGAGAGTTCTAATCTGAGAGCTGGTCGGATTATATTCAATGGGGAGGTAAGTCGTACGGTCTAGTACTAAAGCAGTTAGCTTACCTTTGTAGTCTTTTTGATTGAGCACTACAGTGGCATTTTCGTTTGGCAAGGAAAGTTCTACAAACAGATAGAGGGTACAGCCATGGGTTCACCGCTTTCCCCACCCTTGGCCAATTTCTTTATGGAGACATTTGAAGAGAAAGCCTTAAACTCCGCCCCACAAAAACCCACTATTTGGCTTCGTTATGTGGATGATGTGTTTGCTATTTGGCCACATGGCTCAGACACACTCCACTCCTTCCTAACACACTTAAACAACCAACACCCCAGAGTCCAGTTCACCTTAGAAAAAGAGGAAAACAACACCCTCCCCTTCCTAGACACTTTAATCACCCGCCAGCTTGATGGATCTTTGGTTTTCTCTGTTCACAGAAAACCCACCCATACTTGCAGATACATTCACCAGCAGTCCCACCATCCCCCTCACAACAATATGGGATTATAAAAACAGTATATAACAGGGCAAAATTAATCTGCTCAGATGACAAGGCCCTAACTACTGAACTAAACCACATCCTCAACACTTTCTTAGCCAATGGCTATAACCCCAAAAAAATCCAAAAAATACTAAAACCAGTAAACCACAACCCCCCTCCCCCCTCCACAATAAAGATTACACCAAGTCTATCACCATCCCCTACATCCAGGGCACCTCTGAGAAAATAACCAATATCCTCAAAAATATGACCTTACTTCCTGTTACAGACCATATAAAAAGTTGGCATCCCTTATCCGCTCTACCAAAGACCAACCACTTCCCCTAGACCTACCTGGTGTATACCAGGTCCCTTGCAGCTGCAAATTGTCCTACTTTGGCCAAACAGGCAGAACAACAAATATCAGGATTTCAGAACACCAAGACTACATCCAGTTCCACCAGTACAGCCGCTCTGGGCTGGCAGACCATGCCTTAGATACCCACCATAAAATTTGTTGGAAGAAAACAAAAATAATTCATCGCAGCAAGTTTAAATATGAAAGATTATTCAAAGAATCTTCAGCAGCTCTAAAAAACGTTCCTAACCTCAACAAATTTGGGTGCATGAAACTACCCCAAATTTGGGAGACTTACATTATGAGAACTTCAGCCCAACTGCCAAGACTACCAAATTAGCCCGCCAGAGGGCACCATTAGGACTTTAGGAACAATATTAGTTTCTTGCTTTCTTCCTCATTTGCTTTGTGTTAGTGCCTGCGTTCACATACCATATCTTTATGTTCCTGAAGATGGCAATGTGACGTTGCCGAAATATAGAAGTTATTCATTAAAGTTACCTTTAATTAATATACTTTATATGCGTTGTTAATTCCATAAACTAATCACCAGTTATGTCTGACCAACGTATAAGCCTTGCTACTAGAAACATCACATACAGGCATCCAAATACGATCTGATTTTTGACTGAACTTCAAATTACTGCCACAATACAACACAACCACAGTCCATACTAATTGTCCAAACTAAACTCCATTTGATTCCCTCTGTCTTAAAAGAAGCACTTGTGCTTTTGTGTCATCTGATATTCATTGCAAGGGTATATGTGTTGGGTGAGAATTATCTAAACTTGAATCACATATTTTTAATCTTCAATGAGTTAAGATTTCTTTATCTTATCATGCATCCATCTGACATTTCTATTGCTCTCCAAATTCTGAAAATCAATCTGACCTCTCTGAATTCTTATCCTTAAAAATTTTGATTTCTTTCAATCCAATTACCCTAACATTGAAGTCAGCTTTCTTGGTGATTTCATGTCCATAATTCTAATCATCTCTCCTTTTTCCATCACTGACTAAGCTAGAAAAAATGCTGAACTAAAGCAATTGTTCATCTATCCAACCAGAACAATTGACATGCTCTCCATTCACCTAACATCCTGAATCTTTTTAACCAGATCTCATTCCAGGGTATATGATCACATCTCTGCTTGGTAACCAAGGTCATAACCTCATAAAAGTTTAATCTCAAGTGAACCACTCTTCAGTCAGCTCCTTGCACTACAACAACACCAAATCAGAAGGTCTCCATTAATTTTATTCCACCTCTTTTCCATAATCAGATTACTATATCCTTTCTCAGCTCCTGATATGTAGTGTAACTGGTGTAATTCAGATTATCCATGTTGGAATGAGAATCTTCTTTCCCACTCTGTTCAAAATGTTTAACCATCATCTAAGACAGGGCTAGGGCTGTCCAACCTTAGGTAATCTGAGGGTCGCATTAAAATAAAAAAAAAGATTTATCCCAGGGCCAGCATGCATGTTGGAACAAAACAGTGTAAGAACGCTTCTCTGACACATCTAATATTTGAAAAACACATGGGTATATAGTGATGTAAAAACACCAAATAAAATTACCAACATTGAGATTATCTATTAGTGATAGAATTAAAATATCTAATATGCATTCAATTCAAATGTTATTTTATTTTTACGCAGGTGAAAATCAAAACCCACAAGTGGGCGGCACAAAATCGCACTGCGGGCTGCGTGCGGCCCAGAGACAGTGCTTTGGATAGCCCTGATCTAAGGTATAGTTTTCAAAATGATGTACCAGGATGTTCCCAATGAAAAAACCACATGATAAGCGACTTGAGAAACAAATTCCAGCCACAGTCCAATGAAGTCTGCAACACTTAAAAACAATCAGATGGTACCAGGTCTCAATATGAAAGGGCTAAAGATAGAAAACTCTCAACACTAACTGTGCACTAACATTTCAGGATCTTAGAGTGAATGGTAGACAGTGGACTGAAGTTCCAAGGGCACATAGCAAGTGTTGCAAAGCATACTGCTACTGTGATAAAAAGTACAATCACATGTGGGGATAAGGAGGTAGTGGTGCATCTATATAAGGCATTGGTCTGACCACACATGCATTACTGTGTTCAAATTCCGTTGCCTAGTTGTCATTAAGACAAATAATCACGTCACCATCAATATGGATAAAATACATCACTCCTCTACACTTCGTATCCATCATATATTTCAATGGTATTACAATTGTAATATGCACTTTGCATCCATGGTAACCTGGACATATACACGTCTTGGCCAGTTGGGTGGTTAAATCGTGTTATATTTGTCAAATAATTACGTGCAAACTTACGATTAGTAATGAAATTATTTTTCTAAATGTGCATTTTGGGGAAGCTTTTCTTGTCGTTGTTTTGTCATATGCGTGATATTTATAAACGGAACAGAAACTAACATTTCTTGAGAGAAAGAGAATGCTGTGCTAAAATAAAGGCTGAGAACCATTCAAATAACGAAATATTCCTTATAGACATTTTCCAGCATAGAAATTTATATTTATAGCATAGATTTTCAAATATTTAAATATTTGAAAAAGAAAATCTTTCTTCTTATTTTCCTAGTAGGCCCATGCGTTCAGTTAATTCACGGCAACCAACTTTATTCCATTCTGTACATAAAATATTACTTATTCAAGTATTCTCTGGCTGGTTAATAGTAGGAAAATCCTGAACATTTGGTTAATAAAGCCTCTCCTCTTACATTCTTACAATACTGCCCAACTGACTATTTTTTGGACAGTGTTACTCATTCTATGCAGTCTTCAGTTCATTAGAACGTAACTAGGATTGGCTTGGAAAATCTCTGTAATCCCATCATATTACTTCCACCAAACTGCAATCTATATTCCCTCACCATCTCTGCATATCCAACAAAGTCCAGATATTACCTTGTCATTTATTTCTGTAAGCTCTTCAGTGTTTCCACATCACAATGAAAACTAGGTGACCACAGCTGAGCCCAGTAATGATCAACGCCTTATACAGTGACACTGCATCTTTATCCTTATTTGCAAATACAGTAGTTCCCCCCCCCCCCTTAGTGTGTTTGCTTTCCACAATTTCAGGTACCCATAGTCACCCTCGGTCTCAAAATATTAAATGGAAAATTCGAGAAATAAACAATTCATAAGTTTTAAATTACATGCCATTCTGAGTAGCATGATGAAATCTCACTCCATTCTGGCCAGGATGTGAATCATCCCTTTGTCCAGCATATCGATGCTGTACTGTATACACCACCTGCTTGTTTGTCACTTAGTAGCTGCCTCAGTTATCAGATCGACTGTCACAGTATCGCAGTGGTTGTGTTTAAGTAAGCCTTATTTTACTTAATAATGGCCCCAGAGCACAAGAGTGATGTTGGCTTCGGATATGCCAAAGAGAAGCTATAAAGTGTTTCCTTTTAAGTGAAAAGGTGAAAGTTCTCGACTTCATAAGGAAAGAAAAAAAACATATGCTGAGGTTGCTAAGATTCCATTCACATAACTTTTATTACAGTATATTGCTTTAATCGTTCTATTTTATTATTAGTTATTGCTGTTAATCTCTTATTATGCCTAATTTATAAATTAAACTTCATCACAGATATGTATGTATAGGAAAAAAAAAACATAGTAATATATAGGGTTTGGTACTATCTGCAGTTTCAAGTATTCATGGGGAGTTTTGGAAAGTATACCCCGCAGATAACGGGGAAAACTACTGTATTCCTTATCACAGCATATACAATATGTAGTCATTGTAAAACACCCTCTGAAGTATCACCATTAACTCCAGATCCCAAACACTTCCTGAAGCAGTTCTGCCAATACAGTATACAACCTTGATTGACTGCAACATCAAGTGATACCACAGATTATGATCTTTTTAAAACTACTCAAAAAAGAAAACATAAAAAGAACGATTCTCCAGGACACGACTCACCACTGGTATTCAGCAGAAAAACCACGAGCAACCATCAGCTCCAAGTTTAATTGCTGTGTCACTATGATCTCTCGCCTCAAGACTGGCCACACAAGATCAATCAAGTTTAGCAATGGCATAAAAGTCTTCCCCATCTGCAAAATCAAGGAAGCATCACCAATGCACTTACTAAATTGTATGAATAGTTCTAAATGTGAATTTTATAACAACCCAGAAAAGATGCTGTATAAAATACATGAATTTGACCTCTATGATCTGGTGTGATAATACCTTGGGATAATTAAAAAAAAAAAAAAAAAAAAATAGTGCTCTAAAGTTCAGCATCATCTTCTTCCCATCATTAGCGAAAAAATTGAAGATCTCCAGTCATTCTACATGATATATTATCAACATATAAATTAAACAGAATCCCGGAGCACATTACTGGTCACCTTCCTTTTATGAGACGCTGCCTCTCAGACATAACTTACTGGTATTGTTCAGATTTAAAATAATACTATCTTCTGCAGCTTGTACATCAATTTGTCATGTGATAATTTATCAAGTGCCTTTTGCATATGAAATCTCTCTTTTTCTTATCCAACAAACTCATCACCTTATCATAAAATGCAAATAAAATGATAAAACAAGAGCTATTCTTCACAAACCCATACTGACCATCATAAGATTCTCTATGTCCATTAACCCAACCCTGTATTCTACCCTAATTAATTTCTCCAATACCTTGAACACAGCTGCAGATACACAAACTGGTCTATAACTGAAACTTTTATCCCAGAAGCATTCTGTGAAGTAGTACTATTCTGCATTATTTCCACTATTTAGGAATCTTTCCACTGCAAGATGTTACATAACCAGATCAAGGGCTTAGCTAACCATTTCACACATTCCTCAAAAAACGCATGGTGATGTCATTCATTCCCACAGCCTTATTTAGCATCAAGCTCAATCAACCATTTCATACACCTCTGGTTTGGGAAGAGGAATAAGGGAGGAATCACAGGTGAAAACCTGTAATTCCCTTATTTGCCTCTCTTCCCAATTATTTAAATTAAGGGGATATTAAATCCCACATTGTTTTAAAACCGAATAAGAAACTCAAAGATTGGAATCAAAGAGTTTCATGCCGAATATAGTAACTATAAACGTATCAGCGACTACTAGCGTAAGCTAAAGTACGTAGTTCAAGTACGTAGTACAAACTAGGGCAACTCGTTGCAAAGGTGGAGAAAGTTCTGATCACTATTCTTAGTATTTTCCATAATATAAAACCCATCTCCTAGGAGATGTATGATGTTATACATTATGGTGGGAGGTCACTACCCAGACCGGTTTCGATCTTTATTGAGATCTCATCAGTGAGTGGCTAGACCAAAGTATAATACTAAGGGTATAGCGAAAAGAACTTATATACTCTGCTATACGAGTTGTCAAAAAGGTGCACCCATAAATTATTTAAAGTAAAGCGCCAATAGGCTTCATTTCGGCAATGTAAAACATTATTTAAATTAAAGGGATATAAAATCCCACATTGTTTTAAAACCGAATAAGAAACTCAAAGATCGGAACCAAAGAGTTTCATGCCGAATATAGTAACTATAAACGTATCAGGACACTTGGCAGTTTGTTGTCAAAACCAGGTGCACTAAGTAGCCACAGCGCGCTCTCTGTGCCGGTTGGCACGCTATTTAAAAAATTCAGTCTTTTTCTGAACACCCCTAGTATATCTAAAATACTTTTGATAGTTATTAAAATATCCTTATTCCCATTCAACTGTAACTTAACAAAATGAATAGATTTGGTAGTAGTTACATGCACTATCAAGATATAAATATAACTTTTAGTAATTTGTTGGAACCATGCTGTTTTCCACTCCAGATGAACTTCGCTCTCTTTCATTGGGGGGGGGGGGGGTTGGCACACTAATCATTCCTTACCAAAGTCTTGGTTCTTCATAAATGTGCCACATCAGTTAACTAATGGCCCAATCCCAGTTTGATTTTTTTTTTTTTTGTAATTAGGATAATCCCATGCAGATAATATTAGTCCTCTGGCTTACATTTCCCCCCCCCCCCCAATTCTGGAACTCATGATATTGGTAAACATCCTCCAACATTCGCAAAATAACTTTATATCCACCCATTCATCTTTCTTTCTTTCTGTGCATGTCACTCTTTTTATCATCTCCAAATCAGCATAACTGTACCCAATTAAGATACCAAGTCTACTGATCCTGATAGCATTTAAATGTTTCGAAAACTTGTACTCAACAGTTGACTGCTGTTTAGTGTTGCTTTCTTATAATCTCCTATTTATATTGGATTCTGCAGCTTGGATATTACTGAACAGATCTATTCTTAACAAGAGCAATAAAGCTTAATCATTAAGCTACCATACTACTTATTTATCACTAGGTTAGACTATAATAGATTTAGTTTAATCCTTTATCCCAGTGAGAGCAAACAAAGTTTGCGCCTGAAAATATCTTCAGGACTAAATATAGTGTTGTACTATCTTATCCAGTAAGTAGTGCAACACCAAGGCAACTCGTGGCAAAGGTGGAGCAAGCTACCAGGCACTTCTAACCCAGTATCTCCCATAATGCAAAACACATTTCCTATGTGGATATGTATACTGTTATGCATTAAAGGGATTGGCCATCTACCCAGACTAGTTTCGACCTTTATTGAGGTCTCTTCAGTGGGAGCCAGGCCCAGAGCTGGAGATACCAGGCAGAAGCAGTAGCAAGTCATCTGTGCCTATGGGAGTTGCCAAAAGGTTTATCACCTTTTTTTAAAAATTACTCTGGATTTAGAGAAAGATGTTGAAAATTTATTTCTTCTAACCTAGTGATAAATAAATTTTCAACATCTTTCTCTAAATCCAGAGTAATTTTTAAAAAAAGGTGATAAACCTTTTGGCAACTCCCATAGGCACAGATGACTTGCTACTGCTTCTGCCTGGTATCTCCAGCTCTGGGCCTGGCTCCCACTGAAGAGACCTCAATAAAGGTCGAAACTAGTCTGGGTAGATGGCCAATCCCTTTAATGCATAACAGTATACATATCCACATAGGAAATGTGTTTTGCATTATGGGAGATACTGGGTTAGAAGTGCCTGGTAGCTTGCTCCACCTTTGCCACGAGTTGCCTTGGTGTTGCACTACTTACTGGATAAGATAGTACAACACTATATTTAGTCCTGAAGATATTTTCAGGCGCAAACTTTGTTTGCTCTCACTGGGATAAAGGATTAAACTAAATCTATTATACCATACTACTTACTTCAATCATTCCTAAAATAATTGGGGGAAATTCATTAGTGGTCTATTATTATGCTACATCAAACCTTTCAACAAACAAAACACCTCATGGACTCATTTCTAGTGAGCAAGGGAGTGCCAAACCTGAGGTGCCTAATGCTGAACTAAACCTTACTTCACATAATATACATATTATATACAGATAGACTGGACTCTACTATTCTCTCTTAAATCCATTTGTGTAGCTCTGCTCTTAATATAAAATTTAATAAACACTACTGAGAAACTGAGAATTTCTATTAATATTAAATAGTATTAATAATAGAAAATTATGTATGTGTCATTGTCAGCTGTTGGACTTGACTGGGACAAACAAGACTAGAAGAATTATTAGAAGCAAATAATATGGGCTATCAAAAAACGAGACTTTGTGGTTATGAGACCATACGTTTTTTTAATTAATACATATATTAGTATAATCCCGCCTACTAGTTTCGCTAGCGACTGTCTAGCTTTGTCAAGGCTCGAACAGTACACAAAAAAATATGAGAGAATACAGAAACGTTGCTAACTGTTAGACAGTTATTTGAACATATGCATCAAAATGCATGCATGTGTTGAGAAGCTTCAGTCAGTATCATGGATACGTGTTGTATGCACATGAGGTTACATGATTTTTCGTGTATTGTAGTTCCGTTAAACTGAGTGAGTTGATTAAGTTTTTCCATATATCTTTCAGTGTGGCATCCTAATTTCTGCTGAGGTTGTTACCCGTTCTTAATACCACTGTTGCTTCGTTGAAAATTCTGTAACCATAATCATCAACTAAATACGGCATAGAGCTATTTTCCCATTCAATTGCATGGCTGGAAGTAGAAAAGTGATATTCTAAGCCTGAGGAGACCGTCCGGTTGTGATTGACATCCCCAACATGCTCCTTCTGTCTGATTTCCAGGCTTCTTGAAGTTTGCCCAATATATGAAAGACTGCACATACATGGAATTCTATAAATACCTGGATATTTGAAATATGGTACGCTGTCTTTAGGAGATCTTAATACTTGTCTGATGGTAGTAGTTGGCTTAAATACCACTCTGATGTTGTGAGATTTTAACGTCACTGATCTTGAAGAGACTGAATCAACATAAGGGATGACTACTGTTGAAGCGTACTGGGCGACTGTTCCTTGTTGTTGGAGGTTGTCTTTATAAAGGAATTTGTTGATGATGTTTGTAGAAAAACCATTCTGCGATAGTGTTATAGCAATTTGAGAAAGTTCTGCCTGTACCTCTTCTTCGTCTGAAATAAACTGTTTGGTTCTGTTCCGTAACATGTGAATGATGCTACCATCATAGATCACAAAAACACATGTTACGGAACTACTACCATCAGACAAGTATTAAGATCTCCTAAAGACAGTGTACCATATTTCAAATATCCAGGTGTTTATAGAATTCCATGTACGTGCGGTCTTTCATATATTGGGCAAACTTCAAGAAGCCTGGAAATCAGACAGAAGGAGCATGTTGGGGATGTCAATCACAACAGGACAGTCTCCTCAGGCTACAGAATTTTTAAGGAAGCAGCAGTGGTATTAAGAACAGGTAACAACCTCAACAGAAATCAGGGTGCCACGCTGAAAGATATATGGAAAAACGTAATCAACTCACTCAGTTTAACGGAACTACAATACACGAAAAATCATGTAACCTCGTGTGCATACAACACGTATCCATGATACTGACTGAAGCTTCTCAACACATGCACGCATATGCTCAAACTTAACTACCTAACAGTTAGCAACTAGTAGGCGGGATTATACTAATATATGTATTAATTAAAAACCTATGGTCTCATAACCACAAAAAGTCTCGTTTTTTTAAGTATTTTATAACCAAATATGTATAATTTAAATATGGGCTATCATCAGATTGAATGAAATGTGAACTAAGTGAAAAATCTTGTGAAAGGAGTGTGGATCTAAAGAATGGACATTTACTCTATAATTATGGTGATAATCCATGATACAGAGAAGGAATCAGTTTCCTAATTATACTTGGTAACAATGAACTGACAGTTCCATACCATTGCCTACGCATACAATCTATTCACATCTTCCTGTAAGGCCAAAACATCTACTGCTTGATTCTCCACTCTCCCCAGTTTTGTATGATTTGCAAACAGTTGTATATCACCAGTTAAACCAATCCCAATATCATTAATATAAAAATGAAATAATGGTCCCAAATCTGACCTGTGTGGCACATCACTAGTAACTTTCCTCTTTTGAGATAGTGCCCTACTCCATACACAACTTACTGATACCTATCTGACAATCATTCACCTGTCTCACTCATCAGTCTATCATCCAATTCCATCTGCTTCAGTTTGATGACCAACTTGTGGTATGGCAATCTATCAAAAGCCTTTGGAAAAGCTAAGTATATCTGTATATGCATCTTCCTTGTCCAATACATTCATCATCTTGTTATAGTACATAAGCAAGTTTGTAAAACATTACCTACTTTTAACAAACCTATGGTGACAAGCACAAAGAATACCACTGTTATCAACCCATTTTTGTATCCTATCTTTCACCAACTTCTTCAATTCCTTAATTACAACTCCAGATATGTAGATTGGTCTATAATTTGTTGCCTTAGCATCACCTTTGTGAAGTGGACAATTTTGCCTTCTTTCCACTCCTTTGGGACTAGTGCTGTTGCAAGACCCCTGTTAAACAGATATTTCAAGATGATGCTAACTCCTTGGAACATTCCCTGAAGATATATGGTGATATGTCAAATCCTACTGTCTTACTGACATCTAGCTTACTTAACACCTCATATACCCCTTGCTCGGTCACCATTAAAACTTCTATCATTTCATTTCATTTTCTACACTTGCACTTCTGATTTCAAACTGAGGATAAAATACTCTGATGAACTGCTCAATGAACAATATGTCCTCTGCAACAGTCCCAATCTCCCATTTGCATTGATTAACAGCATCTTACCATAATCATTCTTCCTTCTACAGGTCGCATTAAAAAAAAAAAAAAAAAAAAAAAAACTTAATCCCAATATCATTTGCTTGTACTTTTCTTATATCTGGTTGTTTCTGGGAGACATCCCTAAGACAGATGTAGGTAGAATGAAAGAAAATAAAAGTTTGGTGAGTATGTGAATGGATTATAAAAAGATGCCAGGCAGCTCTGTTCATGTTTTAATAGGCTTACTTAAAAAGTGGAGGTATAATGGATGTCAGTTTAACAGAGAAGTACCCATATAAGTACTTGTACAAAAAGCCTGTACAAGTGTACTTATATGTAACCATATAAGTACACTGTGTCAAGTACTTGTAAGAACACTGGCTAAACATATGCGAAAAGTATTCTATGGCAAGGTCCATTTGAGATTTGTAAAACATTAATAGGTAGATGCATCCCAAACTTTTGGACGACTTAATAAAATATGGAAGTCAAGAGACATCAAACAAGTAACAAAAGTAAGAATCTATGAAACAATGGTCCTCCCAATATTTCTATATGGAAGTGAATGCTGGAATCTCAAAAAGGCTGAAGAGAAAAAATTATTAACTACTGAAATGGGTTGGCTAAGAAGATTACTTGGAGTATACCTGCTGGATAGACTAAGAAACGAAGACATAAGGAAACGACTAAAACATGAAATAACAATAATAAACAAAATCCAACAAAGAAGACTGCGATGGTTTGGCCATTAAAAGAGAGGAATTAGTGGCGCAGATAGCATCAGCCTGGCCAAAAATTATTGGGATCACTGAGATGTGGTTGACAGAAAAGGATATAATGACAGGAATAGAAGTTGCTGGGTACAGCATTTTTCAGCAGGATAGGAAGGGAAAGCGTGGTGGTGGAGTACTGCTTATGATAACGACCTATGTCTTTTAAGAGTGGAGGCTTTGGAAGGCTGTGACACTAATAATTTTGAAAACATATGGTGTGAGGTAGAGGTGGGCAAGACAGGATATTTAGTGGGGTGTTGCTACAGACCCAGGAGCACAGAGGGTGGAGACCAGGAAATGTTTATACAGTTGAGTTTGGCAAGTGCAAGAAGAATGAATGTTATGGGAAATTTTAACTACAGTAGTATAAACTGGGGAGAGGAAGATGCATATAGCAATAAGGGAATGGAATTTCTAAAATTCTTGAGGGACAAATGTCTTAGGCAACATGTAATAGAGGGAACAAGAGGTTCAAGAGTTTTGGAATTGGTTATAGCATCAGAAGAGTTGATAATAACTGAGATGACATCTCTCCCACCAGTTGGAGAGCGTGACCATATGGGTTTGACTTGGAAAACGAATAGACATGCAGGAGTATCAAAGAGAAAGGAACGTATGTGGAATTATAAGACAAGCGATTATAACAGTCTAAGACGTCAACTTGGGGAAGTTTCATGGACGGAGGAATTGGAAGGCCGAAATATCATTAGTGCATGGGAAATAATGAAAGAATATTTGTTAGCAGCAATGGTAAGTTGTATACCACAAGTGAACAAGAGGACACAATTTGGAGTAAAGTGGATGACAAACAATATTAAACAGGAATTGCATGTGAAAAAGAGGCTGAAAGTTTATTTTTCACTTGGTTAGAGTATAATAAATTTAGTTTAATCCTTTATCCAAGTGTGAGCAAACAAAGTTTGTGCCTGAAAGTATCTTCAGGACTGGGGTAAGGTGGTACAACACCAGGGCACTCCTTGTAAAGGTGGAGCAAGCTACCAATACTCCTATCTCGGTATCTCCCATAATGCAAAACACATCTCCTTGCGGATATGTCTAATGTTATGCATTAAGGGAAGGGCCACAACCTAGACTAGTTCCGACCTTTATTGAGGTCTCTTCAGTGGTAGCCAGGCCCAAGTGGAGATACCAGGCAGACACATATCCGCAAGGAGATGTGTTTTGCATTATGGGAGATACTGAGATAGGAGTGTTGGTAGCTTGCTCCACCTTTGCAAGGAGTGCCCTGGTGTTGTACCACCTTATCCCAGTCCTGAAGATACTTTCAGGTGCAAACTTTCTTTGGTCACACTTGGATAAAGGATTAAACTAAATTTATTAGAAAAAGAGGCTATGGAAGAGATATAAGGAGACAGGTGAAGAGAAGATGCATGAAGACTATAAGACACAGGCCAGAAGAGTGACTAGTATGGTAAGGAAGACGCAACTAGGATATGAGAGGAGATTGGCCCTAAGATCCAAAGAAAATCTTAGGGAATTTTTTAGATATGTAGCCAGTAGGAGGAGAAATGACTGTGGAAGAATGATATTGTGGGATAAAAATGGGAATAGAGTGACTGATGCAGAGGACATAGTGGAATTGTTCAATGAACACTTTATTGGAGTATTTCATCCTGGAGGAGTCAGTTTTAATGCTAGAGGGATTGGGCAGGTTTGAGATTTCTACTGCACCTGTAACTTACCTTATATTGGTGAAACTGGACATACAATCTCTATACGTCAAAAAGAACACAAAAGACACATCAAATATAACAATTTTAGTGAAGCAGGCCTCTCTGATCACGCTCTCAACACCCTAAACCAAACTGATTGGAAAAGTACCTGCTCTTTACATCATACAACAACCTAGTATGAAAGAAAATTTAAAGTCTGTGAAATTCTGATTAACCACCCTAATCTCAGAGATGATTAAGGTGACATGAAAACAGCAGAAAAAGATATCCTTGAAGTATGGAGTAATTACTTCAAAAAATTGCTAAATAAAACAAGCGGTGATAGCACAGTGGTCAAAAACACTCAAAAGGCATACAGTCAGGAATACATATCCATACTTGAAGGAGAAAAAGACATCAAAGGCTTGAAATGTGGAAAGGCAGGAGTAGATGATATTCGACCAGAAATGCTGAAATATGGTGGTATAAGTCTTACAGTGGCTGCACTTCATGGTTCAGAAAGCCTGGACAGAGCGACGAATTCCCGATGATTGGAGTAGAGCTCTAATAGTACCCATATATAAAAAGAAAAATAAAACTGAATGTGAGAATTACAGAGGTATTTCCCTACTGAGTGTTCCTGGCAAGATCTATGCACGTATACTTGAGAAATGGTTGAGAAGAATTGTTGAAGAAAAGCTTGGTGAAGAACAAGCTGGATTCAGAATCAGACAACTTGGATTCAGGCTGTCAGGATCAGATCTTCACTTTACGACAAATAGTTGAGAAAGCATGGGAATATAACAAAGATCTGTATTTAAGTTTTGTCGATTTGGAAAAAGCATATGACAAGTTGCCAAGAGAGAAGCTATTCAATACGCTACAGTTATATGGTGTCAATAGGGCATTATATCAAGCAATACTTAGTCTTTATTTCAGTTGTAAGTCAGCAGTTAGAATTGAAGTACAGGAAGATGGTTTAATGTTAAATCTGGTGTGAGACAAGAATGTACATTATCCCATCTGTTATTCATTATCTATATGGATCACATTATGAAGGAAAGTGGTATTAAACATGATATCAGAATTGGAGATGTTAATGTCAGCTCTTTGCTTTATGCGGACAATGTTATACTTCTAAATAAATCTGCTACAAGTTTGCAAGATTCCCTGACTAAACTGAATAACTGTTGTAATAGATATGGTATGAAGGTCAGCATTAAAAAGACAAAGACAATGAAAATAGGTAGAATTGTTGAAAATGTCAACTGCGTTGTGAACGGGGAACCTGTGGAACAAGTAAAACATTTCAGCTATTTAGACACGATTTTTAGTGAAGATGGTAAATTAAATATGGAAATAGACAACAGAATCAACAAAGCTGGTATGGTAAACAGTCAATTGAATAAAATCATATGGAATAAGAGAGAAATTAGTCAGAACAATAAATTGCTGTATACAAGACAGTGTTCAAATCAGTTTTAACTTATGGATATGAGAGCTGGGTCAGAAGTAAAACACTTGACCAAAGACTAGAGACTGCAGATATGAGAGTCCTGAGAAAGATTAGAGGCATGAACAGATGGCATCAATGGCAATATCATATTAAAAATGAGGATATTAGGAAAGAACTTGACATTGTCAGCATCCAGGAATGCGTTAGCAGGACTAATCTCAGGTGGTATGGTCACTTAAACAGAATGGGCAAGGAAAGCAAAACAAGTGTTCTCTGCCAGGTTGGCAGGAAAACAACCCAGAGGAAGACCAAGATATAGGTGGATAGATACAATACTAAGTGCCTTAGACGATAGAAATATAAGATCTGATAATGTTGGAGTGTTGACAAGTAACAGACTGATTTGGAGGAAAATTGTATATAGGAAGTTAGTAATGACGTAAATTTTTCATGTAGTACTATCATATCCTGTACAGCCCTTAAGGGTACATGTCAGAAATTTGATCATGATGATGATGATCTCAACAATAATGGTAGCATAAAAATTCCAAGAATTTGGATGGCACATATTCAGCCTACTTAGTATCTAGCATACTTTAGGACTTGAAACAATTTTCAGCTTTTATGGAAACTATTCCATATCAATTGTTTGTAAATTTATATGTATAATCACAGTTTTTTATTATTTATATATATATATGTAGAAAGTTTTTTAATTTGGGTATATTATGTATTCAAGATACCAAGTAATTTTATATAAACTTGGTTTTTAATCCTGTTTCCCAAGTGAGCAAACAGTCAAGTCAAGTTTGCGCCTGCACGTAGTGCAAGTCTAGGCAACTCATGGTGGTGCCACTCCAGGCAACTTGTAGTAAAAGTGGATTAAGCTGATATACCCAAGTTAAAAAACTTTCTACATCTATCTCTCATCCTGAGATTTTATTTAATAAGGGTCAA
Organism: Typopeltis vanoorti; assembly: GCF_054136105.1. NCBI lineage: Eukaryota > Metazoa > Arthropoda > Arachnida > Uropygi > Thelyphonidae > Typopeltis > Typopeltis vanoorti. The sequence continues at coordinate 5,443,147 of NC_143549.1, read as the reverse complement.
AGCACCTTGTGACAACTTGTTTAGGTAAAATTCATAAGCTCTGCATTACTTCAACCTTAACATTGTCAGATCTGGCTCCCACTGATGAGACCTCAATAAAGGTTGAAACCAGAATGGGTAGTGACTATTGCCTTTAATGCATAGCATCATACATCTCCACAAGGAGATGTGCTTTACATTAAGGGAAAAATACTAAGGAAAGTGATCAGAGCTTAATCCACTTTTACCATGAGTTGCACTACCATGAGTTGCCTAGACTTGCACTACGCGCAGGCACAAACCTGACTCATCTGTTTGCTCACTAGGGAAATAGGATTAAAAATCAAGTTTATATAAAATTACTTGGTATCTTGAATATATATATATATTACATCAGCTCTCTTTCACCAAAACTCTCCTCCATCTCCTCCAACAATCACCATCTCATTTTCTTCCAGTTCCCTCATTTCTTCATCTAACACGTTCCAGAACTCATCTTTCTCCTCTGCTATACAACCAACTTGCGGGGCATAACACATAATACGACCACCCGCTCTTCTCCAAGACCCAATTTCATTCGCATGATCCTGTCGTTCCTTCTACCCACTTCCAGTACTTCGCCCTTCATTCTGCCACACACCACAATTCCTACACCATTTCTTCCCTCATTATTTGCTCCAGAGTAGAACAATTTATATCCATCTCCCAGTTCCTTTGCCTTTCCCCTCTTCCACCTTGTCTCCTGCACACATAAAATGTCCAACTTCCTCATCATGTCTGCCGCCTCTCTTCCCCTTGCAGTCATGCTTCCAACATTCAGTGTTCCCACTCGCAACATCCTCTCCACCTGCTGGGCTCGCTTCTTTAACCATACCCGCCCTTGATGCAGTAGCCCTCGTCCACTTCTCGCAGCTGTAGGGCAATGTGGCTGCGCATCGCTTAAGGGGTACGCCCTAGCCCTTATATCATTTTCTCTTTGACTCATATCATAGTTTGAGCTGGCATTGAAGTTTTACGACCAGATGCCCTTCCTGACATCAATCCTCGCCATTTATCTGGACTTGGGACCAGCACCTATTGAGGCTAGCTTGCCTCCTTCGGTGGCTGCATAAGACGAAATGACTTAGCAAGATAGGAAAGACTCACCCCTAGCCCTCGAATACTCTAATAGCATCAGGGGGAAGGAGCAAGGAGAGGAGAAAGAAGCAAAGAAAGAAAAGGAGGGAGCAGTCTACAGAATAATATAACAGATGTATATTACATGAAGTAAGGCATGGTCCAGCATCTGGTACCTCAGGTATGCCATGCCCATACTCACTAAAGTGAGTCCTTGAGGCAATAATGTAACTAGAATAACTAAGATAATCTCAGGACTGTGGGATGTTGACTATAAGAATACACTGAGTACAAGTTGAGGGGGGGGGGGGAATATGATATGATACACATGTAAATTCATAAGGGAATTTTATAGATTAGATGCAAGAGAAATTTCCTGTCTTACTAGGTATGGAGAGAAAGATCAAGATGTCATTTATGGAAGTTGAACAAGAGTTTGGTAAACAGCAGCATGAAGAGCAGATATTTCTCATGGTGAGTAGCGAGCAATTGAAATATCTTCCTCGAGGAAGAAGAGTGCAACATCAGTGAAAGAATTTAAGCAGCTATATGACAAGCATTGTATGAGTGTCACTGATTATCCCTCAGTTGTTTTAGATTGCAAGTGTAAATATGTGGTGCATTAACTGTTATGTGCTGAATGGATCTTTCACAATGAGTTTTGGACTCCACGGAGGTGTCAGTGTAATAATAATAATATACATTCAACACTGATGAGAGAGCAATCTCTCAGAACCTGGAAGAAGGCACAAACAGTAAACTATATATTATCAACCCACTCAAATAAACGAGCTGCAACTCAATATCCAGCTCATACTGCTAAACCAGTTGTCTTATCTTATATACAGGTGATTTTTTTTCCAATTTTTTTTCAGACATGTTGGAGCAGAAGTTCCAAAGAAATCAAACATTTAAGAATGATCCAAAGGCAGATAAAGTCCTTCCTTAGTGGCTGATTTAAGGAATGAACACTTTCAGAGTTCACATTATGACAAAAAAAAAAATTTCTGGGATCATTCAGTTAGTTTTATTATGTGATACCTCCATGCAATCAACAGGACACGTTAATTAATTGCCAGCCTGGATGGCCGAGTGGTTAGTGTATCCACTCTCCAGTCAAAAGGCTGCTGGTTCAAATCCTGCCATGGGTATGGATGTTTGCGATTGTGTGTGAAAATACTAGTGGTGGGCAGTAGATAGCATTGGTGTTGATCAGTGGTGTTCAACCTTTTTTACTACGCGAGCTACTTCTCTATAAAAGGTTATTCGCCGATCTACTCTCTTATATATATATCACGTTTCCCCAACCTGATATCGGGATTACGCACAAATAAACAACTAAAAACTTTGTGTATTTAAAAATTTATTTATCACTTTTAATTCTTTTAATACAACAAAAAAAAAAAAAATATATATATATATATATATATATATATATATATATATATATATTGGAATAAAATATTTATTTCTCTATTTGGGAAAACCAAAGTTAGAAAAAACAACAGATTGATTACAAACTCACAAGTTACAGGAAATGCTGGTGGATTAAAAAAAAAAAAGTTAATGTGAAATTTGGCATTGTTTGGACCTTGCAATATTTTCATAGTCAAGTTGATATGAAGAAGTGGCCAATCGCAGACAATCATCCAAATGATCATTTGTAATTTTCTTAATTGATTTTTTATAATGGTCATATTTGAAAAAGCGAATTCTGACAAGTATGTCGATCCGAAACATGACAGAATTTTTCGCGCATTATCAGTTAATATTGGGAATTTTTCATGTGCATACTTCCAAATGACTTCATTGTTTATTGATTTTAAATGTAACCTATTCTGAATGTTTATTATGTCAAGTTCTAGTTCAGCTTGGTTTATATCAAACAGCCACTAATTTTATTTGAAATTTTTGTGATGTTCAAGTTTTCTTGAAATGGATTATTGATAAAAGATGCAATCATTTCAGTTTTATTAAAATCTTTAAATCTTGAATTTATTTCTTCCTCAACTAATTCTATTTCACAAATAAATTCTTTTAAATCATAGCAAAGCATTTCTTGATTTTGTTCAAAAAATTTTAATAAATATGGGAGATGTCTAAATTCGCGGTCATTTATATTTTTCTTTAATAAAGTAAGTATTGTTGGAAAGTTTTTATTGAACTTAACATGTCAATTAAATTTTTATCTCTACCTTGTAAATTTAAATTGCTTAATTTTGTACAGAAGTCTACTAAAAATGATAAGTGTAACAACCATCTTTTATCACTCAATTGTGGAATATCTCCTTTTTCATCAAGAAAATTTTTTATATCGTTAATTAATACAAGAAATCTTTCTAAAAATTGACTTCTGCTGAGCCAGCGAACATTATTGTATAACAAAAGTTCCCTATCATCATCTGCCTGTAATTTAAATAACTGCCATTGCAGGGCTTTTCCTCGAACAGAATTTACAATTTTAAATGTAATATCCAAAACATTTTTTGTGTTTAATCTTTTACTACACAGTACTTGTTGGTGAATAATGCAGTGGTACGTTAAAAAATCTGAATAGTTGTCATCTTTTTTACATAATGAAATGAAGCCTGATTTATTACCTATCATTGCAGGAGCACCATCAGTAGTAATAGACACAAGTTTAAAAAGCGGAAGTTTGTGTTGTTTCACAAATTCATCAAATGCCGAAAAAATGTCTTCTCCCCTAGTCCTTCCTAATAATGGTATAATTTTCAAACGTTCTTCTTTACTTGAATAATCTTGAAATACCATGCGAATAAATACCATTAACTGAGCAATATCAGTGAAGTCGTTTGATTCATCAAATTGTAATGAAAACGCAACACTGGTTAATGTCTGACATTAACCTGGCCTGGAAACTTTTCTCCGGCAAATTGGAACTCTTCCTTTCGGCAATTTGAAACCTTGTCTGCGGCCTAGAAGTAGTCTCTCTCTAGTGATGTCTCGAACCGAGAAGCTCCTTTCTGGAAGCGGGAACGCCTCTCTCAAGCAACATGGATCCAGTCTCTCTGACGGCGACTCTGGATCGGGCGGCATCCTCTCTGACAGTAATTCTGGAACCAGGACCCTTCTGCTTGCTTCAGTCCCCTTTTTATTAGGCCTCCTCTGAAACCTTGCATAAAGTCTGACAACCCCCAAAGAATCGGTATGAGTGTTTCATCTTAAGTTTCAAGTTCGGCATGCCTTTTGTTCTCCTCCGCTTTCTTTTGATTGTAAGTTGTCGGCCATCGGAAAGTTGTTTGAACTCTTTCTAACTGACTTTGGAGATGTTTACACTTAGAGCCTGCAAGCCTTTCTCAATCTTTCTAATGCCTCCATGTACAGCTTCGGCGACAAAAACATTGCCTTTGTTTTTAGCACTCTAACATATTCTTATTAAAGCAGTATATACAGTTAGCTTCAAAAGAGTTATTTACAAAAACATCTAATACAAACTATACCAAGACAAACAAAGTTTATTTTTTACAATATTCACATGGGACTTAACCTAAGTAAAAAATCAATGTAACGTGCTTTGGAATATTTAATATTTAAGCTACAATAGAGTTTTTACACTTTGCTTATAATCATATTCACTCGGCTCGCTGTTTGACTTCCACTGATCCAAATTAATTCATTTACCCGGACTTATAAGAAAATTACTGATTTGAAAATTTTAACGAAAAATAAATAAACAATAGCAATACACTTAAAAGCTAATTAAAAATAATACAAAATAATGATAAATAAAATATTATGTTTTCAGTTTTAATTAATTTTGTAAGTAAAGAGGAATACACAAGAGATCAACCAAAAATCGCTCCGCTATCGATGTGTTGAACATCCCTGGTGTAGATGATGCAGTTCTCTGTAGTTGGTGGATTGAGCGGCAAAGATGGAGAATTGTAGAGTAGGTGCCCTCCCCTCAATGACTGTCTGGACTCCTTGAAGGTGTCACGTAATAATAATTCCAAGGACTCACTGAATTTGGGACTCAATCATAATTTAATATAAAGCACTTGAGAAAAATGAACAGATGATTTTGTGACAATGGAAGGGAAGAGATTTAAAAATGTTTCCTAACAAAAAATAATTTTCATATTTTCAGAAAATTCAAAAATGAATTCTTACATTTTTTAATATACTCAAGTCATTTCAGTCTGAATAGGAACAATAATTAGCATACTTTGTTAGTCTATACTTTTACTGGATTTAAATTTAAGGAAAGTGATCAGAGCTTAATCCACTTCTATCATACCACTCATTGAACTCATCCACCATTTGAACTTTCACCACCCTCTCAGGTAGTGGTTCTACCTCTCCATACAAAATACTTAATTTTTGCAACTTCCAGGGATAGCCACTTGTCTTTGTTCTGTTCCCTCATTCTATCACATGAAAAAACCTCCCAATGTTAATCTGTTAATAATCTTTAACAGCTTAAATTTCTCAATCAAACTCTGCAGCCTGCATCAAACCTTCAGTCTATCCTCACAACCAATATTGTACAGTCCTGATATTATTTTCATTATCATCTCTGTACCCTCTCAAAGGCTACTTCATCTCCTTCAAATCCAGAGCTGGGCACAGATTGATCTAATCTAAGCTTTATACAAATGAGACCACCATCCTTTTATCACTTGTGATCAATGTCCTTCTCAAAATTACAGAAATCAGTTAAGTTTTTTTATTTAATAATCATTTCATTATTAATAAAATAACTTTCTGTAATTTAGTACATCTGAAACATAAGGTTCATATATGATCCAGCATGTATACTACAGAAGTTTTGTTTCTAGGTTCCCTATGATGAGGTCTTCCTTCACAGGAGTGTCAGTGGCAGTCATTCATTATTGACTTAAACAAAGAAAGTATAATAAATAAATAAATAAATAACAGTACACTTTGTAGTTTAATAAATATTTTCGCTGGAGAAGGATTCTATTTGTTACATAATTTTTCAAGTCTTAATACTTTGTGACGAGTGCTCCAGTTTCTAAAAATCGGGGGGGGGGGGGAAGCGTTACATAATTCAAAGAAATTTTCTGGTTGTGTGTTGAGTTTGTCAGATTCGTTTATATGCTGGGCTCAACAAATAAAATAAAAAAAAGTAAGCCTCACGCAAAATATACACGTACTTTTGTCAAAAGTTCACTTTGAATGGTTAAGAAATGTTAAAATTCGGGTTTGAGGAACGTTGATTTTCATTTTGCAAATCGTGCATCAGCCCCACCCATTCAGCATGAAAACATATACAAGTATATTTAACAAACAGTATGTGACACAGATCTAAGGAGCATTTTCTGAGTTCTAGGGAGTTTAATGGCTCGACATCGTCAATTATTAGCTATAAAACTTCAACAACGCCTATAAGATAGTGAATGGCCTGTTGTTTCCCATTAAGATACACAGTAACATTTTATTACATATTCTGTCTCTCTCATACACAGTAACATTTTATTACATATTCTGTCTCTCTCATACACAGTAATAATCTCATATTCTCATGCATACTAATAAAAAAAAAATGGATACGTTAAGCTTGACTTATAAAAGTGCAAAACCAAAACCACAGAGAATAACGAGATTTAGGAACACGTTTTCCAACAATTACTTTTTGACGCATGCGCTGTTTGTATTAAGAGTTTCAAGCTGCACTCGACAACGAACTTCCTGTGACGTCATGAAACGTAAAACTGTGCACGCGGTATAATATAATGTCAAAAATTCACATTTTGAATTAATTACCACAGCATTAAAATTTCAACCACAGGAACTGTTGCAAATGAGTTTTCAAATTAGGCATCGGCAAATCTGGTTCAACTGTCAATCAAACAGGTATAGTACTCACGTGTTTGACTCACACGTTTCCTTACTCTATTGTGCGCGCGTCGACACATTTTATACATCGCAAGAAATACGTATGGGGTATTTAAACTTCACGGCTCGTAATCTTTTTATCTTATGAAACAGATATGACATGCAAAATTACACAGAGCTTATTTAGATAAAGTTGCTTCACCTTTATCTCCTAACAAAGTTCCCAACGAGGTTTCTTCCGGGTTGCACCACAATACACGTGGTTTGTCCAACAAACTTGAACACATCATTGAACAATAAATATTAGTTTAACCTTTGGTATGGCAGATAGCCTAAACATCTTCCCACGTTACATATATGTGCGATGCAAGGGACTATAATATAGGCGGGAATTATGTATTGTGAAGCGGTAATTTAAGCCTAATACACCGCTATTGACGGTTCACATGCTCGGCTCGGCTCGCGACAGCTTGGTATCCTGTCATCGATAATACATTAACAAGAAAGTCGACAAGTTTTTTCCTTTAATAGAGAGATACCTACCCTTGGAATTCCGGTAGCATCGATACGTCTACGATCACGAGTATTAGGTGGCTCATCAAATTTCGTTGTTTCTTCAACGACACGACCCTCACTGTTGTCAGCCATGATTAAGGAGAACCACTTGTGCAAATCAGCCAATGAATTGTACAGCTTCGACCAGCCGTGATGACGCTTAAGAGCGGGAAATGTGACCTTGTTCTGCAATTCTTGTGTCTATTGGAGTCTTGCATTGTGATGTAATCGGCTTCTGGGGATTACCCTTCAACGGGAAAGACGATTCGAAAGCTTACTCGAGTATGCTACGGTTAGCTTTAACTAAAGCAATTATAATTTCATACTGATACGTTTCGACGGCAAATGCTTTACAAGATACGTTTTAGTTTTAAATAACAGTTTATAAAACTCTGCTTGAATACACGCATAGATACAATGGTGCCAGAACTTATCGCTGGGTGAGGCGAGTTCTTCCCACACAGATTTGAATGGGGTTTTCTGAAGGAAAATGCAACCGGTCCGTTCAGCAAACCCTTGCTAATATTTTTAGGTGCGTTTCGCAAATAACCAAATTATTCTGGGATCCTGATTGGGTGGATTTTACTGAAATTCGATGTTGGCGATCTGTGCAAAAATTAGTCGAACCAAGCCATTTCAATTTTTGTTTGAGTGAACTATTATTTCCAGGAGCACGTGATGAATTTATCTTGTGCATTAATAGTACTATGGCTGAACGAAAATTGGGAGCGGAGACGGGGAGGTTTTAAATTTGAACCATGGACAAAGGCGTAGAAATGCTATAACATTGGAGCAATTGCTAAGAACATCTGTTATAGAGGAGTGCCAATGGCAGGATATTTTATCAATTATCGAACTTGTCTCACTAAAAAAATAAAATGAAAGACGCTTAACTACGAATTCGCTAAGCGTGTCAAAAAAAAAAAAAAAACTAGCTTCATAACTTACGAGAACAGGTTGAAGATTTTTGGTTACCGAAACTGGTTGATAAGCAGAAAAAAGGATGTTATGATTGAGACATACAAATTACTGAAGGGTTTTTATGAAATTAATTCAGAGGAAATTTTTCAGACCAGGTCTGGTGATGAGAGAACTAGGGGCCATCCATGGAAACTGAGTAAGAGTGTAGTTAGCAAGGCTGTTAGAACTAGTTTTTTTTTTTTTTTTTTTTTTGAAGAGTGGTGAATGAGTGGAATCAGCTGCCAGAGTCTGTTGTGAGTGCCGTGACTGTGAACCACTTCAAAGCAAAGCATGATAGATGCTGTGCAAATGCGAATAGTTCTTGACATGATGTTTAGGACCTCCTTCTATGAGGCTAAGGACGCCTTGGAGTAGCACGTAATAATAATAATGGCGAAATTATAATATTTCTTCTCCAGCTTGAAAGAATCGGAAGAATGTGTCCGTCTGCGAATTTGGGATCACTATTAATACTTGTAGTTTCAGTTTCACCATTCTAGTGCTAAAATCATGTAAAACAAAATTATGTGTAAGTGCACATTCTTCAATGTATTTAATTGCTCTGATAATGAATGGCGCTACTAAACAAGAATCTTATGAAGAGACTTCCTTTTTTATGAGTTTATGTTAGGCTAATACACGAAGGTTGTTTGGCCAACCTCTAGTACAGGGGTCGGGAACCGGCGGCTCTTGGCTGAACAAAGTGCGGCTCTTTTATATTGAATTAAAAGATACATAATTAATACATTCAATTAATATTGTTTTTTGATACGGCCTGTTCGTGGCGCTAGATAATATGCATGTGAGGTATGTAACGCATGCCTAAGTATGGTACTAAACTGGTGTTTAATTTAGTGTCAGGTAATGTTATGCACAGATTAATTTTTATTATGTTATTGTGTTTAATTTGTGTTTTTACTTGCAGGTAAATTTGTGATAATAACCCTCCTAATATGAGTTCGAGAAAAAGAAAAATAATCGAAGAAAACAGAGGATTGAATAAAATGTGAATAGAGAAATTTGCATTTATAGAAGTAAATGGAAATCCGCAAAGTTTAATTTGCCATCTACAACTTCAAAATAACAAATCAAGTAATGTCGAACGACATTTTCGAGAAAAACATTTAGACTTCAGTAAAAAAAATCCGAGGAGCCTGTGTAGCTCAGTAGAAGTGGCGCTTGCACTCTACAGCATTTGACCGCACCAAGAAAGGATTTGGTGGTTCAAATCTAGTTGCTAACTAGAGAAAATTTTTCTAAGCCTTTTTTCGACTGGTTCCCCAGTTAGTCGATCTCTGGCACGGGTTAGCGGTTTTTTCTCCCTGAAAGTCGGGTTTTTCGTCCCGTAAACCCAAGAAAATCGCCCGTCGAACCCACACTATTTTCAGACATTAAAAATATTGTGTTAGGGTTAGGGACCAAGAGATGGCGACACTAACTTGTCACCTTCTTCACTGGTTTCCGATGAATCAGTGATTGCCCTGGGATAGCTATCTCTGATTGGCTACCAGTGGAGATTGAACTGCCCACTACTCAGTCTCCAAAAGATAGATAGGGTAAACGGTCCCACCTACTCCCTATACGGGAACAACATAGACTGATTTTTTTTTTAAATATCCTAAGAATTACAAAAGAAAACATTGCTTTGGCAAAGAAATTTGTCAACTTGGACGAAATCTTCGTCAAATGCTACTGAAGCAAGTTTTTTGTTATCCCTTGAAATAGCAAATGCAGGAAAACCTTTTACCGATGGTGAATTTGTAAAAAATTGCATGTATAATTTCTCTGAAATTCTATTTAAGGATATGAAAATAAGGACGAGATACGTAAAAAAATTAAAGATTAAAATTAAAAATTAAATAATTATGGATATTAATTCTGCCGATTTTATATCTATTGGGGTTGATGATTCAAAAGATATTTCCGATATGGCACAATGCTGCGTGATGGTTAAATATATCACACCTTCTGGTATTTGAGAAGAACTTTTTGATCTGCTAACACTTTAAGGACACACTACAGGTCAAGCTATTTCAGAAAACTTTCTAACAAGTTTACAGAATAAAAATATAAATATATATATAGAAGGCCTGTGTAACTCAGTGGAACTAAATCATGTGGAACTTCTCAGTAATCCCGAATGGATACAAAATATTTGGGCTTTGCTTGATATGACAGAACATTTTAATAAGCTAAATTTGAAGTTGCATGTTAAGGGAAACACAGTCTTACAATTACTAGAGGAAGTCCTTACCGTTGAACATAAACTAAGAGTGTTCTTCGAAGATGTTACTGAAGAAAAATTTATGTACTTTGAAAATCTAAAAATATTATAGATTGAATATAAATCAAGAAAAAGTTGATTGCAAAATATTCGCTGAAACTATTACTGTAATTTTAGATTCATTTACAAGCAGATTTCAGGATTTTAAAAAACATCAGGGGATGATGAAATTCATATTACATCCGTTAAATTGCAATTTAAAATTAATAGATATTGAAGCTTTTCCTAGAATATCAATTGCAGAACTACAAATGTAAATTCTGTAAATTCAGAATAAAAGCATCTGGGTACAAAAACTTCAGGAAATGGTAGCACAAATTGAAGAAAATGAGGAAACTATGTAAGAAACACCACAGGAAATTATATTTAAATGTTGGAATTCTTTCCCAACTAATTATTCAAATGCCAGGCGACTTGCTTTTGGGGTTTTGACTCATTTCGGTTCAACGTACAATGGCGAAAGATTTTTCTCTTCAATGGATTATATTAAAAATAAGTATAGGAACAAATTGACTGATGAAAGTTTGAAAACCGAATTACTATTAAAGTGCACGACATACAATCCAGATTTAAGTAAATTGGCCGAGAAGATGCAAAATCAAAAGTCTCATTAGTGAATTTTAAATTAAAACAATCAAATATCTATCAAAATACATATTATTGTTTTTTTGTTCGGATTAATTCTTTTTGCAATAAAAATTCTCACTTTTTTTGCAATATTATACTTACTTAAACATGTTTTGTGATTAAAAATTTAATCTTAATGTTGTTTTACTTATTGAACATATACAAAATTTATATGCAAACATAAAAGTGGTATTTGATATCTGGAGGTACTGAATTAAAAACAAATTTACCTAAGTCTGAGCTAACTGCAACTTTGATAAAATAAATAAATCAGCTAACGCCTTTTATTCCCTTATAAGGAGTAGGCGAGGCCTTTATGCCCTATCTAGCTTTTGGAGACTGAGTGGGCAGTTCAATCTCCACCGGCGGCCAATCAGAGATAGCTGGCCCATGTCTATCACTAATTATAGCGGCCACCTATGAAGAGGCTGGCAAACAAGTGCTGCCATCTCTTGGTACCTAACCCTAACAAGATATGTCACTGTCTGAAATAATGTGGGTACTACGGTCGATTTTCTTGAGATTACGGGATGAAAAACCCGAGTTTCCCGGAGGAAAATCCTTCCGCTTAGACACCAGCTTGATCCGTCTCTAAAAATAAGTTGTATGAAAAGATATAGGAATCACTAAAGCAAGTAAAAATCTACGATTTCTTTATAGTAATGGCCGACTTGAATGCCACAATTGGCAACGTAAAGGCATAACAATAAGGTGGGAAATTCTGACTGGGAGAACAAAATGACCGAGATGAAAAATGGATTGCCTTCTGTAAGGAAATTGACTTAATCCTTACTAAAACTTGATTTGAAAAATCAGATCTTTGCACAGGAATGAGTCCAATGGACTTGACTAGGAATCAAATCGATTTTATAATGATTAAAAATAGGTTTAGTAGTCCATTAGCAGCCAAAATAAAATGAAAGAATTTAGCAAAAGTAATAATAAACCCTCAGGACTATGATAAACAAGCTTCAAATAAACATGCACAAGAAATAAATAGTGAATATGAGGAATTGGAAAATGAGGGTAGTACAGCACGTGTTTTAAAGAAGACTTTACAAAAATGATGCCCAAATTATGAGAAGACCAAATAGAAAAAGAAAAGAATAGACGACATTTGAAATTATGGAATGAATGAATAAAAGAAAAACAAAGAAAGGTAAAACAAAAAATTAAAGAAATAATCAGAAATACAAAGTGGCAAAGGATGCTAATCACTGACTCGAGGAACTTTTGGTAAGCCTTTCTGCAACCAGTTCCTGAGTTAGTTGATCTCTGGCAGGGACAACTGTGTTTTTCTTTTTTCCCCAGAAAACTCAAGAAATTCAACCATAGACCTCACCTTTTCAGGCAATAATATAGGGTAAGTCACCACGAGATGGCTGCTGACTGCCGTATTTTCTGCTCTGGATGCAAACTAAAATCACTAATAGTCTTGGACCTGGTTATATTATGGCTAAGAGTGGAGATTGACTGCTGACCAGCTAGTGTTCCAGCCTTCCGAATGCTAGCTAGGGCTAAATGCTTCACCTAACTTACTCCCTTCGGGGAATTAAAGTCATTAGATGAATTATTGTATAAAAAAAAAATATATATATATATATATATATATATATATATGTTAAAGATACCAAGCAATTTTAAACCTGGTTTTACTCCATTTTTCCCAAGTGAGCAACACAGACAAAATGTCAAGATTGCGCCTGCAATTGATGCAAGACTAGCTGATCCCACAGGTAGTGCAAGACCAAGGCAACTCGTGGGAAAGGTGGAGCAAGCTCTGATCACTAATCTTAATATTTACCCTTAATGCCAAAACACATCTCCAAGAAGGGGATGCAAGATGTTTTGTATTAAAGGCAAGGGGTCACTACCCAGACCGGTTTCGACCTTTATTGAGGTCTCATCAGTGGGAGCCAAGCTAATTTGCTAATTAATTTGCTCGTTGGTCAAGTTCAGAGGAGGAGGAAGAAAAAGGAAATAAAACAGACACCCATTTAGAAACAGATGAACAGGAACAAAGAGACGATCTAAGACCCATAGGAGAATCCCACAATCCTGGGGAAAAATCTCATAGAGGAATTCCAGGCAAAGTTGAAACAAAGGCAATATCAGAACCGACAAAGTTCCCTCACACAAAGGCCAATGCACCTATATTGCATCTGTTAAAGGACTTCCCCGAGGAGGAGGCGATACTACGAACAGCAATAGAAACATTCGGAGACATTCAACTGATAATCACAGGACAAAACGGGCCAAGAGTGGTCAGTGCAGAATGGAACGACGTGTTTGTCGATAATATAGATGAAATCACTCCTGATGAGATCAATGATTTTATCGATGCAGAGGACGACGTGGGACTAGCACTGCACAGAGGCTTCTACATGCTAAACCACGTCCGTGGAGACAAATTAGCAGATCTCATCATTAAAACCCACAACAATAGACAGAAGGAGGATTTAAACCTCGCCTAACAAGTCAGTCGACTCTTAGTGTTGATCTGCCAGGGAAGGGAAAAAAAAACTTTCCTTTAAGTTTTGTTTCCTTTAAATTTTGTCCACACAGGAGGGAGTATCCTGAGAACCTGGGCTGCGAAGGCTTACACCGAGGCGGTGCAGCTCCTTGTGGGTTGCATCACCCAGGCCAGGCTCTTCCCCCACTCTCCTCAGTTTAAATTGGTCTTTCATGTCACCCAGTTGTTGTTGTTGTTAATTTTTTTTCGTTCTGTCTTTGCTATTAGTGATATGTAACTCCTTGTGTCCTTTCTCAGTTCTTCTTTTTAAGTGTCCTCTTTCATTTGTTTTTCACTCCTTTCGCCGGCCAGACATCTGAAGAGATGACTGGCCGTCGAGAGTTGAAAAGAACGGATGGAGGGAGAAAATGTCAGAGATCTGCTTGGCGATGACTCTTGAGTGTGGCCAAGTAGATCGACTGAGGCCTCTTTTAACTACCTACTACTATCAACTCTATCTTTTCTACTCCTCTCTTACTATCAAAGCTGGCTCTCAGCACAACTTTTTGCCTCTAAAGAGGCCAATGATGATGAGATATGAACTTCCATTCTACCTCAATAAAGGTCGAAACCAGTCTGGGTAGTGGCCCCTTGCCTTTAATACAAAACATCTTGCATCCCCTTCTTGGAGATGTGTTTTGACATTAAGGGTAAATATTAAGATTAGTGATCAGAGCTTGCTCCACCTTTCCCACGAGTTGCCTTGGTCTTGCACTACCTGTGGGATCAGCTAGTCTTGCATCAATTGCAGGCGCAAACTTGACATTTTGTCTGTTTGCTCACTTGGGAAAAATGGAGTAAAACCAGGTTTAAAATTGCTTGGTATCTTTAACATAATTATACTCAAGTTAAAAATACTTTCTATATATATATATATATCATCATCATTATTATCAGCCATTGTCGATCCACTGCTGGACGAAGGCCTTTCCAAGATTACTCCAAGACTGTCTGTCCATGGCTTTCCCATGTGACCCATGTAAGTCTGATGATATCATCAATCCACCATGCTTTAGTTCAGCGTAGTGGTCGTTTTTCCACTCGTGGAATCCAATCTAGTACTTCTTTTATCCATCGTTAATCTTGTCTTCGAGCAATATGCCCAGCCCATTGCCACTTCAGATGTTTTACTCTTCCTATGATGTCAGACACTTTGGTTTCTTATCCACGTATCCCTTTTGTGATCCAGTCTTGTGATACCAAGCATACTTCTTTCCATAGTAAGTTGTGTTGTTCTTAATTTCTGAATTTTCTTCGCAATTATTGTCCGTGTTTCACAGCCATATGTCGATACAGGAAGAATACCTTGGGTAAAAACTTTTCTCTTCAGGCATAATGGTAGTTGGCTTTTGAATATCGAATGTAATTTTCCAAATACTTTCCACCCAACCATCGTGTGTCTTTTAATTTCGTTCATGATATTTTGTTCTATTGATATCTGTTGTCCTAAGTATATGTAATGTTTATTTACTACTTGTTTATTTTCCCCATTATTGATTTTAATTATTTCCGGTTGGACATAGCTATTGAACATATCTTGGGTCTTCTTTAGCTTTATCTTTAGGCCACCTGTTTTGCTAGCAATTTGGAGTTCATGGATACGAGTCTGTAATTCATTCGCAGTTGAAGTAAAAATAACTATGTCCAGGGGAGAATTCTCCATGCTTGATGCGCAAGCTCATTACTTGAGAAAGAAGTAATATTTATTTGTTAACAAATGCATGCCTTTATAAGCATTCCATTTAGGCTTTTATTTTTTGTAGACAGAAGACGTCTTAAGCTTGTTCGGCTATAATTGAGTTTTGCGTTGTGTATCGAAGGCCGATGCTTGCTCGTCTAGTTAAAGCTACCTTGAGTTGCTCGGTTGTAAGAGCTTACAGGTTCTCGCAGCAGCTCTGTGATTTCATGCGCATGCATAGCCATTTCCTATCCCTTCACGTCGTCTTAAACACAGGACCATACGCAGTCAAAGTAGCTCTAGCCAGTGTGCTTCAGCCAGCCTTTACAAGAGTGAATGTTGCTTGGGAAAATTAAGTTAGAACCAACTTTTTATGACGGTGTTATTGACCAGTTCATAAAGAAGAACCGTAGGGTAGAATTTGTATTCAAGTAGCTAAATTGAAAAAGATAGAATATCATTTGTAAAATAAATGTTGTATTTGTATGTACATAAATTTCTAAATATATAGTTTTAAACGGTCAGTAAATCACACCTCTCACTGTCTAAATGATAACAAGAGATGATGTTATGATGGTCTTCTGCAAATGATGGTCTTCTGCTTCCTCTCTTCTTTGAATACTACAAAAAAGCTTTCAACCAACCTCGTTGATGTTGAAAGATGGAGACTGACTTTCTGTCCTACTCCAAAGAAAATTAACAGTAATCTATTCCCTTTTTGGGTAAAAAAGATTATTTTATACATAATTTTAGCATTAAGTGGCATAACATCCCAGTGGCTCTGGACTCATCCTGAGCGGTACATTACAACTGTACATTACACTACGCTACGAACTCGAGCCATGAAATGTATTTTTGTCGTCTGCTATTGGCATGTGTTGACCTTTGAGTTTGCCTGCTTATTGGAAGGGAAACCCAACTACGATCGCATGAATGTAGCTCATTTTCAGTTAAAAATTCTGCACATCGTGTTGACAAATCAATCTGAGACTTGTCCATTGGGACAGGATATCTTTCCAACTTTATTAGAAGCAATAATTTTCGATACTATTTCTGAGGTAAAATTATTATCTTAATTAAATACTTTTAACAATAGACTGCCGAAAAGATGTTTATGAGTAAATATGTAACTGATTATTTTGGAAAATTAGTAGAAGCAGGATATAAATCCATATTGCAGCGGATTGCTGCTTCACACGGAATAAATAAATAAATAAAATCTTTTAATGCTTTTCGTTCATTCAAAGACTTTTAAAACATCGATTGTTGTTGTTATGTTCCATCGAGTCGTTTTGACTTCTGGTGATTCTATGAACCATTCTCCATTGAGATCTGTCCCCGCCCATATCTTTCAGAATCACCAAGCACATTCCAGTTGCTTCTTTAACTCCATCTACCCATCTATTTCTTGGTCTTCCTCTTCTCCTGCTTCCATCAACTTTAGCAAGCATCATCATCTTCTCCAGACTGTCATTTGCTCGCATAATATGTCCGAAGTATGACCATTTTTGCTTGATGATCATAGCTTCGAGGGAGCAATCTGGCTTTCTTCTGTCTATCACTGATTTATTGGGTATTGCAGTCCACGATATTCTTAGTAAGCCTCTCCAAACCCATAATTCAAATGCATCTATCTTCCTTCTTTCACTCTTTCTCGGGGTCCAACTTTCTCATCCATATAGTACCACAGGGAATACCATTGCTTTCACGATTCTGATTTTTGTTGCGAGACTAATATCTTTATCTTTAAAGATCTTGCTTAAATTTGTCATTGCTATCTTTCTGAGTAATAATCTTCTAACTTCTTCAGTACAATACCCATCTTTATCATAGGTACACATGTTGCCATAAGTTTTGTCTTTTTGAGGTTAAGTTTAAGGCCATATTAAACTTATGATACCATGTGAGGCCATATGATACCAACTTGCTAGCATTCTGCTAGCAAGTTGGTATCATCTGTATACCTCAAATTATTCATATTTCTTCCACCTATTTTAATTCCAACTGAAGAGTCCTGCAGCCCTGCCATTCTTAAAATGTATTCTCTGTACAAGTTAAACAGGTATGAAGATAAAACACATCCTTGTCGCACCCTTTACCTATTGTGAAATACTCAGTGTCTCCAAGATCTATTCGGACAGTAGCTTCTTGTTCATAATAAAGATTCCTCAGAAGGATAATGAAATGCTCTGCTACTCGCATTGTTCTTAACACATTCCACAGTTTCACATGATCTACAGAGTCAAAAGCCTTGCTATAGTCAAGGAAACAAAGGTAGACATTCTTCTGATATTAGCAGCACAATTTTCCATCCTTTGCCATGACTGACATCATTGATGGCTATGACCCAGTTATCAATCATTAAGGCGGGGGGGGGGGCATAGAGAGAGTTTAGTTGCCCGCCATCTTCAAAGCGAAATGGATAAATAAATATTCAACATCTTAACCTAAAGGAACTTTAAGAAGTGATGCAACCAGTAACCAAGGTTGTTAATTAAATTTCTGCACGTTGTTGGATAAAAGACAAATTGTCTTTGAATAAAAGACAATTTGGATCAACAAATGCCTTATAAAGAAATTTCTGACATCGTATGTGTTTGTAAACTGATGTTTGTTTGCAGATTTTTGCGAACATTTAAATGACTTGAACCTTAAGCTACAGGGCTCTGGTAAGACTCTTGGTGTTATGTTTGATGACATGGTGGCATTTCAAATGAAACTAGGAGTTTTTAAGAGGGATGTAGAGAGTGACAGATTAGATACACTCCAAACCTAAAGAAATACATCAATGATCTCCAAAAGGATGACAAAACAGACCGCCAATGTCTTCAAAAGCTATTTTTAAACGTCATTGTGTCAACTGTTGAGCAGTTTCCTTTAAGATTTGTTACGTTCAGAGAATTGGAAGGGACTGCGAAGTTCATTAAGTTTCCAGACACTATAAAACTGGATGAATTAAACTTGAGATGTTTTCGTGAATGAATATGGATGATTTTGAAATGCAGTTGATTGATTTTCAAAGTAGCGCAATTTGGAGGCAGAAATTTGTAGGCCTCAGACTTGACTTGGAAAATATTGAAAAAGAGCGATTAGAGACGGGAGTAACAGAGAGAAGTGCAGAAAACGAGGTAATAAGGACTTGGAATACTATTCCAGAAACTTTTGTATGTTTAAAAACCCATGCAACAGCATTACTGTCCATTTTTGCTTCTATATATTCTTGTAAATCATTGTTCTTAGTGATGGCCTCTGTTAAGTCTCGTAATAGGTGTAGCCTTACAGATGAAACTAGTAGTGCATGAATATCTCTAAATGTTAGAAAATAAAAAACCTGATATAAATTATGTGTCATCGGTGATGCAGCAGCAGAAGTCTCATTGATGCTAAATAAATAAAACATAAGAAAAATAGTGGATGTTTTATTTATTTTGATTTGATGTTTTCTGCTAAAAATGATAAAGATTAACTTCTATATATATAATAATATGTAATAATAATAAAGTAACTTTTATATAATAATATGTTCTCCAAAATTTCGGTTGGCACGCGAGAAACTTTGCATCAAAGATTTGGCGATTTTGACACGCACACTTAAAAAGATTGCCCACCCCTCTCATAGAACGCCTGCATGTGCACCATGTCTGGATTGGTAGTCGGGTTAGGAAAGGACCAACTTCTTTCTTTTGCAATTACTTAAATGATAAAGTGCTTTGTTCATCAAAAAAAGGCTTCATTGCAACAGTTAAAAGACAATCAGTTGAAAGGCTGGAATCTGCTTATCAAAGCTTACTTACAGGTTCAAAGAAACCTCGTTTGCCTCGAACTTCTTTTCGCCCTCTAAAAACACTTTGTTCAAATTGCCATTCACGATTTGGTTACTTTATACGAGTTTTACCTCAAAAATTCGGAATCATATCTCTACATTAGGCAATCGTACTCGCTCACTTCTGTATGAAGAAGATATCAACAAAGAATTTCAGGTTCTTCTTACTACTTTTCAACAGCATGGCTATTCCAAGAAAACAATAAATTACTTTTTAATCCACTTCCTCGCCATAGTACAGATACAAATAGTGAAAGAGGACACATTTATCTACCATATATCAACTCTATTTCACCAAAATTGTCCAAGGTTCTTAAGAAGTACAACATCCGGACTTCATTCACTTCTCTTCCAAAACTCCGTTCCTTACTGAACGGAGCTTTGGAAGAGAACAAGAGCTAGTGCTCTGTCCAACCATGTTCTGAATTCTAACGCTAATGAGGAAAACCCCGTACATTCAGTTTTATGGGACAAATTTGATAATATCTTTCGTTGCTACGACGAACTGGAAAGAAGAATAGTTGAATCTAAAGAAATCTCCCTTGATCCATTGCATGTTAACAACAACCTTAGTTATGACCTCTCAGACTGTCATTGTGCTGCCATCCAAGTTCGGCACGCCCAACAATGAAGCAATACAGAGAACAGCTTTAAATATTCAGACGCTAAGGCTTTAATGTTCATTTTTTTCACGCTAACGCTTTGTTGTATAGACTTTATTCGTTCACAATTTTTGTTGTGAACTAGTTTCAACTTTAAGAAGACTTCTTCAGGTGCACAAAGAGAGAAACAATACATCATATTCATATTTATTCATACATATATTCAGACGGTAACGCTTTAATGTTCATGGGTTTGCAAATAACCTTTGGTCGCAACACAAAACTATTTTACAATGTGAACAAGTTGCTCAAACATGACCTTCTCTTAGTAGACGACCCATGCTTTTTATTGCAAAGTAGAGATTTTTTGTGAACCCATTTCTGTATTACCAACTTTTCCAAATTCTTCACCACTCAGAAGATACTGATTGCTCGATAGCTGAATACATTCATCTTTGCGCCACTTTTGTGTAATGGAATTCCAATAGATTAGTTCCACTCCTGTGTAGTCTTCTCTGTTCTGAGGCTCAATTTATATAACTTGGTCAAAGGAACATTTTCGAATTCTTATTCAGTGTGTGCAATCCTGAGTTTCCCCATCCAGTGAAGAGGCTGCAACCGGTTGTTATATACTCTTGGTCTAGCTTTCACCAAAATGGGCGCAGTTGAACTACAGAGAATTAGTGATGCGACTGCAGACATCTACGTTAGAAGATCCCACAAGAGCAAGAAATATCCCCATATACCTCCTGATCCATCGATAATCCATCGTCTCCAGAGAGGAGTGGAGTCAGTACAATTCCATTCCTTACAAAATCACAGGATCCTCCTCATGAGATAAAATCTCAACAGACACTCTTCATTCAGAATTATTTCCCCCTTCCTAGATTATCATAAGTTAGTCCTAGGTAAAGTCTCTCTCTCTCTCTCTCTCTCTCTCTCTCTCTCTCTCTCTCTCTCTCTCTCTCCCCCCTCTCCCAATTTTGTCCCACAATGCCGGATGGATGTAACCATTCGCTCAGCAGTCCACTCGTGATTACATCTTCCTCACGATGTGCCATTAACAATTTTCCATGCACCGTAAACCATTGAGTTCTTCATATTCCTAATTGCGATGAAATGCCTAGATTGCGTCTATCCAGATTACAGAAAATGATTATCTTCTCTATAGAAGTATGTCTTGCTGCCTCTAGGATTTCATGTATCAAGGAAGATTACCTCTGGATGGGAGGTAGATGGAAGAACGCTGATTACAACTGCCTCTGCTGAAACAAAGAAGATGGAATTTAATATTTGCACCATTCAGTAGCTGGAGCTGCATTACAAGAATCTAAACATGTTCTTCTCTGAGCATCAATGCATCAAGGATGAAACTTGTTTCCATCCTGGTTTTGAATATTAATTCGAGAATAAATGCTCTTCCGACCCGAGCGCGTACAATTCGAGGAAGAAGTGATGACGGAACTGCAGAGCAGGCAGTTAGAGTATGGAAACTTTGGCTCATGTTGCTCAAAGTTGGAGTATGGGTCAGAAGACACAATGCAATAGTCACGATTATAGAGAATTGGTTCAGCAGTAGAACCCCACCATAGGATTACATTGGATTAAGGAAGCCTGACCTTGTAGAAAAGATAGAGAAGATGAGTTAGTCGTTATGGGTACTGGGAGACCACTCACTTCCCTCCATCATGAAAAAGCTTCAAAATCATCATGAAAATTAAGCCTTACATTGTAGCTACTTTATAAAGAACACCACATCATACCAACATTTTCCTCCGCAATAGCATATTTTAAAGATTATTGTGTTAGCAAACTAATATGAACTTACTAAGCTTTGGACTCTCTCGAGCTAATTTCAAGATACTCTCTTTGCATGCCTTGCAAGGTACACTGGAGGCATGGAGGACTTACCAGAGAATGAGTTCTCGAATTACCAGGTCTGGAGTTGGATAGCACGCGATACCGTTGGGACCTAGACCTCTTCTGTTCGTGTATGGGGACCATAGTGTGTAGCACTGTTTCATTGCGAAGTTAGAAAATAAATATATCCAATAAGCAGGCAGTAGTATCACACCGGGTGATGGAATTCATACCCAATCACAAACGTCCATGGCCACGACAGAAATCGAATCCAAAGCCTGTTGGTTGGAGAGAGGGTATGCTAACCAGGCTGGCACTAAATAATGCTGCCATTGAGACAAGGGGGACAAGATTCATCATGAGACTTTTGTATTTTGCTAAGGGTTTTGACAGAATGCAATATGGAAGACTGATGCATAAGGTGGAGAATATGGGATTGGATTACAAAATATCAGCGTGGATAACTGGATGGCTGACAGACAGATATCAATAAGTGGTATGCGGTAGGTGTTAATCTGACATTTAAGGTGACCAGTCGTGTACCCCAGGGTTCAATCCTTGGGCCATTATTGTTCAGTCTATACAATAATAACATCAAGCAGGGTCTAGCATCGAATGTACAGTTGTTTGCTGATAATGTGAAGATAGACAGTGCAGTTAAGGAAGTTGCTGATAGGCACTTACAGTTATTTGAATAAGCTGGAAATTTGGGCAAAAGAAAATGGTTATCGGTTCGAGCGGCGTAATATATTAATCGGATTATGCTACAAGAACCTGATGAGACTAGGGATCCTGGCATAATGGTGGATAGGAATTTGAAGTTCAATGTCACATAACAAAAAATACATATATAGCTCAGAAACTGATGTCGAATCAGAATGTCGAAGCGAATCTTTACATATAAGGATAAGGGATTCATTTTGCCTCTTTACAAAGCTTATTCACAACTTAACTTGGACTATGTGTGCAGGTCTGGTCTCCAGGGCTTGATTTCAATGTGCAGTTAGCATGAATGAATTCAAGAAAAGGTATGATAGCTGATGTGACCTCGCTGGATGAGCACCTGTCTCTCTGGAGGCCATTATTTAACAAATGCACATTTAAGTCATATTAACATGGGTTGCAGAATAGCCTATCATGAAGTGCAACCGCATTTGCGTCGATGCAGGTGCATTTTAACATTTGTATCGAAAGTTAATTAATTATTATTATTTACCTGTATTAAAAGTAAAATTTTAACGGTTGAAAATATGTCATCGTGCACATACAGTATTTAATTACATATATACAATTAAAGGCTATGTAGCTCAATAGAAGTAATATTATATTATTGTAATATATTATATTATTATTTAACACTTCCAGGGAGTCCAAAGACTCATCGAGGGAGAGTGTGCCAACACCATCGAACGATTGGTCTCCTTCCAACTACTAACCGCGCTCAAACTTACTTAACTGAGCCATTAGTAGCAGAGGCTCTACCAATCGACCAACCTATCGACCAAAGTAGCGCTTGCATTCTCTGCCTTAGGTCGTCCGAAAATAGACTTAAGTTCAAGTCTAGTCTAGTGGAGGAATGATTCGACCGGTTTCCGAGTTAGTCGGTCTCTGGCATGGGCAAGGGGGTTTTTCTCCTGGAAACTCTGTTTTTTTTTTTTTTTTGCCTTTTAAACTCAATATGTCCTCTAAAATCTACCATAGAACCCACATTATTTCATACAGTAACATATCCTGTTAGGGTTAGGTACGAAGAGACAGCAGCACTTATAATAAGTGATAGTCTTGATCCAGCTATCTCTGATTGGCTACTGGTAAAGATTGAACTGCCCACTCCGTCTCCGAAAGTTAGATAGGGTTAAAACGGCTTCGCCTACTCCCTCTAAGAGAATAAAAGGTATTACTTGATTTTTTTTAAAGTACTTTAAAGTACTTCATTATTTGGATAAATCTAGTAGCAATAATAGTAGTATTAATACCAATGATTTATATTTTTTTATTGAGTAAAGGAAGTGAAATTGTATATTTATGAGAAGAGTTGGGTGCTAATATTAGTAGTAAAAAAGGATGGTGAGGCAGAGTACCCCACTAACTTTGAAGATAGATATATTTTCTGAATAATGTGGGATTACCGATTTCTTGGTTTCCTTTTCAGTCGTTTCGCGACCGTAGTTGACTTTGTAGCATTGCCCACAAAGTATCCCTGGTGAGATTTTTACAGGGTAGTTCACCATTGCTTTCCCCAACCCCACAATTTTATCCTGACTTGGGACCGGCATATGGCTGGGATGTATTCTTGACTATAATCCATATGTGTTCACTGGGCAGATTTGCCTGTTCTGGGCAACGAAAAACCCGAGTTTCCAGGTGAAAAAACCCCTACTCCATATGAGACCGGCTAACTCACCTTTAGTCAAAAGAGACCAGATAAAGGTTCCTCACGTCACTGGTGGGAATCGAATCCAGGTCTTTTCGACCAAAGGGCTCAGTCAGTAACCCAGGTCTTTCTGCCCACAAGGCTCTGTAGCGCAGTCAGTATATACTTTTTCAATACTGACTAAGCTACGGATGCACATTAACGATTTACATAACTTTTTTCTTTGTTAGCACTGCTGCTGTGGTTACTATGCTTTATGTAATGTGAATGTTGATACAATTTCCACAGTTCGTGTTACAATGTTCTGCAGCCGTTTACATTTTTTAGATTGTATGGCGTGAGTATGGGATGCTCCTTCACAGCCACTCCATACTAGTTATAGCTCCTGTTTGTTTAAAGGATTGTGGTTGGTCGTGTTATGAGATGCGTTTTTCTATTGGCAAAGTAAGTGTCGTTGGAATAGTGTCATAATAATGGTTCATAGTGTTTTAGGTTCTTTAAATTTACAAATTTTTCCAACAGAAGTTTTATTATTAGTTGTGCATTGAGCCTCCATGCAGCAGAAATGATTATTGCAGCAATACTGAATAGTTTGTTATGAAGGTATTCTATATATTAGCCCATTTAAGGTGGTTGTCTATGTGTAGACAGAGGTATTTAGCTTGTGTTATGGGTATGAGTTCGAAACAGTCAGTAGCAGCTTTCAAGGTTAGTGGTCAGTGGAGCAGGGCGAACGATTCTTGGGTTCTTTATGATTAGCATTTGCATTTTAGTGTTGTTTACCACAATTGAATTCTAGTAGAAGCAGGAGGTTATTTTGTTGGGTTGGGTTGTGCTTTGGAGAGTGCAGTGTTAATGTTTGTGTGTCATCTGCTTATTGATAGATTTCACTTTGCATGGCCAAGTTGTGTATTTCATTTATGTAAACTTTGTATGTTCAACAGATTGGGTGATAATATCGGGCTGGCCTGATTGACCGAGCGATCAGCGTATCTGCTCTCCAGCCTTTTGGCTGGAGAGCAGATACGAATCCCGCCGTGCGCATGGATGTTCGAGTTTGTCTGTGAAAATACTAGTGGTGATGGCGGTGGATTGCATTGGTGTAGATGATGACGGTAGTTGTGGTTCGTTGTAGTTGGTGGAGACAGAGAGTTGTAAAGTGGATGCCCTCCCTCGATGAGTCTTTGGACTCCCTGGAGGTGTTACGTAATAATAATAATTTATTTTTTTTTTTTTATTATTATTATTTCTCAGATAAATTACATATATTATATGAAGACAATTATGCATTACAAATACTTTCTCGTACTTAAAGTATTTTTTTAAAATAATTATAATAACAATAACTGTTTATAACGTATATTATTATAATATTCATAATGATGATTATTACAGATATTTCTTTACAATTTTGCACTCTATATATACAATATCAATGGATACAATCACTCTATTTGCATACTTTTGTTACAGTTATTGCAAACATTTGATTACATATGATACATTACTTACAGTTGTTTACACATGATACATTACTTACATTTATATACATACGATACTTACTTTACATACATTTGTTTACATTATATGTATGTAAATACATTTGTAATTACATATAATGTAAACAAATGCTGTGAGTTTCTTCAGTATGATCCGCTCCATTAAATACTTTGGTTTGCATGTGATACGTACATTACATGCATTTGGTTACATATGATACATCTTGGATGAGAACTAATTTCTCTGCTTTCATCCTCGAAGCTTAAATGTAAGCTTATCTGAGGATGACACAAGTTGGTTATCATTTATTGTTTTTTTTTCTCCTGTGTTGGGAAGCTACGAAATCCATGATTGAGAAATTCGCACGCACTCACCCCCCCCACACACACACAATAACTTGGAATGTATTGATGCGTCACTGAACTGGAAGCCTGAACGAATATATTGTTTCATTAAGTTTGTATGGTATTTTGGGTGCGTGTTTCTTGTTCGTAGTATGTCCTTAGAGCTCTTTTCAGGCTATTGTAGTTTGTAAGTTTTCTGCATTCAAAACCTAATTTGTTTATCATGTCTGGGATGTAGAAGTTTCGCGTGGCCTTTCCGTAGTGATTATATTGTATTTATATGTGATATAATTAGTAGTCTGAGGTTCTTGTTATACGGTATGTGTTTCTGACTGTCCTGTAGTTGACATCGAAATAATGTTTTAGCAAGGCTGCATAGTGACATAAATGTTTTGCTGTCAGTATTTTGTGTTCTGACATTGCAATGTTTATAAGGTCGTGATTTTCTCTTTGTTCCCAAAAGATCAGTTTTATCATTTTGTACTGTAGCGACATTAATCTATTTAATTTGTAGGGTGCACAGAAAGCATACGTTGTTATAGCGTATCTTAGTATATTTTGGCATAGTGCTTTGTATATTAGTTTTTTTAGGCGTGTGAGAACTATGTCTTTCAACCTGTAGAGTTTGCCACTTATTGTTCGGAGTCTGTTGTGTAGATAGTTTATGTGGCTATTCCAGTTCATATCTGCATCGAAGTAAATTCCAAAGTATCGTATTCTTTCAACCTGAGTGATTGTAGTGGTTTTGCTGTTCTGTGTGTTTTTTATGTTGGAAAGTGGATGTTGGATGGTTATATATTTGTTATCAACTGGTTGAGTCAGTGGATTTCTGAATATCATTAATTTTGTCTTTTCTGAGTTTAGGTGTATGGAGTTTTTCGTGAGCCAGTCTATGATCAGATTTATATCATGTTACATATTTGTTTGGGCTATGCTTGCGTTATTATGGATGGATATTATTGCTTATCGTCTGCGTATTGGAATATCTTGCCTTTAAGTGGTAGCTGATTAATATCGTGCATGTAAATGCTGAATAGAGTTGGGGAGAGTACGGCTCCCTGTGGTACTCCACAGGTTACTGGTAGCTCTCTGCTTCGGTTTGATCCGATACGTGTGATATGTTTTCTATTTTGGAGGTAGTTTGTAAACCACCTGTGAAGAGGCCCGTCTGTTCCAACATGCCTCAGCTTTTCTAACAAGGTTTGATGTGTGAGTGTATCGAATGGTTTAGTTAGATCAATAAAGACTACCATGGCAATTTTGTTTTTGTCTAAGGCGGTATCAATTACATCTGTAAAGTCTTCCAAGAGAAATGTCGTTCCCTTATTTTTCTGTAAACCATATTGTGTTTTGGGAATAATATTAAAGATCTCAGTGTATGGTATGAGTTTCTTCAGTATGATCCGCTCCAAAATTTGATTGATAATTGGTAATGTTGCTATGGGTCTGTAATTGCTGATTAAATTTCTTTTTCCTTGTTTGTATATGGGTGTGATTATGGCGGTCTTTAGCATACTTGGTATCTGTCCTGTTTTAAATATTTTATTTATTAATTTTAGTAGGATAGGACTTAAACTAGCTGCATGTTGCTTTATATCGTTAGGTCTTATACCATCAACTCCTGGGCCTTTGTTTGGTTCGATTTGGTGTATTGCAGGGAGAAGTTCTGCCTCTTTTATGGTTGGGAACCATAATGTCTGTTTTGATTGTGGTCCAAGTGGAGGGTCTCGTTTTATGATTGGGGGAATATTTCTGTGAAGTTCTTGAATGGAGTCTGCAAAGTATTGGTTAAAGTCATTTGCTAGTTGTTGGATAGGTTTTGTGTCTTTCATGAAGCCGTGTTTTATGGTTTCGGAGGCGGTGATGTTGGGAACAAAATCTAGCATCTCATTGATCAGATGCCAGGTTTGTTTCATGTTGTTTTGTGCAGAGGTCAGTTTGTCTCTGTAGTAGCTTCTTTTTGCATTTCTGATTTGTGTTGTAAGGCGATTCCTTGTTATCTTATATTCAGTTTTTAAAGCTGTGTTATTTGGATATCGCTTTAATTCTTTCCATAAAGCGTCCTTTCTGTGTATTTCTAGGATTAAGTTTTGTGTTATCCAAGGATTTTGTGTTGTTTTTGAACGAATTCTGACTTTCGTTGTAGCTTTCTTATATATTTCCTTCAGTGTGAGTTCAATGTTGTTGTATAAGATATCTGCTGAATTTGATGCCAGGTGTTCCCCTGTTTTTCTTATTTCGTGGTTGACTATTTCTTCGTCTATTATTGTTTTCTGTCGCTTTTCTTCTGTGGGACATTGCATGGATATTGTCTTGGTGTGCAGGTTTAGAGCGGTGAAGTAATGGTCTGCCACTTTGCACTTTATGACTGATGCAGTGTAACTATTTGGTGATGCTCGGACGTTTATATTGTCTAGACAGGAGGCAGTGATAGTATTTCCGAATATTTCTTCTCTAGTACATGATGTTATTGTTGGTATTCGATTATACATGGATAGCGTGTCTAGGTATCGTATCGCCAATTATCATTAGGTATTCGGTTGAGCATATTTCTTGGCTTGAAAGCCATCAATTGGGTTCGTGCAAGAATTTTATCATGTTTAGGCTTGGTGGCCTGTAAATAGCATTTAGTATTGTGGTATGGTGTCTATTGGTGGTATTAGTGATTTCGAGGCAAAGGGTTTCAGCCTGCTCAAACTGATAGACAGTTTCTTTTGCTATTAAGCTATGTTCGATAAATATTAATATTCCACCCCCTCTTTTTGTTTGGCGGCATGATCTATGTTGTTGGAAGCCTGGAATTTGGAAAACTGTCTCTTCGTCATTAGTTATGGATACTTCTGTAAGAATAAATCTATCAATAATATCAGTGTAATTCCTCAGATAAGCCTGTAATAATAACCAATGTTTTCGGATTCTTCTGATGTTAATATGCAAGATTGAGAGACCTCTCGCTTGTACTGTGTGTTGTTTCCATGCATCAAGCGATTCGAAAATACAATTACTGATGTATTCTGGTGTAATTACATCTATCTGATGGTTCACATTCATTTTTGTTGTGTTGAGATCTTCTTATGGAACTAAGTTAGAGTCTTTTGTTTCACTCAGGCAACCTGTCTATATCTTCTGAGCTTTTTATTTGTATAGACTTTGAAGTCTGTGACTTTCTCAAGAATATTTTACCGTCTTTGATCCATAAAAATTGATACTTTTTTTCTGTTTTTTCTTTTCTTGCTTGGTTCAAAAGTTTCTGATTGAAAGATGTTAAATACTCAGATAGAAAGATTGACTTATTGTCTTGTGATGCATTTAAATCCTTGACTACTGGTTTTTTCAGTCTGCTGGCTTTTATGAGATTGTCTCTTGTAGCCTTGCTTTCAGACGAACTATGACTGGTGCGGGTTGTGGTGAGCCTTGTTTTCTGTTCTTACTGGGAAACCGATTTATGGTCTGAATATCATTATGCTCTAGGGGGGGATGTCAATTGCATGGCCTAACTTTAAAACTACGTCTCTGAGATTTTCTGTGGATTCGGTTTCTGGAAGACCATTTATGACAAGGTCATCTTTATGTTGTTGTTGGTTTAAAACTTCGTATTGTAGTTTCAGGGAATTAAATTCTTGACGGAGTTCCGATGTGTCTTTTATCAATTTGTGCTGCCTGTCAGTTAATGCATTAATGCTGGTTTTAATGTCTTTTACCATTTGTAAGACTTCTTCGACTTTTGAATTATTAAATTTAACAAACTCTTCATATTATTCACTACTTTTTTTTGTTATTTGTTTATTCTGTTTATCAAATAGTTTTTGGAGAAGATCTACCAAGCTGGCTTTTATATTTTCTAAACCTTTTTCTAGTAATAAATTTACGGAACTCAAATTATAAGACTCACCGATATTTTGTTGTGTGTTCAGTTCATCGTCCGATTCTGCCTCCGGCGTAATCAGTTGCGTCGTGAATGGTGCCGTTTCTTTGTTCTCTCTACAGTTTAGGCACTTCCATTCTTCTCGTTTGGCATTGGATTTGCATTGCCAGGTTGTTTCTGAAAGTCCGGAACATGTAAAGTGAAGATTCCTGTGGCATTTCCTGCAGGTTATATAACATCCGTCGGACGGTAATTCCTTCTGATACTTGTTGCACTTCATGACTCACCTTTCTTCCTCTGGACAGCTGTAAAGATGGCGACGTCCTTTGTTCTATGCTCGTTAGCAACCACGGTGTACGCTTCAATTTTTAGCACACTCAGATTTTGAAGTCTACTTTTCGATTAATTATATATCACTCTCTTCAGCGTGACAAGTAGAGTTACTTTATGCACTTTAAAATTAAAAACAGGAGTTAGAACCACATTAAAACTATAAAAAACGGGACCAGCGATACAACAACACAACCGTTCGTATGCCTAGACAGCGCCCTCTGTATATAATAATAATAATAATAATAATAAGAGTATTGCTCCTCGATGGAGCAATACTATTTGTATTCCTCGGCTGTGATAGGTGCCTATTTTTGTTACTTGCGTTCAGTCTGTGAGATA
This sequence comes from Typopeltis vanoorti, assembly GCF_054136105.1. NCBI lineage: Eukaryota > Metazoa > Arthropoda > Arachnida > Uropygi > Thelyphonidae > Typopeltis > Typopeltis vanoorti. The sequence continues at coordinate 5,412,576 of NC_143549.1, read as the reverse complement.
ATTCCTAAACCAGGTATGCAATGTCACTCTTATTCCAACTGCTGGTCAAGCGTATCAAAAGCTTTGGTAAGATCAAGGAGTATGAGGATAGCAAATTTTTTTTTTGTCAAGAGCTTTATTTAGTTCGTTTGTAATGTCCTCTAACAACAGGGTTATGTCCTTCGTTTTCTGGAAACAGTACTGCTTTTGTGAGATGATGCTGTATTTCTGTAAATAGTTTTGTAGTCTTGTGTGTATTACTTTTTCAAGAAGTTCAGAGATGACAAGCGAGTTAGCTATTGGTCTGTAGTTGTGAACGTCATTTCTTTTCTCATGTTTGTAGATCGGTGTAACTATACTAGTTTTTTTGTTGTTTTTAGTTTCAGAAGTACAGGATTTAGTTGTTCAACGTGTGTTAGCAGGGTCTGCGAGTCTGATTTTGTCCATTCCTGGACTGATCTTTTTTAATAATTAGTATATGGGTTTGCATGGGTAGATTTTTCTTTTTTCGAATTAACAGTTCATTAAGTGTAAGCTATGTTTGCTTCATGTTGGCGCTGTATTCCGCGAGTTTCTGAACGTAGTAATAATGTCTTTTCGTGTGCTAGCGCTCCTAATTTTAGTTGTAAGTTGGTTTCTTGTGTTTTTGCACGATGTTTGTAAGCGAATGTTGTTGGGTGACTTTTTTTTTTACTCTCTTCCATAGAATATGTCTTACTGCATTGCTGTTGAGGATGTCCTCATTTATCCATGCATTATTTAGGGCATATCTGCTATTTCTTTGGTGTTCTGTTGCTTTTCTGAATATTTCTGTAAATAAACAGAAAATTCAGGCCGTATTATAAAGTTATTATATCATTTACAGTAAGTTGTTCCAGCTTGTGTCTTTCATAAAGTTATCAGCGATGCATTTTACTATGACAGTAGAGCGCTGTTTATCTGGTGGGTTTTATAGCATGTGGGAAAAGAAACAGTGGACTTGTGGAATGAGGTTGCGATGAAGTAGTGGTCAACTAATTTTGTGGTGGTTACCGATGACGTATGTTTCAGTTGGAGCGCGTATGTTTCTGTGGTCTATGCATGATTGTGATAGTGAGTCGTTTAGAATTTCGTTTCTTGTTGGAGAGCTTATAGTCGGATTTATGTTGTACTGGCTTAATATGTCAAGATATGCGTCAGTGGTTGGAGAGCCACGGTCAAGGGTGCCAATGTTAATATCACCTAATAGGATATTTCTAGCTGTTGATAATTGTTGATGTCTTTAAGCCATGTTTCTAATTTTTGAAGGAAACTGAACAGGTTGATGGCATATATCGTGTTTGCCATGTATTTGTGATTGTGTCTGCGGTAGTTGGTGATTTCCAAGAGTAACGCTTTTGCATTTTCGAAACTGGCTATGGTTTCGGTCACTCCGTGCTTTTCATTTGCAAACGCGATTATGCCGCCTCCTCTTTTTCGAGGTGGGCATGATGTGTAGCATTGGTAATAGTTAATTATCATTGGTAATTGTTAATGTTATGCGCAGACGCTTCTGTATCACATATAGAAACTTCGGTCAAGAGTTGAACATAGATATATGTTGACAGTGTAAACGAGTATTTCTTTATACTGTACTTCTTATACAACGTAGCCCATAAGTCACGAAGGGGTTTAAACATTTAATAACTTTTTATGTATTAATTATTTTTATTATTTTTTGTTATAATGAAATGCAGAACCTGGAGTTTTTTAATTTTATTTTTGAGATTTTTCACTACTCACACCACTAGAGCCACGATATGAAGGCTCTCGACTTCTTCCTTTGGGGTTACCTGAAAGAGTGTGTGAGTAAGTCCCAGACAATCAGTGTAGAAATTAGAGCGCTGCAGCCAGAAACATCACCAGCTGTCATGGAACGTGACATACAAAAAGGGCTCGTCTTTCTGAAGCCGAAAATGACGTCTTTTATTGTTTTATTTTTTTATATACATTTTTTTTTTCTGAATTTTCAGTTCATCTTAATTCACAAACGATATTTACACTTTATTTATTTGTTGCTATCAGTGAGGGACGATGAATGGATTCATTTCACTTCTTAACATTGCTATTTTCTAATCAACGATATATATATATATATATATATATATATATATATATACAGGGGCGACTCGTCTATAGGGGCTGGGCCCCACCTATATTTGTATAAGTAGTCCAATAATTGTAGTTTTAAAAAATATGTTTCTTGTAATTATTATTTTTTGATCTTCCAACACGTTTTATCGATTAATAATAATAATAATAATAATAATAAAATACTGGCTTGTATTTTGTGACAATATTGTATAATGCGACTCAGTACGGTCTCTGGGCCAGACACGGCTGGCCCTATTTTATACGTGTAGAACACAGGGCATGTATGAGATACGTGCAGTAGACGCAACGCTTATCTTGTTTACCAGGCGCAACGCTTATCTTGGGTCCCGTTTAGTCTGGCCCAATCACTGCGTTTGTACGTAAATAGCGCGCGATACTTTCATTGTCTTATTTATTCTCGTTGTTGATCTGTTTTATTGTTTTTAGTGTGTTTAATTATTGTTGTCGTTTTTTGTTATGATTTATTTTAAAGTTTAAATTTTTATTACGTCCATAAACAATATATTTTAACTACGGACAAAATCGACAGTTTATTGGAAAAACGTTTCTCGTTTTTCCAATAAACTTTTTAAAAAAAAATTAATAGCTCAATGTATCAGTGGAATCTGACTAAGCATTATCGTAATAGAAATAATAATTATAAATCAATAATAGAACCACTATCTTCTTCTTCTTCTGCAGCTTCTCCCACTTAAGTGGGGTCACTGTTTATTATGAGTCTCCTCCACACCTTCCTGTCTTGGGCTGTCACCACATCCAAGTTCTTCATCTTCAAGTCCTCTTCTACCAGCTCCCTCCATCTCTTCTTTGGCCGCACACGCTTCCGCCTTCCTTGCACATCCATCTGCATGACCCTTCTTCCCACATATTCGTCCTCTCTCCTCATCACATGACCAAACCATCTCAACCTTGCCTCCTGTATTTTCGCTCCTAAGTTCGTAACTTTCACTGTTCTCCTGACATAGTCATTTCTCAGATGATCCTTTCTGGTCACACCGCACATCCACCTAAGCATTCTCATCTCTGCTACTTCCATCCTGCTAATGTTATTTTTCCTCAGGGCCACAGTTTCTATAGCATATGTCATAGCTGGCCTCACTACTGTCCTATAAATTTTGCCTTTCAGATTGATCGGCACCCTCTTATCACATAACACTCCAGCCATCTCCCTCCAGTTCCTCCAACCTGCTTGTATCCTGCATCCCACTTCCTTCTCACCTCCTCCATCTTCTTCCACTGTCGAACCTAAGTATCTAAAGTCTCTCACCTTCCTGATGACATTTCCTTCCAGCTCCAGGTCTGTCTCCTGGCCACCGCCCACTGCGCAACACATATACTCTGTCTTACTTCTGCTCAGTCTCATACCTCTCTCTTCCAGTACTTTTCTCCATCTTTCCAGTTTAGTTTCCGCTTCTTCTCTTGAATCTACACACAGCAAGATGTCATCTGCATACAGCATTGTCCAAGGTGCATCTTCTCTCACCTCCTCTGTTACCACCTCCATCACAATATTAAACAGAAACGGACTTAATGCTGACCCTTGATGCAAGCCAACTGTTACTTGAAAACTTTCTGTCTGTCCCAAACAGGTCCGAACACTTGTCTTCACATTTCTGTACATTTCGTGCACCAACCTGACATATTTCTCCGGCACCTTCTTCTCCCTCAGACACCTCCAGACTTCTTGCCTTGGCACTCTATCGTATGCTTTCTCCAGATCAATAAATACCAGATGTAGCTCCCTTTGTTTCTCTCGATATTTTTCCATCATCTGTCGTAACCCAAAGATAGCATCTGTTGTTGATCTACCAGGCATGAAGCCAAATTGTTCCTTTGCAATCTCCACCTCCTCCCTCAATCTACCATCAAGAACCCTTTCTAGGATCTTCATTGTGTGGGACATCAACTTTATTCCTCTGTAATTTTTACAGTCTTGTGCATCCCCTTTACCCTTGTAGATGGGAACAAGAGTACTCTCCCTCCATTCCTCGGGTATATTTTCCTGTTGGCAAACTTTCATGAACAGGTCCCACAGCAGGTCAATTCCCTCTTCCCCCAGTGCCTTCCATGCCTCCACTGGAATTCTGTCGGGGCCCACCGCTTTTCCATTCCTCATCCTCTTCATGGCCTCCGTCACTTCCATTCTACTGATGTTCTGCACCATCCCCTCAGAAGGCTGCCCATCTCCTCTGTGAGTCCTTGCATTTTCCTCATTCAGAAGTCCCTCAAAGTATATTTTCCATCTGTTTCTTATGTCCACATCCCTCCATAATACTCTTCCTTCAGCATCTTTGATCTGCCTCACATGTAAGATGTCCTTAGCTGCTTTATTTCTACATTTCGCTAGTTGGTAAATTTTTCTCTGTCCTTCCTTTGTTTCTAATTGATCATACAGATCTTGATATGCCATGGCCTTCGCCTGTGCCACAACTCTCTTGGCTTCTTGCTTTCTCTCTTTGTACACCTCTCTGTCCTCTTCCACTCTTGACTCATCCCACTTCTGCTTTGCCTTCCTCTTAGCTGTCACTGCCACTTGTACATCATTATTCCACCACCAACCCTCCTTCTGCTCTCTAATCTTTCCAGATGTCTCACCAAGCACCTCGATTGCACAGCTCAGGATTACTTTTGAATTATGTTTCCACCAATCTTGTACACTTTCCAGTCCATCCGAAATCCTCTCTAACACTCTCTCCCTAAAATGATTCCTCACACTCTCTTCTTTTAAGCGAAACCACTTAATTGTCTTCATCCCATGGCAACCAGAAGTTCTTATCTTCGATCTTAATTTAAAGTCTGCACACAGCATTCGGTGTTGTTATAGAACCGCTATATAAATATTAAAAAAAAATTAAGTTGTTTTTGGCCTCTGGCCTCACCTGTCACCAGCCGCCACTGTGTATATATTCTTTTTTCCCCAAAAAAGTTTGATAAAAATTAACATAAGTATTAGTTACGATATATACTATTCACTTTTGATTCCATATAAACAACTCTGAAAAAAAGTACATTTTTATGGGTACATTACTCTTTATGGATACATACATATATATTTTTAAACATTATTCTTATATTATATTATATTTTCGGTTTAGTACAGGATGCTACAGAATGACCTGTATGATACAGTGCAACATCCATTTTTTAGATAAATAGTTGTGAAGAATACTGGTAGATGGGGACAAAGTCAGGTATTATGATATGCGCCAAGAGAGTGAACGAGGAATGAAGCGGATTGCCGTAGGAGCAGGAGTGTAGTCCTAAAAGAAATGGTGCAGGGCTCTACCTTGGAAACAAAAATCCAGAGCACGAAGTGCGGCATTATTATTATTATTATTATTATTATTATTATTATTATTATTATTGCGTTATGCGACGGCCATATAGCAGAGAGATTGCCTTGTTTTCTGAAACGAAAATGACAAGAGCAGCAAGCTGTGTTTTTTGACCGAAAGCTGGAAATTCATTTTAAGTCTCATTATTATAATTCTTATAATTTATTATAATTCTTATAATTTATTATAATTTTGATAGTTTTAAAAAAGTTCCGTCGCCCTGCCGCGCCCTGGCCCGACTACACCCCTGCGTAGGACTAAATAATATCTTTAGGGTTGTTTATTATTTTAACGGTATATAATAGAACACAGAAACTAAGTAAATAATTAATTTATTAACTTGATGCTGATATTTCGCTGGTGTTATAACCAGCATCTTCAGAGCACAAAAACACTGTTTGTCACAATACGCGAAACGATAACAACATGGTGTACTTCAACAAAATTGTAGCAGCAACACAAAGACTAGAGTCCTGATTTTGGCGCCCTCTATCTGAAAGAAAAAAAAAAAACAGAGCTATCACATATTACTACAGTCCTAGAAAAGTGCTAGTTTTTTCTTAATATGACTGTCTCCCAGATCTTCGGCAAGTTAATACAGCCATATTTGTTGAGATTTGGAGGGTGTTTTAGGGCTTCTGTCGCCTCTAAGAACAATCTCTCTGATTTATACGGGTTTCTGTGTAGTACTTTTGTGTTTTTCCAGTTGATCCTGTGTGCAGGGGTATCCAGAACATGGTCTACTAGGCCCGACTTCCCATAATGATAATTCCGGACGTATCTTTTCTGTTCGCTGATGCGGCTGTTCACAGTTCTTCCTGTTTGACCGTAGTAGGCTTGATTGCATGAGCAGGGTACTTGATAGACTCCTGGATGTGATAAAGGAGGAATGCTGTCCTTGGTTGAGCGGATGAGGGTAGCTAATTTGCTACATGGTCTGAATGTGGTGCATAGTTTATGTTTATTGAGAATTCTTGAGATCTTTTCGGATGTGCCTTTAATGTAAGGGATGGTGACTGTTTTGTTGTAGTTCTCTGTGGTCGATGGTGGGAGGGGTTTCTTAAGAGTGTTTAGTATTTTGTTTATTTTATGTGGATTGTAGCCGTTAGCCAAGAAGGTGTGGCGTAAGTGAGTCAGTTCAGCCATAAGAGCCTTGTCATTGGAACTTGACAAGGTAAGACAAGTAAGAGCCTTGTCATTAAAAGAGCTACACAACAACAGCCAGATTACCATAACAAAAGCAGACAAAGGAAATGCAACCGTGGTGATGGACACAACTGAATATGAAAACAAAATGCACACACTATTACAAGATCAGTCAACATACAAAATTATAGATCGCAATCCCATCAACACACAAAAGAATAAGGCACGAAAATTATTGAAAAAAGTCACTTCCTGGCCCAAAGACACAGTTAACAAACTCAAACCCTTCCATGTTAAAACACCGAGGATCTATGGAGCACCAAAAATTCACAAGCAAGGCACACCCCTACGCCCAATTGTGGACAGTATAAATAGTCCCACATACAAACTGGCTAGACATTAGCGAAGCTACTAGCCTCTCTCACAAACAATTCTCCCTCTTTTGTCAAAAATTCAGCACACCTAAAAAGCATCATACAACACCTTACCCTAAAAAGCTCAGACTTAATAGTAAGCTTTGACATCACTTCACTATTCACAAATGTACCACTAATAGAAACCCCTCAATCTACTGAACTCACACTTCCCCCCTGATATATTTGAACTATTCAAATTCACAGTACATGCAGGGTATTTCACATAGAAAGGGAAAATATACAAACAAATAGATGGGACAGCCATGGGCTCCCCCCCCTTTCCCTCCCAGCCAACTTTTACATAGAACACCTGGAAAAACAAGCAATGAATACAGCCACTCTCAAACCAACACTTTGGCTACGCTATGTTGATGATGTGTTTGCTATTTGGCCACATGGCCCAGAGACATTGGAAACATTCTTAGCGCATTTAAATAGCCAACATCCAAAAATCCACTTTACTATGGAACTGGAAGCCAACAACTGTCTGCCCTTCCTGGATACACTTATCACACGTCTTCCAGATGGTTCCTTATCATTTTCAGTTTTTAGAAAACCCACACATACAGGTAGATACTTACACAAACAATCACACCATCATCCTTCTCAACAATATGGCATATTAAAAACGCTAACCGATAGAGCGAGAGCAATCTGTTCCAATGACAAGGCTCTTACTGCTGAACTGACTCACTTACGCCACACCTTCTTGGCCAACGGCTACAATCCACATAAAATAAACAAAATACTAAACACTCTTAAGAAACCCCTCCCACCATCGACCACAGAGAACTACAACAAAACAGTCACCATCCCTTACATTAAACGCACATCCGAAAAGATCTCAAGAATTCTCAATAAACATAAACTACGCACCACATTCAGACCATGTAGCAAATTAGCCACCCTCATCCGCTCACCCAAGGACAACATTCCTCCTTAATCACATCCAGGAGTCTACCAAGTACCCTGCTCATGCAATCAAGCCTACTACGGTCAAACAGGAAGAACTGTGAACAGCCGCATCAGCGAACAGAAAAGATACGTCCAGAATTATCATTATGGGAAGTCGGGCCTAGCAGACCATGCTCTGGATACCCCTGCACACAGGATCAACTGGAAAAACACAAAAGTACTACACAGAAACCTGTATAAATCAGAGAGATTGTTCTTAGAGGCGACAGAAGCCCTAAAACACCCTCCAAATCTCAACAAATATGGCTGTATTAACTTGCCGAAGATCTGGGAGACAGTCATATTAAGAAAAAACTAGCACTTTTCTAGGACTCTAGTAATATGTGATAGCTCTGGTTTTTTTTTTTTTTTCAGATAGAGGGCGCCAAAATCAGGACTCTAGTCTTTGTGTTGCTGCTACAATTTTCTTTAAGTACACCATGTTGTTATAGTCTCTCGCGTATTGTGACAAACTGTGTTTTTGTGCTCTGAAGATGCTGGTTATAACACCAGCGAAATATCAGCATCAAGTTAATAAATTAATTATTTACTTAGTTTCTGTGTTCTAATATATACCGTTAAAATAATAAACAACCTTAAAGATATTATTTAGTCCTACGCAGGGGTGTAGCCGGGCCAGGGCGCGGCAGGGCGACGGAACTTTTTTAAAACTATCAAAATTATAATAAATTATAAGAATTAAAAAAAAAAAAAAAAATCAGCTAACACCTTTTTATTCCCGTATATACGGGAGTAGGTGAGGCCATTTAGCCCTATCTAACTTTTTTTGGAGACTGAGTGGGCAGTTCAATCTCCACTGGTACCAATCAGAGATAGATGGCCCAAGGCTATCACTAATTAAGCGGTACGCAGTGAAGAGAGACGGCTCAAATGTGCCGCCATCTCGTGGTCTCTAACCCTAACACAATATATTTAATGTCTGAAATAATGTGGGTTCTACGGTCGATTTTCTTGAGTTTACAGGACGAAAAACCCGAGTTTCCGGGAGGAGAAACCTGCTTGCCCGTGCCAGAGATCGACTAACTCGGGAACCGATCAAAAAAGGCTTAGAAAAATTTCCTCTAGTCGCCGACTAGACTCGAAACCAAGACTTCCTTCGTGCGGCCTAGCGCGGTGGTGTGCAAACGCCACATCCACTGAGCTACACAGGCTCCTTATAAGAATTATAATTATATAATTATATACCGTTAAAATAATAAACAACATGTTCGACGAACACATAAGTCTGTCCACACGTTTAAGAATATCTTTAAGGGTCAAGTGGAGGATATCGATTGTGACCTGGAAGTTAACTGTGGTGATTGAATAATGAGGATTAGTTTATTAAGCCGTGCAATCCCACCTACTTCGAAGCTAGGATTAGCTTTTATGAAGAAAGTGGGATTAGCCTTCACTGTTTATGTTGTTTGGCACTTTTTATGGATGAAATGTACGCGTTGGACGCTGGTGATTTGGGAAGTGTGCGAATGTTATATGAACCGTGTTGGTGTGGGTTCCACAGTTTGTGCTTTACTGTTCTGTAGTTGTCTGTGTGTTTTAGATTCCTTGGTAGGTTGTTGCGTAGCGTGGGATGTGATCTCACAGAAGAAAAATTAGTTGTTGAAGGATCTAGGGATGTAAATAGTTGTGGGTCGTGTTATGCGATATGTGTCTCTGTTGTTACGATAGGTGATGTTGAAGCAAATCTTTAGTAACATTATGTTACTAAAGAACTTTCAGATTTTTTATGCTCAGGATTTCTTGCATCGCCATAAGGGTTCGGTTATTGGCTGTTGTATGTGAGGCCTCCAAGTCACTATTAAAATAATTTTCCTGTAAAATGTTTCTAATTTCGTTAGATGGCTGTTTGATGTGTTTGCATAGCCTGTTATACCGTACCTGAGTAGCTCCTCGCAAATATAGCGGAGATTTTTTACGTTATATGGAATGATGTCTTTTATGCGGAAAAATTTTGCTGCAATGATGCGGTGTTTAGTGTGTAGGTATTCTATGTGTTTTGTCAATTTAAGGTGACAATCTATGTAAAGGTATTTTGCATGTGTTACAGATTTCATTTCGGGACATTGGCAGGTATTTTTGTTGTTGTTGTTGTTAATGCAACGGTATGTGTGAAAATGTATCGATAGTGGTGCGGGGCGCATGATTCTTGGGTTGTGTATTATCAACATCTGCGTTTTGGTGCCGTTGATTATCATTGAGTTTTGTTAGAAGTAAGTTGTGATTTCATTTTGGTCTCGTTGTGCTTTGAAAAGAGCCATGTTGATGTTTGTGTGGACTGCTAGTAGCTCTTTGTCGTCTGCGTATTGATATATTTGACTTCGTGTGGCCAGTTTGTGAACGTCGTCAATGAATATGTTCAAAAGAATACGTGATACTATGCCATCTTGAGGGACTCTGTGATTTATCCAAATGTCCCAGCTCCCAGCTGTAATGTATGCCTATTTGTGTGTGTGTGTGTGTGTGTGTGTGTGTGTGTGTGTGTGTGTGTGTGTGTGTGTGTGTGTGTGTGTGTGTGTGTGTGTGTGTGTGTGTGTGTGTGTGTGTGTGTGTGTGTGTGTGTGTGTGTGTGTGTGTGTGTGTGTGTGTGCATGCGTGCGTGTGTGTGTTCTGTTTGAGAGGTAGTTCCTGAACCAGGTATGCAGAGTTCCTCTTATACCTATTGAGTATAGTTTGGTAAGTAGTATGCCATGTTCAAGTGTATCAAAAGCTTTAGTTAAGACAATTAGAATAAGGACAGCGACTTGTTTTTATCGAGAACCAGGTTTATGGCTTCGATGATGTCTCCTAATAAGGTGACGGAACTTTTTTCTGGAAACCGGATTGATTTTTTTGAGATAATGCTGCAATTTTGTAAATACTTCTGCAGTCCAGTGTATGTTATTTTTTCAAAATTTTGGAGATGACTGGTAGGTCAGCTATTGGTCTGTAGTTCTGTGTATCATTTCTTTTACAACGTTTGTATCATCGTCATCATATATTCACTGGACATCCACAGGTGCCAAATAGTCACTCCGATGCTCAATAATGTGCCACACCAGGGCTCTGATGTGCCGCGCCATGTAGTCAGGTTGTCTTCTTTTCTGAAGGCCTCAACTCTCTCAACTCTCTTCTGTGTCCAAAATATTTCAACTTTCTTCTGTCAATATCCTTAAGGAGCCATATGGGTGTTAGAAAAGTTCTACTGATCTTTTCTAACATCCATTCATTTGTACACCTTTCACTTTATGATACCCTCAAACAGCCTTCTGTGACACCACATCTCAAAAGGAGCTAATCTTTTCTTTTCTGATTTCTTTAGGTTCCAAGTCTCACATTCATAAGTCACTGTTGGAAAAACAACTGCATCCAAAATCCTCATTTTTCCCATGGAGATACATCCATTCTTCCAGATTTTAGACAAGTCTCTGATTGTTGTTTTAGCCATTCTTGATCATCTTCTGATGTCTTCTGAACAGGAATTCTTCACATTAATAATGGATCCCAGGTACTCAAAAGACTTCCCAAATTCTTTCTCCATTAAGGTACACTTGTTTCTCAAGAGTTTCCCTGTTTGCATTTCCATTGAGAACCATAATCTTTGTCTTGCTAGGATTGAATTCAAGTCCTCTGTTATTACTGATCTTGTTAATTATGTCAAGAATTAGTCCTAGGTCTTCCATGTCATTACAAAGGAGTACTGTATCATCAGCATACCTCAGATTACTGGTCAATCTACCTCCTATCCTAATTCCTGTCCTGAGCTCATCCAGTGCTTCAAGCATGATGTCCTCTGCATATATACTAAAAAGGAGAAAGTAAACATCCTTGCCTAACTCCTTTTCCAACCTGATGCTAATCAGATAATCCAACATTTGTTCTTATTGTGGCTTCTTTCACCCTGTACAAGTTGGCCATCAACCTGATAGTGTGTTGAGGAAAACCCATTCTTTTCATTAATTCCCACAGTTTCAAATGCTGAACACAGTCAAAAGCTTTAAAGTAGTCTAAGAAACACATTACCAGAGGGAGGGTGAGATCTTTATATTTTCTATGATCTGTCAAAGCTTTTCTATGATAAGGCAAAGGATCTGATCTCTGGTGTCCCTACCTTTCCTAAAACCTGCATGTTCCTCGGGCATCTCTGCTTCAACTTTGGCCTCAATCCTATTGAGCATGATTTTCAATAAAATTTTGCTTGCATGAGATATTAAACTAATACTTTTGCAGTTCTTGTAAGCCTTCATATCTCCCTTCTTATGTAGGGGTATGAAAACTGACTTCTTCCAGTCTCTAGGCCACGATCTGTCTCCTATATCTTTGTAATGAATCTATGAAACACTCTTTCCCTCTATCTAATGCGGCCTTAACTCTGATAGATTCTCATCTGGAAACCAGGGATTTATTGCTGTTAATCTGCATAACTGCTCTTTCAACTTCATGCCTAAGTGAGAGAGGTTACAAATCGGATTTTTCCTGTGAGAGGGCGCCTTCAAATTTTTTTTTTATCCACTCTATTGTACAGTTCCTCACAGTATTCTTTCCATCCGTTTTTGATTTCCAACTCTTCTGTTAGTAATGATCCATTCCTGTCTTTGATGACATTCAATTTGGGCTTAAACTTGTGCTTTAGATCACGAGCTAAACAAAACCTCCTTTTATAATTGTGTCTACTCATCTGGAACTCTATCTCTTCACATTTATTAGTACAAAATGCTTCCTTGTTCTACCTGATAGCTCTTCTTACTTCTCTATATAATTTCTTATATTCTTTAGTCCCTGTGTCTCTGTGTTTTTCCAACCACCTTCTTTTGAGTAGTTTCCATATTGAATCTGATATCCATATTATCTATCATTCTGACTCCTTCCTAAAGCATTTCTGGTAAGTTCTCATCATTGGTCTCCAAAAAATTATCCAGCCGAATCGATGTTTGTTCTGCAAATCTACTAGCAATTACTCTAACATCCAATCTAGTGGGATGTGCCTGACTTGGAAGTTTTCCGAGTCTTAGTCTTACTTTGGCTCTTACTAGCTGATGGTCTGTACCAAAATCTGCTCCAGGATAAGTATGCATATCAGAGAAGCTCGTCTTCCACCGCTGGAGAGCCAGGATGTAACCCATCAAATGCCTTGACCTATCAATCTTAGATATCCAAGTACAGGTCCGTCGTGGGTGTTTCTGGAAGCAGATATTGATAATAACTGATCTGTTAGCATGGGCAAATTCCAACAGTCTTTCATCACGAGTGTTACGTTCACCTGGATCAAACATGCAACACTCTGGCCAAATGCTCATACTCTTTCCCACTTTTGCATCTTAAGTCCGCACATACTTTACATCTTAAGTCCGCTAAGATGTAAAGTATGTCACTCTTTGGTAGGCAGTCCAAAACAGTTTTAAGTTTTCATGGAATTCTTCACTCTCTTCTTCAGACCATTTAATGTGGTGTGCATAAACTACCACGATTGATTCATTGGTAGGCTGAGCTTAAGTCTAATAGAAAGCATTCTATCATTAGCAGGGTTTTAACCAAGAAGGCTTCTTTCCTGAGCTGTTTTTCAGTATCACAGCTACTCCATGATGCTTTGTAAATTGTAAATTTTTGGCGTAATTATTGCTGTTTTTAGTTGTTGTGGAATAATGCCAGTATCGAATATTATGTTCACGAATCTCAGAAGTATTGGATTCATTTGTTCAAAGTGTGTTAAAAGGTCTGTGAGTCTTATTTTGTCTATTCCTGGAGTGGTGTTTGGTCTTAACTTTCAGAGCGAAGCCTTCAGTTCTTGTTTTGTTACTGGTGGAAAATACATAGTTTGATGTTAACTTTGTGCTGCTAATTTTTTGTTGATCGTTGGTAGATTATCTTTTTTTGAGTTGTGTGATATTGTTTGTGAAGTAGTTGAATGGGTTTGCTAGTTTCTTTTGGTTCATATCCTGACTGAAGCTTTTTGCAATGAATTCTTGTGCTGAAAGTTTTTTTTTTTTTTTTTTTACGTCAGTAATTCGTTAAGTGTAGCCAATGTTTGCTTCGTATTGTGATTATATTCCGTAACTTTTTGAAAGCAGTAATGTCTTTTTGTTAGTTGAGTTCTTGTGTTTTTATATAATGTTTGCAGATGTCGCCATTTATCCATGGATTGTTGTCTGTTTCTCGCCTCGTTTGTGTACGCTTTGTTGCTTTTTTGTATATTTCTGTGAACATCAGTTGGAAGTTCTCGTATGAAGTTACAGGATCATTCATTTTGAGTAGGCAATTCCAGTCTGTATTTTTATAAGGTTTCTGACGATGCTAAGGGTTGTCAGAAATTTATATTTTCTGACTGGATATGTCCACCCAAATTTTGTGTCTCCATGACACAAAATTTATTCTGTAAAGGTACACATTTTCGTACAATTTCTCTCAATAGCCATTATGTTATTGCTTTTAAAAATCCCGAGACTCTTTGCAGTTTTCTCATTTAGCTTCCCAAGTATTTCCAGGACAAACGAACGTGTTAGTTCAGATTTATAAAGATGCAACACGGGAACCCGACTCATATTTAATTTTAGACTTTAGATAGGAAACACCAGATATTTTATGCTTAAGGTAGCGGATTTTGCCAGGAGAAGAACCGAACACAGTGTTTATCCCTGAATGGCTGATAGACTCAAACGCTATGAATATCTCATCAAGTACTCATCTCATTCCTCTCCCAAACAAGCAAATGATGCTTTAAAACACTGCACTTCCAGCCAAATCACCAATCTGTGAAATCTGTAAAAATGTTTTATCTGGAAATATTCCACTAAAACATAATCAGAAGTCACGCCTACGAAGGAAAAAAAAATTATAAGAACACTAAGCAACAAATCGCTTCCTTTCATTACTAGAAGAAAAATGGTTTTACAGCACGGGGGAGGACTGTTCCCATTATTAGGCAGTATCATTGTTCCTTTATTGACTTCACTTATTAGAAAATGAATATGTTTAAAAAGTTTACTCTTCTCCAATCACTAGAGGAACGTGAACTGTACGCACTAAATGATGAGACGAGTGCCATTTTAAAAATAAAAAATAAACATGCAGATGAAAAAGTAAAAGCATATTTAAATGTTCTGCAAAAGTATTTAGGTTTGAAAAACCAATTGGCTCACACAGGAGAACAACAGGAACATAGACTTGCACATACAGAACCTTCACTGGACAAACCGAATACCCAGAACCATTCGCAACAACCATCAACATCAACCAGTCCCAGTGAGGAAAATGCTTCCAGTCCACTCCCTGTCCGCAGGAGAGCTCGAAGAATCAGTACCAAGTTCGCATTTTTATCTCTCCGAAAGCTGCGTGAGAATAAGAAACTGGTTTGGAAAAAATGCTAAGTGAAAAAAACATTTTTTTAAAATTATTTTTTATTTTCAGTAAATGATCTGTAACAGCATAAGTTACTACAATATCATTTAACCACAAATCCTAAGAATAACATTTGCTAATAACATTTTGCATAGAAAGACCACGACATCTCAATATTAAAAAATACACACAATGCAAACCACACGCGACAGATTCCTTAGCTTGTACAGCTACAGAATTATAATGCCATTTATTAGTATTAATATTCAGAAAGTTAACAATATCGCTTTCGGGTGGACGACCGAAGCTATCGAAAAAATCACCGTTTTTGTCTTTGATATAGATAGCTTGCCAATGTCCTGGCAACCAAGTCGGATCTGTGTTCACGACGAACAGAAAGTTAACAATATCGCTTTCGGGTGGACGACCGACGCTATCGAAAAAATCACCGTTTTTGTCTTTGATATAGATAGCTTGCCAATGTCCTGGCAACCAAGTCGGATCTGTGTTCACGACGAACATCGACTGTCGTTGTCATCGGATGTTGTGGCAATTCATCACGAGCACAAACTCCTAAACCCACTTTTCTTGTGGTGGGTTCTAACTCTAGTATGCTTACTAATTGTTCAGTGTTCATAGTCCAGTAACACAGAACGATCCTTTGTTACGGATAACGTACACTCAAATTCTGCATAAAGAACCACTGTGATGTGTTCAGGAAGAGGTTGAGCAAATTTAACTTCGAGTCGCATACTTCCTCTTCTTAACAGGCTGACATGGGGGGCAACGGCATTTTGATCTGGCGATAAGTCAAATCCATAGAGAACGTTTCCCTTTACGTATTCTTCATAAGAAATGTCATTCACACAGTCTCTGTTCCATTTCCCTAGTGATGTGAATAGTGACATGTAACATCTGCTGTAATGCCTTTCTTTGAAGTTCGGAGTCAAAGGTTGCGAGGGATACTGAATACCGTCAGCTGTCACCACAAGAAAATTCAAATTGAAATGATGGAAATTAAATGGATTTCTGTTGAAAGTGCCATTAAATCCATCACTAGCGACTCCAATAATTAATTTAGATGGTATTTCACCTAGATACAGATTGTCTCGTGTGGCATCTGACATACCTTTGGGAATCGAAAAATAAGACACTTGCACGCGATTGATGGGATATACCATTGCTTGACTTGTCTAACACAGATAGGTGAGCCTGTTGAATCTTTGAATTTATTTTGACTTTGCAGACAAAAAGTGTAGCCTCTTCAATTTGCACTTTAGCCTTAGCATCAGCATTTGCAGTTAGTAAACAAAATTCGGGAGAACTGCAAACCAAACGAACACGGACAGAAACGTGGTTGATCAAGCACCGGTCTTGATGAATGATGTTTGCGTGTATTCGCCCAAGGATCTCGACACTTTTCGATTGGTTTATTCGAGCTTGTCGTCTACGCATTCCACATTCAATTTTGATAAACATATCGCTAACATTAGCCACATCATCTTTAACAAATAGTTCATTTGTCAGTTGACTGTTTTTAGCATTTCTGTCATAATTTAGTAGCTTTTCAATATAAGCCTTTAAGGATAAGTATCTGATGCCACATTCACTAGTTTATCTTGGAGAAAAAAATCAATTTGACTGAACAGGGAATGGAAAAAATTGTTCACGACACCAACTGAAGAATCTTCGATAGGTTTACCATCATTGTCAGTGATGCGCACACGAACGCGTAGGTATGATTTTCCCAAATCCAAGTATTCTTCAGATGTACCTGATATGCAAAATTCCACAGGACCTCCACTGCCAGTACTGGATATTGGTTGGTAGGTGACATCAGAACTTCTTTCCACATACAAGTTGACATGAGGGTGGGAAAAAAGATCTAACTCTGACATCATATCCTTATCAAAAGATATCATCTAGCTTGCGCTTTTTAGTATTCGTTATCTTCTTGCTTCCTTGACCTCTTTGAAGTAATTGGCTCTGAGCTTCTTCCAATGGTTTTCTTTTCCCAGCTTTTGATGCTCTTTTCCCTTCCTATACATTTCCTATCATATGCTGACCGTCTTTTAAGGCTTGACGACCGACAAATTGAGTTGCGGGTCGTAAAAGTGGACTTAAAAGGAGAAGGCACTTCTAAATATGCTACCTAATCCGTACCCATGCTGTATTAGGGGGGCCCCGTAAATACTTGACCGCCACCTGCCTGAAGTGTGTAATATCTGAGATAATCAGTCATCGTTCACTTGTCGGAAGTGTAATTTAACTATTAATAGAAATTTAACTATTGTCTTGCCGCCACGAAAGTGGAAAAACTCGCCGCTGTCAGAATGAATTTCAATGCTGATTGACTGAAATGTTTGTTTTCGTAACGGATAATAATCAGGGTGATCAAAAACGAAGGAATAATTGGTGCTGCACTGAGCAACTCTTAACAATGGTGCGCATGTATCACCAACTATCTGTTCTTGGATTAAATCTCAATAAACAAAATATGCGGCTATACCCCTCTTTATATCAACTGGATATTTCCCTGTGATTGTACCTTTCAGTTTAACACCAATCTGATTAAAACCCAGTAGAAGGCCCAAACCCGAGGCCTCTTTGGGAAACAACAGGTTGTAATCTTTTGGGACTGTCAGAGAAATGGTGTTGTTTGGGTTCTTTTTTCCAGTAATCACAGAACTCACATCAAACACTGCTTGAAGAAGTTCAGAGGGTGAATTGTAACTGCCATGGGGAATCTTGTACACTTTGTAAAATCCTTCTTTAGACATTTGGAAAACTTTATTTCCTGTGATGTTGCTGTTGTCGATAGTGTTGACTCCTCCTCCTCCTCCTCCAACTCCACGCATCATATGAAACTCATCGTAACCGGAATCGATGTTGTTAAATTCTCCCGGAAGATGAATTTCGGCAAGAGCAACTTCCCATTTACCTTTAAATCTGATCCCGTGTGGTAATTCCACTTGAAATTTCGTTTGCGTGTTTGTAGGAAACATTTTCATACTGGCGTTACTGGGAAGGGTTAAGTAAAACATCTTCGCTACGAACCCAAGAATTATACGATGAGGGATATCCAAGCCACTTAACAAAATAAAGAAGCTTTCCTTTCTGTTTGCGGTGTTTAAGTACTTGTTCGATTAGATACACGTCTTCCGGAAGTTCATTGGGTATATCAGCCTTTTGCAGTTGAGGTTCATAGAAAGTTCGCTCCACTATCTCTCCGTCCCGACTGCGAACTCTATATACTACAGGGTTTCTATTAATAACCTGAGCAATAGTGAACATTTCTCGTGTCCAGTTACCCCAATACCCTTTTCTAAATTTGTGGGTATCATCATTTAAAACTGCACAACCACCTACTTGAAATTTTGGTTTGGTAGTCTCCTCTTGGGTTCCGTACAAATATTTCCAAACACGATCCTCGTTGTGAAGGTTAACTTGCGAAGGAGCCACACCGATATTGCGGTGTGGTGTGAGGTTATAAGTATGTACAAGGGTCTGAAAAACTTTCATATAACTTTTACTTTTACTATACGTCATCCAATGTTCTGATAAATCTTTCTGCAATGGGTGCTTTCATTTCGCTCCTGGTCATGTAGAAATGAATATTATGGTTCTTAAATAATGCACGAACTTTCTTGTTGCAAAACTCTTTTCCTTGATCTGTGTTTATGTAACATGGCACTTCCTCTTTAAAAATAGACTCGAAAGCATTAACAACAGCGTCTGCTGATTTCTCCTTCAGTGTTTGAACCCACGCAAATCAGGAAAAACAATCAATGCATACAAGAAGGAAACACACATCCCCATTCTCTTTTGCGTGGGATGACATATCTGCCAAATCACATTGAAATGCGTGTAAAAGTATCGGGACTTTGATTTGATTGCGTTTAACTTTCTTCTAATGGGTTTATGTCTCACATAAGTGGGTTGTGTTGCTAACCAACTTTTCACGGTTTCATGTGACAAATTTGTATGTTTCTGTAAAGCTTTGATACTTCCAAAACTAATTAATGCATTAGGATTATAGTCATCTGCTAACTTTTCCATCACTAACAATAAGCTTTTTTTCTTTGCAGGTGAAAATCAACAACCATCGCAAAGGTGGCAGATGTTTGTTATGATAGCAGTACTATTTATACTTATGTATTTTGAACTGTCTATTCTCATATGGGAAGCAGTATCAAAATCACCCAATCGCACATGTCTCATCAGAGAAATGTTACGACAAGAAAAACACCACAGGCATTGGTGATGTGTGGAAATTCCTATTTCTGTATGTGACATTCAGAATGATAACATTGTAAATAATACCTGTGAAATAAAATGTGTAAACTTGAATGAACAAATGGTGTCGTTGATGTGTTATGCAATTTAAGTAAGATCACTTTTTGAAATGAATTTTTGAAAGTGAATTCACACACAATTTATTTATTTATTGAAATTTAAGATCTTAAATTTTAGACAAATCAAAATATTTGGATGAGTTATGAATAAAATATGAATTAGAATATGAATATAGAATAAAATATGGATGAGTAATGAAAAAAAAGTCTGTTTGAGGGACACTAGTATATAATTAAATTATTCAGAAAAGCCTAAACGCTGGCATCATCTAGACTCTACTCTAAGAATTCCCATAGCCTTTAACAGGAAAGAAATACCCCAAACTATATTGGAAATTAGTACTGCCATCTATAGACAACCAAACACAAAAATTTAATGACAATGATGGATGTTTTTCACCCTGGAAAATTCCAAGATATCTTATCTCGAAACATTGTCCACAATTCCATAAGCAAACCAAAACAACACGTGATGTCACAGAGACATGTTACCGAGAAAATTCCAAACACATAACGTCACGATTCCTTATCTCTAAACACACCCACAATGCCATACGTGAACCAAACACACCACGTGATGTCCCTGACAGATGAGGGCCCCAGCGAAATTGCAAACATTCCAAACTCTATTGTATCACTAACCATCACCCATAATGCCATACGCAAACCATTTACTTATCTACAACTCATAACAACACACATCCACGACATGGACGTCGTTTCCCCATTCACCCTATTCCTATTTTGTTCATAGTGCCCCACCAATCACACCACGAATCCTTATCCACTAATATAGCTCCTTTTTCCATTCAAAACAATTACCTTCACTATTTACAAATACCAAATTACATCACTTATTTACAACTAACAAATATCATCACTTATCTTCATCTGATAACAACACACATCCATGACACGATTCCTTATCTTATCTTGATCTTGTTCAGAGTGTCCCACCAATCACGACACGAATCCTTATCTCTAACCATCTCCCATAATTCGATACGCGAAACCAAAACACAAGACCTGACGTTACGGACACATATGCCCCTAGGGAAATTCCAAACATTCCAAACTCATGATGTCACACACAATGACGTCATCATCTCAACAACCAATTACGTAACGATTCTTTATCTTGATCTTGACCTTGTTTAGAGTGACCACCATTCTACTGGCATGTCTTTTGAAAGTTGTTTGCAAGTCTCGTCGCAGGTGATCTTCAAGGTCAACATTGAAAGGGCGCAGCGTGAATCAAAAGGAAAGGCCCGTAGGCAGGATTAAGAAGGTAAAGGGAGAAAGTAAGATTGTTGGCGAATATTCGAGAAACATTATGAAGGGTTCTAAAAACTACTAGCATGACTTGCATGGGGACGTTAGGGGTTCCAAAAACTTATTCCAAGGTGCAGAGACCCTGGTGTTTAAAAGGTTTGGTTCAGAGATGAGAAGGGCTTCCTTACCTGAGTAATCCATTCACGAGAGATCGAGGACGAGAGGTGCCATAAAGTTCCGGAGGGGAAGGCGGAGAGACCCGTCCACCGATAGTCATTCCATTTACAGCCGAAGATATCCATAGGCGATGAGTTAAGGAGAAATCTTGCAGTAAAGGTCCTGAAGTCGGGTAAGTGCGACATGACCTACACAGAAATCTTTCGCCGGGCAGTTCAAGATGCTGGGAAGCCTACCCTATATCCAGCCAGCTGTCGCGACTATTCATCGGTGCCCTGTATCACTTCGAGGAGATTTCCCAAACATGGAACAGAGGAGAGAAACCCCACTCAAGTGACGGAATAAGAAAAAAAGGTTGGAAGACACATGCAAGATTGGAAGAGACCCATGTGAGTCTATATATTAATTATTTGTTTGTGAATTAAGAAAGAATTCCCTATCGAACTGTTAAATTGTCTAGTTTAAGGATTAAGGAGATAGTATTCAGAGTGTTAATATTTCTCATAAATGTGCGTAATCGCTAATGAGTGAAGCATGAGTGCAGTTAATTTCCCTTGGAGAAAATATTGAGCTACTAAAATTTCTTTAATTATATGTGTGCTTAGGATTGAATATTGTGATAGAGTATGTTCCTGCTATCGTATCATTGGAATGTTTGAAACTCAATGAGGTGGATTGTATAAATAGAATTGCCTAGATTATGATTAAGTGTTTGAAAGGAATGAGATTCTGAGAGATATATTTGTATAGATGTATGTTGTATTTTGATTGATGCTAAATTAGGAACGTCAAGTGCACCTAAAGAATTCGTGTTATGTGTATAACTTCCTGACAGCTGTAATATAAATTATGCTTGTTGGATGTCTAACTAAGTAAGTGCGAAAGAATTTGATAGAAACCAAGTTGAGTGATTGAGAAAGACTAAGAATTACCTTTCATAAATGAAACTTGTGATTTCACGTGATATGTACAATTCTTAGACCAGAAATTAAACTTATTGTTATTGTTGATAAGAATAGTTGTCCGATTCAATCTTTTGCAATGCACTGATCCTAAAAAACACTATTCGGACCTGATAGCGGAACCCCAATGATCAGTAGTGATTCAAGATAAAAAGCGAGTAATTTTTGCCACCTTGGCTGCACACCTTGGCTAAGATAGGATATGAGTGAGTATTTGATCTACTAGGGTATGAAAGCTTTCTTTTGCCTATAGGGGAATTTAAGAGGCGCAGTCTTCAATCAAATAAATTTCTGGAGATCCCAAGCATGAGAAAAAAATACTTAAAGTAGAATAAGAAAGGAAATACAAAAATATTCAGATAAAATATTATGTTAAAGGAATATTGCTGATAAGAATATTGTGTGATAAGATATAACTAAAAGATATAAGATAAAGTATTGTTGATAAGACATATAAATGATAAGATAATATAATATAAATAAAAAAAACCCTATTACAATGGCACAGCAGGACCTAATATTACAATCTGAATGCACAATTAGTTTCGGTTTCTTAGAAAATCTCATCGGGTGAATAACATGAAAAGATAAATTAAAAATATATATACTGTACATTACAAGAGAACATCAGTTACAAATTAACTTGCAAACATATTGCTAACATCTAAAGCTGTTCTGGATGCCATAGTATCGTTGGGCACGTTCACGCTGGCAGGATATCGTGTATGCCAAAGTTGGATAGCTGAAAAGTGACTATCAGATAAGCAAGCTAAGGTTAGTATTAAGATGGATCGGGTTCAGAACAACTTGTCATCATCTTAGGAGACTAGCAACCTCTCTTTCATTCTAAAGAGGCCTTGTTTAACTCAATCACACCCTAGCCGGAATTTGTAAGGTGTAAGTCTCGTTTTAGCAATTTACTCGCATTTTATGGAAACTAGTGTTTTAGATAAGGGAGAATCATATATTTTCCTTTATCTAACGATATTCTTGTGATATACTTCAATTTTGCAAAAATCGTTTGATAGATTACCACATGATAAGTTGGTGTACAAGTTGCAGAGGACGGGAATACATAGTATAGTAGTTAAATGGATCGAAGATTAGCTATATAAATGATATCATCAAGTTGTGTATGATAGAACAGTGTCTGAAAAAAGGAGGGTAACCATGGTGTGCCCCAGGGTTCTGGTTTTGCACCCCTGCTGTTCAACTTGTTTGTAAATGATATATCATGTGCACTGACTGGCGATCTTCAGTTGTTTGCTGATGATGATGCAAAGTTGGGAAGAATTTTAAGTAGCACTGCTCATGTTAAATCCCTTCAGAAAGATTTGAATGAACTTTTTTACGTGGACAAAAGAGTGGGATTATATTTTTAATATCAATAAGTGCAAGGTGCTGCATTGATGGAGTGCAGAATTATAAGATTGTATACTATATTGATAGTGCCTTACTGCTGGAAGTGCATGAGATTAGAGATTTGGCAGAGATGGTTGACATTACACTGAAGTTTAGAGGGCATATTTGTAGTGTTGCAAAGGCTGCACATCATAGTACCACTATGATATGAAGTACTCTGACATGCAAGGCTAAGGAAGTGGTTGTGCCACTGTATATAGCACTGGTCAGACCACACTTGGACTAATGTGCTCATATCTGATCAGCTGGTTTTCAATGTGATGTGGAAACATTGGAGAGGGTCCGGAGATGAGCGACTAAGACAATATCAGGAGTTTGGAATGCTGGCTATGGAAAGAGGTTGAAGAGATGGGGATTGCAGAGTTTGGTGCATAGAAGGAAGAGAGGTGATATGATAGAGACATTTAAGTTAGTGAGACGATTTTATCAGATTAATCCAGAGGGGATTTTAAAACGAGTAGATGGTGAGAGGGGAAGAACCAGAGGTCATTCCTGGAAGTTGTGTAAAAGTGTGGTGAAGAAGGGTGTGAGAAGCAGATTTTACATGGAGAATTGTCAGTGAATGGAATGCTTTACCGGAACGTGTTGTTAATGCAAGGAGTGTTAAGGACTTTTTTAAGATTCTATGTGATAAATAAGTTTCAGTTGAATGAACCTCCCACGATAAGTCTGTCGACTCCATGCAGAGTTTAATAATAAAATGCATTAATATGCAGTTTTTAAGTAGCTGAAGGAGTAAGCATTTCGGTCGCTTGTAGAGGAATATTTAGCATCCAACATGCAAGATCTTTTAACGAAGATGTTGTTACCGATTTTGGCCTTTATACCCTATCTAGTTTTTGGAGAGTGAGTGGGTAGTTCAATCTCCACCAGTAGCCAATCAGAGATAGCTGGCCAATGTCTATCACTAATTATTGGCAGCTACCAATGAAGAGGCTGACAAACAAGTGCTGCCATCTCTTGGTACCTAACCCTAACAGAATGTGTTACTGTCTGAAAATAATGTGGAGATACTACAGTCGATTTTCTTGAGTTTACGTGACGAAAAACCTGAGTTCTGGGAGGAAAAACACGCTTGCCCGCCAGAGATCGACTAACTCGGGAACCGGTCGAAGATAGGCTTAGAAAAAGTTCCTCCAGTCTGCAGTTAGACTTAAACCTAAGTCTAATTTCGAGCGACCAAGTGCAGAGGACGCAAGCGTCACTTCCACTGAGTATATTTTATTCAAACGATAACAAGTAAATACATAGTAGTGAAATATTTACGTCATAAATAGATATATGCGTAGAGATTACATTCAGGTTTAACTCCTTTAATACCTTTGTACTACGGTTATCAGATCAATAACAAATAAATACATAGTAGTAAAAATAAACATGTCATAAATAGACATATACATCATATATTTACATTTGTTTTAATCTCCTTAGGGGTACTGTATTACTATTTGTTACAAGTAATTGATTCTGTGAATTTACTTCTCATAGTCTTTAACAGGAATCAGTTACGTGACACTTCGATTAGTTACATTCAGGTTTAACTCTTCCACTCAGCTACACAGGGTTAACTTTGTATTTTAGGCATTTATTAAATACATTTCATAGTTCTGTATGATTTCTCTTGATGCTTTCATCATTTCTACTGTAATTCCATCTTCTCCTGGCATGTTATCATTTTTCATATTTTTCCATACTTGTTCAGTTTTACAGTTTTGTACTTTTGGCTTCTATGTAATAGTGTTTTCAACAGTGCTGATAGTGTCATACAATCCTTAAAAATATTGTCTAGCCCTTTCAAATATGCTTTTTTTTTGTTTATCTTTGCTATCTTGTCCAAATTCATCGTGTAATATTAGCATTTCTTTTATTCCTGTTTTGAGATTGTTTCTTAATAGTTTCCTGTAGCCGAAGAGGCTAGAATATAGCTGATTCGGAGTAGCACTCCTGTTTTGGTGAGCAGATAATTGGAGATATCCGTTCTCACTGCGGTTGTTGTCCATTGTCCTTCTTCACTGTATCCCCGGGATGCTGGTTGTGATTTTTGGAAATGGTTCAAGCCTGTGATTCACAGAACAGCTTCGCCTTGACTTTGGTCGGCCTGTATGCTTATGATGGTTCACTTCCTTCCTGAATATGCCTCCCGATGTGTTGCAGCCATATCCAAGAATTTCTCCATCACAAAATGTCTTGTTCTGACTTCAGACACGAAATGGAAAATTTTTCAATGGTTCAAGCCTGTGATTCACAGAACAGCTTCGCCTTGACTTTGGTTGGCCTGTATTCTTATGATGGTTCACTTCCTTCCTGAATATGCCTCCCGATGTGTTGCAGCCATATCCAAGAATTTCTCCATCACAAAATGTCTTGTTCTGACTTCAGACACGAAATGGAAAATTTTTCAATGGTTCAAGCCTGTGATTCACAGAACAGCTTCGCCTTGACTTTGGTCGGCCTGTATTCTTATGATGAATTGTTACGAAATGGAAAATTTTTCAATGGTTCAAGCCTGTGATTCACAGAACAGCTTCGCTTTGACTTTGGTCGGCCTGTATTCTTATGATGGTTCAAATGGTTCAAGCCTGTGATTCACAGAACAGCTTCGCCTTGACTTTGGTCGGCCTGTATTCTTATGATGAATTCTTACGAAATGGAAAATTTTTCAATGGTTCAAGCCTGTGATTCACAGAACAGCTTCGCCTTGACTTTGGTCGGCCTGTATTCTTATGATGGTTCAAAATTTTTAAAATGGTTCAAGCCTGTGATTCACAGAACAGCTTTGCCTTGACTTTGGTCGGCCTGTATTCTTATGATGGTTCACTTCCTTCCTGAATATGCCTCCCGATGTGTTGCAGCCATATCCAAGAATTTCTCCATCACAAAATGTCTTGTTTTGACTTCAGACACGAAATGGAAAACCACTCCAAAACGTGATGCATATTTAGACTCCATTGAGGTGCCTGTATAATAATAATAATAAAGCACTTCATAACTTTTCCACTAGCCTCAGCAATACACACAGAATGGGAAAAACAAGAGGTCATCCCTAATGGAAGGGATGACCATGAATCTGCCATCATACTCAACATTCCGGAGACCAGGAACCACCATAGTCTCTGGACCCTTTCCAATACTCTTTGTCTTTTTGAAAACCAGGTGACCAAATCTGCACAGTAGTCCATATATGGCCTAATCAAGGCCTTAAACAATGGAATAAGGATCTCCTTACTTCAACACGTCGGTGTCCGCATCATTGCCATAATAGGTTGTGCCATCTTCATGATTCTAGTAATGTGTCCCCGAAATTACCGGTCCTTGTCCACAATCTCTCCCAGATCCCTAATCTTTACCACTTCTTCCAAGATACTGCTACCAGTTGTTTACTCCCGTTTCCCACGATTGCTCTCTCAATTTTAAAACTTTTGCAACATTGAGCTATTAAACCCAATCACTTGCCCATTTAGCCAGTGTATTCAAGTCCTCTTGCAAAACCACGACATCTGCTTCTTTCCTCATAGATCTTTCCAGCTTTACATCATCTGCAAACAACTGCATATCACCATCAAGTCCCTCCCGATATTATTAACATACAAGTTAAACAGCAACAGCCCCAAAACAGACCCTTGGTGTACACCACTAGTAACTTTCCTCTTCTGGAATATCCCTTCATATACAACTTACTGATACCTATCAGATGGTCAATCTATTATCCAACTTACTAATCTATTATCCAACCCCATCTTTTCCAGCTGAATTATCAGCTCGTCATGTGCAATATACCACTGTGTATGCAATCATCTTTATCCAATGCATTGATCACCTTATTATAATAAGTAAGCACATTACTAAAACATGATCTTCCTTAAGTAAACTCATGCTGACCACCAAAGAGAACGCTTCTGTTATTATCAATCTAGTCCTGGCTAATTTCTTCAATACTTGAACCATAACTCCAGACAAATAGATTGGTCTGTAATTCGAATCTTTAGTCTTATCACCTCCCTTATGAAGCGAAACAATTTTACTCTCTTTCCACTACTTTGGACTCGGCCTAGCGCAAACGTTGAAAAGTACTATCTTAATCAATTTAAGGGAATAAATAGAACTATAATTATCGAGTTATTTACTTCTTTGCCTCTATAAATAAAAATTTATATTCAGACTTAAAAAAACGACAATTCCTTCATGTTCCCACTGTGATATAATTATAACCAGTCTGATTGCCATTGGCCGAGTGGTTAGCGTATCTGCTTTTCAGCCAAAAGGCTGTGGGTTCGAATCCCGTCGTGGGCATGGATGTTTGTCATCGTCTGTGAAAGTACTAGTGGTTGGCGGTAGATGGCGTTGGTGTTATATGATGAAGGTTGGTGGAGTAGTGAGACGCAGATTTGTAGAGTAGATGTCCTCCCTCGATGCGTCTTTGGTCTCCCTAGAGGTGCGATGTAATAATAACATGAACGCAAAATCTTTGATTTTTTAATATTTGGTTTTATTGGTTTAACTCGATTGGCTTTTGAACCATTCATATTCATATTCATATCCAGCTTTCATGTAGTGAATTTTGGAACTACATGTCTAGGGTGACCACCACTAGTACTTTCGTACTAGATCTAGTACTTTTTATAAAGTTTTAGTGTTCTAGTACGTTCACCAACAGATCTAGTACTGTCTTCCTTCCGAATAATAACAATAACATTAGAATTAGACATATGAGTTTAATATTTTTGTCTTCTCCCAAATCCCCACAAGCGTGATTTCTGTTTATAAATTCCCCCTCTCACTGTTCGATAACCTTCTCTTTAGCCCCTGATCTCATATTCACGCAATCCGACTGCCAATGATAATGTATTCTTCTCTATTCAAACACTTCTCGCGCGTTATAAGATCATTACAACAATGAAAAGAAGTGGAAAAATTAAATATTTTAATACGAGTAATCACCTTTTATTGATGCACAACGTAATTTGGACCCTACTGAAAAGATAAATCCATCCGACAATGGTCAGTTTTTAAACACAGAAAATGTATATCTCGGGCGTTATGAAGAGCTTAATAGAGAATGGCAACTATTGAAGACTGTAAAAGCATTGAAAAAGGTCAAGAATTCGTTTTTTTTTTTTTTTTTTTTTTGCAATAAAGTTTTTGAAATGAAAAATGCTGTAGGATAACAAATGTTTCCTAATTTAACAACATTAGTTAAAGCTGTACTGTGCCTCCCTCATTCATCAGCAGCAACTGAAAGAATATTTTCAGCAGTGACAATAAATAAGAATAAAATAAGAAATCAACTATAAATTCTCTTGATGAATGGACTCCTTTTGACAAAACAAAAATGGAAACATTCATCAGCTACAGATGTTACTATTCCTGAAGAATTAATTAATTTAGCAAAATCTGCTAAAAATAATGAATAAATAATATGTAAATATTATTTATTCATTATTTGTATATATGTAAATAGCATATTAAATAACTGAAAATTGAATGTCACATTATTTTAAACACTAAAAATTATCTGGTAAATTAATACACATGGGAAGTGCTAGAGTTACAACTGGGACTTTTGTTACGATGATTGATGTGAGTTTTGACTTTTTTTTTTCTTTCCGTATTTGTCGTACATGTGTTAATTTAGCAGTTTACACTGAGTTCATCTATGATAATGAGGTAGTAATATCGTAAAAATTCCTAAATAGAGTAAAACGAAAGCAACTAAAAATTGAGTACCCCCCCCAGATTTCGTAACTTTTTCCTGCATAAGTTGGTACTAAATATTTTGCTGGCTGGTCACCCTGTACATGTCTTTTGGATTGCCTTTAGCTTGCATGGCCAATTTCTTTTCATACCCGATTTAGCTTTTCTCACAATACTCGTTACTTTTCTGGCCTGAGCTTTATATATTTCGTAACTCTTCTCACTCTTATTCTCACGATATTCTTTCCGCATCATCTTCTTCTTGTGGATCGCTTACTTAATAAGGCTGCACATCCATTTCACATCCAACCTATTTATTCTTCGAACACTAAGGATACGCCTCATTCAAGCACTTTTTTCAAAGATTCCCATGCATTGCTGACATTTTTCCCATTCAGTAACTGATACCATGGGACCAAAGATGGTATTCTCCTAAGTTGATCATAATTTCCAACTTTGTAGTTCAATATGTAACCTATTCTAATTGGAGCATCAATACAATTAGATACTTCCCAAGAAAACACAGCATGATCATTGTCACCAATTGGTGGTAAAATAGCCATATTTGACAGAGACCTCTTCTGATGCTATGAGCAAATCCAACATTCTTTGACCTCGAGTTCCTTCTTTCACATGCTGCTTGAGAAAGTCGTCTCGCAACAATTCAATAAATCCCTCTTCTTTCTTATTGATTGGGTAGATGAGATTTTTCATCTACCCAATCAATGTTTTAAAAATTAAAGTTACCCATAACGATCATTCATTTGTTACAAGTCTAAATTGGCGATGCATTTCTTCGTCCCTTGCAACTGAGCCGCCAGGTCTGTACCAACACCCCACCATATATTTCATTCTGTTAACCTCCACTTGACACCAGATAGACTCAACCTCACCACTACATGGGACATTGTTACATCATTGTTTTCTTACATTTCTATTCTAACTAGTCTTGTCAGCTGATATCATTAGTAGTACCCCCCTCCTATCTCTTCTGTCATTCCTAAAAATAGTATATCCATTACACTTGATCCCAGTTACCATTTCTGATTCCGATAGCCAGGTTTCACTAATGCAAACAATCTTAGGTCACATCGTATTCAATAAAGCAACGACCTCTTCCCCTTTGTTTTTAATGTTCCTAGCATTCGCGTATAGACATAAATTATCACACAACCTATTATAATTAGATATGAATCTATTTGGCCTTGTTGTAGAACTTTCTCCTTTCCCTCCCCAGACATACTGAAACGGTCCAAACCCAAAACATACTTTTCCACCCATTTGCCAGATACATAACCATGTTCGAAGACGTTCCTATCTTTATCACGTCTGCATAGCATAGCTGAACTTTCCCACACAAAATTTTAGCAAAGTATTCCCTAATAGTTTTATCCGTCATCGTCCTCAGATCCCTTATTTCCACCTTTTTGTAAGATAATCAAACAAAATGTATATTCTGCATCCAATCTTTGCTTTCTAAATTTTAAAATCTTGATGCTGGGCAATACTGAACTGATAACTCCATTAACTTGTCTACTTATCCAACCTATTTGAATCCTTGTATAAGCAACATCTATTATACTCCTGATAATTTTCATTAATTTTCCATTATGTATTATCTATTTATCTCTACAAAGAACTGCATGTTCTCATTTAACCCTAATCCAATATCAATATACAAGTTAAAACAGGCCTATGTAACTCAGTGGAAGTGGTGCTTGCATCCTCTGCACTAAGCCACCTGAAGATAGACTTATTTTTCAAGTCTAGTCACCAAGCAGAGAAACTTTTTGTAAGCCTATCTTTGACTAGTCCCAAGCTAGTCAATCTCTAGCACAGGAGAAAGGTTTTTTCTTCCAGAAAATTCGGGTTTATTGTTCTGTAAACTGAAGAAAATCGACCATAAAACCCACATTATTTTAGGCAATAACACATTGTGTTAGGTACCAAGAGATGGCAGCACTTGTTTTCTAGTCTCTTCTCTAGTGGCTGCCTATAATTAGTGATAGTCATGAGCCAGCTATCTCTGAATGGCCACTGGTGGAGACTGAACTGCCCACTCAAGTCTCCAAAAAGCTAGATAGGATTAAAAGACCTCACCTACTCCTTTTTAGGAGTAGGTGAGGTCTTTTTATTAGAGTTAGCTTTTTATTATTTATTATTAGTTAAACAGCAATGTCCATAAAATAGACTCCTGGTGCAGACCACTAGTAACTTTCTTCTTTTTCTGAGTTTCTTCTCCCCCCCCCGCAATAAATAACTTGCTGATAACTATCAGCCAATTTCCTACTCAACACACGAATTTATTATCTAATTCCACCGATTCAGTTAATTACCCTGTAATGAGACAATCTATCAAAGATTGTCTCATTACAAGGTAATGAGACAATCTCATTACCCTGTAATGATGCACTCCATTGTTCAATACATTTGTCACCTTCTTGTAACACATATGCAGATTTTTAAAACATGATTTGCTTTTAACAAGCAAATATGGAGAATGTTGTTATCAACCCAATTCCTGATCCTAATTCTCAACAACTTTTCAGCTAATCATCTCTGAACATTGTTAGGAAACTGATGATCCGTGTCACCATTCATAGTCTGCAGGTGTTTTTATATTATTTATATTAAAATAGTTCTTGCCATCTTTGCGTGTTAATTTATATTGTTAGGAACTTGAGGAACTTTTTTTTTTTTTTTGCATTTGCTACCATACACTTATATATTTTTACCCTGAACAAGTCACAAGCAATCTGTGGTAAAACCAGTTGTTTTTCTTTGTAGTTTTGTATATATTGTTTAATTCCTAATGACAAACTAAAACCCCAGTTTATTCATTCTTATCATTTCCAACCTTAATCACAACTCTAGCCTTGCTGGGCATGCTCAACACACTGTTATTATTACTTAACCCTCCGATGGAGGGTAATATAACTGTATCCTCCATTTGAAGGTACAGCAAGAAAGTAGATTTCCCAGGCTGGCTGCCAGATAGTACATGGATCACAGCAAAATGGTAATGCACCCGTTGCAAGCTTCCTGATCAGCTACTATAATCCTACTAGTAGGATTATTCACCAGTAACAGTCCCATGTACCTGGGAGTGCGAGTATATTGGTGTGCAAGGGGCACTGTGCATATAAGTTTGTTGCATCAACTTTACAGTCATACAGATATCATTACTGCAGATGGAAAAAAGCTATTGAAAATAAGTATATCTAATAGGATGCTGTTATAGGCCAGAGAATACTGATTGTGATATGTTTAGGTAAATTAGTTGGCCATGTAAAAAGAAGGTGATCCTGATGGGAGACTTCAATTTGGATTTGGTGATAACTTCACAAGATGCAGTTGTTACGGAAGGGTTCACACTGCCGCCATTTGGTGAGAGTGATCATGAGGTACTTGTTTGGAAGCGATAAAACAAGGAAGTATAAAGCAGGTGATTATAGAGAGCTCTGTAGCCAGTTAGCATCGATACGTTGGGTAGATGAGTTGAGCGAAAAAGATGTTGACAATGCATGGAAACTCACAAGGCAGTAGCTGACAAAAGCAATGTATGACTGCAAGTGGAGGGTTAAGCAAGTAAATAGAACAGGAGTGAAATGGATGAAATCAAGCAAGCTGTGCCGGAAAAGAAAATGTTATGGAGGAGGTACAAGACAGCTGGTGGTGATCAGATCCACGAAGAGTATAACGTGCAAGCTAGAAAGGTGACGAGCATGGTAGAGAAAGAAAAGGTGCAGTATGAGAGGAGATTCGCTGGTCAGGCAAAAGTTAACTCAAGGGAATTTCCGCTACATAGCAAGCAAGAAGAATAATAATTATGGCAGAATAACATTGGTGGGTAGTCATGGCAGCAGACTAACAGCTGCAAAGGATATGGTGGAATTATTGAACGAGCACTTTATCAGTGCATATCATACTGGTGTAAATGATGTGTTGGAATATATAGAAGAGAGGCAAGTATTAGGAGAATTGGAAGTGAAAGAAACAGAAGTGTATCAGATGTTGGTTGGGTTAGATGTGAATAAGGCTGTGGGAATAAATGACATATCACCACGTATGCTTAAGGAATGTGCACCACAGATCAGATAGCTATGCCCTTGACCTGGTTATTTAATGAAAGTCTTGCAGTGGATAGGGTTCCTAAGGAGTGGAAAGAAGGCAAAATAGTACCACTTCACAAGCATGGTTCTAAGACAGAAATCTCCTGGTTGTCTATAGACGGGTGTACTAATTTCCAATATATTATGGGGTGTTTCTTTCCTGTTAAAGGGTGGGAATTCTTAGAGTAATTCGTGATGGCGGCAGTCTTTCGAGCTTTTCTGAATAATTTAATTGTATACTATGTCACTCAAACATAGTTTTTTTTTCTTCTATAGATGGTAGTACTAATTTCCAATACATTTTGGGGTATTTCTTTCCTGTTAAAGGGTGGGAATTCTTAACGCACATCAACATCAAATCCACCAGCATGCGAAAACATGTCTGTGAGTCATCTGCGCGAAAGTTTCATTTTGAAAAGAACGGTCAGGGTAAAGGGTTAGGTAAACAGTACTATAAGGAAAAACAATCGAGTCGAGTGTTTTTTCAGTTACTGCAATTCGTTTATCCAGTGCAGCTATCGTATTGTGTTGTGGTGTTTGTGTCCAGTAAAGTAAAATAATGAGTGCACCACAAAAGTCTGAAATTTTCTTTCTTCAGGAAAATAGTGTAAACTAAATATTGTGAAATATTTTTAGGTAATTACAAGTTTCGATTTTTTTTTCTTTGTAAGTCATATTTCAGCAAAATAAAATAAGCATTTGTAAAACTTAAATGAACAAAGATGTGTGTTGTTGTTGTGTTTTCCACAGCGAAATTTTTACTCAGTTATTCAGTTTAGAATTTGATAATTAAATCCATAACTTTATACCTTAATGCAATTCTGTTTAATTATTGTAAAAAAATCACTACTGTGAAATTAATGCCAGGAACATGGGAAACCTGATATCCTGTAATTAATTATTTAGAAATTTGTCTAATGCTACCTATTGACATTTTTTAAGTTATCTGTAAACATTTCGTTCGCATACTCGAAAATCCTACCTGTTAGAATTTGATGATTTTACAGAGAGAAAGCAGATAATTTTACCCAAAACGTGGCTTAAACTCTTAAAGTTTGGTATAGAAAAAAGGTATGTACTCTCTAGATAACACAAATACAAATTTTACCTTTCCCCACACAAAGTAAGATAAAAATTTGGTTATTTTACAGAGTGCAGATATTTTAAATCACCATGTTACCAAACTCTTAAAAAAGCTTGATGTAAAAAAGAAAAGAAGGCACATTTGTCTTTTCTTTTCAAATATTTGTACGTGATAAAAGTTTAAAAACATATAACTGGAAGTCGAAACTTTTATCTTTTTTTTCAAAACTTGACAACACATAGTTGTAGTTTGGTGAATAAAGTACAAATGAACTGAAAAGTGACAATTTTGTTACTACATCTGTAGATACCTTCACCAGACTAGAAAAAAACAGTCGTACCAAATTCAAACAATACGACTGTTAGAATTTGGTTATTTACAGAGAGACAACTGATATTTTAGCCTATCACGTTACTTAAACTCTTAAAACGTTTGTTGTAGAAAATAAAAAGGTATCGTAGCGTGCAGATAACAAGGAATCAGCATGAATGTATCAAAAAAAAAAAAAAAAGACCGCCATTGGAAGAGAAAAATAAATAACATTAACAAAGTTTATAGCCAGAACCGCTCTTCATTTAAATGATACCAAATGATGAAAACAATATTGGTGGGAATTTCAAAACTTTGAAAAGGTGATGAATTTCTTGCTTGTTGTGATTCCAAAATAGTTATTTGAAGGTAAACATTTTTTTCTTTACAATTTTCTTTCTTTCTTTCTGAGCTAATATTCATTTGAAATAAGAATACATAATTATTTATTTGTGTTGGAAAGAATATCTAATATAATAATTGTGTTAAAATATATAAATATCCCTACTGTGAAAAAAAAAAGAGTCGCGCTGAGAGGACAACAGTCAAAAATACAAATTTAAGTAAGACCACAACATTTTTTTTCTCCTTGTGAAATTTCATGCCACAAACCAACCAGATTTTTTTTATTTTTTATTTATTTATTTTTTTGACTCAGTGAATTAAAAGTCTTATTTGTTCATGCAAGCCCTCAAATATATCAAGAAACAGTCAACTCTTGGAAGCAACAGGAATAATCTGGTATTAAATTAATAACCTGAATTTTAGTGGAGAAGATTTCACCTGAAATGTTACAATACTGCTAGAATTTGGTTATTTTACAGGGCCATTAGATATTTTAAACCAACAGGTTACTACACACACACACGATTTCTCTCCTACATACAACAAATTGGCAACCGGATAAGAGAGATATCTTTAAGATAAGACTTAATGAGAAATATACAGTGTTGGAAAATAGTCACATTTATTTATTTTATTTTATTTATTCATTAATTTTGCTCAGTTATTCTGTTAGAATATGTAATTAAACTGAATTTTAAAAGTAAAATACAGAAAATAACCATTCAATTTGAAAAAAAAAAATCATTTCACTTGTCAGAATTCCATACCCTAACAGCACTCGGAATTCTAAACAGGAAATTACACTTACCCTAAACAAAAAGGCGTATAGACTTTCCCACCAAGCTTAGGAAACATAGCATGAGCAACTGTGGGAAGGAATTAAACAGAGAACCAATCGGATAGTAATCTAAATTAAATATTCAACTATAGAAAAACAGTCGTACTTCCCCGAACTGATAAAACATCAAAGGAAGAATATGAGTCATTTAAAAGGTGAATACTGCGATTTGAAGTTACCGCTCGGTTCCGGATTATTACTCATGAAAAACACACAACTTAGGATATGTGTGTCACAATGAACGAATCATGTGAATGCTAAAAACATATAGTCACATCACAAACATCGTACGACCCTATGCTATGGAATTAACAGTGGACCAAACGGACAGAAATCTAAAGAACAAAAGTCAAATAGCTTTTCAGATTATTACAAAAATTTCGTTCTTTCAAGATTGCGTTTTTGTGTGTTGTGGTGTGGATAAAAATTCAACTATTTTGGAATATCTTTTTGCATTAAGAAGAATCATTCTGGAAAACTGTAAGTAAATTTAAATTATCATTAGAATTTCTAGACTACATACAAAAAAGTTATTGTAATCTTTTAAGTCTCCGTTTATTTTTAAAATACCGTTTGGTTTTTTCTCTTCATGTAAACTAAAAAAACACCGTTACCCAAACATTGTAAACAAGATAACGTTAATTCGAAAAAGATGTTGTCATTTGCCAATAATCTTTTAGTAATGTCACCTTTAACTGATAATGAAAACTTCGAAGCAAAAAAAAAAAGTGTATCTTTTTTTTTTTGCTTCGAACCAGCATATAATAAAATTATTCAGAAAAGCTCGAAACACAGCTGCTACTAGACTGTACTCTAAGAATTTCCACCCTTTAACAGGAAAGAAATACCCCAAAATGTATTGGAAATTAGTACTACCATCTATAGAAGAAAAAAAACTATGTTTGAGTGACATAGTATACAATTAAATTATTCAGAAAAGCTCGAAAGACTGCCGCCATCACGAATTACTCTAAGAATTCCCACCCTTTAACAGGAAAGAAATACCCCATAATGTACTGGAAATTAGCACACCCATCTATAGACAACCAAACAAAACAAGACGACAATGACGGACGTGTGTCACCCTGGGAAAATTCCAAGACATCTTATCTGAAAAACATCGTCCACAATTCCATAGCCAAACCAAAATACCATGTGATAATATCACAGAGAGACATATGTTCCTCAGAAATTTGCAAACACGTAACGTCACGATTCTTATCTCTAAATATCACCAAACATACCATGTGATGTCGCTGACAGACGAAGGCTCCAGCAAAATTCCAAACATTCCAAACTCTATAATAACAAACATCCACGTCACGATTCCTTATCTTATCTTGATCTAGTCAGAAGTGTCCCACCAATCACGACACGATTCCTTATCCACTAATATATCTCCCCTTTCCATTCAAAACGATAACGTCACTTATCTCTATCTGATAACAACAAACATTCACGTCACGATTCTTATCTTATCTTGATCTGGTTAAAACTGTCCCACCAATCACGACATGAATCCTTATCTCTAATATATCTCCCTTTTCCATTCAAAACAACGTCACTTATTTACAACTAACAAGTGACGTCACTTATCTACATCTTATAACAACAAACATTCACGTCACCATTCCTTATCTTATCTTGATCTTCATCTGGTTCAAAATGTACCACCAATCACAACACAAATCCTTATCTCTACCATCACCCATAATTCCATACGCGAACCAAAACACAACTGAAACCATTGCCACATATGCCCCCAGGGAAATTCCTAAAATACCAATCCCATGAAGCCACGCCCACAATGACGTCAACCAATGACGCCACAATTCCTTATCTTATCTTGATCTTGATCTGGTCACTAGTGGCTCCTATATTACTGACAATGATGAATCTATATGGATGATGAATCTTATTCATCATCCATATAGATGATGAATAAGAGCAGAGAAAATGGATCACATTATGAAAGAAATTGACATTAGGTCTGATATTAGAATTGGAGATGTCAAACTTAGCTCTTTGCTTTATGCAGATGATATTGTACTCCTAAACACATCTAGTGCATGTTTCCAAGATTCTCTAACTAAATTGAATAATAGCATTAACAAATTTGGCATGAAAATCAGCAATAAAAAGACTAAACTATGAAAATATGCAGGAGAATAGAAAACTTTAGCTGCATCCTGAATGGAGAACCTATAGAACAAGTAAAGCATTTCAGCTATTTAGACAGACTTTTTAGTGAAGGTGACAAATTAAATTTGGAAATAGACAATAGAATTAGTAAAGCTGGTATGGTGGGTAGCCAGGTGAATAAATTTATATGGAATAAGGTTTTAAGTTATGATCTGAAATTTGGGATAAAAACAAAGCACTTGATCAAAGAAAAGAGACCACAAATATGAGAGTTTTGAGGAAAATTAGGGGAGAAAACTGATGGCATCAATGATAGCCATATTAAAAATGAAGATATTAGAAAGGAATTGACATTAATAGCATTCAAGAATGTGTCTAAAGGTAAGCAGAGCTAATCAAAGGTGTTTGATGGCAGAAAAGAAAAGTAGAGGAAGACCAAGATCTAGGGTGGCTTGATTCGGTCAGAAGTACCTTACAAGCACGAAATGTTAGTTATGACAATATTGGAGTGCTCGCAAGTAACAGACTGGTTTGGAGGAAAACTGTTTGTAGGAGATTAATAATAATGTAAACTTAATCATGCAGTGCTGTCATAGGAGCCTGATCATCCCTTTGGGAGTACATATCAGGAATTTAATGATGATGACTATGAAAATTAAAAACACAATTTTAATTAATTTATTTTTTAGGATTTAGTTTAGTTTTAGCATTTTAAGAGGCTTTTCAAGGACAATGGAAAGATGTCATTACTTTCTATGCTCACAAGCAAATAAGTGAAGCAAACCTTGATGTATAAGAAAGTCATTCTGCCTCTTTATAAGGCCTCGTTAAGACTGCATCTAGATTATACCCATGTATAATCTAAACTACCTAAATATTACACTGTCATAATCGTCTTGCATCTACCCAACAGCAAGAAAGAAAGCGATTATCTGGCTCATACATAAAAATGGAGATAAACCATCAAACTATTGTCTCACTGTCCTCACTTCAGTTATGGAGAAGGTCATTAATGAGTTCAAACCAAAACATAAGTCTAAATAGTCGGTTGTTTTTTTTCCAATGTGTAAAATCCCCAACTCTCTGAGAAACATATTA
The DNA here is from genome assembly GCF_054136105.1 of Typopeltis vanoorti. Taxonomy (NCBI): domain Eukaryota; kingdom Metazoa; phylum Arthropoda; class Arachnida; order Uropygi; family Thelyphonidae; genus Typopeltis; species Typopeltis vanoorti. The sequence continues at coordinate 5,373,474 of NC_143549.1, read as the reverse complement.
ATAGGATTAAACTTTCTTCTTAACCAATTAACAAATGGCACTGTTGCATTATAGGTCTTGTCCTTTTGAGTGGGGTTATAAAAAAAGACACAGAATGGCCTATACTTTGAAGTTTGGCTTATCACTTCCTTTATGAAGTAGAACAATTCTGCCTTTTTTCTATTCCCATGGAACATGTTCCATTATAAAATTCCTTTCAAACAACCATGTCAGTGTTCTCATCTTATTAACTTGCTTGCATATTCCCTTCAAAGCATAGATATACGAAAGCGGTCTGAAAAGTTTGGTGAATGGTACGATATCTCAATGGCAACATGGGCCAGGTGTGCGGGCATGCACGTGACTATCCAGAGACACACTGAGAAGCGCCACCTAGCGTGGAGTACACGTGACCGTAAGGGTAAACCCGCTGCGAGCAGTCGAACGTAGTCAGTGTGAGCGGTAGGGTCACAGTGCAATGGAGCAACGAGTGAACATCAAGTTCTGCTACAAATTGGGGAATACGGCGACGGAGACGCATGAAATGTTGGTGCAAGTGTATGGGACGGAAGCCGTGAGCAGAAAATGTGTTTACAACTGGTTTAAACGCTTTCGCAATGGGTAGGAAACGACTGAGGATGAGCCACGTTCGGGTGGGCCATCGACAAGCAGAACCCCTGACATGATCGAGTGAGTGCGACAAGCGCTGGCACGAGATCGATTATGATTGCTGGGGGAGGAATTGGGCATTAGCATGGACAAGGTGAGCACTATCGTGCGTGAAGATTGGGTAAATGGAAGATCTGTTCCCGGTTTGTGCCGCACAAGCTGACAGACGAACAGAAAGCAAAACAGATGGAAACTTCTAGAGATTTCATTACCATGTGTGACCAGGAGATCTTTCAAGGTCTGGTGAAACACAACCACATTATTTATTGGAGGCTTAATATCATGTCTGGCCATCAGCGTAAGGTCATGGGCTCTCCCACCGGCTTCTGCTTTCACATGCAGTGCAGATGGTACCCTTCAAGCACATGTTAAAATCATTGTATGGACTCAGTGAGAGTGAGATCCCTTCTATTTTGTGTGTGTGTGTGGGGGGGGGGAGATACTCCAAGCATACAGATTGTTAGTATATAAGGCCAAGTCTGATATTATTGAATCCAGAGATGTACTGATCAGCTAACAACAAATCCTGCTGCCACCAGTCAGTTTATAACTGGGGGAAGTCTCCAGGTGCAAACAACTGTAGGGATGACAATGTGAAACTGTATGCAGGAGAGAGCTGTGAAGGTCATATATAGTCAGGAAACTAGATTCCTTCTACGAGGAATCTAGGTATTTCTGCGAGTCTTTCACCTTCTATTGTATGCTTCTTATTATTTTAACCCCCCCCCCCAGCAAACAACAAAGAACAACTTACTGAAATATAGTTATAATTCAAACACAAAAAATCCTCTCAAAAAAGCAACAAAAATTATTATTATTATTCAGGTCTCCATGGAGTCAAAAGACTCTTCGTGGGAGGGCCATCCTAGAAAAACACAAAGTCTATCATACCATTCCTTGAACTCATTGACCGTTCGTGCTCTCACCACTCTATCAGGCAATGCACTCCAGGGTTCAACCTCCATGCAAGGAAACCACTCCTCACCCTCTTGCTCATAACTTTCAGGGATGGCCTCCTGACCTCGTTCCTTCCTTCTGTTCCATCAAGTGAAAGAACTCCACCCCCCACTGTCAACTCTGTAACTATCTCTCAACAGTTTAAGTCTCAATCATATCATCTCTACATCTACCAAACTCTGCCGTTCACATCCCCTCAGCCGGTCTTCATAACATTGTACAGTCCTGATGCCATTTTTTTTATTTGCCTGCAATTCACTGACAATGTCATCGATATAATGGTTGAACAATATAGGTGCCAGTAGCGAGCCCTGTGGGACCCCAACCTTTTGCCTCCTTGATATTACTCCCTCCATAAACAACCGTATGATACCTATCAGATAGCCAATCCTGAATCCAGTTAACAAACCTGACATCTAAACCCGTGCAAGAATTCAAATATCAGCTTATCACGTGGCAAATGCCTTCAAAATCCAAAAAATGGTAGAATATAGATTTCCCTCATCAACTGCTCCTGTCACTTTATTATAAAAGGCAATAATATTACTAAAGCAAAAGCTTCCCTTAACAAATCCGTGTTGACTCTCACATATAATATGCTAACCACTCGGCCAACCAGGCCTATCTGGTTGGCGAGTGGTTAGCGTATCTGCTCTACAGCCAAAAGGCTGAGGGTTTGAATCCCGCTGTGGGCATGGATGTTTGTGATTGTCTGCGAAAACACTAGTGCTTGTGGGCAGTAGATGGCTTTGGTGTAGATAATGCGGTGGAGACGTAGAGCTGTAGAGTAGGTGCCCTCCCTTGATGAGTCTTTGGACTCCCTGGAGGTGTTACATAATAATAATAATAACATTACTCTCATCTGCCAAACACTGTATATGGTCCTTCACTAATTTCTCCAAGATCTTAACAACTACTGATGAAATACAAACTGGTCTATAACTTGACACTTCCAGTCTGCTACCACCCTTATTCAATGGCATTATCTTACCCTCCTTCAAAATTTTGTTTGTCTCATTTCCGTTACTTAAAATTACTAATGCTAAAGAAAAAATAAATTTCAGTTACAGAATTAAGTAAAGAGTACAAGGAATCGAAGGTAAAATTAATAGTCATATTGGTTTTAAAAAAAAAACAAATGTAAGCAATAATTTCCCACGGGAACGAAGAGTTCCAACCTAAACACACGATTTCTCTCCTACATACAACAAAATTGGTGACCGGATAAGAGAGATATCTTTAAGATAAGACTTAATGAGAAATTTAGTGTTGGAAAATAAATTCACATACATTTTATTTATTTATTAATTTTGCTCAGTTATTCTATTAGAATATGTAGTTAAACTGAATTTTAAAAGTAAAATAGAAAAATAACCAATCAATTTGAAAGAAAAAAAAATCATTTTATTTGTCAGAATTCCATACTCTAACAGCACTTTGAATTCGAAACCGGAAATAACACCTACCCTAAACAAAACGGCGCATAGACTTTCCTACAAAGCTTGGGAAAACATAGCATGAGCAACTGTGAGAAAGAATTAATACAGAGAACCAACTGGATAGTAATATAAGTTAAGTAGTCAACTAGCTTTTCTGGTTATTTACAGAAATATCTTTCGATTCCTATGTTTTGTGTGTTTTTGTGCTGTGAATATATGTTAGCCCCAGTAACCTATAATGAAAAAGTCAACTGCATTTTCAGACTTGTGTTTGTGTTCTGTGAATATATGTTAAAAATCAACAATTTCGAATATTCAGAAAACCTAAATAGTACCAAGATGTTCTCATTCTGGAAAGAAATGTAAGTTAATTTCATTTTTTTTAACTTAAACATAACAATTGATAATTGTAATTTCAATAATCACTGCTCGTATGTTTTGGTAAGCATAATTCTAATACTGAATAGTTTTTTTGTTTTTTCATAAGAATAATCATAGGGTACATTAGCGACTTTTCACGTCTAATGTGTGTGTGTGTTTGAGTGACACCAGCATATAATTAAATTATTCAGAAAAGCCTAAACACTGCCGCCATTACTACTCTAGTCTAAGAATTTCCACCCTTTAAAGGGAAAAAATATCCCAAAATGTATTGGAAAATTAGTACAGCCATCTATAGACAACCAAAGTCAAAACATGACGGATGTGTGTCACCCTGGAAAAATTACAAGATATCTTATCTCAAAAACATCGCCAACAATTCCATAGGCAAACCAAAACACTATGTGATATCACAGAGAGACATATGTTCTCCCAGAAATTTCCAAACACATAACGTCACGATTCTTATCTCTAAATATCACCCATATTTAGAGATAAGTGATGTCCCTGACAGAAGGGCCAGCGAAATTCCAAACATTATCTTATCACTATCGATCACCCATAATGCCATACGCAAACAATTTACTTATCTGCAACTCATAACAATACACATCCAAGACACTGATGTCACTTCCCTCATTCACCCTACCCCTATTTTGTTCATAGTATCCCACCAATCACGACACGAAAATAATATCTTCCTTTTCCATTCAAAACAATAACGTCACTTATTTACAACTAACAAATACCATCACTTATCTTCATCTGAAAACAACAAACACACGTCACGATTCCTTATCTTATTTTGATCTTGTCAGAAGTGTCCCACCAATCACGACACAAATCCTTATCCACTAATATATCTCCCTTTTCCATTCAAAACAATAACCTCACTTATTTACAACTAACAAATTACGTCACTTATTTACAACTAATAAATGACGTCACTTACCTACATCTGATAATAACAAACATTCACAACACGATCCCATATCTTATCTTGTTCAGTGTCCCACTAATCACGACACAAATCTTATCTCCAAACATCACCCGTAATTCCATATGCGAACAAAACAAACGTGACGTCACACACACAGATGGTCCCCAGAAAAATTTCAAACACATGACGTCACACACACAATGACGCCATCATCTCAACAACCAATCACATCACAATTCCTTATTTTATCTTGAACTTGTCAGAAGTGGCTACCCTACTACTAATGCTCTTCTACTCAGCTCGTCATTATCGTACCCGGGCAACACAGACACTTTCCCTCTCTGTCTTCTTCCTTACAACTATAAAATCTCGATGTAGCTTAAAAATATCAAAGCGGTTTACATCGATTTTTTACAGAGATCAAGTCCCATGAGAATGTTGTAAAAATAACTTGTCTCTGTATATTTTGTACTAGATATTTTTGTAAATAACCCATTGGAAGTTAACTTTATATACTCCTTTCATAAGAATATTTCACTGTTAAAAAAACAAGTCAGTTTTGCCACCGGAACTTAATGTAATAGCTCTACATGACGACATAAGAAAGGTTGTTTATGATATGATTTTTTTTGTGTGTATGAGAAAGACATACAAGCTCTGAGTGTAAACACCTCCAAAGTCCGTGAGAAAGTTTCCAACAACTTTCCAATGGTGGAGAACAGAAAGGGCCGAACTTGAAAGAAGATGAAAGAGTCATGCCAAGTTCATTGGGGGTTACCTTGGTGTTAGAGCAGAAGCATGGGGACGATTTCCGGCACACAGCCTTCATTAGCAGAAAGCTCTCATCCTCCGAGCTGAACTATTCAGTCATAGAGGAGGCCTTGGCAATCGTGTTTTCATTCAGGAAGTTAAGATATTTGCTGTTAGGACATGTAATACTGAGATCGGATCACCAGCCACTATCTTTCCTGTTCTCTATGAAGGATAAGAACCAGAGAATAATTAGGTAGACCCTGGAACTCCAAGAGTATGACATTGACACACAATATATCCCAGGAAAGAAAAATATGGTGGCTGACTACTTATGGAGAACTCTGAAAGCAAACAATGAAGAAAATGAGCCTAGTAACAGTGATATTTCCAACCCCATACATAAGAGGATATAGAAGAGAACAAGAATAATCCCCACCCACCTTCAATCATGGGAGAAACCGTTTATCGCAGCTCAACGGAAAGACCCCATGTGGAGCAGTTTATAACAGAGTTGAAAAGGGAGAACTTTTCAGGAATGCAAACTCACTGCTCAGTGAGTTTGCATTCCTGAAAAGCCTACCTACATTTGGACGATGATGGGCTTCTACTATCCAAGCAGGAAGAGATGGGAAGATGGAGAGATAAGATATTGGTCTCGACAGCCATGATCCCATGGGTGATTTATACATTTCATGACTCTGACCTGGCAAGGCATCAGGGGTTCGAGCGTATGTTGCACCGCATCTCCAATAGATATCCGTGGAAGGGTATGAGGCGTCCTCCTGCCACATCTGCCAAAAGAAAGCCAGCTTTAGAGGGAAGGCCCCTGTGCAACCAATTCCTATTCCTGTCCGACCTTTCCAGGCAGTGGCCGTCGACATAATCGGGCCCCTAGCCACTACATAGAAAGGAAATAGATACATACTGGTAGCAATAGACATGTTCACCAGATTCCCTGAGGCAATGAGAGATCAGACTGCAGCTAACAAATTCTTAAAGCTAATAGTGTCCAGGTATGGAACACCTCAAACTCTCCTTTCCGACCAGGGTGCAAACTTCACAGCTGAGATTATACAAGATTCTAAAAAAAAATTCACTACCCCATATCACCCCCAAGGAAACGGAGTGTGAAAGGCTAAATAAGACTCTGAAGCAGAAACTGGTAAAGCTAGCTGACAATAAAAAATAAAGTGACCAGTTGGGACACGTATCTGCCGCAAGCATTATTCGCCTGTAGAACTGCCATTCATTCAGCGATAAGAGAGAGCCCCGCAGTTGCCCTTTATGGATTCGAACCGAGTTTCCCTTGTGATTTGAAATACTCTCACATCGACTCTGGCTTTACGGACATAGACGAGTATTTGAATGATTTGATGGAGCATAATAAAATAACTCATGATATGTTAGCAAACTCCAGCAGACACAGTTCGCAAAAATCCAGAGCATATGTCAACAAGCTTAGAAAGTATAAAGAATTAATTCCTGGAAACCTAGTTCTCCTTGAGCAAAAATCAATCCGGAGGAAAATTTGGAAGTGCACTAGGCCGTTACGTGATACTAGAGAAACTTTCTCCAGTAAACTTCAAAATTCGAGATGTAAAGAACCCTGGAAAGGTCATTGTAGTACATTTGAATAGGATAAAATTATAACAAAAGAAATGACAGACTTGTGTGCTTGGGTGACTTATAGATTCATTGTTGGAAAAAGGGACCTCCAGCCATCAAGAGAAGAGGAAGGCAGGTGCACACTATGCCAATCAAGGGAGAAGGGATAACCTCATATCCGAGGAGGATGCTACTAAATATGAGATTCGTGAACCAGGAGGATCACAAAGATAATGAGAATGAACGCTACGAGCCCCCAAGTGAGAGCAGTACAGAGGTTGATGATACGGGGAGCAAGCAGCACTTTCAGATGCAACATTTCTTGAGATCAAGAAGCAATGTAAACATTATAGAGAGAAGCAGTAAGGAATATCACTGCCCAGGCAACAGGAGAAATAGAAAGAGAGCAAGAGGTCGGAAGGGAATTAGACGCCCGAGGGATAATAACAAACATGTCACAGCATCAGTCGTGCCAAGAAGAGCCCACAGGTCAGGCTGATGGTATTCCCTGCTCAATTATAAGTGACAAATCTGAGTATTGTCCGTCCCAGAGAATGCATGAGAAAACACAAACAGATTAAAAGAAAAAAAATTTTCATTAAGGAGTGGGCCTTTGTAAAATCTTGATGTAGCTTTAAAATATCAAAGCGCTTAACATCGATTTTTTACAGAGGTCAAGTCCCATGAGAATGTTGTAAAAATAACTTGTCTGTATATTTTGTACTAGACAGTTTTGTAAATAATCCCTTGGAAGTTAACTGTATATACTCCTTTAATAAGAATATTTCAGTGTTAAAAAACAAGGCAATGTTTTGCCACCAGAACTACATATAATAGCTCTACATGACGGCATAAGAAAGGTTGTTTAGGAATGATTTTTTTTGTGTATGAGAAAGACTTACAAGCTCTGCGCATAAACACCTCCGAAGTCAGTCAGAAAAGTTCAAACAATTTCTGATGGCCGGCAATTTACAATCAAAAGAAAGCGGAGGAGAACAGAAAGGGCCGAACTTGAAAGATAAGTCATGCCGAGTTCTTTGGGGTTACAAACTTCGTGCGAGGTCTCAGAGAAGGCATAATAAAAAGGGACAGAGCCAAGCATAGAGAGCTCCCAGCAGTTGCCGGATATGGGCTTCTCGGTTCGAGTCTAGAGAGAGAGCTTTGAGTTGCCGAAAGGAGGTTCCAATTGCTGGAGAGAAGCTCCCAGACCAGAGAGGGATGACGGTTGACAGTTGGGGACAATTAGTTTCTTAGAGGCAGGAGTTCAAGCTACTTGAGATGGCAGTTGTCCAGGCATTTTCGGCAAGCCAAAGCAAAGGAGAAAAGGCGATGTAAATTACCCGAAGCTGTATGAGCACCACTGGTCGCTATTTTTCTGATGAGATACTACTGAAGTCAAATTTCCTGAACGAAGCTCGAGAGCTGAGATGAAAGAATTGCCATAGAACATTTAGTGAGACTTGACAAAATATACAAAAGTGTGTAAGTTACACACTTTTGTATATTCCCTCTTATAGTTGTTATAGAACGTTTTAAGATTTTTGTTTAATAGTGATAAGTGTCCTTCAGAGAGTCAACTGGCATGTTGGAAATTGATATCAAATTTGTAAAAATAACTAACCTCTTTGTAAGTAAACTAGGAGTTTAATGTTAAATTTGTAAGCAGAGAATTAATAGGTTTTTGAGTTAAAGAGATTAATGCTGAAGTAAAAAGGTTCTAATTTGTGCTAAAGAATTTTTATAGATCGATAGAGAAAGCAATCTTCCTATTGTTTAATTCATGTATATTTCATAATAATGTAAATAAATTTTTTTTGTTAAATGAGTGCTGCTTGACTGTTTATTTTTACAACTGCACTGTTCCTAAATAAAACAGACACTTGTAAGCGGAAAATTATGTGAGATAGCCGAAGCGTAAAGTTAAGTAAAAGAATAGACCACGACTGTTTGTGTAAAGTTTTATTGAAGGAATTTGTGTTAGAGAGGGAAATCTGTCGGCCATATTATTGAGTTTTATGCTAATTGAATGATATTAATGGTGCAGTCTAAATTAAAATAAATTTTATAGTATCTTAGGCATAACTTGTAGTGAGAAGGATGGATAATCATAGTACGCAGTAGAGTAAATGAGAAAGGTTACGAGAGAGAAAGCGCGCACAGCTAATTAGAATAAAATATAAAGATAAATATTTTAAGAATAACAGCATATAAGGATAAGAGACAAAAAAGCACATTAGATTAAGCTATAAAGAATTAAGAATAAAGACAAAAAAAATATTAGAATGGTACAGAACCAATAGATATTACACAACCTCAAGCATGAACCTCAGGTCTCTTGTCACTAGATTCAGTCTCTAAGGTCATTTGTGCCCATCATCAAAATCATCACATCGATCCTTTCACCCTGCTTAATTGCCAGTTACAATTTGTATCATTCTTCCAGGAAAACTCTCCTCAGGCATTCTATCTTGCACACCACAAAACATCAAGTATCCACACATCACCCCTCTTTCCACTCTGTTCCTTCCTTGCTTATATGCATCCCTCACTCTCCCTCCTCTAGCATTCTTTCTTTGTTCCCCTATTTACCTGCTATACCTGTTCCAGCACTCCCTTGCATTTTTCTCATTCCCTCTCTTCTGCTGTTTCTACCCTCTCCTCTTCTATCATTTTCATGACTCTCACTCCTACTCTGATTCGCTTCAAATTCATCGCTTCCATTTGCTTAATCTCTTCTTTCATGCTTCTCAATTCTTTCCATAGACATTCCACCTCCTCTTTCAGTCCACCTATCTCTCTCTGCAAGTTATTCACTCTTGCTTGCCATTCATCCTCTCAACAACGTCATCTCCGAAAACTTCACAATGTTTCAAACTTTCCACTACTCATCTCTTTAGGTTGGTATTCTCCTGCCTCTGATGCAATACTGCCAATGTCTGTTATACTAATCTCCAACTCCCAAAGTTTTCCCATTTCCTAATTTTCATATATGCACTCCCTAATCTCTCACTGTCACATATCCAACTGCCAGGAGTTTACATGCCACAAGCACCGAATAGCATAAAATTAGATAGTATGCCATGTAAAATGTAGTCCTTAAACGGGTGAGGACTTGGTGACAAGCCATTAGTAGACTGAGCTGTGGCTGCAGCCATCATTCATATAGTGCACGAAAAACCAAGTACTAAGAATGACTACAACTATACTGAAAATTCTGTTTTTAAGGATTTTACCAACTGCAAATTACTTTGTGTTATTTAAAGCAGAAAACAAATAAAAATAATGAAAACGTTTTTCTGACTTTCAATTTCAATTGAGAACTCTATGTATTTGTGTTGTTTGTTTAGGTGGCTGAGGAAAATGTCTAATGTCTTGGAGCCATGGAACAAGATAACCAAAACATCATAAATGTATCTAAGCCAGACTTTGGGTTTTAAAGTATAGAAATCTAGAGCATATTGCTCAAAAGCTTTCATATAAAAGTTAGCAATTGGGGGAGGCATAACGGTGAGTCCATGGCTGTGCCTTCTTTTTGCAGATAAAAAGTATTTTGCCACACAAAATAGCCAGAATGCAGTACATGGGCAAAGAATGCTGTGATATTGGGCAGGAATTTGTCCTGTAAAATTCTTCCTTTACATGACAATTGATTCCACTCATTCACAACTCTCCAAACAAAAAATCTAGGTCCTCACACCCCTACTAATCACATCTTTATTCAACTTCCTGGGATGATCCCTTGTCCTGGTCCCTCTAGCCAGGTGCTGAAACATTTCCCCTGCATCAATCCTATAAAATCCTTTAAGCAACTTAAATCTTTCTATCATATCCCCAACCAACTTCTGCAGTCCATACACCCTCAATCTATCCTCATAGGGAACATTGCACGGGCCACTCACCATCTTCGTCACTAATCTCTGAATCCTCTCCACTGCTTTCTCATCCCCAAGAAACCCAGGGAACCAGACGTGAGAACAATAATCCAGATTAAGGCCTTATAAAGAGGAATAACAACTTCCTTATCTCTAAATGTTAATGTGTTCTTCAAAAGTCAAGTATCTTATGGATTACCTTAGCAATATGTCCTCTAAACTTTTAACTCTCTATCTACCACTGCTAAATCTCTATCTTCATCTATTTCCTGGAGTACAGTGCCATCAATATGATACACAGCTTGTAATCTATTTATCCCAAAATGCATAAATTTACATTTTTGACATTAAACTGATACCCATTAACTTTTGTCCATACTGACAGCCTATTTAAATCTTCCTGCAAGCTCTCCACATCATCTTGATTACCATGGTTACTCGAATATAACTCGCACTTTTTTTTCCAACATTAAAGCTAAAAAATTGTGGTGATAGATATATGCAGGGATTTTCAGAAATTAAAGTTTTTAGGAAAAAACTGAAATGGGTATATGACTTACCAAGAATCTCCTACTCACTATCACTACTTCTGGTCTCAAGAGTGGTTTCCTCATATCAAAGTCATCTTCCCAAATAGCGTCAATTTCTTTCCCATTATTTCAAGTAAAAATTACCAGTAATTTACAAGACTTGAGATACATAATGAACAATCCTTTACAAAAGACCAATGAGAAGTGAAAGCAGAGTGCAAAACAGACAGCAATGGTAGGCTGGTAGAGATAAAGCAGCTTTGAAGACGTGCATATGATTGGTGCAGTATTAACAAAAGATCGTATGACTTTATGACAAAGGCAAGATGACAATTGTTGAGTTGAAATGCTAATTTCTCTTCAACAGAATTCCATATCTGATTTGCCATAACAACATTCACTATATATAAGATGGAAATGGAATTTATGCAGTTATTAATGGATAATTATCCATTAGTAACTGCATAAATTCATTCACCTGGAAAAACTCATTTATGCAGTTACTAATTATAATTAGTATCTGCATAAATGAGTTTTTCCAGGTTCTCTCCTAGAAACTCAGGTTTTTCATCCCACTTATAGACAAATAGGTCTTCAGAACATATGCAATTTATAGACAAAAAAATATTAGTGATGGTGGTGGGCAGTAGATGGTGTAGTTGGAGAGTTGTAGAGTAGGTTTTCTCCCTCGGAAAGTCTTTGGGACTACTTGGAGGTGTTACATAATAATAAACTCTACCTTCAGTTGGGTAAAGTGACCATGCAGTCTTGTTCTTGGAGGTTGATCAACATGTGGAATTCTAAGTCAAGAAAAGGTTTATGAGAAACTACAAAGCTGACAATTATGACAAACTTAGGTGGCAGCTTGGAGTGGTGCCATGGTATAAGATGCTGCCAGGAATGAAAGTCAGTAGTGCATGGATTAATGGATTGTTTGAGAGAAGCTCTATCAGATTAAATACTCAGGGTCAGGATGATACACTAAACAGAGATCAATTGAATGAGCAACAATATGAAGAAATAGTAAAAAATAAAAAAAAAGAAGCATTGTGGAAAAAATACAAACAAAATTGTGATCTGCATACTCATGAGCAATACACAGGCAGGAAGGATTACTAATATGGCAAGGAAGGGTAAATCAATTTAAGAGAGAAAATTAGCAAAGCAGGCCAAAATAAATTCACAAGAGTTTTTTTTAACTAAGTAGCTAGTAAAAAAGAATATTTTACTCAATGCTGATGGAAGAAAAGTGACAGAAGAAATAGTTGAGTTAGTAAGTGATCACTTTGCAAGGGTGTATCATCCAGATGGATGACTGAAGTTACTGATGTGAGAAAGATGAAGTGAAGGTACTCAAATAACAGCAATGAGACTGGACAGTATGTCAGCACCTCTGATGAAGTTGTTTCAGCTCTGGCAAGGTTTCTAAGGGAGTGGAAAGAGGATAAGATAGATCCATTACATAAAGGTGTCTCCAAGATAGTAGTAGCAAATCGCAGACCAATTAGTATCTCCAGAGTGGTTATTAAAGTTTTGGAAAAGTTGGTTAAATGTAAAATTGGAATAGGTATGACAGGAATATGATAGTCTAAAGAGGCAGAATGGCTTTGTAAAAGGTAGGTCATGTCTTGGTAAATTACTCACAGTTTATAATAAGGTGACAGCAGAACTGAATAAAGGAATTGTCTTAATTTCCTCATTCATCCATTTGACATCTACCTTATTCAGCCTTCAGACCTTTGGAATACGTTCGCACAATGATGTTAAGTTAGGGATCCCAGATACATTGGAAAAAAATACGGGACACTTATGACTGAGGGTGAAAGTTTAGTATGCGCATCCATCGCATATGCCAGCCTTACAAAATGATTCAAATTTTCCAAGTGTATGCGTAGTAAGGTTTACTATGCACACACTTTACTAAGTATAAGTAAACAAATAGTAAATCCAATTGTTAGGCTGCATATTTTCATTAAGCCACTTTAAGTTGCCTTCAAATGGTTTTTTACTTAATATTATAGATACAAAATGAGTGTTGAGTGTCTCAAGGCGAGTGATGAGTGTTGCCATCACTCGCTTTGAGAAAATCGCTCTCCGTAATTACAGGGAACTATAGACACAATGTGTCTACAGTTCCCTGTAATTACGGAGAGCGATGTTTTTAACAGAATAGAAATTGTAACTCATCGATTTTGTTATTCAGTCTTGAACTCTAAAATACGGGACAAAAAGCTGTCCCGAAGAGTTTTCTTGGGACAACGGGACACATTAGCCAAAAACGGAACAATCCCGTATTTTACAGGACATCTGGGATCCCTATGTTAAGTATCTCTTCATCAGTTACCAAGCAGCATTTATTCCTTTTCTGTTCAACTCCTCATCCAATGTTATAGCTTCAAGCTGTCTCCTAAGCTTTTCATAGTCACCAGCCTCATAATTCCGCATATCCTTCCCTCACAGACATTCTTCATATGGCTAGCCAAAACCTAGGTGTCCAACTTCATAATCACTCTCACGCACTGGAAGGAAGTTCAAAACACTACTCATAATTACATCCTCTGATGAAATGATCGGATCTAAAACTCTCAACGTCATGCGACTCCTTTACATACTGCCTAAGATAGTTGTCTCTCAAGAAATTCATTTTTTCAATTCCCACATGCTACCTCTTCATTCATTTATACTGCCATAATTAAAATCACCAATTATAGTCATCCTTCCCTTGTTCACTAATCCAAGTTGCTTATACATGCTTACATGTGAGAATGGAAGTAGATGAACTGGAGGTACTAAAAATATTGATAAACATCAATGTGAATACAGCAGTAAGATTGGACAATATGTCAGCTTGTGTGTTATGAGAATGTGCAACAGAGCTGTCAGCACAGTTGTTTAATCAAAGTTTCAGCTCTGGTAAGGTTCCAAGGAAATGGAGAGAGGATAAGATAGTTCCATTATATAAAGGTAGCTACAAGACAGAAGTAGCCTTGCTGTTGATTTGCATGATTGAATAGGTGTCCAAGATGTGATATAGTTTTAGCTCCTGCTTTCCTCTTGTTTTCTTGTGGTTTTTCCTTAAGCTAGAACCCAGTATTATGCCTATTTGTTTCACTTTTCTGTGAACTCTTTTTTAAAATCTCATGTATTTGGACATAGCAATGTGCTTTTCAGAAACATTTCAGTGATTTCTGCCTAAAAATGCCAGCAAGCCTACCAGCTTAATGCTATTGCTTCTTTCCTTGACTTCAACCCTTAGTTGACATCTGGACTGTCACTCCCATGAAGCAAAAGACTGACTCACTACCATTTTACTGCAGAAGGCAAGTAATGGCATTTGAAACAAATCATTAATTTATTTAGGTATGTCCTGCTGTTAATGACTATGCTATACTATACAGTGACTTTGCATGCCCATTTAAGTTGGGTGTGCTGTCGCTTGGCTTATTCAATCCATGCTACAAAATCCATGTAAATTTGACCATATGATTGCATTTTTATTGCTGTATGAAAGTGTTAATAGTGCATAATGCATCAGCAGCTCATCTTAATTGGTCCAATGCAATTAATTGTAGGATAACTTTAAATACTTTAATTTATCAATTAATATAATTAAAACCATAAAGGTCAAATCAAGAATAGCTTCACTAATTTCAACACAGTTATGTTTCATGCATGCCATTTACATGAGAAGCACAAAGGGTTTACACTTCATGGTGAGATTAGATTATCACTGACAAATACTAAAGTGAGACACAGATAATTTGAATTATGATACAATACAGCCATATAATACACACAAAAATCAGAAAAAGCGATCACTTGGGAAATTATTATTTTCCCACATTGAACCAAAGATATTATTATTATTATTATTCAGGCCTCCATGGAGTCAAAGACTCATCACGAGAGGTCCTTCCTAGGAAACACAAAGACTATCATACTACTCCTGACTGTTCTTGCTATCACCACTTTATCAAGCAATGTATTCCATGGTTCAACCACCCTCCATGCAAAGAAATCACTTCTCACAGCTTCCTTTTGCAACTTCCAGGGATGGTCCCTTTTCACTGCTCCTTCCTGCTATTCCACCAAGCGAAAGAACTCTCCAGTGTCAACCCTGTAACCACCTCTCAACAGTTTAAAAGTCTCAATCATATCACCTCTCCTTCTTCTATCTACCAAACTCTGCAGTCCACATTCCCTCAGCTGATCCTCATAACTAACAATGTACAGTCCTAAAACCATCTTTGTTATCTGCCTCTCTAACCTTTTCACAGTTAATTTATTATTATTATTATTCAGGCCTCCATGAAATATATTGAACCAATAACTCATTTTAGTTATTTGTTATATCCAAATTCCAATCTCATTCGACTATATTCATACAATCTGCAAAAGCTCAGCCAGAAAAAGGTCCACTGAGTAGATCATCAACACTGTTTCCATTTGTAAATATGGGCAAAAAAGTTATAAATTATTCAGAGAAATTATAAATATATATTAAAAACTTGTCTATATCAGTGTCATTAACACATCGTTTCACACTTCATGCATGTAAAACAGATGAAACTCAGAGAAAAAAAAAAAAAAAAACAGCAACTCGTGACAAATGATAAGATTCAATTGGATTGCTTCACACAATAACCAGTCACAGCCACTAATGATATCTGGGTGCTAATGTCTTGTCTACCCTTCTAGGCCTTTTAAAACTACTGGAACACAAATGCGACGCAATACTTATCCGTCGAAAAGTGTTCTCTTCGTGAAACATTAATATATTGTGTTTAATTATAGGAATATGCAAAGCAAGAAAACAATTAGGGGATTGTTTAACAGAAATAAATGCAAAAATATAATATCAGTGATATTGTTATTCCGTGGGTGTGCACCGCACACCCGGAATATTTGTCCCCCTGATAATACACTATTATTTCAATGAATTAAGAAAGGTAAAATCTTTATTTTTATGTGACAATTCAATAGGTTCATCTTCAACAGTTGTTTCTTCATGTAAATTCAGCAGTTGAATTACTGTGGTTATCATGTAATTTATCGTTTAAAAAAATTGGGTTTTGGAAGTTTTGAACATGTACCCTGCTAAGCTTATTTCACATGTACATGATGACTGAACCAATTGCCAGCAAAAATATGACATCAGAGTTAACCTATTATTGAGGAAGAGATTGTTATAGTTTACAACTCAGCATTAATAGCTTTAAATCTAGTCAACAATTGTAGTTAACTTATAAAAGATGGAAACATGGCACATATATTTGAAGTGAAAAAATCACCATTTCAATATTTGTTGAAACGTCAAAAGTTTTTTTTTTTTTTTCACTTGGTAATAATATAAATTAAAGATACAAAAAATTATATTCTTGGTTTAATCCTTTATCCAAAGGGCAAGAAAATAATGTTTGCATGTGAAGTTTCTTCACAAATGGAGTACTACTTGTACATAGGGGCTAATGAATTGACACCAACTGACACCCTTTCAGATGTGTATAATGTTATATATATTATGGGAAGGGCCACTATCCAGCCTGGTTTCAACTTTTATTGAGATCTCATCAGTAAGAGCATCTTTTTTTTTTTAATTGGCATCTTTAATTTATAGTAAAACCATGTAAAAAACTTTCAACATATATCCTCTAATCTAGAATATTTAATAAGGTATGATGCCTTTTGACTACTTGTATATGGGAAATATATGAAATTTGCATTACTTCACCCTTGGTATCCCTTCTAGGTCTGGCTCCAACTGATGACATCTCAGATTTAAGCAAGATAAGAACTTTGGTTTTCATTCTTTTGTTTTTCACTCTGATTTTATTTTACTGGTGCTAGTAGTGCTTTTTCACTCTCCCCCACCACTAGTACTGGCTTTTTTTAACTAAGTATTAAGATTTCTGGTAGTGCAGTTAATATATCTGCATTACAAGATTACTTTGGCTGTACAATGGCTGCCATTTTGTAGTAGCTCAAGCATAGCATTTGTTGGTGGTGTACAATTATTTCTATATCTTGGGATTATTTAATTTTCAGTCTTATGACTGAAAATTGTTATTTTTTCTTTCATGCGGCATGGCAGAGGGAAATATTTAATTGTAGTTAAAGATACGGAAACAAGGGATAAAACAGTAAAAACTGGACATTCTCAAAATGGGGTAAAACCAGTAACATATGAAAGGGTATAATCAGGTGAAGATCCAAACTGCTTTTCTGATGAGGTCACCTTCACAATGGATATGAAGATGCCCATAACAAATTTTGTCAACATAAACTGTGTACAACTCTAGTTATAATGAACTATCCTGGAGTAAAGAGGAAGTGCCCGAGTTGTGGTTTTCATACGATCAGTATAGTGGTAACTGGCCCCAAAGCTAAATTTTTCAACTGTATGGAGATCAGACATGTTGCTAATCAGTGTCTCAAACCCTGTCAGAAATATGAAAGTTCCGAACTGTGTTAACACCTGTTCTTTCAGAACTTTCACTGAAGGAGTGGGAGCACTGGCAGAGCCAATTCGAACACCATGTATATCAGAGAAGCATAAAGAAGTCTTCCTGGATCATCTAATTTAGTCTAGTAAAGATGATGCTTTCAAACAAACTATACTTGGTAAAATCACAAAAAAGTGCACAACCAAACCAGCCAGAAATTAGCCTGAAAATTCCAGAACTGCAGGAGTCACTTTCCCAGTCAAATATGGATTGGAACAACAACAGTTGAAATTACCAATAATAAATCTAATATAACAACTCAACAGATACAAGACAATGAACTTAATATGCAGACAAGATCATTAAAAAGAAAAGAATAATTAATAAAAATATTGAGGATAAACAAAAAAAATTAAAAGACATTAAAAAAAAAAAAGGAACTAAATGGTGAAGACATGTCCACCACTCAAGATATGGAGATATAGGATTGGTCAGGTGGATAAAAGAGTGGTTGATGGAGAGATATCAGAGAGTAGTTTATTCAGGATTAACGTCCAGAAGAAGGTCTGTAACTAGTGGGGTGCTGCAGGGCCACAACTGTTAAATTTGTGCATTAATGATATAGGAAAGGAACTGTTCAGTTATTTGTCAATGATGCAAAGTTGGGTAGAGCAATAATTAATAGAAATTATTTTAAAATTTTGCAGGATGATTTGGATAGACTGGCAGTTTGGAAAAAGGAGAATGGATGTTAGTTTAATGTGGCAAAGTGGAAGGTTATGCATTTTGGTGTGAAAAGATTCCCATCTGTATACCACATTGATGGAACTGTACACCAGAAACTGATAAAACCAGAGATTTGCGAGTGTTAATGGATAGGTAGTTAAAATTTAGAGGGCGCATATTAAAAGTGGCTAAAGCATCTCATCAGATTTGAAGAGCAGAGACAAGAAAATTATTATTCCCCTTTATTGAGCCTTGATAAGACCTCATCTTGACTACTGCATGCAGATCTGGGCACTGGGGTTTCTTGGCGATGAGGAAGAGGTGGAGAGGATTCACAGGCTAGTGACCAAGATGGTAGCAGATGTATGGAAGGAACCTTATGAGAACAGGTTGAAGATTTGGTTGACAGGATGAAAAAGAGTGATATGGGGTTTTTATAAGATTATTTCATAATAAATTTTTCAGAATGGGTGTGGTGGAGGGAGCACTAGGGGCCATCATTGGAAACTGAGTAAAAGTGCAGTTATCAAAGGTTAGAACTAAGTTTTTTTTGCTTGGAGAGTGGTGAATGAGTGGAATAGGTTTTGACAGAGTCTGTTGTGGGTGCCATGACTGTGAAAGAGTTCAAAGCAAAGTATGACACTTACTGCACAAATGTTGGATAATGCTTGACATAATGTTTAGGGTGTCCTTTGATGAGTTTGAGGACTCCATGGAATAGCCCATCATAATAATCACTCAAATCTGTGTTAATGGTGGAGACATGTTTAAACTCAAGAAGATATTCTTGCCTCCTCTCAAAAACACCATAAAAATCTGTTTAAAGAAAACAGTACTGTGGAAAATTACAACTCTTGGAACATCAATGGCTTTCCTGTTCATACCTCCAAGATGGGCTTGACAGACCCATTACAGCATCCCCAGAACCTGCTAGTCTAGGGATAGAATTTTACCATGAGGCCTGGGATTTTATTCATCCCATTCTAGTTATACTGTTTAATTCTTTTCTCTCATCAATTACCAAGTGAATTTGTAGAAAGCCATACTACCTTCATTCCAAAACCTAATAGAGATCATAACTTAATTGGCAGCTGGAGACCTATTTCTCTTATACTGACTACAAGATATTTTTCATCATTATCAATGACAGCAGTAGAATTTAATTTCTTTCTGCTGCGTAATCTACTCTGTTTAGTTAATACAAAAAAGCAGCCAGTGGCAGTGCTATCAGTAGATCTTACTGAAGCATTTGATAATGTCTGTATCCCTTTCTGTTCCACATCCTCCAGCATATTGGTGTGGGTAAAAAGCTGTTATTAAAGGTGTCTATGCCAATTTAACTACCTGCCTCCTGGTTTATGGTTTCCTATCAGACCCAGTCAAAATTCAAAAAGGAGTAAAGCAAAGTTGCCCTCTTAGTCCATTACTCTTTGCACTGGTTCTTGTATCTTTCTTGCAGGAAGTTGTCAATACATGTGCTGTGTGAGGAATAACAGTTCATTCAACTGTGAAGGAAACTAAGGTATTAGCATATGCCAATGATGTAGTAGCCACTTTGAAGGATAATGATTCCATATACATCTTTTTTTGGCATTTTGGCAAAATTCAGCAAGATAGAATTTTGGAGATATTCCTTTTGAACTAATCTCTCATTATACTTGGTATTCCTTCCTCCACTTACCCAATATTACCAGTTCAAGAACTTATATATAAGAACATTGGAAGGCTGTAAAATTGGGCCACTTTCCTTTTCTTCTAAAGTTATCGTACCTCAAACCATAAGTTCCCTGCTCAGTTGTACATTACAAATATTACAGACATTATAGAAGCTGAAGAAAAACAATCATATAGTAAGCCTCCTTTTAAAATTCTGCTATTTAAACAGTACAGCTTCAAAAATCCATAAAATATTGAAGACCAATCACATATGTGCAGACCTTCTCCAGTACTACCTGGGTTTTCATCTTCCCCTGTTTGGAGTAAATGATTATAATTTACAGCATCTCTGTTTTCTGGAACATGATTCCTTATGAAATATTCCCATAACTGAAGCCATCAAATGTTCATAAAGAACATTAATGGATTCTTGCTTTCTTAATCCTTACCCACATGCAGCACTAATTTATTATACGTTGGGAAATTCCTTTTTATGAGGTTGATCATACTAATTCAATACAGAATTAGCATTTATATCTGAAGACATTATTGTATTATACTTATAAATGCACTTCTAAATAGATATTCAAATAATACTTACTGCAGTAATACAATTAAGTACACAAAACAATTAAGTTTGTCTATGCAAACTAATCTTATTATTTTTAATGGGCTTGTTAACTATTATTTAACTTTAAGCTGAGGAATAGATACTGCTTTAGATTACATTTTATAATTTGGATAATTTAAAAAAATAAATAAAGCAATTGCAATTTAAACCCAACTGCTTATGTTTAATTGTGAAGTGGATTGTTACTAAGTGAAACATACAAGTCTATTAACCAGCCATAGTGGATGAAATATATGAACCATCTTCCACTTCATATCCATGTTATTTCAAGTTCAAGAGTGGTATACTTCACACCCACTGAATTGCATGATGGAAAAATATATCATGGATGGTAGGGTTAATATAACTAAGACATCTGCACAAAATTTTGGTTAGATACCCTCATGGGGGGGGGGGGGGGCACTCTATGAGATCATTGGGGGGGGTGCCCAATTCTGCTAGCTCCTCTTCTGCTGTACTACTGGTGATATACAACAAATAACAGGATAAAAACATAAAAAAACAATTCCTTACAAAACTAGTACAATGAGACATATTCTGAGAAATAATTTATTAACTATATATAAAACTGTAACAGCGAAACATTCAAAATTCTGAATAAGCATGCACTACAAAATACATAAATTCCACATTGGCTGAGCTATTAATAAGCAATACATGAAGATAAATTGTAAAATAGTCAAAAAATAAATTTTTACAAATGTTAATATCCATCACAGAAACAGATGCACACCTAACAAATGCTTATAAAGCATAGGATAGTTCTTACACTATATAATCTCTTTTTGGTGTAAGGATTTTTTTTTTTTTTCCCATCCCCAAACATACATAATAAATCCATATGGTTTAGACAATATGAATACTCCCTTTAAGTTCTGCTCTTCTATATAACAAAGATCAGACACTCCCAATTACAGTTATCATTATTTACAAATATCACAAGCAATGCATTTTTGCTCTTAATATAGGTGGGATGAAATATTGTTAGAGCAATTAGAAACAAGTTTATATATTCATCAAACACATAAATCAATTTAATTAGGCACCTTGGATATTAAGTTATTGTCTTTTATTTATTTCATATTTACTAAAATAATTTTCCAGCAAATCCTTTACATCAGAGACATACAAACTTGTAGCTGCTGTGATGTTAACACTTTATTAGCATGCATGTTTCCTATCTTCTTCTCCTTATCTCTCTGTTTAAACTGCATGCAATAGGAAAGTGATGCTGTGCAATGTTAATATTCGAGAAGCTACAAGATTTCACATTAACTGTTCCCAAAACAGTTTAAAAAAACAGGACAACAAACAATGATATTTTGATGAAAAAAAGACCTAGAAGACTTCAATTTATTACTAAACTTTATCATAAAAGGTTAATACAGCAAAACCCCCGAAGTTACACGGTAGGTGGGACCAACAAAAAGCACGCAAGTCTAATTCGCGTAACTCGGGGTATAATTTTGCATGTAATTTATACATACAAACATACAATTGGGACCAAAGGTTTACAAAAAAAATGCTTTATTTTTTAAGAAATATAATCATAATTGTAGTTTTTCATACATAAAAAAAAAAGTTATTTCGATGTCGATGGTTTCATAAAATCTAATAGATTCATCTGATGTCATAATGTCTTTTTCTTGTCATGCAGAATTTCTTCATAGCAAGCTAATGATTTTTTTTAATCCTTGCCTTCTGGCTACAATTCATTCCTCGTTAGAAGCTATGTCCTCCAAAATCTGTAAACCTTTCTTTTATGATTATTCTTACTGTGGATTCCTGTAGATCGAACTTCTTTGCTAGTTCACAAATTTTCATTCTGCCTTCAAAATCCTAAATAATGTTGAGTTTTGTTTCCAAAGTCAATGTTTTTCTTTTCTTGCTAGCTGTAGAAGAATCGGATTTGCTTCTTTTGGATGATATTATTAGTTTTTATGTGATAACATTTTTATCAAGAACATAACATTAAACAATCGCAAGGTTTGTAGACTATAAAAATCGTGTATGAATGGAGACCGCAGGAAACACGTCAGTGCTTGTTCACAGCATGTGCAACACTGGCGAATGCGGCCGGCGCCTGAAAGATACGACTAGTGGTGAGGCGTGAAGCAGGATGGGAATACATACATATAAGAAACCGCGTAACTCTGGATTCACGTAAGTCAGAGTATGACTGTATACATATTCACTTATTCAGTGGATTATCATACATTCTCTATACTCTATTGAATTTTTTTAAAACATTTCTTTAAAATATGGTAAGGAAACTTAGTAATGACTATAGATATTATAAAAATAATATATATTTTCTATTTAACAGACAGAAAAGGTATATTATTTTTGAGATAATAATTATTTATTCTCCACTGCCAATGAATTTTTTTAAAACATTCTTTTGGGTAGAGTAAGAAAAGAGAGATTCAATCTCTCCTTTCTTACTCTACCCATTTTTTCTTCATTCATAACCACAACCACTTCAGTAGTAGTGGTTATGAATGAAGAAGTGAGTAGCATGAGTGTAGAGAATGAGAGAACAAGTGACAAGTGTGCAAGACAATCAGGGGAACACAGCGTGAGGAAGGTTGATGCTCTAACAGGATGTAAATGTGTGTATAGACAAAAAGGGAAGAGCATGACCTGGGATTAAGGAAAAATAGTTGGATTTGAAGAAGGTTCTAAGATGAATAAGGAGAAAAAAGAAAAGGCTCAAGTAAGTATGGAGAAGTCACATCTAATAAGTGGTATCATTGAAACTTGCAATAGACCAGGAATGAGCTGTTATGTTTGTATACAAATGCTAGAAGTGTAGGAAACTAGGCAAATGAAATGGTTGCTGGCCTGGTTGGCTGAGTGGTTAGCATATCCGCTCTCCAGCCCAAAGACTGCAGCTTCGAATCCCGCTGTGGGCATGGATATTTGTGATTGTCTGTGAAAATACAAGTGGTAGTGCTGGGTGGTAGATGGCGTTGGTGCAGTTGTAGTTGGTGGATTGAGTGGTGGAAACAGAGAGTTGTAGAGTAGGTGCCCTCCCTTGAGGTGTCATATAATAATAATAAAATACAGTAAGCAAACTTAGTAATTAGTACAGAACAAAAATAATATACATTTTCTATTCATCATCATCAAATTCCTGACATGATGTACAGGTACATTTTCTATTAGGCAGAAAATAGTTATTGTTTTTTGTCTGACAGACACTGTTTCAAATACATAAGACATAATAAAATATTCATTCCTTCATTTGCAAAAACATTTTAGTCACACTAAAATTGTCAGATTTCTATTAACCTAGATAATATTATTGTTTTTGTTTATATAAAAATAAGTATTATTACCAAATAACGTTGGCAACATTTCCATAATTTGTGGTTAAATACCAGAAAGCACTCACAGAAGAGGTATAGAGATTAAGGTCAGAGTACAAAAGAAAATTTTGTCTTGATAAAACAGAATTTTTTGTCAACCTATATGCATACATAGATATAGACAAAAGAACTGATATATACAAAAAGATTTTTTATAAACATTTTTTTATATTAATTTGAATTTAGTTATATTCAAAGTATCCAATGAATCACAGTACATCTGACTGCAGATTATGATATGTGAGATATGAAGAGAATAAATATCAACTTATCAGTAAAATACTAACATTTTACTGATAAGCAGCACTTGTGCAAAAATTAAACATCACTGAATAGAAATTACATATTATAATATCAAAATGTGCTACATTACAAGAGACTGCAGGTTGAGTAATTGGTTGAGTAAATGAAATTAGTAATCACTTTCAGAATAAGGTATCAGAATAAGTTTTTTTTTTTTTTTAATGTAGTAAAAAAAAAAGACAAAGAAACAAATAAATTTAGTTAATTACAAGACACTATAATGGAGAACGAAGTAAGATAGGTTGATGCAAAATCAGGGATAAGACAATGTCCATTATCTCCGCTCTTATTCATCATCCATATGGATCACATTATGAAAGAAATTGACATTAGGTCTGATATTAGAATTGGAGATGTCAAACTTAGCTCTTTGCTTTATGTAGATGATATTGTACTCCTAAACACATCTAGTGCATGTTTCCAAGATTCTCTAACTAAATTGAATAATAGCATTAACAAATTTGGCATGCAAATCAGCAATAAAAAGACTAAACTATGAAAATATGCAGGAGAATAGAAAACTTTAGCTGCATCCTGAATGGAGAACCTATAGAACAAGTAAAGCATTTCAGCTATTTAGACAGACTTTTTACTGAAGGTGACAAATTAAATTTGGAAATAGACAACAGAATAATTAAAGCTGGTATGGTGGGTAGCTAGGTGAATAAATTTATATGGAATAAGGTTTTAAGTTATGATCTGAAATTTGGGATAAAAACAAAGCACTTGATCAAAGAAAAGAGACCACAAATATGAGAGTTTTGAGAAAAATTAGGGGAGTAAACTGATGGCATCAATGATAGTCATATTAAAAATGAAGATATTAGAAAGGAATTGACATTAATAGCATTCAAGAATGTGTCTAAAGGTAAGCAGAGCTAATCAAAGGTGTTTGATGGCAGAAAAGAAACGTAGAGGAAGACCAAGATCTAGGGTGGCTTGATTCGGTCAGAAGTACCTTACAAGCACGAAATGTTAGTTATGACAATATTGGAGTGCTCACAAGTAACAGACTGGTTTGGAGGAAAACTGTTTGTAGGAGATTAATAATAATGTAAACTTAATCATGCAGTGCTGTCATAGGAGCCTGATCATCCCTTTGGGAGTACATATCAGGAATTTAATGATGTGACTATGAAAATTAAAAACACAATTTTAATTTATTTATTTTTTTAGGATTTAGTTTAGTTTTAGCATTTTAAGAGGCTTTTCAAGGACAATGGAAAGATGTCATTACTTTCTATGCTCACAAGCAAATAAGTGAAGCAAACCTTGACGTGTAAGAAAGTCATTCTGCCTCTTTATAAGGCCTCGTTAAGGCTGCATCTAGATTACTGTGCGCAGATTTGGTCTCTGATTTCCAGGGGATAAAGAAGCTGTGAAAAGGGTGCAAAGAAGAGTTACAAAGATTATGTCTGGATTATGGGATTTAGATTATGAGTATGTGGATTAAAGACTCTGGTAAACAGGAGAAAGAGGTTAATAAATTTAGTTTAATCCTTTATCCAAGTGTGAGCAAACAAAGTTTGCGCCTGAAAGTATCTTCAGGACTGGGTTAAGGTGATACAACACCAGGGCAACTCGTTGCAAACTTTCAACTCGTTGTAAACTTTCAACAGGAGAAAGAGGAGAGGGGTGATATAATAGAGACCTATAAACTTCTGAATGGGCTTTATAGGATATTGTCTGTTGAAATTTTTCATTATATGGAAGGTGGAGAGAGAACATGAGGACATCCATAGAAGTTAAAATTGTTCGCAGGCAAGAAAGGAGTAAGAGCTAGGTTTTTCTTTCACAGCACAGTGAGTGAGTGGAATAGTTTCCCTTTAGGGGGTAGTGAGTGCATCTTGTGCAAATGAATTTAAGGGAAGGTATGACAGCTGGTTTGGGTGATTTATAGTCTTTCTCAATTAGTCCCTGATTCTCTGGAGGTTTCAGATAATGATAATAATAATGTAAAACAGGAACATCCATTAGTTGGTAGCATGCAAATAGTCACTCTTTAAGAGGATCAATTATTACTACTATAACAAGCCAAAAGGCTATTTTACCGGCGACATAAGTTTAAGGGAGATTGTAAATCCCATATTATTCTACAGCCAGGTACGAAACTCTAGGATTTCGATCTGAGTTTCATACCCGGCTGTAGAATAATATGGGATTTACCATCTCCCTTAAACTTAAGGATCAATTATTATTATTATTATTACAAGACACCTCCAGGGAATCCAGTGACTCATCGAGGGAGGGCACCTACTCTATAGCTCTCTGCCTCCACCACTCATTTCACCAACTACAATCATCATCACAAACATCCATGCCCACAACAGGATTCGAACCCATTTGGTTGGAGAGCAGATATGCTAACCACTCGCCCAACCAGGCTGGCCGAGGAACAATGTCCATGGTTCTTTTTTAAATCTAAATTCTGAGTGCCTGGCTGGATAATTTTAATTAAGGTTTGCTTTATTAAAGATAATAATTGTCTTGAAGATGGTTAGATTACCATTTATAACTAATAATTTGATATTTAATAAAATATTAATAGGGAATATGGGATTGGATTAAAATATTAGCTTGGATATAAGGATGACTGACTAACAGATAAAAAAATGAAAAAGTGGTATATGGGAGATGTGAATCTGCAAGATTTAGGATAACCAGTAGTGTACCACAAAGATTAGTTCTTAGTCAATTATTATTCAATCTATACAATAATGACATTGGGAAGGATTTGACCAGTAGAGATACAGCCATTTGATGATGATGCAAAGATAGAGACATGAGGAACCTTTATCTAGTCTCTTTTGACTAAAGGTGAGTTAGCTGCCCTCATAAGGTAAAAAAAAACAAAAAAAAAAACACTTACCTGGAAACTTGGGTAAGTGTTTTTCCCCCAAGAACAGGTCATCTGGCGCTGTGAACACATGCATATACAATCATAGGACACTTTGGGAGGCATAGGACTAACCACCTTATCCTAGAGTTGCAGTTGCAAGGTCCAACAACTGCAACTCGAGTCTCGAGTGTGTCCCTTGACGAGTCTCTGACTCCTTGGAGGTCTCTCTCTTAAAATAATAATAATTATTATTATTAAGTAATGCTTTGTGTTTTACTCTGGCAGGTGCCCTTTGTAAAAAATCTATGCACATACATATGTATTTATCAATAACTGAGTAGTCTGCAAACAATGCCCAGATATAAGTAGTCTTTGACATGAAAGTCTTGGTGTTCTCTGTATGATGTATAATACTGTGTGTATTTATGTGTGTGACTCTCTCTCTCTCTCTCATAAAATGCCAACAACATATGTTATATTATATTAGTATCACTGGTGGCCTAAGCCCTTGGGGGAGGTCTGTAACCTCTAAAGGGTACATCCCCAGGTGGCAGATAGGGGAAAGCCTCCCAGATATGGGTGGTAGGAGGGAAATGAAATACCTCCTGTGGACCAACAGGCCTGGTAATGCACAACAGCACTTACCAGTACTGGCACAAAGCCGAAGATGAAGAACATCTACATAGGGTTTATCTCTAGACAGTTACTTGGCATGGCTGAATCAGTTTTAATGCTAGTAACACTGGCATTAAAATCCAAATGAACAGGCTGGTTTCAGGCCTGGTAGCGGTACCAGAGACTAAATTGCAAACATAAGGCAGCTAATAGAAAAACCCACGAGTTCAATATCCCGGTGTATCCCTGTTTTGTGGACTATACCAAGGCGACTGGGTCAATTGGGAGGTAGTCTGGAAATGTCTGAACAAAATGGGAATTCCAAAATACCTAATCAACTTAATGAAACAATTATGTGGCAGGAACACAGCAACAATTAAGATAGGCCAAAATACTCAGGATGGCTTAAAATAGAAAAGAGGGTTAGGCAGGGATGTATTCTATCTCACGACCTGCTCAACTTCTATAGTGAATTCATAATGAGTAAAGCTCTTGATGGATGGAAAGGTGGAATCTCAATTGCTGGTAAGAAGATAAACAACCTCAGGAATGCAGATGATAATGTGCTTATAGCCAGCAATGAAAGAGAACTGATGTCACTTATTGGGAGAGCATTAAATATGGACTTAAAATTATTATTATTATTATCATCATCCTCTCCTATCTGTAGAAAGGCTTTCCACAGCCTAGTATCCAAGAGGACTTTAACTGTGTGAAGGAGTGGACCCAGTATCAGGGCCGCCCAGATTGAGACAGCAAGATATGAGTATAAAAGATGGATGTCTTTGCTTTACAGTTCTGTAGACTGTCTCCTTAGTAGGGTCACACTTGGTATCCCCACACTATCAGTCGATACGTGACGGGACTAGATTACTTCCAGGTTCTGAGTTTATTGATTTAATAAGGACTAGAATAAATGTCCTGCCCACTAGGGCCAGCACAGTCCAATGGGTCAGTGAAGACATTAGCTGTGGGCAGAGCCGTTTTAAGGTAACGTTGAATCCGGTGGTCGCCGGAGTCCCACTCTTTAGGGAGGCCTATTCTCTTATTTTTTAAAATAGAGAAACCAAACAACTTTTCAATGCTCGACACTAATATAATATACCCTAATATAGCTTGATGCAAAGTATTTTATGAAAATGCTATGAGGAGAGAACTTAGAATTATGTTGAATAGCTTAATTTAGTTTTGTCAATTGTCATTTTCAAACTCTGGTTACAAGAAAAAACTGCTTAACTTTAATAGCAGTTAAACAAAAACTGCTATTAAACTTCGTTTTATTTCGGTGCTAAGCTGTGAGTTACTCACTTTTATGGAATTAACATTAACTTGATTTGGTGCAGCCTATGTCGACAGTCAACAGTTTCTGACCAACGCATTGTTGATAATATTTATGTGCAAAAGTTTTGTGTCCCAAGCCAATACGCAAATCGAACCTTGGAAAGGATACCGACACTTCTAAATTTCTATTTTGAGCATTGCAAAATATAATACATAAATGAATAGAAACTTTTTTAAATCTCGAACAACTTTACAAGTTTAAACTAGTAGATGAGTATATTGTGTTATTGTCTTAGTCTAGTTTGAAAATAGTTAAAAGTTATAGGCGTGTCATAGGGATATTAGGAAAACACACTTCCCCTCAGTAAGAAATGTTACGAAAGTAGTTGTGCCAAACGAAAGAAAATGAAAGAACAGGCAAAGGATATTCAAAAACTTCTAAAACCAACAACATTTTTTAAGAGCAGTGAAAGTGAAGTTATTGGGGAGAATGAAGCACATAAGGAAAGGGAAAATACAGAATCACCAGCAAATTCTGTTTCCAGCAAGTCCTTGTGCAGTAATAGTGTACAGGAAGAAACAACCACCACCGGTGCTACAGCAAACGCAAGTACAAATAATGATAATTATAAGAGTTCAGATCCCGGACTATGGCCAATGGCAAATCACATCTCACAGGAGTACTGGGTTCAAAAAGGTCCATCCGAATGCCAAAATAATCAGTGCAGCTTTAGTCAATCAGCCCGAGAATATATGGTAGGAAGTAACAACTCAGATAAAGAAACTAGGTATTTAACACCAGCAATGTTTTCACAACGGTTGTCGAATGGAGAAACTCAACTTCGAGATTGGCTTATTTATTCTCCCACAAAAGGAAAAGTAACTGGTAATTAGTTTACGGAATTAACAACGCAAATAAAGTATATTAATTAAAGGTAACTTTAATGAATCACTTCTATATTTCGGCAACGTTACATTGCCATCTTCAGGAACATAAAGATATGGTATGTGCACGCAGGCACTAACACAAAGCAAATGAGGAAGAAAGCAAGAAACTAATATTGTTCCTAAAGTCCTAATGGTGCCCTCTTGCGGGCTAATTTGGTAGTCTTGGCTGTTGGGCTGAAGTTCTCATAATGTGAGTCTCCCAAATTTGGGGTAGTTTCATGCATTTTTACCGAAATATAGAAGCGATTCATTAAAGTTACCTTTAATTAATATACTTTATTTGCATTGTTAATTCCTTAAACTAATTACCAGTTATGTCTAACCAACGTATAAGTCTTGCTACTAGAAAAGGAAAAGTACAGGCAGCTCTCGGTTGACGATGGTTCAATTTACACCGATTCACTATAACGCCGGATGCCTGCAAGTGCTTTCTTACTGTAGTGTGGTCTGGCTGAGAAACGATGCTAGCAGGCACTCTAGTGTTTGAGTGTTTACCGAACTACTAAGACGTATATGTATCAAACCTGTTTTACTGTTGAATCTACCTAATTGTTCTATTTATTTTTTTTACATACATACGTATTTAAATTGATAAAGTACATAATTACATACCATGTCTGATAAAAGAAGTGCAGAAAAGTTAGCAGAACTTGGTGTTAAGAAGGCACGGAAATCAATCACACTTGAAAACAAGATGGAGGTGATTCAAAGAATGGAAGATGGGCAGACACGTGCTAATGTCTGCAGAAGTATGAACTTACCTCCATCAACTGTTACTACAATTATGAAAAATGCAGATAGAATAAAACAGTCTGCGCAACAATCTATAGCAGTACTAAATGCAAAACATGTACCATATTTTCCGGTGTATAAGATGCTCCTATATATAAGACGCACCCAAGAAATTTAATACAATTTTCTGGAAAAAACCTAAAACCTAACACAAAATATCTCAACATGTCAACTCAATACTGACAAACATCGGTAACTGATTACTCGGATAAGATATTATGAAACTTGAATAGGGACTCCCCGTTCTTAGCCAATGACGCGCTAGAAGTCACGTGAAGGTCACGCATCAATTTGATTGCACCATTAACCGCCTACAAAGATCTTGGAACATAAAAGGGAGTGCGTATGACTTTGAAAAGCAGAAACAATCTTTACCTTCATTATATAAGACGCACCCCCATTTTTAAGATGAATTTTTAAGGTAAAAAAGTGTGTCTTATACACCGGAAAATACAGTAAGTTATAGCAGGGGTAAACTTCATGAAAAAGTGGAAAAATTATTATCATTATGGGTGGCTGACTTGAATCAGAAAAACATTCCTCTGATGCAGGCTGTTATAACTGATAAAGCAAAAAAAATTTTTGAGGATCTTAAAAAGATGGATGGAGGTGAAGAAACATTTTTATTAAGCAAAGGTTGGTTCATAAGATTTAAGTCTCGAAGTAAGTGCCATAGTGTCAAATTATGTGATGAGGAAGCAAGTCCAGATGTTGTGGCAGTGGCTGCTTTTCCTAAAGAAGTTCAAGACTGTGTAGAACAAGGAAGTTATCCTCCTGATCTAATTTTTAATGTTGATGAGACTGGGCTCTACTGGAAAAAAATTGCCATTATGCACCTTCATTTCTTGTGAAGAACGTTCTGCTCCAGGTTTTAAAGCTGCAAAAGATAGACTTACGCCTTTGTTGGGTGCAAATGTCACCATAACTTTGAAGCTTAAACCAATGTTGGTGTACCATTCACAGACACCATGCGCCTTCAAGGATCTAAAAGGTTTACACAAGGCATTTTTATAGATTGGTACACAAATTATTTTTGCTCTACCGTGCTTCGCTTCTATAAAGAAAATGATATGACAGCCAAGGCATTGCTTCTCTTGGATAATGCCCCTGGACATCCTCAAAACCTTGCTGAAGTAAGAACACCATTGGGTGTCAAGGTTGTTTACATGCCTCCAAACACAATACCACTTTTGCAACAGCTGGATCAGGGGATTATATCAATTCCTCAAAGCCTATTACCTCCGTATAACATTTATGGAAATGATAAAAGTCTTGGACACTTCAGGAAAAACTATTAAAGACTATTGGCAGTCATTCGATATTTTGAAGGGCATTAACAACATCAAGGCAGCTTGGAACGAGGAATTAAAGCAAGAGGAGAATGTTATTGAGGAAGTTATCAAGTTTGAGCGAGAGGTGGGATTGGATGCTATTACAACTGAAGATGTGACAAAAGTCTTAAAGAGCCATGACAAACCACTTTCCAATGAAGACTTAAAAGAATTAGCCAAACAATTAAGTCAACATCCAAAGAAGGAGAAAGAAAACAAAGAAGGCCCTCTGAGAGATATAAAAATGGCTGATTTACAGCGTATCCTTGCAAGCATAGACACTGACTGATGAACTCTGCGAAATGAACCATGATTGGGAATGGAGTGCGAACGTAAAAAGGAGTGTAATTGCATCTATTTGACCTTACACTGAACTCTTTAAAGAAAGAAAAAGAAATTTAGGCAGTTAACACTGGATAATTTTTTCAAAAAAAAAATGTAAGTGATCCGAAACCAGGAACTTCAACATAGAAACATGTAATATCTTTTCGAAGTTTCGTATTTTTTGTATATAATTTTGTTTTGTTTTCATTATTAATAATTTTATTTTAACAAATATATATTTATGTATTATCAAAGCTATAAATATAATAATGTAACACATACTTCATGTGCATATTTTTTGACTGCAGAACACCTCCCATTAAAATTGGGTTCGTTTTACGCCGATTCGGTTTACGCCTGTTTTTTCAGGAACGGAAGTGCGGCATAAACCGAGGGCTGCCTGTATATTGTTTTCAACTTCTGATTCCCCATTTATAATGAGCAGATTCAATGATTGGAAACACGGAATAAAGACCATTTTACATCATGAAAATGGGGTGGAACACAGAAAATACATGATGACATACTGAAGTTGTTTTATAAACACAGAATTTGTAATCCAGTTCGACAGTGAGCATCAGTACTCGATAGAACTATTTAAAAGAATAATTGCAGTTATAAAATTTTTAGTGCCTAGAGGCCTGCTGCTAAGAGGAGACAACCAAACCATAGGCTAGCCTAGGAATGGCAATTATTTAGGCATTTTGGAACTGATCAGTCAGTTTGATCCATTTTTATTATGATTATTAGTATTATTATTATCTGAGACCTCCAGGGAGTCTGTAAATTACCAACAACCCAGCTATCATACCTACCCTTGAATTCATTCACACTAGATGCACTCACTGCCCGCAAGGATAAATTATTCCACTCACTCACTGCTCTCTGGGAGAAAAACCTAGCTCTTACCCCTTTCTTGCCTGCAAATAAATTTAACTTCCATGGATGCCCCCGTGTTCTTTCCCCCACCTTCCATATAACGAAAAATTTCATCAGTTGAAATACTATAACACCCATTCAAAAGTTTATAGACCTCTATCATATCACCCCTCTTTCTCCTGTCAACCAGTCTGTAATCCACATACTCACAATCTGTCCTCATAATCTAAATCCCATAATCCGGATATAATCTTTGTAACTTTTCTTTGCACCCTTTTCATAGCTTCTTTATCCCCTTGGAACCCAGGAGACCAAAGCTGTGCACAGTAATCTTTTTATGTGAACATATAAAGAAGTATGGTCATGCAGCAAAGGGGGTCCCATCATATCTATCAGCTACTATTTGTGAAGAATTCATACAAATTATGGGAATTAAAGTGTTGGAAACTATTGTCGCTGAAGTACAGAAAGCTAAGTATTATTCCATATCAGTGGATTCAACACCTGATATCACACACGTAGACCAACTGACATTTATAATAAGATATGTTTCTGGAAGTATTCCTAAAGAGAGATTTTTACAGTTTATTCCCATTCATGGGCATAAAGCAGATATTCTCGCTGACGTGGTCACAACTTTTTTAGATCAAAATAATATACCACTAATGAACTGTAGAGGTCAGTCCTATGATAATGCAGCAAATATATCAGGGCATTATTCAAGATTACAGGCTAAAATTAAGGAATGAAATAAATATGCATTGTATATATCATGTGCAGGAAATTCCTTGAACCTTGTAGGTGTTCATGCAGTAAATAGTACCTTAAATGTCACCATTTATTTTGATTTTGTTCAAAATCTTTACAATTTCTTTTCATCTTCAACTTAACGTTGGGAAATAATGGTTTCGCATTTGGGATCTCGGCTTAAAGTGGTAAAACAATTGTCAAGAACTCGGTGGTCTGCATGTGCAGATGCAGTAAGTGCTCTATACAGAAGTTATGAAGAAATCAAATCAAGTTTGGATGATTTAGGAGGGAGTCAGTAATCATCAGAAACACGGCTTAAAGCTCAGGGTTTAAGAGACAAACTAAACAAACTAGAAACAAATTTTCTGACTATTTTTTGGAATGACATACTGAAATGATTTAACACTCCAAGTCCTCCAGAAAGAAAGCATGAACTTATGTACTGCTATGAAATTGCCTAAGTCCTTAAAGGTATTTTAACTGAGAAATGCCTTTAAGGACTATATTTAAGGACAAAGATTATATTTTTAACTGAGAAAAGAAACGGCTTTGAAGACTATGAATCCCAAGCGAAAGTCATGGGATAAGAACTACCAGGATTCATATATACGAATAAAACAATGCAGCAGCATTCTAACATTTGTAGATGGTGGTAGAAACACAGATGACTCAGACGTGAAACTTAAAGGCAGCAGGAAATTTAGAGTGGACACGTACTAATCATAGATTCCTTGGTAACTAGTTTGGATATGTGAGAAAAACAGTACGAAGAAATATTTAATAAATTTAGCTTCTTAGAAACTCTTCATACTTTAGATGATCAAGACATAAAAACTCACTGTGATGATCTAGCCAACTTCTATAGCGAAGACCTTACTTCTACAGAACTATTCATGGAATGTCTCCACTTTAGGTCACACCTGATGATGGATATAGAATCAGTGAAGATAGCAAACGTAGGTGATATGACCTTAACTACAAATGAAGAAGAAGACTGTGTTACCATTAACAAAATTTATACTTATATGCATAATGAACATATATTTTCAGTATTTCCTAATATGGAAATCTCTATGAGGATTTTTCTTTCAATGATGGTTACTAATGCCTGCAGTGAACATTCATTTTCTAAAATGAAATTACTAAAAAATGACTTAAGAAACAGCAGTCACGATTAAACCACCTAAGTTTAATGATCACTGAACATGAGATTTTACAAAATATTAACTTTGATGACCTAATATATGATTTTGCCACATCAGAATGTAGAAAAGTGTGGATGGGAAGGAGTAAATTGTTGTGTTATTTCTGTTTTGAATATCACCTTCACATCCACCAATGGAACTTAGGACTTCAAAATTGATGAGTATCTTATTATTATTATTACTCAACATTAGGAAATGTGAGAGGGTCCTCACATTTCTCTTCCTGCTGGAGGCAAGAAGATGTTGATTCGGCCCTGGCTGTAGGACTAGCTGCCGTTACAGCGAGACTTTGTCTCATATTTCCCAATGCTGTTTCCAGACACATGGTGTCCGTGTGCAGAGACATGATGCTGTGGTCTCAATATTGGCTAACCATTTTAATAACAAAGTTTGGGAGACCACAGTTGAACTACACTATAGAACAACTTCTGGTGTTAGAAAGCCAGATAATGAGGAGAGATGGTGGTGTTTGGGTGATTGATGTTTCAGGTAGTGGGTACTCACTTTCCTATTGCCATAAGAGCAAGGTTCAGTACTACGAGCAAAATGCTGACCTTGCCAGGCAAATAGAAGAGGAGTTTGGGATGGCTCCTCATTTTACCAGCGTCACTGTCGCTATGAACGGCATGTGGAATGCTGTTAGCTATAGAGATTTGTCTTAGTTGGTTTATCCAAGAGTGATGTTAAAGTTATTTCTTTGAGGGCCCTGCAGGGTACACTGGTGGCCTGGCATCAGGTGATACCCTTGTAATCTTTCTTTTGGCTTCAGCCTTCTTAAGTCCTTTTGAACATTATGTAAGAGTAGTAGTACTGCTCTATCAGTACGAAATATAATAAAATAAAATAAAAATTAACAGAAATAAGACCAAATATATGACAACAGGAAAAGAAGAAACGTCTACTCATAGCATCAACTTAGAAAAAGTAGAACAGGCTCACATATCTTGGAACCCTGATAGATAATAAAGGTGGTTGTCATACTGAAATAAAAAGAATTGTTATGGGAAGGAATGCCATAACACAACTAAAAAAGATATGGAAAGATAGAAATATTTTTAACACTACCAAACATAAACTAGTGAATACTTATTTTCTCAATCATTTTCTATGGTGCAGAATCATGGACACTCGGTAAGAGAGAGAGATAGACAAAGCGAAACTGACAGTTTTGAAATGTGGTACTGGAGAAGGATGCTGAACATCTCATTGATGGATAAAAGAACCAATGTAAGTATTCTCAATCAATTAAACATAAAAAAGAGACTGAGTGACATAGTCAACAAGAAGATACTTTTATATTTGGGACACATATCATGATGAAATGGTGATAACATCGAGAAGGAAATTATGCAAGGGAAAAAAATGTCAAGAGACAGAAATAGATGGAGAAACATTGTTGCCAAGGTCATGAGTCCTCAGGCATGAGGAGATCAATGAAGATGGTGGGCTAAGAGTTAGATAATCGAGGGGTCCTGCTCTAGACACAGTCCTTTTTCAAGACACATCAGGCTTCTAATAAGCAGGGTGGTAAATAAATTTTAACGGTATCGATGCGAACACAGATTGTTAAGAAAATCACTATTTATTAACTTAAAAGCTAATATTTCGCTGGTATTATATCCAGCATCTTCAGCACACAAACAAAATTTGTTACAATAGCGAGACAACCACAATCCGGTGTAACAGTAGGGCTAGTATAAGTAATTGCAGTGTGCAACACAAGATTAAAGTCCTAATTAGACGTCATCTAAGTTATACAGGGTGTCCCAAAATTCACGGAAGAAGTAATTTTGATAGAAAACACAGGTTTTTAATTAAAAATTGTAATTTCTTATTGATTCATAAAGTATACAGTATAGGGTTATGCATGGAATAGCATATCAGGTAAATGGCTTCCACGGCTTTGCTGGCACATAAGCACTCTTTTGTTGAAATTTTCCATGACCGTTTTGCATAAATGTGGCTGAATTTCGTTGATACAGTGCTCAATTTCCTCCTTCAAGGCATGGGTGGTCATGGGCTTGTTGGCATAAACCTTAGACTTCAAAAAACCCCAAAGAAAAAATTCGAACAGCGTTAAGTCACATGATCTGGGCAGCCAATTCTGATCACCAAAACGGGAAATTACACGACCAGGAAATGACTCATGCAGTAATTGATTTGTTTCTCGGGCTGTATGGCATGTGGCACCGTCTTGTTGAAACCACATGTCGTCCACATCCATATCTTGCAATTTAGGCACAAAGAACTAGATTATCATGTTGCGATAGCGAGCACCATTAACTGTTATTGTCTTACCAGCCGCATTTTCGAAGAAGAATGGACCAATGATGCCTCCAGCCCAAAATCCACACCAAACAGTGACATGTTGTGGATGCATTTGCTTCTCAACAATCACTCGGGGATTTTCTGAACCCTAAATGTGACAATTTTGTCGATTAACGAAGCCATCAAGATGAAAATGAGCCTCATCGCTGAAGATGATTTTGTTCGAAAAATAAGTATCCACTTGTTCCATAATCTATTCAACGAACTCTCTTCGCTGTGTGTGATCATTTTTAATAACCCTGAACTGTCAGCTGTCACGCTGTCTTTTTTTTCTCGTTGGCAACACTTTACTGCATAAATGGTGCTAAATTTAAATCTTGCGTGAATTTTGGGACACCTTGTATATATATATAAAACAGTAGTCCAAAGTTTTGAAAAAATAGTAGTCCAAATAGTAGTTTTTGAAAGTTTTGAAAAAAATAAAATAATGTGATAGATTCACTCCTAAATAAAATAAAGGAGTGAATCTGTCCTTAGGTGAATGGATGAGAGTTGCCAATTTCACACAAGGTTTAAATACGGTGCGCAGTTGGTGTTAAGTATCCTAGATATATTTTCAGATGTCTTTAATGTATGAGATGGTGATAGTTTTGTTGTCTTCTGTGGTAGATAGTGGAGGGGGGGATTTCTGGGTAGCATTTAGTATTTTATTTATCTTATGGGGATTATAGCCATTGGTCAGGAAGGTGTGATGCAGGTGAGACAGTTTAGCAGTGAGAGCAATGTCATTGGAACAAGATTGCTCTAGTTCTATGGGTTAGTGTTTTTAAGATGCCATATTGTTGAGAAAGGTGATGGTGTGATTGTTTGTGTAAATATCTCCCTGTATGTGTGGGTTTTCTATAAACAGAGAATGATAGGGAACCTTCTGGAAGACGTGTGATCAGTGTGTTCAGGTAGTCATTGGCTTCTAGTTCCATTGTAAAGTAGATTTTAGGGTACTGGTTATTTAGATGTGCTAAAAATGTATTCAATGTGTCTGGGCCATGTGGCCAAATACCATCATCAACATAGTGTAGCCAGAGACTAGGTTTGAGAGTGGTTGTGTTCATAGCTCGCTTTTCCAGATGTTCTATGTAAAAGTTGGCTAAGGAGGCAGAAAAGGGGGGGGGGGAATCCACAGCTATCCCATCTAATTGTTTGTATAATTTCCCTTTCCATGTAAAATAACCTGCCTGTACTGTGAAATAAATAGCTGAAATATATCAGGGGGAAATTGTGAATTTAGTAAGTTAGTGTTTCAGTCAATGGTACATTAGTGAATAATGAGGTGATATCAAAACTCACTATTAAGTCTGAATTATTTAAGGTGTGGTTTTCTAAAATACATTTTAGGTGGGTAGAACTTTTAACAAAAGAGGGAGAATTATTTGTGCAAGTAGCTAGTAGTTTGGCTAAATGTTTATAATTTGATATGTTGACTGGTCTTGGAGAAGTGAGTGCATTTTGCTTTCATATTCTGTTGTATCCATTACTACAGTTGCGTTTTTCCTTTGTCTGATTTGGTTATGGTAATGTGGTTATTATTGCGTAGCTCTTTTAGAACCATTATTTCTTTATGTGGGATATTATTTTTGGGAGGCTTAGAATGGATTAGGATATTAGCCACATCTAACCAAATATTATTGGCTATTGTTGGAGGCAGGTCGTATATCCCATGTTCAACGGAAGCCATTATTTTGGGTTTCAGAACTTCTTTAGGAGTAAAGGCAAAATTGTGTCCCTGACTTAATGCACTCGTGGCTTCTTTGGTTAAGGTTACCGATGATAAGTTCACAACGACGCCATCTTGATGTAATCATGGCCACTGCGTAGCAATGCGTTGCTAGAGAATTTCAAAATTTTTTTCTGGTGCTGGTTTTTAACTTTGGTGAATTCTTTGCTGACTGTACAGTTGAAGATTCTATCAAGGATATCCCATAGCTCTGGGTTCAAAATGTTAGATAGTATATCACGTAGTGCACTGATGGAAGAATTTATTTTTTTAAAACTTTGGACTACTGTTTTTATATATATAACTTAGATGGCGTCTAATTAGGACTTTAGTTTTGTGTTGCACGCTGCAATTACTTATATTAGCTCCACTGTTACACTGGATTGTGGTTGTCTCGCTATTGTGACAATAGCGAGACAACCACAATCCAGTGTAACAGTGGAGATGATATTTGTGTGCTCTGAAGATGCAGGATATAATACCAGCGAAATATTAGCTTTTAAGTTAATAAATAGTGATTAAGTTAAGGGATATTACATCCCATATAGTTTCTTAGCCGAATAAGAAACTCAAAGAGTTTCATGCCGAATATAGTAAAAACTATATATAAAGTTCGGCGATTCCAAGCGTAAGCAAATACCTGGATACTGCAGCACTGATCCCAAAGGGTAGTGCAAGCTGGGGCAACTCGTGGTAGAGGTGGAGTGAGCTCCGATCACTATTCTTGATATTTGCCCATAATGTGAACTTAGCTCCTAGGAACTGTATTTTTGTTCACATTATGAGAGAAGGTCACTACCCAGACTGGTTTCGACCTTTATTGAGGTCTCATCAGTGAGTAGCCAGACCTAGTTAATATCAAGCTTGTAGCGAACAGAACTTGTACCCCTACTACGAGTTATATGTCGTCGAATTGAAGCCTTTGGCTCTTCACATATCTAATAATAAATAGTGATTTTCTTAACAATCTGTGTTCGCATCAATACCGTTAAAATGCAATTCAGCAAGTATAGGTCCATCGTGGATGTTTCTGGAAGCAGGTATTGGTAATAACTAATCTGTTAGCATGGGCAAATTCCAACAGTGTTTCACCACAGGTGTTACGTTCACCTAGACCAAACATGCCACACTCCGGCCTGACAATCATACTCTTTTCCACTTTTGCATTTTAAGTCCTGTAAGATGTAAAGTATGTCTCTCCTTGGTAGGCAGTCCAAAACAGTGGCGCACCCAGGGAGTGGGCCAAATGGGCCCTGGCCCTCCCCAAAAGAAAAAGGAAATAAATGCTAGAAAATTTTCCAATAATAGCTGTATAGAAGACAGTGTTCAAACCAATTTTTTCAAACCAGACTGGCTGTTTCTTAATTTTTTTTTAAATATGTCTTAAAACCTTTTAAAAAATAATTCTTAAATTAAAACGTGGAGTATAAAAATTAAAAAATATTTCTTTTTTTTTTCACACATATATATATATATATATATATATATATCCACGATGAATAACTTTATATCGAATAAAATTTTTCAAAAAAAAAGCTAAATATAATCGAAATATTAAATAATATATAAAATATATCTTAAATGTTTTAAAAAAATTTCTTAATTCTTTAAAATACTTCTTAAATTTTAAAAAATATTTCTTATATGGGAAATTTTTTTTCGCATATATTCAAGATGAATTTTCGTGCGATTAATTTTCTCCACAAGGAATAGTTTCCTTGATGAATAGTCTCAGCAATGAATTGTCCATGATGAACTGTCCAGACATGGCATGCACTAGCTTCTTCCAATCCTTTCTGTCTTGAGCTTTTTTTTTTTCACTCCAGTTCTGAATTCCGATCTCATTAAATCGTTTTGGATATTATTCTCCCAATACACCCGCAATCTACATCTGGGTTGCTTTCCATCAGACTTCATCTTGAATGACTATCTAGCCATTCTCTTCTAACTCATTCTTTTCAAATGTCCAAGCCATCTCACAATCTGCTTGCTTGAATGTCATCAACTAGAAGTGGAGATCTATAGAATTAATATAGTTCTTGATTATGTGAATAACCAAGAACCAATAACCTTCTCCAATTACCTGTTGTGTTATCGCTCACCGGTCCAGAGACTTTTCGGAGGATTTTATATTAAAAGATCTGCAATGCTTTCGCATCTTAGTCTGTTATGTTCCAGATTTCTGCTCAATATGAAACAATAGGTCTAATCATTGCCTTGTATATTTCTGTTTTAACTCTGTTTGATATAATTTTGGAAGATAATAAATGATATAGTGAATGATAAGATCTACTGGAAGCATGCATTCTGGCTTTTACCTCTGTACTAATTTTATTATCTCGAATAATCAATGTTCAAGATATTTGAAGGAGGTGGCACTTTTAAATTTCAGGTAATCAATAGTAAAGTGGTCATTTCTCCCTTGATTGTGACTTCTGAATACATTTAATATTCAGTTTTATCCTCGTTTATTTGTAATCCAAGTTTTTCAGTAGCAATTTTGAGTTTTCTAAATGTTGTTCTAATGTCTTCAGCATTTTCTACAACAAGGCATATATCATCTGCATATTCTAATATTACTGTTCTGTTCATCATCATCAAATTCCTGATATGTATGCTCAAGGGTGTACAGGATATGATAGTACTACATAAAAATTTACATCATCACTACTTCCTATCTTGAAGTAGTGATGATGTAATTTTCCACCAAATCAATTTGTTACCTGACAAGACTCTGGCATTATCAGATCTTATATTTCTATCTTCTAAGGCACACTTATTACCATATCAATCCACATGTATCTTGGTCTTCCTCTGGGTCTTTTTCCTGCCAACCTGGCAGAGAATACTTGCTTCGCTAATCTTTCCTCTCCCATTCAGTTTAAGTGACCATACCATCTGATTTTAACTTTGCTCACACATTCCCAGATGCCAACAATGTCAAGTTCTTTCTTAATATCCTCATTTTTAATATGATATTGCCTTCGATGCCATCTGTTCATGCCCCTAATCTTTCTCAGGACTGTCATATCTGCTGTCTCTAGTCTTTGGTCAAATGTTTTATTTCTAACCCAGCTCTCAGATCCATAAGTTAAAATTGGTTTGAACACTGTCTTGTATATAGCTAATTTAGTGTTTTGACTAATTTTGCTCTTATTCCATATAAATTTATTCAGTTGACTTCCTACCATACCAACTCTGTTGATTCTGTTGTCTATCTCCATATTTAATTTACCA
Organism: Typopeltis vanoorti; assembly: GCF_054136105.1. NCBI lineage: Eukaryota > Metazoa > Arthropoda > Arachnida > Uropygi > Thelyphonidae > Typopeltis > Typopeltis vanoorti. The sequence goes on along the minus strand of NC_143549.1, from coordinate 5,330,976 downwards.
TTTTCACTAAAAATTGTGCCTAAGTAGCTGAAATGTTTTTCTTGTTCTATAGGTTCTCTGTTCACAACGCAGTTGATATTTTGAATGCTTCTGCCTATTTTCATTTGTTGTGTTATTGCTGACCATCATACCATACCTATTACAACAGTTATTCAATTTAGTCAGGGAATCTTGAAGACTTGTAGCGGATTTATTTAGAAGTATAACATCATTCACATAAAGCAAAGAGATGAGATTAACATCTCCAATTTTGATATCAGGTTTAAGACCACTTTCGTTCATAATGTGATCCATATAGATAACGAATAACAGAGAGGATAATGTACATCCTTGTCTGACCCTAGATTTAACATTAAACCATCTTCCTGTACTTCCTTCAATTCTAACTGCTGACTTACAACTCAAATAAAGACTAAGTATTGCTTGATATAATGCCCCATTGACACCATTTAACTGTAGCGTTTTGAATAGCTTCTCTCTTGGCACCTTGTCATATGCCTTTTCCTGATTTACAAAACTTAAATACAGATCATTGTTATATTACCATGATTTCTCAACTATCTGTCATAAAGTGAAAATTTTATCCTGACAGCCTCTATTTGGCCTGAATCCAGCTTGTTCTTCACCAAGCTTTTCTTCCACAATCTTTCTCAACCGTTTTTCTCAAGTATACTTACGTAAATCTTACCAGGAACACTCAGTAGAGAAATGCCTTTGTAATTCTCATATTCAGTTTTATATCTTTTTTTATATATGGGTACTATGGGAGCTCTACTCCAATCATCGGGAATTCGTCCCTCTGTCAAGGCATTCTGAACTATGCAGTGCAGCCACTGTAAGACTTTCATACCTCCATACTTGACCATTTCTGGATGAATATCATCTACTCCAGATGCCTTTCCACGTTTCAGGCTTTTGATGGCTTTTTCTACTTCAAGTATGGATATGTATTCTTGATTGCATGCCTGATCAGTGTTTTTTTTAGCTGTGCTGTCATTGATTGTTTTGTTTAGCAATTTTTCCAAGTAATTTGTCCATACTGTCTTGTTCTATGTTATTTTCTATGTTCTTATGAAAGTCTTCCCATGACATTTGTTTAGCTAGTTTTACACAGTGTTTAGCTTTCTTACATTTGTCTCTGTATTCTCTAAGAGCACAAGCTGACTTATATGCCAGGAACTTTCAATATGCTTTCTTCTTTTCCTTCACTGCCTCTTTAACTTCCCGTGTCCACCATGGAGTTCTGATTTTTCTATCCTTGCAGACAACCTCGCCACATGTCTCTCTCTCTGGCGGAATCAATGTTTTCTTCAGGGCTTGCCACTGAATCACCAAGGTGTGGTTTCTGTTCTCAAACTCATTTTTTCTTGAATAATGTTTCTATATTTTAGTCTACAGTTCACATCTGAGAGTTGTTGAACTTTTATTATTATTATTATTATTATGACACCTCCAGCGAGTTAACAGAATTCACAGATGCAGACCCACGAAGTACCCAAGGGAATTAAATCATAGCAGGACCCAAGGTCAAATGAGCAAGATAAAAGGAGGATACAAGGGCATCACAGGATTTGGACAGATAGAGTTTTGGTATTCGTCGGAGGTGGTTCATAGTCGTCAACAGGTTCTTTGTAGGTCAATCGTCTTCTGGCAGGTGGCCACAGAGAAAGATGGCCTTATCAATGTTCATGGCAGAATAAGTTCGTCTTCATTCTGTTCTGGCTCCAGGTTTGGGAAAGTTTTGCTGATTCAAGGTCGGAGACCCATGTTCCAGCCAACAGACACCCGAAGTGCGAGATAACTCATTTGAAGTTTTTTGAAGAAAGGCCTTTCCGAAATTCAAGCCGCCCATTTCTAGATGCTCTCAGAAATAAAAGGTGGCCTCATCATTCCCGGAAAAAGGTACCTGTGTGCATAGCCAAGAAAAGGAAAGTAGCAGTGCATAGTGATTTCAAGAATCTATTAGTGCGGACAAGACGACTATATACAAAGTAAGGCTTAATATATTGTTTTTCATTAGAGGTGGAATTTGTGACGGAGATTTCTTTAAAGTTTTTATGCTAAAAGTACTTGAGGACTGAAGGCATTTAGCTAATCTTTGAATTAAGTTGTTCAGTTAGGTGAGATAGAATAGCATTTATTTAAGGTGAAGTGTTAATATGCTTAGAATTGTTTATTAGCTAAGCCAGACTTTTGTTTAGCATGTGTAAATTTGCCCTGTGTATGACTAAGTGATAGCTAAAGTAGTACCATAGAAAAGTTGTGTTAACAGAGAATTGTTTACTTAAGAGGATTAATTATAATTCCCAATATATCTTGATGTAGAAGTATAGAGCCTGAGAAATATTTGTGTGTTTAGTATTAACCCTTTTGTACATTTAATTTGCATGAATAAATTGTTTTGTTTGTTAAATAATTTGCCTGATTCTTGCTTACCAATGCACTGCTCATAAAAATCGAATCTGTGTGACCTAGAGTGTTAAGTAGCCACAACTGTAAGTTAGTAAAATATTCGTTGCTAGATTTAGTTATAAGTGAGAGAGAAAATTTCCATGCTTTGCTGAGTGTTTTTCTTTGAATTCCTATCTACGAATTTTGATGGCACAGTCAATACACAAATAAACTTTCAAAATATAATATAGAAAAACGTCAGTAGTTCAGACAAAGAGATTGGCTCCAGCCAGAGACAATTTCTTAGTTCTAAAGATTTGTGCACGTGAAGTTTTTTTTTTTTTTTTTTTTTAATGACGTGAAATAAGATAACAGTACATTTGTCATTTTCTATAGAATTAAGATGGTTCCCAAATACTATTTTTTTGAAAGTCTAGTGAATCTGTAAAATCTCTCATGATATGTAACTATGTAACTTATCAAGTTCACTTTTTCATAGTTTTCTAAGGAGATTGCACTTAAAGAAATTTCAAATTTTGTCTGTAATAATCTTGTATTTGTAATAAGTTAACCATGAATCTTTGTTAAAATAATGTGGCACATTAGTAAGTCAAATTATAAGAACAGTGAAGAATTCTAAGAATTGTCATATATAACAATTTCAAAAGAAGTGCAAAGTATGATGTCATCATGGCTGAATGTCAACACATGACCATATATGGAAGTTTCGAGAGACAAGCACATGCATACACTGGAAGTCTGAGCTAAGGTGAGACGTCAAGAAGGACTCTGTGTTAGGGTTTTCACTTTCTCTTACCTCGATCTGCTGGCAGTAACTAAAAGAGAAATGTCATAAGTCATAGGTTTTGGAATCTTCTACCTGGGTCCGCCACCTTGTAAGGTCAGTTGTCAGTAATCGAAAGCAGAGCATTGCAAGGGTCCTAAAGGGCATAGAGTAAAAAAAGGGCATAGGTCCTAAAGGGCCCAGAGGAAGGAAAGAAGGACAAAAGGGAGCGCCTTCGTGTGAACAAAAATTCATGTAAGAGGCAGTGCTGAACAAGAATTCTAAGTACTTATGTATGTGATAATTCTGAACAAAATTGTACATCAAGAGTGTCTGTTTATGAGTATAATAAGATAATGTAAATTGGCATTGAAATAAGCTTACTCAAGGTATGCTTTATTGTCAGTTTGTATATATATATATATATATATATATATACATGACTGGCAGGATAATCTAGATTGTGATTTAGCTTTAAGGAAGTAAATTAGAACTAAGTTTGAATTAGGAAGAATTGAAAATAACAAAGAATTGTAATAAATTGTGTGTGTATATATACACTGTGTGTGTGTGTGTGTGTGAGTGTGTGTGTTAATGTGAATTAAACTGCAAATATTCCTCTTTGATTTAATTAAATGGTTTGTGAACACATTGGGCTGATGTTGTTAATACTGTTAAAAATATATCATGAATAACTGTCAACACCTAAGCTTATTTGTTAGATCTGTCAATACACTATCCTGAAAATTTTGAACCTACATAAGATAAAGATTAACATAAGCAGGTAATACTAACAATATGTGTTTTGTCTTTAGTTTAAATCTTATAATCTCACACTCGATACATAGTCTAACTGGCGTAGTTGTAAAACAAATGAATTTGTACAAGTAGTTAGTGCTGCACATAACAATAAAGTAATTGTGTTTCTTATAAATGGTCTTTTCACTAATGTATACAAGAACCAGTTTAAAAAAAAACAACTTGAACATGAGGCAACTATTAGGAAAGGAAAGCAAGTGAAAACTGAAGAGATCATACTAATCTAAAGATGTAATTGCTTTTAAGATACTGCAATAGTGTCTGTAGCAAAATTGGTATGACATTACCCTCTTAACAGGGACATAAAGAATTTACTTGATCAAGATACAAAAGAATATTCATATTTTAATTCCTAACTGTGATTCCATACAAGCATATCCTTTATTTTCATAGAGCGAACAATTACTAAGAAGATGAAAACAAATTAATTTGAAAACCCAAATCACAGTTCAAAAATAAAATAACAACACTTTAGTTTTATGAATAAAATGTAAAATGCTGGTAGGATGTTGAGCATCATAGCAGTAGCAAACAATATCACTGGTATACTGTTAATGTTCAATATTATAGTTGAAGAGAAAAAACAGGTTTAATTATATTAAAAAAATCAGAAGTATTTACATTTCATACTATTTCAGTATGAAATAATAATCTGAAAAGTTATTTTCATTATAAAATCTATGGATGTTTCAGTCAGGAATTATAATTATTAATAAATAAATAACAGTCAAGTTTTGAAAGATTTTTCTTTCACATACATATTATTTTTCATAAATTATATTATTATAAATGAAAAACAATAATCATAATCACCAAAATTTTCTTAATCTGAAAGTTGATCTACACAATGAGACAATAGCAATTTTATATAATTTTTGAAATATAGTTGTGCTGGTATAAGAAAAATGAAGTGCTTGAGAATAATTAGAATTTATTTATTTATTTTTGTAGTATAAATTATGTCTTTAAATTTAGTATACACATTACGTATCTTATTTATGGTTATAAATTTAAGTTACAGAAAACATTTCATTTCCATTTAAGGAAATAGCATTTTAAAAATATACATTATTCTCTATTGAATATCACAGCATAAATTTTTAATTCCCAAGAGAATTGTAAATGCAGAGAAATCTGCATTTTAATTGTATCTTACAACAGTAGATTTACGTAATTTTTGATTCCCTTGATTTCGGGAATAGAAATCTTTTTTTCTTTAAAAAAAAAAGTCCATCAAACTTCCCTGCATTAAAGTAGCAACAACAAGTTCTGTGAAAGAAATTAAATATATATCACAATTAAATTACCTATAGGTCATAATGTGTAAATCTACTGGCTTTTCTATGAGTTGCTACAAATGCTGGATGTTGTCTCACATGATCTGCGGCTCTCTGTAGCAGTGTCATAAATTCCTCAATATCAAAAGCATAATTAGTAAACTTGGCATGAGCTCCTAAGGTAGGATGATGACCCTGTACATGGTATCATTTGAAGATGTTAGTAAGTTGAATAATTATTTCAATAAAACAAAACATAATATGCAAGTTAATTACAAATTACAGCATCAGTAATGAGAAAATACTTCATTTTTTTGTGTGTGTGTGTTATTAAAAAAACTGAGGAACTAATTGCAATTTTGTTACTTAAATTATATAACTCAGTTCCCATTATTGGTAATATTAAGGTAAAGTGGTAAATGCCAACCATTTAATCAAACAAAAAAAAAAGAATGGAGGACAGAATGGAAAGAACATAGTTCTGTTATCCATTTTAATGAATCCACATTATAAGTTTGAATTGATTCATCCAACTAGTTTCACTAGGGCATATCTCATTAAGTTATATCAATTTGAAAATGTATTAAAGCAGAATGGTTTTTTAATACATAAAGTGACATAAATGAAACCGCTGTTAAATTGACAGAGCATACTGCATATACACATTGTTAATCTATGCTATAACATCTTTCATAACCAAGTTCCATAATTTTTAGGTTTTTTTATGTATGCTGACTACAGTTAGTTTAGAATAAGGACATAAAGCCAATTTGGAAGCTTCTTTAAATTTGTGAATATAACTATTAAATTTAATATACAGCATTTTTGTTAGTTCCCAAACTAACAAAACGACCCCCACAATTCCCTGTTTGTATTGTGCTTCCACACACTCATGATATTCACCTCTCTATTTGCAAGCCTAGCTACCCTGCTTTCTTGCTCTTTCATATCACCTCACAACCTCAGATCTGTTCATTATAGTCATTACCTCTCCTTCCAGCAACAAGCTCTTCAGCTGACTCACACCAAAATTTAAATGCAGCCCATCTTCTTTATACAGTTCCATCCATCCCTCAAATTCATTCCACATATTCACAAAATACACTCCTTTCTCCTCGCATTGCTGTGCTAACATAATTTCATAATCTTTGCTCACTGACTCAATTCATCACTATTATCCTTGGCAACACAGACTATCTTTCTTACCACACTGTAATCTTTTACTCTCCTTAATAACCTCGTGATATCAAATCTAACATTTTCCTTGTTCCCATCCAATCATTCATCCTACAACAACCACCAACTCTTTTTGCTTGCATATTCCTTAGGTCCAATGCTTCAATCACTCTACTCATTCTACCTCCAGGAAAATGAACCTTATGCACCTTCTCATTCACCACACCTCTAATAATGAAATCTCCATAGAGAGCCACTCTTGAATCATTTGTTACATCTTTCACATTGCTATCTTTCCTCCCACTCTTCCATGTATGTTCATAATTCTTTTCTTTTCATTTTGAATGCACTTCATCTCTTGCCTCATCTTCATCAACTCTGCTTTCATGTCTAGATTCATTACATGGTAGCAAAAATATTCATGTGTAATAATTTCATGCAGTTTCAATGATGCTTTGGGTTCACTGGATTATCTTCACATTACTTGAGAATTGCAAGATAATTGGTCTTTAAGACAACAATCATAGAAGATTTTGAAGCTTGAATCATTTGAGTATTACAAGATTTTTAAACTGAAGAAGAGTGGTATGCAGTATGGTCATCATCATCAAAGCTATGAATAGGAGTGGATGTTATTGAGAGAAAATCATGAGTAAGAAGAAGAATAGAGGTGAAGGCACATAGCCTTGGAATATTCAGCAATGATAGAAAAATCTAATGGAAGGAAATCATCCTTTGCATCATTCAATGAATGACCAGAGAGGAAGCTAGCATTCCACTCACAATGAATAGAAGAGAGACTATGAGACAGCAGCTTTTGAAAAAAGCCACAATACCAGACTTAATCAAATGCTTTGGAAATATCAACAGTAATTATGAGTTTCTCCAATCTTTCTGGCTTATATCCATAGGTCTGCAAGGTTAGCTAGGAGATTGGCTATGGAGCAGGGGTGGCAGAATCCATATTATTGGATGCATGACTGATAACTATGACAGTGTGTAAAGATGATATAGAATTAGTGTTAGATCTGGAGTAAGCTTTCAGTACAAGTGAAGGGATACCATCTGTACTAGGAGACTTATTAGTATCAAATTTACTGAGTATTTTTCGGATGTCCTTCTGGTAAAAAATCAGATGGTATAGGATGTGGATAGTTTGTGGCATAGATGGGGGAGAGTTTCTTTGGTCATCTAAACAAAAGTTAGAGGAAAAGACAGACACCAAAGAGGTCTGTCTTATTGTTAGATGCTATTATTGTATATCATCAGGACAGGTGAAAACATGGAAGGGTAGAAGTTGTGTCCTACAACACTGAGAGGGCTCAAGTGAAGGCCTGAATACCATTCTAGCAGTTAGACATTTAGTCCTCACAAAGTCTGTTTGGATTTTTTTTCTGTCACTAGCAGTAAATGGCTATGATATGCTGAGTGAGAAGTTGGCATCTAACTTGGAGGAGACTTGAGGTTCAAGAATACTGGAACTGGTCATAGGATCAGAAGAGTAATCCATAACTAAGCTTAGGAAGAAGCTTGAAGCTGTGTCATGGCATAAAACCCTATAAGTGAAGCCTTTGGGTTCACTTATAGGGTTTTATGATTTATGAATTTTAAGAATGAGCTTCTGAAAAAAAAGAAAATGCTGTGGAGGGTATATAAGGAGAAAGGTGACCAGCAAACTCATGAGCAGTACAAAGGTCAGGCAAGAAAGAAGCCAAAATCAGATTGCGAGAAGAAACTAGCCAAGCAAGTCAAAGATAATACCAAAGAGTTCTTTTGCTATGTGGCAAGTAAGAGGAAGAATGACTATGGAAGAATAACCTGGTTAATTAGTGCAGATAGTCATGTGGTTACAAAAGCAAATAAAACAGTTAAGTTACTGAGTGACCAATTTGCAAGGGCATATTATACAATTGAGGTTAATGCTATGACATATGTGGCAGAGACTTATGTGGGAGCAGAAGTAAATAAATTGACAGTTCTTAGGATATTGCATTATCTCAATGTAAATATTGCTGGCAAATGCCTCTGACTAAGCTCTTTAATTTAAGTCTCAGCTCTGATAGAGTTCCAAGGGAGTAGAAAGAGGATAAAATAATTGCCTTGCATAAGGGAGGTTCTAAGACTGCAGTAGCAAATTATAGACCAATCAGTAATTCAAGAGTGGTAGTTAAAATACTGGAAAAATTAGTCAAAAAGAGAATTCAGGAATGGATGGATATGAATATGATACTCTATGAAGGACAATATAGCTTTGTGAAGGGTCGATCCATCGTGTCTTAGGAATTTACTAACTTTTTATAATAAAGAAAATATAACTAAAAATTAAACTAAAGTTTTTATTCAAACACGGTAGTTGTCTCCATAATTTTCAAAAATGCATTCGGATCACCGTGTAAGCCTAAAAGAAAGGCTTCACATTATGAAGTGCATTCCTTTTTAAAAACCCAGTTAGCCATCCTTTGCTAGCCAAAAATTCTTTATCAGCCTGGGAAGTGGAAGTAGATGGCTCCAATTGCTTCATCTGTTCATAAAACTGAAGAGTTTTTTGTTTAATTAAATAACCACTTATAGGATTTCTTCGAGTTAATTCTTCAATCCAAATTACGAGCGCTCGTTCTGTTTTTTTTATAATAAAGCATCTCTTGAGTACAATGATAATTTGGCACTTAGTTTTGTGCCAGAAATGACAGATTTTCTTATTGCGACTTCATTCTTTTGAATTGCTCTTATAGTAGATTCGCCTAAATTAAAATGTTTACCAATCATTGTAGATACCTCTCCTTTTGCTAAGCGATCTAAAATTGCAATTTTCATTTCCAGAGAAATTGTTTTTCTTTGGTGCATTTTTTTTCTCCATTGGTGGGCCAAATTAAATTTTTAAAATAAAAATTAGCAAAATTTAGACTTACAGTAATGAAAAGACAAAACTTATGCACATGCAAATTAAACTTCACGGACACTCACTGCTTACATGTTACTCACATTACTCCAGAATGTGCTGCAACGCTGTTCATTATGTACAACAGGGAAACCCAGAATTTGCATGAAATATGAACTGCATAACTTCAAAACCGCATAATAAAAGATACGCATAAAAAGAGGAGACCCGAGTGTAGTTTGTTTTATACAGTTGTCCGAAGCCTTGAAGCGGATAAATTTGAGTATTGTGCAGTTATAAAATTCTTGTAAAAGAAGGTTTAACACCAAAAGAAATTCATTCAAAGTTCCTATGTTTATGAGCACTCTTCTCCTTTATTTACAAAAATTAAGAAATGGGCTACCGAGTTTAAATGTGGCTGTACCAGCCTTGAAGATAATCCATGTGAAGGAATTCCAAACAGTGTAAAAAGAAATCATTGATCAAGTGTACAATATGGTATTGGATGACCAGTGAGTCAAAGTGCGTGAAATTGCTGAAACTATAGGCATTTCAAAAGTCCATGTAGGATATATTTTACATGAAGAATTGCAAATGAAAAAGCTTTGTGCAAGATGGGTGCTGAGCTTGCTCACAGCACATCAAAAATGCACTCGCATGAAAATCTCTAAACACTACTTTGAGCGTTTTGACAAGAATAAAACTGATTTTGTGAGTGGATTTATTACTATGGATGAGACTTGGATTCACCATTACACACTAGAATCCAAACAGTAGGCAAAACAGTGGACAGAAGCCAGTTCGTCAGTTCCAAAAAAGACAAAGTAGGTTCCATCAGAAGGAAAGGTCATGGCATCGGTGTCTTGGGATGATAAAGGTATTTTGTTTATTAATTATCTTGAAAAGGATAAAGAGGCCTGTGTCAGTGGAAGTGGCGCTAGCCTCCTCTGCGCTTGAAGTCAAGACTTAAGTTCAGGTCTAGTCACCGAATGGATGAACTTTTTCTAAGCCTTTCTTCGACCGATTGCCGAGTTAGTCGATCTCTGGCACGGCAGCACTTGTTTGCCAGCCTCTTCATTGGTGGCTGCCATAATTAGTGATAGACATGGGCCAGCTATCTCTGATTGGCTACCGGTGGAGACTGAACTGCCCACTCAGTCTCTAAAAGCTAGATAGGGTATAAAGGCCTCGCCTACTCCCTATAAGGGAATAAAAGGCATTAGCTGATAGCTGAAAAGGGTAAAACAATAACCAGGGAATATTATTCTGAACTTTTAACCAGACTAGATGGAAAAATTCGTGAGAAAGACTCAGTTTGCAGAAGAAAAAAAATCAACTTTCATCAGGACAATGCACAAGCCCATAAAGGTGTTTTGGCAATGGGAAAATTAAGGGATCTGCACTATGAATTGCTGGAACATCCACCTATTCCCCAGATTTGGCTCCCTCTGACTTCTATCTCTTCCCAAAACTAAAACTCTTCCTCATTGGTCAGCGTTTTTCTTTGAATCAAGAGGTGATTGCAGCTGTAGAGGGGTATTTCGCAGATCTTACTGAGAACCACTACAGGGATGAAATAATGGCATTGGAGCATCACTGGAATAAATGTATTAGTCTTAAGGGAGATTATATTGAAAAATAAAAATAATTTTGAACACTTGTTTTGTTAATCTTTCTTTGCCCATTTTGTTTAAGTGACCATATTCTGAGATTGGGGGAGAATTAGCTGTGTTGTCCTACCAGGATCTTGGCTGACTAGCCATCAGTCATGCTTGTAACATGTTGAGCACAGTTAAGCCTGGGATGGATTTCTGTGGTGGGCTGGCAACCTACAACACGGTCAAAAACCCTGATGGAACTGACATAGATGGCAGTGCCAATATTTCAATGAAGTCTGGAGGGCCATATCCAGGAAGTCTTAGTATCATGCCTCCACGTGAACCCCCCCCTCCCCGGGAAACATGGTGTTGTAATGAGCCATGGCAAAGTTGATACTAAGCACATAGAGCTGGCAGAAAGCTATAAAATGCATCTCCCAAGACGTTATGTGGCCAGCGTGGGAGATTAGGCCACAACCCCTCCACTACAATGCCAAGAAGAACAAAGAAAGGCTGTAGAATCCCAGGGCCGAATGGGCAATCACTGGATATGACTAAATTTCTCCAACTATATGACTACTCTGATCGAAACCATTTATGGAGACCAGTGAATGATGCATACCTATACCGCTAACGAAACCAATGAAAATGTCCTAAAACTGATTGACTCAATAGATGGGAGAAAAAGGGAAAATATTCTGACAGTCATCAGAAGAAGACAGATGAAATGGTTTGGACATGTGGAGAGGGCTAATGGCATTCCAAAGCAAACCCTAGAAGGAATTGTTCCGGGATCAAGGGTTAGGGGCCGACATCGATTAAAATGGACTGATAACATCAAAAAATGGACAAATTCCTCCCTTTCTCAACTGACATCAAGAACAAGAGACCGAGACGACTGGAGGAGGCTAGCAAAGAGTACCTACCAGCCATGAATGACCCAATGGTTCATTTAGGACTATGGGAGAAGAAGAAGTGAATGATGCAGTGGGGAAGCTTTCCCAAATAATAAGCAATACTGGAATAGCCCAAAGAACTCATAAATATAACAGTAACCCTCTTTTCCTCTATATAGGAACATTTAATTGTCAAACACTTAAGGAAGAGGAAGACCTTACGATCTTACAGCAAGAACTAAAACATATTAAATGGGACATCATAGGTTTAAGTGAAGTTCGCAGGCAGGATGAACATTTAATAAAACTAAAAAATGGAGACTACCTATACTATTATGGGAAAACTAAAGAACAATACGGAGTGGGATTTCTAATTAAAAAAACAATTACGCACCTTATAGAAGAATTTAATTATACAGATGAAAGAATAATTGAAATGACACTTAAAATAAACTCTAAACTTAAAATCAGGATCATCCAAATATATACTCCCACCTCATCTCACACTGATGAAGAGATAGATACATTTTATGACTCAATGCAGCACACTCTAGATAAAAAAAGAAATAGCAATCAAAACTTTACTATAGTAATGGGTGATTTTAATCCCAAAGTAGGTCATCCCATTCATCAAATAGATACAATAGGACCATACATATATGGTACAAGCAGCAACTCAGGAATGGCTCTTACAGAATTCTCTATCAGTAACAAGCTTTATGTTATGAATACATTTTTTAAGAAAGCCCTCAAAAGAAAATGGACATGGAGAAGTCCAAAGCAGAAATAAAAAATGAAATAGATTATATACTGTGTAATAATAAAGAAATAGTTCAAGATACTTCAGTACTAAATCAAGTAAAAACAGGAAGTGACCACAGACTGGTCAGAGCCAAAATTAAAATAAACCCCAAATTGGAAAGAATAAAATGGCTAAACAACAAAAAATCAAGAAGTTTTAACTTAAACCTATCGAAAACAAGAAGAAGGATTATGAAGAAAAACTCAATCAAAAACTGGACTTAATAAATATATTTGAAGAAGAAGACATAAATAAAATAAGCAAAAATCTAATGGAAGTAATAATCTCAACAGTCAACAAACTCAAAAACAACAAACGACAAAAAGACCATAAACTTTCAGAGGAAACCCTACAACTACTAAAAAAAACAAGACAAAATATGAAACAAGACAAAATCTTAATTTCTAAAATAGAATAAGCAGAACTATGCAAAACAATAAGGAAAAATATGAGAAATGAAATAAGATCTTATAACACTAAAAAAATAAAAGAAACAATCGAAAACAATAAAAATACGAAAATACTAAGAAAATATTTATCAGCTGGCAAAAGTCAAATAACTGCAATAAAAGGTAAGAATGGAACTACCAGGAACCAAGAACAAATCCTATGCAGGCTAGAAGAATTTTATAAAGAACTCTATAGTGATCTTTCAACAGATAAATCAAATATAAATCACTCCTCTCCCTTGCATATGGAATTCATCCCCCTATTCACTTCAAATGAAATAAAACAAGCATTAAAACAAATGAAAAATGTCCTGGTGAAAACCTAATTCACATAGAATTAATTAAATGGAGAGGAAACAATATAATTCACCATGCCACAAACTTACTAAATTTATGGCTAGAAGAGGGGAAGATACCAGAAAATTGGAGAAATGCTATTCTGATACTATTATTTAAAAAAGGGGACAAAGAAGAAGTAAAGAACTATACACCAATTAGTATTCTCTCTAATCTGTACAAAATTCTCACAAAAGTAATAACAAACAGGTTAACACCTCTTCTAGACTCAAATCAACCAGTAGAACAAGCAGGATTCCGTAAAGGCTTCAACACAGCTGATCATATTCATGCAGTAAAACAAATAATAGAAAAAGCAGAAAAAAACCAATTGCCTCTCTGTTTAGCCTTCATTGATAATGAAAAAAAAAAAGCATTTGATTCCATCAAAACTAACTATATGGACTTCCTCCAGGCAATATACCTCACTGCAACAGCAACAATCCAACTTCACATGAGTAGCAATAAAATATCAATTGAAAAAGGTGTCCGAAAAGGAGACTCTCTATAACCCAAAATCTTTACAGCAGTCCTTCAAGAAATATTTAATAATATAAACTGGACAAACCTTGGTATAAAAATTAATAACAGAAACTTAACACATCTAAGATATGCAGATGATATCATAATTTTTGCAAACACTCCAGAAGACCTTAATATAATGATAGAAGACCTATATCATGAAAGAAGAAAAGTCAGTCTAAAGATAAACAGAGAAAAAAACTAAAATCATGTTTAATCGATTAGTAACACCAAAAAACATAATAATTGAAAACAATTTTTTGGAAAGAGTCTCTTCATATACATACTTAGGTCATCTCATTGGTCTAAACTGTAGACCCCAAAAGGAAATAAATAGGAGAGTTCAACTTGCCTGGAGTGCATTCAGAAAATTTATTCGATTGACTTCCTACCATTCCATCTTTGTTGATTCTGTTGTCTATTTCCATATTTAATTTACTATCTTCACTAAAAATCGTGCCAAAGTAGCTGAAATGTTTTACTTGTTCTATAGGTTCTCCATTCACAACGCAGTTGATATTTTCAATGCTTCTGCCTATTTTCATTGTTTTTGTCTTGTTATTGCTGACCTTCATACCATTTCTATTACAACTTTTCCTTTCTCATCGTGTCAGCTGCTTTCTCTAAAGTCTCAAAAATTCCTCCACTTTTACCTTAGTAGAACCTTCTGTGGAACCATAGGCACAAATAACTCTCATTTTTCAGTTCCCCATTCTGATATTTGCCCACATCACTCTACTTGAGACTGCCTGCCATTCAAGAAGATTAGCCTCGTATTTAGTGTTGAATACTATGGCTACTCCTTCATTTTCTTGATTGTCATTGCCTGAATATAACATTTTCTATTTATTGCTCAGAAAGATCTCACCAGTTTTTGTCTTTTTGGTTTCAGTCACCCCTATTATGTTGATCTGGTACTTATCTAATTCCTCAGCTAGCTCCATTTCTTTGCCATTCAAGCTTCTTATGTTGATAGTACCAATCTTGAACTCTGGTGATGTTGAGTTGGTGTGGTTTTCAGATTTGTTCCAGTAGCTGACTTTTCACTGTTTGTCTTGGTTCCCTGGCGAAAACAACGAGGGCCTTGTTTAACTGGTGATGCTCCAGCCAGCATGAAATTCTGTCATGTTATAACATCATTTTGTGTTTTGGTTGAGGCTAATAAGAATAAAATTTGGTCGGCTAAATCCCAAATTGCCAGTGCATCCTCGCTCATTTAGTATTCAAGTACCTAACAGAGTGCACCACGAGAAGGTGAGGATTGGACATTAGGTCAGAAGCTCTCTGTTCTCCACATTCCTTGAAATTAATTTATTTAATTGGAATTTATTCTGACCTAAAATTAGTATTATAGTTTAATGTTTAGCTATTTTTAAATTACATAAGTTAAAACAACTTATTTGGTTTACTGAAAATGTGAGTTTACTGCTTTCAAGCAAATTGCATTAAAGATAACATGGAATGGCAATGGTTTCCCTCACCTCACAACTGAAGTGGAACCAGAAGTATCATGGGTGCTGGAAAATGTGTAAGTGAAAAGAAGAACATGGTCACTAGTAAACAGTTGGATAGTACTGTATTAGTGAGAGAGATATATACAGATATCAGTGATATGGAAGAGTTTTTGGAACTAGTGAGAAAAAGTTCTTTTAGTAGCAGTCTTTCAGAAAGAAAGGTTTTGAAAGTTATTTAGCTGTTATTATTATTATTTTCCAAAACCAATGGAGTCAAAAGACTCACTGTGAGAAGTCATCTCTAGTAAACACAAAGTCTACCATACCAGACCCTAAAATTGTCTGTAGTCTGCACGTCCATCATCCTCTCAGGCAATGCATTCCATACTCCTACCACTCCCCATGCAAAAAAACTTACTTCTTACCCTTTTACTCACTACATCGTTTTGCAACTTTCAGGGATGACCTCTCATCCTTGCTCAGTGTTAACACAATAATAATCCTTCAACATCTCAAATATCTTGATCATATCCCCCCCCCCCTCTTTGCCTTCTATACACTAAGCTGTGCAGTCCACATGGCCTCAGTCTATCCTCAATGTTGTACAGTCCTAACATCATTTTTGTTATCCATCCCTTCATCCTCTCCTCTGGAACTCTAATCATGCCAAAATGCATAACATTAAACTGACAGCCATTTTCATTTGGCCAAATTTCCAGTCTATTCAAATAATTTTGCAATTGCTGAATATCAGTAGCATCCCTGATTGCCCTGCCTATCTTTGCATCACTGGCAAACAATTGCACATTTGATGTTAGATCCTGCCTGATGTCATTAATGTATAGATTGAACAATAATGATCCAAGGACTTGAACCCTGAGGTACACTTGGTCTTACACCTGGCAGATTCACACACACTGTATACCACTTTTTGATATCTGTCTGTCAACTATCCCCTGATCTTAAGTCAAGAGTTTATATTCCAATCCCATATTCTCCAGTTTATGCAACAGCTTTTCATGTGGTATCCTATCAAATGCCTTAGAAAAATTCAACATCATAGTGTATCCATTCCCTTTATCCAACTATGCTGTAACATTGTTATGAAATATGAGCAAATTGCTAAAATATGACCTTCCTTTAGTAAACCCATGCTGTTACCAGCAGAGCACAGAATGCTTGTCTACCCATTTCTGTATGCGAGTTCTTACCAACTTCTCTAAAATCTTCACTACCACACCAGAGATACTAATAGGTCGGTAATTAGACACATCAGTTTTTGTACCACCCCTGTGCAATGGAACTATCATACATTCCTGTGGTATCATTCCTGAGCTGAGACTCAAGTTATACAAATGTGTGAAAGGCCTAGCCAATTCAACTGAACATTCCTTTAGCAAACGGGCTGCTATTCCATCTGTCCCTATTGACAAATTCTTATCTAGGTTATGCAACAGCTCTTCGATCTCATTTTCATGAATCTCTAACTCTTCATCCAATGTAGCAGTAGCACTGTGCAATTGAGTCACCAGGTCTACAGCAACACTCCACCATATATTTCATTCTGTTAACCTCCACTTCACACCAGATAGACTCAAACTCATCATTACATAGGACATTGTTACTTCATTGTTTTCTTGTATTTCTACCCTACCTGGACTTAAGTCATCTGATATCATTAGTAGCACTTCTCCTCCTCTCCTATTTCTTCTGTCATTCCTAAAAATTGTATATCCATTACATTCGATCTCACTTACCATATCTGATTCTGATAGCCAGGTTTCACTAATGCCAACAATCTTAGGCCACATCGTATTCAATAAAGCAACAAACTCAAACTCTTTGTTTCTAATGCTCCTGGCATTTGTGTATAGACATAATGAATTATGACCTAGCCTATTCTTATAATTAGATATGCAAATTATTTGGTCTTGTTCTAGAATTTTCTCTTTTTCCTCCCCAGACATACTTAAAAGGTCCGAACCCAAAGCATATTTTTCCACTCCTTCACCACGTACATAACCATGTTCAAAGGCATTCATATCTTTATCACGTTTGTACAGGGTGTCCCAAAATTCACGCAAGAAGTAATTTTGATAGAAAACACAGGTTTTTAATTAAAAATTGTAATTTCTTATTGATTCATAAAGTATACAGTATAGGGTTATGCATGGAATAGCATATCGGGTAAATGGCCTCCACGGCTTTGCTGGCACACAAGCACTCTTTTGTTGAAATTTTCCATGACCGTTTTGCATAAATGTGGCTGAATTTCGTTGATACAGCGCTCAATTTCCTCCTTCAAGGCATGGGTGGTCACGGGCTTGTTGGCATAAACCTTAGACTTCAAAAAACCCCAAAGAAAAAAGTCCAACGGCATTAAGTCACATGATCTGGGCGGCCAATTCTGATCACCAAAACGGGAAATTACACGACCAGGAAATGACTCATGCAGTAATTGATTTGTTTCTCGGGCTGTATGGCATGTGGCACCGTCTTGTTGAAACCACATGTCGTCCACATCCATATCTTGCAATTTAGGCACAAAGAACTGGATTATCATGTCGCGATAGCGAGCACCATTAACTGTTGTTGCCTTACTAGCCGCATTTTCGAAGAAGAATGGACAGATGATGCCTCCAGCCCAAAATCACCCACAACGTGTCACCAAACAGTGACACATTGTGGATGCATTTGTTTCTCAACAATCACTTGTGGATTTTCTGAATCCCAAATGTGACGATTTTGTTGATTAACGAAGCCATCAAGATGAAAATGAGCCTCATCACTGAAGATGATTTTGTTCGAAAAATAAGCATCCACTTGTTGTTGTTCCATAATCCATTCAACGAACTCTCTTCGCTGTGTGTGTGGTCAGTAGGCTTTAGTTCTTGAGTCAATTGAACTTTGTAAGCATAAAGATACAAATCTTTTGTGAGAATACGTTGTAGAGAGCTTCTCGAAATGCCCAATTCAAGACCACGGTGCCGAATTGATGTTCCTGGACTCTCACGAACTACTTCGATATTTTCTGTTGAACGACTTGTTGAAGGACGGCCAGAGTGTATAAGATCACTAATTGATACAATTTCCTTGAATTTTTTAATTAATCTTTTCACAGTTGATGAAGTTAAATCACTATTCCGACCATATTTTGTACGAAAATTGCGAACTGTAGCTGCCAAACCTTCATTATTTTTAAAATATTGCTCAGCAATGAAAATGCATTGTTCTTTCATGTAGCACTCCATTTTTAATAACCCTGTACTGTCAGCTGTCACGCTGTCTTTTTTTCTCGTTGGCAACACTTTACCACACAAATGGCGCTAAATTTAAATCTTGCGTGAATTTTGGGACACCCTATATATCATAGCTGAACTTTCACACACATTTTTCCCATTCCTCTCTTGATGATCTAGTTTCCCTGACTCTCTGCATTGGGTCTCATACTAAGAAGTAATTTCTCCAGGTTTCTGATGCCAAATGAATTCAAGTGCAGGCCATCATTCTTATACAAATCTTTTCTGCCATCAAACACACCTCAACATTGTGTTTTCTTCAACATTGCTGCAATTCTCTGAGATGTCTTCACAACCTTTGCGATATGTCCTCAGAATTTTAAATGTCAATCCACAATCAACCCTAGATCCTTTGCTTCTTCCAACATAACTCTGTCAAGTGAGTATGAAGCATCCCATCCACAGTTCCCAAATTTTAAATCTTACATTTAGCTGCATTAAATGTAAGATTTAAATGTAAGATGTCCCTATGCCTTTATCCACCCTTCCAGCTTACTCAAATCCTTTTGAAGAGCTAAAACTACTACTAATAACCCTCCCAAGCTTCACATCACCTGGAAACAGCTGAACATCTCCCTGTAGTTCTGTGACAATATCATTGACTCAGGATTTTATATATATATATATATATATATATCAATAACTCCACTTGTAACCTTAATACTCACAGATACTGCTCCCCCATACACAACTCTCTGATATCAATCAGAGATATCAGAGAGTTGTATATGATATCCGGCAAAGAGCAAAACACCAATCCAATCCATTAATCTAATATTCAAACCCATATGATGCAACTTAAAAATCAACTTGTGACATGGCACCCTGTCAAATGCCTTAGAAAAAAAATAAAATAAAATAAAATAAATAATAATAATAATTACGGTGTATGCCTTATCTTCATCCAGTGCTCTTGTTACTCTATTGTAAAATGTAACCAGATTAATAAAACAAGAGAACCCTTTAACACATCCATGCTGGCCTGCATAAATAATATTACCCTCATCTGCCCAATTCTGTATATGAGTTCTTACCAATTTCTCCAAAATTTTAACAACTACAGAAGATATACGAACGTTATAAGCAGCAAGCTAGAATAGTCACAACTGCTGTACAAAAAACAAAGTGTGAGTATGAAAAGAAACTGGCTCTGATGCTAAAGAGAACCCATAAGAATTCTATCGATATGCTGCAAGTAAAAGAAAGAATGAATATGAAAGAATAACTCTTCTAAATCCTGATGGCGTGAGGGTTACAGATGCAGAAGAGGTTGTTCAGTAATGAGTGCCCATTTTGTTAAAAGCTATCAACCTGGTGTATGCAACATCGAGCTCACTGTTACCTCTTCACTAGATGAAGAAACACAGGTGTATGAGGATGAGATATTAAAGCTGCTGCACAAATTGAATAAGAATTCAGCAATTGGGACTGATGGGATATCAGCATGTGTGCTAAAAGAGTGTTCAGCTGAAGTGGCCATTCCTTTGACCAGGCTTTTTAATATGAGTCTCAGAACAGGAAAGATTCTGCAGGAATGGAAGGAATGTATGGTAATTCCATTGCACAAGGGTGGTTCAAAGACAGATGTATCCAACTATCGACTAATTAGTATCTCAGGAGTGGTGGTAGTGGTGAAGATTTTGGAAAAATTGGTCAGGGCTTGCATTCAGAAATGGGTTGACAGTGAATCTCTAATTTGCAATGAACAACATGGGTTTACTAAGGGATGGTCTTGTTTTAGCAACTTGCTCACATTTTATAACAATTTTACCATTAAACTAGACAAGCACAATGATTACACTATGATCTTTTGGATTTTGCTGAGGCTTTTGACAGAATACAGCATAGCAGACTGGGTCTAGGTTATAGAATATTAGCATGGATAAGAGGATGGCTGATTGACAGATATCAAAAAGTGGTATACATGAGATGTAAGTTTGCAAGATTTATGGTAATTACTGGTATACCACACCAGTAATTACCTTAAGGATCAGTGCTTGGTCCACTGTTATTTAATCTGTACATTAATGATGTTGGGAAAGATTTGACAAGTGACATACAGCTATTTGCTGATGCAAAGATAGGTAGGGTAATCAGGAATGCTGCTGATGTGCAGTTTTTGCAGAATGATTTGAATATGCTGGAATTGTATGCATGAGAAAATGGGTGTCAGTTCAATGTCAGTAAATGTAAAGTCATTCACTTCGGAGTGATTAGATATCCAATGTTGTATTATATTGGTGGGATTAGGCTAGAAGAAACTGATGAGGCTAGGGATCTTGTAGTATTAATAGATAGGAAGTTGAAGTTCAGGGGTCATGTGGCAAAGATATTGCAAATACAACTCAAAATTTAATTGCAATGCTGAAACAAATGTTTACATGTAAAAATAAGGATGTCATTTTGTCTCTTTACAAGTCCTTGATACGACCTCGCTTGGACTATTGTGAGCACATCTGGTCTCCTGATTTCTGTTGTGATTCTGATATAGTGGAGAGAGTGCAAAGGTGAGTGTTAGAAATGATATCAGGATTGTGGAATACTGATTATGAAGATGGATTGAGAATTTGCAGACTGCAGATACTAGCAAACAGGAGAAAGAGGGGTGATATGATTGAGACTTACAAACTTCTGAAATGGTATTACAGGATTTCAATCGATGAAAATTTTCAATTTATGGAAGGTGGGGAAAGGAGGAGAGGGCATCCTTGGAAGCTGAGAATGAAGGCTGCTAAGAATGGGGTGAGGACTAGATTTTTCTCTCATAGAGTGGTGGTGATTGGAATGGATTGTCATTGATGTTGTGAGTGCAAACAGTGTGAATGAATTCAAGTGGTATGATAGCTGGGTGTGTGTAGTATATGGCCTCCTCTGATGAGTCTATGACTTCCTGGAGGTATCTCTTAATAACAATAACAATAATAATAAAATATAAACAGGCTTATAGATTGGCACCTCCATTCTATCACCACAACCCATATGCAATGGTACTATCTTAACCTCTTTTCATTCTATGGGGGAAAAAACTGCTTCATTGCAAGACTTTCATTAAACAGCCAAGTTAATAGCACAGTCAGTTCCTCAGCACATTCCCTTAAAACATGTGGTGAAAATCCATCTAGTCACGCTGCCTTATTGATTTAGTGTACTCAATATAAGGAATATATCCTCTTCATTCTTCTAACACTTGACCAGCCATTATCCTGCTAGGAATAAAGCCTATAGTACCAAGACGGAACATTCTAATAAAGTGATCATTAAATAGCTCAACTGTTATCTGCTTTGGTCATCTGATTCCCCCTCAACCCAGCAAGATGATCCATCCATAATAATTTCTCCTTCTACTTGCCACACAAAAAAAAAAAAAAAAACTCTTTTGATTGCAGATCCAGTCTCCTCTCTCATATTCTAATTTTTCTCTCCTTACAAGTCAACCCAAGGAAAAGAGGGAAAAAAATAGAAAATCACATAGTTCATCCCATTTGGTACTATTATTTCCAAAGGATAGAAAAGACAGAGTAAATGTGAAAGGCAACTTGGATAAGGTTGTGCTAAATTATTAAGAAGAAAGCTGATATGTATAGTTTATCATCAGAACTGATTAAGAAGAATCAAAGCAGTTGGGAAGAAGAGTGGATTATCATTTATTCTGGAAGACAGGTGGACAATCTGTAAAAGATTGTTACTGACAATGAATATCCCAGCATCTTTACCAGCTTAAATGGTGCAATCAGAGAAGAGAAACCATTCTGAGATGTGAATACTGAAGTCTGCAAGAATAATGCCCTTGGTGTTTGGATATTTGAACTGTAGCTGATCAAGCCTCTTGGATATATATTGGTTATTGAAAATGGAGAGTTAAATAGAGCAACTGAATCAAAGTAACAGCAGACTGAAGAGGGAATTCAAGGTTTGTCATCTTCTGGAATGGAATGTTAGGCTTTACAAATGCACAGGTTTTATCCCATAATAGAAGGAATTCTGCAGAGCGAGGAGTTGAGATAGTAGAAGTTGAAAGTAAAGGTTCAGTTAAGATAGCAGATCAGGTTTAGATGTCTGTAAGTGGTGATGGCATATTAAAAGCGATGTTGAGCCCATGAATGTCAGTGAAGAATAGAAAATAGAAAATCACATAGTTCATCCCATCTGATATGACCAATAGATATGACTCATATTTTTATTTTTTTAAATTGGCTTTTTGTTGATTTTATTTATTTTTTTGCTTGGATTTTTGTTTTTCATTTTTAATTTCTCTCTCTCTCATTTTATAATTATTATTAAGGCAGGCATTCGTTTTCTTGGTTAAAAAGGTAGGTGTTAAAGAACAGGGACATGATGATAAAGGACCCATAGGCTCATCCCCCCCCCCCCCCCCCCCACACACACAAAGAGAGTATCCAGTTTGCAGTATAAAGCATGCAGTCTTAACAGCTTTCCCTACAGAAACTCATCCAGACATGACCTAGCAGGGTTATTTGCTAGCTGGTTGGGAAACCTTATATGTTACCAGTGAGTCTAATATCATGTACTGTGTAGCAGCTGCCCTGCAGCACTATTTTACTGTTGTTTACCCTTAAATAGGCAAAGGTTCAAGTTCCTACAGTGTGTTCAATTATACTCATGAGGATGTCACCCACATAAACCTTGTTCTGGTGATCAAACATGACAACGACTACTTCAGACCTCCAATCAGCAAAGCAGTGGTGTTTTTGGCTAATGAAATAGAATTGCACAACAGCAAAATTATTATTATAATTGTGCTGTTGTGCTTGTGCACTTCACAACTACTGTAGCAGTTTTTGTATCTACAGTCCTGCTGGACATTACCCCTGCAGGCAATCTCAGCTTCAAATTACTCTCCATGACAGAGACATGTGATTGGACTTTGTGAAGCATTTGAAAAACTGAAAAATCAATTAGCCAATGGAATTCGATACATAAATTTACTATATGTGTAGTTATATCTGCAACAATGATATATGGCATATCAGGAATTCAACAATTTGCTCTTTATAGAATAATAGTCTAATACATAAAATACAGAGGAATGCAAATATTCTAAAATAAGAAATGCACAATTACGAGACCCTTCGACACTTATGCACATGCCAGAAGAAGGAGAATCCATTCTGATAATAGGGTAATCAATCCGTATTGTGGGATGAGTTGTTTATTATTACACATCAGAAAATTAACTTTTCTTTTATGAACATTGTAGTTTTTAAAGTGATAACTATTTTTCTCATATAACAGTTGGAAAATTTTACATATAAAGCATGTGATTTTGCGTGTTGGTGACCAATTCGTACATCAGCTCATTTCCTTTTCCCCTTCAACATGAATTGACTCTTCTTGGCAAGTTTCCAGACTAGGGTCTCGAATCTGTGGTCGGACAGTATTCTACATAAAATTTAGATAGTAAATAAACATAAACGCCATCTGCATTTTTATATAACTTAAAGGGATGAGATAATAATTCACATTCACCTCATCTTCTGGATGTAATTTATCTTTCTTTTCCCAGGTAGTGTAATAAAGTCCTCTTAATCTCGCTAAGTCTGCATAGCAGTTTTCATCTTCACAGTTGTATCTTTAAAAATATATCATTAGGAATTTAAGGAATTTTTAAAAATCACATAATAATTTTTACATAATTCTATTATATTTATTAACATTTTACATACATATATTTGCATTTTACACTAAATTTGTAGACATTTATGCTTGCATAAATTAAAGATGTCAAGAAATTATATTATTGGTTTCATCCTTTATCCAAGCCAACAAAGTTTGTGTGTGAAGTCACTTCAAGAGTGGGCTACTTGCATATAGATGCTAATGACTTCACATCTACTGGCTTATTCTTGCAGACATGTATAATGCTATGCATTATGGGATGGGCCGCTACCCAGACGGATTTCAATCTTTATTGAGGTCCAGTCAGTGGGAGCCAAATCCAGCAGTGATACCAAGGTTGAAGTAATACAGAAGTCATATTTCCATATAAAAGTAGCCAAAAGCTTTGGCTCTTTCCTACTACTGGCCATTTAACCTACTCATATGACAAACCTTGTAGTGCTCAAATATCTTATTCTTCAAGATCATTTATACTTTGGACATTTATAGTTAGTACTTTGGACCCACAATAAGGGTCCAAAGTACTGACTGATCTCCTCACATTCTCCTTTATTAGGGTCATCAAGTCAACTAAGTTTTGTGTGTTTTCTTGCAAGAACACCTTAGTTCTCCAACCAGAGATATCAAGACTAAACATCTCTTTTCAGACTGACTCTTATCCCTAGCCTTTTTGGCATAATCACATCACTTCCGTAGTATCTCCAGCTTATATATATGTATATATATATATAAAAAAAAAAATGGTACCTGCTTTTACTCAAGATGTTACTATACTTACTCTGTACAAATCTCAAATCTGCCTAACCTTAGAATACTGCTTTTCACATTTTAGAAGTCCTGTAAAACTTCTCTAAAAATGCAATTCAGAAGAAAGTGGTTTAGTTGATTGATGACCCCTCTCATCCAAACTCTCTTCTGACACTTTTTCATACGTGGTCGGCTTCTGTATTTTGTCTCTTCTACAGATACATGGATGCTGCTTCTGTAGCAGCATCCAATTTACTCACCATTTCTGTTAAACCAACATGAGCACAAGCAAGCTGCCTAACTGTTGAACCCCTGACTTCCTAAACTCAAAACTCCTAACCATCTTTTATTCTATCTACCTCAGTCCTGTGGAACAGCCTTCTCTCACGAAGTATTCCTCAAGGAGACTACTACCTTGAACTCTTCAAGAGAATATCAACAGATTACTCGACTTTTGACCCAGAGAAACAGAATTTATTTGCTGTGCCTTAGAGCCTCTCTTTTTCATGTGTGTGTGTGGGGGGGGGGGGTAATACAACAAATTTGCTGATTAGGAAGCTGTTCCATTATTATAAGGTTTATTCCTGTGAACTCTCCAGCAGTTACATTATGAGATCATATTTACTGCTCTATCTTTGAATCTAGGTAGTTCTGGGTCGTAGAGTATGTGGATGGGAAGCTCGTACTCTGCTGACATAGCAAAACACTCGGGAAATGAAGCCACATACTAACCAAGGATTAAGGTGGCATTTGCAGGTGTAAATATTTGCCAAGATCACCAGAGCCTGGTTTATGGCGACAATTCACAATGCTGGAAGATTATTTAAATTTGTCCTGCATTTTTACTAAATGCAGGACAAATTTAGCAATTTGCTCATATTTTATAACAATGTTAA
Organism: Typopeltis vanoorti; assembly: GCF_054136105.1. Classification (NCBI taxonomy): domain Eukaryota; kingdom Metazoa; phylum Arthropoda; class Arachnida; order Uropygi; family Thelyphonidae; genus Typopeltis; species Typopeltis vanoorti. The sequence continues at coordinate 5,305,015 of NC_143549.1, read as the reverse complement.
AAGTTGGATAAAAGGAATGAATATACTATGATATTGTTGGATTTTGCTATGGTATCTGATAGGATACCACATGAAAGAGTGTTGCATAAATTCGAGAATATGGGTTTAGAATATAAACTCTTGACTGGGATAAGAGGAAGATGACAAGCATCAAAAAGTGATAAACAGCATGAATCTGCCTGATTTAAGGTAACTGTGGTGTCCCATGGATCAGACCTAGGACTACTGTTGTACAATCTATACATTAATGACACTGATATCCAGCACTTACAGAATAATTTGTATAGGTTGGAAATTTGAACAAATGATAATGACTATCGGTTCAATGTTAGTAAGTGTAAAGTTAGGTACTTTGGAATGGTGAGATTTCTAACAGCATATATATTATCAGGGATATGCTACAAGAAATTTATGAGGTAAGGGATCTTGGCATTATAGTGGATAGGAATTTGAAGTTCAAAAGTCACAAAAACTGGAAATACAAGTCAGAGAATAAGTGTGATGTTGAAACAAACCTTGACATGTAAGGAAGTCATTTTGCCTCTTTACAAGGCCATGATAAGAATGCACCTGTACAGTTTTATCTACTCATTTAATTAACTATTGTGCATAGATTTTGTTTCCTGGGTTTCAAGTAGATAAAGATGCTGCCAAAAGGGTGCAATAAAAAGTTACAAATATTATATCTGGCTTATGGAATGCAGATTATGAAGACAGACTGACAGTATGTGAACTACAGACTCTAGTTAATAGGAGAAAAAAAAATGATATAACAGAGGTCTATAAACTTCTGAATCGAGGTTATAGGATTTTGTCTGATGAAGCTTTTGTTATATAGAAGGTGGGGAGAGAACACTGGGCCATCCATGGAAGTTAAGTTTGTTTGCTGTTAAGATAGGAGTAAGATCTAGATTTTTCTCTCATAAAGCAGTGAGCACATCTAGTGTGAATGAATTTAAGAGAATGTATGATAACTGATTTAGTTATAATATATATATTATAACTAAATATATAGTTTTATAAATATCATCATCATCAAATTCCTGCTATGTACCCACAAGGGGTGTACAGGATATGATAGTACTACATGAAAAAATTATATCATTACTGACTTCCTATCTGCAATTTTCCTCCAAATCAGTCTGTTACTTGTCAAGACTCCAATTATCAGATCTTATATTTCTATCGTCTAAGGCACTTTGTACCGTATCAATCCACCTATATCTTGGTCTTCCTCTGGGTCGTTTTGCTGCCAACCTGGCAGAGAACATTTGTTTTGCTAATCTTTCTTCGCCCATTCTGTTTAAGTGACCATATCACCTGAGATTAGCTCTGCTAACGCATTCCTGGATGTTGACAATGTCAAGTTCTTTCCTAATATCCTCGTTTTTAATATGATATTGCCATTGATGCCATCTGTTCACGCCTCTAATCTTTCTCAGTTGTTGATTAATCTTCAACAGTTGTCATGTTGTACCATCATTTTTTTTATTTTGGTTTAACCAATAAGAATACAATTTGGTGGGCTAAATCCCAAATTGCCAGCCCATCCTCGTTCGTTCAGTATCCAAGTAGATACCCAACAGGGTGCACCACGAGAAGGTGAGGATTGGACATTAGGTCAGAAGCTATGGTCAGTTCTCTGCATTCCTTTAAAGGCTATGTGGAGGTCTCCTCTCAGTTATACAGCTTTGACCCTTAAGCACCCCATTTATAAATATATAGTTGTTTATAAAATATATATATATATTATAGCTAAATATATTGTTATTTAGATAATAACAATAATTATTATACCATTATGCAGACACCCCGAGGAAGTCAAGGTTATACTGAAGGAAGGCATTGTCCTGGTTACACAATGTCTGAATGTCCCCTTCTTTCTTTAGAAAATCACTGAAGATATACGCATAACAACTACAGCCCATTCTACATACTCTCCACAGAAGGAGGAGCATGAAGGGCTATATATTTTGTCACCAGCTCATTAGGGGTCAAAATATTTGAGAGGTTATAGGATTATGGATCTCCATATAAGTCTGCTGTTTTCACAAAAAACATATGGTGGCTAATAGCTACCATGGGAATAAATGATGAAAAGAAATTTACTGAAATGTAGATTTCTTTTCAGATGTAGATATGTAGATGATGATAAGAAAGCTGTATAATTGAGAGCAGATCTCCACATAGAATTTAAAGGAATGTGGAGAACCGACCAGAGCTTCTAACCTAATGTCCAATCCTCACCCTCTCATGGTGCACCCTGTTAGGTATCTACTTGCATACTGAACGAATAAGGATGGGCTGGCACTTTGGGATTTAGCCGACCAAATTTTATTCTTATGAGCTTAAACCAAAATACAAAATGTCACAACATGACAGAATTTCATGCTGGCTGGGGCATCACTGGTTAAACAAGACCACCATTGTTTTCGCCAGGGAACCAAGGCAAACAGTGAAAAGTCAGCTACTGGAACAAATCCTAAAACACACCCCAACTTGTCACCAGAGTTCAAGATCAGTGCTATCAACATAAAAAGCTTGAATGGCAAAGAAAAGGAACTAGCTGAGGAATTGGATAGGTAGCAGATTGACATAATAGAAGTAATGGAAACAAAAAACACACAAAATCTGGTGAGATTTACTGAGCAATAAATACAAATGTTATATTCAGGCAATGACAATCAGGGAGAAGAAGGTGCAGCTAAAGTATTGAACACAAAATATGAGGCTAATCTTCTTGAATGACAAGCAATATCAAGTAGAGTGATGTGGGCAAATATCAGAATGGGGAATTAAACAATGATACTTATCTGTGCCTATTGTCCCACAGAAGGTTCTACTTACGGTAGAAGTGGAGGAATTTTTTGAGGCATTAGAGAAAGCAACTGACACAATGAAAAAGGAAAAGTTGGCCCATGTTGGGAATCTATATAGCAGAATAGGAAATGATTGTAAGACACACAAAAATATTTTGGTAAAATTTGTAGAAAAGAGCACAGCTAATAATAATGGAAAATACCTATTGAATTTCTGCCCAGGACATGGACTCATTATTACTAACACAATGTTCCAACATAAAAATATGCACAAATTTAGATGGAGAGAAGAGGCAAGGAATAAGAAAAGTCTCATTATGTTATTGTTGATAGTGATGTTTTCCCACTGGTGCAGGACACTAGAGTGTACAGAGATTTGAAATTGATCACCATTTAGTCTTGAGCAGAATAAAATTGAATTTCATACTGCAAAGAAGAACATGTAAGAAAGTTTTATTATTGTTATTATTATTATTCAGGCCTCCACGTAGTCAAGAGACTCATCATGGGTGGTCCTTCTTTGGAAACACAAAGTCTATCAAACCACTCCTTGACCATTCTTGCTCAAACCTCTCTCTCTTTCAGGCAATGCATTCCACTGTTCGACCACCCTCTATGCAAAGAAACCACTCCTCACAGCTTCCTTTTGTAACTTTCAGGGATGGCCCCTTGTCATCGCACCTTCCCACCGTTCCACCAAGTGAAAGAACTCCTTAATGTCTACCCTGTAACTGCCTCTCAACAATTTAAAAGTCTTGATCATATCCTCTCCTGCTTCTATCCACCAAACTCTGCAGTTCACATCCCCTCAGTCGACCCTAGTAACTGACATTGTACAGTTCCTGAAACCATCTTTGTTATCTGCTTCTGTACCCTTTCCACAGTTAATTTATCCCTTTCAAATCCTGGGAACCAAATTTGAGAACAATAATCTAAGTGTGGTCAGATCAGGGTCTTATACAATGGTTACCTTCGCCACCTTTGCCATATGCTCCCTGAATTTAAGTTTTCTATCAATCATCACCCCCAGATCTCTTGTCTCCCCTACTTCTTCCAATCAAGTATGCATCCTCATATCGATGGATCCCAAACTTCAAGATTTTACATTTTGCTGCATTAAGCCAACACCCCCCAAATCATTTGCCTGTCTAGTTTATTCAAATCCTCTTGCAGGGCTGCCACATCTGCACTATTACTGATAACCCTTCCCAGCTTCACATCATCCACAAACAACTGAATATCTCCTTGCAATCCATTGTCAATGTCATTGATATAAAGGTTGAACAATACAGATCCTACACCGACATTTAAACCCATATACTTCAACTTAAATATCAGCTTATCATGTAGCACCCTGTCAAATGTTTTTGCAAAAAAAAAAAAAAAAAAATGCCAGTATATGCCTTTCCCTCATCAACTGCTCTTGTCACTTTATTATAAAAGGCAATCATATTACTAAAGCAAGAGCATCCCTTAACAAATCTATGTTGATTCTCACAGATAACATTACCCACACCTGCCAACGCTGTATGTAGTCCCTCACTAATTTTTCCAAGATTTTAACAACTACTGATGACACACAAACTGGCCTATAATTAGACATTTCAGTCTGTTATCGCCCGTATGCAATTGCAATGGCACTATCTTACCTTCCTTCCATTTCTTGGGTACGTACAAGTCTGAAAGATTCCCTGACTAAATTGAATAACTGTTGTAATAGATATGGTATGAAGGTCAGCAACAACAAGACAAAGACTAGATACCACAGATATGAGAGTCCTGAGAAAGATTAGGGGCATGAACAGATGGCATCAATGGCAATATCATATTAAAACGAGGATATTAAGAAATAACTTGATATTGTTAGCATCCAGGAATGTGTTAGCCCTTGGTACACCCCTTGAGGGTACATGGCAGGAATTTGATGATGATGATGATGATGAGGAATGTGTTAGCAGAGTTAATCTCAGGTAGTATGGTCACTTAAACAGAACAGGAGAGGAAAGATTAGTGAAACAAGTGTTCTTTGCCAGGTTGGCAAGAAACAGACCCAGAGAAGACCAAGTAGACTGATACAGTAAAAAGTGCCTTAGCAGATAGAAATATAATTGTAGATAGGAAGTTAGTAATGGTGTAAATTTTTCCTGTGCACCCCCTGAGGGTACATATCAGTAATTTGCTGATGATGAAGCAATCTACTGGTATAAACAGCAGAGTGATTTTATACTTAAGTCACAAATCAGTAGTTACAGCTGGAGGATATATATAGGAAGATGTTAAATCAGGGAGGGCAAGATTTTTTGCAATCATCACTGTTATTTATATTCTATAAATTACATCTGGGAAATGTAATGATTAAGTGACAAGAGGAAAGTTCATCATCATTATCATAATCAAATTCCTGATATGTATCCTCAGGGACAGGATACTATAATAGTACTACACGAAAAGTTATGCTATTACTAACTTCTGATCAACAATTTTCCTATTAAATTAATCTTTTGATTAATTTATATTTCTCTCTTCAAAGGAGGCACTTTTTACTGTATCAATCCACCTACAGCTTGAACTTCCTCCGGGTCTCTTTACTGCTAACCTGGAAAATAACACTATTTTTAATAATCTTTCCTCGCCCATTCTGTTTAAATGACCATATCATCTGAGATTAGCTCTGCAAACACATTCCTGAATGCTAACAATGTCAAATTCTTTCCTCCTCCTTCTCTCTTCCATCATCTATGTGGATGAAGAGGTTGAATGAACTCTCATTTCTGTCTATCCTTGGAGAGTCCAAACAATTCTGTCCAGTTTGGTGTCACTTGTTGTGATTTGGCTTTCTGGTCCTCTTTTATTTTGTCTATCCATCTAATTCTGGGTTGCCCTTTGGTTTTTTTTTACCTTCCTTCGTTGTACATAGGGCTTTAGTTGGTAATCTTCTGTTCCCATTCTGATCACATGGCCAAACCATCACAGTCTTCTTTCTTGAATTTTGTCTATTACTATTTTTTCTTGTTTTCGTCATTTTCTTATGTCTTCGTTTCTTAGTCTATCCATCAGAGATACTCCAAGTAATCTTCTCAGCCAACCCATTTCAGTAGTTGATAATTTTTTTCTCTTCAACTTTCCATAGAGAAGTATTGGGAGGAACAGTTCTTTCCTAATATTCTCATTTTTAATACAATACTGCTATTCATGCCATCGGTTCACTCCACTAATCTTTTTCAGAGCTCTCATATCTGCGGTCTCTAGTCTTTGATCAAGAGTTTTATTTCTAGCCCAGCTCTCAGATCCATAAGTTAAAATTGGTTTGAATACTGTCTTGTATACAGTTAGTTTTGACTAATTTCTCTCTTTTGGTTTTCTTTGTCTTTTTATTGCTGATTTCCATACCAAATTTATTACAATAGTTATTCAATTTAGTCAGGGAATCCTACCAACTTGTCCTGGATTTATTTAGACGTACGACATGATCTGCATAAATCAGAGAACTAAGATTGACATTGCCAATTTTGACATCAGATTTAACACCATTTTCCTTCATAATGTGATCCATATAGATAACGAATAACAGTGGAGATAATGTGTATACTTGTTGCACACCTGATTTAACATTAAACCATCTTCCTCCTCCTTCAATTTTAACTGCTGACTTACAGCTTAATAGAAACCATGTATTGCTTGTTATAATGCCATTTACACCATATAACTGTAGCATTTTGAATACTTTCCTCTTGGCACCTCATCATATGCCTTTCCAGACCTACAAAACGTAAATACATATCCTTGTTATAATCCCATGATTTCTGAACTATTTGTATTAAAGTGAAAATCTGATCCTGACAACCTCTATTTGGCCTAAACCCAGATTGTTCTTCACCAAGCTTCTCCACCACAATTTTTTTAATCGTTTCTCAAGAATAAGTAAGTAAGTAAGATTTATCTCCATAAATCTTACCAGGAATATTCAGTAGAAAAATTCCTCTGCAATTCTCACATTCAGCTTTATTTCCTTTTTTATTTTTAAATGGGTTTATTCTGGAACTCGACCCTCTGACCAGGCTTTCTGAATGATGCAGTGTAGCCACTATAAAACTTTTATACCTCCATATTTGCACATTCTGGTTGAATTTCATCTACTCCAGCTGCCTTTCAAGTTTTTGTTGCATTTTTGTACTTAAATTATGGATATCTATTCCTGATTGCATTCCCATTGAGTATTTTCTAACATGATGCTGCTTGTTTTTAACAATCTTTCAGAGAAAATATTCCAGATAACTAGAATATCTTTATCTTCAGTTTTCATGACATCATTCAAAACCATATTCTTCAAAATAATATAAAAGGATCCTTCTAAGTAGAGTAACTGCCATAACATATTTGGTATAAAAATCAAGCAAAAAGATTTTGTCTTATAATTGATATTTTAGGTAGTAAATTTTCTAAACATTTTCAGTACGAACAGGTTACATTTTTTAGCTATTTAAGGTTGTTTTTTAAGTGAAGATAGAAAATTAAATATAGGGAATAAATAATAATCACAAGAAAAGCTGGTATGGTGGGTGCTAGCAGTGGAGGAAGACACTGACTTATTTTTAATGGAAAAAATAAAAAACAATGAGCTAAATAACCAAGCTACCACTTAAACAAAGTGTTCAAACCAAGTTTAATGTATAGCTCTGACAGGCAAAAAAAAAAAAAAAAAAAAAAAACATTTTATCAAAGATGAGAGTCATGAAACACATTTGGAGAATGCAAAAATCACAATATTAGCATTCAAGGAATATATTGGAAGAGTTAATTTAAAATGGTGTGATAAAACATTTCGTGCCAGGTAGGGACAAATAGTCTCATGCTATATTTCTTCTTTGCATACTAGGTGAATGTCATAAATAATAGCACCTTTTGATATGCTTTCTTCTTTTCCTTCACTGCCACTTTAACTTCCTGTGTCCACCATGGAGTTCTGATTTTTCTATCCTTGCAGATAACCTCACCACATGCCTCAATGACTGAATCAATCAATGTTTTCTTCAGGGCTTGCCACTGAATCTCCAATGTCTGGTTCCTGTTCTCAAACTCTTTCATTTTTTTCTTGAATAATGTTTGTGTATTTTAGTCTATAGTTCATATCTGAGAGCTGCTCAACTTTTATTTGCTTTAAAACTTTCTTATGTGTTCTTCTTTTCAATTTGAAATTCAATTTTATTCTGCTTAAGACTAAATGATGATCACTTCCAATTTCAAATCCTCTACAATCCCTTCTGCTTTTCCTAGCATCCTGCACCAGGGAGAAAACATCCACATCAACAATAACATAGTCAATGATACTTTTCTTATTCAATGTGAATTTGTGCACATTTTTATGTTGGAACATTGTGTTAATAATAACCAGTCTATGTCCTGAGCAGAAATCCAACAAGTATTTGCCATTATTATTAGCTTTGTTCATTTTTCTTCAAATTTTCCCAAAATATTTTTGTATGTCTGACAATCATTTCCTACTCTGCTATTTAGATCCCCAACAAGGACCAACTTTTCATTTTTCATTGTGTCAATTGCTTTCTCTAAAGCTTCAAAAAATTCCTCCACTTCTACCTTAGTATAACCTTATATGGGACCATAAGCCCAGATAAGTTTCTTTGTCCAGTTCTCATTCTGATATTTTCCCACATCACTCTACTTTATATTGCTGCTATTCAAGAAGATTAGCCTCGTATTTAGTGTTGGATACTACCTGTATAAATAATAATAACAAGAAATAAATCGTCTTTCCCCATGCATGTTGGGCTCAATGGCTTGTCATGACCAAGCGACTTGGCTTGTTTAAAAGCTAATTTGCTTTGAAAAGGATAGTTAATTGAATCTGCATAGCATATACAGTGGCTGTCTATTGTGTATGTATTCATGTTCTTCTGGCTGATTTGCTTTTGGGATGACTTTTTTTTTATTTGACTTTAGAAAAGTATTGATTAAGGTTTTCTGCATTTGAGACCAATTCAAACTCAGGTGTTTCCAAACAAAGTTAAAGCTGATTGGGCTACAGAGGCATTACTAATGAAATCAGAGCTGATAAATAAAAGACAAACTTGTAAGAAAGATCCTGATAGGAAGCTGTGCATGAAATATTGTGCTGGTCTGACATAATATCTGGAATATAACTTAAAGGTATATACCAGAAAATGATGATGATACCAACAACAAAGGAGGAAAAGTTGGAATATAGTCAGAGAATACAGCAAATAGATTGAAACATGGGAGCACTGATGCTACTAATGCATTTCTCACAATGATATGTTATTTCTTTTGGTAGATATAAAAAACTATTTGATGTTCTATATGAACAAAGTAACATGACAAAGAACCTCATGATTTTATATATCCTGAAACAAAAGAGAGTAAAATAAAAAGAGATTGCCTAACTCTTTTCATTTGTATTTATGGGACTAACTTTTTTTTTTTTTTTTTTTTTTTTTTGGGAGGGGGGTAACTTCTATTACGCTATGTCAAAGAGATAAACTTACTAGATCAGCAATAATACTTACACTTCAAAAACTGCACCCCAGTCTGGCATAAACAGCATATGGGTCAATCCTGCACCATGTACTCCTATTAAAATATCTGTATTGTGACTTATCTGAAAAATAGTAATAAACAAAGTCTTACTTCGATCTACACAACAGCTATTAAACAACCAGCCAACATTCTATTTTACAGTATACATCCAATTCTCCATTTACACAGTAGATTGGTCCCAGAAAAAAACGTGTAAAAAAAAAAATAGAAGAATGGTTCCAGATGTGAAAATTCAATACGAACAATAAGTTATTTTCAAACAAAACATATGAAAATCTTTGAATAAAACTCAATTTAATTTTAATGGAATTTATTTTATTTTATTTTAAATACTTATTTAAAATATATACATATGTATCTTTCTTAAAGAAAATAGTGTCACTAATAAAACAGAAATTCGCAAAGGCCCAAATACACCCACTCAATTAGCTAAATTTTATTTGCCATTACTTTCTGACAGCACCTGCATTATTTTGTGTGAGAATGGAATAAAATCACTTCCATCACTTGAAACACTTTTGCCATCCTGTTCATATTGCAATGCCGAAATATTTTCTTCAGTAAAAGGAACCAAATTAGCACTAATTTGCAATAATTCTGAAGGCTTTTTTTTTTTTTTAACCACGAACTCCATAATTAATTGTTGAGATCCTGTTTTGACTAGATCTTTGTGTAATTCTTCATGTTGCACCATACATGACTTCAGTTAATGTTTAAACTGTTCGGATCATTTAGTATTTGGATCATGTGTAAGAAAATGACTTTACAATTTGCTAACCATTTAAAGTCCTTCTTTAATTAATCCTGCAATGAGTGGAATCTCTTCATCATCATCTTTTTCATTTAGATCTCAAGGACAGCTTCTATTATTTCGACATCACTGACAAATATTGAAGAATTGTTGGTTGACAGCCTTGTCAACCAACAATTCTTCAATATTTGCAGAAGAAAAATCATCAAATCCTTCTCTGCCAACTGCATGTGCTAATCCAATGATATTGGGATATTCAGTTGTATGTAAAGGTACAGGGTTTTTATTATTCACACATTCTGGCCAAGTAGCTTTCCAGTACGCATTTAAAGTTGATGGTTTCAATTCTGATAATACCAACTTAGCAAGTTTGATGCAATCCAAAATAGAAAATTTCTTCCACACATCAATAACTGTCAGTAAATTATCCTTATCTAGTTTATCCAAAATGTATTGGAATGTTCTTATGTAGTAAGTTTTGAAGGTAGCAATGACACCCTGGTCTAGTGGTTGTATTAGGTCGCAGAAAATGAAATTCACATTTGGGTGTTCTAAAACAGGATGGCCAGGCACATTGCCTATAATCAATAAAACTTTAAAGTCCAGATTTTTTCCATCAAATAGCATTTAACTTCTGGAACAAAACATTGATGGAACTATCATTAAAAATTTCTTTTGTAGCCCAACCTTTTTTTGTTTGCCTTCCAGTGCATTGGTAATGTGTTATATCCACACCTTTCATTACTCACAGTCTTAAGGATCGATTAATGAGTAATGGTTTTAATATATGATCTCTTGAAGCATTGCTGCAAAATAATAGAGTCGCACGATCCTTAGCTGCTTTAAAGATGCATATCTTTTGAGAAATTTTGTAAGCCAACCTGGGCTTGCAGAAAAAACAAAACTGTTGTTTGATGTTGTTGGCTTCTTTTCCTGAATCTGTTTATATAATTGTAATGCTTTCTGTTTGATGACATTTAACAAAGGTATTCCTTTTTGTGAGCAATCTTCTATAGACATCACTAGGGCTATTCCATCTTCACTTTTATAATGTCTCTCGTATACAATGATGACTTGGCATGTTGTTCCATAAAGAACAACATAATTTTGTTCCATAAAGAACAGATTTTCTAATGGCCTATTCATTTTTCTTAATCGTTCTCATGGTAGTTTCGTTCGATCCAAAATAATATTTCTCTAAGGATGTTGAACCTTCTCCAGCTGCTAAATGATCTAAAATTTGGATCTTAGTTTCTTAAGAAATAACTTTTCTTTTCTTTTTCTGTCTAACTGAATTATTTAACATTGTGATTAATGGGGTAATGTTATGAAAATATCTGAAAATAATCAATAATTAATTTTACTAAGTCGATATTACACGTACTAAACTTCAAAATTTAACACATACCTGAATTTAAATTTTTCAGGAAATGACAATGTATACTAAAATATTAATTAAAAACCTTGAATCAATGCCTTCCTATATTTCGGCCATGTTACACTGCCATCCTCTGGGAACATAAAACTATGATATGTGCATGCAGGCACTAACAACTAGCAAATGAGGCTGAAGAAGGCAACTGGCATTGGTCCTAGAGTCCTAAAATCTCTCGCATAATTAATTTTTTGTTAAAATTTCTGCGTTCGATTTTACAGGGTTTTCTGAATATTTTGAATTTAGAAATTGTATTGTACTCAAACGAGTAGATAATTTTGCTGTAAAAGTGCACAAAATATCAATGTAAATTGATATTTTATGTATATAAAAGGATAAGTTATTAACCAGATTATTGCGATGACGAGGCAACATCAAGAAGTTGCAAGGTCATGCGATGTTAGAAAAAGTCGGGAAGAACAGAGGGGACAAGAATGAAATCATCACACTGGTGACTAATCCTGTAAAATACTAAGAAAGGAACAAAGGACTGGGAATTGTATAAAGGAGGACTGAGACAAACCAGAAAAGCTTCTGCTTTTGGCTTTTATTATTTCGGCATTTATTCAGCTTTCTTCCAACATATTCTGTGGCAGGTATCAAGAGCATGGTTTCTGGTTTCACCAGTACAGTCACTCTGGGCTTGCAGACCATGCTCTGGATACCCACCACATTAATACACCACAGCAAATTTAAATACGAAAGATTATTCATGGAATCAGCCTCAGCTGTAAAAAACTTTCCAAACCTCAACAAATTTGGGTGCATGAGACTGCCCCAAATTTGGAAAGCTTGCAACTTGAGAAGTTCAGCCCAACAGCCAAGACAACCCAATATGGCCTGCTAGGGGACACCTTGAGGACTCTAGGAACAACAGTTTTCTCTCTTCTGCTTCATTTGCTTTTTGTAATGCCTAGTTGCAATTGTCATAGTTGTATGTTCCTATGAAGATGGCAATGTGACATTGCTGAAATATAGACGGTATTTATTAAAGTTTCTTTTAATTAATATTCCAGTACACATTGTAAATTTCTTCATCATCATCATCAAATTCCTGCTATGTACCCTCAAGGGGTGTACAGGATATGACAGTACTACATGAAAAAATTACATCATTACTAACTTCCTATCTACAATTTTCCTCCAAATCAGTCTGTTACTTGTCAAGACTTCAACATTATCAGATCTTATATTTCTATCGTCTAAGGCACTTTGTACCGTATCAATCCACCTATATCTTGGTCTTCCTCTGGGTCGTTTTCCTAATCTTTCCTCTCCCATTCTATTTAAGTGACCATACCATCTGAGATTAGCTCTGCTAACGCATTCCTGGATGCTGACAATGTCAAGTTCTTTCCTAATATCCTCATTTTTAATATGATATTGCCATTGATGCCATCTGTTCACGCCTCTAATCTTTCTCAGGACTCTCATATCTGCAGTCTCTAGTCTTTGGTCAAGTGTTTTACTTCTGACCCAGCTCTCAGATCCATAAGTTAAAACTGGTTTGAACACTGTCTTGTATACAGCTAATTTAGTGTTCCGACTAATTTCTTTCTTATTCCATATGAATTTATTCAATTGACTTCCCACCATACCAGCTTTGCTGATTCTGTTGTCTATTTCTATATTTAGTTTACCATCTTCAGTAAAAGTTGTGCCTAAGTAGCTGAAATGTTTTACTTGTTCCACAGGTTCTCCATTCACAACACAGTTGACATTTTCAATGATTCTGCCTATTTTCATTGTCTTTGTCTTTTTATTGCTGACCTTCATACCATATCTTTTACAACAGCTATTCAATTTAGTCAGAGAATCTTGCAGACTTGTAGCGGATTTATTTAGAAGTATAACATCATCCGCATAAAGCAAAGAGCTGACATTAACATCTCCAATTTTGATATCAGGTTTAACACCACATTCCTTCATGTGATCCATATAGATAATGAATAACAGAGGAGATAATGTACATCCTTGTCTCACACCAGATTTAACATTAAACCATCTTCCTGTACTTCCTTCAATTCTAACTGCTGACTCACAACTCAAATAAAGACTAAGTATTGCTTGATATAATGCCCCATTGACACCATATAACTGCAGCGTATTGAATAGCTTCTCTCTTGGCACCTTGTCATATGCCTTTTCCAAATCGACAAAACTTAAATACAGATCTTTGTTATATTCCCATGCTTTCTCGACTATTTGTCGTAAAGTGAAGATCTGATCCTGACAGCCTCTATTTGGCCTGAATCCAGCTTGTTCTTCACCAAGCTTTTCTTCCACAATTCTTCTCAACCGTTTCTCAAGTATACTTGCATAGATCTTGCCAGGAACACTCAGTAGGGAAATACCTCTGTAATTCTCACATTCAGTTTTATTTCCCTTTTTATATATGGGTACTATGAGAGCTCTACTCCAATCATCGGGAATTCGTCCCTCTGTCCAGGCTTTCTGAACTATGCAGTGCAGCCACTGTAAGACTCTTATACCACCATACTTCAGCATTTCTGGTCGAATATCATCTACTCCTGCTGCCTTTCCACATTTCAAGCCTTTGATGGCTTTTTCTACTTCAAGTATGGATATGTATTCCTGACTGCATGCATGGTCAGTGTTTTTTATCACTGTGCTGTCGTCACTGCTTGTTTCATTTAGCAGTTTTTCAAAGTAATTACTCCATACTTCAAGGATATCTTTTTCTCCTGTTTTCATTTCACCTTTATAATCTCTAATTCCTTTTACAGCACTCTTTCCTCCATTCCTAAGCTTCTTCAACAACCTCCAGAATATTTTGCCACCTTCTTGATATTTATTTTCTATATTCTTGCCAAAGTCCTCCCATGACTTTTGTTTAGCTAGTTTTACACACTGTTTAGCTTTCTTACATTTGTCTCTGTATTCTGTAAGAGTAAAAGCTGACTTATTTGACAGGAACTTTTGATATGCTTTCTTCTTTTCCTTCACTGCCTCTTTAACTTCCTGTGTCCACCAGGGAGTTCTGATTTTTTTATCCTTGCACACAACCTCACCACATGCCTCTCTGGCAGAATCAATCAATGTTTCCTTCAGAGTTTGCCACTGAATCTCCAAGGTTTGATTCCTGTTCTCAAACTCTTTCATTTTCTTTTCAATTATATTTCTGTATTTTAGTCTACAGTTCACATCTGAGAGCTGCTCAACTTTTATTCGCTTTAAAACTTTCTTACATGTTATTCTTTTCAATATGAAATTCAATTTTATCCTGCTCAAGACTAAATAGTGTAAATTTCTTAAATAATTTAATAGTCATATAATCAATACATCAAGATAGACTGTCAAGGACAATCAGTACACTATTCAAAAGAGAGAACTTACACATTTGAAGAATAGTAGACCATCAGAGCTTTATATCCATGACCTTTCACTTTTGAAGATATTAACAGATTGCTTTAACAGATATGAAACCAGGCAAAACTCCAGGCTTTGATGGTATTAACCCCAACTTCCTGCTAAGCCAGGACAAAAAGCTTTACAGTGGTTGGCTTGTTTGTTCTCTGATATCCTCCAGAATGGTAGACTTCAGAAAGAGTTTAAGAGAACAAAAATGATCCCTATCTTAAAACTAGAGAAAACTAACAACAAATCAGAAAATTACCGACCAATCACCCTGCTTAGTGCCTGTTATAAGCTCCTAGAAAGGGTCATCCTCAATAGAACTGTCTCTAAAATAATAAACTAGTCCCAGTGGAACAGCCTGGATTCAGTCATAAACAAAGCTGCTGTGACTAGGTTTTGACGCTAACCACACACACATAGAGGTAGACTAACAACGATGCCTGAAAACAGCTGTAGCTTTTGTAGACCTTACCAAGGCTTATGATATAATCTGGAAACAAGGTGCAATCTGCAAATTACCCCCATGTGGTCTCATGCACGCCAAACTAATTGAAAACATGCTAAGCAACTGCCTGTTCCAAGTGGTTATGGATGAGAATAGTAGCAAACAAGGAACACTGCATAATGGATTACCACAAGGGGGGTCAGTCCTGGCTACCCTCCTTTTTAACTTATACATTGCAGTCTTGCCTACTACAGCCTCCATTAAGCTTTTTTTAAGTTGATTACATTGCTCTAGCCACCAGGCACACCAACTTTACTACAATGGAACAGATACTAAGAAACGACCTTGCAATCCTAGATGCATACTTTCTGCAAATGGAGATTATGCCCAAACTCTAATAAAACAGAAGTTTCATGCTTCCACTTGCACAATAATCCGGCATCATCAAAAGTGATGCCCAGATATTTCAGGAATCTGTTGTAGCATACCAGTTTGTGATTGAAATAGACTATCAATTATGCTACAACAGATTCCTGAAATATCTGGGCATCACTTTGGATAGAACTGTATCCTTTAAGCCACATCTCATTAATATAGCATCCAGGTTAAAAAACATGAAACAAAACTCTGTGGAACAACTTGAGGCACCTCAGAAGCAATGCTGCACTACACTGCTCTTGGTCTCATTTACTCTGCAGCTGAATACTGCTCACATATGGCTAAACAGCACCCATGTGTATTTGATTGATGCTCAGCTTAACACCACTATGCACCTCATTTCTGGAACTGTGAGTACAACCCCAACCTACTGGCTTCCAGTTCAAAGTTACATCCCACCTCCACACACCTCTGCAGATCCTACATTCTTCTACTTGAATATAGCAAAATCATGGGAATTCAAGATCTCCATGAATAATGAAGAAATAAATAAGCTAAAGTCAAGGCACCTTCCAATCCTAACAGTGAAAATGTCGATGATATTTACACCATTTGGTCCCAAAGCCGTGAAACATTAAATACATTCCTAAGCCACGTGAACAAACAACACAAATGTATCCAATTCACCATCAAAATTGAAAACAACAACTCTCTGACTTGTCACACCTCTTCCCTCGAGCTGTGTATCCTTTACAGTCTACCACAAACCTACACACAGGCCAATACATACATAAAAATTCATACCACCATCCAACACAAAAACTAGGAGTCATCAGCTTCCCTCAAATTCAGAGCCCTAACAATTTGCTCCAATGAATAAGCTCTGAATCAAGAATTCAAAATCATTAGTAAAAAATGGCTACAATAAAAAACAGTTCACAAGATCCTCCATAAAAATGCCACTAAAAACAAAAAAGATTACAAGAATGTCATAGCCATACCCTACATTAGGGGAATTTCAGAAAAAATAGATAGAACACTACTTAAATACAACATTAAGACTACCTTCAAACCCCTGACAAAATTAAGAAATTTACTTAGCTCTTCCAAACATCCTCTTCCATACCTGACCCACACAGGAGTTTACAAAATTCAATGTACCTGTAATGTCTGACTTTATGTACCTGTACTTCCCCTTACATAGGGGAAACAGGACACATCATCCCAATCAGAAAAGATGAACATAAACGACACATTAAATACCTACACTATGGTAAAACAGGCCTAACTGACTGGAAAGGGCATGAAGTCCCTACACTGCACCAAAACCTGGTTTGAAAGAAAATTCAAAGAAGTTTGTGAAATGCTGAAACATAATCCAAACCTGAACAAAAATGATGGATTAATCATTCTAGGAATGTGGAGAACCAATCTGCAATCTGTACAGTAACAAGAACAAACCCAAACAGAAGAAAATCGCAATAGAAGAGGACTTTAGAAATATTTAACGTAGTTCCGCTTATATTTATTATTTTTAAAAAATATTTTTTATATTTTATTTTATATCTCATTTATTTATTTTTTGTTTTTTCCCACAGGAGGTCAGGCTAGGTTAAATGATTAACAAGAATTTACATTCATTTTACTTTTGTATAGTACAGTGTCATATAGCTTATATCTCATACATATGCTTTTTTCCTGATGATGACCTCAACACAGAGGTTGAAACGTCGAATGTTAGTTTTCTAATGTTAAGCAAAGTAATTATTCTAACATATGTGTTGTGTCTCCATAAATTTTTCAATACAAATACTGACCGCCGTGTAACCTTTAAAGAAAGAATCATGTTTAAATATTTCGCCTATTTCATACTAAATGTTTATATATACAATAAAGATTATTGTAAAGTAACTTTTCATGCGTGAGCCACATGCTAAATAAAATAAATGAGTTTTTTTGAGCAATCTTATCATTCCTCCTGCCAGTAGAATTATTTAGAGGTTTAATTGAAAACTTAATAATAGTTTCGATAGAGTTGCAAAGATCTTGAACATCAGTTTCTGATTATGTCAGATTTTGAGAAGCAACCACTTTTGTCAAATTTTCTTTGTATTTTTCTTTAACTATTACATTAAGATTTGGCTTCTTTGGTTTGATACACTTAATCCTGCTTTTATCATCTGATAATGAGATCATTCCTCTCACTATTCTATGATCTGTACTAAACCTAACATTATTGAACACCTGTACAGAGGTAAATAGGCTTGTATTTAGACAGAGAATTAAGTCTTTCTCCCTCTTGCTATTTCCATTAGGAGAATACGAGTCCACCATTTGTTAAACCTCTTTTTGAATACTGAATTCATCATTGTTAAATTATGACTTGCTTCTAAGTTAAATAATAATTCTCCCTGAGCATTTCTAGAACCGTAGCCATATAGTTCCAGCAGTCTGTTTGTGATGTCCTTAATCCTATTGTAGCATTGAAATCTCCTATTACTATTAACTCTTGTGTTTTCTCTTTGGAAATTATACTTGATAGATGATTACAGAACTCTTCTATTTCTTCCAAACTATGGCTGAAGGTAGAAGCATATATCTGAATAATCGAGATTTCTTTCTTCAATCTTTAAATACCTCAGGATAGTTTTTAATAATAATTTCTTCAACAGACCGCAGGGTTCCAATCCATTATATTTCTGAGCCAATTGGTAGAATTTTGAAAAATAACCTTATTCCCACATATTTTCCTATGAACAAAATTTCTCATCTGTTACCATCTACAAAAGACAAACTGTCACCTCTATTATTAGCTGGCATTTACTAGATACCTTGTGAATGTAATCTGACATACTTTGGGCAGACAGGCTATTCTGTGGAAAAAAGAATTAATGAGCATCAGTATTATATTGAATACATGAAGCCTCAAAAGTCTGGTCTGGCACAAGATAGTACTGACACTAAACACAATATCCAGTTGGATAAAGCTCGTCTTCTCCATAGAAGCAGTTTTAAATATGAACGTCTCTAAGAAAGTTGCAAAGCCCTTTTACATCAGCCAAATCTAAATCGGAACAATTGTCTCTCTCCCAAAAGTTTGGGTGATTCTCATTTATGTAACCATCAAAAATAGTTTTTAATAATATTAATTTCTAGCACATGGCAACAGTTTTTAATTGGTAAACCACCAATTGCTGTATTCCCATTTTTCTGTTTTGCTTGTTTCTATGCACTTTTGATATGTTATTTTCAGTATGAAATATCTGTACTTTCATTTCATTAAAGCGAAATTAATGTGGTTATCGTGTAATTTTTTCTTTCGAGATCTCTTTGTTTATGAGTTTTATTTTCAGGCTTGCAATTCTTTCCAAGTATCCTTTTAATTCTACTATATGTTGTTTCCATTTATTTTTTGTTATGAATACCACACCATGAAGACCCATGGTTTTGCCTTTATGGTAAAATATCCTGCTGGCGTTTCTTTTGAGAAACTCTAGACATAATGACTTTTTCCTTCTTTTGTGGTTGCATGTTAATTGGCATCCAATGTAGAATTATAGAGAGTTATTGCTCAGTTTCAGAGGACGAGCATGGGGTGTAGTGTTTCCGGAAACCTCTTGGTATACATCGTTTTGCAGCACCTATCAATACTCCTACAAAACGTTTGTATTGTTCAACTTTGGTTGGATCTAGCAGATGTTAGATTCAATTTGTTTAGAGTACTGTTAGCGTCGCAAAAATTCCATTTTGGTCTTTCCACGGATTGTATAATCAGGATTTGTGTTCCTGTAGTGACTACAACAGGTCTATGTTGAGATTGTGAAAAGTTCTCAAGTACTTTCCTATCAATGGATAAGGGATCATCCTTGGTGTTGCAAGTGACAAAATAGAGGTCAGGGTTTGAGTCTTTCTTACATCTGCCTTATCTAAAGGTTCCAGTCTTTTGCATCATTTTTGGCCCATTCCATCAGTCAAGTACCATTGATATCATTTCTGCAATGGCCCCAAGAGTGATGCTGGCTGTTAAAATGTCCTACGTAGATTGCTGGATGTTGGTGAGTAGGAAGAGCTGGGACAGACCAAATTTGTATCTGGATTTGTAAACTGACACTATAGTTGCCTTTGCTGTGATGATCTCAATGTTATTATGATTAGAAGAAGATAGTATTTTGCAGTTTTCCATGTTGTCTTGCATGTAGATGGCAGAACCATATACTGGTGACAGGATGTAGCCCAGTGACCTGTAACCAGTGATATTAGCTCTCGTGGTAATCCCTATCCAGGAACTACATATCAGCAAGGATGATCCTTGCTGATATGTAGTTCCTGGATAGGGATTATTTGTCTTGCATCAATATTATTTGTCCTGCAGATTTTTCCAAGTAGTTTGCTTTTGGCTCAGGAGGCACCCTCTATATTAATTTGCAGGATCTGTAGAGTGTATTCAGTTTCCTTTGTTATTATAATGAATACTATGTACATAGAAGGGTTATTAGAGTAGGAAGGGATCAAAGTTATCAATAGAGAATTGGAGAAAAAAAAAACTGATATAAAGACTGGGTAATGCTGTACAGCAACAGATCCATTTTAGTATCAAATCAGCAGAGAGAAGTGATTATCAATAGCCTTGGCAAAGGACCAAAAAGAAGAACTGCCTCTTCCCCCTCCCCTTTTTTTTTTTTAGTGACCAAGGTTAGATATCTCACTCTCCTGCTTGAAGTACCAAGCTGCTTTGCAACCCACTTCAAGACTCTATTAAACAGAGTGGTTATGTCTCATGACAAAAATCATTTGCCATTTGAAGACTTGCTCAACATAAATACCATAGCAGATCTGAGTTCATAGTATGATGGTTAAAAAGCAGTATGCTATCCACTCAGCAAATCAGGTCAGATATATATACAGGGTGTTCGGGATAAATTTGACAGTTTCGTAAGGAAAAAGAAAATCTTCTTTGTATCTATCAAATTTAATGAATTGACAAAAAAACATTACAGGCAGAGATAATTACAATACTATCAACAAGATTTACTCAAAATAACCACCATTAGCATCGATCACAGCTTCAATTCTGCTTCGGAACCTCGAACAAGCTGATGCTACAGTCTCCCTGGGAAGGGCCGCAAAAACTGTTTTAATTTTATCCATTAATTGGGCTTTTGTATTACTGGAAGTGCGATTGGTGTCTTTTTCAACTGCGCCCCATACAAAATAATCCATGGGGTTAAGGTCTGGGGAGTTTGGAGGCCAAACATTTGGACTGGTGAAGTCGTAGAAATTTTCAGACAACCATTTTTGACTTTTCCCAGAGGTGTGGCAAGGGGCCGAATCCTGCTGCCATACATACGGCCTACCATTGGCTACCCTTGTTATCCAGGGCTTGACTACAGTTAGCAACTCCACGAACAAAGCCCGAATTCCAATGCCAGGGTTCTTCAACACCTGTTCCTGCAGATTTGCGAGGAATTCTGCTGTACGAACGCAATCAGATCGTCTGCTAGGGATCTTTCTTCTTGCTACATCCTCGTAGTCACCATTGCAAGTCTCTAGTTCATGCCTGATTGTTTTTACTGTATTCAGGGAGCATTGGGCAGCAGTCGTAATATCCTTATTTTGATGGCGGGCACGAATCATCATGATACAAGTTATTCTCTTCCATGATTCAGGTGGGTTCCAGCTATCCATCCTTTCTGACATCTTGTATATGAATGAAGAAGGGTCCAAACTTTTAAATGAAGAGAAGTGTGTGTTAATACATGTAACTTACGGAAAAATATAATTAATTATAAATATGTCAAATTTATCCCGAACACCCTGTATATATATGGAGTGGGAGTGGAGGTACATTTACTAGAATCATCAATGAAGAATTCAAGGAAAAATAAGGATGGCATTCTCTATGGGAAATGACATATAGCAACAGATCAGTTCAACATGATGGATAAATTTCCTAATCTTTAGAAACCATTCAATATTATCATGTAAAAAAAAAATACTGGCAACTATTACAAGGAACTTGGAAATTTCATAAAACAAACTGATGTTCCTGCTTCTTATCTTGGATAGCCAATGTTTGGATCAGGAAATTAATCCAACAAAGTAAATTAAGGGAAATCACAAAGTTAATCTCACTTGGGCATTCATATAATGCCAGACAGTATGAGGTTGAGAGAAGCTATGTGAATATAGCTCAGAAGACAAACACTTACAGTATATCTAGAGGGATAATTGGCAAGGAAAAAATTAAAGAATAACCAGAATTATTTGGTAGTGTAGCAGGCATATCACAGTATGCCTGCTACACTACCAAAGCTACACATCTGGTGTCACAAGTTGTTTTTAATGAACATCTTGTAAGATCACTAGAGATGGGAGATGCCTCAACATCATAGTTACCCAAGGTGTTAGGATACTGAGAAAAACATAAATAAACTGGAGTAGTCAATGCTGAGACCCTTAGAGATTTCAGTGTTTACAACTATTATGACCAGAGAACAATATTTAAGATAATTTAAGTATAATAATTAATGGAGATCTCAATTACTTACCATTAATTGTTCAATAAATGGCATTTGTCTGTTAAAGTTTACTTTTTTGACTTGAAAATCTGACACAGTCTTCATTACTTGAATTAACTTTGGCACACCAGAAGAAACATAAAGAAAAAAAGAAAATTTAAAAATTTTGTCTTATAAAATTGATGTATAAGTAATGCTAATAATAAAATTTTACTGTGAGAGGCAAATCCAGAAGTTGACAGAATACGAGAAAAATTCATTTTTAAAAATAAACAAATTCTTCAATACCATTTATCACACAAAATGAGCAGACAGTGCATACCACTATGAAGACTCTGTAAAACTAGCTAAACAAAAATAATGAGAAAACTTTGGTAAGAACATAGAAAATGAATACCAGAAAGGCAGCAAAATATTCTGGAGACTATTGAAAAAAACAGAAAGGGAGGAAAGAAGACAGTAAAATGGGGTAGAAAACATTCAATAGGAATGTAAACATATTAATTTTCCAAACAGAAAAGGGCCTTCAAAAATCTCAAATGTGAAAAGGCAGCTGGAGTAGATGATATTTGACCAGAAATGTTCAAATATGGAAGTATAAGAGTTTTATAATGGCTACACTGCATAACAGGTCTGGTCAGAGAGTTGAATTCCAGTTGATTAGAATAAAGCTCTTATAGGTATCATCTATAAAAAAAGAAATAAAACTAAATAGGAGAATTGGAGAGGAATTTCTCTACTAAGTGTTCCTGTTAAGATGTGTGCAAACAATTTAGGTTAAAAATAATTGTGAAAGGAAAGCTTGGAGAAGAAGAAGAAGAACAAGCCGAGTTCAGGCCAAATAGAAGTTCGCAGGACAAATTTTCACTTTAAGGCAAATAGGGGAGAAGTCATGGGAATATAACAAGGATTTCAGTATAATGAGGTGACAAGAGAATATCTGCTCAAAACAATACAGTTATATGATGTAAATGAGAGAATGGGTGTGCAAGAGGAGCAGGGAAACGGGGAGGCTCAGGTTGGACAGGGGTACACAGCGTGAGAAAGGTGGATGCTCCAAGAGGAGGTGAGAGCATGTATAGGCAGGAAAGGAATGGGATGACCAAGGATCAAGAGGAAACAGTTGGAGTTGAAAAGAGTTCTAAAATGAAGAAGCAGAAAGGGAAATGGACCGAGTCTAGCATGGAGAGATCACATCGAGTAAGTGGTATCTGTGGAACTAGCTGTAGATCCAGAAATGAGCTGTTGTGTTTGTATACCAATGCTAGAAGTATAAGAAACAAGGCAGATGAAATGGTTGCACTAATTTCGTCTGTTCACCCAAAGATTGAGTGGTATCTCCTTGCATCTCTACTTTGTATGGCACTATCTAGATAGTGCCAGTGGTTTTGAGGCAGTATGGTGTGAGATAGAGGTGAATGGAATCAAATACTTGGTGGGATGTATCACCACCATCCACATTACCATAGACCAGGTAATGTGGATGGTGGTGATAGTGAAATCATCATCATCATCAAATTCCTGCCATTTACCCTCAAGGGGTGTACAGGATATGATAGTATTACATGAAAAAAAATTACATCATTACTAACTTCCTATCTACAATTTTCCTATAAATCAGTCTGTTACTTGTCAAGACTCCAACATTATCAGATCTTATATTTCTATTGCCTAAGGCACTTTGTACCATATCAATCCACCTATATCTTGGTCTTCCTCTGGGCCGTTTTGCTGCCAACCTGGCAGAGAACACTTGTTTTGCTAATCTTTCTTCACCCATTCTGTTTAAGTGACCATACCACCTGAGATTAGCACTGCTAACGCATTCCTGGATGTTGAAAATGTCAAGTTCTTTCCTAATATCCTCGCTTTTAATATGATATTGCCATTGATGCCATCTGTTCACGCCTATAATCTTTCTCAGGACTCTCATATCTGCGGTCTCTAGTCTTTGGTCAAGTGTTTTACTTCTGACCCAGCTCTAAGATCCATAAGTTAAAACTGGTTTGAACACTGTCTTGTATACAGCTAATTTAGTGTTCCGACTAATTTCTCTCTTATTCCATATGAATTTATTCAATTGACTTCCTACCATACCAGATTTGCTGATTCTGTTGTCTATTTCTATATTTAATTTACCATCTTCAGTAAAAATTGTGCCTAAGTAGCTGAAATGTTTCACTTGTTCCACAGGTTCTCCATTCACAACACAGTTGACATTTTCAATGATTCTGCCTATTTTCATTGTCTTTGTCTTTTTATTGCTGACCTTCATACCATATCTATTACAACAGCTATTCAATTTAGTCAGAGAATCTTGCAGACTTGCAGCAGATTTATTTAGAAGTATAACATCATCCACATAAAGCAAAGAGCTGACATTAACATCTCCAATTTTGATATGTTTAATACCACTTTCCTTCATAATGTGATCCATATAGATAATGAATAACAGAGGGGATAATGTACATCCTTGTCTCACACCAGATTTAACATTAAACCATCTTCCTGTACTTCCTTCAATTCTAACTGCTGACTTACAATTCAAATAAAGACTAAGTATTGCTTGATATAATGCCCCATTCACACCATATAACTGTAGCGTATTGAATAGCTTCTCTCTTGGCACCTTGACATCATATGCCTTTTCCAAATCGACAAAACTTAAATACAGATCTTTGTTATATTCCCATGCTTTCTCAACTGTTTGTCGTAAAGCGAAGATCTGATCATGACAGCCTCTATTTGGCCTGAATCCAGCTTGTTCTTCACCAAGCTTTGCTTCCACAATTCTTCTCAACCGTTTCTCAAGTATACTTGTATAGATCTTGCCAGGAACACTCAGTAGGGAAATACCTCTGTAATTCTCACATTCAGTATTATTTCCCTTTTTATATATGGGTACTATTGAGAGCTCTACTCCAATCATCAGGAATTTGTCCCTCTGTCCAGGCTTTCTGAACCATGCAGTGCAGCCACTGTAAGACTCTTATACCACCATACTTCAGCATTTCTGTCGAATATCATCTACTCCTGCTGCCTTTCCACATTTCAAGCCTTTGATGGCTTTTTCTACTTCAAGTATGGATATGTATTCCTGACTGCATGCCTGGTCAGTGTTTTTTTACCACTGTGCTATTGTCACTGCTTGTTTCATTTAGCAGTTTTTCAAAGTAATTACTCCATACTTCAAGGATATCTTTTTCTCCCATTTTCATGTCACCTTTATCATCTCTAACTCCTTTTACAGCACTCTTTCCTCCATTCCTAAGCTTCTTCAACAACCCTCCAGAATATTTTGCCACCTTCGTGATATTTATTTTCTATATTCTTGCCAAAGTCCACCCATGACTTTTATTTAGCTAGTTTTACACAGTGTTTAGCATTCTTGCATTTGTCTCTGTATTCTCTAAGAGCACAAGCTGACTTATTTGACAGGAACTTTTGATATGCTTTCTTCTTTTCCTTCACTGCCTCTTTAACTTCCTGTGTCCACCAGGGAGTTCTGATTATTTTATCCTTACAGACAACCTCACCACATGCCTCTCTGGCAGAATCAATCAATGTTTTCTTCACAGTTTGCCACTGAATCTCCAAGGTTTGATTCCTGTTCTCAAACTCTTTCATTTTCTTTTCAATAATCTTTCTGTATTTTAGTCTACAGTTCACATCTGAGAGCTGCTCAACTTTTATTCGCTTTAAAACTTTCTTACATGTTATTCTTTTCAATATGAAATTCAATTTTATCCTGCGCAAGACTAAATAGTGATCACTTCCAATTTCAAATCCTCTGTACACTCTGGTGTCCTGCACCAGGGTGAAAACATCACTATCAACAATAACATAGTCAATGAGACTTTTCTTATTCCTTGCCTCTTCTCTCCATGTGAATTTGTGCACATTTTTATGTTGGAACATGGTGTTAGTAATAACCAGTCCATGTCCTGAGCAGAAATCCAACAGATATTTGCCATTATTATTAGCTTTGCTCTTTTCTCCAAATTTTCCCAAAATATTTTTGTATGTCTCACAATCATTTCCTACTCTGCTATTTAAAACCCCAACAAGACCAACTTTTCCTTTTTCATTGTGTCAGTTGCTTTTTCTAAAGCCTCAAAAAATTTCTCCACTTCTACCTTAGTAGAACCTTCTGTGGGACCACAGGCACAAATGTCTCATTGTCCAATCTCAATTCTCATATTTGCCCACATTACTCTACTTGAGACTGACTGCCATTCAAGAAGATTAGCCTCGTATTTTGCGTTGAATACTATGGCTACTCCTTCTTTTCCTTGATTGTCATTGCCTGAATGTAACATTTTGTATTTATTGCTCAGAAAGATCTCGCCAGTTTTGGTCTTTTTTGTTTCAGTCACCCCTATTATGTCGATCTGGTACTTATCTAATTCCTCAGCTAGCTCCATTTCCTTGCCATTCAGGCTTCTTATGTTGATAGTACCGATCTTTAACTCTGGTGATGTTGAGTTGGGGTTTGTTTTCCGATTTGTTCCTGTAGCTGACTTTTCGCTGTTCGCACTGGTTCCCTGGCGAAAACAACGGGGGGCCTTGTTTAACCGGGCGACGCCCCAGCCGGCATGAAATTTTGTCATGTTGTACCATCATTTTTTATTTTGGTTTAACCAATAAGAATACAATTTGGTCAGCTAAATCCCAAATTGCCAGCCCATCCTCATTTGTTCAGTATCCAAGTAGATACCCAACAAGGTGCACCACGAGAAGGTGAGGATTGGACATTAGGTCAGAAGCCCTAGTCTGTTCTCTGCATTCCTTTAAAGGCTATGTGGAGGTCTCCTCTCAGTTATACAGCTTTGACCCTTAAGTACCCCATGATTGTGAAATGTATAGTCAAATTAGCCAAGCAAATAAGAAAAGGGTGATCATTATGGGTGATTTTAATTATGGCAATATAGACTAGAATGATGAGAAAGCAACTTCAAGTAAAGAAAACGAGTTTCTTGAGTTTTTGAGGGATAACTACCTCAGACAGTATGTAACAGAGGGCACATGAGGATTAAGGGTCTTGGATTTGGTCATCTCATCAGAGGATGTAATTATAAATGAGGTGTCAAATCATCTACCAATTGGTGAGAGTGACCATGAGGTGATTACCTGGGTGGTTGCCAGCAGTGTGAGGACCTCTGTGAGAAAAGGGTATATGTGGAACTACAAGGGGGGGGGGGGTGGTTATGAAAAGCTCAAGAGACAGCTTGCGAGTGTAGCATGGAATGCGGAGTTAGCTGGAAAAGAGATCAATGCTGCTTGGGGGATATTCAAAAACTATCTAACAGATGCAATGTCTGAATGTATTCCAAGGGTAAGAAGGTTAAATAAGGTAGGTGTGAGATGGATGAATAAAGAGATTAAGCATGCAATACAGGCATTGTGGAGGCAGCATAAGAGAAGTGGAAATAACCAATTTCATGAGGTCTACAAAGACCAGGCAAGGAGGGTGACTTGGTTAGTGAGAGTAGCCAAAGAGAGATATGAACAGCAGTTAGCTAATAAAGCCAAAAAGAATCCTAGGGA
Organism: Typopeltis vanoorti; assembly: GCF_054136105.1. Classification (NCBI taxonomy): domain Eukaryota; kingdom Metazoa; phylum Arthropoda; class Arachnida; order Uropygi; family Thelyphonidae; genus Typopeltis; species Typopeltis vanoorti. The sequence continues at coordinate 5,277,171 of NC_143549.1, read as the reverse complement.
GTTCTTTCGATAAGTAGCCAGCAAAAGAAAGAATGATTATGGAAGGATGACATTGATTGGAGGAAATGGTATAAAGACAGCTGTTGCAGAATGTGTGGTGGAGATATTTAATGAGCAGTTCATAAAGATCTTGCAATCTTGTGAATGTGACTTCATGGAGAGATTGAAAGCAGTTGATGATGGAGAGGAGAGACTGACTGTAAGTGAGCAAGAGGTGTTTGGGGAGTTGAGTCAATTAGATGTAAATAAGGCTGTGGGACTTGATAATATATCACCACGTATTCTGAAGGAATGTGCCAGAGAGTTGACACCTGCCTTGACACATTTTTTTAATACGAGTCTTGCACTTGGTCAAGTTCCTAAAGAGTGGAAGGAAGGCAAGATTGTGCCACTTCATAAAGGAGGTGATCGAACTCAAGCATCAAACTATAGGCCTATGTCTGTATCAGGTGTTGTGGTTAAGTTGTTGGAGAATCTTGTGAGAACTAGGATCCAGAGTTGGGTAGACAACAATGGTATAATCTTTGTTGGACAGCATGGATTTGCTAAAGGGAGGTCATGTTTTAGTAATCTACTTACTTATTACAACAAAGTGACTGCTTCCTTGGACAGAGGAGAAGGATACACAGTAATATATTTGGATTTCACAAAAGCTTTTGATAGAGTACCTCATGATAAGTTGACAGTCAAACTAGAGCAGATGGGGTTGGATATTAGATTAGTGCATTGGATTGGAGACTGGCTATCTGATAGGTATCAACAAGTTGTGCATGGGGGTGCGATATCCAGGTAAAGGAAAGTCACTAGTGGAGTGCCTCAGGGGTCTGATTTAAGGGCCATTACTATGTAACTTGTATATTAATGATATTGGTGAAGATTTGGATGGAGATATTCAGTTGTTTGCAGATGATGCAAAGTTGGGACGAACCATAAAGAGTACTGAAGATGTTGTGGCCTTGCAAGAAGACTTGAATAAATTGAGTGATTGGGCATGGAAATGGGGATGTGAGTTCAATGTTGCAAAATGTAAGGTTTTAAAATTTGGAAAACAAAGATGGGATGCAGAATTTATGCTTGGTGAGAATATATTGTTGGAGGTAGAGTAAATAAGAGATCTGGGGGTGATAGTGGATAAGGATCTAAAATTTATGGAACACATTGCCAAAATTGTGAAGACAACGCAAAGGCTTCTGGGAATGATGCGGAGGACACTGACGTGTAGAAGTAGGGAGATTCTTGTTCCATTGTATAAGGCTTTGATTAGGCCACACATGGACTATTGTACGCAGCTTTGGTCACTGGGTTTTCAGAAGGATGAAGAGATGTTGGAAAGGGTCCAAAGGAGACTGACTAAGGTAGTTTCTTACCTCTGGAATGTTGAGTATGAGGAAAGATTGAGAAGATGTAATTTGGAGAGTCTGGTGGACAGGAGGGAAGAGGGGGAGATATGATAGAGACCTACAAGTTATTAAGGGGTTGTTATAGGATCAATGTTGGAGAGGTTCTACAGAGGATAGTGTGAGATCAGAGGAGAACAAGAGGTCATCCCCGGAAACTGTATAAAGAGGGCGTGAGTAGGGGAGTGAGAGGCAGATTTTTTTTTGTGCAGAGTTGTGAATGATTGGAATGCCTTGCCTGAGAGTGTGGTGTCTGCAAGGAGTTTGAGTGTGTGATAAAGGGACCTCCCAGATTAGTCTTTGACTCCATGAGGTCTTGGGGTAATAATAATAATAATAATAAATGGGACATTATATGAAACAATATTAAGTCTATATTTGAGTTGTAATTCAATAATTAGTACATTCAATTGGAACCATATATGTTTATGCGAGGAAGTTGGTTTGATGTAAAATCAGGTGTGAAACAAGGGTACATTAATAAATAATAATTTAACAAGATAACCACAGTAATTAACTTTAATGAAATAAAGATACAAATATTTCATATTGAAATTAACAGTACATCATCAGTGTAGAACAAACAGTTAAAAGGAATGGAATACAAAGTACAGAACAGTCGATGGTTACCAATTAAAAATTGTTGCTGCGTGCTAGAAATTATCTTATGTAACGGATCAAAGACTTTAAGAATTATTTAATAATATTTGATTAATATTAATTTCTAGCATGCGGCAACAATTTTTAATTGGTAATCCACCGACTGTTCTGTACTTTGTATTCTATTCCTTTTAACTGTTTGTTCTACACTGATGATGAAGTACTGTTAATTTCAATATGAAATATTTGTACCTTTATTTTATTCAAGTTAATTAAAGCTAATTAAGTTATTATTTATAGTTATGCCACAGGTACCTTTAAAGATAAGGGTGTACATTATCTCCATTGTTATTCATCCACTTATATGGTCACATCATGAAGAAAAGTGATATTAAACCTGATATAAAAATTGGAGATGTTAATCTCAGCTCTTTACTTTATACAAGTGATGTTATACTTCTGAATAAATTCAGTACAAGTCGACAGAATTCCTTGATCAAACTGAATAACCGATGTGATAAATTTAGCATGAAAATCAGCAATGAAAAGAAAAAGATAATGAAATAGGCAAACACTGAAAACATCAACTGCACATCCTGAATGGAGAATCTACAGAACAAGTAAAGCATTTTAGCTATTTAGGTACAATTTTCAATGAAGATGGCAAATTAACTATGGAAGCAGACAGCAGAATTATAGTAAAGCTGGTATGGTGACAAGGTGTAGTGAATGAATTTATATGGATAAAAGAGAATTAGCAAGAACACTAAACCAGTAGCATACAAGACTGCTCAAGTCAGTTTCAAAGATGAGAGACCACAAATATGGTATTTCTGAGAAAAATTACGGAAGTAAAGAGAATGCATCAATGGCAGAATCATGCTAAAAATGAAGATATCATAAAATATCGCAACATTGTTAGTATTCAGGAATGTGTAAGCAGAGCTAATCTTAGGTGGCAAGGCACTTAAACAGAATGAGAAAGGAAAGATTAGCGAAGAATGCATTTGATGCCAAGTTGGCAAGAAAGAGACCCAAATAAAGACAAAGAATTAAGTAAAATGTCAATGCAGTCAGAAATGTAATCTTAAAGGTGCCTGAGTATAAGAGCTGACAATACTGGGAGTCTGGCAGATAACAGACTAATCTGGAGGAATATTATCAATAGGAAGTTAGTAATGATGAAATCTTTTCATTTAGTACCATTGCAAAATATCACGAGAAATAAGTTCTGTTTAACGGATTTTCGCTAATTATTTTACAATTAGAATTTTTGTCTAGAATAATAAAATATAAGAATACACTAAGTAGTTAAAACATTAAAAGAAAAGATGTATATACTGTTGAAAGTGCACCTGCACTAAAGAAATATTACTAAGAGCTCAAAAAGACATAAGTCGAATTAGCGCCGAGCGCCAAAAGGATCGTAAGGTCAAACGGCCTGCGATGATGTAGGTTCATTCATTGCTTGTGGCTAATCCTGGAATATTCCGAATTGAGAACAAAGAACTGTGATTTGAATAAAAGGGCAATATAGCACATGGTTCAAGGCTTTTTTTTTTGACCTGTGGCTGACCTTCCCTGGATTTTAGAGCAGGACCTACGAGGGCTCCTTCCGGAGTAGAAGGATGGTTGTTTTTCCCACTGCCGATGCCTGATGTACTTTTGCCACCCGCTCGCTCTAGGCTGCGGATAGCCACAGCAGAACTACAGTGCTTAATTCGAAGGAAGACTATCGAGGATTCGATCAGATAGAAGTGGCCACGTGTATCATTAAGGAATCGAACTTTCTTCTCAGGAAATTGTTAACAAGCCCTCATTTTGTTTTGCAGTATGTGATATGGTTGTGTCTAGAAATAGTAAAATAGAAAGAAAGAGGCTAATTGTTAATTGGCAGCTATATGTGAACTAAATGTTTTGTTTTAGGAAGAACTTGTTTTATTAATGTTATCTGATTCTCGGGATGCTTGATACAATATCTGAATTAGCCTTAATTAAGAAGTAAATGTAATTGAAGAGAATTAACTGTGATAATGTTCTTATAACAACTGTGTATGCTTACGAGTTATATTTGTCCCATAGAGGATATTTTGTGATAAGTAAGACTGAGTAATTTTGCTAGTAAAAGTGTTATAATCTATGATGTTCAGATAGTGAGTTAATGGGTGATATATGGTGCATATTGTTTAAGTTAGTATTTAATCTTTATTTAATATTTTAAGACGTGATACAAAGCATTCTTTCTATGCTTTGTATCACGTCTTTGAAGTCAAAATAAATATGTTTTGTTTTTACAATTGCCTGATTCTAACTCCTAAGCCAATGCACTATCCCGAAAATAATTAATGAACCTGTGGGAGTAAATTATAACAGTGAATCACGACTTGCATTTTTGGATATTTGTGTAGAAGTGTAAGATTACATTTTGTCTTCTTCTCGCCCTGACTGTTAACATAAATTAGATCAATTAAGTGGTGCAGTCGAAATTTAAATAAATTTCTTAATTGATTTGTGTAAGATTGCTCAGGGAGTTCCATGCAAGATAGATCTTAAAAACGAAGAGGGGGGGGGGCAAGAAGTAATACTAAGTAAGGAAGTAAGATAGATAGAATAATAAAAGACACGGAAAATATTATACCATCATGGTATCCTGTACACTTTTATTGGAAATTCGATGATGCTGTCCCCCCCCCCCCCCCAAAAAAAAAAATTCATGATAACGTATTACATTGAGCAATGTCATGTTATGCAGCACACTGTAATTAGTGACTGGACTGGTTGGAATTAGAGCCAAAGCAACTAAGGCTATGAGGACAGCATTCTATGTCAGTTAATTGAACATGTTCTTTTGGAGAGTTTTTGTTTGCAGAAAGAATTCAAGTGCCTCTATTTACATAGTATTAATGTATTTGAACAAAGTGTTGGGATTGTCCATAGCACTTGTATAATTATAACACAAAATGTGTATTGTTGTTGAACAAAATTTCTTCATTTGGATCAGTCTCGGTTTGAATTCCACCTAAGATGAAAGGAACTTTTATAATGAGTTGTCTGCTTTTAAAGGAAGTCAGCATATGCCATTTAAAGTCTTATTAGAGGCCTTTGGTGAAAAATTCAATCAATATCAATAATAGTGGGAGAAACCTTAAAAAAAAGAGTAGAAGGAAAAACTCACCTCATTTTCATTCAGAATCTGTCTATACTGTGTACTTCTTGATATTAGAGTTATCCGGATTTTACCTTCCTATAACATTACAAATGCTAAATAATACTTTTTACAAGCCATTTCCAATAAAATACACAAAATATTTGATTTTACTTCATTATTATGTAACTTATATGTATTAAAGATTTTAAAATATAATAATGTAAGTTAAAACAAGACTACATATAAGTTGGAACACCATGGCTTTTAATTTATTATTACATGTCTCATGTAATAATAAATTCCATGAACTCCATTGATTTATCATGAGAGACCTCACACTAATTATTATTACTGACATAATGAATATTCTCTCTCTCTCCCCCTTAAAGACAGACATTCACTGACAAAGTATATTCAAGACTGCCTCTAACAACATATTTCAATTTAGTATTCTCCAAGCAGAAAATATACACTCCTTACATCACACTTTTACATCCTTTAGCAAGTTATATGTTTCTAATAAATCTCCATTTTCCCCCCCTGCCTATTAGCTAAATTCAAGAAACATGGGCAATTAAATCATCATCATCAAATTCCTGACATGTACCCTCAAGGAGTGTAGAGGATATGATAGTACTATATGAAAAATAGTACTATCATATCCTCTACACCCCTTGAGGGTACATGTTTTTCTATCATCTAAGGCACTTTGTCCCTTAGATGATAGAAATACATCATTACTAACTTCCTATCTACAATTTCCCTCCAAATCAGTCTGTTACTTGTCAAGACTCCAACATTATCAGATCTTATATTTCTATCATCTAAGGCACAAAGTGCTTTAGATGATAGACATATCAATCCACCTATATCTTGGTCTTCCTCTGGGTCGTTTTCCTGCCAACCTGGCAGAGAACACTTGTTTTGCTAATCTTTCCTCGCACATTCTATTTAAGTGACCATACTACCAGAGATTAGTAGTGCTAACGCATTCTTGGATGCTGACAATGTCAAGTTATTTCCTAATATCCTTGTTTTTAATATGATATTGCCATCGATGCCATTTGTTCATGCCTCTAATCTTTCTCAAGACTCTCATATCTGCGGTCTCTAGTCTTTGGTCAAGTGTTTTACATCTGACCCAGCTCTCAGATCCATAAGTTAAAACTGGTTTGAATACAGCTAATTTAGTGTTCCGACTAATTTCTCTCTTCTTCCATATGAATTTATTCAATTAACTTCCTACCATACCAGCTCTGTTGATTCTGTTGCCTATTTCCATATTTAATTTACCATCTTCAATAAAAACCGTGCCTAAGTAGCTGAAATGTTTTACTTGTTCCACAGGTTCTCCATTCACAACACAGTTGACATTTTCATTGTCTTTTTATTGCTATCCTTCATACCATACCTATTACAACAGTTATTCAATTTAGGATAATCTTTCATAGGGAATCCTGCAGACTTGTAGTGGATTTATTTAGAAATATAACATCGTCCGTATAAAGGAAAGAGCTGACATTAACATCTCCAATTTTGATATCATGTTTAATACCGCTTTCCTTCATTATGTGATCCATATAGATAATGAATAACAGAGGGGATAATGTACATCCTCGTATCACACCAGATTTAACATTAAACCATCTTCCTGTACTTCAATTCTAACTGCTGACTTACAACCCAAAGACTAAGTATTGCTTGATATATGCCCCATTGACACCATATAACTGTAGCATATTGAATAGCTTCTCCCATGGCACCTTGTCATATGCCTTTTCCAGATCTACAAAACTTAAATATAGATCTTTGCTATATTCTCATTGTTACGTCGTCGTTTTCTTATATATTTTACCTCTATTGTTCTTCTTGTGCCTACTGAGATCTGACTTCTACACTGACTTTTTGGGGCTATTTCTCTCTTCGAGCACTGACGAAATTTATTTGTTTATGCTGCGCCAGTCAGAATTCCAGGATAGAAATTCTTATCCAAAGAAACTTTCCCAGAATTCAAGTAATACCTTATATAGATTAACTAGTTAGGTAGATTGAGTTCTCAGTATACAGTCATGGCCTTGACAATCTTAAATTCCCCTTTTTTCTCTCTAAACATAGGTTCGATATTTTCGTGAGTGGTAAAATTCAATCTCTTACTCAGACAAACTCAGGTATACATGGGAAAACATATTTATTATTTATCTAATAACATTACAATTTAAACAACACATATAATCAAGCAAATCAAGGTTAAGACTAAAATACAAGTAAAGCAGGGTAATAATAATCAAACAGACAGGCTATTCAAACACACTCATTAGAATCTTATGTTCATATATATCATGAACATGGATGTCGGTACTAGACGAGATTACTGCTACTAACGACCCACATACATTAAACTTGGTCTAGACAACTTATGCACATAGACTACCAGTCCATTTCGATTAACATAACACAGGAAACTGTCTCAAAAATCTCTCTCTCTTCTTTTCTATACTCCGTACATTTCACATCTTGTTAGATGATTTCTCGATCCTTCTGTCTGTTCTTTGTTATAGATTGCCCCTCTGTACGATAGATTGCTGTCATGTGCTCATCCTGAATTCGCCACTTGTTTCTCCTGGGCTTACGAACTTTTCGAGTTGCCGCTTCTAACATGATTTATCTTCAAAGGAATCCTTTACTGCTTTCTCATCAGTTAGATCCACACCGATGGTCTAAAACTCGAACACTGCTGTCATCTTGTGCTATATTTTCTTCAATTTGGGTCGCTCAGCAATGGGAAACACGCTGCAACTTTGCCGTCTTCACACATCTTCTCGAGTATCAGGCATGCTGATCCGCTCGGAACTTCGAGCAGGAGACCCATGAGAAGGGTACACACGACCGGAGAAACACCACAGGAACCAGGAGAAAAAAACATAAAAGGAAGCAAAAGAGAAAAACCCATCTCAACGATGTGAATCTGTTTTAAACCCCATTATAGCGCCATCTTTCCGCACTCCAAATTTGTCTACGGCGCTCTCCCATTTGCTGTCACCTCCTTGCTGTACACGCATCTTTTTTTGGAGAACACGAATTTCTTGCACCTTCCACGAATGCCTACTCATCGCTCATTATGTCATCTTTGGTGGTCAAACTGCAACCTTTGAACTTTCGTTCGCACGATGATACACGACTTTATACATGGTATGTTTTAACATTGATGTTTTTGACAAATTAATATTACATCTATTTTAGACAATAATCTTAGTACAATTTAATATTTATTTCCTCCTTCAATTTCATTTTAATTTAAGATTCAACCTCTTCTTTCATATTTTAATTACTTTTTAAGCAAAGTTAATGTCTGCAACTTCACATATTATTTCTGTTTTGCCAAGAGTACAAGTGTGCTTTTGCTTGATATTGTTCTCTTGTTAAATCTTGAATGGAGCGGTCCTATTCTTGATAGAGCCATCATTCAAAATCTAACATCAGGCTTTCTCAACTATTCGTCGTAAAGTGAAGATCTGATCCTGACAGCCTCTATTTGGCCTGAATCCAGCTTGTTCTTCACCAAGCTTTTCTTCCACAATTCTTCTCAACCATTTCTCAAGTATAAGTGCATAAATCTTGAAAGGAACACTCAGTAGGGAAATACTTCTGTAATTCTCACATTTTGTTTTATTTCCCTTTTTATATATGGGTACTATGAGAGCTCAACTCCAATCATCGGGAATTCATCCCTCTGTCCAGGCTTTCTGAACTATTCAGTGCAGCTGCTGTAAGACTTTTATACTACCATACATCAGCATTTCTGGTCGAATATCATCTACTCCTGCTACCATTCCACATTTCAAGCCTTTGATGGCTTTTTTTTCTACTTCAAGTATGTATTCCTGACTGTATGCCTGTTGAGTGTTTTTTACCACTGTGCTATCACTGCTTGTTTCATTTAGCAATTTTTCGAAGTAATTACTCCACACTTCAAGGATATCTTTTTCTCCAGGTTTTCATGTTACCTTTATCATCTCTAACTCCTTTTACAGCACTCTTTCCTATATTTCTAAGCTTCTTCAACAACCTCCAGAATATCTTACCACCTTGATATTTATTTTCTATGTTCTTGCCAAAGTCCTCCCATGACTTTTGTTTAGCTAGTTTTACACAGCATTTAGCTTTCTCACATTTATCTCTGTATTCTCCAATAGCACAAGCAGACTTATTTGCCAGGAACTTCTGATATGTTTTCTTCTTTTCCTTCACTGTCTCTTTAACTTCCTGTGTCCACCATGGAGTTCTGATTTTTCTATCCTTGCAGACAACCTCACCACATGCTTCTCTGGCTGAATCAATCAGTGTTTTCTTCAAGGCCTGCCACTGAATCTCCAAGGTTCGGTTCCTGTTCTCCAACTCTTTCATTTTTTCTTCAATAATCTTTGTGTATTTTAGTGTACAGTTCACATCTGAGAGCTGCTCAACTTTTATTCACTTTAAAACTTTCTTACATATTATTCTTTTCAATATGAAATTCAATTTTATCCTGCGCAAGACCAAATAGTGATCACTTCCAATTTCAAATCCTCTGTTCACTCTAGTGTCTTGCACCAGGGAGAAAACATCACTATCAACAATAACATAGTCAATGAGACTTTTCTTATTCCTTGTCTCTTCTCTCCATGTGAATTTGTGCACATTTTTATGTTGGAACATGGTGTTAGTAATAACCAGTCTATGTCCTGACCAGAAATCCAACAGATATTTGCCATTATTATTAGCTTTGCTCTTTTCTCCAAATTTTCCCAAAATATTTTTGTATATCTGACAATCATTTAATGATCTGCTATTTAGATCCCCAACAAGGACCAACTTTTCCATTTTCATTGTGTCAGCTGCTTTCTCTAAAGTATCAAAAAATTCCTCCACTTCTACCTTAGTAGAACCTTCTGTGAGACCATAGGCACAAATAAGTCTCATTGTCCAGTTCTCCATTCTCATATTTGTCCACTTCACTCTACTTGAGAGTACCTGCCATTCAAGAAGATTAGCCTTGTATTTAGTGTTGAATACTATGGCTACTCCTTCTTTTCCTTGCTTGTTATTGCCTGAATATAACATTTTGTATTTATTGCTAAGAAAGATCTCACCAGTTTTTGTCTTTTTGGTTTCAGTCACCCCTATTATGTTGATCTGGTACTTATCTAATTCCTCAGCTAGCTCAATTTCTTTGCCATTCATGCTTCTTATGTTGATAGTACCGATCTTTAACTCTGGTGATGTTGAGTTGGAGTGTGTTTTCAGATTCGTTCCAGTAGCTGAATTTTTGCTGTTCGCCCTGTTTCCCTGGGGAAAACAAGGGGGGGGGGGCTTGTTTACCCAGGCGACGCCCCAGCCGGTATGAAATTTTGTCATGTTGTATCATCATTTTGTATTTTGGTTTAAGCCAATAAGAATACAATTTGGTAGACTAAATCCTAAATTGCGAGCCCATCCTTGTTCGTTCAGTATCCAGGTAGATACCCAATAGGGTGCACCATGCGAAGGTGAGGATTGGACATTAGGTCAGAAGCCCTGGTCGGTTCTCCTCATTCCTTTAAAGGCTATATGGAGGTCTCCTCTCAGTTATACAGCTCTGACTCTTAAGCAGCCCTCGGCATATGTTAATACCTTATTTTTCTTCATAGTTGAAGGAATTGTTAATCCTTTTAATTTTACACAAATTATGGACTCTACAACAATGGTATAAATAATTATTTTAGTTTCCTGACATTTCAACCTTCATATTAGGGTCATCATCTGGAGTATATACATGACAATTGTCATATTAGATTTAGGATCCTGATGGTCCTATTTATAATTAACTGTTAGGGAGAAAATTTAAATGGGTAGAATATGTGACTTCCATATGCTTGGGATTTTTAGACCATCATTATTGTTAAAATCAGGATGATTGAAAAAATCTCACAGGCCTTCTTAAATTTACATTCATACCATGTTTTGGTCTGATGTAAACAACAGGTACTTTTCCAGTCAATTCTATGTATCAATAGAATTGACTGGAAAAGTACATAGACGTACAATTCCTATCAGAAAAAAGAAACATAAACGACACATTAAGTTCTTTAATTTTGCAGGAGGTTTTAAGGTTTATTTTTGTAGTATTCTGTTTATTTTGTTGATATCCCTTTAATATAATACAACAGTTTTATTGTAGTCTTGTTTATTTTTCTTTTTAAGTGAGATCTTGTACAGAATTTTGTTGATAGTATTTTGGCTGTAATAATTTTTAGTATAGCTGGAAGGTATTGCTGATAACTTTTAATTCATCTTTAAGTGCTTGTTCATTGGAGCAAATCCCTGTTTTTTTACTGTATTAATGACCGCTAGTTTTTGTGTAGGGTGGTGGTAGGAGTTTATGGGTATATTAGCCAGTATATGTTGGTTTCTAGTAAACAGTGAAGGAAAGACTGCCAGAAGGAAGACGTGTGACAAGTATATCTAGAAATGGAAGTGTGTTCTGCTTTTTCAATCTCAATTGTGAATTGCATGCATTTGTGTTGTTTGTTTAGGTGGCTGAGGAAAGTGTTCTAATGTCTGGCGGTCATGGGGCCAGATAGCGAAAACATAGTCAACATACCTAAGCTAGACTTTGAGTTTTAAAGGAGAGGAATCTAGAACACGTTGCTCAAAATGTTCCAAGGAAAAGTTACCAATGGCTGTGCCTTCTTTTTGTAGGTAGAAAGTGTTCTGCCACACAAAATAGCCAGAACGTAATACATGCACAAAGAGCACTGTGATATCAGGACAGAATTTGTGAAGAGGGCAGAGACGTCAAAACTGACTAATAAATCATCTTTTTCCAGTGTGATGTCTTTGATTTTGTTTACAAAGTGTTGTGTGTTTTTAATATAGGAGAGGGAATGACCTACCAACTCCTTGAGTGCTGATGCTAGTTTCTTGGCCCGGTGATAATTGGGGCTGTCTATACCTTCGACTATTGGCCAGAGTGGTGTGTTTTGTTCGTGAATCTTTGGTAGACCGTAAATTCTTGGGGAAGTAAGTTTTTAACGGTATCTTCAGACCATGTGGTGACTGATTTAAGTAGCTTCTCGCTTTTTTTTTTTTTATTCAATTGGTAGGGTCATAGTTAACAAGTTCATAGATGCTGTTGTCTGAGACTATTAGATTCATTTTTTCCAAATAAGCAGTTCAATTTAGAATAACTATGGCACTGCCTTTATCGGCTCTAGCAATTACGATGTCTGGATTTAATTTTAGTGATTTCACCACTGTCAATTCTGATTTTGTTAGGTTAGTGTTTTAGTATAATTTAAATTTAAAATGTTCGAGGTTTCCAAACGTACTTTATCCGCTATGGTTGTTGGGATAAATCTTAAACTTCTTTCTATGTGGTAAATAAAATCAAGTTTGTTAATTGTTCTGGGTGTCACGGCAAATCTTAAACATTTGTTGAGTACTGCGAGTTCATCACTGTTCAGGGTGTGGTTAGATTGGTTGACTACATGATTGTTTGCTGAAGGCAGTTGATGACTCCTGTTGACCCTTGCTTCTGGTTGGTTGTTGTTATCACTGGCTTGCAGTTGGCTGTCTTCATTCACTGTGGAGGAATTCAAATATATCTGATGGTTTTCCAAATGTTCTCGATCTTTAAGTTGAAGAAATTTGAATATGAGTTTTTCTTTTTTTTGTTTCCCAGATATGTTTCGCAGAGTTGTCCATAATCTTCTCAAGGATATTCTAAATATCTGGGTTCAAACAACTTGAAAATTCAGATTTTAATTCCTGACCTGGTTTTCAGCCAAAGCAAAGTAGCCTGGATCTGTTCTCTGAGCAATGCTTTCCTCATACGGTGGCATATTTGTCGAGGTGAAATTTCTTTTCAGTTTGATGCAGTTTGGAATGATATTGCTGTCTCTATAATGTTTTCAAATTCTGGCTATTTTGTGTGGCAGAAAACTTTCCACCTACAAAAAGAAGGCACACTCATGGGCTCAAAATTATTCCCACTATTGTTAACTTTTACACGGAACATCTTGAGGAATGTGCTCTAGATTCCTCTCCTTTAAAACCCAAAGTCTGGCTTAGATACGTTGACGATGTTTTCGCTATCTGGGCTCCATGGTCACCAGACATTAGACACTTTCTTCAGCCACCTCAACAAACAACAAACACATACAATTCACAATTGAGATTGAAAAGTAGAACACACTTCCTCATGAAGGTTGTTTTCTTGATCATAAATTAGTAAATGATAATATTTGGTTAACCGATCAAGTGTTGAACAATTTTATTAATTAACTGGACCAACTAGTTTTGCCACACTTATCTGTCGGCTTCTTCAGGGCACTTACATATAGGTTTAAACACTCTCACAATTATGCGTAACTGCAAAACTGACAAGAATAAAAACTGACTAGAATAATTACAAATAAAATAGTATCGAACGTGAGTGAAACACGTATTGCGTGTACAAGATCAGCTAGCTGTTGCTGAGGAACCTTCTGTAGTTTGTATTAAAGTTCATTTCTTCCGTTTTTAAGGCTCTGATTAGGGTTTTCCATATCTCTGGGAGTATTAGGCCTTGATTTCTGTTAAGGTTCACAGTAGAACGGGCGACTGTGGCTGCTTCTTTGAACATTTTTGAATGGTAATCTTCCTCTAAGTAAGGGGAACAGCTTTTGTCCCACTCGATGACATGGTTAGTTGTGGAGAAATGAGACGATAGGCCAGAAATGTCCTGTCTGTTGTTTTTGACATAGCCAATGTGCTCCTTTTGCCTGATTTCGAGGCTTCTCGAAGTCTGTCCGATGTAATTAGAGCCACATGAGCATGGAATATTATAGACTCCAGTATATTTGTAGAAAGGATGGTTGTCTTTTGGAGATCTTAGTAGTTTACGAATAGTATCTATAGGCTGAAATGCTACTCTTATTTTGTGTTGTTTGAGGAGATTGGTGAGCTTGTTGGAGATGCCACTTACATACGGAATTGCAATCGTTTTTATATATTGAATCTCTTCTTGTTCTTTTTGTGGTGGTTCAGAGAAAAGGATTTTATTGACTAGTCTTCTTGGATAGCTGTTCAAGTACAGATTGTTGGAAATAAATTTTAACTCAACAAGCTCGCCAATCTCCTTTTCATTTCAGCCTATAGATACTATACAGGACATTTCTGGCCTATCGTCTCATTTCTCCACAACTAACCATGTCATCGAGTGGGACAAAAGCTGTTCCCCTTACTTAGAGGAAGATTACCATTCAAGAATGTTCAAAGAAGCAGCCACAGTTGCCCGTTCTACTGTGAACCTTAACAGAAATCAAGGCCTAATACTCCCAGAGATATGGAAAACCCTAATCAGAGCCTTAAAAACGGAAGAAATGAACTTTAATACAAACTACAGAAGGTTCCTCAGCAACAGCTAGCTGATCTTGTACACGCGATACATGTTTCACTCACGTTCGATACTATTTTATTTGTAATTATTCTAGTCAGTTTTGCAGTTACGCATAATTGTGAGAGTGTTTAAACCTATATGTAAGTGCCCTGAAGAAGCCAACAGATAAGTGTGGCGAAACTAGTTGGTCCAGTTAATTAATAAAATTGTTCAACACTTGATCGGTTAACCAAATATTATTAAGAATACACTTCCATTTCTAGATATACTTGCCACACGTCTTCCTTCTTGTAGTCTTTCCTTCACTGTTTACCAGAAAACTGACACATACTGGCCATTATATATTCATAAACTCCTACCACCACCACCCAACACAAAAACTAGGGGTCATTAATGCACTAAAAACAGGGCTTTGTAGATATGCTCCAATGAACAAGCACTTAAAGATGAATTAAAAGTTTTCAGCAATACCTTCCTAAAAATGGTTACAGCCAAAATACTATTAACAAAATTCAGTACAAGACCTCACTTAAAAAGAAAAATAAACAAGATTACAATAAAACAACCTTAAGCCACATCTAAACTTCCTGCAAAATTAAAGAACTTACTCAACTCATCCAAGGATCCACTCCCTCTGCTGGTGCACCCTGGAGTATACCGTATTCATTGTACCTGTAATTTGCCCAATATAGGGGAAACAGGATGCACAATTCCTATCAGAAAAAAGGAACACAAATGACACATTAAATATAACAACTATGGTCAAGCTGGTCTTTCTGATCATGCCCTGAACACTTTACATAGAATTGACTGGAAGAGCACCAGTTGTTTACATCACACCAAAACACAGTATGAATGTAAATTTAAGGAGGCCTGTGAGACTCTTATCAATCACCCTAATCTTAACAATAATGGTGGTCTAAAAATTCCAAGCATATGGAAGGCACATATTCTACCCACTTAACCTTTCTCCCTAAGAGTTAATTATAAATAGGACCATAGGTAATCCAGGATCCTAAATCTAATACAACAATTGTCATGTTAAATTAGGATGCCATTTTTACCAACAAAACTGTCTATATGAAAGAATGTTTCTCTGATGTTGTCTTAAAATAGAACATAGCTTTGATGTAGTTAATTTATTTTATTTCATTTATTTATTGTAATTTTATTTTATTTTCACTAGAGGTCAGGTCAGTAGAATAACTGTTGATCAAATCATTGTCTCTTCAGCATACTGTGCGAAGTAATATTTAGCTGGTCTCTGCATATATATATGTATACTACAGATGTGACCTTAATATGAAGGTTGAAACATCAGGAAATTAAAATAATTATTTATAACATGGTTGTAGAGGCCATAATTTGTGTAAATGAATGCTGATCACAGTGTAACACTAAAGGAAGCGAGCTGTTATTCCTTGCACAGCTTGTGTAAGGAATAACTTGTCAAATTCCTATAAGAAAGGGTCAAAAACCAATGCAAAGAGCAATGGATTAAGAGGGCAACCTTAATTGACTTCTTTTTGAATTTTGACCAGGTCTGACAGGAACCCATTAACTAGGAGGAAGGTAGTTGAATGGGCATAGGCTCCTTTAATAATGGAGAGCAGCTTTTTACCCATACTAATCTGATGGAGGGATGAGGAACAGAAAAGGATGGCGAACATTATCAAATACTTGAGAAAGATCTACTGATAACAGTGCCATGACTGCTTTTTCATATTAAGTAAGCAGATTACATCACGTAGCAAAAATACAGTCATACCCCAAAGTTACACGGCAGGTGGGTGGGACCAACAAAAAGCGGGTAGGTCGAATTTGCATAACTCGGGGTATAATTTTGCACGTAATTTATATATACAAACACACAAAATATTAGTTAATTGGGACCAAAGGTTTACAAAAACACCTATATTTTTTAAAAAATTTAAACATAATTGTAGTTTTTCGTACATTAAAAAAAGAAAGTTATTTCGATGTTGATGGTTTCATAAAACCTAATAGATTCATCTGACGACATAATGTCTTTTTCTTGTCACGCAAAATGTCTTCATAGCAAGCCAATGATTTTTTTATTTCTTGCCTTGTGGCTACAATTCGTTCCTCGTTAGAATCTATGTCCTCCAAAATTTGTAAACCTTTCTTAATTAAGCTGAGACCTTCTGCTAATTTTGCAATTGTCATGTGCTTTTCTGGTAGAACTGGATCTGAGGTTTGCTCACGCATTTCGATGAGCTCGTCGATTGTAAGCTCCTTGTTATGTGAGTCTAACAGCTTGCTGACATCTTTACTGTCGACTTCTAAATCTAATTGCCTAGCAAGGTTGACAACTTCTTCTATTGCCTCAGCAACTTGATCAGTTTCTGGCAACATTTCCGTTTTGCATTTAAAAAAGGATGGACAAAGTTTTTTCCAGACACCATTCAAGATTTTTTGGGAAATTTCACCCTAAGAATCTCTGATAATCCTTACAGCATCTAAAACATTAAACTGTTTCCAAAACTCTTTAACAGACAGATGCTCATTTTGCCTCATAGCTTCATTCAGACTTGCAAACGTCATGTGTAGTACGCTTTGAATGTTTTGATAACTCCTTGGTCCATCGGTTGAAGTAAGCTGGTTGTATTTTGAGGCAAGAAAACAACTTTTACATGTGGATCAAAATCAATTAAAGTTGCAGGAGGGTGACCAGGTGCATTATCATAATGTGCATAACTTTAAACGGAATTTTTTTAAACTGGCAATAACGTTCAACTTCAGGTATGAAGTGGTGACCAAACCAGTCTTCAAAAATAGAAGCTGTCACCAAGCTTCAGAATTTGACTTCCAAATCACTGGCAAGCCAGCTTTAGATTTTTTTTTTTTCAGAGCTCTTGGATTTTCGGAGCGATAAATTAAGAGAGGTTTTAACTTGCAATCACCAGCTGCATTTCCACCAAGCATTACTGTCAACCGGTCTTTGGAAGCCTTAAAGCCAGGAAACGTTTTTTTTTTTTTTTTACGTGCGATGCAAGTTCTCTTAGGCATCTTTTTCCAGAACAAGCCAGTCTTGTCTACATTAAATATGGTTTGACTGCTATAGCTACCTTCTTCGATGATAGCCTTAAGTGTCTCAGGAAAAGCAGATGAAGCCTCTTTATCAGCGCTTGCCACCTCTCCACTCTCTACGATGTTGTGCCAGTTACAGTGATTTTTAAATTAGGTGAACCAACCATTACTGGCCATGAAATTTTCTTCTTTGGCCGCTTCTCCAGCTTCTACTTTTAACCTCTCAAAAATCAGTTTGGCTTCGCTACATATTGTCGTTTGATCAACTGGACAATTTTTTTCTCTCACTTGATTATCACGACATAATTTAAGCATCGTTTCCACCAATATCTCACAAATCTCACCAATAATCCCATGATGTTTACGAATTATGCTTGAATTCAATGATTGGGCATTTTTCACAGCAACGAGAAGTCTTTCTTTATCTTTCATGATTGTTCTTACTGTGGATTCCTGTAGATTGAACTTCTTTGCTAGCTCACAAATTTTCATTCCACCTTCAAAATCCTTAATATTGTTGAGTTTTGTTTCCAAAGTCAATGTTTGAATGATAAATGCACATAAACACAAGAAAGATATTTAATTAACCAAATATTTTGGTCTGGAAATAGCAGACCATCCTCAGTGGTATTACAAGAACAGTTTTTTTAAAAAAAATACAAGCTAGAATACTAACAATAGATCGTTTAAAATAGAACATGCCGCGTGATGTTATATCACTAAGTACGAAACGGAATATTTTGAAGTAGAGACATGATGGAAAAAAAAAAATAAAATAAAAAAAATAAATGAGTAATCTTGATTAGACTTTCCCAGATTTTTGATATAGATATACAGTCATTACGATTCAGGTTGGGATGATGAAGCAAGGCCTCTACGCTTTCCTTGAATAAACGTTCAAACCTATAACAGGATCTATGCAAGAGGCGAGTCCTGGACCAAAGGATGCTGTGGTCAGTTTCAATTCCGTGCTGAGCCAATCCAGACTTTTCAGGTTTGTTGTGAAGAATGGGGGATTGATGATCTTGGATTCTTTTTTCAAGAGAACGTTCAGTCTGTCCAAAATAGGAGAGATCACAGTTGCACAGAATTTGATAAACTCCAGGAAGAGATAAAGTTGAGTGTTTGTCTTTAGGAGAAGGAAAATGAGAAGACAATTTGTTAATGTGAATATGTACTGTTAAATCATATTTCTTTAAAATTCTTGCGATAGGTTCTGAAATACCGGAGATATAAGGAATCGGCACTCGACGTATTGAAACTTTGTTGTTTTGTGGAGGATTATAAGAATTGAGAAGATGTTGAGTACTTTTTTCAGAAAAGCCATTGAGTTTCATGTGTTGTTGGATGGTAGAAAGTTCTTTCTGTAGATAATCAAAAGTAGAACAATTAGTTTTGGCTCTTCTGAGAGGCATTTTATAATTCCAGTTTTTTGACATGGATGATGGTGTTGTGTCCTGAATAATCAAAATATAAGTGGGACAAAACATTAATTTATTCAGGAACAACTAACCTTGATTGTAGGTAGAGAATGTTGTGTTTTGACAATGAACGGCGTGTATATATATATAAATAATACTAAGATAGAAGTAAAGAAATAATTAATATGAAAAATATGTGAGACTTAACCTGTTTTGTAGGAAGTCTAATAGAGAAATTTATTTAAGGTATTAATTTATTTAAAGTATACTTGCAAGTATATGCAAGTATACTTGAGAAACGGTTGAGAAGAATTGTGGAAGAAAAGCTTGGTGAAGAACAAGCTAGATTCAGGCCAAATATAGGCTGTCAGGATCAGATCTTCACTTTACGACAAATAGTCGAGAAAGCATGGGAATATAACAAAGATCTGTATTTAAGTTTTGTCGATTTGGAAAAGGCATATGACAAGGTGCCAAGAGAGAAGCTATTCAATACGCTGCAGTTATATGGTGTCAATGGGGCATTATATCAAGCAATACTTAGTCTTTATTTGAGTTGTAAGTCAGCAGTTAGAATTGAAGGAAGTACAGGAAGATGGTTTAATGTTAAATCTGGTGTGAGACAAGGATGTACATTATCCCCTCTGTTATTCATTATCTATATGGATCACATTATGAAGGAAAGTGGTATTAAACCTGATATCAAAATTGGAGATGTTAATGTCAGCTCTTTGCTTTATGCGGATGATGTTATACTTTTAAATAAATCCGCTACAAGTCTGCAAGATTCTCTGACTAAATTGAATAGCTGTTGTAATAGATATGGTATGAAGGTCAGCAATAAAAAGACAAAGACAATGAAAATAGGCAGAATCAGTGAAAATGTCAACTGTGTTGTGAATGGAGAACCTGTGGAACAAGTAAAACATTTCAGCTACTTAGGCACAATTTTTACTGAAGATGGTAAATTAAATATAGAAATAGACAACAGAATCAGCAAAGCTGGTATGGTGGGAAGTCAACTGAATAAATTCATATGGAATAAGAGAGAAATTAGTCGGAACACTAAATTAGCTGTATACAAGACAGTGTTCAAACCAGTTTTAACTTATGGATCTGAGAGCTGGGTCAGAAGTAAAACACTTGACCAAAGACTAGAGACCGCAGATATGAGAGTCCTGAGAAAGATTAGAGGCGTGAACAGATGGCATCAATGGCAATATCATATTAAAAATGAGGATATTAGGAAAGAACTTGACATTGTCAGCATCCAGGAATGCATTAGCAGAGCTAATCTCAGGTGGTATGGTCACTTAAATAGAATGGGAGAGGAAAGATAAGCAAAACAAGTGTTCTCTGCCAGGTTGGCAGGAAAACGACCCAGAGGAAGACCAAGATATAGGTGGATTGATACGGTACAAAGTGCCTTAGACGATAGAAATATAAGATATGATAATGTTGGAGTCTTGACAAGTAACAGACTGATTTGGAGGAAAAGTGAAGTTATACAAAAAGGAAGCTAGAATGCTTTCTAGGAAAACACAGTACGCGCACGTGGAGGAGTGCGATAAACAATGTGGCAAAGTGCACGAATCTCCGAGATTGAAGCGGGCAATATAAATGCCAATCCCCCCCACAAGAGGCTTTTTGTTCCTCTTTCCTGATCTCGTGGACATTGGCTCTCGGTCTCCGCCAGCGGAGAAGATTCTAGGCTGGCCACGGAAGTTATGAGTCGCCTGCCATAGCATGCGAGTTAGAGCTAGCTATTTCCTCAGACCAGGATAGCTATGCTATATCGTGCAACGGTAATCCAGATATGTGCCTGCGATACTAGTGAAAGTCCTGAGCGGCACATAGCCTTTCCAATTTGGAGAATCTGGCCGTGCAGCTATCGTGTGTGACCCGGAGAATTGTAGACCTTAAAGGAGCCTTGATGTCCAGACAAGGCTGAAGAAAGAACTGAAAGTCACTCTAGGAACCGTAATGTAGATTGTCATATTCTGATTTCCAGTTGAAGATTTACGTGCGAAATCTTTAGGATATTTTGTGTAATGGACTTATTATAAAGAACTTTAGGAACTATCCCAATTTTAGCATTGACCTATCTCTGTTTCAGAAATGTCTATCTAGAAGGGATTTATATAAGAGACAATTGTGATATGTTGTGAATTATAACAAGTGACCACGTGAAGGATAAAGGACAGGCTACATAGGCTAGAAGTTTGTTAAATTATACATAGAAGTGGTCCAAGTAATTTGTTCATGTATTGTAATGTTAATATTGAAATTGAGGTCTTGCCAGCAACACAATATAGTTAACCATGCATTTATATTCTCTCATGTATAATTTCTTGATTTAATAAATATGTTTCATAGCATTTGCCTGAGTCGAGCTTGTTATATGAATTCAAAATAGCCACTCATAAAATTACCATCGAACCTAGCGGGAGGGACCCACGAGTATAAGTCAATATTTCGAGCCACGACTGCATACAAAGATAAAGAGAATAGGAATTAGTTTATTCGTTGTTGGAAGCTTAGTACTGTGTATCACCCTGAGAGAGTCACCTTGGATAAGAGTCTCGTCTATCCTCATTATTGGCTTGGGCAGTTAAAATATAAATTTGTCAATATTACCAGGTGAAATGTCTCAGAGGATATGATTACTGGCAGCGTCCCATACTTGGATAAAGCCCTAATCATTAAATAAATTACACGCGACTAAACTTAAGAATGGCCTAAATTTAGCTTGTTTAAAGAAAGGGAAATTTGTATGAGTGAGTAGGGTATACATAACTAACAAGAGTAGATAGAGATATAACGGTAAAATAGTTAAAGAATATGCAAACCAATATAAAGGATAGGTACATAACAATGGGCTGATTCTTTAAGAATATAACGACCTGTGAACGTTGGTTTCCTGTATACTGTAGATGTAAGAGTATTTGAAGGTGACTGGATTAGGAGAATGTCTAAAAAAGATAACTGGTTGCTTTCTTCTATTTCCATAGTAAACGTTATACGATGATGCAAGGAATTGATGCCCATCATTCATGTCAAAAAACAGGAATTATAAAATGCCTCATCACCATAACTAATTGTTCTACTTTTGATTATCTACAGAAAAAACTTTCTACTATCCAACAACACACGAAACTCAATGGCTTTTCTGAAAAAAGTACTCGACATTCTCAATTCTTATAATCCTCCACAAAACAACAAAGTTTCAATACATCAAGTGCCAATTCCTTATATCTCCGGTATTTCAGATGTTAAAATGATTTAACAGCTACATATTCACCTATTAACAAATTGTCTTCTCATTTTCCTCCTCCTAAAGACAAACGCTCAACTTTATCTCTTCCTGGAGTTTATCAAATTCCGTGCAACTGTGATCTCTCCTATTTTGGACAGACTGGACGTTCTCTTGAAAAAATAATCCAAGATCATCAATCCCCCATTCTTCACAACAAACCTGAAAAGTCTGGATTGGCTCAGCACGGGATTGAAACTGACCACAGCATCCTTTGGTCCAGGACTTGCCTCTTGCATAGATCCCGTTATAGATTTGAACGTTTATTTAAGGAAAGCGTAGAGGCCTTGCTTCATCATCCCAACCTGAATCGTAATGACTGTATATCTATATCAAAAATCTGGGAAAGTCTAATCAAGATTACTCATTAATTATTATTTTTTTTTCCAATCATATCTCTACTTCAAAATATTCCGTTTCATACTTAATGATATAACATCACGCGGCGTGTTCTATTTTAAACGATCTATTGTTAGCATTCCAGCTTGTATTTTTTTTTAAAAAAACTGTTCTTGTAATACCACTGAGGATGGTCTGCTATTTCCAGACCAAAATATTTGGTTAATTAAATATCTTTCTTGTGTTTACGTGCATTTATCATTCAGTCTTATGTCACAGGTATCCTTAAAACAGCAAAGTCAATGTTTTTCTTTTCTTGCTAGCTGTAGAAGAATCGAACTTGCTTCTTTTGGACGACATTATTATTTTTTATGTGATAAAATTTTTATCAAGAACATAACATTAAACAGTTGCAAGGTTTATAGACTAAAAGTCGTGTATGAATGGAGACTGTGAGAAACAAGGCAGTGCTTGTTCACAGCATGTGTGACAATGACGAATGTGGCCGGCGCCGGAAAGATACAACTAGTGGTGAGGCATGAAGAGGGATGGGAATACGTACATATAAGAAACCGCGTAACTCCGGATTGGCATAAGTTGGGGTATGACTGTACTTTAAAGAATGAATCTATTGAAGAATGCAGCTGAAAGGCTATCTGTTAAGTGCTGCTATATTCCAATCTCAAAATGTCTTTGCTCTACTTGTTTCTGCCTTTCCACTTCTATCTCTATGTTAATGTTTCTAATGATATTGCTACATTCTATACCATTGCGTTGGTTTGCTATCAACCAGTTTCTCTCTTTATACAGGTCTTTCAATCCTTTCTTTTCGTGTTGCACAGTGATCAGCATTTATTTTAGAAATTATGGACTTTACAGCCATGTTATAAATAACTATTTTAATTTCCTGATGTTTTGACCTTCATATTAAGGTCATCATCTGGAGTATATACAAATATACAAGAACAAGCTGAGTTACATTTCACACAGTAAGCTAAAGAAATAATGACTTGATCACCGGTTATTCTACTGATAGGTCATGCCAGTAGAATAATCGGTGATCAAAATTGTTTCTTTAGCTTACTGTGTGAAATGTACCTCAGCTTGTTCTTGTTTTTTTTTTGTTTTGAGGAAAGCCTGTTCCTTTTCCCATTCCATCATATTCTGTTTTACTGCTTGTTTGAATTTTAACCACATATCCCAATTTCAGGTAACGTTATTCCAAACTAAATAGAGGGTATGGAATTTGGTTGAAAAGATCAATGGAAAATTGGTGGAAGTCTCCATGGTCCAAAACTGATCTCTACTTGTTTGATGCAGTGGAACTTAAGTAGAAACGGATTATTACCTGACATATTGATGCCAAGATGTTTAATCTGAATTATCCTATGTATAAGGAAAGAAGAGATATAAATTTGATCAAGACGAATACCAATACCTTGATTCATGTATGTGTAAGCCTGGAGATTAGGATTGCGAATCATCCATATGGCTACTAGCTGAACATTGTCAAGACATATTTTTAACTGGGCATGTCTCCCTTTACACTCCTATTTTGCCTAACTGTTCCATTGGAACAGTTAGACAAAAATTCTTCAAAGAATTGGAGCTATTTTATACGGTGCCCACTACATCATAGCAGCTGGAGACCGGAATCGTATTGAAAACCACATTAGTGAAAATAGGAGGACACCCCAGGAGTGGAAAAGTGGGATAAGCACAATTAAAAACATGTCTCGACAATGTTCAACTAGTAGACATATGGAGGATTCACAATCCTAATCTCCAGGCTTACATGTACATGAATCAAGGTATTGGTACCCCACTTGATTGAATTTATATCTTTCTTCCTTTATAAATAGGATAAATCAGATAAAACATCTTGACATCAACATGTCAGACCATAATCTAGTTCTACTTAAATTCTGCTGCATGGAACAAGTAGAGATCAGTTCTTAACCATGGAGGCTTACACAAAATTTTCTGTTTATCTTACAACCAGATTCCAGACAAACTGGAATAATTGGAACAGTTCAAATCGGAATAATGTTACCTAGAAATGGGATATGTGGTTAAAATTCAAACAAACTAAACAGAGTATGATGGAATGGCGAAAGGAACAGGCTTTCCTCAAAAGAAAAAAAGTCAAAATACCTGTATAAGGAGAGACACTAGTTCGTAGCAAATCAACGTAGTAATATAGAATGTCGCAACATCATTTTTAAAATAAGAATACAGCAGCACTTAGCTGCATTCTTCAATAGACAATTCACTAAATTCCACAAAGAAAGGCCTACCACTCTACTCTGGTTTGATGGTGAAGATATTTCCAATAATCGAGACATCACTGACTCATTTCAAAAACACTACAAAAATCTGTTTGAAGACAATAGTGCTGTTTAAAATTATAACTCTTGGAACATTAATGGTTTCTTGTTCATACCCAAGATGGGCTTGACCAATTCATTACAGAATCTGAAGTTACTGAAGCCTATAAAGTATGCCAGACAAGAAAATTCCCAGGACTTGATCTAGGAATAGAACTTTACCGCAAGACCTGAGATTTTATTCTTCCCATTCTAGTTATACTATTTAATTCTTTTCTCTTGTCAGAACACATACCAGCTGAATTTGCAAGAAGCCAACCATCCTCATTCCAAAACCTAATAGAGATCATACCTTAATCAGCAGCTGGAGACCCATTTCTCTAATACTGATTACAAGATATTTTTCTGCAATATCAATGACAGACTCAAAATGGAAATGAGATATACATAATTAAAAGCCCACAGGTGAATGGACTTCCAGGCTGAGCAGCAGAATTTAATCTGCTTCTGCTACATGACCTACTCTGCTTAGTTAATATGAAAAAACAGTGCTGGCACTGTTTTTTTCATATTAACTAGGGCAGTGCTACCCAAGCATTTGATAATGCCCGACATCACTTTCTGTTCTACATTTTCCAACAAATTGGTGTCAGTAAAAGCTGTTATGCATTATCAAAGGAGTCTATGCCAATTCAACTACCTGTTTCCTAGTTAATGGGTTCCTGTCGGAACTGGTCAAAATTCAAAAAGGAGTCAAGTATGCTTGTCCTCTTAGTCCATTGCTCTTTGCACTGGTTCTTGAACATTTCTTACAAGAAGTCGACAATACACATGCTGTGCAAGGAATAAAAGTTCCTTCAACTATGAAGGAAAATAAGGTATTAGCATATGCCGATGTTGAAGTGGGCACTTTGAAGGATAATGGTTCCATATATATAGAGTGACCATGAGGTGATTACCTGGGTGGTTGCCAGCAGTGTGATGACCTCTGTGAGAAAAGGGTATATGCGGAACTGTAAGGGGGAGTGATTATGAAGAGCTCAGGAGACAGCTTGTGGGTGCAGCATGGAATAAGGAGTTAGCTAGAAAAGAGATCAATGCAGCTGGGGGTTTTTCAAGAATTATCTAGTAGATGCAATGTCTAAATGTATTCCAAGGGTGAGAAGGTTAAATAAGGTAGGTGTGAAATGGATGAATAAAGATATTAGGTATGCAATTCAGAGAAAAAGACATTATGGAGGCAGCATAAGAGAAGTGGAAATAACCATATTCCATGAGGAATATACACACACCAGGCAAGGCAGGTGACTTGGTTGGTAAGGGTAGCAAAAGTGAGGTATGAACAGCAGTTAGCTAATGAAGCTAAAAAGAATCCTAAGGAGTTCTTTCAATATACAGCGTAGAAGAAAGAATGACTATGTAAGGATGACATTGATTGGAGAAAATGGTATAAAGACAGCTGTTGAGGAAAGTGTGGTGGAGATACTTAATGAGCAGTTCATTAAAGTTCTTTCAATCTTGTGAATGTGACTTCATGGAGAGATTGAGAACAGTTGATGATGAGGAGGAGAGATGGACTGTAAGTGAGCAAGTGTGTATAAGGAAGTTGAGCAAACCAGATGTTAATAAGGCTGTGGGACTTGATAATATATCACCACATATTCTGAAGGAATGTGCCAGGGAGTTGACACCTGCTTTACATATTTTTTTAATACGAGTCTTGCACTTGGTCAAGTTTCTAAGGAGTGGAAGGAGGGCAAGATTGTGCCACTTCATAAAGAAGATGATAGAACTCAAGCATCAAACTATAGGCCTATTTGTGTGTCAGGTGTTGTGTTTAAGTTGTTGGAGAAGCTTCTGAGAACTAACATCCAGAAGTGGGTTGACAACAATGGTATTATCTTTAATGGACAGTATGGATTTGCTAAAGGGAGGTCATGCTTTAGTAATCTACTTATTAAAATAAGGTGACTGCTTCCTTGGACAGATGAGAAGGGTACACAGTAATATACTCAGATTTTGCAAAGGCTTTTGATAGATTACCGCATAACAAGACAATTTGATAGTCAAATTAGAACGGATGGAGTTGGATATTAGATTAGCGCATTGGATTGGAGACTGGCTATCTGATAGGTATCAACAAGTTGTGTGTATGGGGGTGCGATATCCAGGAAAAGGAAAGTCACTAGTGGAGTGCCTCAGGAGTCTGTTTTAGGGCCATTACTATGTAACTTGTATATTAATGATATTGGCGAAGATTTGGATGGAGATATTCAGTTGTTTGCAGATGATGCAAAGTTGGGACGAACCATAAAGAGTAGTGAAGATGTAGTGGCCTTACAAGACTTGAATAAATTGAGTGATTAGGCATGGAAATGGGGATGTGAGTTCAATGTTGCAAAATATAAGGTTTTAAAATTTGGAAAACAAAGATGGGATGCAGAATTTATGCTGGGTGAGGATATATTGTCAGAGGTGGAGGAAATAAGAGTTCTGGGGATGATAGTGGATAAGGATCTAAAATTTAGGGGACACATAGCCAAAATTGTGAAGACAACACAACGGCTTCTGGAAATGATGCGGAGGGCATACTGACTTATAGTATGGAGATTCTTGTTCCATTGTATAAGGCTATGATTAGGCCACACATGGACTATTGTGCCCAGATTTGGTCACCTGGTTTTTAAACGAAGAGTTGCAGACAGACAGAATCAGAAAGTGGTACATGATCTCTACTGAAGATGATACATGAGGATGGGAATCTACCAGATTTAAGGTGAACAGTAGTGGACTTCCAGGATTAATCCTTGGACCATTGTTGTTTAATGTATACATTAATGATATTGGAAAGGAGCTGAAAGAAGATCTTCAGTTGTTTGCTGATGATGCAAAGGCAGGGCAATCAGAGATGCTGCTGATTGCCCTGTCAATCAACATTAGTCAGCGAAACTTATGCACTTTGGTGTGATGCAATATCCAACAATGTATTATAATGATGGGGTTATGCTTGGAGTAGTTGAAAAGGCTTGAGATCTTAGAGTTATGGTGGGTAGAAAGTTGAAGTTCAAAAATATTTCAAATACAACTCAAAGAATAATCACAATGTTGAAACGAGCAGCATTGGCATGTAAGGACATGGAAGTCATTTTGCCCCTCTTTAAGGCCTTGATGCGACAGCACCTGGACTACTGTGTGCAGATTTGGTCTCCTGGGTTCCAAAGGGATAAAGAAGCTGTGGAAAGGGTACAAAGATGTTCTCGTGATTATGGAATGCAGATATTATGAGGATGGATTATGCGAACTGTAAACATTGGTAGACAGAAAAAAGAGGGATAATATGACAGAGGTCTATAAAGTTTTGAGAGAATGTTATCGAATATTAGTTGGAAAAAAAAAAAAAAATTCATTAGAAGGAAGGTGGGGAAGAGGACAATAAAACATCTGTAGAAGTTAAAATTGTGTGCAGTTAAGAAAGGTGTAAGAGCTAAATTTTTCTCTCATTCATCTGTAAGCGAATAGAACAGTTTGCCTGCTGGTTTGGGTGATGTATGCTTCTTTGATGAGTCCTTGACTCCCTGGAGGTCTAATAATAAAAATGTCACCACTGAAACATCATTGCACACAATACAATCTAAACACATCCCTGAAATGGATATAAAGTAGTGTTGCCAAATGAAAATGACTCAAAACAGCTAAATCTTAAAAAAAAGAAGAGCTAAAAAGGAGTTAAAAATAAAAAATTGAAACTAAAATTTTAAAAGTAGTAGCTGATACTTTTAAGTTTTTTATTCAAGCTGAAGTAATACTTGCATATAAGTGACAAATATATCTTCCATGTGGTCTTCTGCACTTAATTCACCCACATTTTCACTTAGTTTTCAACTTTGTTATATGTGGCCATCGTTCCAGTATTACTCAGTGTAGATGCTGGTAAACGATAGTCTGTACAGCACTTGTTGTAACGCCTGAGGCCATACTTGACTGACAAAATAGCTGTCAGCATTGGCAATTCCATCTTGTTTCTTAATTTAGTTTTAACTACATTCATGGAACTACAAATTCGTTCAATTCCCAAATTAGAATTTGGCAGTATTAATAAATTTATTGCACACTGAGCAATTTCTTTAAATGGATTCATTCCAGATGCATCTTTATATTCTCGTACTTCAGTCCAGAATAGCTCGGTGTTTTCTATATTTGTCCATTTATTTAAGTGGATAGTATTGTTCTGGTATTCAGCAGCAGCAACATCTTTTTCTGTTTTCAGCATTATTTCTAAGATGGGAGTAGCAGGCTCTTTTATACGACTGAAAGTTTTAGGGTATTGTCAACAGAAAAAGAAGACATCATTCTTAAAATATTCAAGTTTTCAGGCAACGTTTGCTTAAGCTGTTTAAAGAGACCAAGAAGAAACTGTTTTGCTCTACTTCTAAGATTTTGCTCATCATTTTGCATTATTTTCTTTTGTATCAACTCTGAAATTTTTCTTTCAAACCTGTAACCAAGATTTGGATTGGGATCCAAATAGTCATCAATCTGACTGTAGAGGGTTGACTATGGATGATGGTAGCACTAACATATTAGCAATAGAGCGAATCAAACGAGAAAGGTCTTCAAATAATCTCATCTTATCCGCACTGTTAGATTCGAAAATTTTATTAACTTGCTGAACTTGAACTA
Organism: Typopeltis vanoorti; assembly: GCF_054136105.1. Lineage (NCBI taxonomy): Eukaryota > Metazoa > Arthropoda > Arachnida > Uropygi > Thelyphonidae > Typopeltis > Typopeltis vanoorti. The sequence continues at coordinate 5,247,498 of NC_143549.1, read as the reverse complement.
GATCAGGATGCAAAAATAAGAGGTACAACAGTTTCCTTTCATCTTTGTACATCTCCCACAAAATTTGAGCTTTGTATCATTTCTTAGTCACACTCACGACTTCGAAGTGAGTTTTAATTCCAACCACTGGCTGAGAATTCTGTCTACTGCAGGTTCAATGGAGCCACCTTGTTTCACAATTGCTAAAAATTTTCAGAGGTGAATCATTTTCATCGATAGTGTGATAGAGTTCTTTGTATGCTGCTTGTCTTGAAGAAGAATGTGAAAACCACTTATACGTTTCAGCAACTTGTGCAGAATCTCTCCCAAGAAAATTCTAATTTTCTTGGGAGAGATATTGCACAAGTGTGAGACATTGCCAGTTGTAATGAATGGCATACACATCTGATTAAAATTAAGGAAGTTGTTCATAAATGCCATTTATGAACAACTTTATGAAGGAAGAGTATTATGGAGGGATGTGGACATAAGAAACAGATGGAAAATATACTTTGAGGGACTTTTGAATGAGGAAAATGCAAGGACTCTCAGAGGAGATGGGCAGCCTTCTGAGGGGATGGTGCAGAACATCAGTAGAGTGGAAGTGATGGAGGCCATGAAGAGGATGAGGAATGGAAAATCGGTGGGCCCCGACAGAATTCCAGTGGAGGCATGGAAGGCACTGGGGGAAGAGGGAGTTGATCTGCTGTGGGACCTGTTCATGAAAGTTTGCCAACAGGAAAATATACCCGAGGAATGGAGGGAGAGTACTCTTGTCCCCATCTACAAGGGTAAAGGGGATGCACAAGACTGTAAAAATTACAGAGGAATAAAGTTGATGTCCCACACAATGAAGATCCTAGAAATGGTTCTTGATGGTAGATTGAGAAAGGAGGTGGAGATTGCAAAGAAACAATTTGGCTTCATACCTGGTAGATCAACAACAGATACTATCTTTGGGATACGACAGATGATGGAAAAATATCGAGGGAAACAAAGGGAGCTACATCTGGTATTTATTGATCTGGAGAAAGCATACGATAGAGTGCCAAGGCAAGAAGTCTGGAGATGTCTGAGGGAGAAGAAGGTGCTGGAGAAATATGTCAGGTTGGTGCGGGAAATGTACAGAAATGTGAAGACAAGTGTTCGGACCTGTTTGGGACAGACAGAAAGTTTTCAAGTAACAGTTGGCTTGCATCAAGGGTCAGCATTAAGTCCGTTTCTGTTTAATATTGTGATGGAGGTGGTAACAGAGGAGGTGAGAGAAGATGCACCTTGGACAATGTTGTATGCAGATGACATCTTGCTGTGTGTAGATACAAGAGAAGAAGCAGAAACTAAACTGGAAAGATGGAGAAAAGTACTGGAAGAGAGAGGTATGAGACTGAGCAGAAGTAAGACAGAGTATATGTGTTGCGCAGTGGGCGGCGGCCAGGAGACAGATCTGGAGCCGGAAGGAAATGTCATCAGGAAGGTGAGAGAGACTTTAGATACTTAGGTTCAACAGTGGAAGAAGATGGAGGAGCTGAGAAGGAAGTGGGATGCAGGATACAAGTGGGTTGGAGGAACTGGAGGGAGATGGCTGGAGTGTTATGCGATAAGAGGGTGCCGATCAATCTGAAAGGCAAAATTTATAGGACAGTAGTGAGGCCAGCTATGACATATGCTATAGAAACTGTGGCCCTGAGGAAAAATAATATCAGCAGGATGAAAGTAGCAGAGATGAGAATGCTTAGGTGGATGTGCGATGTGACCAGAAAGGATCGTCTGAGAAATGACTATGTCAGGAGAACAGTGAAAGTTACGAACTTAGGAGCGAAAATACAGGAGGCAAGGTTGAGATGGTTTGGTCATGTGATGAGGAGGGAGGATGAATGTGTGGGAAGAAGGGTCATGCAGATGGATGTGCAAGGAAGGCGGAAGCGTGGGCGGCCAAAGAAGAGATGGAGGGAGCTGGTAGAAGAGGACTTGAAGATGAAGAACTTGGATGTGGTGACAGCCCAAGACAGGCAGGTGTGGAGGAGACTCATTACAAACAGTTACCCCACTTAAGTGGGAGAAGCTGCAGAAGAAGAAGAAGAAGTTCATAAATGCCATTATTGACACCAACCATAACACTGGCGTTGTCTGTACCAATTGCAATGAGATTTTTAATGTCCAGTTTCTTGGTCAAGAACTCTTTTTTCAGTGCAACCACTAGCGTCACACTTTTCTAGAACCACCATGCTCAGAAATGTATGCATAATTTGTGTTGAATTTCTTGCTATAATAAATGATGGCCATTCCTAAAATCTTATTCACCGTGATATCATTCAATTCGTCTATTAGCAAGCTGAAATTTTCATCTCCAATGTCCACAATTAGATCTTCTTCAAAAAAATTCATTTAGAATATTCTTTACAAGTGCAGAGCTCTTAGTTCGGTGCATTTGTATCTTTGGCATAATTTGACTGTCTGGGCTGATATTTTTGCAAAGATCTACTAGATGATTGCAACTGTTGAATGATGAGTGACAACAAAGAAATAATGCTAACCTACCTTCGAAGTTCACGGTCTCAGACTTTTTCACAAGCATATTTGTAATAGGAACAGCCTTATATGGAACTGCAGCAAGATGTTTCTTAGTTTCACTATGCTTTACAAGCTGACAATATTTACAGCTATATCACATCTGCAAAACTAATAGTAGCCTTTTGTAGCATCACCAGGATCTTCACACAATCATTTACTAAACATTCCATTTGCAACCACTCCCTCCTAAATTTTTGCTTGTAAGCTTTATTTTTCTCTTTGCTCATTTTTGAAGAAGGGTATACAACTCTTTACTGCAATGAATTATGATCAGTCTTTAAAAACTTCCCACTTGCAATCATAACTACCAACCAGAGCACTGTGCAAAGACTAACTTGTAGAGGTGCTATCAACTTTAAGGCGACAAAATGGCAGACTGTTGGGCCGTGTGACTGATTGACGTCATCATGCATTTGAAATGTGTATGATGCTCGTACCAAACGTACGATACAATTCCTTATCAAATGCGAACATCTGGAAAACATTTAAAACAATTCCTTTAACAATAAGTTACAAAAACAACTAAAAAGAGCTGAAACTAGTTCTGAAGGAGCTAGGTGCTAGATTAAAATTTTTGGAGCTAGGGAAGAAAAAAAAGAGCTAGATCTAGCTCCAAAATAGCTAAATTGGCAACACTGATATAAAGTTGCCATCATTGGTTTTCAACATAAAAGAAACCAAAGTACATTGTTTCAAATCTCTAGAGATAACATCAATCAGGAGGCTATAAACACAAAAAGACCTTATCTAATTTTGCTCTCTTAGCAATTAAAATAAATTACTCTCCATTAATCTCAAACCAGCCAAACTTCCCATTACTATTGACCCAACCAACTGGACTCCTCTTAATACATAATCTTAAAACCACACTAAATCAAGTGGGTTTTGCACTGCTTATCAACTGATGAAGATTCTCTTGAAATGTCCAGCACTACTATCATGCTGTGGGTCATGTATATCTTTTACTAGTTTTTGCTCCTGTTTAGTCTTTACTTTTTAGTTTTCAACATTTATAATTCATTTGATTCAACATTTTCTTTGTTTACTAGTCTTATTTATGCATTATTAACAACACCATTCTCTTGTTGCATGTTCTCAGCTCAATCAAGTTTGGCTAGAAATATTTTGTCATCCTTGCCTTCCAAGAATATGCAATCAGGTATGTCTTTTAAATTATTTTTTAGTATTCATTAAAACTTTACATGAGTCTTTTAACTTTATCTTCATAAGTTAAAAGACTAATGTAAAATTTTCATTTATTATTATTATTATTGTTCCGGGCAACTCCAAGGAGTCGACAGACTCATTGAGGGAGGCTCTAACATCATGTCAAGAACAACTATTCGACATTGACACAGTATCTATCATACCTTGCCTTGAACTCATTCACGGTCGTAGCACCCACAACAGACTCTGGAAGCTTATTCCACTCATTCACCACTCTCCAAGTAAAAAACCTAGCTCTAACACCCTTGTCAACCACGCTCTTGCCCAGCTTCCATGCATGGCCCCTAGTCCTCCCACCACCAGTCATATTTTCAAAAATATCTTCTGGATCAATCTTATAGAAACCCTTCAGTAATTTGAATGTCTCAATCATATCACCCCTCCTTCGCCTATCGTCCAATCTCTGCAACCCACAAATCTTCAACTTATTCTCATAAGGTTCATTCCACAGACCTGGTATCATCTTGGTCACTCGTCTCTGGATCCTCTCCACTTCCTCCCCGTCACGAAGAAACCCTGGTGCCCATAACTGGGCACAGTAGTCCAGATGGAATCTTATCAAGGCTTGATACAGAGGAGCAACAACTTGTTTGTCACTGCATGTTAAAGTATTTTTCAGAAGCCAAGTGATTTGATGAGCTGATTTAGTCACTTTTGCAATGTGCCCCCTAAACTTCAATTCCCTATCCACCAACACTCCCAAATCCCTGGCCTCATCAATCTCCTGGAGTACGGTTCCACCAATGCGATATACTGCTGCTATTCTTTTCACCCCAAAGTGCATAACCTTACACTTTGCCACATTAAATTGACATCCATTTTTCCTAGCCCAGTCCTCCAAACTATCCAAATCATCCTGTAAAATTTTGACATCCTGTGCACTTCACAATTGCTCTACCCAATTTTGCATCATCAGCAAACAAGTGAACACTTCCTCTCAAATCCTTTCCTATATCATTGATGAACAAATTGAAAAGCAGTGGTCCAAGAACAGAGCCCTGCGGCACACCACTAGTCACAAGCAGTCTTTTAGACTCCACTCCTGAATAAACCACTCTCTGGTATCTCTCCTTCAACCACCCTCCTATCCATCTCACCAACCCTATATCTATCCCCATCTGCTCCAGTTTACTGATTAGGGTTCCATGTGGTATCCTGTCAAAGGCCCTGGCAAGGTCCAGTAGTATCACTGTAAACCCATTACCCCTATCCAGTTCAGCCGTCACTGTGTTATAAAACGTGAGCAAGTTACTGAGGCATGATCTACCCTTCACAAAATCATGTTGTTCCCCATACAATATCCCATTTTCATCTATCCAATCCTGTATTCTTTTCTTGACTAATTTCTCTAATGACAATGATTCCTGATATGCTAATCGGTCGGTAATTTACAACAGCAGTCTTGGAACCACCTTTATGCAGTGGAACTATTTTCCCCTCTTTCCACCCCCTCGGGACTAACCCAAACCCGAGACTCAAATTAAACAAAATGGTCAAGGGTACTGACAATTCTTTAGCTGCTTCTCATACGACATGAGCTGGTATACCATCCAATCCCACGGATGTATTGACATTGAGGTTATGCAATAGACTACTCACCTCCACTTCATTCACATTCTACTTACTTTTTAATAGGGAAACTCCATTACCTACTAAGTTTTGCTGTTTTTTTCTATTATCTTAATCTTCAAAAATTGAAGATTAAGATAATAGAAATCTTCAAAATATTTTAATCTCAGGTTCTTTTTATAATATTCTTTCCTCCATTTTTAAGCTTTTTCATTGGCCTCCAGAATATTCTGCCACCTTTGTGGAATTTGACTTCTATAAATATTATCTTCTACAAAAGGAAGTATTAAAAAAATTCAAATATAATTATAGAATGGCAGAAAGACAAATGGACAAGTTTTATATAAATTATGAAAAAAAAAAGAAAGGGAAGCATATCAAAGAAAAGAAGGCATGAAATTACAACCTGACCATTTAAGACTAAATCCACAGAACAAAGAATCACAAATAATAAAAACTTACAGTGTTTGTATCCTGCTTAATAAATAATTTATGGAGAATATGCCTGTTAAATGCATGAAATAATCCACTACTATGGCATCCTGGAACCTGAAAATTAAAAATAATCTCTGTAGGTGGAAGAAAAAAAAAATACAGTTTAGCTTGTAATTTAAAAGAAAAAAAAGTCCATAATTAATTATTTATAAGAAACTTTATACTTCAACTTACAAATCAGATATATATTTTTGGATTAACAATAAAACAAGGTTGACATGCAATGTAAGTCAATCTCCATCTAAGCAATTCTATAATATAGAACATGGAATATCACTGATAAATACTCATCCAAAAAGTTCTAATAAAAAATTATATTTCTCAACAACAAATGAAACTTTTTCAAAATTTTGAGTTTATTTTTTAAATTAAATTAAAGTAATTAATTAATTATTATTTATTTATTCACATTCTGCGAATATTTTTGCCCTGTGTTTGGCAAGTCTGCATGCACTTGCTCCAGTAGGAGTTTTTTTTTATCTGTATCTTTTATGAAGGATGTATGGAAAATAATAAGTTTCTTCACTTGGCTGCAAAGTAAATTATACTTAACAAGAAACTCTTGTAGATGTAGGTCTAGGGAAAGTGGCTGGTCTTTGGTGGAGCAGATAAGAGATGCCAATTTCTTATATGGTTTGTAACTGGTTGTAAAGTCATATTTTCTTAGGATTTTTGTTAAGTTTTTTTATTTTATTTTTATTTTATAGTTATTTTTGTTAGTTAGCTAGGGGACACCTTTTAGGACTCTAGACCGACTTCAGTTGCCTTTCTTCAGCATCATTTGTTAGTGCAAGTGCCTACGTACACATATATTATACAAAATGGCAATGTAGCATTGCCAAAATATAGGTAGTTATTAAAGTTTTTATAAATAATAATTTAGTTTATGGTGCCATTTCCTAAAAAATTAAAAGTTAACAAGAAATTATGCATATATCTTTTATCTAAGTGTAAGCAGACGAAGTAACATCCCAATAGTTATCTTCCTATGTATAGAAGTATACACAGGAAAAAGATTTCACATTACTAACCAAATTTCTCTAGTATCCCTAATGCATAACATATATTCCTTCAGATGTATGTTTATTGATTTTATCTCTCATTATTCCTATAAGTACAACTCCCATTGATAAGATGTCAATGAAAGTTGAAAGTGGTCGGGGACCTTTCCCATAATTCATTGCAATATACACACACTAGACAGAAAGTGTCCTGCTGAGCATTATGGGATACTAGGAACACAGATGTCATGTGATCTGCCTCCATATACAACAAGCCTATAGTGATGCTGCTTCATATGCCACACCTAGGTAAAGATTAAAAAAAAAAAAAAAACAAGAATATATGGCAAACTCCAACTTATGAACATAATGTGTTAATGGAAATATGTTTCAAAAATAATTTCTTTCATAAGATATACTGCTAAATTCTTTAATGCATTTCTGAAATAAATTAGCTTAATATAAACATAGTAAACATGAATAATTCCAAAACAATGTATTCTAATTAATTAATTATATTAATTAAACATGGTATCATTTTGGTAGAAAGGTGAGTGTGGACCACACAGGACATGGGGCCATTTCTGTTGTTGCAGTAGTGGCATCTTTGCTGTGGTTGCATATACTGAAGAACTAGCAAAAAAGAAAGAACGCTGCATGGCTATCATTCAACAGACTAAAAGAAACACTTACTGATCCAAATCTTGACATCTCTGCAAAGGCAAAACTCAACATATTTCCATATTAATTAATACAATAGATTATTATTTATTTATTTATTTAGCATATGATGTACAGGTCTCAGGATATTGCATGCATATTACATAAAACAACATAAAAACAACTGTAAAAATCATATTAAAAGGGTACAATAGGTTGAAATGATTAAACATTCAAAATTAAGAATCAGGAGTCAGAGCTTAATCCTTAAATCCCAGATCCACTCCAAGGATTCTGGGGTCAGTTTAAAAAAGTTCTCTTTAGTGCCTGAGAAAGAGTAGATAGGACACTCAAGCACATTGTGATTGATAATCTGGATCCTGCTTATGCATTCACAGTTTGGAGTATCGGACCAGTCCCATTTATGCAAGAGATGCTATGATATATTTACAATAAAAGTTTATTATACAAAACTGTTATTCTTCAAATACATGCAGACTATTAATGTCGAGTACATTCAGCAACTGAAGAATATTCAACATGGAATAGAAAATAGAGTAAACATTTACTTCTGTGCACCATAAAATATCATGGAACTATAAGCAGCACAGATAGAATCCTATGCATAGGATTATAAGCATAAGATTCTACATTTCTAAAATGAAATGTGATTGCAATTTCATATCTTGAAATTTTGTAAGTAGAAGTTTGCCTGCAATTTCTTGTTAAGAATATTAACAAGAATGTTAAGAAAGATCTGAAATATATTTCTGCTTTTGGAAATTAATTTGATGAAAATTGATTTCATTAAGTTATAGGAAATTTTAAAAATTTCTCAAATTACAGATCAAACATTAGTGGAAAACAGTTATTAAAATTACTACAGAAAATTCTATATCTTTTTTTTTTTTTTTTTTTAAACTCTTAGCCACCAGAAATATGTTTTAATTAGGAAGTAATGTACATAATGAACAAGAATAATAAATGAGGATTATTTACAGACATTTTTCCACTTGGTTACAATGCATAATATGTAATGAGAAATTATATATATATATATATATATATATTTTAAAAAAATAATTGAATGACTAGAACCGAGATTTAAGTAAAAAGGTTTAATATAAAAACGACTAGTTTCGGCTTGTAACAGCCTTCATCGGGTGACATTATAAAAGAAAGAAAAAAGAAAAAACACTAAAACACTGAAGCTTAAATAAACTATGAACATCATAGAGAGTCTCTATACATAACTGACATTAAACCGTTGTGGTTGTATTTAAAGCTGTTCTTTCGTTAGTTGTATTGTTGGAAAAGTGCGTGCTAGTAGTATCTCATGAAAGCCAGTACACGATTACAGCTGAATGACAATCTGGGAGGTTGTAGGCTCAAATTATTATTTAGATGAACAGGATTGAAGATGATTTCTCTAGATTCCACGATTTTTCTCTCTAGTTCATCATTGCAACGGAAGATGTTAGTAGATTTTTCCAGCAGACTTTGTGACTTTGGTTTTCATCATTAGGATTAGCCGAGAAAAGGATATGACTTGATAATGCACTGGCTCGCTGTCTCTTGTAAGTAATGTCCCTCATGTGTTCTTCCATATGCAATTCGACAGATTTGTCTGTCTGCCCAAAATAAGGAATATCACAATCACACAATATTTTATGTACACCAGGGTATTTGAGATGATGATGATGATGACAGGGTTTTGGGTGGCTTATTAAGAAACAGATCTTTGGAAGTGGAGTGAACAAGGTTCTGATATTGTATTTTTTAAGAACTTTTGCTAATTATGTGAAACTGTACTTATGTAAGGAATAGATATATTGCCTTTGAATCTATTTGTTTCTTCTGAGTGATGTCTAGGAGGATTCAGAAGAAATCTTTCAATGATTCTCTTGGAATATCCATTAACTTCGAGAGAAGTTTTGAGATGGTTTATTTCTGTAAGAAGTTCTTTTGGTTCATCCAGAAGAGAACGGGCTCTATGTCCCAAGGTGGAAATTATTCCAAGCTTATGAGGAGGGAAGTGATGGGACTGACTATGCAGATATCTGTTGGTATGTGTGGGCTTTCTATATATATATATCGAGATTTTGAGTTTACCAGAAGAGTGAGTCAGTTTGACATCAAGAAAAGGCAAGGAATTATCCGTTTCAAGGAATTATCTATTCCTTACATAAGTACAATTTCACATAAATTAGCAAAAGTTCTAAGAAAATACAATATCAGAACCTTGTTCACTCCATTTCCAAAGATACGTTTCTTAAGAAGCCACCCAAAAACCTTGTCATCATCATCTCAAATACCCTGGTGTATATAAAATATTGTGTGATTGTGATATTCCTTATTTTGGGCAGACAGACAAATCTGTCGAATTGCGTATGGAAGAACACATGAGGGACATTACTTACAAGAGACAGTGCATTATCAAGTCATATCCTTTTCTTGGCTAATCCTAATGATGAAAACCAAAGTCACAAAGTCTGCTGGGAAAAATCTACTAACATCTTTAGTTGCAATGATGAACTAGAGAGAAAAATTGTGGAATCTACAGAAATCATCTTCAATCCTGTTCATCTAAATAATAACTTGAGCTACAACCTCCCAGATTGTCATTCAGCTGTAATCATGTACTGGCGTTCATGAGATACTACTAGCACGCACTTTCCCAACAATACAACTAACGAAAGAACAGCTTTAAATACAACCACAATGATTTAATGTCAATTATGTATAGAGACTCTCTATGATGTTCATAGTTTATTTAAGCTTCAATGTTTTAGTGTTTTTTCTTTTTTCTTTCTTTTATAATGTCACCTGATGAAGGCTGTTACAAGCTGAAACTAGTCGTGTTTTTATATTAAAACCTTTTTACTTAAATCTTGGTTCTAGTCATTCAATTCTTTTTAAAAAATATGTATGTTAACTGAGTTAATGATCATTCTTTCATATATATATATTTTATCCTATACCTAAACATAAGAATAAAGTCACAATTAGTCTATTTATATATAAAGGATGTTGAACTTCATGAGTGTCTTAATAGCTCATAATGTGAAAATGAGAAAGATCACAACTGGTTAGTTTTGATCTTTACTGAGGTGCAGGGAGGACCTTTTCCAAAATTCTAAGTGATCTACGATGTAGGTTCCAAAAGTCCGACCTGATATTCAAAATTCATGACAATTTTAAAACAGCATGCGTGACAGATAGCACCATCTAAGGGAAGGTTAGTGTACCAGTTTCAATGCTTTACCTGCATCATTCAGTTAGAGACACTCATTTGACTAACATGTAGCATGCTAAATAGCTGTAATGTTAAAAATTGAGTACCATGCTGTGATAAAGTTTTTCACCAAAGAAAGGCTTTTTCCAAGTGCCTATCAAACAGTTGGATGGTGTTTATGGGGAAGCTTCTACCTCATATTCCACCTTGAAGGAATGGACTAAACAGTTTCACCTAGGAATAGAGAGCATCAAAGATTATCCTCATCATGATAGCCCCCTGGAAGTGATCACTGAGAAAATGTCTTGCTTTTTCAGGAGAAACTGCTCATTGACAGATGGCTGAAACTCAAAGAAATCTCAGCAAGTTTGGAGATTTCTATAACAACCATCTTTCACATCATTCATGAGAGGCTTCACATGACAAAGGTCAGTGCAAGGTGGATACTCCAACTTCTCTCTTCAATTCAGAAGAAGCATCGTGTGACCTCTTCCCACAAGTTTTTAGAACTTTGCCAAGGGAATCGGAGACAAATGCCGGAATCCATTGTTTCATCCCCGGTAACAATTGTTACCGGGGATGAAACAATGGTCCTTTATTATGACCCACTTTCCAAAAGGGAAAACCACAGACTGCCACAAACCAGATGAAACATTGCCGAAAAAAGCCAACATCACTCAGTCCACCAAAAAAGATCATGGCAACAATCTTTTGGGATTGCCGGGGAATTCACTTGATTGACTTCAAGGAAAGGAATACTACTGTGAATACAGAATATTATGCTTCACTCCTGCACAAACTGCACAATGCCATAAAGGGGAAGAGACAAGGAATGCTAAGTCATGGTGTTCACTTGCTTTACAACAATGCTCCAGTCCATACAGCTACTGTCATGAAGGCTGCAGCAAAGGACTGTGGCTTCCAGGAGATTGACCACCACCCTACAAGCCCAAATCTAGCACCCAGTGACTAACTACCTCTTCTTGAAACTTGAAAGCCCTTTGTGGAAGAAAATTTGGAGATGATAATGAGTGAAAGATGTAGTTTTAGGCCATTTTAAAGACAAACATACAGACTATTTTTCAAGGGCATAGAAATGTTAATTCAAAGATGTGAAAAGTGTATTGAAGGGGAGATTATGTTGAAAAGCAACACAGTTGTTTTTTTTTTCTATCATCTCTGAAAGTTAGGCAGGAAACTTATGAAGCTACCCTTGTACAATATAACTATAAATCTCACTAAGTAACCTGAATCACTCCAGACAAGGAAACTGACTCAGCAGTGGCTCCAATTAATGACAGGCTGAAACCTATCACTGAGCAGAACTGCTAAACTCCCTAGGGAGCAAGAACAGCAGCAGCAGATCTAGCGTAACTTAATGTCACCTTTGTCGACTCTGATTGCTTTAGCAGTATTCTTTCCTCCATTTCTAAGCTTTTTTCAATTGACTCCAGAATATCATTTTCCACCTTCCTCATATTACTTTGCTATGTTCTTATCAAAGACACTTCAAATGAGTTTTGGTTGGTAAGTTTTACACAGTGCTTCACTTTCTTATATTTTTCTTGTATTATTAAAGAGCACAATCTGACTTACTTGCCAGAAACTCTCCACATGCTTTCTTCTTTTCCTTCAGTGCCTCTTTAACTTCCTAAGCCCATCATGGAGTTCTGATTTTTCTATTTTCACAGACAGGTTTGCCACCTGCTTCTCAGGCAGTATCAATCAATGCTTTCTTCAGGCTTTGTCTGCAGTTCTTGTTTTCAAACTATTTCATTTTTTCTTGAATAATTTTGTATATTTGAGTCAACAGTTCACCTCTAAAAGGTCCTGAACTTGGATTTATTTTAAAACTTTCTTATACACCCCCTCTTTTCCATGTGAAGTTCAGTTTTATCCTGCTCAACACTAAATGGTGATCACTTTTCTTATGACTTGCTTCTTCTCCCCATGTAAATTTTGTGCATATTTTTATGTTGGAACATCATGTTAATAATAACTAGTCCTGAGCAGAAATCTAGCAAGTACTTACCATTATTATTAGCTTTGCTCTTTTCTCCAAAATTTCCTAAAACATTTCTATATGTCTGGTAATCATTTCCTATTCTGCTGTTTAGATCTCCACCAAGAACCAACTTTTTCTTTTTCATTGTGTCAGCTGTCTTCTCTAATACCTGGAAAAATTCCTCCATTTCATCCTTAGCAGAACTTTCTGTGTGACCATAGGCACAAATAAGTCTCGTTGTCCAGTTCCCTGTTTTCTGATATTTGCCCACATCACTCGACTTGATATATCCTGCAAACTCAAGAAGAGTATTCTTGTATTTTGTTAAATACTATAGCTACTCCCTTTTCCCTGATTGTTATTGACTGAATATAACATTTTCTATAACACTGCTGCTTACAAAGATTCACCTGTTTTTGTCTACTTCTTTGTTTCAGTCAGGCCTTTTTATGTCAATTTCATACCTATTCAATTCTTCTGCTAGTTTCATTGATGTGTAGTGATAATGCCAATCTTGATCTCTGCTGATGTTGAATTGGATTTTCTTCCAGTAGCTGACCATTTGCTGTTCGCCATGGCTCCTTGATGAAAACAATGGAGGCCTTGTTTAATCAGGTGATGCACCAGCTGGTGCATCACCTGATTAAACTAGGTACAACATGATGAAATATGATATTTCATCATGTTGTACTATCATTTTGCATTATAATTTAAGTCAATAAGAATACCAATTGGTTGGCTAAATTGTAAATTACCAGCACATCGTTGTTTGTTCAGTATTCAGGTATATACCCAAAAGGATGACTACAAAAATAGTGAGGAATGGACATCAAGTCAGAAGCCCTGGTAGGTTCTCCACATTCCCGAAAAGCCTATGTGGGATCTCCTTCTCCTGGTTATACAGACTTGACCCTTAAGCCTCATTTATATTATAATAATTGAAATCAACCATAATGATAGCTCTCTTCATATCCATAAGATTAATCTGTAAATTAAAGATACCAAGAAATTATATACTTGGTTTAATTCTTTATAAGCAAACGTATAACCAAACCAAGTATAAGCAAACGAGTTTGCACCTGAACTATTTTCAGGTGTGGGGAATCTCGTATAAAGAAGATAATCACTTCACATCGCTTGTCTTAGTATCCCATAATGCAAAGCACATCTCCTTGCAGACATGTATAATGCTATGCATTATAGGAAGAGTCGTATGCAGACTGGTTTCAACCTTTATTGAGGTCTCATCAGTGGGAGCCAGATGCAGAGGTGATACTAAGGTTGAAGTAATGCAGAAGTGATGTGTGCAAGATGTGCTTTGCATTATGGGATACTAAAGCAAGTAATGTGAAGTCATTAGCTTTTTTATACGAGTTGCCCCAGTCCTGAAAATAGTTCAGACACAAACTTGTTGCTTACACTTGGATAAAGGATTAAACCAAGTATATAATTTCTTGGTATTTTTAATTTATAGTATAACCAAGTGGAAAAACTTCCAACAACTTTCTCTAATCCAGACTTTTTGCTACTTGTATATGAAAATATGACTTCAACCTTAGTATCATCTCTGGATTTGGCTCCCACTGATGAGACCTCAATATAGGTTGAAACCAGTCTGGGTAGCGACCCTTCCCATAATGAATAGCATTATGGGATACTAAGGCAAGTGATGTGAAGTCATTAGCTTCTTTATATGAGTTGTCCCAGCAAACAGGCACAAACTTGTTTGCTTTCACTTGTATAAAGGATTAAACCAAGTATACAATTTCATGGTATCTTTAATTTATAGTATAACCAATGGAAAAACTTCCAACAAGATTTATCTGTCTATATGTCACGAATACATCTCACCAGTTCAAATTGAGAAGGCGGGGGTGGGTGGGAGGGGTGAGCTTCCTCTTATACAGAAGCAGATACAAATCAGAGAGACAGTTCCTAGAATCCACCACTAAACCGAAACAAATTCAGCTATTTCACACTGCCAAAAATCTGTTGGCCATCAGCATTATTTATTTAAAAAGAGAGAGAATAAAACCATTTATGCTTTGTAACTGACTTTTGTTTCAACAAATATAACTGCATAATCAAATGTCACATACACTTGACTACACTACCATAATCAGTAACTCCACGATAAAAAAAAAAGTTAGTACAGGTAACCCTCGTATAACGCAGTCTACAAATTGTTCAACGCGGTCTACAATTTCTAGTAACCCTTTATTTTTTTTATTTATTTTTTTTTTTCATATTTTTCACCGCAGGATTTAAAAATCAAATTTTATCTTCGTTAAATTTGTGTCTGCCCGTATTGCGCAAGTAGTTATAAGTATCGAATTTAGTTTTATATTGTATCACTGAATAAGGTACTGTACAGAGGGCTTTTGCAGTCTGTGTCATTCTCAACAAATAGTTCAATTAGAGACACAATAAAAATGGTACTAACTAATAAATCACATCTTCCCTCTCACAGAAACTATGCTGTATACACTTAAGCAAAACCATATGTTGCACCAAAACACAGTATTATCTAACTAAAAACTATTGTCAAATTTTTCAATTATGAAATAAGTGTTTTTTTATTGCATTTGAAATTCTCGATGTCATTATGACAGATCACAAAGGCTAACTTAAAATAAAAGACTACCAAGAATTGAAACATGCAATGTAATGAATGTGTAAGTTCACCTGCCACCTCAAACGCAAACAAGAAGTCATAAAATTCAACCAAGGGTCGAAACGTTTGTGTGATTTGTGTAATGAGAAGTTCCATCAGAACGATAAATGGCACCCTGTTGTGAATATGTTAAAACTAATAGTGAATGTTGTTATGACAGTTTCAGATGTTATGAAATTTGATTGAAGAGAATTAGCATTTCAACTCGACACTTGTCGGTTGCTTTTGTCTTTGGGTCATGCGATCTTTTGTTAATACCGCACCAAAACGTCTTTATAGCTGCTGTCTTGTGTAAAACAAAATTCAGCTTGTACATATTGTAAAAAAAATTTGAATAATTTATAAGCGTATAAAAAGATATCTCATCTGTAAATCGTTGACGTGCCACAGGCTTGCCATCTAGGGTTTACTGTATAAAGTGTTTATTGTTGAAAATTGTCTTCGTTTTCTGCCAGGAAAGCACATTTAAAATCATAAATGTGTTATTCTCAAGCAGAGCAGTTTATTTTCTGGTGAGTTACATACATATGTAATGCTTTTTTTTTTTTAATGTAAAAGTTTATTTTTATTGTAACGACCACTAAAACTGCAACGAAAGGGAAAAAACCAACATTAAAGAGGAAATTCATTTCTCTCGAAGAAAAAATTAAAATCTTGGATCGGTTGAAAATTGGAGAAAAACCAGGAGTTGTTGCAAGAACTCTGAATTTAACACGCTCGCTGCCAACTACGAGTATACTCGTATGACGCTTACCGCCGGCAACGAGATTACCGTACTGACCTTGAAGAAGTAAAAATGCTTGGCTTGTGGAGCTAGCAGCAAAACTGTGTATACTCATAGATGGTATGTGCTCTGCACAAGCCAACTACGAGTAGACTCATATGACGCTTACCGCCGGCAATGAGATTACTGTACTGACCTTGAAGAAGTGAAATTGCTCGGCGTACGGGAACAGACTATGCCGAAGTAGCATGGCAGCAAACACGTTAAATGAATCAACAAATCGAACATAAAATCCAAGAGAGTGTTATTGCTGGGTCAATGGTAAGTGCAAAGCGTGCTGCTCGTGTTCGCGATATTCTAATAGAAAAAATGGAGAAATCTCTAATGATTTGGATAGAAGATTGCACTCAAAAGAAAATTCCTTTGGATGGACACCTTATTAAGCAAAAAGCTCTCAAAGTTTATAAACATTTAAAAGAACTAAGATTCTTCAGAAGAAATTTCTCAGCATGGATTTTCTGCCAGTAAGGGTTGGTTCGAAAACTTTAAAAAGCGGTTTTCTTTATATAATCTTAAAATCCAGGGAGAATCAGCATCAGCAGATGTTGAAGCTGCCTGGAAATACCCAACAGAACTTTTAAAAATCATTAAAGAAGGTGGTTACAGTGCAGACCAGGTGTTCAATGTGGATGAATCTGGGTTATATTGAAAAAAAAATTCCAAAACGCATCTATATTTCGAAAATGAAAGATCAACTCCTAGATTCAAAGTTTCCAAAGATAGAATTACTCTACTGTTTTGTAGTAATGAATCAGGTGATTACATGACAAAACCAACGTTTATTAACCAATCTGCAAATTCTTGTGCGATGAAATGGCTCAACAAGTCCATTCTACCTGTTTATGGCGGACCAACAAAAAGGCTTGGGTTACAGCTAGCATGTTTGAAAATTGGTTTTTCAAGTGTTTTGTACCCGATGTAGAAAGTTACACAAAGAAAAAGAATATGGGCTTCAAAATTCTACTAATTTTAGATAACGCACCAGGCCACCCAACAAATTTAAGCCATCCAAATATTAAAATAACTTTTTTGTCGCTTAATACTACTTCACTTATTCAACCACTCGACCAAGGAATAATATCAACATTTAAGTCATATTATATTTGGCGAACATTTCAATTAATTTTGGAAAAAATGGAATCTAATCCAAACATGACACTACCTCAAGCGTGGAAAGAGTTTTCAATATTGAATTGTGTAAAAATTATTTCTCTGTCCATTAAGGAATTACAACCCTCTACGCTGAATGCTTGCTAGAAAAAAATTTCGTACCTCCAGTGGATGCCGAGCTACGTCGTATAATAAACGTCGCACACATTTTTGGCGGAGAGGGCTTGTGCAATATGGTGGAAAATGAAATCAGTGAATTAATTGATGGAGAAATAGATTTAAAAGAGGAGGAACTAATACAATTAACCTTCCTACCGGCTGAGGTGGATGAAATATCCAGCCCACCATAGCATTCTGCATGGATCAAAACTTCATCGGCATTGTACCTTTTATCATGCCATTACCTCCCTCTGCCGTTAATCCCTTTATGGCTATTTTACAGCCATTCGTGGATTAACTGTTAGTGTCTGACTAACAGTTTGTGTCACCTGTCTTTACACACACTGTTTTACTTGGAATTTTCTTTACTGTCCTAAAATATTTGACTTTTTTGCCTCTAAAATGATTTATTGTGTTTCTTTTCCAAAAATTGAAACGAATTTTTGGAAAAGAAACACATGTGCGAAAATAATCAATCCTGAAATTACCATCTATTAGCCTTTGCAATGAATCTATTTAGTAGTAGCAAAGTTGCTGTATTATAAATTTATTCTTCAAATTACTGCAACGGAACAGTTACACTGGTTGTTCCAATATAGAAACAACTTTTTTCACGAATTTTCAATGTTTGCATTGAACATATTATGTCACATATTATATTTTTAAATAATATTTATTGAAATAAATATTACATTTTGCTTTCTTTCCTAGCAAAATACCGTTATATGGATCATCACATTTCAGTTTTAGAAACAAATTTTTTTTTTGTTTTGTTTTATGAACAACAAACGATGTTATATTGCATAACGCGGTTTCCGATTGTGAATCTTTTTAGTATCAAAAATTTATATCCAATGATGTTTTAGCAGGGATTCTTCGCCTTTTCTTTTTTGTAGGATGCACATTATGAAAATATCCAGTGCGTAACCACCGTAGATATGTTGAAAATATAATATGAAGGATATCATATACACAATTCAAAATTTATGCTCATTTTGAAGATTTTCTAATGCTTACCCCCCCATCCTTATCCTCTCCTGGAATTCAATTACATAACCACTCTAAATTTCTACAGGCTCGTAAACGTTTCCAGACAGTATTCAAAATCTATTACTTCATTTTACCGTTTCAACAAAAGAAATAAGACAATAATATTGTTGTACCCTGAAGCTTCTAATTCTGTACTATTTCTTTGCAATCTAAAACCAGATATTCTACTGTCTGCTGAAATTATTTGAAATTTTAGAAATTGTTTATATGCATACCATACAAAAGAAAGTTCAGTAGTAGTATTATTTTAGTTTCTTTTTCTTAAAATAATCTAAATATTTTTACTTCTACTTATGCTTCTGGTTGCTATTTCTGAGGTAATCGATGTCTTAGAAATGCATGTAGTAATCCTCTTAGCTGGAGGAAAAGGTAAAGGCTTAGATTACTCTCAGTGCTATTGAGGAAGAAAATTGAGAACACTTAGCTAGAAATAGTGCAAGATACATCAAGAATGTCGTGTTTCGTTTTCAATTGTTGATTAGTAGACATCCTAACATAGAAAAAAATGCAGACATTTCTTTTACAGGCTGCAGTATTTATGCTGAAATAAGTTCTTAATTTATAATGATCAGTTTCATTTTTATTATCGAAAAAGTATAAATTATTTCATATAATTATCTTGAAAAAGAGGACTTGAATTATTCTAAAAGAAAAGGAGCATATGCCTCACATAATCTTATTTTTTGGGGGGGGGGCAGGAAGGTTATATTGAAGACTTATTCAATTTGCAGATATTTCAGAGAATTTATTTTATAAATCGTTCGCAAGACAACTGTTATGAACGTAAATCACTTGGGGAACATGCCCATTCATTTTAGTGTAAATAGTACCAAAGGTTTAGCTACTTCAACAATGCCACATATCTAAATTAGAAAAAAATGTCGTTATATCTGCTGATAGAACTCTTACATAAATAATTTTTCTGGCATAAATTCTCTATCAGCTATAGCGTAATCAATCTACAGATTTTTGCCCTCTTTTATTCTTCCATCTTATGTGCAGTGATTTCTTCTTTGTACTACAAGAAAAAAAATCAGATAACACAAGAAAAATATGGAGTATTTTCTTTTTCATTGGGTGAATTTAGAATGTTCTCTCTTTGTGTTTTGAAAAGAAAGTACAAATGATTTTTTTTCTTACTATTTTTGGCATTATAACATCTGATACAATTATAAGAGTGACATTTTACCATTTTCTCTCACACGAGAAAAAGAAATATGACAATAATATTGTTGATTCTGTCGAACTTTTGTAGTGGAAGTTTTTAATACAAAACTTTGTAATTTAAATATATATATATATATATATATATAAGCAAAAGTATTGCTTATTATAAAATTGGAGCATAATATCTGAACTAGCAGAAAATATATACATATCAATTTAAATCGTAACCGTTAATTTTATTTTGTAATGACCAATTATACAGGGAAACCAAGAAGGTGAAAGTGCAAAGAACAGTAGATTACAATATAAAGAAAAAAAATTTAGTGATATGATTAAAGAATTTCATTATTCTCTAAAAAGCAAAGTCGCTCAAGCATGTCCTTCAGGAAATCTGTGAAGTATTCTTCGAATCATGATTTTGAACAAAAATATAACATAATCTCGAACGTCGGCAGCTGTTTTTTTTTAAATAATATTTCAAATAATTATCATGAATTAATTTCTTCGAGAACAAATAAAATGTTTTGTGGAGTAAGCGATTAGAAAAAATTAACACACACACACACAAAAAAAAAAAAAAAAATTAAAAATTAAATTGGTTCTCGAAGGTAAAGCAATATTTAAGTGAAGAAATTATACAAGGATCTTCATTTTGTCCAGCCATTAAAATTGTATTGTACAATAAAAAGAGAAAATAAAAATAATTTCTATATTTTTAGTTTATCCAATATAACTAAAATTCAGTTACCCAGCATAGAACAAGGAACTGCATTTCTTGTTATAGGTAACTGAGTCACAGCTATGAGCCTGAGATAATCTGATTAAGTGCTCTCTTCAGCGTGAGGGATTATCACACCTTCTAATGGACATGCTGGCCGAATTGCACTTCTTATCCATGTTCTTTCAACAGATAGCATGCATCGTATCCAGATTTAGCTGGACGTCTATAGACGTCCTGGCCGGTTGGGAGGTTAATAGATGGTGTTGAACCAAATGGCGGGGAAAGTTCTGCCGAAGATTCTGATTGTGATGAATCCGTTAAAGAAATTAGCAGAAGGACTTGGCAAGAAAGTTAGGAAGTTATTTTACGGATAATGATCCCTCAATGGAGCACTTGGGAAAATTTACGAGACAATTGGATATTTGTTTAGCGCCAAATTATGAACTTAATAACTTGGCGCTAAACAAATATCCAATTGTCTCGTGAATTTTCCCAAGTGCTCCATTGAGGGATCATTATCCGTAAAATAACTTCCTAACTTTCTTGCCAAGTCCTTCTGCTAATTTCTTTAACGGATTCATCACAACATAGTGCAAACGTATTAAATGGATAAGAATCCTATGTTTTTATAGTGCAAACGTGTTGTGATGATTTGACAAAATTGCAACATAGTGGAAAGCAAAGTCTTATTACTGACTTCTTGATGACTAAACCAGCTGAAGTATGCAATGAGAATTATACAAATGATGTCCAAGAGATTTCAAGTGGTGACGACCTCCGGCCACTTAAAGAACATCTACGAAATGTTATTTCTGAAGACTGTGATGATGATAAAATATGTGCTTTATTTTATTGTGTCTAAAACATTTGTGCATCATGTGCAATGAAATTTATGTACAATTTGTAATTTTTAGAATTTTATACTACATATTTGTCATAGTTTATGTTTTCTTAACTTACATGAATTACCTGAATTAAATAAAAAGATTGTTTTTGTTGGATATGTCATTGTTGTTAATTTAAAAAAAAAAAACGATTTCGGAACCTAACCCTGCTTTTTCTATGTGATCTATGTCTCGTATAACATGATTTATATAACGCAGCATTTCCATGGAACCTAACATCCGAGCTATACGAGGGTTACCTGTATAATTCAAATTCCTTTAGTCGAAAATTGCTTATTTATGATCATTGTATTCTTTATTTTCTTGTATACTGTGATTTAATAAAAACTCCAGGTATAATAATATGGGAAAAAAATTTAGTAAATAACAAAGAACAGTTTCAGTACTTACCAGTGGCATATTATAATACATGCCAAAGATCATTCTCGGCAATAAAGGGAAGATGGCATCTTTAAAACACACCTGTAAGCAATATTAAAATAATATATATAGGTAGAGTGCAAGAGCATGTAGCTTGTTTTCATATACACATGTATTTTTCTGATGATGACCTCAATATAGGGGTTGAAACGTCAATTGTTATTTTTATTAATAATAAGGAAAATAATAATTTCAACACGTGTGTTTTGTGTTCGTAAATTCGTAAATATAAAATAATATATATTTTATATGTTAATGAATATATAATAAATGTGTGATATGAAAAAGATTTACACTAGGAAACAGTTAAAAAAAACACTTCTCATTTAATTTAAAACAGCAATATTTATTTTAGGACAGAGTTTCAGAACACAGCAAAAGGTAGCTATATGCCATATAATGTAATTATTTACATAGTGACTTTCAGACAAAGTTAATTTTGGATATATATATGTGTGTGTGTGTGCGCGCGTGCGCGCGTGTGAATTTCTAAAATTAGAAATTGATGACGTGCCGAAGCAGGATATACTCATCATTAAAGGAAATTGGAATGCAAAGACTGGCAGAAATAACACAGGATGAGAAAATTTGAATATGGAGAAAGAAATGAACGTGGAAAGATGCTTCCGGTATTTGCAACTGATAATGACCTGATGATTTGCAATATCAAATTCCAACAAAAAGATTGTCATAAATGGACATAGTACTCCTTCAATGGCAGGCATAGGAATATGATCAACCTGATATTAATCGACCAGAAATGGAGAACATCAGTTCAACAGCGTAGATCATTCCAAGGAACCGATATTGATTAGGACCACAGCTTAGTGACTGCAAATATAACACTAAAACTGAAACAAAAGTACAAAGGAAAGTTCCAAAAAGCTAGATACATCTCAAGAATAAATGAAGACAGGTTAAGACCACAAGTGAAAAACAAAATATAAATAGAAGAGCAGAACAACTGACTATGGTACCAAAAAAGCAGTAGATGAAGTAATTCCTGAAAGAGAGATGATCAACAAGAAATGAATAACTTAGAAAACCCTGAAATTGGCACAAGAGAAAAGAGAACTTAAACTTAAAATAGATAATTCAGAGGGCAAAGTTATAGCATCAAAAATGCATTGAAGTACGGAAAGCAGAAAGATCTGGTAAAACCAAATGGCTGGAGGACCAATGCAAAGACATTGAACAGTACTATGGAGAACACAAAACTAGAGAAGTCTATAAACTTATAAGAAATGTCAATAGGAAGTGACAATCGAGATCAGTCAAAGATGAAGATGATAAAATATTGAGGAAGACTGAAATAATACACAGATGAAGATATTGCAGCGAACTACATAAAAATCAACCGAAAATACCACAAAAGAACTAAATGCAATCTTTCCACCAGCAGAGATCTTTGAAAATGACATCTTGAAAGAGGTGAGAAAGGCTGTAAAATCTCAACAACAACATTCCTGGAAATGGCAACATAATAGGTGAGTTGCTAAAATATGGGGAAGAACTGATTTTAAAAGAAATGCATAAGCTATGTAATGAAATATGGAGATCAGTGTATGCCTCCCCCCCCCCCCACGAGTGGAAAAAATTGGTCTTGGTTGTTCTTCATAAAAAAGGCAATGTTTTAGAATGCCCCCAATTACAGAACTACTGCTGATGAAAATACTTACAGAATGCCTAAAGGATCATATGGAGGCACATCTTCCTAATGAGCAAGCCAGATTTTGAAAAGATCGAAGTACAGTGCAACAAATACTCACACTAAGACTAATAGCAGAGAAAGCTCAAAGAAAGAACAAAAGGATATACTGCTGTTTCATGGACTTCCAAAAAGCCTTTCATAATATTGACCAAAATATAATATAGGCAGTATTGGAATTCTATAGTGTTAGCTTTAGCATGAGGATAGCAGGTGTGACTAGAGATTGGTATGCCACTAGTCAAGGCATAAGACAAGGGGACCCAATATCACCAATAATCTCCATCACACATCTTGGAAGAACACTAGATAAGATTAAAGAAGAAGGTGGAGGCATTTCAATAAATGGCATGAGAATAAACTATCTCTGCTTTGCATATGACATTGTCCTGATTGAAGAAGATGCAGCAAGGCTGGAATGGATGCTGCAAACACTATATGCAGAAGGAAAAATATATGGACTAAATGTCAACTTTGAAATAACTAAAACAATGACATTCAGACAACAGGAGTTACTGAACAAAGTTACCATTCAAGGATTTCAACTGGAAAATGTGGAACACTTCACATATCTTGGAAGTGCTGCCATGATGCATGACTTAGACCCAAGAAAAGAGGTAAAAATTAGAAAAGCCAGAGCAACAACTATTTTAAAAGCCATGGACAAAATATGGAAGAGCCAAGCTATAAAGATGCAAACTAAACTGCGCATTGTAGAAACCTGTATCTTCAGCAGCATGCTCTATGGATGTGAGGCCTGGGTACTCCTGAGAGAACCTGAAAGGAGGATATTAGCATTCGAGAGGAAGTGTTATAGAAAGAATATATATGTAGAATGAACAATGAGAGGAAATTAAAAATGTTGCTGTTTGGAATGATTGAAGGAAAGAACAAAAGAGGAAGACCAAACAGGGAATGGTGCGATGGCATTGTCAAATAGTGTGGAAACTCTGTACACAAACTGAGTCATCTTGCACAAAATAGAATGCAATGGAAGAATCATATCAAGATGGCATCAGACATTTTGATATAACTGATATGATATGATATGATCAGAATCT
The DNA here is from genome assembly GCF_054136105.1 of Typopeltis vanoorti. Classification (NCBI taxonomy): domain Eukaryota; kingdom Metazoa; phylum Arthropoda; class Arachnida; order Uropygi; family Thelyphonidae; genus Typopeltis; species Typopeltis vanoorti. The sequence goes on along the minus strand of NC_143549.1, from coordinate 5,222,997 downwards.
TGATCATATCAATGCCATCTTGATATGATCAGAATCATATCAAGATGGCATTGAACCCATGTTTGTTGTTGATATGTGTGTATGAGGGTGTGAGGAAAAGTTGTGATAATTACCATGAAGGAATTGAGGTAGAACCATGCAACTTATACATTCTTTTACATATTCCCCAAGAAATATCATACACTTGTTACAGTGCTGCTGCATCATTTGCAATCTTCTGAGAAATAAAACTCTTTTTTCTTGTTGCACAAACCAGTCCTCAGCTGCAGATATGACTTCATCTGCAGGAAATTTTGTTCCTTTCAAGTGTTTCTTTAAATTTGAGAATAGGAAATACTCAGATGGGACCAGGTCTGGTGAATAGGGTAGGTGAAGCAGACATTGAAAGCCCAAGTTGTGTATTGTCTGTTGGGTTTCATGAGGCATGAACAGGTGCATTGTCCTGCACAAGCAACAAGTCTCAACTCAGTTTCCCATGGCATTTTTCTTTCAGTACCTCCTTTAATTCTTTCAGAGCTGTTGAATAAACTGCTGCTGTAACAACTTCACCTTTCTTGAGGTACTTGGTAAGGATTACACCATCCATATCCAAAAGACAATGGCAAATGTGAATTTTCCCAGACGTAATACCTATATTATGGCAAGAACCTTCCCTGCTGACTTTTGTGTTCAGAACTTCTTTAGCTGTGGAGAACCTTTGTATCTCCACACCATTGACTGTTGTTTGGTCTCTGGATCATAGTGAAAATTTGCACCTGATTCCTAAAAATGGTCTAAAATCCCTTGAGATGACAGCACAAATTCTCTCTTTTGATCGGCATTCAAACATTTGGGGGACCCACTTTGCTTCAGCATGTCCTGTAAATGTCTAGTTTATGGACACGAACATCACCACACGACTTGCCTCCACAGCGTCCTGATCTTAATCCCACTGAACATTTCTGGGATGAAATAGTGTCGGGTAAGGTCAAGGGACATCCAGCAAATAACAGTTCAGAACCTCATTACATGCCTACAGGAAGAATGGCCCAAAATTCCCACCAGATGGTGGTCTGTGATAGATGAAATATTAGAATCATTAAACCTCAACTTCCACCACTATCTAAACCTAAATAGACGCAGACTATGCGCTTGTCATACATGCACAATAGTGCACTTTGTGCAGCTTGCAGTGCTAATGGATGCTATTGTGATCAAAGTGCATTTATTTCTTTATGGCAAACAAAATACAGGAAACCTATCACAACTGAAGATTTTTACAAGACCATCACACCCCATCCATTGCAAAAGATAGGCATGATTATAATATTATGAGATAGACTCTATAACACTTCCAGTATATAAAGAGTGAAGAACTGTACCACCCAAGGCATATGCTCACCCTCAATGTACAAACCAAAGGCAATTAACAAAATTGTTGATACGTTCCTGACAGCTCCTTAGCTCTTTTAAAATGCAATTACATTACCTTACATCAAGAATGCTATAAAATTGCTTTCTGATTACGACATTAAAGTGGCTTTTTTTTTTTTTTTTGCTAATGTATACGATTTCAATGTTCTTACATCTACCAAAACGTCAATATTTTCGCATGAAAAAACCAGTTTACAAAAGTCACTATTCTTGTGGCATTTGCTATGTAGGTCAGACAGAACATTCTGGAGAGCTATGCCATGTAAAAGAAGTAAAGAAAAGAAGACAGCACAAATCAGGATTAGCTTTCCACAAAAAGCAAACACAGACCACCAAGTAGTTTGGCAAGAAACAAAAATGCCATATATTGATCATAATCGTTTCACAAGAAAAAAAGCCTCAGAAATGCATCCTATCTCCACACAATGTAATAAAAACCAAGGTTTAATCCTACACCAATTTAGTCTGCTTTCATCAAAAATCTAACAGCTGAAGACTTAAGATATGACATGCGTCCCTGTCACAGAAGGCAACAGCAATAACTATCACTGTTCCAACATGTACATAGTAATTAATACAAGCTTTTTTCTAGTCACTTTGTTTATATGTACTACTTTTGAAGTTCTAATAACATCTGCCATGTGTAATCAATTTTTTCTAGTCTTTTATACGTTTTATAGTCCTGATGATGCATCTGACGATTTTTGAAACTTATCAGGTTAAACTGTATTTTAATAAACATGTTAGATTTTTAAGTTTGGAAACATGTGGCCTCAATACTGAAAATCAAATGAAGAAATGCTAAACCACAGAAATATTTGTGTTAATGTTTATCTTTTTTCAATACTTCTTGCAAATGACATATGAGATAGAAGCGTCATTTTATTATGTAATATAAGTTCCAAGAACCTTCCTTTTATTGCAACTGGGATTACTCATCCTAGTCTTAGTTCTAGATGACAAGAATGTTGGAGGAAGTTTAATGGAACTTCCTCTTCACAGAGAAGAGATCAAGAGACTGTTGATCCTTATGTGCACTTGGAAGACTCAGAGGAAAAGATTTCATGAAGAGAGGGAGGTTCTGAGAGTAAAGTTGTGCTGTCTTTCAATATACAAAACATCCAAACTGTGTTATACGTTTTTATGTCAAAGAAAATGAATATTCAGTGCTAATGTTTTAGGAAAGCATTTCTATAGATGCCGCCAGTAAGATTGAATGATACAGTGTAGAATGTTTTCAGAAACCAAATTGTGTCTTGGAAAACAGGTTGTAGCTCTCTTCAGAAACCATACAAGCTAGCCATTTCTTCCCATGGCCTTGCACAAGCAGATGATCACAGCAATTAGACAATGTTATATTTTTTGATCCTTACTTCGTTGTGGAAAGGCATCTGGTCCTACAGTAGTTGGTCAACATTGAAGCAAAGCAGCTTTCAGTTTAGTTTTCTTGAATGGTCTGTTATAATCTTTCATGCTATTTAAAGTGAACATGATCTGATGTTTTTCTGCTCTGAAAGGGTCAGGACATAAGAAGAATTAAGGCATTTGAGCTCTGGTGCTAGAGAAGATTGTTAAGAGTGTTTTGGACAGAAAAACGAACAAACAAAAGTATCCTAAAAGAACCGAATATTCACAAAAGACTGATAAACATAATTGACAAGAGAATAGTGCAATATTTTGGACACATAATACATGGTGACTTACCACCACCCTTCACATAAACTTCGAGTCCTTAACACCCTTAAAAGCAGAGCTATAACAATTTGTTCTAATGAACAAGCTCTTTAACAAGAATAATAAGCAACACATGTATAAATAATGTCTATAGCAGTGGTTCTCAAACTGGGTGCTGCAAGTATGGCACAATGGTGCTGCGAAATTTTGAAAAAAATTTCGCGGCACCCTTGTGGCATACTTGCGCGGCACAATTTGCTGCATTTATTTGAAAAAAGCAAAATATTCAATTGCCACAAATAACTCAATCAAAAACAAAAAAATTATATATTTTGATTTTAATGGATGAAGCGTATATAAAAATTATCATTTTTTGTATCACTCTTATATTATATCCTGGGATTTCATTAGATCACCACGTGTCGTAGTAACTAGATATGTGATGGCACATAAATACTGGGGAAAATGAACTAATGAATGGTTAGTTGTCCTGCTGTCTGTTTTAGTATTTCTCTGTTCAGTGTGACAAGTATTATACATGATCATTTCCCCTAAACAAAAATCATGAGTCTTTTGTCATTGGTGAGAATAAACGAAGTACGATATTAAAGTCGTTAAATTCAGTGAGTAGAGGTTTTTTTTATTGTTATATATTCCAACTATAATGAGAGACATCGTAAACAAATGTTTTTCCTTTTTCCATCCGGAAAAAAAATTATTTACTTGAAATAAATTTTAAAATAAAATATTAAAGTTACATATGCCCTTCAAAATCATGAATAATTTTTTCCTTAAAAAAAGAAGAAGTGAAGATTCTGACGATCAAGAATTCTAACGAACCAATTCGCACTAATAAATTATCAAAAACTGATACTTGCATTAATGAAGATTTGACTATTTTTAATGTTCAGCAACAAAAAAAGCACTAATGAAACAACAGAAACAGAAAGAATAAGTTCGTGTAAAAAGGGAACAATGAAAAAGAATGTAAAAATTCGTTTATATCAAGAGAACTATCTAAAAATGGGATTTACGTGGTGTGGTGATAAATTAATTCCCAGACCTAAGTGTATTTTGTGTGGTTTGGTTCTATGAAATGACCTAGCAAATTATTGCGACATTTCTCCACAAAACATGACAACTTGTCGAATAAAAATCCTGAATATTTCAAAGAGTTAATAAGATTACAAGAAGAACAAAGTAAAAGTTTTGTAAGAAAGTTTACAATTTCTGACCGAGTTATTTAGTCGATGAAATAATTGAGGAGGAAATGAAGCCTCGTATTATCGGCGAAACCTTGATTCGTCCGGCCTGTTCAGGCAATTGTGAGAACAATTTTTGGTACTGAGGCAGAAGAAGAAATAAAGAAGATTCCATTATCAAATGATTCTATAAGTAGACATATTAATGATCTGTCAGTCGATATTGAAAAGTCCGTTATAACCAAAATAATCGAATCAAAATTTTTCAGTTTGCAGTTAGATGAGTCAACTGATATCGGTGGTAAAGCACACTTACTTGTTTTTACTTGATTCATTGAAGATGATAATATTATCGAAGAATTTCTATGCTGCAAGGAATTCGAAAAAACTATGAAGGGAAAAGATGTTTTTAATATAATGAACACATATTTTAATACAAATGGTCTATCTTGGAAAACTTGTGTGGGTATATGTACAGATGGTGCACCTTCTATGGTTGGAATTACAAAAGGGTTTGTTTCCTTTGCTAGAAAAGAAAATGAGAACATTATATTAAAATGAGAATCATTGGTGGCAAAGACAATAGGCTTGGAATTAAAAAGTGTATTAGAAGAAATCATTCAGATGGTTAATTATATCAAGGCCAGACCATTAAAATCTAGAATATTTGCAGGACTACGTGAAGAGATGCAATCTCATTACAAGAATCTTCTTCTTCATACCAAAGTAAGATGGCTTTCAAAAGGTTGCATATTGGATCGTTTTTTTGAACTTAAAGAAGAAATATTAATGTTTTTCCAAAATGAAGACAAACCAGAATTCTATAAATTATTACAAGACGATTTTTGGAGTTCCAAACTAGCCTATTTAACAGACATATTCGATCATCCGAACAAGCCGAACTCCAACCTGCAAGGAAGAAATGAGAATATTTTGACATCTACAGATAAAATTAAGCACCAACAATGTAGAAAAGTTCCTTAAAGTTGCCTCCAGAAAATGTAAGAACACTGATCTGCAAAAGCTTATTTACAGTCATTTAACATCGTTAGAAGAAAAAATTGACCATTATTTTCCAGACATTTCAGTCAATTTATACGATTGGATTCGAAATCCATTTGTAGAGTCAACATCAGCAAGGAGTGAGTTAAGTCTTATAGAAGCCAAAGAATTAATTGATATAAGTAACAATCGTACGTTGAAATTGAAGCATTCAGAAATTTGTCTGAATTCATTATGGATAACAACTATGAAGGAGTACCCCAATATAGGATTCAAAGCACTTAACATCCTATTGCAATTTTCTACATCTTATTTGTGTGAACTGGGTTTTTCTGCACTCGTAAATATTAAAACAAAGAGAGAAAGCCTGAAGGCCCTTGAAAATGAGATGAGAATATGTCTCTCAAAAACAAGGCCTAATATCAGAGAAATATGCAAACACCAGGCACATATTTCACATTAAGTTCATATTTTATTATCTGAACCTTTATGTTTGGGTATGTTTTGTATGTTTTTGGGTTTGAAAATAAACCAATTTAGTTTAAATAAAATCTGTTTTCTTTTAAACATGCTTTCTTTCATATCTTTAGTATCTGTAATATCAATTTATTTATGGGTTATATATGCGAGTCTTTCAGAATCAATTAATCGGCACTTTACTCTCTATAAAAAGCAAATAATACTAGGAGTGCCGTGAAATTTATTTATTGATTTTAGTGTGCCACCAGACAAAAAAGTTTGAGAACCACTGGTCTATAGCAAGAATACCATGAATAAAATTTTTCATAAAACTTAACTGAAAAATGTAAATAACATAAGTTACAGTAAAACCATAGCTATCACATACATTAAAGGGTTGTCAGATAAAATAAATAGAATCCTACACCATTACAATCTTAATGTACTTTTAAATCACCTATAAAATTAAAAAAATTTCAAAACATATTGATATTCCTATACATTATCCAGAACATGATGGCAGAATCTCCAACACAAGAAAACCTTAAGATAAGAGGATGTTAGAAATGTGTTTGATGCAGTCCCAGTGTAAATCATCTGTATATTACACCTCCAAATCAAAAAAGTAGAATAATCAAAGAAAAGGTCGAATGATTTGCAATTCTAATTTATTGCATATAAAATAATTATTACTAAATATGAATTAGAATAATTTAAATCTACATACTTTGTAGTTTACATAATCATGTAAACACATAAAAATGTAATATAAATTATAAGAAAACTGTTATTTGAAAACATTTGCAAAATTATTCTATTAGAACATTTCAAATTTTTTTGATTGGTTTTGAGGAAGAGCATAGAAATAGCAAGCATAGCATATATTTCAGTATCTGCAGGTCTGACTCGTGTGTGAGGAATTATTTGTGCATGGATTTCAGTTAATAAGTTGCTACACATGGATTGAACGGGTGACTTATCAGAAACTAAGAAGTTTCGTATGGTGTCTCTATATAAAGAAGGCCAAACTCTACAGTTTTTAGTTAAGGAATTGAAATGTTCTCAAGCAAGTGTAAGTAGAGTATTGAGACAGTATTCTAAGAACTGAAGTTTCAAAATAATCGCTGCAATAACGGTTGTAAAGTAATAACTACATCAAGAGATGAGAGGAGATTGAAGAATATTGTGAAGAAAAACTGCTTCCGAAGTGTAAGGTATTTTCACCGGAGATGGAAAGAACTAGGTCTAAATCTACGACATTGAGATGACTTCGCAAATTGGGTTTTAAATCATGTGTACTTAAGACCACTTATGACTTCCAAGCAAAATGCAGCTAGAGTGCGATGGAATAAGCAAAGACTGTTGTGGGATCAAGAGGATTGGATAAAGATTTTGTGAATCAATGTACTTTTCAGAGATAAAATTATGTTTTGTGTGTCCCATGGTCATCAAGGGATAGATGATTGGCATCTTAAGCAAGATGCATTTGATAAAGAATGAATGAACTATTCGGTGAAATTTGCAACCTCTGTCATGGTATGGGCTTGTATGACAGCAGAGGGTCCAGGTAGGCTGTGTATTGTGTTCAGAAGAGTCAATTCCAAAGTGTACCAAGAAATTCTGAACACTTGATGTTACTGGCATCGAAAGATTTATGATGGTGATTTCTTTTTTCAGCAATATTCAACTTCATGTCACACTTCACTAAACCAGAGGGAAATAACACATCCTATCCAATATGCTTGAAGACCACTTTTAAGGAAGAGACATACTTTCCAAGTTATTTTATTATTAACATTTTGATGTCTGATTAATATTTTGAAATGTTTTACTAAATTATTTTGAATGTATTTTGCACTTACTTTGCATTTATTTTAGATTTCTGAAATGTTACATTTGAACTTGCTTCAATAAAAATTCATTAAATGCTAATTATGGCCATTTAATTTTAAATAAAATAACAAAACAATGTGATATTACAAACTACAGAGGCCAGGGAAGCAATGATTTTTTAAGTCACCATTACAAACAGCAAAGCGCAAAATTTTCACAAAATTCTGTTCACAACAGTGAACTGGATTTACTAACAAGTGACAGTGCAATCAATAGAGAAAATAAATGGCAGAAAATTGTTTTTGTTTGGCTTCTGCCAATCTTGGCAAAAGCCAAACATAAAGGAGTGCAAGAGAAATGGCAGTGCTCCCTCAGACTGTTTTGAGTCTCATCACTGACCAAGTTCCAAGAAAAAGAAATACATAATCATAATCTTTCCATTTGATTTCCATAATCAAGTGACAGCTGAGTCGAGTCAGATAATGGAAATGGTTACATCATGACATTTGGACTTTGTCAATACATTTGACAGCATACCACTTAAGTTAAATGAAGCAAATGGAGGGGGGGGTGATACAAGACAAGAGGGTAGCTGATGGACAGACATCAGAAAATAGAATATGGTGAATCAAAGGTAATGGACCAGTGGTCTTCCACAGTTTTCTGTATTTGACTGGTGGTACTGTTCAATTTGCATATCCATAAAGTAGTCAAGAAGAGAAGACTGCTGTTAGATTCATATAAACAAACACATATAAACAGTGAACTTGATGCAGATATATAAGGAGTTTGCTCTGTCCAAAAAATGAAGTAGTTCTACTTCAGAGAGGGACCAGACTGCAAAAATATCAGTGATAAAACATAGTCAAAAGGTTTGGAAGTATCTCAGTAATTCATAACTACAAGCAACATTAAGTTTTCCATTGCTATCAGGTATATCCACTCAGTTTCACATCATCACCTACAACACAAGATAGGTATTAACAAAAGTCTTGTACATAGAGTAAGTACAATTTGTTTCATGGATGCCCTTCTATCAGAAGAATTAATTATAAATACAAATCACTTTGTTGTAATTATCATCGTTCAGCCAGGCTTCAATCTGATATAAAGAGGATTTCCATACTCTACCTTAAAGAGATTTCTGAACAAATAGCACAGTTTCTCTACAATCACAATCGATACACTACTTTCAAACCAGCACAAAATTTATTTTCTTTACTATCATTTACTAAAAGATTACTAAAAGATAAATTTCCTCCAATATCATTACCTGATGTCTATCAAGTACTCAGCTCATGCTGAATTTATGATTTTAGGCAGACTGGCCATTCTGCTAAGATCAGAATCAAAGAACACGTAGATTACATAGGACTTCTTGAATCAGAGTGTACATGCCTTGCTCCTCATGTCATTGACACTAGACAAAGAATTCACTGGAATCACACAAAAATGTTACACTATAAATGTGCAAAACCCTGCTTCATCGTCCTAATCTTAAACAAACAGACTGCATGATTATCTCCAAGTTTTGGGAAGTGATCAACTTATGGTGATTACTTATAATTTATTATTATTATTATCATCTGATACCTCCAGGGAGTCAAGGACTCACTGAGAGAGGATATAAATCACCCAAACCAGCTATCAAACCATCCCTTAAATTCATTCTCAATAGATGCACTCACTACCCCTAAGGGCAAATTATTCCACTCACTCACTGCTCTCCGAGAGAAAAACCTAGTTCTTACCCCTTTCTTAATTGCAAATAAATATAACTTCCATGGATGCCCCCATGTTCTCTTCCCACCTTCCATATAACGAAAAATTTCATCAGTCAATATCCTATAACACCCATTCAAAAGTTTATAGACCTCTATCATATCACCCTCTTTCTCCTGTTAACTAAAGTCTGCAATCCACATACTTGCAATCTGTCCTCATAATATAAATCCCATAATCCAGATATAATCTTTGTAACTCTTCTTTGCATCCTTTCCACAGCTTCTTTATCCCCTTGGAACCAAGGAGACCAAATCTGCACACAATAATCCAGGTGTGGTTTTTATCAAAGCCTTATAAAGAGGCAAAATGACTTTCTTATCCCTACATGTCAAGGTTCGCTTCAGCATCGCAATTATCCTCTGAGTTGTATTTGCAACTTTTTCTATGTGACCTTTGAACTTTAAATTCCTATCCACCGATATGCCAAGATCCCTTGCCTCCTCAGTTTCTTGTAGCATAACCCTACTAATATAATATACTGCTGGAACTCTTATCATGTCAATAACTTAACACTTACTAACAAACTGATAGCCATTTTTGTTTGCTGAAATTTCTAGCCTATTCAAATCATTTGAATATGCTGGAAAACAATTCAAGACTTTTAAACTGTTCAGAGGCAGTTACAGTGTTGACACTGGGGAGTTCTTTCACTTGGTGGAACAGCAGGAACGAGCGATGATGACAAGGGGCCCATCCCTGGAAGTTACAAAAGGAAGCTGTGAGCAAGAGAATGAGAAGTGGTTTCTTTGCATGGAGGGTGGTTGAACCATGGGTAGAATGCATTGATAGAGTGGTGATAGCAAGAATGGTTGATGGGTTCAAGGAGTGGTGTGATAGACTTTGTGTTTCCTAGGAAGGACCTCCCATGATGAGTCGCTTAACTCCATGGAGGCCTGAATAATAATCTGATGTTAGACCTATTGTTATTATTTATTATGATAATTTTTTTTCTCTTTAAATTACACAACTATAATGGCCTAGTTCCTTGGAACCTTAATAGTATTGTCTCCTGCTCACTCAGCAGCAACTGAGGCACGTGAAAGTATGACTCATTCTTGTGTTAATATTTTGAATGTTGTAACCAATTCTTTTGCTCTCTCCCTGAATAATGCTCATGTTATAGTAGACACAATATATGAGTCATAAATTTCTTTTACATGTATCAAAACCATTTTTTAAAAGTATCATTACAACTAAGTCAACAGGAGTGAATGCACTATTAGAGCTCAAGGGAAATAAGAATAGCTATGTAATCCAGCATGAATTTTGTTAATTTTTTTTGGAGGAGAGGGGAGCTAGCTGCTTTTTCAAACTACAGATATCTTAGATTATAGTTTATTTGGAAATTATAAAAAAACTATAAAACAAGCATACAAGTAATATAAACTATACAAGAAGAATAACATATATACTGTGTAATAAGCTTGAACAGCACCACAAGTTATTTTTGATAAAAAGATTTTACGTGACACCTCCAGGGAGTCCGAAGACTCATCGAGGGAGGATACCTACTCCGCATCTCTCTGTCTCCACCAACTACACCAATGCTAAATACTATTGTTTATCTAATATAAATATTTTTTATTTAGTTACCGCTCAATTTAGATCTAACATCAATTCCTATTTTTTTCCAATTTAAATAATTTTGCAATCAGTAAACTGTTCATTCAATAATTTGTAATCTCAATGAACAATAAGATTTTTCAAGAAATTGTAATTTTTTGCAAAATACTAAATGACAATTTTTTTTTTTTTTTGAGGAACTGCCTTTTGATGAATTTTCTGTACACCATCACATGTAGTTTCGTTTCTAGGTATTTCAACTCTTTTGGTTCATTTTCACAACTGAGAATAATCAGAGTTGTTGTTCAGATTTTAATATGGTGAGTACCCTGGCATTAAAGTAACTGCTTTCAAGATATTATGTGATTGAAATAGAAATCAGTCAATTTTGTCTATTTTATGAATTTATTATGTAGTTGATATTTTCTAGTTCACACACATTTAATTAAATCACACTATTTCTTGACTTTACCTTTTTGCCTCTGAATTGACCAATATGCATAACTGGATAGTCTGTAAAGGCTTTCCATGTAATGTCAAAATTACTATGATATGGAACCTGAAATTCAAAATTTCTTAATTAATCACTTGAAAAACAAAACTAACAAATCCTACTCTTTTTAAATAAGTACTTCTAATATTAAACGCATCAGGAAAATTTAAAATTCAGAAGAGACAGGAAGAGAGAGATGCCACTCTAGTATTTCTCATACTTTTCTAATCTCCATCTGAAACAAATTCTGGTAATTTCCCATATATTTAACATGAGATAACTGCATTTTGTGTGCCAGTAAATATTTCTACAAGCAATACTACCATTCTGAGTCAAAACAAAATTAGTCATACTGTTTAATATTAATGCAAACATACAGCCAAAGCAAAATCCACTCGCCTCCACCCCAACACCAAATATTAATTTTAACACTTCACAAAATTAAATCTGAAAAAAAAAAAAAAAGTCCATCAAAATTATTATTATTATCGAAGCCTCCATGGAGTCAAAATTCATTGTGGGAGGTCGTTCTTAGGAAACACAAAGTTTATCATACCACTCCTTGAACTCATTGACCGTTCTTGCTCTCACCACTCTCTCAGGCAATGCATTCCACGGTTCAACCACCCCTCACCCTATTGCACTCAGCTTCCTTTTGTAACTTCCAGGGATGGCCCCCTGTCATCACTCCTTCTTGCCTTTTCACCAAGTGAAAGAACTCCCCAATGTCTACCCTGTAACTGCCTCTCAACAGTTTAAAAGTCTCGATCATATCACCTCTCCTTCTTCTATCCACCAAACGCTGCAGTCCACATTCCCTCAATCGATCCTCGTAACTGACATTGTACAGTCCTGAATCCATGTTTGTTATCTGCCTCTTTAATCAACAGCTCTGATTATTGGGACCAAGGCTACTGTTGTACCCATGACAAAAACTGATGGATTGGTGAACAATTCCATATAAGCACTGACAAGCAAGATCAAGTATGAAATACTGCAGAATATTTCAGCAGCATCTGTTGATTTTAGCATGATGAAAGCATGGAATGTGGATACATCGTGAAAATTATGGAAACAACTACCATGTTACAAGTTTATTTTTCACTTGGTTAGACTATAAAAAATTTAGTTTAACCCTTTATCCAAGTGTGAGCAAACAAAGTTTGCTCCTGAAAATATCTTCAGGACTGAATATGGTGTTGTACTACCATACTGGGGTAAGGTAGTACAACACCGGGCAACTCGTAGCAAAGGTGGACCAAACTAACATCACTCCTATCCCAGTATCTCCCACAATGCAAAACACATCTCCTTGCAGATATGTATAATGTTATGCATTAAGGGATTAGCCACTACCCAGACTAGTTTCGACCTTTATTGAGGTCTCTTCAGTGGGAGCCAGGCCCAGAGGTGGAGATACCAGACAGAAGCAATAACGAGGTCATCTCTACCTACAGGAGTTGCGAAAAGGTGTGCCACCTTTTTTTATTAAATTACTCTTCATTTAGAGAAAGATGTTGAAAGTTTATTTTTCAATTGGTTAGACTATAATAAATTTAGTTTAATCCTTTATCCAAGTGTGAGCAAACAAAGTTTGCACCTGAAAATATCTTCAGGACTGAATATGGTGTTGTAGTACAACACCTACCTTACTGGGGTAAGGTAGTACAACACTGGGCAACTCGTAGCAAAGGTGGACCAAGCTAACATTACTCCTATCCCAGTATCTCCCATAATGCAAAACACATCTCCTTGCGGATATGTATAATGCTATGCATTAAGTGATTGGCCACTACCAAGACTAGTTTCGACCTTTATTGAGGTCTCTTCAGTGGGAGCCAGGCCCAGAGGTCTCCAAATCCAGAGTAATTTAATAAAAAAAGGTGGCACACCTTTTGGCAATTCCTATAGGTAAAGATGACCTCGCTATTGTTTCGCCCTTCTCGCCATTGTATCTCCACCTCTCGGCCTGGCTCCCACTGAAGAGACCTCAATAAAGGTCGAAACTAGTCTGGGTAGTGGCCAATCCCTTAATGCATAACATTATACATATCCGCAAGGAGATGTGTTTTGCATTATGGGAGATACTGGGATAGGAGTGATGTTAGCTTGGTCAGCCTTTGCTATGAGTTGCCCGGTGTTGTACTACCTTACCCCAGTAAGGTAATATAACACCATATTCAGTCCTGAAGATATTTTCAGGTGCAAACTTTGTTTGCTCACACTTGGATAAAGGATTAAACTAAATTTATTATAACTACCATGTTACAGTAAAACTTTAGTTTAATATAAACCAAAATAAACATTGATTGTTTCCAAATTGATTGGAAAAGTACTTGCTCGTTACATCATACAAAGTACGAACAGAAATTTAAAGAAGTCTGTGAAATTTTGATTAACCACCCTAATCTTAACAATAATGGTGGCATGAAAATCCCAAGAATTTGGATGGCACACATTCAGCCCACTTATTCTTCAGCAAATTCTGACTTTAGGACTCTAAGCAATTTATCAGCTTTTATTAACCACTATCCATACCAGTTGATTGTAATTTATATGTATACTTATATAAGTAATTTTTTATTTTTATTTATAAATTTTTTCTTTTTGTAAACATGTTCATCTCCAGCTTAATTTAATTTGTAACCGAATAGATAACAATTATAATAATAGGACTATAGCTTTGATGTAGTAAGTTGTTTTCCCCACCAGAGGTCAGGCCAATAGTTGTAACGGTTGGCCAGTAACTTTAGCATGGCATGTAGATTGTAGTGCAGCTTGTTTCTTTGTATATATGTGTATACTCCAGATGATGACCTTAATGTGAAAGTCAAAACGGCAAGTGTTTATTTTGGTTTATATTAAACTAAAGTTTTACTATAAGATGGTAGTTATTTCCATAATTTCCATGATGTATTCTGATCGGCGTGTAAGCATGAAGGAAAGCATGGAATGTGGACTATCAGTCGGCTTCACGTATGGATGTAGATAGTGAGAAAGAAGAAATCTTCCGTTTCCTTGATCATTGTTTTTAATTGTGTTTTTGTGTGTGTATATATGCAGTTACATGAATAGTTTAATTATTGAGAATATAGCTTGTGCTGATTTTATGCCCTCTGGTAAGTAGTTCAAAGAGAATTATGTTTTTGAAATCCAAATGGATTAGTTGATTTTATGCATTCAGAATGGATGAATAAAATCACTGTTTTGTTTGATGAAAATCAAACTAATACCCATGACAACAACTGATCTTGAGGATTGGTGAGGAATTCCCTATAAACAATTAGATTCCCTATAAGCAAGTTAGATCTAGTATGAAATTCTGCAGAATATTTCAGCAGCATTTGTTGAAATGTTTAGGGTTTAAAAAGCCGGATACAGAATATATGATTCTCTCAAAAAAGATCACCTAGCCTCTTCTCCTCCAATCCAATTTTCACCTCCATGTGATGATACCTGGAACTTAGGCAACCAAGTGGAAGACTAAGTGCCAACTTCAGTAAGAAAACTTGGTAAGGTAAAAAATGAGAGCAGGGCAACTTAGGGCAATTTGGAGACCCTAAGGTGGCAAAGCCCAGACTAAGTTGGAATGGCCAATATTTAACCAATCTGAATTTTTTCCTCACTCCAAAGCTTCAGAATAAAAGAAACCAGACTGTCACTCTGGAAAAATGACTCAGACTATGAGTAGGATATGAGCAGATCAAGGAAAAAAAAAAAGAATGAAAATAAACAAGAGTATTTGGAATACTGCTAATTGGAATGTCATATGCATTCATCACAATACCAAGAACAAAATTATCAGTAATAAAAGGTTCAGATGAAATAGATAATTCAATTTATATCTACATGAAGTCAAAAAGAAAGCAGGAAAAAGCATAAATCAATTAAAAAAAATTACAGGTAGTTCTCACTTTACGAATTTTTTGGATCAGAATTTTTATTTTAAATTATATGCAGCTAGGGTGTAATGATCAGTTAGAACAAGCCTCAGTCACTCACGAGCCCTGGAGAGGAGAGTGTGTTATTCATAGTTTTCTTCAATTACACCTGATTTTTTATTTTATTTTATTTTTAACTATAACATTTTCACTGTAATTGGGATGTTTAAAGATTATTATCTCAAAGAAACTTTTGAAATGTTAATAGAAGCAACTGATAAAGATGGAAACTTTTCTATCAAAGAGTTTTGGAAGGGATTCAACATTTTAGTCGTAACACAGAGCAAATGGCATAAAGTTTCTGAAAAAAAATATGAAAAGAGTATCGCAGAAACTTTGTCCTTAGTTTAATGATAATTTCGAAGGCTTTGAAGACCCAATAAAGACTGTAAACTCTGAAACTCGAGTGATCTTAGGTATGGATAACCAGTTGCAAATGGAAATTTCAGAAGGTTGATGTTAATGAGCTGCTTCAATCTTGCCCAATGATCTCCTTGAATTAGAGTAGGGGTCTCCAAACTATGGCCCGCGGGTCAGATGCAGCCCGCGATATGATTTTATCCGGCCCGCCAATTGGACTAATTTTTCAATAAGAATCCGCAAAAAAAAAACATGGGGTGTCGATAGTTTCAAATGCATTAATTAAAATTTTGTTCAAAATATATTCCTGAAGAGCAAAAAGTAACTGTAATCCAAGTTACGGTCTTTCTGACTGTAAAAGGTCAGTTAAAATGGACTAACAAAGAAAAAAAATTTGAATTCAACAAAATTTTACAAGCAAATTTCTTCAAATTTGCTTGTAAAATTTATCTCTATTTTTGGGACAACGTATCTTTGCGAACAAACTTTTCCCTGAATGAAATATATCTAGTCAAAATACAGGGCAAATTTATCTGATGAGCATTTGAAATTGCTACTTGTAATTAGCACTTCAAAATTTGAACCTGAGTTTAATAAGATTTTAAAAACACAAACACAGTTACATCATTCACATTAACGGTTTTATTATAATTGGTGATAAAAATACGAAAATTTGCTGATAGTGTTCGTTGTCATTAATATACAATAATTTAAGCTCATATACTCTGCAATCAGTTTTTATCTGCTTTCAATAAAACTCATATACCTAGTTCTAGAGTTTTTTTTTTTACTACGGCCCGCTGAACAGTGCCGAAGTACCCAATGAT
Organism: Typopeltis vanoorti; assembly: GCF_054136105.1. NCBI lineage: Eukaryota > Metazoa > Arthropoda > Arachnida > Uropygi > Thelyphonidae > Typopeltis > Typopeltis vanoorti. The sequence goes on along the minus strand of NC_143549.1, from coordinate 5,206,445 downwards.
GTGGCCCTCACGGCAAAAAGTTTGGAGACCACTGAATTAGAGGAACAAGAAAGAAATGAAGAATAAAAAGACAAAGAAGATAACGAATATGAAGCTCCAACTCTGTTGTTCACTTTTAAAGGCCTAGATGAAGCATTTAAACTTCTCAAAAAAGCTCAAGCAATCTTTGAATCACAAGATTTAGACTTTGAATGATTTAGTAAATTTTCCCGAGAAATGAATAATGCTTCTTCTTGCTATCGAGCTATTTTAAATGAAAAGAAGCAAAAGTCAATGAAGCAAGTGACACTCGAGGCCTTTTTTTAAAAAAAGACGCGCCACAGCTTTCGAACATATCTCCTACTACCGTGACGGTTGCTGATTCATCCGGTGATATAGAAATGAGCTATTTTTTTTTGTTTTTTCAAAGAATCATTTTTAATTTAAAATTTTTCTTATGTTAGATTTTAAATATGTAAATCTTTGAGAATTAAGTCTTTTCTTATCATCTAATATTAATTTTATATTTTATGTATTCCTGCCTACGAACATAACTCCCACTTATAGCATTACTTCTAAGGCAAATAAGCTCCTGCTTTACGAACGGTCACCAGAAACCAATTAATTTGTAAAGATGGGAACTACGTCTCATATTATAATTACTAGAGCAAGAGAATTCTAGAACCAAAACACTACAAATAAGTTGTGTCTTCCTGACTATTACTGGTGTTTATTCCATAGAAGAAGGAAGAGAAGAAGATAATATCTATTCAGATTTACAAAAAATAAAAAATAAATAAATCTGAATAACTATCTAGTAATAATGGGAGATTTCAATTTCGGAGTAGGAAACATTCCAGTTATTAAAAGTATAGGAATAAATGGTGAAGCTATATACAATAGAAATGGATAAACAGTCATCTCTTGACTTACGCCTGTTCGAAGATCGTCTGTGATCCCATAATGGAATAAATAACATTTTCGACTATACTCTCGAACAAGACACACGTGATGCATAAAGTAAAAAGGTTTTTATTCAGCAATAATGCAGTGGCAACCTCCCTCAGCAGTTGGCACTTCGCTTCAACAGTTCCTCTATTGATTTTGTGTTTGAAAAATATGTTATTTGTGTATTTATCATTAAATATTTCATGATATTTTGTGCAACATGGCCCCTATGCACCCAATTAAAAAACCTAGTGAAGAATCACAGAAAAAGAGGTGAGCAATTGATCTTGAAACGACTGCAAGTTCAACTATAGTGATGAAGCAATGACAAGGTCCTATCAGTGATTGGAAAAGAAACTTCCATCATGCATAGAGGACCTAAAGCATTAAAGCACCAAGTCTCTTCAGCATGTTGAATGAAAAAGCAGGACTCAATCACGACTATGAATTCAATGTTTCTTCTGGTTAGTTCATGAGATTCAAGCAGCGTTTTGCGCTGTATAATGTGAAAATGTATGGGGAATCTGCAAGTACCGATGAGAAGGATGCCAAGGAGTTTGTGGAGAAATTGGATAAAATTGTTATGAAGGAAAATTATTTCCAACAGCAAATATTTAATATGGATGAGACCACCTTGTTTCAGAAAAATATGTCCGAACGGACAATTCATCCACAAAAATCTCTGCCTGGCTTCAAAGCTCTTAAAGACCGTGTTACGATTCTGTTAGGGGGTACTGTGGCTGGATATAAACTGAAACAATTTGTGATGTGGCATAGTGAGAATCCATGAGCCTTCAAAAACATTAGGAAGCATACTCTTTCAGTTCATTAGCCAAGGTATAAGTCATGGATGATTGCGGATGCCTTAATCAACTGTATTGAGAGTGAAATGGAAAAGCTATTGTGTGAAAGAAAATGTAGAATTTAAAATTTTATTAATTCGATAGTGCTCCAGGTCATCGTTTTATATATCGGTGATCTTCACCAAGTTAAAGGTCATGTTTATTCCCTCAAACACTACTTCATTGATCCAACTGATGGATCAGGGAGTTCTTTCAGTGTTTAAGGTTTATTATCTATGGAGAACTTTTTCACAAACCATTTCTGCCACTGAAGGAAATGATCAGACTCTCATGCAATTCTGCAAAGCATTCAATATTTATCATGCTATTAAAAATATTGCTGTAGTTTGGGATGAAGTGATTTCTCAATGTATGAGTGACATATGGAAAAATACATTAAAAAGGTTTGTGCACGATTTTGGAAGTTTTGAAAAAAATGAAGACCTTTGTAAATTGAGTGAAGAAATAGTGGGCCTAGCAAACAACCTGAATCTCGACGTGAATGATGATGACATAATTCAACTCATAGGAAGTGCCCCTGAAGAGTTGACCAATGAAGTAGTGGTTGAACTGGAGGAACAAGTTGTAGAAGAACGAGAAAAGGAAAAGAGAAGAGGTAGTTAAACAATTCACAGTGAAGGGTCTTGCAGAAACGTCCTCTGCAGTTAGCGTTGTTCACAATGTTGAACACTACTTATTAGTAGAAAGGAAAGTACATGATGCATTTGCTTGCTATAAACAAATTTATGATAAAAGAAGAAGAGAAATAACCGAAGTACATTGGACGTTTTAATAAAAAAAACAAAAGTTACACCAGAAGAGCTGCAGCCAGATCCTTTACATAGGGAAGGTAATGAAGATGTGATTGTGGATGAAGATTTGGGTGATTATTCTCCTATTTTATAGTGGCAGGAATGCACAGTACAGTTTTATAATAAATTAAAAATTAAAATGACAGTATAGTTATTACTGTTAAGTCCCTAACCCCAATAGCTCTGTTGATTTAATGTATCGACTTACGACTGAACTGCCTTATGTCCTGCCTGATGGAACGGAACCCTGACGTAAGTCAAGGGATGACTGTACACTAGTGGCCAAAATTGTGGAAACCTTTTGGAAAAAGTGTATTTCTGAGGTTTGATGGCTCATAACACCACTTTTTTTTTTGAATAATACCATAAAATTATATATCAATGGAAAGATAATTTAATCAAGAATGCAATGCATAACTTTTATGAAGGATTTTTTTTTATTAGAACAGCAGTTATAAAAAAGAAAAGTGAAACACAGAACAAATGAGATATACAAAAATTCTCACAATGTGAGTTAATACTTAGTTGGGTAAGCTTTAGCATTAATTATAGCTTTGCAACACCTTCCCATGGAGTGAACCAAGTTTTTTAGTTCTGTAGCTGTTATAATGTGAAACCAAGATTGAATTACTGTTTCTATGAATTGGGTTTTATTGCTGGGTTGCTTCTGACTAACAAGTTTCTTTAGTCGGCTCCATAGATTTTCGACTGGGTTAAGGTCTGGGCTATTCTCAGGCCATTCCAGCAGTGGAATATGATCATCTTGAAACCACTTTTTGTACGCAGCAGCAACATGACATGGAGCTGAATCCTGTTAAAATATAAATGCTTCATTATCTTGGAAAAGATCAAGCGCGGAAGGCTTCAGTTTGGGCTCAAGTATTTCATTTATGTATTTTGGGGCATTTATATTCCCATTAATCATGCAAATTCTGCATACATCTTTTGATGTCATACAACCCCAGATCATAACACTAAGTGGGTGGTGCAGGATGCAAATCTTCTCCGATTCTTCTCCTTATGTATTTTATGCCATCACTACCAAACAGGGAGATTTTGGTCTCATCACTCCAAATAACACTGTCCTATTGTTCCGCTGTCCAGTTAACATGGGTTTTAGCTTAATCTTTTCAACTTTGGTATGAGAGATAAAAATGACTTTTTTCATGGAATTCTAGCATTTAGACCAAATTCCTGCAGTCTCTGCTGAACAGTCCTTGCACTCAACTTCACACTGAATTGCACCATTTCATCTTGTATACAAGATGAAATATTTTCTTCTGTCATGTAAGCACAGTCTCTCAATTCTTCTATCATCACTTGCTGTTGTGCACCTTTTCCTGCCTTTACCAGTCTGGTTTTGTAGTGACCGAGTCTCTTTATACCTCTTCAAAAATTTAGAAATGCCACCTTTGGTTAAGTTTCCACCAATTTTTCTTCTAATTTCTTCATAACTGTAGCCTTGTTCACATAACACACTGAAAGCTCCAATACATGACATCGATAGCTGAATCCTACTGTGACTTTATTGGCTCATTGCCAAAACAAGATGACACCTGATTGGCTCTCTAAATATTCCTGCTCACTGGCTACATTCAAATGAAGGAAAGCTACTTTATACCAACCTAAGCAAGTTGTGCTTCTTTTTTCTGGTTATTTGGCTATAACTTTTCATAGAATACAGATAATTGAACAAACTTTGTTGCATTACATTCTTGATTAAATTATATTTCCATTGATACATAATTTTATGGTATTACACCAAAAAAAAAAAAAAAAAAAAGTGGTGTTATGAGCCATCAAACCACAAAAATACACTTTTTCCAAAAGGTTTCCACAATTTTGGTCACTGGTGTAGATCAGTGTTTCCCAACGTTTTTTGGATCATGCCCCACCTCAATGCCCCAAAGATTTTGACCCTCCCCTCTAGCATAATAGTCAGCCAAGTTCTGAAAAAGTATAATATAAATATGTACTTTAAATAAAAAAGGAACATAGATAAAACTGTTTTTAATTTGGCTTACTTCAATGAATATAAATTTTATATTACACTTTGTATATTATAAAACATAAATCGAACTGAACTCTGGAAAATAAAATCCAAGTTAATGCGATCCTTGAGCTTGATGTCTGCAGCAAAGAGTTTTTATTTGCGGTACTAATTTAGTCATTTTCAATCCCAAATCCCCGTGGTTTGTGATATCCAGATGATTTCTTCTTTTCAGGAACAATTCATTTACAGCACTAAAGCCACATTCAACTAAATATGACGACGGGAAGGGCAACAGTATTTTTTTTTGCAAAACTAATTGAATTTTGGTATTTTGTTTCTGTCTCGTCAGAAAGCCATGCCATTGTTCCTTTTATGTTGAATAAAGTTCTAATAGACTAATCATTTTTCTTTTCTAGAGTTCTTCTTGATATTGTATTTATGTTGACTGCTGTACTAGTGATGTCAGCTTTTTATCTCGGAAAGTCAGGGTTGCCACATCGACAATTTATTCTATTCTTGAGAGACACTGTGACATTAAATTAAGAATTATAAACACTTTAACACAAGAATATTTTAATGTTTGACAAATATTTCAGTCTGAAACTAATAGACTATCCTCAGTGGCTTGATAGGAACAGTTTGTATTCTACCTTGTAAAAACTGTTCCTATCAAGCCACTGAGGATAGTTTGTTAGTTTCAGACTGAAATATTTCGCAAACATTAAAATATTCTTGTGTTAACATGTTTATAATTCTTAATCGACAATGGTGAGTTTTTTTGAGTATATTGGTGATGCAGTGACTAATCCAACATCATTTTCTAATTGCCCCCCTGTGGGGCATGTGCCCCACATTGAGGAAACACTGCTGTAGATCTAGAGATTTCTCCACATATAATAACTTAAAAATCAATGCAAAAAGTGAAAATAACAGCAATCCTTTAGAGTTCAATTCCAGAATGGTAAAAGCATTAATTACTTCCATTTGCAAAGAATAAGTGAAAAACTAGAGCAAATAAAAGAAATGATGACATAGAAAGAGAAAGGAATAATTTTAAAACATTATAATAAGTGCAGTAGCAGAATATCTTAGAACTAAAAATAAACGGAAGAGAAGGCAATAAGAAACTTGGATGAGAACACTGAAGCACTATGAATATAATCAAAGGCAAGAAAGAAACACATACAAAATTCTAAGGAACGTGAATAAGCTGGTAAAAGAAATACTTTTACCACCAAGTTAAACTTGAAATAATCAAAGAGCAAATGTAGTTAGATTTCTTCCAAAACTTATGACAAGATAGTAAAGAAACAAAAACTGATATAATGTTAACTACAAACTATACAGTAGAAGAAATAACATTATAAAATATCCAACAAGCAATACATCAAAGTAGATCAGAAAAAATATCCTACAGAAGATGGATAAATATAGAACTCATTAATAGCAGAATATTCAGAGGTGCAGAAAAGAAATCACATCATGATTTTGTTCAGTGCAGTGTGTATGTGTAAGATGAAAAATTTAATGCACAGTCTAATGCTGCACATTAGCCTGTGCAACTAATTTCTTTTCAAACTCTAACTTAACATTCTGTACAATACTTGTAACTTTTCTTGCCTCAACATTGCATATGCGATAACTCCTCTTACTCTTATTCTCACAATATTCCTTCTACATTTCCTTCTTATGGATATGTGGAAGGGATATTACTTCTTGCTTAATAAGGTTAAACATCCCATCCTATTTGTTCTTCAAACTCTAAGGAAATACATTCAAATACTGAAACATTAAAGTATCTTCTCAAAGCTTCCCATGCAGTACAATGAAACCAAACATAGCACATTCTCCCACATTTGTAATAATTTTCAGCTTTGTAATTCAGCATGTATCCTTTCCTGAGACATGCATGGAAAGTTGTCTCCCACCAGCTCAATTAATTCTAATCACGAGTTTTCTTTGCTACCCAATCAATATTTGACAATGATAACGATGGAAGAGAATTTTGCAGCATAATACTGATTACCTTCTCCCCCCCAACTTGCTGGTATTGTTCAGAGAATCACTGTATAGACATCTCTCAATGTATATATACACCAATTTTCAGGTAATTTTACAGATTACTAGATGATAATCTATCAGATTAACAAATGTCTTTCAAGAATTTCATCGTATATGATCTTCTCTATCCAATACAAATTCATCACTTTATTATAAAATGCAAGTAGTTTCTTAAACCAAGACCTATTTTTCACAACCCATGATTATCGCAGTTAATGAATCCTATATTCTATTTCTGTGATCTGTCATTACTTAACCACATAAGTGGTCTATAATTCACCATGAGAGGGCAGAAGATAATGAAAGTCATGAATATTGGTGCAAAAGATAAATTCTTTAGTGACAATTAAGTCATTATTTGTGCATGACTATATTTATGAGTGTTGTTTGTGTCATTAACTGTAGGGTCAGTATGTGTAATTTTAGGATTTTCAAATGTTTAATATTTGTTTTATTATACACTATATTGTGCATCATGGTGCTAATGTGCAAAACAATGACAGGCAATTTTAATATATGTGATTATGTTCACTGCAGCATATGCAGTGAACATAATGAAACTGAGGAACATGTTTGTTGAAAGTTTTTCATGAGCAAAGGTAATAAGTGTGAAGAGAGTAAGAAGAGTGACAGAGGTGACTTGAAAGATGCAATACATGATAATGCGATTGGTGTAATTGGTGTTGCAAGTGGTATGAGTGACTGTACACAAATGACATGGTGGAAATAAGATAGAAATGAAATAAAGAAAATAATCAGATAGTAATGGAAAGGATAGTACACCCACATGGGGTTCTTTACAGAATAAAACATGAGATTCAGGTTGTAGAAAAACCTGTAGGATGATATGACACAGAAGTGAAAGAAAGTAGAGCATGAAGAGTGCAAGTGCGAAAATAAAGATCGCATCTGTATTTTGTATAGTGATTAACTGAGACAAGGAGTCCTTGAGAAGAGTGTGACAAAATTATGTTCTCCTGGAGCTAAGATTAAGAATGTCAGTGATGATGCTATAAGGATGAAGAGAGTTAACATGAAGACGTTTATTTTGGCTGGTTCAATTGATTTAGCAGAAGAAAAGTGTGGTATGCAAGAAGACATGAAAGAGTTGTTAGTGCATGTGAAAAAGAACAGTGAGAAAGTAAAAGTTGTGAATGTTGCCATGGTATGATAGAGGTGACCTGAGAAGGAGAGCTACAATTGTGAATGAGTCAGTGTGCAGATTGTGCAGGAGGAATAGTGTGGTGCGAGTTTGATGGAAGGAAGGAGTTATATGGGAGTGGATAGTATACATCTAAATGGATTTGGTGTCAGGGTATTGTGCAAATCAGAAGTACAAGGTCAGAGAAACCAGAATGTTTGGGGAGGATGCAGGTGAGTGGGCCAAGGCAATATAGAAGAAAGAGGAAGAATGATCACATGATGCAAAATGTATCAACCTCAGTTAACTTTAGTCGGCTAAGTACCACAAGGTGTAAGGGAGGTGGTGAGATGAAGGCGATATTGCAGTTTATGTATACTATTGTCAGAAGTATTCAAAATAAGTTGAGAAGTTTTTGACATTGGTTAGCACAACTTGGCCAAAATTATAGGCATTTGGTTGACCAAGGATGATATGGTCATAAGGAGCAGAATACAAGGGATATATTGTCTTCAGAGAGGAGAGAAGGAACATAGGGGAGGGTAATAGCAGAGGAGCAGAAGTACATTAGGGGAACAGTGATTCAGAGGACAGTTCATTTGAGGCTATCTGTTGTGTGTGAGAGAGGCCAACAGGACTAAATATGTAATAGACTGTAGCTATAACTCTTGGGGGGGGGGATGCACAGGAGAATGTAGATAACATGCACTCGCAAATTAGCTGATGAGTACAGGTTGAGTAATTATTATGTGGGATTTCAACTATGGGAACATAGACTGGGAAGAGGAATGGTCACAGGTAGGGAAGGAATTTTTTTTTTTAATGTTGGGTCCATACATGAGTGGTTGGCTGATCAACCTATAGTACATTAGTATTATTATATGGGTAGTGCTTTGAGAAAGGAGACACTTGATTTAAAAGCATGTATACTGTATTCCTATTCAAGGTGTGTGAAAGGATGTTGGGCAGCAGCTGTACGTGTTTCAATGGGCTTAGTACAGAGTGAGGGAATTATTGATGCTGTTTCAGATGAACATTTCCTATGGAAATATTTATAGAATATTTATAATATGTATAGAAATAATAGGCAGAGATCAAACATCTATATGAAAGTGAGGGGGAACGAGTTAGTAAGGGATGTAAGAGATAGGTCATTTATCAGTCTAATTGCTCTCCTCTGTATTGAGTCAAGCATTTTGAGGGAGATTTTAGGAGTCCCCAATCCAAATGTGAGAACAGTATTCAATTTCTGGGTGGATTTGTGATTTGTATAAGCTTAAGAGCCGTTTAGAGGTGAAGTAACATTTTGAACTAAAGAGAAATCGCAGTTTTTTGGAAGCTGAGGATGCAATGGTATGATGTGTTTATTCCAGGAGAGGCCTGATGTCAGGGTAATTTCGAGAAGAGAAATCTCATCCTGTCTGGGAATTTGAGTGTTATCAAAAATAATACTGAGGGAAAATGGTTCTTTTTTGTGAGAAATAAGACAGAACTCGGTTTTACTAGCATTGAAGTTGACAAAGTTATCTGAGCCCATTGGAGGATGGCTTGGAGGTCAGAATTAAGGGCAGTGGTGGTTGATGTGAATTGTGTAGAGTAGGGTTTGTCAAATGAAAGGGAGGAGTGCAATGTGCTGCCATCTGCAAAACTGTGTATTGGGTTGGATGTCAACTGAAGTAGGTCACTGATATGCAAAAGAGGGTCAGTGAGAGAACTGAACCGTGTGGGATGATCCCAGCATAGTTAGATTGTGAGAGGATGATTGTCCAGAGGGTGATACATAAGAGAAAGTCACCTGTTGATCAGCATTGATGGAATCCACACTGGTGGTTGCTTAATAGCTGAGTACCTTCAATGTAGAGTAGGAGTTGAGAATTGATGGTTTTCTCCATCACTTTAGATACGACTGAGGTGAGTGAGATAGGGCAGCAGTTAGATGGCGGTGATTTGTCACCCTTCTCAGGAATGGGTCGAATATAGGTCAGTTTCCAGGCTTTGGGATATATACACCAGTGGAGTAAGAGAGTGTGTACAGACGGCATAGGATAGGAGTCAATTCTGGTGCGCAGACCTTCAGGACAATTGGAGGAATGCCATTAGTGCCAGGAGACTTTTTGTGTCTAATTTAGACAACAGATTTATGATATCTTTTTTTTGGCAAAAGGATACAGGGGGCATTGCATGTTGGGCAGTTGGAATGACTGGAGGATATTTGTCATTGTCAGTTGTTATGCGTGCATTGGAGGCAAAGTGCGAAGCCGTGAGATTAGCTTTTCTGTGGGTGATGTTGCAATTGAGCCATCTGGGTATGATAAGGGTGAGAATAGTGTAGGCAAAGTTATGACCAATTGCTTTGGCAAGAGACCAAAAGGTATGGCTGCCATTTGGACAGCCTGCAAGTTTTCTGCTTTTTACCCATTCAAATTCTGATTTGGAAGCACTGATAATTTTCTTGCATCTGTTTTGAGCTTCAGTATAGGCATTGAAGGAGAATGAATTCTTTATTTGAGGCAGTTGTGGTATGCCTGATTTATCATTCAAACAGCCTTGGCACATCTTTTGGAGAACCAGCATTTAGATAGGGGGGGACAGCAGTTCAGAGAAGTGTGGCAAATATATGTTTACATGCCAGTGAGGATTACTTTGGTGATACGTTTGGTGCATATGTTTGGATTGGAAAACCAGAAACAATAGTCCAATCATGGGAATGAAGACTAGTACTCTCGGAGGCTGTCTCATTTGGCAAAGTTATAATACCAAACTACTCTTGTGTGGGAGTGACTGTGTAAGCATTGTTGCATGGAGAGGGGGGGGAGATGAGCACTAGGTTGTGGTCAGAATTATTCAGGGAGATCACTACATTGACTGCATATTTGGAAGGTACAGTGGTAAGGAAGAGATCTAGGGTTTTTGGGGAGTGGCTTGGGTTATACGGCATTCTGGTCGGCTTGTGAACAATTTGTGTAAGGTCATTAATGATGGCAAATGTTTCAGCATCTCTACCTACAGGATGTGTATACAACTGGAAGAGGAAAACTAGTTGGTGTTATGAACATTAAAATCACCTAGGAGGATAATTTCACTATTAGGAGAGTGGGACTGGAAAAAATCAATTTTTAAGGATTCCTCTCAATCCTTAAAATTAAAGAGCTCAGAGAGTGGTTGGTGGTATTAGGAGAGTGATAGAGACAGCAGATGAATTTGACTGAGTGGGGGAAGGATATTTTCAACCAAAGAAAGTAAAAGTTGGGCGATTCTAGGTTAGGTGCTCTCTGGTAGGTATGTCAGAGTAGATCACCCTTGGGTCGAAAGGAGTTAAACAATTTGGAAGGCTGAGATGGATAGTGCTGGGGAAAGGTGAGATTTGAGTTTCTGTTAAAAAGAGTAGGAGTAAATGGAATTTATACAGCTGCTGAGAGATAATTACCTAAATCAATGTGTAATGAGTTGACATAAGGTTCATGAGACCTGATCACTGCATCAGAGAACTTAACACTAACTAATCAAACTATGCTGCCACCGCTTGGAAAAAGTGATCATGTGGTCTTGACCAAGGAAACTGCCAAACATGTAGAATTTTCTATTAAAAAGGGATATATGTGGAATACAAAGCAAGTGATTATAACAAGCTAAGAAGACAGCTTTCAGCAAAGCAATGACATAAGAATTTGAAAGGGAGAGATGTTGCTAGTGCATGGAAGGTGGTTAAGGGATGTTCGAAGAAAGCAATATCTGAATGTATACCTACAATCAGAAGGATAAATCAGGTAGGAGTTAGATGGGTGAATAGTTTCATTAAGCAGGATTGCACACAAGAAGAGGTTGTGGAGAGATTATAAAGAAAGATGTGACTACTGTCGGTGCCAGGTTATTTTGCACCCTAGGCAAAGTTTACAAGTGAGGCCCTTATTTCATAAACTATAATGTTTCTAATTGACATTAAACAAAATAAAATTGTCTTTCAGGTTAAATTAATAGGGCTTTTTTTATTTTCTTTTTTAATTAATTTGAAAATTCTCTATTATAATTCATTTACAAAAAAAAAGTTATAAAATACCAAAATTTAATATTTTAAAATATTTATCTTAACTGAATTTTAAATAGCAGTAAGTTCAAATCATTTAGGTAAGGAACAAAAAAGAACCAAGAGTTAAATAGTAAAATAGTGTGATGTGTGAGGGATAAGGAAAAAGAATCGATATCTAAATCATATATCACTATTTAATTTTGATATTTTAGTAAAGTATGAATAAAGCATAGCTTGAAGTTTTGCACCCTAGGCAGTTGCCTAGTTTGCCTAAATGGTAGCGCTGGCCCTGGATGTGACCAGCATTCACATGAACAGTATAAAGTACAGGCAAGAAGGGTGATTGGTATGGTAAGGACGACCACAGCTAATTATGAGAGAAAGCTAGCTGACAAGGCCAAAAGAAACCCTAAGGAGTCTTTTACTAGGTGGCAAGTAAAAGGAGGAATGACTCTACAAAGATGACCTTAAAAAGTGCTGATAGTGGGGAGGTAACAGAACCAAACCAAATGATTGAATTACTGAGTGAGCATTTGGCAGGGGTTTACCATCTAGGTGGAGACATTGCAATGTCAGGTGTGACATTGACTGATAGGAAAATAGAGGCTGAAGAAATGCAGGTGCTTAAAATATTGCAGAACCTCAATATGGAAGATGGGATATCTGCTTGTGTATTACAAGTAAGTGCAAGGTAATTATCATTTCCTCTGACCAAGCTGTTTAATTCAAGCCTTAGTAGTGAGAAGATGCCATTGGAGTGGAAAGAGGGCAAAACAGTGGCATTGCATAAAGGAGTCTCAGAGGCATTGGAAGTTTTTTCCACTTGGTTAGACAATAAATTATATATTTAGTTTAATCCTTTATTCAAGTAAGCAAACAAAGTTTGCACCTTAAGTATCTCCAGGACTGGAGCAACTCATAGCAAAGGTGGAACAAAGCTTCACATCACTTGCCTTAGTATTCCATAACGCAAAGCACATCTCCTTGTGGATATGTATAATGCTATGCATTATAGGAAGGGTCACTACCCAGACCAGTTTCAACCTTTATTAAGGTCTCTTCAGTGGGAGCCAGACCCAGAGGTGATACCAAGGTTGAAGCAATGCAGAAGTCATGTTTACCTATACAAGTTGCCAAAAGGTGTCACACCTTATTATTAAATTACTGTGGGTTACAAAGATGTTGGAAGTTTTTCCCACTTGGTTAGACTATAAATTATATACAGGTATTCCTTGCTTAAAGCGATTAATTAATCCCTTAATGTTACCGCATATATCAAAATTGCGTTAATCAAATCTAATAATCAATGGTAAAAATTACAATTCATCCATGATCGATTACTGTATTAATAATTCGTTTTATATGGTACTCTTTAAGAAAAGATAAAAAATGAATGCAAAGTAAATGTTTAATAAATGTTTGTACCTACATTAGTTATTTACTGCAATTTTTTATCCAAAAAAAGCTATCAGAGTTGTTTGAACAGTTTTAGTTTTTTTCTTATCAGTATAAATTCTATGATAAGCAAACTGACTCTCTATGCTTCCCAGGATTTTCTGGCCAATACTTGGAATCTAAAATCTTAGTACATTCAGGCAAATCAGCATCATCTCCTCCAAGCAGACGCTTTCAACAGCTTCTTTCAGACTTTTATAGAAAGCAGATGAAGTTATTGCAGAACTGTGTCTTTCAATTTTGTGGAGCTCAATCCCTTTGAATTTCATGTTCTTCTGACTTTGAAGAGAAATACTGTAGTATGGACCAGGATTTTCAATTTTTTTCTTCAAAAAGTTGAACTGTATTTTTTATCTTCTTATCTGCTTTGTACAAGTCAATATTTCTCTCTTGTAAATCTAGACTTACCGTATATTATCGCGTATAATGCGAACTAGAAATTTTGTTTGAAAACTTGCCCTAAAATGCCATGTCCATGTATAATGCAATCTGTTAATCTTGTTCCATAACATTATAAATAATACAATACGAATTAACGAAAGAAATATTTATTTTAAAACAAAATGTCAAAATCCTTTAAATTCTTCTTCATCTTTTGAGTCATCAAAAATTTCATTTATAAATTCATCTGTAGGGATTGCGTCATCGTCTTCGTGCTCTCCATTTTGTTGTGCATCACCCTCGCTTTCGTATATGACGTGATCTTCGGATCCATCCACTGAATTACTTATTCCACATTTAAGAAATGAGCGTTGAATCATTTCAGATGGTATCGAATCCCATGCTTCTTTAACCCAGCTGGTGACTGGGTTGATCTCAGGCTTCTGAAAATTCCCACACTTTGTCATCTTCACCAAACCAGATGACATCCATTCTCTCCATTTTTCATGTAAGTGATCTTTAAACAGCTTATTCAAGCTGACATCAAGCGGCTGCAAAACGGAAGTTAGACCACCCGGTATGACTGCTAGGTCTGTACGTAGCTCACGTGCTTTCTCTTTGCTTGCCTCCATTAAATGCGCCCGGAACATATCCCAGACTAGCATGCTCCAGCCACAATTGTACACCTTCTTCATCCATCCAACCTTTCTGATTGGCTCGAACAATTACACCTGGTGGAAATTTCATATGCTTCGGAATTTTCTTCCTTTTAAATATCACTGTCGGCTTTAATTTGGTTCTGTCTGCCATGCATGCTAGAACAACGGTAAAATGCATTTTACCGTTTGGGAAAGTTTATATCCGTGACACTTTATATCCGTAATTTTATGATAAATTTAAGGAAGGACTGAACTTTTTCTTCAAGCTGCTTTGGTAACTTCTGCGCAATTTTTGTTCGGTGTCATAATGTTAATGCTTTGCGTTCGATAAATCTGTTGCACCACTCAGGCGAAGCAGGAAAAGATGAAATACCTGGTGTGTCCTTGAATTTACCATTCTTGAGTTGTAGAGCTCGAAAACCAATTGCATTTCTTGTTACTATAATGCCATCTTGTCACTGCATCAAAATCCATTCATTTAGCTCTTCTTTGAGTTCTGGAAAGGATGCTACATCTCCACGACGGGCACGTTTCGTTTTGGGGATTTTTTTCAAGACTGTCTTTTCGCTTACGGCAAAGTCTAATATTACTCTCTGCTAAACCAAATTCTCTCATAGCAACACTGTTATTATGTTCTTCTACAAACTGCACGACACGCAATTTAAATCCTGCTTCAAAAGATGAACGTTTATGTTTCTGTTGGCTCATTTTCAGGCTAGGTTTGTTTAACGAATAATATTTAAAATGAACTTTGGTTAAACCGATATACCTAACTGTACTCTATCTATCTCACTGTGCACTATCATTCGGTGACCAAGCGCACATTTATGCGCAGATACAATGCGCGCACGGTCGCCGAATGCAAGGGGGTCAAGTAGATTTGGTTGCATAGGTAGTATATATTGTGTGTGCAAGTCTAATAAGATGTTATATTTTTTAGGATCCGCATATACTGCGAACCCCTAACTTTAAGCAGTATTTTTTACCATAAATTTTTTGCATTATATGCGATAATAGACGGTAGTTCACTAAGTTCTTGGAGAGCATAAGGTCTAAATCAAGAACAAACTTGCATGATGTTATTTTTCTTAAAAGGCCCTCATAAAGAAAGCGATCTGTTTTGCTTCTTTTGTCTCCAGAAAGTGATGGACAAGGGCTTCAAAGTCTTGCCACGCTACAGAAACAGTGCGAAAGTTAGATGCAACCCAGTGAGTGCTTAAAATTCTGTCAATTTTAAGAAGTTGAGGTTCTAGAGTCGCTGCACATTCCTGTAGTTCCCTAGCATTCTTAGATAAAGCATGATAAGTCACATAAAGTTTGTCCATGAAACTCTTAAAGCAATTCACTCCTGCCACAATGTTCACTGTGTCAGTAACAGACAATTCAAGGTGAACACAATGCCAGAAAATAACACTAGGAAACTTCTCTTGCATTAGCCTCCTTACACCATTACGCACACCAAACAACACGGCTGCATCATCATCACAAGTTACAGACAATAAATACTTCTTTAAGTAATCTTCAGATAATCCTAAACACTCAAGATGACTAATTAAAGAGTTTAGAATTACTTTAACAGTTGCATCTGATAATTAGATCAAATCTAGGAAAAGACTCACAAGAGCCGAAAGTTCAGGAAGAACTACACGAACAATAACAATCGATGTTGTTGTGTTACTCACAGTTGTCGATTTATCAATAAGTAACGATATTTTGTTCACGGAGTTCGCTATATTGACTATTAATGTTTTTCTCATTTCATTTGCGATATGGCTCATGATGTTAATGCAAGCATTTGCAGAATGAACAATATATCCCATGTCTAGGCCATTAAGTTCCTGTAAATTTATTTTGTCTTCAAAGTTGCTAAATGACTGATTTCACCTGGAAACTTTGTAAGCAGTTCGAAACACTTTTCCTGTTATGTCTTTATTATGAGACAAAGTATTTAGAAAAACTTTCTCTAATGTTTCGTTTTTTGTTTCAGATTTTATTTTCTGGCATGCTTTGTGTGCTGTACTCTCCTTATGACCGTAAATCTTTTTTCTTAATAACATTAAGTGTTGTTTGCAAGATTCTCCAAAATGACTGATTTTACCATTTGCAAACTCCACTGAAGTTTTCGTTCCCACGTATTTATCGACAAGAAGACTTCTGACATCACGATGCACTTTACAACCCAACATTTTATTCTTGGCATATAGCCACTTGTTTCTTTCGCAGAAGTCATTTTTCTGCAAAAGTTCCAACATTCAGACCAATCATTATCGGAGTCTGCTTCCTTTTGACCATGTGGATCTTTGGTGTTAGTTTCATGATCCTCTTCACCAAGTCTATTTTTGATGCTAGTTTTCTATTTTACGATAGCTTCAACAATTTCTGCTTCTTAAGACTTACTTTTTTTTACTCATTGGCATAAAGTAACTATTTATTACACTCATTTTGAACAATGATTGCACTGATGTAAATTAGATCAATTCAAAATTACATGAATACCTGCCTGTTGCAGAGTGAATATAGAACTGATAAAATGGTATTGGAAGCAATTGGAAGTGAACACAACTTCCTGTTTCCGGTTGCATACCAACCTATGAAACAGGAAAGCAGGGTACCAAATTCGTGAATATTCTACCAGAATATTTATAATACATTTTGCTGTCAATAAATCGCAAATTTTTAAAAACTTAAGTTGTATGTGGTGGACAAAATAAAACTTCACATTCTCACACAGGCCATTAAGAGAATTTGGATGACCAGGTGCATTATCTAAAAGCAAAAGAGCTTTGAAAGCTAAGTTATTTCTCTTGCAATAAGCTTCAACTGCCAGACAAAAATAAGACTTAAACAAATCTTCCAATAGGCTTTGGGTAACGCAAAGCCTTCTGATTCACCCACCAAATTACAGGTAAAGAGTTCTTGTTGATCCTTTTAAAGCCCTTGGATTCTGAGTTCAATAGACAAGCAGCAGCTTCAATTTAAAATCTGCATTAGCATTCCCTCTAAGCATAACAGTTAAGTGATCTTTTGGTACTTTATAGTCAGGCTGAGCTGCTTCTTTTTTTGATATAAAAGTTCTAGATGGCATTTTTTTTTTCAATAGAAGCCAGTTTCATCTACATTGAAAATTTGGCGGTAATCGTATTCATTTTCTTCGATAATTTTCTGCAATTCAGCAGGAAATGTAGATACAGCATCTTCATCGGCACTTGCAGATTCACCTGTTATTTTCACATTCTTTAGTCCAGCCCTAGATTTAAAAATTTAAAGACAGCCATTGGTAGCTGTGAATTTTGAATTGTCTTCTTTATATTTAGTCTGTTATGGCTTTGTAGACTTGGTTTATTAGAAGAGATCTGCTGACATGCAAATACACGCATGCACAGTGAGCTTAAATAGACACACGTTTATTCATGTTGAAGTCTAATGGAAAAAATACATCTAGAGATAATTACAAACCATTGCCAGCCTGGTTGGCAGAGCTTTGGCTGTGATATTATAGGCACTAATCAGAATTTAACACAAAAGTAGGCAAAGACTGGGATAAAAGTTCGGGTATGGAGAAAGCAATGAACGTGGCGAAAAACTGCTAAATTTCTGCTCAAATAATAGACTAACAATAACCAACACTCTCTTTAAACATCCAAAACCACAAAGAAAATGGACATGGATATCACCAGAGACAGACAAACCAAGAATATGATAGACTATATTATTGTAAACCAAAGATAGAAATCAAGTATCCTAAACTGCAGATCCTTCTCTGCAGATTGTGGATCAGACCATAAGCTAGTATTAGCAAAACCTAAGAATAAAGTTAAAATCTAGAAGCACTTTTAGAGTCAAAAGGAGACAATGTAAAAAAACTACAAGACAACAATATTCTAAGAAAATATCAACTAGAACTAAATAAAAACCTGAAGGAACTACCAAGACAGAATATAAACATCGAAGAACATTCGTGCAAATTAAAGGAAATAATATTAAATTCAGCAGAAAAAATAATAGGTTACATAGAAAGAGAAAGTAAAAAGGATTGGATCTCGAATGAAGTAAAAAGGATTGGATCCCGAATGAAGTAAAAAAAGGTTAAGCAATCAAAAGAAAAGCATGAAACTAAAACAGAACTATAACAGAAATGAATATAACAGATTAACCAGAGAAATTAGAAAACTAGTTAAAAGAACCAAGAATAACTGGTTAGAAGAAAAATGCAAAATGGCAGAAAAGCTATCAAAAGAAAATAACCTTCATGGATTATATAAATAAATAGACCAAATTAGTAAGACACAGACAACAAAAATTATAATGATCAAAAACAAAGAGGGACAACTAATTCAAAGTAAAACAAAAAGAATGGCCAGATGGGAAGAATACTTCCAAGATTTGTATAATAAAAACAGCTCCCAGGATATTACGATTTCAGCCACTGAAATGGAAGAGGAAACAAATATCTTTACCAAAGAAATAATAGCACACAGCATAGAAAAACTCAAAACTAGGAAAGCACCTAGCATTGATCAAATACATGCAGAATTCTTAAAAACAGGAAAGGAACAACTTTTGGAACCATTAAAAACATTATTTGAAAGGATCTACAAAAAGGAAGCAGTGCCTACTGATTGGACCAAATCAGTCATAACTCCTATATACAAAAAAGGAGATAAAACAGAATGCAATAATTACAGCGGCATTAGCCTCCTCAGTATTCCAAGTAAGGTTTTTACGAAAGTACTCCAAAAACAAATTAAGCCATATATAGAACTGGCACTAGGAGAAGAACAAGCCAGTTTCAGACCAGGGCGAAGCACAATTGATCAACTATTCACCTTAAGACAGCTAATAGAAAAGACACTAGAGTACAACTAAAGTTGCTATATAAATTTCATAGACTTTCGTCAGGCATTTGATTCAATCTGTAGAAGAGAACTATGGAAGAATTTGGAATTCCCAACAAAACCATAAGAATAATAAAGAATCTGTATGAGAAATTTGAAAGTGCAGTATGAATGGAGGACACCTTAACCAACTGGTTCCACACAGGAACCAGTTGGTTAAGGAGTGGAGCGGAGTAAGACAGAGATGCAATCTGTCACTAGACCTGTTCAATCTTACACTGGAAGAAGCAACCAATAAGGCCTTAAACAATGAAGACTCCTGAATCAAAATATATAGGAAAAATGTGACAAATTTAAAATTTGCAGACGACATTGCATTACAAGCACAGAAGAAAATCCACAGCGAATTTCTGATAAAATGAAGGAAGCGTGTATAAAATCTGGATTAAACATAAATATAGACAAAACAAAAATTATGCAAATAGGAAAAAGAAGCACCAATCTGAAAATTTAAATTGATAGTAAGAATCTAGAGCAGGTAGAAAACTTCACCTACCTTGGAGGAGTTATTGAGTACAATGGTGAAATTATAAAAGATATAAACAGACAAATCAGTCAAGCATCCCAAACTTTTGACTTAATAAAATATGGAAGTCAAGAGACATCAAACAAGTAACAAAAGTAAGAATCTATGAAACAATGGTCGTCCCAATACTCTCTATGGAAGTGAATGCCGGAATCTCAAAAAGGCTGAAGAGAAAATATTATTAGTTACTGAAATGGGTTGGCTAAGAAGATTACTTGGAGTATCTCTGCTGGATCAACTAAGAAACGAAGACATAAGGAAACGAACTAAAACAAGAAATAACAATTAATTTATTTATTTATGCTTATGGCTACATGAAACTGGTAAGTGAAAAGTACAATCACAATTTCCAGAAACAAATGATGAAAATCTTAACATATAAAAGTTCATTACATAAAAGGCACAACCTGCTTTCTAAGTCTTTCTTTTTTTTAAAAAATATAAAGCAAAAGTAACTTGTCATAATCAAGCCAGGGACAATTATTGTCCTGCTGCACCAAGTATGATAAGGCTGCATGTTTTTACAACACTTTACAACATAAATGTAGCTGTATCTGAGGTTTAAAAAGAGAGCAGTTGTGTCTTGTGTGAGAAAACTTGATCCATTAGAGGAGGCCCATTTCACATTGTATCATCATCTTCTAACATGAGGAGGAGTTCTGCTGATACTATGACGAGGACTATGAGAGTGACTAAGAGAATAACATCTTCATGGTGAGATGGGACCATGATCTTCTGTTTCCTCCATAACCACCACCACCACCATACCAACTATAGGTCAAGGTCCAGGCTAGAAAGCCAATTCAAGGCATCATCCGTCACCTTGTGGATGTCCTGTAGGTCACCACCGTGAAATTGGCACCTTGGGCAGTTGTACACAATATGAGTAATCGTCTGAGCCATGGAAGAACAATCACAATAAGGGTGATCTGACAGCCCCCATTTATGTAGAAGATAGCTACAACTGCCCTGACTAGATCTGATCCTGTTTATTGATGACCAAATCTTCCTAGGAAGATCAAAACCAGGCGGCAGAACACAGAGATCTTCTACCAGGAAGCCGTTTGTTGGGAGATTGTTGGACCAGTATTCTCTCCATATGTCACATATTGATGGCAGTGCAGCTGAAGAGAGTTCGTCCATAGAGCAGAGAGGCTTTCTAGATTTGAGGCGAAGACTAGGTGGGTTTATGAGAGTCTGGTGTAGGGGTAGGAGTGGGTTGCTCATTGCTTTATTAAATTCCTTAATCGAGGCTTGTCTTCTCCGTGTGTGTGGTGGAGCAATGTTAGATAGAACAGGCAGCCAGGAGAGAGAGGTGCTTCTCACTGTCCCACTAATGTGAACATGGCAGAGTTCAGCTGGGTGTCTATAATGTTAGTGTGTGTGTTTGCGTACTTCTTTCCAAGACAGGGGCACAATATTCTGCTGTAGAGAATGCGAAGGCTAGTGCAGACGACATTAGGAGTTCTGCACCACAGCCCCAGGTTGTTCGAGCAAGTCTTGAAATAACGTTATTTCTGGTTTAAATGTTATTGGAGAGGTTGATGATTAGGCTTCTGTCCAGGCTCACTCCAAGGTATTTTGGGTGAGGCTCGTGTTTTACCATTTTTCCACAGAAAGAAAGGTTGAGTTGTCGATTCGCCTCTGCATTGTACAGGTGAATTACTGAGGACACTGTTTTCATTGGATTTGGCTTCAAGTACCATTGCTTGAAGTACTCTTCCAAGGTGTTCAGGTCTGTATTCAAGGTTGATTCTAGGCTGGTAAAGGAGGTGGATTGATGTAAGATCGCTAGGTCATCGGCATACATATACTTGCTTGATCTGGAATGAGGTAGATCATACACGTAGATGTTAAAAAGTATAGGGGAATAACACAGAAACCTGAGGAAGACCGCTGTGAAGGAATCTGGGCTTACTCTTTTCTCTGCCAATATGAAACTGGATCTGTTGGAGAGAAGAGATTAAAAAAGTTGTAAAGTTTCTTTACACTTTATATTTCCTAATTTTAGGAGGAGGCCCATGATCCAAGCAGTGTCATAAGCAGATGAAAAATAACAATAATAGACAAATAACAGAGAAATAACAATAAGAGACAAAATCCAAGAAAGAAGACTGCGATGGTTTGGCCACAGAAAGACTACCATCTAAAGCCCTATATACAACGATGGAAGGTAAAATATCCAAAGGATGTCCCAGAATTAGATGGATAGACAAAATAAAAGAGAACCTGAAAACCAAATCACAACAAGCGACACCAAACTGGACAGAATTGTTTCGACACTCCCGGAACAGACAGAAATGGAAAGAGTTCAATCAGCCTCATCATCATCCACATAGATGATGGAAGAGAGAAGAAGAATCAGAATTTTCTTTTAATTGCAGTCTTTCAGCCAAATAATCAACAGATCTTCTATTTCACCCATTATAGCACTTCGGTTACATGTGCACTGCATGCTTGCAGATGTAGATACAACATCACCTTGTCCACAATACTCATCAGCTTTGGATAAAATAATCTATATTGTAGACTCGTTAAAATCAAATTTAATTCCAATCTTACTTTGTGAGACATGCAAAAATATTTTGGGAAAATTTGGAGAAAAGACCAAAGCTAATAATAATGACAAATATCTGTTGGATTTCTGCTCAGGACATGGACTGGTTATTACCAACACCATGTTCCAACATAAAAATGTGCACAAATTCACATGGAGAGAAGAGGCTAGAAATAAGAAAAGTCTCATTGACTATGTTATTGTTTATAGTGATGTTTTCTCCCTGGTGCAGGACACCAGAGTGTACAGAGGATTTGAAATTGGAAGTGATCACTATTTAGTCTTGCGCAGGATAAAATTGAATTTCATATTGAAAAGAATAACATGTAAGAAAGTTTTAAAGCGAATAAAAGTTGAGCAGCTCTCAGATGTGAACTGTAGACTAAAATACACAAAGATAATTGAAGAAAAAATGAAAGAGTTTGAGAACAGGAATCAAATATGGGAGATTCAGTGGCAGGCCTTGAAGAAAACACTGATTGATTCAGCCAGAGAAGCATGTGGTGAGGTTGTCTGCAAGGATAGAAAAATCAGAACTCCTTGGTGGACACAGGAAGTTAAAGAGGCAGTGAAGGAAAAGAAGAAAGCATATCAAAAGTTTCTGGCAAATAAGTCAGCTAGTGCTCTTAGAGAATACATAGGCAAATGCAAGAATGCTAAACACTGCGTAAAACTAGCTAAACAAAAGTCATGGGAGGACTTTGGCAAGAATATAGAAAATAAATATCAAGAAGGTGGCAAAATATTCTGGAGGTTGTTGAAGAAGCTTAGGAATGGAGGAAAGAGTGCTGTAAAAGGAATTAGAGATGATAAAGGTGAAATGAAAACAGGAGAAAAAGATATCCTTGAAGTATGGAGTAATTACTTTGAAAAACTGCTAAATGAAACAAGCAGTGATGACAGCACAGTGATAAAAAACACTAACTAGGCATGCAGTCAGGAATACATATCCATACTTGAAGTAGAAAAAGCCATCAAAGGCTTGAAATGTGGAAAGGCAGCAGGAGTAGATGATATTCGACCAGAAATGCTGAAGTATGGTGGTATAAGAGTCTTACAGTGGCTGCACTACATAGTTCAGAAAGCCTGGACAGAGGGACGAATTCCCGATGATTGGAGTAGAGCTCTCATGGTACCCATATATAAAAAGGGAAATAAAACTGAATGTGAGAATTACAGAGGTATTTCCCTACTAAGTGTTCCTGGCCCAACTCAACATCACCAGAGTTAAAGATCGGTACTATCAACGTAAGAAGCCTGAATGGCAAAGAAATGGAGCTAGCTGAGGAATTAGATAAGTACCAGATCGACATAATAGGGATGACTGAAACAAAAAAGACCAAAACTGGTGAGATCTTTCTGAGCAATAAATACAAAATGTTATATTCAGGCAATGACAATCAAGGAAAAGAAGGAGTAGCCATAGTATTCAACACAAAATACGAGGCTAATCTTCTTGAATGGCAGTCAGTCTCAAGTAGAGTAATGTGGGCAAATATGAGAATGGGGAACTGGACAATGAGACTTATTTGTGCCTATTGTCCCACAGAAGGTTCTACTAAGGTAGAAGTGGAGAAATTTTTTGATGCTTTAGAAAAAGCAACTGACACAATGAAAAAGGAAAAGTTGGTCCTTGTTGGGGATCTAAATAGCAGAGTAGGAAATGATTGTGAGACATACAAAAATATTTTGGGAAAATTTGGAGAAAAGAGCAAAGCTAATAATAATGGCAAATATCTGTTGGATTTCTGCTCAGGACATGGACTGGTTATTACCAACACCATGTTCCAACATAAAAATGTGCACAAATTCACATGAAGAGAAGAGGCTAGAAATAAGAAAAATCTCATTGACTATGTTATTGTTTATAGTGATGTTTACTCCCTGGTGCAGGACACCAGAGTGTACAGAGGATTTTAAATTGGAAGTGATCACTATTTAGTCTTGAGCAGGATAAAATTGAATTTCATATTGAAAAGAATAACATGTAAGAAAGTTTTAAAGCGAATAAAAGTTGAGCAGCTCTCAGATGTGAACTGTAGACTAAAATACAGAAAGATTATTGAAAAGAAAATGAAAGAGTTTGAGAACAGGAATCAAACCTTGAAGATTCAGTGGCAAACGCTGAAGAAAACATTGATTGATTCTGCCAGAGAGGCATGTGGTGAGGTTGTGTGCAAGGATAAAAAAATCAGCATTCCCTGGTGGACACAGGAAGTTAAAGAGGCAGTGAAGGAAAAGAAGAAAGCATATCAAAAGTTCCTGCAAATAAGTCAGCTTTTACACTTACAGAATACATAGACAAATGTAAGAAAGCTAAACACTGTGTAAAACTAGCTAAACAAAAGTCATGAGAGGACTTTGGCAAGAATATAGAAAATAAATATCAAGAAGATGGCAAAATATTCTGGAGGTTGTTGAAGAAGCTTAGGAATGGAGGAAAGAGTGCTGTAAAAGGAGTTAGAGATGATAAAGGTGACATGAAAACAGGAGAAAAAGATATCCTTGAAGTATGGAGTAATTACTTTGAAAAACTGCTAAATGAAACAAGCAGTGATGACAGCACAGTGATAAAAAACACTAACTAGGCATGCAGTCAGGAATACATATCCATACTTGAAGTAGAAAAAGCCATCAAAGGCTTGAAATGTGGAAAGGCAGCAGGAGTAGATGATATTCGACCAGAAATGCTGAAGTATGGTGGTATAAGAGTCTTACAGTGGCTGCACTACATAGTTCAGAAAGCCTGGACAGAGGGACGAATTCCCGATGATTGGAGTAGAGCTCTCATGGTACCCATATATAAAAAGCGAAATAAAACTGAATGTGAGAATTACAGAGGTATTTTCCTACTGAGTGTTCCTGGCAAGATCTATGCAAGTATACTTGAGAAACAGTTGAGAAGAATTGTGGAAGAAAAGCTTGGTGAAGAACAAGCTGGATTCAGGCCAAATAGAGGCTGTCAGGTTCAGATCTTCACTTTTTGACAAATAGTCGAGAAAGCATGGGAATATAACAAAGATCTGTATTTAAGTTTTGTCGATTTGGAAAAGGCATATGACAAGGTGCTAAGAGAGAAGCTATTCAATACGCTGCAGTTATATGGTGTCAATGGGGCATTATATCAATAACAGAGGTGAGAGACAAGGATGTACATTATCCCCACTGTTATTCATTATCTATACGGATCACATTATGAAGGAAAGTGGTATTAAACCTGATATCAAAATTGGAGATGTTAATGTCAGCTCTTTGCTTTATGCGGATGATGTTATACTTCTAAATAAATCTGCTACAAGTCTGCAAGATTCTCTTACTAAATTCAATTGCTGTTGTAATATATATGGTATGAAGGTCAGAAATAAAAAGACAAAGGCAAAGAAAATAGGCAGAATCATTGAAAATGTCAACTGTGTTGTGAATGAAGAACCTGTGGAACAAGTAAAACATTTCAGCTACTTAGGCACGATTTTTACTGAAGATGGTAAATTAAATATAGAAATAGACAACAGAATCAGCAAAGCTGGTATGGTGGGAAGTCAATTGAATAAATTCATATGGAATAAGAGATAAATTAGTTGGAACACTAAATTAGCTGTATACAAGACAGTGTTCAAACCAGTTTTAACTTATGGATCTGAGAGCTGGGTCAGAAGTAAAACACTTGACCAAAGACTAGAGACCGCAGATATGAGAGTCCTGAGAAAGTTTAGAGGCGTGAACAGATGGCATCAATGGCAATATCATATTAAAAATGAGGATATTAGGAAAGAACTTGACATTGTCAGCATCCAGGAATGCGTTAGCAGAGCTAATCTCAGGTGGTATGGTCACTTAAATAGAATGGGAGAGGAAAGATTAGCAAAACAAGTGTTCTCTGCCAGGTTGGTAGCAAAACGACCCAGAGGAATACCAAGATATAGGTGGATTGATACAGTACAAAGTGCCTTAGACGACAGAAATATAAGATCTGATAATGTTGGAGTCTTGACAAGTAACTGACTGATTTGGAGGAAAATTATAGATAGGAAGTTAGTAATGATGTAATTTTTGCATGTAGTACTGTCATATCCCGTACACCCCTTGAGGGTACATGGCAGGAATTTGATGATGATGATGGTGTTCCTGGCAAGATCTATGCAAGTATACTTGTGAAACGATTGAGAAGAATTGTGGAAGAAAAGCTGGGTGAAGAACAAGCTCGATTCATGCCAAATAGAGGTTGTCAGGATCAGATCTTCACTTTACGACAAATAGTCGAGAAAGCATGGGAATATAACAAAGATATGTATTTAAGTTTTGTCGATTTGGAAAAGGCATATGACAAGGTGCCAAGAGAGAAGCTATTCAATACGCTACAGTTATATGGTGTCAATGAGACATTATATCAAGCAACACTTATTCTTTATTTGAATTGTAAGTCAGCAGTTAGAATTGAAGGAAATACAGGAAGATGGTTTAATGTTAAATCTGGCTTCAGACAAGGATGTACATTATCCCCTCTGTTATTCATTATCTATATGGATCACATTATGAAGGAAAAGTGGTATTAAACATGATATCAAAATTGGAGATGTTAATGTCAGCCCTTTGCTTTATGCGGATGATGTTATACTTCTAAATAAATCCGCTACAAGTCTGCAAAATTCTCTGACTAAATCAAATAACTTTTGTAATAGACATGGTATGAAGGTCAGCAATAAAAAGACAAAGACAATGAAAATAGGCAGAATCATTGAAAATGTCAACTGTGTTGTGATTTTAGAACCTGTGAAACAAGTAAAACATTTCAGCTACTTAGGCACGATTTTTACTGAAGATGGTAATTTAAATAGAGAAATAGACAACAGAATCAGTAAAGCTGGTATGGTGGGAAGTTAACTGAATAAATTCATATGGAATAAGAGAGAAATTAGTCGGAACACTAAATTAGCTGTATACAAGACAATGTTCAAACCAGTTTTAACTTATGGATCTGAGAGCTGGTTCAGAAGAAAAACACGTGACCAAAGACTAGAGACTGCAGATATGAGAGTCCTGAGAAAGATTAGAGGCATGAACAGATGGCATCAATGGCAATATCATATTAAAAACGAGGATATTAGGAAAGAACTTGACATTGTCAACATCCAGGAATGCGTTAGCAGAGCTAATCTCAGGTGATATGGTCACTTAAACAGAATGGGCGAAGAAAGATTAGCAAAACAAATGTTCTCTGCCAGGTTGGCAGCAAAACGACCCAGAGGAAGACCAAGATATAGGTGGATTGATACGGTATAATGTGCCTTAGACAATAGAAATATAAGATCTGATAATGTTGGAGTCTTGACAAGTAACAGACTGATTTGGAGGAAAATTGTAGATAGGAAGTTAGTAATGATGTAATTTTTTCATGTAGTACTATCATATCCTGTACACCCCTTGAGGGTACATGTCAGGAATTTGATGAAGATGTATTTTGTAATTTGTAAATACAGCAGAACAACTGGAGCTTGTAATACTCCCACTCTTAATGATTGCAGCGAAGTAACTGGCTGACTCTCAGGCTCTGGGAGCACGGATGTGTGGAAGGAATGACATTATCATGCTCAGGACTTTCTTTCTCCTTGAGGCTTGCATGTTTTTGTGTGGTAAATTTAAAAGTGCGCTAATCAAAACTCTTGCCGTGTATATCAAAGGACAGTCGCAATTTATTTCACTGTGTTAATCAAATTCCGCATTAAGTAAAACTACATTAAGCAAGGGATACCTGTATTTAGTTTAATCCAAGTATAAGCAAACATGAAGTATCTTCAGCACTGGGACAACTCGTATAGGTAAACATGACTTCTACATTGCTTCAACTTTCGTATCACCTCTTGGTCTGGCTCACACTGAAGAAAATCAATAAGGTCAAAACCGGTCTGAGTAGTGACCCTTCCCATAATGTCTGCAAGGAGATGTGCTTTGCATTATGGCAACGATTTTCAACCGGTGTGCCGCGAGAAGTCTTCAGGTGTACCGCGAGATTTATGAAAAGAAATTAATTGAAAGAAATAATGTTGTAATTTGCACATTTATTTATTAGTGTCTGGTCTTCCCTCTTCTTGTGTGTGTAAATCAATCAAAATTATGCCTATTTTTGCAAGATCATCAAAAAATTAAAAGTATATATTTTTAGTGTGCCACAAAATTTTAATAATTAGTCTACGTGTGCCGTATTATGGAAAATGTTGAAAATCACTGCATTATGCGATACTAATGCAAGTGATGTGAAGCTTTGTCCACCTTTGTTAAGAGTTGCCCCAGTCCTGAAGATACTTCAGGTGCAAACTTTGTTTGCTTACACTTGGGTAAAGGATTAAACCAAATATATAATTTGTAGTCTATCCAAGTGGGAAAAAACTTCCAACTCTAGTCCAGAGTACTTTAATAATAAGGTGTGACACCTTTTAGAGACTCGTACAGGTAAACATGACTTCTGCATTACTTCAACCTGGTATCACCTCTGGATCTGGCTTCCACTGAAGAGACCTCAATAAAGGTCGAAACCAGTTGGAAGCTTGGGTAATGAATGGCAATGCTGTAGCCCATGAAGTTTTAAGTGAGGCTTGGCTATTGCTGTCACCCAGGTCCTGGGGGGGTAATGAATGGCAATGCTGTAGCCCATGAAGTCAACTGAGGCATGGCTGTTGCTGTTATCCCCCAGATGAAATATGAACGGCTCTGTTCGGTGATGGGGTGAGCCTGCCACGGGGTAGAGCCAACGCTGAGAGTTCTTGGTGACAGGGTGAACCTGTTACTGAGGAGAACAATGCTGAGTTTTTGATCCTGTGGGGTCACTCATTGTTAGGTGATCTCACGAGTTTTATGGAGAGGTAACCCCGCACTTAAACCAGTCTGGGTAGTGACCCTTCCCATAATGCATAGCATTATACATGTCCACAAGGAGATGTGCTTTACATTATGGGATATTAAGGCAAGTGACATGAAGCTTTGTCCACCTTTGCTACGAGTTGCTCCAGTCCTAAAGATGCTTCAGGCACAAACTTTGTTTGCTTACACTTGGATAAAGGATTAAATTAAATATATAATTTAGAGACTCCAACACAGAAGTAGCTAATTATATGCCAATCAGCATCTCAGGAGTGGTGGTTAAGGTATTGGAGAAATTGGTGAAAGACAAAATGAAGACTGGTTGGATAGGAATATGATACTCTATAAGGGACAACATGGTTTTGTGAAGAGTAGATCTTGCCTTTGTAATTTGCTTACTTTTTTATAATCAAGTGAAAATGCAGTTGGATAAGGAAAATGGCAACTCAGTGATATTGCTAGACTTTGCAAAAAAAATTTGACAAGATTCCATATAGATCTCTACTGCATAAGTTGGAGCATTGGGAATGAATATGAATCTAGTGATTTGGATTAGAGTATAGCTGATGGACTGATATCAAAGAGTAGTTTACAGAAGAGTTGAGTCAGGAGAACGCAAGTGACCAGTGATTTATCACAGGGCTCAGTACTTGGTCCACTTTTGTTTATTTTCTATATCAATGATAAAAGAAATGATACTGGGAAGTGCAATGGCAAATGGCAAGTGATGCAGAGAAAACAGACAAAGGTAAATGGCTGCCAGTTTAATGTAGCAAAGTATAAGGTGATGCCCTTTGGGTAGAAATCAGAAGCTGTGTACTGTGCTACTGATAGAACTGAAATGCAGGAAACTGATGAGACTTGGGTGTGATTGTGGATAGGGAGTTGAAGTTTAGAGGGCATATTGTGAAAGTATTCAAAAGCGCACATCAGATTCCATGATTGTTGAAGAACACATTAACAAGCATGGATAAAGATTTATTGTTTCTCTATATAAGACCACATCTGAACTACTCCATACAGATCTGGATTCTGTGGCAATGAAGTCAAATATTGCTAAAACACAGGCAAGTGACAAAGATTGTGGGGTCTGTGAAATGCTCCTTATGAGAATAGACTGACAGGCTCCAAAAATTAGCTGATAGAAGAAAAAGAGGAGACATGATAGAAGCACTTAAGTTATTAAAGGGGTTTTATAGGATTGACACTAAACTTTTTTTTTCAGTACATGACAAGAAGGAAGAGAACAAAGGGTCACTAGTGGAAGCAGTATAAGAGTTTGGTTAACAAGGATGTTTTGACTAAGTTTTTTGCTTGAAGAGTGGGTAAATGGGTGGAGCTGGTCACCAGAAGTGGTTGTAAGTGCTTCATCAGGGAATGAGTTTAAGAGAAATAGGATAAGTGCTGTAAAATTGTGTATAGAAGGAAATTTAAGCAAAACACCTTATATACCAATTTCACTGGTAAAGAAGATTCCAATAAAAATACGTGTGATTTAATAGTGAAAATTTTATCTTTAAAGAATTAGAAGTAATAAATTGCGAATTACTGAATATTGTAACCTAAAAATGGATTGTAAAAAGAACAAAGGAAAATAAGTGTAACATAATTTGTGTCTAAAGAATCCTCTAGTCAACGATAATTCAAGTTATCGTATTATGTTATGACCTGGGGCAACTGTCATCATGAAGGTCAACATTGCACGGGGATTTCCCACCTTAATGAAACGACTGAAAATGGTGGCGGGTACAGAACATCGAAATACCCAGGAGACGACATTGTAAGCAAATCCAAGGTCATCGGAGCTGGATAAATAGAAGAGTTGGTTCTTTTTTTGAGTTGCTCATCTCACTAGTCAGATGTGCGGTCGTCCCGTTCATGGGTCAGCAAGAAGTTACAAGGTCACGGAGAGTTCCAACCTGAAGTTACGATGTACGCTATGGCAGCGGAGTTTTGCTAACGTTGCGGGAGATGATCTGTAATCGCCGTCGGAGACCTGCATTCCAGACAGAAAATGCCGAGAGAGCGACGTGGCTAAGATAAGCAGATTAAGAAGAAATTAGATGTCGAGTTTCCAAGCCACCAAGTTCCTGATGTTCACTGACACTAAAGAGGGATCTCACAAGCCCCAGAAAAGGTATCCAAAATCAGTGCTAAAGTCGAACAATAACCGAAGGATATAATTTCTAGGATCATCCAGAGAAGTCTAGAACTCTGTTCAAGTAAGATCTTTCCATTGTTTAGCTACAGAAAAAGTTTTGTGACGGTGTTTAATTAAGGTTTTTGTTAGAATTGATACCTGAGGACTTTAGGCCTAATGCTGATATTTGAAATTGTTCTGTTTTATGTGAGAGAAAGCCTAGTTTAAGTTCAAGGTAAAACATCGTGTGTTTAATGTTGTAACTATTGCATAAGCCTGAAATTGGTTATATGATTTGAGTACATCTAAGTTATTGTTATAGACACGTGGTCCTACTAGAATTAATCATGTTGAGGAATCGAATGTAAACGTAATTTTGAGTTGTCATTTGAAGCATAGAAGCAAAATTTACATGGAACCTATATTTGACCTTTTGTATATTTCATTAGTGATGAATAAATTGTTTTCTTGTTCAAATAACTTGCCTGATTTATATTTCCAATGCACTACTCATTAAACTCGAAACTGTGTGCCTTAAGGTAGATACTGCCACGACTGTCGATCAGAAGTGTTCAGTGGATTTACTTATAATTAAGAGAGGACGGTTCTGTGTATTTTTTTTTTTCTTTGGAGGGAGATTCACCTCTCATCCACGTATTTTGGTTGCGCAGCTAGAAATCAAACAAATTTTCCAAAATTCTATAAGAATAAACACATAGATCAGACAAAGGCGATTGGTTCCAGCCTGAGGCAATTTCTTTGTTCTGTGAGCTTTAACATTGGCAGCCTTAGGATAAGAATTATTATTATAATAATAATAATAATTGGAAACATCTGTCATTCCACTGCTTGAGAGCCTTTTTATTGCAGGCGCTTATTAAACAACCAGATAAAAGGCACAATCAACTCTTTTGAACATTCCCTAAAAATATGTTGTGAATCACATCATCCACTGTCACAGCCTAAGCCTCGTTGTTCAGTCAGTATAGACAAAGCCCTTTGGTCAGAAAGACCTGGGTTCGATTCCTGTCCATGATGTGAGAAACCTTTTGGTCTGGTCTCTTTCGACTCTGAAGGTGAGTTAGCCAGTCTCATATGGAGGTAAATGGTTTTTTTTTCAGTCTTCCAGCAAAATAATCAACATATTTTCCATTTCAACCATTATAGCACTTCGGTTACATGTGCATTGCATACTTGCAGATGTAGATACAACTTTACCTTGCTCGCAATAAGCATTAGCTTTGGATAAAATAGTCCATATTGTAGACTCGTTAAAACCAAATTTGCTTGCAATCTTACTTTTACTTTCACGTTTAAATCTTTTAATTATATCAAGTTTTGTATCTAAGGTAATTACTTTCCTCCTCTTTTTTTTTTTTTTTCCTTAATGACCCAGTTGTGTGATCGCTCTTATTCTTTGACGTGATTAATGGGTGTAAAATTTACAAAGACCATAATTTGTAAATACAGCAGAACTGGAACTTGTAATACACCCACTTTTAATGCTTAATGGGAGGAATAACATCCTCATTCTCATGACTTTCTTTCTCTTCACCAGGAAACACTCCTCAAGGCTTGCATGTCATATTTAAAGGTGGGTGCCTTAATTAAAATTCTTGCCGCATATATAAAGGATTGTTGCAATTAATTTTTGCGTTAATCAAATCCTGCGTTAAGGAAAACCGATTTAACCAAGGGATACCTGTATTAATTATATTATAATATACTGAAATAAGAGAGCCAAAAGGCTTCACTTTGGCAGTGCACAATTATTCAAATTAAGTGGATACTGAATCCAAGATTATTTCAAAGCTGAATAGAGAAACCACAAGAGTTTCATGCAGCATATATAGAAACTCTAAAAGTTTCGGCAGATCCAAGTGTAAGCAAATGTTTCACAACAGGGGTAACTTGTAGTAAAGGTGGGACAAACTCCGATCACTATCCTTAGTATTTCCCATAATGTAAAACACATCTAGCAACATGTATGATGTTATACATTATGGGAGTGTCACTACCCAGACCGGTTTCGACCTTTTTTGAGGTCTCATTAGTGGGAGCCAGACCCAGATGTAAATACTCAGATTGTAGTGATGCAGAACTTATACTTGACCGTATGAGTTTCCAAAAAAGTTTCCAATAATTTCCAAATTCTCAGTTCCTTTTGTCATATTACAAAAGGCACCAAGAATTACTGAAATAAGAGAGCCAAAAGGCTTCACTTCGGCAATGCACAATTATTCAAATTAAGTGGATATTGAATCCAACATTATTTCAAAGCTGAATAGAGAAACTACAAGAGTTTCATGCCAAATATGGAAACTATAAAAGTTTCAGCAGATCCAAGCGTAAGCAGACCTTTCATGACAAAGGCAACTCGTAGTAAAGGTGGAACCTCCGATCACTATCCTTAGTATGTGACACCTTTTTTGGCAACTTGTATGGTAAAGTTTAAGTTCTGCATCACTACAACCTGAGTATTTACATCTGGGTGTGGCTCTCACTGACGAGACCTCAATAAAGGTCAAAACCGGTCTGGGTAGTGACCTCCCCCCATAATGTATAACATCATGCATGCCTACTAGGAGATGTGTTTTACATTATGGGAAATATTAAGGATAGTGATCGGAGCTTGCTCCACCTTTACTATGCATTGCCCCTGTCAAAACTTTTATAGTTTCTATATTCGGCATAATGTAGTTTCTCTATTCAGCTTTGAAATAATGTTGGATTCAATATCCACTTAATTTGTATATTATAATATAATTATAATAAGTATAATGTAAAGTATATATTTTTATATAATTACATTAAAGTATATAATCACATTAATAAAACTGTGACGACATCACAAAGGATCGTTGAAATATGAGGAGGAGACTGACATGAAGAAGCAAACAAATTATGGTTTGATTATATAAGGCCTTGTTCGAACATCTTACATATCACTGTTTAGAGATCTGGTTTCCTAGTTTTCGATGGTGTGTCATTTCTTTGGTATGAGATATGAAGACCAATTGAGGGACTGTCAGTTGTAGAGCCTTGTAAATATGAGGAGAAAGGGGGGGGGGAATATGATTTAGGTGTAAGTTGGTGTGGAGTTACTAGCAGACGTGGAAGAGTTATTTCATGGAATGGAGGGATACATGGGTAGAAAAAGAAGCCAGCTTTATAAGAGAGTGTGAGCAAGGGAGTGGAGTTCTTTGTATAAAGAATGGTTGGTGAGTGGGATTGCTTGCTGATGACTGCAGAGAAATGTGGAAATAATGAATAATTTTTTAGGCACAGTTTGATGATTTTGTGGGCAACAGAGGTAATCTTCTGCAATGAGACACCATAGAGTTTTGATGTTTATAATAATAATAAAATGATAATAATCATAACTACCGAATTTCCTGTAATCACTCAGCTTATAGTTCTGCATATATCTATTCTTGTTGTAATTTTCCTTTGCCTAACCACCTCAAAAATTAATATTTCACATGCAAGTAGAGTTTGCACATGAATTTATAGTCATTCTTTGCTGACTAACATAACAGCTGACTCCAATGTGAGTTACCTAATATTCAGAATATTCTCCTTCCTCAATGTAGTTGATACTTAGAAAAATATGCAGTGAATAAATCAATAAAATAATTTCCTCTGGTCTATATAATGTGCTGTGATATAATGACAATACTAGCCTTGAATACATTTTCATAGCATCAGACATTATTCAGGGCAAAGTTGCAAATGGCATCAAGTATTTAAGGATCTACAACAAACAAGATATCCACATAATAGCAAGATTTTAATTTTAAATTTAATCATTTTATTAACATTTACAAAATAAACTTACTGTATCCCAGATAAGGATGTTGACAGCAGTAGAAAATGTGTTGTTTAAATGGAGAGAAGCATACAAATTCAAGAAATCACAGAAATGATGATACATATTTACAGCTGAAAAATATAAGATAATTACAATTATCAGAAGATTAAGGGTGCTTGTGTTATACCCCACAGATAAAGCTAATTCTTAAGCAGCAGAAAATGAATTATGTTATAAATGATAAACAAAAAACAGTTCAGTTCAAGGCTACAGATCCAAACACACAAAGTTGCCTTAATTCATTAATCTTTACAGTATTTTATATAAAAGTTCAGTATACTGTTATGAAATAGCAGTATACAGACTAGTGTAAAAGCACTTTGGATTTATGGATCTGAGAATCTGGTTGCAAATAAAAGTTACTTCAAGTCTGGAGATCATGGATATGAGAACACTAATAACTTCAGAGAGTGCTCATAAATGGCAAAGATAGATGACAAGAAAAAGTGAATATATTAGAAAGCAGCATACATTGATGATATCACTATTGAATGAACGTGTAAACAGAACTAATATAAAGCATGATACATACATTTTGTATGGGTTGGGTTTGTGCAAAAAAAAAAAGATAAAAATAGAAAAAGTTAATATATATATATATATATATATATATATATATATATATAAATAAATATACTAAAATTGTATGCTAAAAATCACAAATTTAAATTCAAATAGTCTCTAATCCATTGGACTGCATCTGGGCTAGCCTGGAGCAGGTCTGTCAATGTGCCCTGAAAACTACAGAGTGGGCAATCCTGAATAATGACTGACGGCCTGTTGATCAGCACCACAGTCACATGTTGGAGATTGACACAAGCCCCACTTGTACATCATGGTAGCACATTTGGCATCACCTGTCCTGAGGGGATTGAGTGTGCTCCATTTTCGTCTGGGCAGGTCAAAGCCAGAGGCCTCTATTGTGGGATCTGTAATGAGGTGACCATTTCTTATTGTTGAAGTAAGTCAGCGATTCTTCCATTCAGTTTCAGGAGAATATGTATCTGGTTGTTGAGTTTTCCAGATCAGGTTGTGGAACTTTAAGTGAATAGGTAATAGATTTTGGAGGTCCACATGGATGGGTAAGCTGTTATTTCCCATACATTTTATCCACTCTCTATTAGCAGCAGCTTTCCTCCTTATGTCTGGTGGTATGATGTTAGGGAGTGTTGGTAGTCAGCCACTCAACAGGTGCAGACTTTATGCAACCTATAATGATTCTTGTGGTATCGATAAGTTGCATGTCGACCTTACTGACATGATGACTCAAATACCACACTGGAGCACAAGAGTACACTAGGGCATAGATGGCATGTCCAAGAATTTGGCTGGCACGTCAACGATTTACAGGTGATATCCTTTTATACGCTTATAAATTATTCAACTTTTTTAATTATTACAATACGTACAAGTTAAATTTTGTTTTACACGAGAAAGAGAGTAGCTATGAAGACGTGCATATGATTGGTGCAGTATTAACAAAAGATCATGCGACCCAAAGACATAGGCAACCAACAAGTGTTGAGTTGAAATGCTAATTCTCTTCAACCGAATTCCATAACAACATTCACTATATATTTCCTAGTTTTAACACATTCATGATGGGGTGTCGTTTATCGTTCTGACAGAACTTCTCATTACCAACAGGCTCAACTCATACATTAAAATTAAAACAAGCAGGAATAAAATTCAAACTTTGGTTGAATTTTATTCCTGCTTATTTGGGTTGAGCTGGCAGGTGAACTCACACAATCATTATATGTACAGTGACCATATTTTTTTGGAGAAAATAAAGGACAAATCAGAAATTGTTTATAATAAATAAATAATAATAATAAAAAAAAAGGTTGCTTTTATTTGTTTCACTAAAACTAAAAAGCTTTATAACAGGGGCGAATGCTGGTCTTGAAATTCATGCTTGCTCTTGTTATCATTCAGGGAGTGATAAGTGTGATTGAAGTCTAATTAGTGGAATAATGAATTACTGACCATTTAAAACTATATACATGTATTTAGAAATTTATGTACATTTAATCATACATTTATTTTACAAATGATATTCTATCTTTTTCAATTTAGCTGACCTACTTGAATACAAATTCTACCCTACGGTTCTTTTTTATGAACTGGTCAATAACATCATCATAAAAAGTTGGTTGTAAGTTAATTTTCCCAAGCAACACGCACACTTGTAAAGGCTGGTTGAAACTCACTGGCTAGAGCTATGTTGACTGCGTAGTCCAAGGAGCTTTGACTAGACGAGCAAGCATTGACCTTTGATACACAATGCAAAGCTCAATTATTGCCGCACAAGCTTAAGACATCTTCTGTCTACAAAAATAAAAGCCTAAATGGAATACTTGCTGGAATAAATGCATGCATTTATTAACATATAAATATCACTTCTTTCTCAAGTAATGACGGCAGACGTTTCCCCGTTGCTGACTGACTAGTATCGGACAAGCTGTATGCGAGATGACAGCGTCCACCAATTCGGGTCATCAGTAAAGGTTTTTACTGGGATGAGACAGCAGGAGGATCATACTGGAAAGCAGTCAGGCTAACGACAGTGACCAGCGAGACGAATGTTTACGTTGCAGAGTGTAGAAAATGGGTATACGTGATGAGCAACGTGACCTCCACGTGGACGTGATCCGCTGAAGTAGAAAGGTATCCAAGGACAAAGGACAGATGAAAGGGACACCGGTAACCTCAAGTGGCGGTGGTAACGTACAGAAATTTCTTATTCAATTAGCAATTAGCTTTAGAGAAAAAGAATGAACGAGAATTTAGAAGAAAAGGAAGATAGACAATTATTTAGAAAACTTTTGAGTGATTAATGTGCTTAGTGATTTGTTAGTTCCAATGGACTGGTAGTCTGAAGATTTATGATTTTATGTAAGAACTAGTTAATGTGGAGGGGCCTATGTTGGCAATTGACATTAGGAATTATGAACTTGTATTTTATGCTAAGTGTGTATTTATTTATTTAACCTAAAATATGAGTTGTATGTTTGTTAATTAGAGTGGTCTTTCATTGTTTGTCAATTGATTTAGTAATGATAATGTGATATGCTTTTGATAAGTTTAAACATACTATTAGTAAACTCATTAGATTCTTAATAAATATGTTTTGCTATGTAAGCCTGAGCATGAGACTAATTTTACCACTCATAAAAGTTTGAACCTATGCTTAAGGGGAAGATAAGGGAATTTTAGAGTGAAAAGGCCATGACTGCAAGCTAAGATTTCTACAGACGCTTTAAGCTTTTAACAAGATTAGCTAGCTCTAGAACTCTGGGAGGTTTCTCTGAGGTAAGAATTCTTCTGTCCTAGAACTTTGACTGGCGCAGCTGAAACAAACAAATTTTGTCAGAGTTCGAAAAGGAAACGATCCCAGGGAGATAGATTAGAGATCTCACTCTTAGTTGGCATAAAAGGGAATAATAGAAGTATAGTTTATATAAGAAAAAATCAATGACGTAACAATAGCATTTTAAACAATCATGTTATTAATAAAAAAAAAAATTAATTTTGACACTTTACACAAGAATGAACGTTTTTTTTTAATAAATCAGGTTTGTGCTTTAAAAATTCATAAAATTGTATTCAATTCATGTCAAAGTTCCATTTGGTATAAATGCATGCTTTCAATGTTTCAATTTTTAATTGGGTTTTTTTCACTGGTTCACATATTTTTACTAATGAAAATATTTGTTCAGTGGGGGGCATTAGATCGAGGAAGACATAAGCAAAATTCAACGATTTTTAAAATGTTTTTGAAAGATACATGTTTATCTGCGAAATATTTAAAATATTTAACCCTACTACGTCATTTTATCACCATTCTTCGATCTTTTTACTGGTGACATAACGTTTAATACACAAAACTTTATCAAATAGTTCGCCATCATTTATATTTAAGTTCCAGTGACTAGAAATGAACAAAACACTTTCCTCAATCTTCGCCCACAGAGAGATTTCTCAGAGTAGGACTTATTCAAATACTTCCATTTCCATGAAACAGCTGTCCCAATTATTTATATAATCAATGCAGGTTTGGTACAATTTATGAATTCCATCTTTAAATATGTTGGCATTAATATTCAATTTACTATTTCAATTCACAAAATAAAGGACAAAATGGTCATTTTAGAAAAAAATAATAATTTGCCTGTTCTGTCCTTTAGAGGACTGTCCTCTTAAATAAAGGATGTATGGTCACCATAATTATATGGCATGTATCAATTCGTGGTAGAATTTTATTTGAAGTTAGTCTTTGTGATCTGTCATAATGACATTGAGAATTTCAAATGCAATAAAACAAACACTTATTTCATGTAATTGAAAAATTGGACAATAGTTTTTAGTTAGATACTGTGTTTCAGTGCAACATATGGCCGCACTGAAACACAGTTGTTGACTTGGGTCTGTATAGCATAGTTTCTGTGGGAGGGGACAATAATGGCGCAATTAGAGACAGCTGGGATAAAAATGGCGCTAACTAATGAGTCACATTATTTGTTGAGAAATATATTACACAGACTGCAAAAGTCTCTGTACCTTATTCAGGGATGCAATAAAACTACGCTTGTTTTTCTTGCATCTGTCTGCAGCTAATGGCTTTGGGGAGGGCTTGTTTTTAACCTGGTGTGTGTGTGTGTAGGGGGGGGGGTGCGAGTTACTATCTCTTCGACGTGAACACGTTTAAACATTTTTCATGAGAAGTACTATGCAAAACTTTTTGATGTCTTTTTTGTAAAGTAAAATCAGGGGTATGAGTTATACGTGAGGGCAAGTTATATTCAAGTAAATAATGTAAGCATTTCGGCCTACAAGTTGAGCTTCCCCTGCTCAGCTGACTTTTATGGTAAGTTCCTATCCTATCCCCCTCCCATAGTCCTTAATGGATCACATAATGGATCACATAGGGTCACTCGTGAATAAGCCATGAATGTTTAATGGGCAATGAATTAAGACAGATGGCACCCATCTCCTTTTCTGTCTTCGTCTATATGTCCTATGGCTGTATCCTGTATGTTCATGGGTCCGGTTTGGCTGTTTGTGGGATGAAAAACCCCAGGATAAACTGGGGGAAAACCCTGCTGTCCATGCCCAAGACTGGCTAACTTGGCTATGGCTGAGGAAGATCCTTAATATTTTATATTTTTCTCACTACCGTTTTTTTTTTTTTTTTAAACCAACATTAAAATTAATTTAATAATACAATAATCAATTTTACACTGAACAATATTATAAATTTATATATAAATAAATATTATAAATAATTATTTATAAAATATACAGGGTGGCCATAAAATAACTTTCCTTCTTTGGAGGCATCTGTAGCTAAAACCATAAACGGAATGAGACCAAATTTTATATTGAAACTTTTGAAGGCATGGGGAGATGATTTCCGCAAAAAAAAATTTAGTACCAAAAGTCGTCGATATGGGGAAATTTTGGCGCTGACGGAGCCAAAAGCTGTCAAATATTTGCAGTAAACGCAGGTAAAAAGGATTATGCAAATTTTACTGTGCGTACGTGACAGCAGCACCACCAATTCCACTTAAAAAGGGATTGGGAACGTTCAGACAGTTATTCGAATGACTGACGAATTATGCTCAATATGCATCCTATCTTGCCTCAGTGTGCTTTACTTGTTAAGTTGTTTCACCTTAAACAGTGCAATGCCGTAGCGGCCCTTCGAGAATTTAGAAGACTTCATAACCTG
Organism: Typopeltis vanoorti; assembly: GCF_054136105.1. Taxonomy (NCBI): domain Eukaryota; kingdom Metazoa; phylum Arthropoda; class Arachnida; order Uropygi; family Thelyphonidae; genus Typopeltis; species Typopeltis vanoorti. Next base: position 5,165,569 of record NC_143549.1, on the reverse strand, counting down.
CATACAGACCCTATGTCAGCTGTAGCAATGAGAGCTATAATTAAGAAGTTTGAAGAAACTGGATCACTAGGAGTTAGCCCTGGCAGAGGATGGAAAGCAGTGCAAGAAGAGACAGTAACAGACGTTGCTACTGCGGTGCTTGATGACAGGGACCAGTACTGGTCCAAGCGTTCATGCCATAGCTCGCCAACTTGATATGGCTTATGGTACAGTCTTGAAAATGCTTCACTTCTAACCGTATAAGTTCAGTAATGAGAGAGTTATCAGTCAGTTATTTCCGACGGCATGGCTGCCTCGATCCCCGGACATCACTCCACGTGACTTTCGGCAGTGGGGGTATTTGAAACCCGTTGTGTATGTTGGTGGTGTTCCCAACTTGCATGTCTTGAAAGAGAATATAAAACAGGCTGTTAGGAACATCCAATCTGACTCCTTATACTCAGCTGTAGAGCATGTTGCACACTGGATGCAATTTGTTGTACACAAGAAAGCTCTACATTGAAAATCATGTATGTGGTCCAGGGGACCCTGATTCTGATGAATAAAACATTATTTCCTGTAAGTTCAATCACTACATTAATTTCAGCGTCTCTAGCAAGTTATTCTTTTAGTTTAATTATTATTATTCTTATTATCATTGTAACACATCACATATCCAGCTGGAATGAATGACGCAGCTGTCGCTTACACTGCCGAAATGTTATTATTCCATTTTATCTGCCTTTAATGTAATTATCTGCTTGTTTTTGGCTCTTCCAGCACCAAAATTTCCCCTAGTGACTTTTGGTACTAAATCTTTTTTTTCACGGAAATCATCTCCCTATCGCCCTCAAAAGTCTCAATATAAAATTTGGCCTCATTCCGTTTATTGGTGTTAGCTACAGATGCCTGGAAAGAGGGAAAGTTTTTTATTGCCACCATGTATATCATTATAAATTAATTAATAGATTTTCTATTAATTTTTCCCCTACTAAAATCTGTCCGGCATGTCATCAATTTAATTTGTAAATTTTTGGCATGCACCGGGCACATCAGCAACTCTATTTGTAAACTTTTGGCATGCACACATATAAAGGTTTGCCACCACTGCACTAGGTCATGGGCAGCAGATTTTAAAGTGTTGGCTCCTGCACTCCCAGCCAGAACACACAAGCTTCCTGGAGATATTATTCTACTTTTTAGCTTTTGGAAGACATTTTCCAGGTGTTTCTTGAAGGTTAAAGAGCAATCTAAGGTGACTCCAAGATATTTTAGGTTGGGGTGGTGCTTCAAAGTCTCACCTCTAAATAAAACCTTCAGCTGATTATCAGCTTGATGTTTGTTCAAGTGAAATGTGCAACCTTCAGTTTTAGAGGGATTTGGGCAAAGATGTCATTTGGTGTAATAGTTGCAGAACTTCAAGGTCAGAACTGAGCAGTCTCAGCCTCTTTCAGGTGTTTAGTCTGAGTTGCCAATGCCAGATTGTCTACATAATCTAATGAATAAATTAAAGAGTAGCAGCACAGAGCCCTATGGTAGTCCACTTTTTAGTACTTTAAAGGGAATATTTTTACCATTCAGTTTCACTTTGAATTTACACTTTAGAATCTTAATCATTTTTGGGATTGTATTATAGTTGCAAATATCAGAGTCCATTCACCCAAACTGTGTCATATGCAGTGGACAGATCTACGAATGCAGGTTTTAAGGCCTTTTTGGAAACCAGCTTATATATATGTAGTAAGTACTTGGTCATAGCAGCTGCGAGAATCTCTGAATCCAGCTTGTTCATTTGGTACTATGGCATTAATCAATGGGTAACTTCAATTATAGAGTAATCGTTCAAAAAAGTTTGAACGATTACTTTATAATCTAAAATAGTTTGATGCATCAGTAGGATCTATTCCAGGTTTTAGGATGGCTAAAATTTTGCTCCTCAGGAATTTCTTTGGGATGTTCCTGCATTCTATAATTTTATAGAAAAACTGCAAAAGCCACTCATGAGCATTACTCCCAAATATTTAATGAACTCAGGATATATATATATATATATATATATATATACCATCCAGGCCTGACAAGTTATTTTTCAATGATTTAAATGCTTGAATCAGTTCGTTTTCAGTGAATAGCATTGAGAGGTGGCTATTTTGTTTGACATTTCTATAAACATGGATATATTTGGTCCTAATTTCTTTAGAATAGGATGCACTAATCTTTATGTTGTTAGATGTTCTAGCTGCTATGACTTTAGGAGTGATCTATGTGACTTTCTGCTTAGAAACTGATGCAGTTCTGAGTTTTTGGGGCAAAGGCCCAAGCCTTGCGGCTAGAGTGGGTGAAGTCTAAATTTTCAGTTGTGGTTTTCCAATGTTGCCGTCATTGTTCATTAAGCATTTCTAAAATTCTTTTCCCAATTTCAGGTGACTAGCATGGGGTGTACTGTTTCCAGAAAGCTCTTGGTATTCATTGTTTTGCAGCCCCTATCACCACTCCTACAAAATGCTTATAATTTTCAACTTCAGCTTGGACTCAACAGATGTTAAATTCAATTTGTTTAGAGTACTGTTCCTGGTTAGCTTTGCAAAAATTCCATCTTGGTCTTTCCATAGATTGTATATTGTAATTTGTGTTCTTTCTTTTAGTGTTGCACGGTGATCAGCATTCATTTTGACTTTACCACAGTGTTATAAATAACTATTTTAATTTCCCGACGTTTCGACCTTCATATGAAGGTCATCACCTGGAGTATATACAAATATGCAAAGACAAGCTGAGTTACATTTCACACAGTAAGCTAAAGAAACAATGATCTGATCACCGGTTATTCTACTGGCATGACCTCTAATGATAATAATAATAGTGCTTATATATGGGATGCAGGAGAGAATTGAGAAAGAAGAAAGCCACTGACAATTTTCATGAAAAGCTGGAGGCTGTAGAGCAGTGTTTCTCAACATGGGCAATTTGAATATTTTGGGGGGAAATTAGAAAATGATGTTGCATTTGTCACTTCATCATTAAATACTGAAAACACTCACCATTGTCGGCAAGTGGGGGGACATCAAAATCTTTGAGGCATTGAGGTGGTGCATGATCCAAAAAACATTGGGAAATACTACTGTAGAGGCTGTAGTACTTAGGGAAAAATTCATAATGTTCCAGAGAACATAGGTTGATGGAATAAAAAAATAAAATAAAAAAAAGCACATTGTGTGTTTGGAGTTGTACTAAAAAGGAACATTGGAAGTTACTGCTCTTGTTTTAACAGGTCCAACAGAAAATGCAGGAATGATAGTATCCATCATTCCTACTTCAAGGGACCAGCATTCCATGGAAGTATCTGTATAAAAGACAGACCTGAAATGGTGTTTCATCCCTATGAGATAGAGGTTAAAGCTAAATTAGTCTCATCTAGACAGCAGTAATAATTTTTTGAAAGATTTTAGGTGCACTAAACATAGGAACAGCATTCTAAAAAAGGGTATATTTTGGATTTGAATATAGTTACTAAGGATTACTGCAAATTCAAAGCCGGATAACTAGGAGACCTCCATATAGAATCAGTATTAACCTGATTACTGAATAAATGAGGAGGGACTGAAAATTGTGATTTAACCAACATCAAACTGTATTCTTATTTGCCTAAACCAAAATAAAATGATGGTACGAGATGATGGAATTTCATGCCAGTTGAGGTGCTGCCCAATAAAACAAGGTCCCTGTTGTTTTAGTCAGGGATCAGGCAGAATAAATGAAAAGTCAGCTATTAGAATGAAATCAAACTAAAATTCAAAATCAGCAGAATTCAAGATTGTGCCATTAACACAAGAAGCATCAATGGAGAAGATGTGGAGCTAGCAGAAGAACTGGAGAAGTACCTGATTGCCATAATAGGTGTTATTGAAACAAAGAAGACAAAATCAAATGACATTCTTTCAAAGATGGGAAAATAATGGGTATAGTATTCAAAACTAAATATGAGGGGAAATCCTGAATGGCAGGTAATATCAAGTGAAGTGATCTGGGCAAATATCAGAATATTTTTTACTAATACAAGATTCTACTAAGCCAGAAGTGGAGGAATTTTTCAAAGCATTAAGAAGGCAGCTGACACACACAAAAAAGTTGGTCTTATCCTTGATGGAGTTGATCTAAAGAGGAGAGTAGGAAATGATTACAAGACATATAAGAATGTTTTGGGAAAATTTGGAAAAAAAGAGCAAAGCTAATAATAATGATAATTATAATTAGCTTTGCTCTTATCTACTGGATTTCTATTCAGAACATAGACTAGTTTACTAATACCATGTTCTAAAATAAATATGTGCAAAACTTACATGGATAGAGAGGAGAGCGAGACCACACAATAAGAAAAGTCTCAATTATTATGTTATTGTTGATAGCAATGTTTTCCCACTGGTTCAGAACACATGAGTACACAGGATTTGAAATTCAAAGTAATCACCATTTCCTTTAAAGAAGGATAAAATTAAATATTATAAAAAGAATTATTCATGTCAAAGTTTATAGAAGAAAAAAATATATCTAGACAATGGAATACAAAAAAAAAATGATTTACTAGTTGTTGTTTTGCTAGCTCAAACTAGCATTGTCAGAGACAATGTAACACTACACACTCAGTGAAGATGCAAATCGAAATGGCCTACATAAAAAAAGACAATCATGTGCATGGAGGGCAAAAGTGGCACTCTTCATGGTGATTCCTGTTATTAATGCTGATGAGTATATAGGGAAGGGGGGGGAAAACTAAAATCTGTGTAAATCATACCACAGGTTGGTTGTCTAGTAAACTGGGTTCTGCAGAACTTGTGTTGCTTCTAGGAATAGTCTCTTCTCTGATTTCAACTGGGATTTGTGAGGTAGCCTGACTATCTTCCATGCATGTCTCTGTTATCCACACAGTTAGTGTCTTCACTGAGTGCCTCTGATAATGCTAGCTTTTACTAGTGAAACATAAGCTTGTAAATAATAAATTTTAGCTAGTCAATTATTTATTTGCATTCAATAGTTTACATAGTTTTCTGTTCCAGAAACTTCGACAAGAATAATAGCACCAAATACAGAAATTTAAACAAGCAAATCATAAAAAGAAAAGTGTGTAAGAAAGTTTTAAAAAGAATCAATTAGAATGTGAACTATAGACATAACAAACAAACATTATTTAAGAAAAGATGAGAGTTTGAAAACAAGAAACAAATTATGGTCAATGGGTTAGTATCAAAGAAATACCACAACATAGCAGATCCTGAAAAAAAAAAAAAAAAAAAAAAAAAAAAAAAAAAAAACAGGAATTGATTTAGCCAGACAGACATGATATTTGGTGAGGCTGTCTGCAGAGTCATGGCAGACTAAGGAATCCTTTCCTTCATGCTTACACTGTGATCAGAACACATCATGAAAATTATGGAAACAACTACTGTGTTAGAGTTTAAAAAACGTTAGCAGAAGTAAATTTCTTTTTTTAGCTTGATGTAGTTAGGAATAAGAATGCTGCCTCTGCATCTCTTCAAAAAAAGCCAGCCGATTGATCAAAAGAGAAACATATATCTTTAGCTTACCGTGCATGGAGAGTTCTATGACTCTAACATGATAGTTGTTTCCATAATTTTCATGATGCAGACTAAGGAAGTTAAAGAGATAGTCAAGAGAAACGGGTATCAAAAGTCCGGAAAAGTAAGTCAGGATGTGCTTAGGAAAATAAGGATTGGTCCACTGCTTGATGAAGGTTTCCCCCACTCCCCAATTTTTTCCATTCCATTCTATTTACTGCTGTTCTCATCCATTGCATTCCAGCAATCCAAACAACTGCATCTTGTCGTCTCTTCCTTTGTCTTCCCTGTTATCTACTGCCATTGTAGGTCTCATCCTGTCAACAATTTAAGCCATCTTGCAATATGTCCAGACCTTCTCCATTTTGAATGAAGATTTTCATTCTCATTACTTTCCTCTTCCATTATTTGCCCATTCTAAAGCACTTCTGACTGAATCAATCCACCTAGATCTTGGTCCTCTTCCTCTAAGTCCTTTTCCTGCTATTTTAGCATTAACTGCCTGCTTTGCTAGTCTTTACTCTCCCATTCTCTTTAAGTAATCATGGCAACTTGAATCAGCTCTGCTCACACATTTTTAAATGCTAATAATGACAAGTTCCTTCTTAATAACATCATTTTTAATATGATTCTGCCACTGATGCCATCCATTTGGGCTCCATTTTTCTCAGTACTCCCATATCTGTGGTCTCTAATCTTTGATCAAGTGCTTTATTTCTAATCTAACTCTCAGATCCATAACTTAACACTGCCTTGTATACTGCAGGTGTTTTGGCTAATTTCTTTCTGATTCCATATAAATTTATTCATCTGGCTTCCCACCATACCAGCTTTGGTTATTCTGTTGTCTCTTTCCAAATTTAATTTGCCATTTTCACTAAAAACTGTGTCCAAATAGCTGAAAAATTTTACAAGTTCTATAGATTCTCTATGCAGAATGCAGATGAAATTTTCTAGTTCCTGCCTGATTTCATAGTTTTAATATTTTTATTGCTAACTTTCATGTCAACTTTGTTACATCTGTTATGCAATTTAGTTGAAGAACCCTGGAGACTAAACTGCATATCATTAGGAGTAAAATAAGTTCTGAATAAAGCAAAGAGCTAAGCTTTGTATCTCTGAATTTACTATCAGGTTTAATGCCACTTTCTTTCATAATGCAACTATAGATTATGAATAAGAATGGAGATAGTGTGCACCACTGTCTTACATCTGGTTTTTACATCAAACTTTCATGTATTTCTTTCAATTTGAAATGCTGATTTACAACTTAAATACATCTTATGTATTGCTCTGTATAATGTTCCATTTATTCCCCATATAACAGTAGTGTTTTGAAATACTTTTCTTTGTGCACCTTGTTGTATGCATCCCAAAACCTAAGTATACATCCTTGTTATATTCCAATGATTTCTTTGGATACTAATATTGATATTATTAAAAGGTTTGATAATGGAGAAAGCAAAGCAAAGCAAACATCAGAAGAGCTCTAGGCTTTGGTGCCTCAACTATACGAGCCATTTTAAATAAAGCGACTGAGAACTGCGAACAAGGCAAAGTGGCATCTGCATCTTTGAGTATGCAGTGTACTAGGAATAGAAGCCCATTAATGATCAAAATGGAAGATTTACTATTTCTTTGGCTAGAAGATTGTAATCAGAAGTGTATTCCCATCGACAGCAATAATCTTAAGCTCAAGGCTTTAAGCCTTTTTTTTACACTTAAAGAAAACAAATATCAAAATGTGACTGCAAGATTTTCTGCAAGCAAAGGCTGGTTAGAAAATTTCAAATCTTGATCAGGAATGAAAAATGTAAAATTAACAGGTGAAGCAGCAAGTACTGTTAAAGATGTTGCAGTCAGATATCCAGCTGAATTAAAGAAAATAATTGAAGAAAATGGGTATGACGATTGTCAAATATTAAACATAGACGAAACTGGCCTGTTTTGGAAGAAAATGCTAACAAAAACATTTTCAGCAAGAAAAGAACGAACCACACCTGGTTATAAAGCATCCAAAGATCGCTTAACACTTTTACTTGGAATTAATGCCAAAGATGATTTCAAATTAAAGCCAATGCTAATTTATCGAACAATGAACCTAAAGGCTTTTAAATGCTGTAACAAACAATCCCTTCCAGTAATATGGGAATCAGATAAAAAGGCATGGCTTATCAAACAGTTGTTTGAAGAATGGTTTTCAAAGTTCTTTTAGTATTGGATAATGCCCCTGGATATCCCACCTCACTTAATGATTTAAATAGTAATGTGCAGGTTGTATTTTTAACACCAAATATGACATCTTTGATACAGCCTATGGACCAGGGAGTCATTTCTGCATTCAAGACTTACTATATTAGAACTTTTGCCCAGGCAATTCAAGCTACAACTGGAGACGATCCAATCACTCTAAAGGAATTTTGGAAAAAATACGATATTAAACAAGCAGTTAAAAACATTCATGAGTCTTGAGAAGTGACAGCCAACTGTATGAGAACAGTCTGGAAGATCTTTTGCCTGAATCTGCAAATAATTTTTGTAGTTCTATTAATCCCGTCAACGAAGTTATTGATAATATTGTTTTGATTGGAAGTGCTCTTGGCTTTGAGAATGTCGATTCAGAAAATATTCAGGAATTATTGGAATCACATTCAAAAGACCTAAGTAACGAAGATCTTATTGGAATCGAACATCAACAGGCATACGAAGAGGAAGAAGAAAAGGAAAGTGAAGAAACAGAAGATGTATCTAAAGAAATCACTATCAAAGAACTTGAAGAATTGTTTAGGACAATTGAAAACTCGGTTTAGATTGATTGTTTGTGATAACAAATTGATTGTTATCACAAAATCATGGAGGAGAAAAAAAAAAACTACCACTGTTCAACTTACATTAGATAAGTTTTTTTAATAAAAAATAAATACTTAGATAAGTTTTTATGTAACAAATATGTATAAATAAAATATATAAATACATCATCATCATCAAATTCCTGCCATGTACCCTCAAGGGGTGTACAGGATATGATAGTACTACATGAAAAATTTACATCATTACTAACTTCCTATCTACAATTTTCCTCCAAATCAGTCTGTTACTTGTCAAGACTCCAACATTATCAGATCTTATATTTCTATCGTCTAAGGCACTTTGTACTGTATCAATCCACCTATATCTTGGTCTTCCTCTGGGTCGTTTTCCTGCCAACCTAGCAGAGAACACTTGTTTTGCTAATCTTTTCTCTTCCATTCTATTTAAGTGACCATACCACCTGAGATTAGCTCTGCTAACGCATTCCTGGATGCTGACAATGTCAAGTTCTTTCCCAATATCCTCGTTCGTTTTTAATATGATATTGCCATTGATGCCATCTGTTCACGCTTCTAATCTTTCTCAGGACTCTCATATCTGCGATCTCTAGTCTTTGGTCACGTGTTTTACTTCTGACCCAGCTCTCAGATCCATAAGCTAAAACTGGTTTGAACACTGTTTTGTATACAGCTAATTTAGTGTTCCGACTAATTTCTCTCTAATTCCATATGAATTTATTCAATTGACTTCCTACCATACCAGCTTTGTTGATTCTGTTGTCTATTTCTCTATTTAAATTACCATCTTCATTAAAAATCATGCCTAAGTAGCTGAAATGTTTTACTTGTTTCACAGGCTCTCCAATCACAACACAGTTGACATTTTCAATGATTCTTCCTATTTTCATTGTCTTCGTCTTTTTATTGCTGACCTTCATACCATATCTATTACAACAGTTATTCAATTTAGTCAGAGAATCTTGCAGACTTGTAGCAGATTTATTTAGAAGTATAACATCGTCTGCATAAAGCAAAGGGCTGACATTAACATCTCCAATTTTGATATCATGTTTAATACCACTTTCCTTCATAATGTGATCCATATAGATAATAAATAACAGAGAGGATAATGTACATCCTTGTCTCACACCAGATTTAACATTAAACCATCTTCCTGTACATCCTTCGATTCTAACTGCCGACTTACAACTCAAATAAAGACTAAGTATTGCTTGATATAATGCCCCACTGAAAACATATAACTGTAGCGTATTGAATAGCTTCTCTCTTGGCACCTTGTCATATGCCTTTACCAAATTGACAAAACTTAAATACAGATCTTTGTTATATTCCCATGATTTCTTTACTATTTGTCGTAAAGTGAAGATCTGATCCTGACAGCCTCTATTTGACCTGAATCCAGCTTGTTCTTCACCAAGCTTTTCTTCCACAATTCTTCTCAACCGTTTCTCAAGTATACTTGTATATATCTTACCAGGAACACTCAGTAGGGATATATCTCTGTAATTCTCACATTCAGTTTTATTTCCCTTTTTATATATGGGTACTATGAGAGCTCTACTCCTGTCGTCTGGAATTCGTCCCTCGGTCCAGGCATTCTGAACTATGTAGTGCAGCCACTGTAAGACTTTTATACCACCATAATTCTGCATTTCTGGTCGAATATCATCTACTCCTGCTGCTTTTCCACATTTCAAGCTTTTGATGGCTTTTTCAAGTATGGATATGTATTCCTGACTGCATGCCTTGTTTCATTTAGCAGTTTTTCAAAGTAATTATTCCATACTTCAAGGATATCTTTTTCTCCCATTTTCATGTCACCTTTATCATCTCTAACTCCTTTTACAGCACACTTTCCTCCATTCCTAAGCTTCTTCAACAACCTCCAGAATATACATGTCACCATAAAAAAATAAATGAAGTTTAAATTTTTATATTTTGCAAGATTCATTATAATTATTCCCATTAATTCTTAGCATTAAATAATGCGGTTTTGATATATGCGGTGTCCATCGAGGATTAATTAACTGCATATATCAATGGATACCTGTATATAATAATTTAAAAATAATGAATACATTTTACAAACATAAAAATATACATAAATATACGTGGTGTACAAGAGGACAAAAATCAATAATAGACTACTTTATAGCTAATGAAAAAGCAGTAAACCTAGATGTTAAAGTTAGAAGAGGACTAGAAATTGACACAGATCACTATTTAGTACAAAACTAAGATTTCCACCAAACTGGCTACAAAAATACAAAAAAATAACTAGAGAAACAAAATCTAATTGCAAAGTAAGACTACTAAATGATTCAAGTATAAGAAATCTATACCAACAGAGGATTAATAACTACTTAGAAAAAAAATACAAGAAAATGAAGACATGAGAAAGAGTAGAATAATATAAAAGAAATTATCGCATCAGCAGCATATAAAAGTCTAGGAACACACAAAAAATATCATAAAAATAATAATTAAAAATAAAAAGCTGGCTTTTAAAAGATGGCTAAGTAGCAAAAAACAAGAAGATGAAGTTGAATATAAAAAAAGATGAGCAACAGCCAAAAGAGAAACCAGAAAGAAACACAGAGAAAGCTGGGAAAAATTTGTATCATATCTAGAAAATTACATATACAAAATAAGACCCAGTGCATACAAACTACTAAAACACATGAATGTAGATATAAAAGAAACTGCAAATATAAATTGTGAAATAGATGTAAAAGAATTCTTGGATTACTTTACAAATCTTTGGACGGATAATACTGGTATCAAAAATAATTACACCAGAAACTTACAAAATACCTTAAATGATATGATAACAATGAAAGAATTAAAGGAAAACCTAAATAAAATAAAAAATGGCAAATCAGCAGGAGAAGATGGAATAAACTCCGAACTATATAAACTTGCTGGAAAAAAATTTCATCAAAGATTACTAAAATTTTTAAATAAAATATTTACAAAAGGACAAATACCAACAGAATGGAATACAAGCATAGTGATACCTATATTTAAAAAAGGGGATAAAACAAAACCTGCTACTACAGAGGTATTAGTTTATTGAATACATGCTACAAAATATAGCAGAATACTTAATGAAAAACTAAAAATATACAGTGAAAACATATTATTAGAAGGTCAAAATACATTTAAAAAAGGATGCTCTACAATGGATGCAGCTTTCTGTTTAAAACTAATTATAGAAAAAAGAAGAAAATTTAAATGGAAACTCATCTTCTGTTTATAGATTATGAAAAAGCATTTAATAAAGTAAAAAGATATATACTGTTTGATATATTACAAAAAATAAATATACCTAATATTTTACTACATGCAATATTGAATATATATATAAAGATAATGAAATAAAAATAAAAATAAATGAAAAGTTGTCTGAAAAACAATCTATAAACCAAGGAGTAAGACTAAGGGATGCCCTGTCTCCAACACTTTTCAATATTTACATTAATGAAATGTTAATACAGTGGAACACCTTAAATAATCAAGGTATAGAAATTTCCCAGAATAACAAAATAAATGCCTTATTATTTGCAGATGATCAGGTAATAATATCAGATAAGGAAGACAATTTACAAAGAGCAATATATAATTTAAACATTACAGTAGAACAGTTTGGAATGAAAATTTCCATAGATAAAACTAAAACAATGGCATTTTGTGGACAAACTCCAGTTAGAAGCAAAATAGTTATTAATAATAAAATAATAGAACAGATAAATACTTTCAGTTATCTTGGATGTGAAATATCATATGAGGGAGAAAAGACATAAAATTAAAAACTTCAAAATTTTTACAGATTATAGACCTGATAAATAGAACACTCAACCCAAATATAGTACAAAAAGAAACACTCAACCCAAATATAGTACAAAAGAAATTTCACTTTCACAAGATAAACACAGAATAAAAACAAGTGAAATGAGATTTATGAAAAGAACTGCAAAATACACATTATTAGATCAAAAAAGGAACGAAGACATTTTAAAAGAACTAAAAATAAAATCAACAGAAGAAAAACTAAACAATTATAAACAAAAATGGATTGAACATGTAAACCGAATGGCCAACACCCGACATCCTAAACAAATACTAAAATATAAATAATTGGAAAGAGAAGGCAGGGTAGATCTCAAAAAAGGATATTAGATGGATAATGAGACCGGAACAGACCAATATGGTCCATTCCCGTAATTAGTGTCATGATGATGATTATTAGTTGATTAGTTATAATGCAGATGTGGTAGACCTTCAGGAGGATTTGAATAAGCTGGACAGATGGTCAAATAGAATTGGGGGGGGAGGGCGGTCTTGAAGTTAGGAATGCATCAATGGGAGGCTGCATATTCTGTTGGTGGAACTGTACTAGAGAAAGTGGGGAAGCAAGGGACTTTGGGATGATGACTGATAGAAAGTTGAAGTTCAGGAGACATATTGCAAAGGTGGTGAAGAGAACCCAGAGGACTGCTGCAATATGGAGATTGATGCAGACCAGCAGAAATAGAAGAGTTATCATTTTGGATAACAAAATAATATCAGGACTATACAATGTTACTTATGAGGATAGACCGAGGGAATGTGGACTGCAAAGTTTGGTAGATAAAATAAGATGTGATATGACCAAAACACTTAAACTACTGAGAGGTAGTTACACAGTTAATGAGTGCTTTTTGTATGGTATAACAAGAAGGAAGAGTGAGAACAAGTGGAATTGCCATTGTTATGTTTTTGTCGTTGGGTCTACGCCATTGTTACGTTTCTACCCTTGCTCATTGTTATTTCTTTTATCTTTATCCCTTTATATTATTCTTTGCATGATTTACTTTCTTATATATACTTTGGCTTCTATCTGCTATCTTTAACTTCATGTATTCCTAAGTTGTCTATCTTACTTGAATATGTGATCTTATCGCTTATCTAGCAAATTTCTCGATTTTGGGGCCCCAGAAATACCTGTTCCCTGATCACTATAAGCTATCCTTATTCACTCAGGAAAATTTATTTACTGCGCCAGCCTGGGCCTTAAGGGTAGAGTTAAACTCAGCCTAAGGATAGTTATAGGGTATCAGGTGCTACTAATATCATTTACTAAAATTCAGAAGCCTTAGGTTTTCTAGTTTATTTGCAGTTGTGCTCCTTATCTCTCTTAATTGGGATATCCCCACGCACATATATGATCACAGGTTCGAAATTTTATGAAGGGTCAGTCAGCATGGTCAGAAATACAGGCATGAAAGGTATCAAACAGTTTTAATGAATTCATTATTTAATATATTACAGGAACAAAACAATCATTGATACTAATTTAAACTCTTACTTTCCTCTCACTCTCTCGTTCTTAAAATTAAACATTGATTTCTTTGCACAGAGATGGCTGAACCATGGAACGCATTCCTGTTAGCATGGTGAGAGCATGAACAGTGAATGAGTTTAAGGAGTGGAATGATAGAGTTTATGTTGTCTAGGATTGTCTCCCACAATGTCTTGTGACTCACTCCATAGAGATCCTGAATAATAACAATATCATCTACACCTGAGGCATATCCACACTTCAGGCTTTTGATAGAATTGCAATCTCAAGTATTGATATGAACATATGTTTGCATTTCACTTGAATATTTTCTACTATTGTTCTTTCGATGCTCAATTCATTTAATAGTGTTTCAAAATAAACACACCAGATATTTAGAACATCCTAATCTTCAGTTTTCATGTTAACATTTATCGATAGCCTCTGAGTCCTTTACAATAATTTTTCCTCCATTTCTAAGCTTTTTTGAATCCTCCAGAACATTTTGCCACTATCTTGATATTTATTTTATATATGATTATCAAGTCTTCCAATGGTTTTGGTTTAGATACCTTTACACATACCTAAGCTCTCTTACAACTTTCACTGTATTGTTTCAGGACACTTTTCTTATTATTATTATCATCATCCTAAGACTCACATGGGAGGTCTCTTTGTCATACACACAGATCATAATACTGTACCTTAAACATGTTCAAATTCTCTGCAGATACCACACTCTCAGGCAGGGCATTCCAGTCATTCACAACTCTGCATGCAAAAAAAAAAAAAAAAAAACCTGCTTCTCACTTCCTTGTTCACACACATCTTATGCCTTAAACATGTTCAAATTCTCTGCAGACACCACACCCTCAGACAGGGCATTTCAGTCATTCACAACTCTGCAAGCAGAAAACATACTTCTTACTTTCTTGTTCACACTTGCCTTGTACAACTACCAGGGCAGACCTCTTGTTCTCCCCTGATCTCCCATAATTTTATGAAAGACCTCTTCAAAACTGATCCCATAACAATCCCTTACAACTTGTACATCTCTATCATATCACCATTCTTCCTACTATCATCCCTCTTCCATTAGGCTCTGTAAATTGCATCATCTTCTCAATCATTTCTCATATTCAACATTCCACAGATTAGAAACTACCTTAGTCAGTTGCCTCTGGACCAGCTCCAACATGTCTTCATCCTTTTGAAAACCAGGTGACCAAATCTATGCACAGCAGTTCAAATGTGGCCTAACCAGTGACCTATACAATTGAACAAGAATCTCCTGACATCTATCCTTATCCCCTTACAAGAATCTCCTGTACTGTCATCACAATTTTGGCAATGTGTCCTCTAAATTTTAGATCCTTACCCACTATCACCACAAGATCTCCTCTACCTCTAACAATATATCCCCACCAAGCATAAAGTCTACATCCCATTTTTTTTACCAAATTTTAAAACATTACATTTTGCAACACTGAACTGGCATCACAATTCCTGTGCTAATTCACTCAATCTACTCAAGTCTTCTTGTAAGGCCACAACATTTGCTCTATTCCTCATACTTCATCCCAACTTTGCATCATCTGCAAACAACTGAATACCCCATCCAGATCTTCCCTAATATCATTAACATGTTAAACAGCAATGCCCTACAACAGATCCTTGAGGAACAGTACTAATGAATTTCCTCTTCCAGGATTTTGCTCTCCCCCATACACAACTTGCTGATACCTATCAGATAGCCAATCTCCAATCAATGGACTAGTCTAATATTCCACCCCATCTGCTCTAGTTTGACTATCAACTTATCATGCAGTAATCTATCAAAAGCCTTTGAAAATCTAATATGGAAAACCTTAATAAGATCACTCAGTCTGCCAGAATTTAATTTCGCTCAATACTACAGTCACTGTTATGCTCTCATAACAGTGACTAACACAACACGCTTCATACATGTAATGTTACGCGTTCTGTTTTAATGTTTAATTTATATGATAGTGTTACTTCATTTTCTCTGTACTAGCCACTTTGATTTTTTTTAATCTTACCCTTATAAGCCCTGAAGAAGCTGGGCAGCCCCATCAGGAAAAAAATCTTGTTGGTATTAGATGTTTGTAAATCATGGTCAATTAAAGATCAATATATATGTCATTTTAATTATATATTAAGTTTTATGAAAATTTTTATTCTGTATAATTTTTTAATATTCTTTCTTACTACAGCATCTGTAGATGGAATATTAATTGTTACAGAACTGGGATGGTTAGAGAGAAAGAGCAATATATTTAAGAATATTTAGGGAGTATAGTTATATCCAACTAATATTTATAGTTAGCTATTTACACATTCCCATTATTCCTATTAACTATTCCATTAATAGTTAGAATAGTCATTAGGAAGAATAGTTAAGGAGAAAGGGCACAATACTTAAGAATATTTATTCTTCTAACTGTTCTATTTTTCTGTTCTGTGCACTTAGACTTCCATCCAGGTGTGATATTTTTTTTATCAGAACTAATTCAGAGGGGTGTTTAAGGGTCAAAGCTGTATAACTGAGAGGAGACCTCCACATAGCCTTTAATAGAATGCGGAGAACCGACCAGGGCTTCTGACCTAATGTCCAATCCTCACCTTCTCGTGGGATATCAATCTGGATACTGAACGAACAAGGATGGGCTGGCAATTCGGGATTTAGCCGACCAAAGTGTATTCTTATTGGCTTAAACCAATATACAAAATGATGAAACAACATGACAAAATTTCATGCCGACTGGGGTGTCAACCGGTTAAACAAGGCCCCCCGTTGTTTTCGCCAAGGAACCAGGGCGAACAGATCTGAAAGCACACCCCAACTCAACATCACCAGAGTTAAAGATTGGTACTATTAACATAAGAAGCCTGAATAGCAAAGAAATGGAGCTAGCTGAAGAATTAGATAAGTACCAGATCGATATAATAGGGGTGACTGAAACTAAAAAGACAAAAACTGGTGAGATCTTTCTGAGCAATAAATACAAAATGTTATATTCAAGCAATGACAATCAAGGAAAAGAAGGAGTAGCCATAGTATTCAACACAAAATATGAGGCTAATCTTCATGAATGGCTGTGGGCAAATATGAGAATGGAGAACTGGACAATGAGACTTATTTGCGCCTATGGTCCCACAGAAGGTTCTACTAAGGTAGAAGTAGAGGAATTTTTTGATGCTTTAGAAAAAGAAACTGACACAATGAAAAAGGAAAAAACCTTCCCACAGAAGGTTCTACTAAGGTAGAAGTAGAGGAATTTTTTGATGCTTTAGAAAGAGCAACTGACACAATGAAAAAGGTAAAGTTGGTTCCTTGTTGGAAATCTAAATAGCAGAGTAGGAAATGATTGTCAGACATACAAAAATATTTTGGAAAAATTTGGAGAAAAGAGCAAAGCTAATAATAATGGCAAATACCTGTTAGATTTCTGCTCAGGACATGGACTGGTTATTACTAACACCATGTTCCAACATAATTTTGTGCACAAATTCACATGGAGAGAAGAAGCATCGAATAAGAAAAGTCTCATTGACTATGTTATTGTTGATAGTGATGTTTTCTCCCTGGTGCAGGACACCAAGGTGTACAGAGGATCTGAAATTAGAAGTGATCACTATTTAGTCTTGAGCAGGATAAAATTGAATTTCATATTGAAAAGAATAACATGTAAGAAAGTTTTAAAGCGAATAAAAGGTGAGCAGCTCTCATATGTGAACTGTAGACTAAAATACAGAAAGATTATTGAAGAAAAAATGAAAGAGTTTGAGAACAGGAACCAAACATTGGAGATTCAGTGGCAAGTCATGAAGAAAACCCTGATTGATTCAGCCAGAGAGGCATGTGGCGAGGTTGTCTGCAAGGATAGAAAAATCAGAACTCCATGGTGAACACAGGAAGTTAAAGAGGCAATAAAGGAAAAGAAGAAAGCGTATCAAAAGTTCCTGGCAAATAAATCAGCTTATGCTCTTAGAGAAAACAGAGACAAATGTAAGAAAGCTAAACACTGTGTAAAACTAGCTAAACAAAAGTCATGGGAGGAATTTGGCAAGAACATAGAAAATAAATATCAAGAAGGTGGCAAGATATTCTGGAGGTTGTTGAAGAAGATTAGAAATGGAAGAAAGAGTGCTGCAAAAGGAGTTCGAGATGATAAAGGTGATATGAAAACGGGAGAAAAAGATAACCTTGAAGTATGGAGTAATTACTTCGAATAATTGCTAAATGAAACAAGCAGTGATAGCACAGTGGTAAAAAACACTCAACAGCATACAGTCAGGAATATATATCCATACTTGAAGTAGAAAAAGCCATCAAAGGCTTGAAATGTGGAAAAGCAGCAAGAGTAGATGATATTCGACCAGAAATGCTCAAGTATGGTGGTACAAAAGTCTTAAAGTGGCTACACTGCATAGTTCAGAAAGCCTGGACAGATGGACGAATTCCCGATGACTGGAGTAGAGCTCTAATAGTACTTATATATAAAAAGGGAAATAAAACTGAATGTGAGAATTACAGAGGTATTTCCCTACTGAGTGTTCCTGGCAAGATCTATGCAAGCATACTTGAGAAACGGTTGAGAAGAATTGTGGAAGAAAAGCTTGGTGAAAAACAAGCTGGATTCAGGCCAAACAGAGGCTGTCAGGATCAGATCTTCACTTTACGACAAATAGTAGAAAAATCATGGGAATATAATAAAGATCTGTATTTAAGTTTTGTCGATCTGGAAAAGGTATATGACAAGGTGCCAAGTTAGAAGCTATTCAATACGCTACAGTTATATGGTGTGAATGGAGCATTATATCAAGCAATACTTAGTCTTTATTTGAGTTGTAAGTCAGCAGTTAGAATTGAAGGAAGTACAGGAAGATGGTTTAATGTTAAATCTGGTGTGAGACAAGGATGTACATTATCCCCTCTGTTATTCATTATCTATATGGATCACATTATGAAGGAAAGTGGTATTAAACATGATATAAAGATTGGAGATGTCAATGTCAGCTCTTTGCTTTATGTGGATGATGTTATACTTCTAAATAAATCCGCTACAAGTATGCAAGATTCTCTGACTAAATTGAATAGCTGTTGTAATAGATGTGGTATGAAGGTCAGCAATAAAAAGGCAAAAAAAAAAAAAAAATCAGCTAACGCCTTTTTATTCCCGTATACGGGAGTAGGCGAAGCCATTTAGCCCTATCTAACTTTTGGAGACTGAGTGGGAAGTTCAATCTCCACTGGTACCCAATCAGAGACAGATGGCCCAAGGCTATCACTAATTAACGTGGTACGCAGTGAAGAGAGACGGCTCAAATGTGCCGCCATCTCGTGGTCCCTAACTCTAACACAAATATATATATTTTTTAATGTCTGAAATAATGTGGATTCTACGGTCGATTTTCTTGAGTTTACAGGGTGAAAAACCCGAGTTTCCAGGAGGAAAAACCTGTTTGCCCGTGCAAGAGATCGACTAACTCGGGAACCGGTCGAAAAAAGGCTTAGAAAAATTTCCTCTAGTCACCGACTAGACTCGAAACCAAGCCTTCCTTCGTGCGGCCAAGCGCGGTGGTGTGCAAACGCCACATCCACTGAGCTACACAGGCTCTATATAAAAAGACAAAGACAATGAAAATAGGCAGAATCATTGAAAATGTCAACTGTGTTGTGAATGGAGAACCTGTGGAACAAGTAAAACATTTCAGCTACTTAGGCACAATTTTTACTGAAGATGGTAAACTAAATATAGAAATAGACAACAGAATCAGCAAAGCTGGTATCGTGGGAAGTCAATTGAATAAATTCATATGGAATAAGAAAGAAATTAGTCGGAACACTAAATTAGCTGTATACAAGACTGTGTTCAAACCAATTTTAACTTATGGATCTGAGAGCTGGGTCAGAAGTAAAACACGTGACCAAAGACTAGAGACCGCAGATATGAGAGTCCTGAGAAAGATTAGTAGAGCGTGAACAGATGGCATCAATGGCAATATCATATTAAAAACGAGGATATTAGGAATGAACTTGACATTGTCGGCATCCAGGAATGCGTTAGCAGAACTAATCGCAGTGGTATGGTCACTTAAACAGAATGGGTGAGGAAAGATTAGCAAAACAAGTGTTCTCTGCCAAGTTGGCAGCAAAACGACCCAGAGGAAGACCAAGATATAGATGGATTGATATGGTACAAAGTGCCTTAGACGATAGAAATATAAGATCTGATAATGTTGGAGTCTTGACAAGTAACAGACTGATTTGAAGGAAAATTGTAGATAGGAAGTTAGTAATCGTGTAAATTTTTCATGTAGTACTATCATATCCTGTACATCCCTTGAGGGTACATGGCAGGAATTTGATGATGATGATGAACTAATTCTGAATGTGACATGTTTCAGTTATGGAATAGACGTGCATTTTGAAAATGACTCAATTTTTCCTGCATACAAAAGACATGCCGTACACTGCTATCATTTACAGAACTAGTTTAAGATCATAGGTTCTATGATATATAGATAGATGATTATGTAAAGCAGCATAAGCTATATTGTCATCTGTGGGCGTGTATATAGATAGATAGATAGATGCTCCCAAAGTGAAACATGTAATAAATTACTTCTCATGTGAAACATTTAAAAATAAACTGTAATCAGAAATATCATGTCGTCAACAACCGACTAACTAGATAGCATACCCTATATATACCACCAATGAGCTGTGGATTCGAAACTCTGAATGGGCACAGATGTTTTGTAATTGTAATAGATATTTCACTTCGGGAGCATCTATCTATCTATATATATATATATATATATACACACGCCCACAGATGACAATATGTAATTAATTACTTCTCATGTGAAACATTCAAAAATAAACTGTAATCAAAAATATCATGTCGTCAACAACCGACTAACTAGATAGCAGAAATCACAGCTAATTGGAGGTCTGAAATGGCTTGAGTGGTTTCCATGTTTGGCCATGGAATTTAAACAGGATTTCTGAACCAGGTTAAAATGAATAATAATTACAACAAAACTGAAATTAGGAAACTCACTGATCAATAAATATATTACTTTCATTATATAACAATAAAAATATTATGAAAATCTAATTAAAATCTAAACAAATAATAAATAAATACATAAAAAAATTATCTTGCACTGCATTTACTTTTTATACATTAGTATCAATTCAATATCATTTCAATTTTCTAGCGAATAACATTTTCAGTGATGAATTTTCCCCGCTATGAATTGTCCATGAACCTTTATAGCACATATGGGCAACCCCTGGCCTGCGGGTCAGATCCGGCCCTCTACTTCTTTTGATCCGGCACTAATCTATTTCAGTTAAGTTTGTCTGATTCATGGTGGGAGAAAACATGGTGTGTTCTACTAACTCACATTAAGCTGATATGACTAATGGAGAAAACATTGTATGTGGAAAACATACAATGTTTTCTCCAACCAATGTCTCTTTCTCACTTTGACTAGCGGCGTGCGTGAACGTGTCAGTTCGGTACTTGCATTGGTGTTGTGCTTTGTTCAGTGCCTGCATTGATGTTATGTTCTGTTCAGTGCCTGCATTGATGTTATGTTCTGTTCAGTGCCTGCATTGATGTTCTGTTCTGTTCAGTGCCTGCATTGATGTTCTGTTCTGTTCAGTGCCTGCATTGATGTTCTGTTCTGTTCAGTGCCTGTGGTGTAGAAGACAGTTTTGTTTGACAGTTCTGAATATCGCTTATAAATTTGGGACAATGTCAGGGGTTATTGCAAAAAAAAAAAGTAGATACACGAAATCGTCAATTTCAAGACACTGGATGGAGGATTATTATTTTATTCTGAATAAAGGTTTGCCTGTATGTTTGCTGTACAATGAATCCGTATCCATCAACAAAGAATACAACTTTGCCGGCTGGTTGGCCGAGTGGTTAGCGTTTCCGCTCTCCAGCCAAAAGGCTGAGGGTTCGAATCCCGCCGTGGGCATGGATGTTTGTGAGTGTCTGTGGAAATACTAGCGGTGGTGGTCAGGGGTAGATGGTGTTGGTGTAGTTGCGGTCAGTTGGTGGATTGAGTAGTGGAGACAGAGTTGTAGAGCAGGTGCCCTCCCTCGATGAGTCCTTAAACTCCCTGGAGGTGTCCAATAATAATAATAAATAAAAATCTTGAAGAGACATTTTACTTTGAGACATGCGGATCACCCAAAGATTGATGGACAACTACAAAAAAATGAAATACAGAAGTTGAAGAAGAACTTGGATAGCCAGCAGCAAATGTTCAACACAGCAACACAGCATTGTCAAAGCCAGATTTGTGGTAAGTGAAAAAATCGCTAAGCATTCTAAGTCATTTGGTGAAGGAAAATTTATCAAAGAATGTCTGCTGGATGTTGCAAGTATAATATGTCCTGAAAAGAAAAAAGACTTCCAGAATATTCGTTTGTCGAGACGTACTGTTGTCCGACGGATAGAAATTATGGCTGATGATATCAAAAAAAGTTTAAAAGAGAAGATTGCTAGATTGGAAGCATTTTCAATTGCTTTGGATGACAGCACCAATGCCTCCAATACAGCACAACTAGCAATATTTATTTGAGGAGTTGATGCAGATTTCAACATCACAGAAGAATTATTGGTGCTTCGGCTGTTAAAAGGAACAACTACTGGTGAAGACAGCCAACACAGTCTTCGAGAGATTTGGGCTTAAATGGAGTTCACTATCTGGCGTATGCACTGATGGAGCCCCTGCAATGGCTGGTGCACAGAAGGGATTTATTGGAATAGTTCATGAAAGAGCAATAGAACTACAGATCCATCCAGAAAATTTAACAAATTTTCACTGCATCATCCACCAACAAAATCTGTGTGCAAAATCGATTAAATTCACAAATGTTGTGGAAGTTGTAGTAGCCAGTATTAACTTTATTAAGTCATGTGCACTTAATCACCACCAATGTAAGGAGTATTTGGCAAACCTATTTTCGGATTATGAAGATGTGTCTTATTATTGTGTTATAAGTGAGGTGGTTGAGTAAAGGTTAAATGTTAAAACGATTTTATGATCTGAGATAAGAAGTTGAACTGCAGGATAGAGAAAAAAGCACATTTGAGGCTATTTGGTGTGAGATTGAGGCTAGCAGAACAAAATATACAATTGGGTGCTGCTATAGACCAGGTGATGGAATAGATGGTGGAGATAGTATGCATAAGCAAATAGAAGAAATGAGAGGAAGAATGGTAATTATTATGGGAGATTTCAACTATGATAGCATTGATTGGAAGGAGGAGAGGACACATGGGAGGAAGGAATTGAATTTTATGCAGTTATTAAGGGACAACTATCTGTGACAGCATTGTAATGGAAAATACTAGGGAGTGAGAGAGTGCTTGACCTAGTAATTGCATCTGAAAATTTGGCTGTAACGAATATAACCACATTGCCAAAACTGGTGAGAGTGATCATAGGGTCTTGACTTGGGAGGTAGCTAAAGGTGTGGAATTTACAATTAAGACAGGGTACATGTGGAATTATCAGGCTGGTAAGTATGACAAGTTTAGGAGTTTGATTGGTTCAGTGCCATGGCATGTAAAACTGCAAGAGCTGGATGTTGATAGTGCATGGGAGGCAGTTAAAAAGTGTTTGAAGGAGGCAATGGTGACTGTATACCTGGAGTCCGAATAATACATCAAGTAGGGGTTAAATGGATGAATAACACCATTAAGCTTGGCTGTAAAAAAAGAAACAACTGTGGAAGGAATTTAAGGAGAAAGGTGACCGGCAGGCACATGAACAGTATAAAGCCCACGGCAGAAGGGTAACGAGTGTGATAAGAAAAGCAAAAGTGGATTATGAAAGAACATTAGCCATGCAGGCTAAGGAAAATCCCAAACAATTTTTTAGATATGTTGCAAGTATAAGAAAAAATGTATACAGCAGAATGATTTTAAAGAATGCCAATGGTAGGGAGGTAACTAAACCAGTTGATATAGTGGAATTACTGAGCGAACACTTTGCAAGAGTATATCATCCAGGTAGTCACATTGCAGGAATGAAAGAGCCAACAGCTTACACGGGAATCGTGGTGAATGAAGTGGAGGTGAATAGTCTATTACAAAACCTCAATGTCAATACATCTGTGGGACTGGATGGTATACCAGCTCGCGTCATATGTGAAGCGGCTAAAGAATTGTCAGTGCCCTTGACCATTCTGTTTAATTTTAGTCTCGTCTCGGATCTGGATTAGTCCCAAGGGATGGAAAGAAGTGAAAATAGTTCAACTGCATAAAGGAGGTTCCAAGACTACTATTGTAAATTACCGATCGAATAGCATATCAGGAATCCTTGTCAAGGTCTTAGAGAAAATAGTCAAGAAGAAAATACAGGATAGGATAGATTTCATTGATGAAATTTCATTGACTTCATTGATGAAAATGGGATACCGTATGGGGGACAGCATGCTTTTGTGAAGGGTAGATCATGTCTCAGTAACTTGCTCACGTTTTATAACACAGTGACAGCTGAACTGGATAAGGGTAATGGGTTTACAGTAATTCTACTGGACCTTGCTAAGGCCTTTGACAGGATATCACATGGAATTCTAATCAGTAAACTTCAGCATATGGGGATGGATATATTGTTGGTGAGATGGATAGGAGGGTGGTTGATGGAGAGATATCTCCATCAACCACTGAGTTGATGGAGATATAATCAGGAGTAGAGTCCAAAAGACGGCCTGTGAGTAGTGGTGTGCCTCAGGATTCAGTTCTTGGACCACTACTGTTCGATTCGTTCATTAACGATATACAAAAGGATCTGAGAGGAACTGTTCATTTGTTTGCTGATGATTCAAAGTTGGGTAGAGCAATTGTGAGTGCACAGGATGTCAAAATTTTGCAGGATTATTTGGATAGTTTGGAGGACTGGGCTAAGTAGAATGCATGTAAATTTAATGTGGCAAAATGTAAGGTTATGCATTTTGGGGTGAAAAGATTATATCACATTGGTGGAACTGTACTCCAGGAGATTGACGAGGCCAGGGATTTGGGAGTGTTGGTGGATAGGGAGTTGAAGTTTAGGGGGCACATCGCAAAAGTGGCTAAATCAGCTCATCAAATCACTTGGTTGCTGAAAAATACTTTAACAAGCAGAGACAAACAGGTTATTGTTCCTCTGTATCGAGCCTTGATAAGACCACATCTAGATTACTGTGCCCAGATATGGGCACCAGGATTTCTTATGGATGGGGAGGAGGTGGAGAGGATCCAGAAACGAGTGACCAAGATGATAGCAGGTCTATGGAATGAACCTTATGAGAACAGGTTGAAGATTTGTGGGTTGTAGAAATTGGTTGATAGGCAGAAAAGGGGTCATATGATTGAGACATTCAAATTACTGAAGGGTTTCTATAAGATTAATTCAGAAGATATTTTTGAGAATAGTACTGGTTGTGGGAGGACTTTGAAAGTTTATTTTTCACTTGGTTAGACTATAATAAATTTAGTTTAATCCTTTATCCAAGTGTGAGCAAACAAAGTTTGCAGCTGAAAGTATCTTCAGGACTGGGATAAGGTAGTACAACACCGGGCAACTCGTTGCAAAGGTGGAGTAAGCTAACATCACTCCTATCTCAGTATCACCCATAATGCACAACACATCTCCTTGCAGATATGTATAATGTTATGCATTAAGGGAAGGGCCACTACCCCAGACTACTATCAACTTTTATTGACGTCTCTTCAGTAGGAGCCAGGCCCAAGTGGAGATACCAGGCAGAAACATTAGCAAGGTCATCTCTACCTATAGGAGTTGCTAAACGGTGTGCCACCTTTTCATTAAATTACTCTGGATTTAGAGAAAGATGTTGAAAGTTTATTTTTCACTTGGTTAGACTATAATAAATTTAGTTTAATCCTTATTGTTAGGGCCTCCCTCTATGAGTCTATGGACTCCTTGGAGTTGCCCATAATAATAATAATAAAAGTTTCTTTCTTTTCTAACAGAAATGGAAGCAGAATATGACGATTTAGTGTTGTACACAGAAGTTAGTTGGCTAAGCAGAGGGAACTGTTTAAAACGGTTTCTTGCTTTGAGAAATAAAATAAAACAGTTTTTAGAGGAACACAAGAAGACAAACAAAGAACTAATCACAAAACTATGTGATCCTCATTTTAACAGCTCACTTGCCTTTCTAACAGACATCACACACCACATGAATGAACTCAACGTGAAGTTACAGGGACATAACCGAACAATCTCAGATTTAGTTGGACACCTAGATGGGTTCATAAGTCGACTGAAGGTTTTTAAATTCACCCTAATCAGAAGAAACTTGGTACATTTCCCTTCCTGCAGGGAGTTAATGGAGGAGAGCCATGACATTGACTTCAAGTTTTCTTTGTCAACGTTAGACCAATTTTTGGAGCAATTCAGTAAGCGATTTTCTGACTTCAGTGACATGCTGCCACAACTGGTATTATTTAACAACTAATGAAATGTGACATTTCAGTGCAGCATGACACTATTCAATTGGAGTCGTGTGACCTTCAAATTGATCCCTTTTTTTTTTTTCCAGTCAAGGGTGGAGATAGGCATTGACTTTTGGAAACTGGTACCAAGGAAAAAATATCCTACATTAAGTGATTTCAGCTTGAGAATTGCATCTATGTTTGGAAGCACATACATATATGAATGCACTTTCTCAACTATAAGGGTGGTTAAATCGTCACAAAGAAGCCGACTGACTGATGACCACCTTCAGGATTTGTTACGAATATCATCATCATTCTTGAAAATCAACTTTGATGAACTTGTTGCCGCACATGAATGCCTACAGAAATATGTAATTAAATTTAATTTAACAGCTTATATTTACATCAATCAAGTATTTTGTATTGTTCTCCAAGTAGTAAAAATGATTTAACAAATATAGTAATTCAATACATATGATTATTGTCATGAAAAAAATGCAGAGTTTATTTTTATATAAGTTTTGTCTAAAAGTGTGCGGCCTGTGACGCTGCCTCATCATACATTGGCCCTTGTATAGAATGAAGTTGGATACGCCTGCCCTAGAATAGAATATGGAAAATAGCCCTTACTGCGACTGCATCCATATCCTACAGACTATCAAACATGTCATCAGTGACGGTTCCTTTGTCATTTCCACAGTGACCTGTAGGAAATACATGAAGTGTTAAAGGAGGTTCTAGAATAGCTTTCAACATTGACATTGAACTATAACTGAACTCTGCCATAAGAATACCTACCTACCTTCTCCAATGAAGAGACCTCCTTCAATTCTAATCACTGATTTAGTACCTCAGAGACTATGTATTCTCGATATAATTCCTATTTACACATGTAATTGTGGCATTTTGAATAGTTTTTTCTTGGCACCTTGTCATATGCCATTTCCAGATCTACAAAACTTAAATACATACACTTATTATATTATATCTCCTATTTAAACCTGATCCCAACTTGTTCTTCTCTGAGTTAGTTTCTCTTTGAGAATGTGTTGTAGGCTCTTCTGAAGTATGAGAAGAATTCTCACATTATTTTCCTTTTTATAGATAGAACGAGGGCTCTCTTCCAATTCTATAATTTGATCTTCTAACCATGACTTCTGGATGCAGTGCAAACATACCCCAATATTTGAGTATTTATGGTCAATTATCATCTATTCCAGCTCTTCTTTTCCACATTTGAGGTTTTTGATGCTTTTTCTATCTAGTATTGATATGTAGTACTCCTAACTGCAACCCTTTTCGATAATTTTTACCACTACATATCAATACTAGAGGTAGAAAAAGCACCAAAAACTTCAAATAAATTTATGTCAATTATATGATAATTGACCAGAAATTATTGCTAAATGTTTCATTTAGCACATTTAACAATCTTTCTAAGTAATTATTCCAGACATTAAGTTGCAGCACATGGGTTTAAATGTCAGGTTAGTCAAATGGATTCAGGATTGGCTGTCTGATAGGTATCAGACAGTTGTGTATGGTGGGGCAATGTCAAGGAAGCAGGTTACAAGTTGGATTCCACAGGGCTCAGTACTGGGACCTATATTGTTCAACCTTTATATCAATGACATCGTCAATGGATTGCAAGGGGATATTCAGTTGTTTGTGGATGATGTGGCAGCCCTGCAAGAGGATTTTAATAAACTAGAGACAGATGGGCAAATGAATGGGGTATCGGTTTAATGCAGCAAAATGTAAAGTCTTGAAGTTTGGAATCCATCGATGGGAGAATCCATACTAGATTGGAGGAGCTATACTTGAGGAAGTAGGGGAGACAAGAGATCTGGGAGTGATGATTGATAGAAAACTGAAATTCAGGGAGCATATTGCAAAGGTGATGAAGGTAACTCAGAGGATTGCTGCAATACTGAGAAGGACATTGACCTGCATAGATAAAAGAATTATCATCCCGTTGTGTAAGACCCTGATCAGACCACACTTACTACTGTTCTCAAATTTGGTCCCAGATTTGAAGGAAATAAATTAACTGTGGAAAGGGTACAGAGGCAGATAACAAAGATGGTTTCAGGACTGTACAATCTCAGTTACGAGGATCAACTGAGGGAATGTGGAATGCAGAGTTTGGTGGATAGAAGGAGAGGTGATCTGATCGAAACTTTTATACTGTTGAGAGGCAGTTAAGGGTAGACATTAGGAAGTTCTTTTGCTTGGTGGAATGGCAGGAAGGAGCGATGACAAGGGGCCATCCCTGTAAGTTACGAAAGGAAGATGTGAGCAAGAAGGGTGAAGAGTGGTTTCTTTGCATGGAGGGTGGTTGAACTGTGGAATGAATTGCCTGAGAGAGTGGTTAGAGCAAGAACAGTCAATGAGTGGTATTATAGACCCCTGAGGGGTAGCTGGGCAAGAGCGTGGTTGACAAGAGTGTTAGAGCTAGGTTTTTTACTTGGAGAATGGTGAATGAGTGGAATAAGCTTCCAGAGTCTGTTGTGGGTGCTACGACCATGAATGAGTTCAAGGCAAGGTATGATAGATACTGTGTCAATATTGAATAGTTGTTCTTGACATGATGTTAGGGGCCTCCCTCGATGAGTCTGTCGACTCTTTGGAGTTGCCCGGAACAATAATAATAATAGACTTTGTGTTTCCTAAGAAGGACTTCCTGCGATGAGTCTTTTGACTCCATGGAGGCCTGAATAATAATAATATTTAGAATACCTTTAGCATTAGTTTTCATGTTACTTTATCATCTCGGATTCTTTTTTAATGTATTCTTTACTTTATTTCTATGCTTTTTCAATAGTATCCAGAACATTTTTTCCGTCCCTGCTATTTATCTATGTTATAACCAAAGTTTCACATGACTCTTATTTAGCTGCTTTTGCACATTGCTTCATTTTATTTACATTTTTCTATGTATTCTCACAGAGATCATGCTGACTTAGTTGTTATCAATATGCTTTTCTTGTTTTCCTTGATTGCCTTTTTAACATCTCGAGTCAAGAATAGAGTTATGATTTTTTCCCCTTGACTTCAACACATCTTACTGGTTGAATCAATCTATTGATGTTTTCTTCACAGTCTGTTGCTAAGTCTGGCAGATTGCTTTTATTGCTTAAAAATTGTCTTCTGTTTTTTTCTTGGATAATATTTGGATATTTGAATAAGTTCACTTCATAAAGCTGGCCAAGTTTGAATTATTTGAATTAAACTTTTGTACATATTTTTCTTTTCAATATGAAATCCATTTTTATAGTGTTCAAAACTAAATGATCTGTTTAAATAGATCCGATGGTCTACTCTGTCCCCTTTTTGAGAATAGTACTTTTTAAATCAGCTAATCTTTCTTATTTTTTATTTAATTATTTATTATTTTATTTATTTTTTTAATAAGTTAGGAAATTTAATGACCTGTTTTTAGTTATCTTACATTAGCTACATGGGTGGCACCTTTTGGAATTGTCAGTTATTGTTCAGTTAGTTTTTTACATGTACTGAAGATGCCTTTGATACTTAGGCAAAAATTATACTAATAAAATAATATTTTACATTGGTTTATTCTGCATTATTAGCACTTGATAAATGTACACAGAGAGTTAAATTTAAGCTGGTATGTTCAATTAAATGGCACAGGAAATGAGAGATTAGCAAAGTGTGGGCTGAAAAATGGCAGGACAGGATTGCAGAGGAAATTGAAGATAAAGGTAGGCTCTGCAGTTATAAGTACTTTCGGAGATAAAAATGTACAAACTCAATCAAATCAGACCAGAAAAATAACAGACTAGTTTGTAAGAAAGGTGTTAACTGAAAAACATTCATAAGTTTTTCAGTTAACACCTTTCTTATATTTTTTACTATAATATCTGTCACATTCCTAGAAAGTATACATCAGATAATTATGATGAGATATTTCATTTTGGAATTCTGCTATGAACCTATACTTAATTCAGGAGTTTATTTTTTAGGAATTTTTTTAAGTGATTAAGTGAGTCTAATCGATTTTTTAATCACTCAAAAAAAAAATAAAAATAAAAATCTGTGTATGCATAAATAAATAGTTTTCATGGAATAAGTGCACATGTGGAGAGCATTTATCCAGTGAATGTTGGGATAATATTTGTGTCAAAAAAAAAAAAATAATAATAATTTATCTCAATAATTTAACTTAGGAATTAATGACCTTTTGAGAGAATAATTGTTTATAAATTTAATCTGGATTAATGATATCATACTTGCATCAAGCTTCATAATAAATGTTGGTCGATCTAATATAACATCACAATGTTTATCCTGAATGGGACGATAAGGTAACTCCGAAAAGTGTTCGAGTTCTGCATACCTACATAAATAAAAATTTATTTGCAAAAAATAAAATATTCTATAGAATATTCTTACATATACCAATTATTTTAACTAATCTGCATATGATTCACTTGCTAAAAGTCCTCCCTCAAAAAACTCAATGAGACCTCAATAAAGGTCGAGGCCAGTCTGGGTAGTTACCCTTCCCATAATGCATAGCATTATACATGTTTGCAAGGATATGTGGCTTTGCATTATGGGATACTAATGCAAGTGATGTGAAGTCATTAGCTTATGAGTTGCCCCAGTCCAGAAAATACTTCAGGCACAAACTTTGTTTGCTTACACTTGGATAAAGGATTAAACAAAGTATATAATTTCTTGGTATCTTTAATTTATAGTATAACCAAGTGGAAAAACTTCCAACAACTATCTCCAATCCAGAGTGATTTAATACCACTTTCCTTCGTAACATGACTGATATACATAATGAATAAGAGTGGAGATAATTTACATCATTTTCGCATACCTGATTTAACACCAAACCATCTTCCTGTACCTCCTTCAATTCTAAGTGCTGACTTCAGCTTAAACAGAGACTATGCATTGCTCAATATAACGCCCCATTTATATCACAAAACTGTAGTATATTGAAGAGATGTCCTCTTGTCACCTTGTCGTATGCCTTTTCCAGATCAACAAAACTTAAATACAAATCCTTGTTACATTCCCAAGATTTCTCAACTATTTGTCTTAAAGTGAAAATCTGATCCTGAAAAGCTCTATTTGGGCCTACATACAGCTTGATTCTTCATCAAGCTTCTCCCCCACAATTTTTTTAGCTGTTTCTCAAGAATATTTGCATAAATCTTACCAGGAACACTCAACAGAGAAATTCCTCTATAATTCTCACATTCAGTTTTATTCCCTTTTTTATAGATGGTTACCATGAGTGCTCTACTCTAATCATTCAGAATTCAGCTCTCTGAACAGACTTTCTGAATTATGCAGTGCAGCCACTTAAAAAGTTTCATACCTCCATATTTCTGCATTTCTGGTCAAATTTCGTATATTCAATCTGCCTTTCCACACTTCAGCTTTTTGATGGCTTTTTCTGCTTCAAGTATGGATAATATGTATTCTTGATTGCATTCCTATTGAGTGTTTTATACAACCATGCTGACATGATTTGTTTCTTTTAGAAATCTTTCAAAGCAATTACTTCAACATCTGACAGATGTTGAGGTTACCACCCGCATCTGACAGCACAGATGAGGATATTTGATTTATTCTATAAAGATCTGACAGAGAGACAATAGAAACAATACCAAAGCAAGATGTACTAATTATTGAAGGAGATTGGAATGCCAAAGTTGGAATAGATAATAATGGTTGGGAAAGAGTCATGGGAAAATATGGTTTCGAGAAAGAAATGAACAAGGTGAAAAATTGTTAGAATTTGCTGTGGACCACAAGATGATGATCTGTAACACAAGATTCCAACAAAAGGAGTGTAGAAAATGGACGTGGGAATCAAATGATGGGAAAACCAAAAACATGACTGATATGATTATGATTAAAAGAAGATGGATAACATCAGTACAGCAATGTCGAACTTTTCAAGGAGCGGATATAGACTCGGACCATAGTTTAGTGATTGCAAACATCAAGATGAAATTAAAAAAGAAATATAAACCCCAACATCAGAACAGAAAAGATACAGCATGAATAAGTGAAGCAGAAATCGGAAGAAGGTACAGAACAGTGTTAGAAGAGAAACTTAAAAGTGTGGAGAAAGAAAAAAACTCGAGTGAAAAGAGTAATGAAGGCGATAGAAGATGCAGTTGAAGAAACAGTACCAGAAGAAGAGAAGATCAAGAAGAAATGGATTACACAAGAAACACCGAAGTTAGTACAAGAGAAAAGAATGTTGAAGATAAGAAGGGATACATCAAAACAAATAGAAGAGCAATATAGAAGAAAGTGCAATGAGGTGAAAAAAGCAATCAGAATGGATAAGATGAAATGGTTAGAAGCCCAATGCAACAATGTAGAACAGTACTATAGAGAGCATAAAACAAGGGAGGTATACAAAATGATCAGAACCATTAATAGAAAGTGGCAACCAAAACAGACCACAATTAAAGATGAAAAAGGCAAAGTATTGATGAATAAAGAAAAAAATTGTACAGCGGTGGACAAGATACTGTAGTGAGTTATATGAAGAAAAACTAGATTCAGATAGTGTTGGGAAACTAACTGAAGAATTGAAGCAGATATCACCACCAGGTAATGAGCATGATACGGACATTTTAAGAGGAGAGGTAGAAAAAGCAACAGGACGGCTAAAACAAAACAAGAGTCCTGGTAACGATAACATTACTGGAGAAATGATTAAATATGGTGGTGAAAGTATGGTTACAGAAATGCACCAACTATGTAATATGGTATGGAAAGAAGGGAAAATGCCAGAGGAGTGGGTGAAATCAATATTAGTAACATTATACAAGAAAGGAAATAAGCTAGAATGTAAAAATTATAGAACAATTGCCTTGATAAGTCACTTTGGTAAAGTGATGATGATCATATTGACAGAAAGACTGAGAACACAATTGGAAGCATACCTTGCAGACGAGCAAGCAGGATTTAGGAAGGATAGAACTACAATTGAACAGATTTTGACAATGAGGTTAATAGCAGAGAAAGCTAGGAGAAAAAACAAAACATATATACTTGCTTTGTTGATTTTCAGAAAGCATTTGACAGTATTGATCAGAAAGTGACATTATCAGTTCTGGAATCCTATGGAATTGATAAAAAACTAATAGCTATATTAAAAGATGTTTACCAGAATGCAGTTGCAGCAGTTAGAATAGGTGATGATTTGGGGAAATGGTTTAAAACAAGCAGGGGGTACTAGACAGGGAGACCCAATATCACCAAGCATTTTCATCGCACATTTAGAAAGAGCAATGGATAAAATGAAAGAAGATGCCAAAGGAATATATGTACAAGGAATGAGAATTAACAATCTGAGATTTGCAGATGACATTGTTATTATTGAAGAAGACGAAAGAGAACTACAAAAAACACTGAAACTGTTAAATGAGGAAGGGAAGAGATTTGGACTTGTTATGAACTTTGAAAAAACAAAGACAATGGTATTTGGTGAGAAGAACATGAAACAAAAGATACAAGTGGATGGAACTGATATAGAAAATGTAGAACAATTCACATATTTGGAAAGTAAACTGACATATGACTTGCACTGTAAAAAAGAAATAAATATCAGGATTGCAAAGGGAAGAACAAATCTGAAGGCCATGAATAACATCTGGAAAAGTAAAGTGATCAGTCTGCAAACAAAACTAAGAGTATTGGAAACATGCATCTTCAGCGGTGTACTGTATGGATCCGAAATGTGGGTAATAAATAAGGAATCAAGAAAAAGAATTTTGGCATTTGAAAGAACTTGTTACAGGAAGATTCTAAGAATACGATGGGTACAGAAAATCACCAATGAAGAGCTCTATCAGAAGATACAACCAAAACAGAATCTAATGCAGAAGATTATAAAAAGGAAGCTGCAATTATTTGGACACATCTGTAGAATGAGTGAGGACCAGAAGATAAAGACATTTATGTGTGGTATTTTGGATGGTTTAAACAGAAGAGGCAGACCATACAGAGAATGGATAGACAATATAAAATATGTGGAATAGGTGTACAAAAACTGCGACACTGTGCACTGGGCAAAGAAAGGTGGAAGAAGAAGATAGTGAAACAGGCATCAGAATCAACGGGCAGTGAGCCCATAGTTCGTGATGATGATGATGATGATGAATTACTTCAACATCTAGAATACCTTTATCTTTAGTTTTCACGGCACCTTTATCATCTCTGAATCTTTTCACAGTACACTTTCATACTTAACCTCAAGAATATTTTGCACCTTCCTGAAATTTATTTTTTAAGTTATTACCAGTCTTCCCATGACTTTTATTTAGCTAGTTTTATACAGTGCTTCACTTTTTTACATTTTTCTCTATATTCTGTAAGAGAACATGCTGACTTTGCCAGGCTGGGAACTTGCTGTATGCTTTCTTCTTCTTCTTCAGTGTCTCTTTAACTTCACCATCTAGTTCTGATTTTTCTGTTCTCACAGACAACCTCATCACATCCACTCTGGCTGAATTGATCAATGTTTTTTTCAGAGTTTGCCAATGAATCTCCAAGGTTTTTCATTTTTTTCTTGAATGATATTTTTGTGAATTTGATTCTACAGTTCACTTCTGAAAGCTGCTCAACTTTGATTCATTTTAAAGCTTTCTTATACACTATTCTTTTCAATATGAAATTCAATTTAATCCTGCTCAAAACTAAACAGTGTTCAGTAGAAAGTATTTTACCTTGGGTATATTAAATGTTAAAAATACCAAGCTATTTTTTTAAACCTGGTTTTACTCCATTTCCCAAGTAAGCAAACAGACAAATAAGTCAAGTTTGAGGCGCAAACTTGACTTATTTGTCTAGCTGACCCTACAGGTAGTTACTACCTGTAGGGTCAGCTAGACTTGCATTACGTGCAGGCGCAAACTTGACTTATTTGTCTGTTTGCTTACTTGGGAAATGGAGTAAAACCAGGTTTAAAATAGCTTGGTATCTTTAACATTTAAACAGTGTTCACTTCCTATTTCAAATCCTCTGTATACTTGTCTACTGAACCAGTTGGAAAACATCTCTATCAGCTATAAAACAGTCAATGAGACATTTCTTAAGTCTTCTTTCCATTTGAATCTGTGCACATTTTTATGTTGGAAAATATTGTGTCAGTAATAACAAGTCCATGTCTTGAACATAAATCCAACAGGCACTTAGCATTATTAGATTTGTTCTTATCTTCAAATTTTCCTAAAACATTTTAATATGTCTGGTAGTCATTTCCTACTCTACTGTATAGATCAACAAGGACCAACTTTTTATTTTTCATTGTGTCAGCTGCATTTTCTAATGCCTGGCAAAATTCCACCATTTCTTCCTTAGTAGAATATTTTCTGTTTTACTAAAAGCAAAAATAGATCTCACTGTCTAGTTCCCAATTCTTTTATTTGTTCATATCACTTTGCTTCATATATTTCCTGCCATTCAGGATTATTCTCGTATTTAACGCTGAGTGCTATTGCTTCTTCCTTGTTTCACTGATTGTTATTGCCACAATATAACATTTTTTATTTGCTGCTTAGAAAGAGCTCAACTGTTTTTGCCTTCTTTCCTTCTTTCAGTCAGGTGTATTATGTTGATCTTGTACTTATCTAATTTTTCTCCTAGTTCCATTTCTTTTCCACTGATGTCTTCTTTGCATTGGTATTACTAATTTTGAACTCTGTTGATCTTAAGTTGGATGTGTGCTGAATTTATGCTGTTCTTCCTGATTCCCTGAACGAAAACAACAGGCAGCCTTGTTTAACAGGGTGACATCCCAGCTGCCATGAAATTCTGTCATGTTATACCATCCTGTTACATCACACTGCATTTACATTGAATCATTTTAAATTTAGTTTAAGTCATTAAGGTACACTCTGTAAGGTCTACACCATGAGAAGGTTAGGATCGGACATTAGGTCAAAAGCCCTAATTGGTTCTCTGCATTCCTTAAAAGGCTATGTGGAAGTCTTCTCCCATTTATATGACTCTGAACCTTAAGCACTCCAAGAAACAAATAAAAGATATTATATTCAAGCTACAAACAATCGGGAAAAGAAAATGAGTAGCTATAGGTTTTATATATATATTTATATATTTTTTTAATAACTTTAATGGCTTACGCATGTAACAAAAAAATAACAAAACAATTCATTACAAAAAATGGGTATTATGAAGAGTCTTGTAGATAGAGCTCACACAATCTGCTCGTCTGATCCCCTTTTGTAAGCAACTGAAAAAAATTAAAAGCAACAATCTGATATGTAATGGATACAACAAAACGACCATTAAAAAAATTATTGAAAATTATCATCCGTCTACTTCCACTTTACATCAAATTGTGTCCTCTTCTTCACTTGTGGAATACAGTTTACTATTGCTGCTAACAAATATTCCTTTACAATTTCCCAAGCACTAACGATATCCTGGCCTTCCAATTCCTCCCTCCATGAAACTTCCCCAAGTTGATATCCAAGAGTATTATAATCACCTGCCTTATAATTCCACATACATTCCCATCTCTTTGATACTCCTGCATGTCTATTCACCTTCCAAGTCAAAACTACATGATCACTCTATCCAACTGGTGGGAGAGATGTTATTTCAGTTATTATCAACTCTTCTGATGCTATGACCAAATCCAAAACTCTTGAATCCCTTGTTCCCTCTATTACACGTTGCCTAAGACATTTGTCCCTCAAGAACTCCAGAAATTCCATTCCCTTATTGCTATATGCATCTTCCTCTCCCCAGTTTATACTACTGTAGTTAAAATTTCCCATAACAATCATTCTTCTTGCACTTGCCAAACTCAACTGTCTAAACATTTCCTGGTCCCCACCCTCTGTACTCCTAGGTCTGTAGCAACACCCCACTAAATATCCTGTCTTGCCCACCTCTACCTCACACCATATGCTTTCAAAATCATTAGCGTTAATGCCTTCCAAAGTCTCCACTCTTAGTACTGCTTATGATAAGTCATCACTTATCATAAGCAGTACTCCACCACCATGTTTTCCCTTCATATCCTGCTGTACCCTGCTACTTCTATTCCTGTTATTATATCCTCTTCTGTCAACCATGTCTCAGTGATCTCAATAATCTTTGGCCAGGCTGATGCTATCAGTGCCACCAATTCTTCTCCTTTATTCTGGATACTCCTGGCATTACTATAAAGCATAAAAATGCCACTGTTTCTATACCTAGCATTATTCCCTCTAGACTCTACTGGGTTCTGCATTACCTGATGTTGTTCCCCCTTCTCCCAAGTGCCCATTCCCACAAGAGGCCACCCATGCTACCATTCACCCTGGGTATTCTTATTTTCTCTGCATTGACACACCGACTGTTTAACAGAACAGCAATCTCTCCAGATGCCTATGTCCTTCCTCATTCAAATGCAAGTGGTCTCTCACATACAATTCCTTTTTGTCCTTAAATGCCCTCCATGTATTCACATATTCCAATCCTCTCTTCTGTCACATTCTAGTTATTATGTTATTCAATATTACTGCTCTTCTGCTCAGCTCGTCACTATCACACCTAGGCAACACCTAGGAATATTAGAACAATTATCTCCTATAAATTTTAAAATTCAAAATATAAAGAATCCATCTAAAATACTAATTGTACATTCTGATAGGTTAAGATTATACCCAAAAAGGAATGACAGTTTAGTATGCTTACAAGATTATTTAATAGATTATTAAAGGATGAAGGTTTTCTTAACCTAAATAATAAGAAAGTAAAGTTTTATAATAATAAAACAAGATATAAATCCAATTCTTTAGAAAATTCAAGGCAACAAAGCCAGAATAATTATAAAAGATCATCTAGTTATGTACATAAGTACAAACCTAAATTCTCTAAGGAGAAAGCAGATAATAAAAATAACCAATATGTCAATTCAAGTAATGAGAATAATTGTACTTCAGAAGAGTTAATGTCAGAGTATCATAAATGTGTGTATGAAGATTCAAAAGATATTAAAGAAATTACACTTTCTAAACTTAAATACTGTTAATTAAGATACCAAGCTTCTGAAACTGTTAATGAAGACTTTGCACTCACAAATGATAAATCTATTGAAAATAGGTGAAAGCGATATAATTTGAGGCCTAGAAATTGGAGGATAATCTGCTTTTCCACTGCATTTTTATTCTTTGAATAAAAATGCAGAAGGAAAAAAATCTGCATTTTTTTTTTCCCCAAAGAAATACTAAGCCATTGTAAAAATCTCACATAAATGTTTTGCTTATTATGTTTGTTTTTTACAGTTTGTTCTATGTGTTTAATATATGTTTGATGAGAATTTTATGAAAAATAATTTTTTTATATTTTTTTATGAGGAAGATAATCTAAAAGTATATGTGATTTGTCATTTAGTATTTCAATTATATGCCTAGTAATATCGGAGCTTCCATGTGATTTTTTTTCAGTTGCAATATAAAATAATTTAATTGCAGTTATAAGTAAGTAAATTTGCCTACGACAGATTGTAATCCTTAGGGAATAACTGAGTGCATATTATAAATTATGTTGTTTACTGTAATGTTTCTATATCAAATACTCATAGCTTGCAAGCAATGTAACAATGTAACAGCAGCTTGTGACTCAAGTTTCGCTTTGAATCTCGGTAACGGACATGAATATTCCAAGGAGCAATTTGGAATCTGTGGTGAAAGTTATAGTATTGGAAATGCATTTGAAACTGGTCAATTAATATATGTAGGCTGTTCAATAAGTAATAAGACTATATTTATACAGAAAACAGATTACCTTTAATCGTCATCATTTACATAGTCTTTTTCGAAGTAACTACTGTGAGATGCGATGCATTTGTCCCAACGTTGCGTCCACTTCTTAAACACATGTGAGAGTCCGTTTTTTGAGAGTTCTTTCAAAACCGCCTCCACAGCTTTTACACATGCTTTGTTGCTTTCAAAATAGAGCCTCTTAGTGGTTTCTTGAGCTGAGGAAACAGCCAGAAATCGCACAGTGCGAGATCAGGACTGTATGGAGGGTGTGGTAGGATATCTGTGTTGTTCTTCTGCAAAATGTCCACTACACAACCAGCAATATGTGGCCTTGCATTATCATGATGCAATAAGAAGCCATTCTTCAGCAATGGCTGCTTCCTTTTGATGTGCTTGATGATAATCTGCTGTGTTGATCATTGTCTCTGTGATGGACGTTGAAGGTCTTCCCTCACATTCAAGATCTTCCACATTTTGCCTTCCTTCCTTGTAATCCTGTTTCGCTGGCATAAAAAAATTTTATACCAGCGAAAAACACTTGCCCTCGACATTGCTTCATCGTGGAAAGCTTCGCGTATCATGTTAAAAGTGTCCGATGCCGATTTTTGCAAATGCACACAAAATTTAATCACATAACGCTGTTCCAAGGATGCTTCCATTTCGAAGACTGGTCGCACCTCATAGGCGCGCCGATGAGCACTTGCTTTCAGTCAGGTGGCACATCAGCCCATATACGCCATCTATCAACCGCTTTTAATACACACAGCAACATTTCTTTATTCCACAGAAATTACTATTGTGATGAGTGGTTTTGCCACAGTAAAATTAGTCTTATTACTTACTGAACAGCCCACGTATTTTTGTTGTTGTTTTTAGAACAGCTGTTTTTTGGAAACAGGAATGCTGAGAAAGTAGTGAGTAGGCAAGCAAGGAAGCAGAGCTGGAGAGGTTTAATAACCAGCTGATTTAAGTTCTCAAAGCTCAAAAAAGTTTTTATATGTATTTTGAATTAATTTCCAAGGATACAGAAGTGTGATACTAATAACTGAAGTTAGTATGATATATCAAGCCTTTTTATGTGAAAATATTCGTGCTCAATTAAATGCAAGTGATATATATTCCAAGGAGCAATTTGGAATCTGTGGTGAAAGTTATAGTATTGGAAATGCATTTGAAACTGGTCAATTAATATATTTCTGCTGTTTGTGAAATGTTTCTTCCTGCCTACATTCAGGAAACTGAAAAATATATGCATTTTTGAAAATTATGGAGACAACTACCATGTTTAAATAAAAACTTTAGTTTAATATAACTAAAAGCTACATTCGACGTTTCGACCTTTATGTCAAGGTCATTTTCTGGAGCATACAACTATACACAGAAAACAAGCTACACTACAATCTAACTGGTTTGTTAAAGATACTGACCAACCGCTGCAACAATTGTTGGCCTGACCTCTGGTGGGAAAAAAAAAATTATACATCAACGCTAGAGTCCTATTATTAGTGTTATCTGTTGGTTGTAGAAATACATTGGGCGTAACAACAAGTATCTATCTATATACATATATTAACATCATGATTATACTTGTACATTCCAGCCAGTTAGTATGGAATGGTTTCTAATACTAGCTGAAGATTGGCTAGAGTCCTGACTTATGCTGGATCTTATATATTAGGTAGGCTGAATGTGTGCCATCCAGATCCTTGGAATTTTCATGCCATCTTTGTTGTTGATATTTGGGTGGTTTATCAGGATTTCACAGGCTTCCTTAAATTTCCTTTCATACCAGGTTTTTGTGTGGTGTAAAGAGCAGGTGCTTTTCCAGTTGATTTGGTGTAAGGTGTTGAGCGCATGGTCTGAGAGGCCTGCTTCACCATAATGGTTATATTTAACGTGTCTAATGTGTTCTTTCTTGCGTACAGGGATTGTCTGTCCTGTTTCACCAATGTACGGTAAGTTACAGATGCAGCAGATGCAATAGACTCCAGGATGTGCTAATGGGAGGAGAGGATTCTTAGAGGAGTTCAATATGGTTTTAAGTTTAGTGGGTGGTTTAAAGGTGGCATTGAGGTTATAATGCTGTAGGATTCTGTTGATTTTTTCTGATAAGCCTTTAATGTATGGGATGGCTATGGTTTTACTGTAATCTAGATTTGTTTTTGTTGTTGTTTTATGGAGTATTTTATTAATAGTGTTTTTGTTATAGCCATTATTGATGAATGTGTCGCTGATGATTTTTAGTTCTTGTTTCAGGGCTTGCTGGTTAGAGCAAATTATTGTAGCTCTGTTTTTAAGGGTGTTAATGACTCCATATTTTTGTGATGGGTGGTGGTATGAATTAGCATGTATGTATGTATGTATAGGCCAGTGTGTGTCAGTTTTCGGTAGACCGTGAAGGATAGACTGCCTGAAGGAAGACGTGTGACTAGTGTGTCTAGGAATGGGAGTGAATTTTGATTTTCGATTTTGATGGTGAATTGTATGCATTCGTGTTGTTTGTTCAGGTGGCTAAGGAAAGTGTTTAGCATTTGTCGCCTGTGTGGCCAGATTGTGAATACATTGTCAACGTATTTAAGCCAGACGGTCGGTCTTAGCGTGGCAGAATCAAGAGTTCTTTGCTGAAAGGTTTCCATGTAGAAGTTAGTGATTGGGGGGGGGATAGTGATGAGCCCATGGCTGTACCTTCATTCTGTAGGTAAAATTTGTTTTGCCACACGAAGTAACCGGACTGTAGTATGTGGGCAAAGAGGGCCATAATGGCGGGCGGAAATTTGTTCTGTAGTAGGAGAATTGTGTCACTGATGGGGACATTAGTGAAAAGGGCAGAAACGTCGAAACTG
Source organism: Typopeltis vanoorti (assembly GCF_054136105.1). Taxonomy (NCBI): domain Eukaryota; kingdom Metazoa; phylum Arthropoda; class Arachnida; order Uropygi; family Thelyphonidae; genus Typopeltis; species Typopeltis vanoorti. Next base: position 5,123,738 of record NC_143549.1, on the reverse strand, counting down.
ACTAATAAGTTGTCTTTGTCGAGTGTTATGTTTTTAATTTTGTTTATAAAGTGTTGTGTGTTTTTTTATGTAGAAGGGGGAATGGCCTACCAACTCCTTGAGTGTTGCCGCTAATTTCTTGGCTAAGTGGTAATTGGGACTGTCTATTCCTTCTACAATTGGTCGAAGGGGCACATTTTGTTTGTGTACTTTCGGGACCCCATATATTCTGGGGGGGGGGGGGGGGGGGGCGTAGTGGGGTTTAAGTTTTTTAACCATGTCTGGTGGCCAAGAAGTGACGGACTCAAGTAGTTTCTCTGTTTTATCTTATCCTTTTTGTTGGGTTATAATTTACCAGCTTATATGTGTTGTTATCGGCTACTAGTTGATTCATTTGAAGTATGTATGGTGACCTGTCAAGGACGGCAGTGGCATCGCTTTATCCGATTTCGTTATTATTATGTTTTGTTTGGCTTTTAATGACTTAATTGCTGCTAGTTCTGTTTTTGTGAGATTGTTCTGTATGGTTTTCTTAGTGTTCAGGACATTACTAATGATTACGTAATTTTAGCAGGAGACTTAAATGCAAGAATTGGAAACACAAAAATTAATAATAATATAGGAATACATGGAGAACATACTCTAAACAGGAATGGTAAAAAATTGATTGACTTTGTAGTTTTTAATAACCTAAAAATAATGAATTCCTTCTATATACATAAAGACATACATAAATATACTTGGGCAGCAAGAGGATGGACATCAATATTAGATTACTGTATATTAAATGAAAAGACATCAAAATTTTCACTAGATGTTAGAGTTCACAGAGGATATGAAATAAGCAGTGACCACTACTTCCTTGTTAAAATAAAATTAAGATTACCACCTAAATGGCTATAAGTAACAAGAACAGAAAGAAAAATTGAAACATTTGTTTATAAAACTAGACTATTGAATGACACACATGTCAATGGCTATATGAACAAAGAATTAACCAATATCTAGATAAAATAAAACAAAATGAAGAAATAGAAATAGAATGGCTTAATATAAAAACGATACTAAATGCAGCAGCAAATGAAAGCTTAGGAAAGACCAAAAAAATTCAATAAAAGGAAAAAACTGAAGATCTAGGATAGTACAATCAAAGAAATAAGAAGCCTATCACAAATTGTTAAGCAGTAAAAGATTAGAAGATGAAATAGAATATAAAAGAATAAGAGCCATAGCTAAAAGAGAAGTCAGAAAAAGACAGAAAGAATCATGGAACAAATTTGTTTCTAATTTAGAACATGATTTATATAAAATAAGACCCAATGTATATAAGATTTTGAAACACTTAAATGCAGATACCAAAGAAAACATAAAATTAAACACCGAATTGAAATTAGAAGAATTTCTAAATTACTACACAGAATTGTGGACAGACAAATATTTTAAAAAAGACAACTGGCAAACAATTAATGAAAATGAAAAGGAAATAACTAAAGAATAATTAGAAATCAGCCTGAAAGAAATAAGAAACGGAAAACCACCTGAAGAAGGTAAGCTAGGTTCAGAACTATATAAATACGCAGGAACAAGATTCAAAGAAAGACTCTTATTATTTTTAAATAAAATTTATTCAACTGGTATCCCCCCAATAGAATGGAAAAAAGCAATTGTGATTCCTATCTTTAAAAAAGGTAATAGAGATGACCCTAAAAACTATAGTGGTGTCAGTATACTAAATTCCTGTTACAAAATATATAGCAGAATCTTAAATAGCAAACTAATGAAATATTCCGAAAACTTTATTTTAAAAGTACAGAATGAATTTAGAAAAGGATGATCATGTATAGACCTGGCTTTTTGCCTAAAATTAATAATAGAGGAAAGAGAATACAATTTAGAAATTTATTGACTTTGAAAAAGCATTTGACAAAGTTAAAAGAAACATATTATTTAACATATTAAAAGAAAGACAAATACCAAATAATATCCTAAAAGCTATCAAAAGTATATATGAAAATAATCAAATACAAATAAGATTAAATCACGAGCTATCATATACGAGAAAAATAAACTGAGGGGTCCGACAGGAATGTTCCCTCTCAGTAACGCTTTTTAATATCTACTTAAATGAAATAATAATAAAATGGAATAAAAATTTACATCAAGGAATTAAACTTTCCCCTACACTAAACTTAAACACTCTCCTCTTTGCTGACGACCAAATAATAATTACAAATTCTGAAGATAACTTACAGAAAGCTATTTTAGATCTAAATAAGATATCCAAAGATTATGGTATGATAATATCAACAGAAAAGTCAAAAACTATGGCCTTTAAAGGACAAGATCCAGCAAGAACTAAAACAGTAATAGATAACAAGATCTTAGAACAGGTGAATTCATTTAATTACCTAGGATGTATGATCACATATGAAAATGAAAAACATATATAAACGTAAAAATTGCAAAATATTGAAAAATAACAGGTGTAATTAACTCTATATTTAAACCAAACCTAGTTCAAAAACAAACCAGACTAAAAGTATACAATAAATTAGCCCTACCAGTCTTAATGTATGGAAGCAAAATCTGGACAATAAAACAAAAAGACAAATAAAGATTAACACGTTCGCTGCCACGCTACTTCGGCATGGTCTGTTCCCCTAAGCCGAGCAATTTCACTTCTTCAAGGTCAGTACGATAATCTCGTTACCGGAGGTAAGCGTCCTACGAGTATACTCGTAGTTGGCTTGTACAGAGCACATACGGTCTATGAGAATACACAGTTTTGACTAGCCCCACAAGCCAAGCATTTTCACTTCTTCAAGGTCACTACAATAATCTCGTTCCCGGCGGTAAGCGTCATACGAGTATACTCGTAGGTGGCTTGTGAAGCAGGTTTACCCACTACGAGTATACTTGTAGTTGGCAGCAAATGTGTTAACAACACCAGAAATGAAGTTTATGAGAAAAACTGCAAAGTATACCCTATTTGATCACAAAAGAAATGAAGAAATTATGAAAGAATTAAACCAAGAACCAGTAATAGAAAAAATTTAAAAATATTAACATAAATGGATGGAACACATTCAAAGAATGAAAACAGAAAGATTACCAAAACAAGCCTTAAAGTACAAGCTATTAGGAAAAAGAAAACCAGGACGTTCTCTTAAATGATTCAACGATGACTTCTAAGGCCGGAACAAGCCATGCTAGGCCTAAATCCTTGATACTCATGATGATGACCTATTAATTTAATGAGAATTAATGAGAATGTACATATCAATAATCATAGTGAATGAAAATAAGGCATAATATTAAGTGTTTTACCACAGGTTTCTTGTTTATATTATTAAACACTTAGATGGCGAATATGTGGAGAAAAACAGAGAATTTATGGAGAATTCAATATACTTCATCCAATGTGACATGAACATCAGCAGAGAGAGGAGAGGAAAGAAGAAAAGATCGATTAATTACATTCAAAACATGAATCACAAAATACGATCAAAGAGCAAGAGCTTAATAGCTTGTGTCTTATCACAGCTGATTTGGAAGGCGAATGTACTATTAGGGTTCAAAGAAACACGTTCAATAGCTTCTGTAACTAAAATAACCTAATCAAAATATAAAAACATTATTAATGTTAATGGCAGTCACTTCCAATACTTTTGAAACTGTCGTATAATCAAAATGGTTAAGGTTTCACATGTTTCAGGGAACAGACAATCAATAATTGAATTTGCCAGAATGAAAAATCTCTGCTAGTTCCAAAGAACTTTGTGTCTAGGTCTAGTGTGGCATGGGAAGCATGGCTTTCCCAAGCCAAATGATACTAAACTCAATATAGTCCATGTTCTTGGATTCTGGTGTCAGCAGATCAGCCTGTCCAAATTTTTTTTTGGAAAGTAACAAATCAACATGAACAGGGCACTTGATAGACACCTGGCAAAGAGAAGTGATATTTCTCCTTGATATAATCATGAAAAAGAAGACAGCTTCTGAGTAGGATGAAGAAAGTGCATACATTATATTTGCAAAAGGATGGTTCAGACATTCCTTTAAAGCAGAGTATGGAAATTCCTTTCCCACCAGATTGTAGTCTGTCTAATGGATGATAACTACCAATAATTTTTCTGGATGATAGTTTTGTTATAACCTTTAGTCATGCAATTTTCATTTATTTAATTTTTATAAAAGAAGGGTATCTGAATCACAGATTGCACAATCTATGTGTACAAGACTGATAATACTTGTCTTCTGTGATGGATAAGGATACGTGAAGACGAATGGATACATCTTCCAGTAAAAGGTTTCTATAAAAGAAAATTCAATCCTACCTATAGGGTTGCAGATTATTAAGGTATGCAGATCGTGAATTTGATATGTGGAGTACCAGAAATTTATTTTATCCAGAAAATGCAGTAATTCTGTCTCTGAGTGGGATCAAACTGTGAATTTATCATCAACAAATAGTAACCAGATATAAGGTTGAGAGAAAATGGTAGAATACAGTTGGTTTTCTAGATGTTCCAGAAAATAATCGGCCAAAGCTGTTGAGAGCAAATGTCATTCTGCCATGTAAAACAGCTTGATTTCTCTGAAGACATTGTAAACCTATTTAAATACACCATCAAAGCAGAAATAATAATAATAAAAGAATCATAGCCATTTATTATTTTCAACATACAAAACCACTCACCATGACTGAAGTGGACTTTTATGATGATTTTCTTGGGATAATGCTCCTTTTTTTAATTTACAGTGCCCACCAACTTGACCTTCTTTTATAACATCATCTCGGTATCTGAAAGAAATGTTAATCTGACAGTTGAAGTGGCTGCTAACTGAAAATATTTTTTAAATGAATTATTAACTTGAGAGGTTTAAAAGCAGTTAGAAATATACCAAGATTCAAAGTTGTTTGCTTATAAATAATAAACTTGTATTTTAAGTTTTACTTTCTTTATTTAACCATAACATATTGTGAAACAATCAGGTTAAGAGTAATCTACCAGTACTAAACTGTACTGTAGTCTAAATATCTTGCTGTGCTAATAAGTGATCTAACAGGGCGACTGTTTGATTAGGGTTATACCAAAGCACCTAAGGCAATGAGATAAGTTTATTGTGTCTAGTTAATTTTGTTTATTTTGTAGAGGGAAAAACCTTGGTTTTCTTTATACGAGACTGATATGTCATCTTCATATAGTTGCACAAGTATGAAAATCAACATTAGATATCACATGAGCATGAAAGGAAACGAAATTACATTAACCTGTGAAAAGAATGCTTACTTTGTACATATGTGTGTGCATTTGCATACATGTGAAAAGAAGAAAAAAAAAGTGTATTAATTTTATGTTATGTATAAGTCTAGTCAATATGTCATAAAGAGATGCATTCATAGTGATAAAGATGAGAGTTTGTCTCATCAAGTTATAATGAATCAGTTGGATAAGTGACATCTAATTAAAACAATTTATTGAAGGTTTTTCAAATAACAGTAAGTTAACAAGTCTCATATGAAAGTGAGAAGTTATTCCTCTCAGAAACTTCAATTTTCCATCCTGCAAATAAACATACACTTTGAGTGCAAACTGGATGATCACTGAATTACCTGTCTGTCATGCCAGTTATAAGATTTATTGGAAACCAAATTACCTGTTGACAACAGGCCACTGGATTCTGCCCAAGAATCTAAAAATAGTCTATCAGGTAGCATCGTAAAATATGGACTCTTCCAAGTAATGCCGCTTTTTTATAGATCATATGTGGTCACTTCATTGAGGTTTAATTCTTGTAAATAGTTGGATAGCTTTTTTGAAATTGCACCAAGATAACTGATAACTATTGGGATGAGTTTGGTGTGTTTAAGCCACAGCCAGCCAACTTTAATCGACAGATCTCAATATTTAGAATTTTTTCCAGTTCTCTGTTGTTATCACTGGGTACAGTGATATCAATAATCCAAACCTGTCGATGTTCGATAATTGTGATGTCAGGTCTATTGTGTTTCAAATGCCGATCAGTTTGTATTCTAAAGTCCCAGAGAATTTTTGTTGTTTTGTTTTCCAACAGTGTCTCTATTTTATACTGCCACCAGTTATCAAAAGTAGGAAAGCCATATTTTTTGCATAAATGCTAATGAATTCTTTTGTCCACTTGATCATGGCAGTATTTAAAATCAGTTTGAGCTATCTTGCTGCAAGCACCAATTTGATATTCTACAGTCTCATCTTTCTGATACATGATCTGCATTTTCCATTATTATTCATGTTCAAAATTTTTGCTTTGATATTATTATTATCTGACCTATATGGAATCAGAGACTCACTGTGGGAGGTATAAACTACACTATTTGATGAAAAGTATCTGGACATTCCTCTGTAATTTGTAAACTGACGTCTAGATGTCGCTACAACCTCACTTACCAGTATAAAAGGAAACATGGAGCTGTGTGTTGTTCAGTGATAAGAAGTGCAAGCAAAATGGATAGGTCAAGGGAGTGCAGTGATTTCGAATGTGGACTAGTTATTGGTTGCCACATCAGTAAGAAATCTGTCAGAGACATTTCAACTCTCCTCAAGTTGCCCAAGTCAACGGTTGGTGACATGACTGTGAAGTGGAAACATGAAGGCACAACCACGACAAAACCACAGTCGGGTAGGCTACATTTAATGACAGATAGGAACTGTCGAGAACTGAAGAAGGTGGTTCATGGAAATCACTAGACATCGAGTGAAACAATCACCCGGGAGTTTCGCAGTGCTACCAACTGTCCAGCCAGAACCATGACTGTGTGATGAGAGTTAAGAGGAATGAGGTTCCATGGTCAAACAGCTGCCCAAAAACCAAACAATTCTCCTTTGAATAATAAGCGCCGCCTGCAGTGGCATAAAGAGCAATGCCACTGAACAGTGGACAACTGAAAATGTGATTTGGAGTGATGAATCACGCTTTACAATATAGCAGTCCGATGGGAGGGTCCGGGTGTGGTGAATGCCTGGAGAGTGATTCCTGCCAACAGTGAAATTTGGAGGAGGTGGCGTTACAGTGGGGGTGTTTTTTCATGGAATGGACTCGGCCCTCTCGGCGGAAGGGTACAAGGACATTTTGACCCACTGCATACTGTCTACGGTAGAAGACCAATTCAGCGAGGACTATTATCTGTATCAGCATGACAATGCCACCTGCCATAAAGCAAGGTCTGTGAGGGAATGGTTTGTGGACAATAATGTTCCAGAAATGGACTAGCCGGCCCAGAGCCCTGACCTGAATTCCATAGAACACCAACTTTGCTCCAGATCCCAATGACCCACATCACGAACTGTTCTGACTACAGCTCTTAAGGAAGAATGGGCTGCCATTCCTCAAGAGACATTCAAACACCTGGTAGGAAGTCTTCCGGGCAGAATTAGAGCTATCACAGAAGTAAAGTGGACCTACCCTGTATTAATGTCCACTACTGGAAAGTGTGTCACAGGGAAAGTCTGATTATAGTTTCAAGTAGGTGTCCTGATACTTTTGATCAGATAGTGTATAAACACAAAGCTCATCAAACCATGCCTTAAACTAATTCAATGTGTTTAGATTCAGGCAATGAGTTCTACTGACCAACTACTCTCCAAGTAAATAACCTTCTACTCATTCCTCTGCTCACAGAGATGGTCTCTTTTCTACTCTCCCTTCCTCTCCCATTCTACGAAAAATCTCTTTCATGTCAACCTGAACAACCTTCTTATTCAAGAGGCTTTGCAATTTACAATCTCTCAATCCTTGTATTGCACATTTCAAACACCACTGACCACCATCGTGAATCTTCTCTGGAGCCTTTCTAACATATCCTCATCACCATGAAAACCCAGCGACCAAATCTGTGCACAATAATCCATATGAGGACTGATTAAGGCCTTATGCAGTGGCATCATAACCTCTCTATTTCTGCTTGTCAGGGTCCTCTGCATCATTGCCATTATCCAATGTGGCATCTTCACAACTTGTGCAATGTAGGCCCCTGAATTTCAGGTCCTTGTCCACCATCACTCCTGGAGCTCTCATCTCCTCTACTGCCTTTAAACTTTCCCCACCAAATGTATACTCTGCATCCCATCATTGCTTACCAAATTTCAAAACCTTACATTTTGCAAAATGAAATGAGAGTTCTACTTACCTGCCAATTCATACAATCTATTCAAGTCCTCCTGTAAGTTCATAACATCTGCATGACTTTGTTTTGCCTTTCTCAGGTTTGGATCATCTGCAAATAACTGCATATGACCAGCTAAACCTGTTGCAATATCATTAATATACAAATTAAACAACAATGGTCCCAAAAATGACCCCTATGGCCACTAGTGACCTTCTTCTTCCAGAATACTCCCCCCCCCCATATACAAATATACAACTTTTTAATACCTATACATCTTGGAAAATTATGGAGACAACTACCGTGTTTGAGTAAAACTTTAGTTTAATATAAACCAAAATCTATACTCGATGTTTCGACCTTCATATCAAGGTCATCTTCTAGAGCATATACACTATATACAGAGAAATAAGCTGCACTACAATCTACATGGTTGGCTAAAGTTACTGACCAACTGTTACAACACTTATTGATCTGACTTCTGGTGAAAAAATTTTCCAAAATGTATTCTGATTACTGTATAAGCCTAAAAGAAAGGATTCTAATACCTATCTGACAGCCAGTCACTGATCCAACTTATAAGTCTGTTACCCAATCCCATCTACTGCAATTCATTTAACATAGCTTGTCATGTGGCAGTCCATCAAATCTTTTACAAAATCAAAGTATACCACTGTATATGCATCGCCCTTGTCCAAGACATTTGTCACCTTCTTATAGGACATAAGTAAGTTAATAAAACATGATCTCCCTTTAACAAACCCATGCTGACAACCACAGAAAATACTGCTTTATCAACCCATTTCTATTCTACTTCCCACCAATCTCTCTCTCTCTCTCTCTATATATATATAGTACCTTCACACAACTCCAGATATACAAATCAGTTTATAATTTGTAGTCACAGCCTTCTCGCTGCCTTTATGCAGTGGAACAATTTTACCTTCTTTCCACTCTCTTGGAAGATGTGCAGTTGTAAGACTCTTATTAAACAGGTATGTCAATGCTACTGCCAATTTCCAGGAACATTTCCATAAGACACATGGTGGTTGGAAGTTTTACCACTTGGTTATACTTTAAATTAAAGATGCCAAGATATTATATCTTAATTTAATCCTTTATCCAAGTGTAAGCAAACAAAGTTTGCACCTAGTATTTTCAGGACAGGGAAACTCGTATTTAAAATTAATGACTTCACATATCATATACTATAAATTAAAGATGCCAAGAAATTATATTCTAAGTGTAAGCAAACAAAGTTTGCACAAGCGATGTGAAGTTATTAGCTACTATATATGAGTTGCCCTATCCTGAAAATACTTCAGGTACAAACTTTGTTTGCTTACACTTGGATAAAGGATTAAATCAAGAATATAATTTCTTGGCATCTTTAATTTATATTATAACCAAGTGGAAAACTTCCAACAACTATCTTTATTCCAGAGAATTTTAATAATAAAGTGTGACACCTTTTGGCTACTAGTATATGAAAACATGACTCCTGCATTAATTACACATTGGTATCACCTCTGGGTCTGGATCCCATTGATGAGACCTTAATAAAGGTCAAACCAGTCTGTGTAGTGATCCTTCCCATAATGCATAACATTATACATGTCCATAAGGATATGTGTTTTGCATTATGAGATACTAAGGTAAGTGATGTGAAATCATTAGCTTCTATATATGAGTTACCCTGTCCAGAAAACATTTCAGGCACACTTGCACTTGGATAAAAGATTAAATCAAGGATATAGTTTCTTCGCATCTGTAATTTATAAGACACATGGTGATATGTCATCAAATCCTATCGCCCTGACATCAAGTTTATTTATTTCCTCATATACCTGATGCTTACAATTAAGCAATCCTCTACACTTAAGTTTTTCATGATTTCACTAAATACCTCAACAAATAATAAATCAGAGGTACTTAGTATATTGTAGAATTTAAATGCAAAACACTGCTGTAGGTTTGACTGAAATATCAGCTCAGGTGTTGCATGAATGTGCAAAGGAATTGTCAACACCTCTTACTTGGTTATTTAACTTAAGTTTGAACTCTGGTATGGTCCCTAGGGAGTGGAAGGAAGGCAAAGTGGTTCCTTTGCATAAAGGTGGCTCTAAGACTGCAGTAGTTAATTACAGACCAATCACCATCTTGGGAGTGGTGGTAAAACTTTGGAAAAGTTGGTTAAGGACAGAATTCAAGAATGGGTGGATCAGAATATGATACTCTATAGGGGCCAATGTGGTTTTGTTAAAGGTCGATACTGCCTTAGCAAGCTATTAACTTTTTATAATAGAATGACATCTGAGTTGGACAAGGGAAATGGCTACACATTATAATTCTGGATATTGCTAAGGCTTTTGACAGAATACTCCATGGAACACTGTTGTGCAAATTGGAGCAGATGGGGATGGATACTAAACTGGTGATATGGATAAGAGAATGGCTAATGGAGAGATACCAGAAAGTAGTGTATGTAGGAGCAGAGTCCAGGATGAAGCAGGTGATCAGTGGTGTGCCTCAAGGTTCTGTGCTTGGGCTGTTATTGTTTAATTTGTACATAAATAATATGGGAAATGGCTTGAAGGGAGATATTCAGTTGTTTGCTGATGATGCAAAGTTAGGTAGCGTATTAAAAAACCAAGCTGATGTTGAGAGTTTGCAGGATGATTTAAATAAGCTGGCAAAATGGGCAAAAGGTACTGGATGTCAGTTCAATGTGGAAAAGTGTAAAGTTATGCATTTTGGGATTAAAAGATTACCAGCTGTGTACTACATTGATGGAATGGTACTCCAAGCGATTGATGTGGCTAAGGACTTAGGAGTGTTGGTAGATAGGGAGATGAAGTTCAGAGGGCACATTGCTAAGGTGTCCAAGGATTGCATATAGGATTACTTGGTTATTGAAGAACACACTAACATCCAGAGATAAAGAGGTTATTATTCCCCTTTATAAGGCACTGATACTTCCGCATTTGGATTACTGTGCTCAGGTCTGGTCACCTGGATTCCTTGGAGATGAGGAGGTTGTGGAGAGGGTTCAGAGGAAAGTTACTAAGTTGGTGAGTGATGTAAAAAATGCTCCCTACATTGATAGATTGAGAGCTTGTGGATTGCAGAGGTTGGTTGATAGGCAGAGAAGAGAGGGATATGATAGAAACATTTAAATTACTAAAAGGTTTTTATAAGATTGATATAGGGGAAATATTTCAGCTGTGTGACAGTGATGGAAGAACAAGAGGTCATCCCTGGAAATTATGGAAAAGTGTAGTTAATAAGGGTATGAGAACTAGATTTTTTGCTTCGAGGGTGGTGTATGAGTGGAATGCATTGCCTGACTCAGCTGTGAGTTCTTCATCTGTAAATGAATTCAAGAAGAGGTATGATAGATATTGTTTTGATAGTTTGGGTCTCCCACGATGAGTCTACTGATTCCATGGGGATACCCGTAATAGTAATAATAATAATGTCTTCTGCAGCTGTTATTATTCTACCATTTTCATCCATTAACATCATCTTACTATAATCATTCTTCCTTCTATTTGCCACATATCTAAAAAACTCTATAGGGTTTTTCTTCACCTGATTTGCTAATTTCCATTTACACTGCACTTTTGTTGTCTTACTAAATGAGTTGCTCCTGGCTTGCTCTTTCTATTCTTCATGCAACTGATTATTACAATTACTCATCGTGTACTGCCTCTAAAATGCCTTCTAATAGATTTTATGTTTAATTCTCTCATTCATCCATTTTACACCAACCTTATTAGCCTTTTGACCTTCAGAATACATTCAACACAATGATACTGTTATGCATTTCTTTGTTCCCAAGCAGCATGCATTTCCTTACAGTTCAACACCTCATTCCATGCTATAGCTCCAAGGTCTCCTAAGCTTGATATAAACACTAGCCTTGAACTTCCACATACATCCTTTCCTCACAGAAGTCTATATATGGCTAGCCACAATCCAAGTGATCACTTTATGATCACTCTCCCCAACTGGAGGAAAGTGCGAAGCTCCACTCACAGTTACACCTTCTGATGAAATTAAACCTACTTAATTTCAACATAATTAAACCTGCCGATCTTCGTGTACCCTTTACATACTGCCTGAGATAGTTGTCTCTCAAGAAATTCATTTTCCTCATTCTCAAATGCTATCTCTTCATTCTAATTTATAATGTCCTAATTAAGATCACCCATAATAATTACCCTTTCTTTGTTTATAGATTTCTTCCAGTCAACTTCCACCTCACACTAGAGTGCCTCATTAAGTTGAGGGCACATTAAATTTATTACATATTTTATCCAACAGTTTATTAGCAGTATCTTCCAATGTTATTGGCATTAAGTACATAAATATAAATATATCAAATAACCAAGTTAAACTACTTTGTAACTTTAACTCAGTAATATAAGTCAATGTCACAATGTAATGGTCATTCCTGGGAAAATGCACAATACTGGAAATAAGAGGAAGGCATGACAAAAGGTAAAAATCATAAAGATACTTTAAAAATATATACAGTAAAACCCCCTTTTTTTTTTACATTTTCCAGGGGACTGATGGAAACAAGTATAAATAGCAGGAAAGTGTAAATAGTAGGAAATGTAAAAAACATTAAAAAAAAAAGGCTAAAAGATGACTTAGACTCTACATACTAGATTACAAAATTTAATAACTAAAAATAAATGAATTTACAATTACTTACATTTATCTATTTAAAAAAAAAAATCTTTAGTTGCTGATTGTTTTTGATTTTTCTGCACACTTATAAGTTCCATCTGCCTCTCCACAGTGTATAAGGCATTGAATGCCCATTGTCTCCTGATGCACTTGCAATATAGCACCTCAAAACAGAGATAGCTTCCATTGCTTCTTTACTAGTAGGGACAGTAGGTTCTTGATCACATTCTTCTTCAACCACTTCTTCCTCACCAAGGTGGTTGGAAAGGATGTCTTCTACACTTGGTACCATTGATGTGATCACACCAGCATCAACATAGTCCTGAAATGAGGAAGACTCATTCATCACATACCAATTGTTGAAAGTTTATTTTTCACTTGGGTATAATAAAATTAGTTTAATCCTTTATCCAAGTGTGAGCAAACAAAGCTTGCGCCTGAAAGTATCTTCAGGACTGGGGTAAGGTGGTACAACACCAGGGCAACTCGTTGCAAAGGTGGAGCAAGCTACCAACATTCCTATATACTGAGATAGGAGTGTTGGTAGCTTGCTCCACCTTTGCAACGAGTTTCCCTAGTGTTGTACCACCTTACCCCAGTCCTGAAGATACTTTCAGATGCAAACTTTGTTTGCTCACACTTGGATAAAGGATTAAACTAATTTTATTACACATACCAGTTGTTGGGCACTGACATATCTTCTTCTTTCTCCTGTAGTTGTTCCTCCTCTTCCACAAATGTAACTCTTGTTCTGGAAACAGTTGGATATGGTTTCAGAGTAACATGCAATCATGCTTCCATTATCATGCATAAACACAGCTTTTTCAACAAGCATTTTTCTATATTTCCATTTAAATGCATGCATGATGCTCAGATCTAATGGCTGAAGCTCACTTGTAGAATTAGGGGGAAAGAACACTAATCTAATGTTTCTGAGCTGCAGATCTTCAGGGTGTGCAAGACATTTGTCTAGCAGTGATTTGCCCCCATTTCAGCATCCAAAGCATGCATAGTGGATGTGAAGATGCTACTGGTCATCCAAGCTGTGCTGTTGGCATCATACTTAGTAGGCAAATTTTTCACATTTGTTACAAAGGGGTAGGGGTCCCTTTTTTTTTTTACTTTTATTCTTATTTTTATATCTTATTACTTATTCGTACAGTAACTTACTGTTTCACGATTCTATCACTTTGCTTGATAAAAACCTTACACATTCAGATCCTACCTGCTGCGCCATTGTTATAAAAGGCTTCTTTCTTATTTATTATCATTTTATTATTACTAGCGTTGCAAATGTCAATTCTATCGCGTATATGTCTCTATGTAGAGTAGACTTGCGTTGTAGTTATGTGTTCCACTTTAGTAATAACAGACTAAGCCTTATGTCACGTTTCGTTTATGATTTTCTTATTTAACTTAATCTTTAGGGCCACCAGAAGATTATCTGTTCCCTGAATCCTATATATTATCCTTGATACTCAAACAAATTTATTTTTTTGCTGCGCCAGTTTGAACATTAAAGTTAGGGATAAACTCTAGCTTTAGGATAACTACAGAATCACAGGTGTTACTAGCAATATAATTTAAACTTCTAGAAACTTGGAATCTCTGGCATAATCTTATTCTTGTTTGCAGTCGTGCCCTTACTTTTACTTGGGGTATTCCCGCCCACTCACACTTACTCAGGTTCGAATTTTACGAAGGGTCAGAGTCAGTCAACATGATCAGATACACATACATTTAAAGAATCAAACATTTATTTAAAACCAATTGAAAATACTACACAATTTAAATTAATTATTAAGTTCTAAGGCTAAAACATTATCTCTCATTCACTCTTTCAGACATTAATCAATTTCAATGTTCTACCTTAAATATCAGCAATTCTATGTCTTAATGCTTCAGTACACAATATTACATAATACACTTGCAATTACAATCCAATATTGACACTAATCTCAGAATATGTACAAAATTCCAATATCTCAATGACTCAGAACATATTTTACTTAAGGTTTGCAATTAACTTTATACATTAAATTCAATTTATCAGCAAAACTCAATGCCTCATTAACTTAGTATACGTTACATTAAAGTTCACAATTCATTTTTCTCATTAAGGCACTTTAACGCAAACTCTTCGAGTCCCCTTAGAACAACCAATACAGAATTTCTATCGGGTTAAAAGTTACAAAAGTTTGTCTCAAGAAAAACGTAATCATTTATATTCAGATCTAAGCCTTTCACTCTTTCCTGTAATACTTAAATTCCACACTTTAAAATGTAAGTCAATCTCAAAAGGGCTAGAATAAGTGAGAGTATCTAATTCTTTTATCTTCGGATCTTGCCGTCCTTTGTCCTTGGTTTTCGAAGCTGGATTTCTCGATACGAATGCCTCGTGGTTTACACGTGCTCGCTAGTTCCTGCCTAGATTTTTCGTAGTATGAACTTCTACTACGGCCAACGATTTTGTCTTGCTGACTCTACAACGGTGCCATTGTTGGAACTTCCCGAAGGTCAGCTCTTAAAAATAAAAGCTGAACCACAGTGAACGCTTGTAGCACACAGGGAGAATACCGGAGCGAACAAAACGGGAGGGTTTTCCTTCCGTGTTACGGGTTATATACCATCTTCACAAGCGCCACCTTTTCGTATTTGAAACTTGCCACCACTTCACCCATTAGTCTCTCTTCGGGTGACTAGACCGATTTACATATGGGACTTTTCGGTTCAGGGAACGTATGAGTCAGCGTACTTTCTAGGATATAGTGCCCTCAGGTATTTTTCTGACCTTACTGTATTTAGGCTGATCTTTACCCTATATCGTTGAAATAATTTGCATTCTTTCTTTACATTTTTCGTTAATAATTCTCTCTTATTCTGCCCTTTTTTCTGACCTATATTTATTCTAAAACACTCAGGTATAAGTTTCAAAATTCACAAAATCATTATACAGAAGGTGATTACAAATAAAAACCACATTTTTCCTGCTAAAGGATAAGTATGTAATTTTAATTTTATGTAAAATTTTTAGAGTCTGGAATGGTGACGTCAGAAAATTCTGAAGGCACCGATTTCAGATCTAACAACATTCTTAAAACACCTTGGCTTTTTTTAATTTACCAATAACCAGTGGACGTATTTTTTCTAATCCATCAGCACTGATCATGAGCAAAACAGTTACCCTCTGCTTGCTGAGTTTTGCACCTTGACACTTCTCTCCTTTAAAACACGTTTCACTTGGCAGAATGTTATAAAAGAGCCCAGTTTCATCAACATTGAAAATATTTTTTGGTTCATAGTCCTGAATAATAATTTTTAGTTCATGTTTCCACTGGTTTACAGTTTCCCCTGCTACACTATTACTTTTCCACACACTTGATTATACACAATATTGCGACGAGTCTTGAAATGATCAATCCATCCATTTGATGCAGTAAAACCATTAATCCACAACCTCACAGCAAATTCAAGGGCTTTCGCTTGGAGTATAGTACCATCAACTGGAATACCCGACACTCTCATAGGAACAAACCACTCTGCCACAAGTTTATTCATCATATGTTGATGAATTCATCGTATTCAGAATTCATCGTATGTCGATGTCCGGATATTTTCATTTTTTTGACATAGCGGCAGATTGCTTTGCATCGAGTTCAATGCTTGATCTGTTTTTTTACTATCGCGTTCAAAGTGAACATGGAGAGTCCAAGATCTTTTGCTAAATGCACACATGTTCCAGTATGCCAATCTACACGTCGCAAAATTGCCATCTTTTCTTCTACCAAAATACATTTTCTGTCTTTTTTCTCCATGTTACTAACTTGAAAGCAACTATCACATGCTAAATTACATAGCAGAAATTCTGCAATATACCATGTGCTTCTGAATTGTGACTATAAACACCAACACTGCAAGCTAGCGAAGAGATATTTCACGAACTGTGGTTTATTCACCGATATCTAATATTCAAAAGTAACAACTGTTACTTGGTAGGAGTATGAATGCGATTTCACAATTTGTGTATGATCCTTGTTCACGATTTCAATACAGTACTGTGGATGTAAAATCACATCACAACATGTTACGGGTGTCACGAGCTACTGACAGTTTAAAATTACTGATATGAAAACTTCACGGTATCAATTTGTACTGCGAATGAAAAATCATGGTATCGCTCATCACCATATCACTGCTGCAAGCATGGAAGTCCCTGTGATGGCAGAAACGAAACTACAGTCAAAAGCAATGCCATCTGGGAACAGAAATGCACAAATTTCTGTAGAAATCGATTCGAAAATCAGTGTTGCCACCCGAGAAAAAACTGCAAATCACAGGAAATAACGTCCACATCAAGTTGTTAATGGTGGGAAAACATATATTGTAAGAATAGGCCATAAGACGGGACCAACAGAAAATGACGTAAATGGCAGGAAAACATAAATTGCAGGAATGTAAAAACGGAGTTTTACTGTATATTATTATTACATCACACCCCCAGGGAGTCCTAAGACTCATCGAGGGAGGGCATCTACTCTTCATCTCACTACTCCACCAACCTTGATCATCTAACACCAACACCATCTACCGCTGTCTACCACCACTAGTACTTTCACAGATAATCACAAACATCCATGCCCACAGCGGGATTCAAACCCGCAGCCTTTTGGCTGGAGAGCAGATACACTAACCACTCGGCCAACCAGGCCAGCCTTTGTACATATCTGGTACAAAGTCAGTGAATATTACTTTATTAACCAACTGATGTCTTAATTATGAATTGTATCCTTAACTTACTGTTCATTATGTCTACTAGACATATTAGTCTTGCATTGCTGAGGATATAGAATTCAGCCAAACTCTCTTTACTGACAACATCATCAAATTCTTGATATTTACTGTTGGAGGATGTAGAGGATATTATGGATAGCGCTACATGAAAAAGTTACACCATTCTAACTTTCAATCAATAATTTTGTTCCAAATTAGTTTTCTGCCTAGAGAAAGACCAAGGACTGTCGACTCCCCAGACTTTGATTAAGTGCTTTATTTCTAACCCAGCTCTCAAAGCTATAAGTTAAAACTGGTTTTAACACTGTCTTGTATACAACTAATTTAATGTTTTGACTAATTTCTTCTTTCACATAAATTTATTCAGCCAATTTCCTACCATAATATATTTATTAATTCTATTGTCTATTTCCATATTAATTTGTTGAAATGTTTTACTTGCTTTATAGGTTCTCCATTCAGGATGCAGTTCATATTTTCAATGTTTCTGGCTAGTTGCATTGTTTTTGTCTTATCATTGCTGATTTTAATATAAAATACATTACATCAGTTATTCAATTTAGTCAGGGAATCTTGCAGACTTGTACTAGGTTTATTTAGAAGTATAACATCATCTGCATAAAGTAAAGAGCTAAGATTCATATTGCCACTTTTGATATCAGATTTAATACCAATATCCTTCATTGTGCGATCGATAAAGATAAAGACAAACACAGGGGATAATGTGCACCCTAGTCGCATACCTGATTTAACATCAAATCATCTTCCTATACTTCCTTCAATACTAACAGCTAACTTAGAGCTCAAACAGAGATGTTATGTATTGTTGATCGAATCTTCCATTTGCACCATATAACTATGGCATTTTGATGAGCTTAAATTTTGGCACCTTGACATATGCCTTTTCCAGATCTATGAAAGTGAAATACAAATCCTTGTTACATCTCAGAGATTTCCCAACTTTTGGTCTTAAAATGACAATCTGATCCGGAAAACTTCTAACTGGCCTGAATCCAGCTTATTATTCACAAAGCTATTATTTACACTTACTTCCACAATTTTTCTTAGCCATTTCTCAAGTAAACGTGAATAAATCTTACCAGGGACACTCAGCTGAGAAATTCCACTGTAATTCTCACAATGTTTTATTTCCTAGTAGAGCTCTCATAGATGAGACTATGAGAGCTCTATTCAAATCATTTGGAATTAATTTGACCGTCTAATCAGGTCTTCTGAATTATGAAGTGCAGCCACTGTAAAACTTTCACACCACCATATTGCAGCATTTCTGATCAAATTTCATATTCTCCAGCTGATATTCCACCATTTCAGGTTTTTAATGTTTTTTTTCTATTTCAAATATGGATATACAGTGGTACTTCAACTTACGAACTTAATTCGTTCCTGATCACGATTTGTATCTCGAAAAGTATGTATCTCAAAACCCAATTTTCCATTATATCTTATGGGAAATCAATTAATTCATTCCCTGATTCAAAAATTAAAAAAAACTATTCTCAACTAAATGAAGAAAATGCAAAGAAATGGAGAAAGAGTGAGGAGGAGCATTTTTACACTATAAATATGCATTTTGTATACCATTACATATTAATTTTTATTTATGAAATCTTTGGTTTTACATGATTAGTATGAAAATCATTTTCTATTAAATTGTAAAAAAAAAAAAAAAATTGTGGCTGGTTTTGTGGTTCAGGAATTTTCGATTTGTTGTCATCGGTTGCTTCTTTTTGTCTCTTAGGTGAGGGAGGTTTAAAAAACCTATCCAAAGTTGATTGAATCTGTCGTTTTCTTAACACTCTTGTAAAATGATTAATGATATTATCATTGAAGATAATATTGGTGGCTCTATAAACAACACCAAGATTTGGGATGCCGCTTGTAAACCAATTCTTGCAATTCGCCCCAGTGGTGCAAGATTTTTTTTACGTCACATTGGAATTGCTCTTTTTTTGTTGCTGTCTTCGTCCTCTGAAGACATTTGCTTTTCTTCTTTATTCCTTTCTTTTTCCTACTCTTTTCTTAACTCCTGTAGCTCTTCAGTGGTCAGCTCAACGTTGTTCTCCTCTACCAGCTCCTCTTTGTCTGCTTCATCAACTTCCAAATGCATGGAGACAACTATATCTATAATGTCAATTTCGCTTTCAGGTCCTTCCAATGCAGTTCCTCGGACACAGTTGGGCCATAACTTTTCCCAGGCTGATTTTAGAGTTCTCACAGAAACATCATTCCATGCCTGACTAATAAGATGCAAACAATGAAGAATATTGAAGTGATTCTTCCAGAATTCACTGAGGGTTAATTCTGTGTCGGTGATAACTTCAAAAGATAATAAATTTAGTTTAATCCTTTATCCAAGTGTGAGCAAACAAAGTTTGCACCTGAAAGTATCTTCAGGACTGGGGTAAGGTGGTACAACACCAGGGCACTCCTTGCAATAGGTGGAGATGACCTGCCAATGCTTCTGCCTGGTATCTCCACTTGGGCCTGGCTCCCACTGAAGAGACCTCAATAAAGGTCGAAACTAGTCTGGGTTGTGGCCCTTCCCTTAATGCATAACATTAGACATATCCGCAAGGAGATGTGTTTTGCATTATGGGAGATACTGAGATAGGAGTGTTGGTAGCTTGCTCCACCTTTGCAATGAGTTTCCCTGGTGTTGTACCACCTTACCCCAGTCCTGAAGATACTTTCAGGCGCAAACTTTGTTTGCTCACACTTGGATAAAGGATTAAACTAAATTTATTATATTCTAACCAAGTGAAAAATAAACTTTCAACTTCAAAAGATATTTGGAAAAGAGCTTTGGTATAAAGCTTTTTGAAGTTGGAAATAACATATTGATCCATTGGTTGTAGGAGTGGTGTGGTATTAGGAGGCAAGAACTTAATTTTGATGAAATTAAACTCTTCATCCAAATCTTCTTCTAACTGTGGTGGATGTGCTGGAGCATTGTCCATTATAAGAAGAACTTTCTCAGGCAGACCCTTTTCTTGTAGATACCATTTCACTGTGGGAGTAAAGATCTCTGTCATCCACTCACAGAAGAATTTCCTGGTTACCAAGGCTCTGATGTTACCTCTCCACATAATGCTGAGTTTGTGCCTGTTAACTTTCTGCTTTTTAAAGACTAGGATTTTCAGAGTGATAAACCAACAGAGGTTTTATCTTCAGGTCATCACTTTTTTTGCCCAAAAAAGCAAAGTTAGTCAGTCCTTCATTAGATTGTGTCCTGGCAATGCCATTTCCTCCTTAGTGATGAACATTCTCTTAAGCATTTTCTTCCAGAAAAGCCCAGTTTCATCGCAGCTGAAAACTTGTTCTGGTCTGTAACCTTCTGACTCCATCAGTTTCCGAAATTCCTTCTCGAACCTTTCAATGACTTCTCTGTCAGCACTAGCACCTTCTCCATGTCTAACAACACTATGGATCCAGTTCTATTCTTGAATTTCTCAAACCATCCTTTGCTAGCTTTAAACTGTTCACCGATGTCTTTTGCTACTGCTAGCCGACGGCAAGTTCTGTGAAAGATCTTTGTAAATAGTTTGAGCTTGTAAACAGATCATGTTTTGAGATACGCTACTTTCAGTTGCATGTCATTAATCCAGACGAGTAGTAAAGTTTCCATTTCTTCCATAACTTTGTTTCTTCGCGATGACATGATATAAACCTCAACAAATTTGGTTGCATGAGACTGCCCCAAATTTGGGAGGCTTACATCAGGAGACCTTCAGCCCAATCGCCAAGAATACCTACATAGCCCGCTAGGGGGGGCACCAATAGGACTTTTAGGAAAACCATAGCTTCCTCACTTCATTTCTCATTTACCGTGTTTAGTGTCTGCATGCACGTGTCTTTATTGCAAGTTCCTTTGAAAAATGGTAACGTGACGTTGCCGAAATATTGGAAATATGTTAAAGTTTAATTTAATGTATATTCTATTGTACATTGTAATGTCCTTAAGTTATTTAGTAAGCATGTACAACCAACGTCTAAGCCTTTCTACGAGAATTACTATCACTGCTATAATGGAGCAGAAACCTGGACAATATCAATATATTGTGAAAATAAACTAAAAGCCTTTGAAACATGGATACTTAGAAGAATCCTTAGAGTCCCATGGACTGGCAAAAAACTAATTGAGAGATATTAGAGATGACTGGAGAAGAAAATATTCTGTTGAAAACCATTAAGAAAAAGAAAACCATCTACTTGTTTACATACTAAGGCATGAATCCCTATAAAAAATACTTTTAGAAGGAATAATACAAGGAAAAACAAGAAGAGGAAAACAAAGAACAGATTGGATGGGAAATATCAAGAACTGGACCTTTTTATCTGATGAAGAATGTAAGAGAGAAGCATTAAACTGTACATGATAGAAGTAGTGAACCTCCTTGAAGGAGATAATACCTGACAAGACAGCAGCATTGGATGTGGGAGATGGATATACCATAGTATATTTAGACTTTGAAAAGACTTTTGAAAGATTATTGCATAATAAGTTGATAGTCAAACTAGAGTGGGTGGGATTGAATATTAGACTAGTGCTTCAGATTGGAGATTGGCTGTCTAATAGAATCAACCAGTTATATATGGGGGAGAAATATCCTAGAAGAGGAAAGTCAATAGTGGTGTACCTCGGGTTCTGTTTTAGGGCCACTGTTGTTTAACCTGTATGTTAATGATATCGGGGAAGATTTGAATGGGGATATCCAGCTGTTTGCAGATAATACAAAGTTGGGATGAACTAAGAAGTAGTTCATCCCAACTCTGTTATAAGGCCACAACAGTGCAGATGTCCTTACAAAGAAGACTTGAATAGAGAGAGTGAATGGGAATAAACATGATGACAGTTCGATGTTGCAAAATGCAAGGTTTTAAAAACTTGGAAAACAAAGACGGGATGTAGAATTTCCAGTTAGTGAAAGAATAATGGTTGCAAGATTTAGTGCCCAACCATTTAATATCATGACCATTCAAATATATGTGCCCACTACAAAGAGCGCAGATGAAAACATTGAGAGATTTTACAGGGATCTACAACTAGAAATTGATGAGGTGCCGAAGCAGGATATACTCATCATTAGAGGAGACAGGAATGCAAAAATTGGTAAAAATAACACAGGATGGGAAAAGGTTATGGGAAAATTGGATATGGAGAAAGAAATGAACGTGGAGAGATGCTTCTGGAATTTGCCACGGATAACAACCTAATGATTTGCAATACCCAATTCCAACAAAAAGATTGTCGTAAATGGACATGGCGCTCCTTCAATGGCAAACACAGGAATATGATAGATTTGATATTAATAGACCAGAAATGGAGAACCTCAGTTCAACAGTATAGATCATTCCAAGGAGCTGATAATGATTCGGACCACAGCTTAGTGATTGAAAATAAGCTAAAACTGAAACAGAAGTACAGAGGAAAGTTCTAAAAAGCTAGAGACATCTCAAAACTAAATGAAGACAGGCTAAGAACAGCATATCAGAACATACTGGAAACTAAGCTTAAGACCCCAAGTGAAAAACAAAATATAAATACAAGAGCAGAACAACTGACTACAGTGCTAAAAAAAGCAGTAGAGGAAGTAATTCCTGAAAGAGAAAAGATCAACAAGAAATGGATAACTCAGGAAACCCTAAAATTGGTACAAGAGAAAAGAGAACTGAAACTTAAGAGAGATAATTCAGAGGCAGCAGATGAGTCATACCATCAAAAATAGCAATGAAGTATGGAAAGCAGCAAGATCTGATAAAGCCAAATGGTTGGAGGACCAGTGCAAAGACATTGAACAGTACTATGGAGAACACAAAACTAGAGAGGTCTACAAACTTATAAGAAATGTCAATAGGAAGTGGCAAACAAGATCAATAGCAGTCAAAGATGAAGATGGTAAAGTATTGCTGGACAAGACCGAAATCATACACAGATGGACAAGATATTGCAGCAAACTATATAAAAATAAACTAAATAATACTGCAACAGAAGTAATCAAAGAACTAAAAGCAACCTCTCCACCTGCAGAGATCTTTGAAAATGACATCTTGGAAGAGGAGGTGAATAAGGCTATAAAGCATCTCAAGAACAACAAGAGTCCTGGAGATGACAACATAATAGGTGAGATGCTAAAATATGGGATAGAATCAGTTGTAAAAGAAATGCATAAGCTATGTAATGATATATGCAGATCAGAGTATGCCCCCGAAGAGTGGAAAAAATCGGTCTTGGTTGTGTTGTCCCTTTTTCATTAATTACTTTGTAAATTATGCTCTATACGTTATGTCCCTATAGTGTCACGTGGTATTATCTAAGTACAAAGGGATTGCCTCGGGGTTGAGCCAAAATCCAAATGCAACAAAGCTTCTGAGGTTCTTCTTCTCTTAAGGTCATAAGAAATTTATTTGTTAATGCTGTGCCACTTAGGATAATTAGTTTAAAAGAGGAAATCTTAAACAAGAAGAGGATACTCAGATATACCTCAGTGACTAACAACTTTGCAATCGTGACCATAAATTCACTACTTAAATCTCCCACCTAGGTTCGTATATTTAACAAGTGGTGCATCGGATAGTGCATACAGACAACTGACTTAGAAGAAACAAAAGGTTTATTCAACATACTAACATTTATACAGTGCATGGAAATTTGCTAAAATTCAATTCAATACTACAAAATATTGTGCAAATATTATCAGCAAATGTGAGCCTTAAATCACATAACTCATATAGGATTGACAATTGTGCTGCTCCAAACTATATCACATATAAATTCTTTAAATTCCGCTCTAATAAAATCTAGTTAACATGCATTAGCTCCTTATAGACACACATCCTTAGTTTAACACTCTTAAATTTACACTCATTTCCTTTCACAGTTTATAATATGCTACAGTCCTATTCTATCTCTGTTTAAGTCCTCAGATCTTGAATTACATATCATTCATTCACATTAACTAACAAGAAAATTTCACGATACCATTTTACAGTGGGTTCCTGCGCTTGTTCCTTTCTTTACTCGTCCCTGGATCCTCGAAATGATTTCTTCTTGCTGGGGAAAGTATCTGGGATTTCTCGATCATGTATAGGTCTACTCGTTTCCAGTAGGTCATGCCCTTATTTCAGGGAGATACTTAGGGTAAAGTAACTCCTTCGACGTGAAGCATTCTACATAGACTCTGAGCTTTTCCGCAGACTACCTTGTCTTTTCCGGAATAATGTTATTCTCCTCGAGTTTGCGATTCATGACCTTTCCTATAGATACGTGCCGCTTTACATTCTCTTCTGCCAGGAGTCGGGGCAGAGATTCCCCTCCCGTTCTGGAACCATACTTCCACTCGCCAAGTCCACACACCGAAGAAAAGAACTAAAAGGCCTCGTGTGTGTGTGTGGGGGTCCTAACCCTTTTATCACCTCACCCTATCGACACCTTCCATAACCTTCTTCCTCCCCCTGACACATAGACAGCGCTCAACGTGGTGTCTTTTGGTGGCGATTTTCTTCCTTTTTTGCTTATTCATCATGTGCCGTGTGCACACGATATGCTTGCGGCAAATTCTTTTAATCCTGTGCTTTGGCCTTGCATCAAGCCCTAATTCTCGTTAACAAAATGAGTCATTTAGCCATACTTTGTCTATCTAAATTTTAGGAATATTATACTATTTCAATTATAGATTAACGTTCTTTTCCTAGAAATTTCACAGCCAATTCAACTAGCTCAAGTATCCTTATATAATGGGATAACAATCTTTTCTTATACATCTTCACAATTATTTTCTCTTTGCTTAAAATATCCTAATTTCGTTCACATATAATTTACATGCTTTGATGCAAGCAATTTTCTTTTATAGGGTCATTGCTTGTTAAATCATGAAGGAATGAATTCTCTTTAGAACTTTATTAATCACAATTTAACAGTTGTTCTTCATAAGAAAGGCAGTGCTTTAGAATGCATCAATTACAGAACTATTGCACTAATGAGCCATCTTGGCAAAATGCTAATGAAAATACTTTCAGAACGCCTGAAGGATCATATGGAGGCACATCTGATGAGCAAACTAGATTTTGAAAAGATCGAAGTACAGTGCAACAAATACTCACACTAAGACTAATAGCAGAGAAAGCTTGAAGAAAGAGCAAAAAGATGTACTGCTGTTTCGTGGACTTCAAAAGGTATTTTTTAATATTGACCAAAATATAGTATGGGCTGTCTAGGAATCCTATAGTATGGACAATAAATTGATCCGCCTGCTGAAAGATATAAACAGCCAAGCACAAGCAAAAATCAGGATAGCAGGTACGACTGGAGATTGGTTTGCCACTAGTCAAGGCACAAGACAAAGGGACCCAATATCAGCAATCTTCATCACACATTTTAGGAAGAACACTAGATAAGATTAAAGAAGAAGGTGGAGGGATTTCAATAAATGGCATGAGAATAAACTACCTCTGCTTTGCATATGACATTGTCCTGATTGAAGAAGATGCAGCAAGGCTGGAACAGACATTGCAAATACGATACACAGAAGGAAAAAGATATGGACTAAATGTCAACTTTGAAAAAACTAAAACAATGATATTTGGAAAACAGGAGTTACTGAAAAAAGTTACCATAGACAGATTTCAACTGGAAAATGTGAAACACTTCACATATCTTGGATGCCACATGATGCACGACTTGGACTCCAAAAAAGAGATAAAAATTAAAATAGCCAGAACAACAACTATTTTAAAAGCAATAGACAAAATATGGAAGAGCCAAGCTATAAAGATGCAAACTAAACTGCACATTGTAGAAACCTGTATCTTCAACAGCATGCTCTATGGATGTGAGGCCTGGATACTCCTGAGAGAATCTGAAAGGAGGATATTAGCATTTCAGAGGAAGTGCTATAGAAAGATCTTGAGAATAAGCTGGATCCAGAAAGTGAACAATGAGGAAATCTACAGACGAATACGACCAAAAGAAAATCTGATCCAGAAAATAATCAAAAGGAAACTACATCTCTTTGGCTATATATGTAGAATGAAAGATGAGAGGAAAATAAAAATGCTGCTGTTTGGGATGATTGAAGGAAAGAACAAAAAAGGAAGACCAAACAAGAATGGGGTGATGACATTGTCAAATGGTGCGGAAACTCTATACACAAACTGAGTCATCTTGCACAGAATAGAATGCAATGGAAGAATCATATCAAGATGGCATCAGACACCTACAGGCACTAGACCCATGATTGTTGATGATGATGAGGGATATATTGTTGGAGGTGGAGGAAATAGATCTTTGGGTGATGGTGGGTAAGGATCTAAAATTTACAGAGTATATCCAAAATTGTGAGGGCAACACAACGAATTGTAGCATTAATGCGGAGTTGACTGATTTGTAGAAGCAAGAAAAAATCTGGTACTATTGTATAAGGCTCTGATTAGGCAACACATGGACTACTGTGCACAGATTTGGTCACCTGGTTTTCAAATGAATAAGGAAATGTTATTCATTTGATGTGATTGACCAAAATTTCTGATCTCTGGAACAATGAATATGAAAAAATAGATGTTGCAGAGGCAACCGATCAAAATAGTTTCTGATCTCTGGAATGATGAATATGAAGAAATGCAATTTGCATAGTGTAGTGGATAGAAGTGGACTTGAAGTGGACTGGAATGAAGTGGACTTGTATGTCACTATCAAGGGGTAAACTCCTTGATAGTGACATACAAGTTAGTAAGGGATTCTTATAGGATTAATGCTGAAGCAGTTTTTCATAAAATGGCAGAAACTGTGGAGAACGATAGGTCATCTCTGGAAGCTATATAAGGGGGGTATGAGCAAGGGAGGGAGAAGCTGGTTTTTGTATGGAGAATTGTGAACAATTGGAATGCATTGTCAAAGAGCATGGTGCATGCAGAGAATTTGAATGTGTTTAAGATGTGATATATGAGCTGTGTGTATGATAAAAGGGACCTCCTAGATGAGTATGTGATTCTATGGAGTGTTAGGATGATGATAATAATAATATCACCTTTATCATCTTTGATTGCTTTTACAGTACTCTTTCCTCCATTTCTAAGTTTTTTCAATAGCCTCCAGAACATTTTGCTGCTTTCCTGATATTTATTTTCTATGTTCTTAGAAAAGTCTTCTGATAACTTTTGTTTAGCTGGTTTTACACAAAGCTTTGCTTTTTTACATTTTTGTCTAATAGCAGAAGCACTTCTCTGGTTGAATATTTGAGTCTACAGTTCACCTCTGAAAGCTGCCCAGTGTTGATTCATTTTCAAACTTTCTTATACACTCTTCTTTTCAATATGAAATTCAATTTTATTCTATTCAAAACTAAACAGTGATTACTCTCAATTTCAACTTCTCCGTATACTCGTGTTCTCAGCTCATGAGAAAACGTCACTATCAACTATAATGTATCCAAAGAGAATTTGTGCACATTTTTATGCTGGAACATGGCGTCAGCAATAACTAGTCCATGTCCTGAACAGAAATCCAGCAAGTATTTATGTTATTAATAGCTTTGCTCTTTTCTCCAAATTTTCCCAAAACATTTTGTGTGTCTGACAATGATTTCCCACTCTGCAGATTTTTGCATGGGGAGTTGCTATTTAGATCCCCAACAAGGAAACTTTTCCTTTTCATTGTGTCAGTTGCTTTCTCTAAAACCTCAAAAAATTCCTCCACTTCTACCTTCTGTGGGACCATAGGCACATTGCCCAGGGTGCCTATGGTCCTTTGCATAAGGCCTTTAGAGTGGGACCATAGGCACATGCTTCTCTGGTTGAATATTTGAGTCTACAGAACTCCTCATCATATCTGATCTGTCAATGACTTGTCTTATTAGTTGATTGGTCCAAAAGTCCATCTTTTATGATGATTACCTCCAATTTCATGACTTGTAGTCAGCATAAACACTTACCATTATTTTTTGTTATCTTTGGGAAGCCAAAGACCATACACAGCATATCGTCAAAGGAATTTATTTTGCTGGTATGCAAAAATACAAACATTTTCCTCTAGACAGCAATGAAAACAGAGAAGAGCTTCAGTTTATCTAACTTACATTCATAACAGATGTCTCCACATGCCCGTGAAATTCAATTTAGTAGAGATTTTTAGATTTTTTGAATTCAAGAGTGCACGTGCATAAATACTTCAGCTATGCAGCCAATTTTAATCTGCTCAAGATAACCTGAGCATAGCAGTGAAAAAGTTAATAATTTGTTGGTGTTATTCAAGGTAGAGATTTCCATAGATATTCACTATGTGGAGTTTTAACAGAACACATTGAATAGACATGTTTCTAATTTGTTTCATAATGATCAGGGTGGAATCATGAGGAACTTAAGTGTTAAAGACATAGGAGAGGATGGCTTAATTGTGAGGAGATATTTCAGGAAATAAATAACCTTGCTGTCAATAAGGTGATAGGATTTGATGACATATTACCATGCATCTTAAGGGCATGTCTATTTAATAATAGTCTTACAACAGCACAAGTTCCAAGGGAGGGGAAAGAAGGTAACATTTGTTTCACTGCATAAAGGTTGTGATAAGGCTGTGGGTACAAATTATAGGCCAATCTGCATATCTGGAGTTGTGGTGAAGGTACTGGAAGGATTGGTGAGAAGTAGGATACAGAAATGGGTTGATAACAGCAGTATTCTCTGTTATCAGCATAGGTTTGATAAAGGGATATCACGTTTACTAACTAATGTACTATAACAAGGCGACAAATACTTGGACAGGGGAGATGGATTTTGCAAAAATACAAACTGATAGACTGCCACACGACAAACTGTTAAATAAACTGAAACAGATGAGACTGGATAACAGGCTTCTAAGTTGGATCAGTGACTGGCTGTAGATAGGCATCAGAAAGTTGCATACAGGGATGCAGTATCCCGAAAGAGGAAGGTCACTAGTGGTGTATCACAGGGATCAGTTTTAGGACCATTATTGTTCAATTTGTATATTAATAATATTTGGATGGGTTTAACTAGTAATATGCAGCTGTTTGCAGATGATGATGATGCAAAATCGGCAGATGTTATGCCCTTACAGGAGGACTTAAATAGATTGCATGAGTGGGCAGGTAAGTGGAACTATCAGTTCAATGTTGTAAAGTGTAAGGTTTTGAGATTTGGTGACCTTGCTCTTCGCAACATTGAAAAGTGTAAGGTTTTGAGATTTGGCAACCTTCTGTTATAATGCTCTTACTCTCTTACAATTTTACTTTATTTATTTTATACTGTTAACTTACTTTCCTTATGTGTTCTGTGAGCCATTTACTCTTTACAAAATTCTTTCCCCTTTATTAGTGAGCAGTCCTATTGGCCTCCCTATAGTTTAACCACACAACATTCTGAAAGAGTTCACCCGATAAGCATTAACAAAATTTATATTATAACTGCGCCAGCTAATACCTAGGATAGATGGGACTCTTACCCAGGATGGCTCTCTCAGAATGATACATGATGATTAGACTAAAATAAACTTTGTATCTCCGTTCACTAATCTCTTTCATACAGTCGTGGCTCGCTTTATTTATTCATACAAGTGGGTTCATCCCGCTAAGTTCGTCAATATTTTATGAGCAGCTGTTTGAATTCATAAGATAAAAACAGGTCAGGCAGGTACTTAAAAGAAACAGTTTAATAAACTTGAGAAATTATACACGTAAGCATTACTAACATATTATCTGAAATATTCTCAAGTAAAGTCCTAGGTTCAATACTAATTTTACTAAACACACAAATAAACTTGCTTAGACCACTACTATAAGCAATTTAACATTATTTCTTAGGCAACTGTCATTCCTTCTACACACACGTGGTCATTAGTTATATTACTTTACACATTACTATTAGCTCATACAGAGATAAACCTGGCCTTGTTGGGCAGACAATTCTTAAATACATGGGCCTGAGCCAAATCTTAGATAGTTCTTAAGGTTCCATAATATTAGCCCAGTTTACAAATTCTCTTAGGGGATCACATTCATTTATAACTGGAATTCACAATACAAAAGTCTACTTTACCATCCCTGATTGGATGCTATGTCTTTCTTCTAGCCTTGTCTGGTCATCAAGGCTTCCTCGCTCTGCTTTCCATCTGATTACCTTCGATCAGCTATACAGATAGAATCTCGACAGAAAAGAAAGGATATGGCATGGGAATATCGCCTGAAATGGACGGCGTCTGCTTGGTTCCTCCGTCGTATGACAACGTACAGCTATCCTAGTCCAAGGAAATAGCTTGGCCCATTCCAAACGCTGCAACAGATGAACCAATGCCTTCCACGGCCAGCCAGGAACTTCTCCGACAGAGCGGACTGGACCTATGTCCAAGAGAGGTCAGGAACCAGGAACCCAAAAAAAGCCTTGAATGGGGTTTTCATGGGCTTTTTGTTTTCTTTCTCTTCTCGGTCATCGCGGTCCCATGTTGTGCGGGCATCGCGATGTGGATTTACGTCATTGTATTCAGCTCCCTCTATTACATCGCACGTGCACTTGTTTTGCTCTTCTTGGAAAGCGCCTTAGTTTCTCTTTCCAGTAACTACCTTCCCCCCTTTTTGTATGCGTAACACAGGACGGTTAAAGATGACCCTTGAACTCTGGCTCACAGGCTTTGCTACTTTAGTACATGAAATGGGGTTCTTAAGTAGATTTAACAGCTTACATTTATTTCTATATCTGGCCCACATGCATTACAGATTATATCTTACAAACATTTTTATACAATTTTGTACAATTTCTTGTTCTTAAATTTGATTTATACTCATAAAGTTATCTTTCTAATCTATTGCCAACATTCCACATTCTGTGCCTAAGTTAAATTAAAGTTGTGTCCTGAATAATACGTGTTAAGGCATTTCTTAGTTTATTCAAGACACAACATAGGTTCCCCCCTTTCTTAGAAAATTTTTACACCTAAAAATTTCTTTTATACTTTCCTACTCCCTGTTTTCTAATATCTTTCCCCTGATGACGTGGTTTTTTTTTTTTTTGTATAATCATGAGGTTTTTTTGCTCCCTTTTCTTTCTTTCATGTCTGGTACTCCGTTTTCGTTTGAGGTAGTTTGATGAAGTGCATTCCTCATCCTTACTGTTTTCTACCCTGGACTTCATTCTTCTCTCCCTTTTACACTCAGAGGTGACCTCTCGGTCAGTGAGTACTATTTTGTCCACTTGATTAGAATATTCCAGCCTTCCAAAATATTGCCTTGTGAACTGGAGGCATCAGATCCTGTCAAGTTTTTTGTCATGAAAGTGGCTAAGTTCACTTGGTATCCCCCTTTTTTCCCTCTTCCTTTTACTTAGACTAAATTCCGAGATTTTAAGTCGTATCTTATCCATTTCTAGTATCCCTGAGTCGATAGAGATATCCTGGGATTTCCTTTTTTCAGAGAAGATTTGATTTACTTGAGGACTTTCCTCTGCAGACATTGCGTGCTCCTTTTGACATGTGCATATTATCTCACCAGAAGGTTTGCCCCAATTGATGGGCCTTGGTCTTAGATTATATCTGGATTGTGTGGAATCATCTGATCCATTTTCACTGCTGTGTGCTTCTCTCCTTAATATTGGTGATGTTTGGGTGTTCAGGCCAGCCTTCCTTTCGTTTTTTCCGTGGTGATTATATCTATCTGACCAGATAGTAGGAGTGTGATCCTCTTCTTACTTGGGATGAACATCAATAATGTTCCTTCCCTTGATGGGCTTTGTGTTATTCCTCTCCTTTTTTTTGATGAATATTTCCACTTCCCTTTCCGTAGACACACCTTGACACACCAGTCTATCAGGTCTGGTCCTATAAAGTTTTAATCGGTTTGAGTGGACTATTAAGGTTCTCGCTCTTTTGGATCTTTCTATGATCTTCACGTGAGGTCACAGTGGATAATTTTTCTAGGATCTCATAAGGGCCTGCAGCACTTCTCCCAAACTTGCCTCCTTTTTTGTTTATGGATCCTTGTTCTAGTAGGACAAGATTTCCTGGATTCAAGTCTTTGAACCTTCTTAACTTGTTCGCATAGTTTCTAGCCCGTTGGGAACAGTCCTCACTAGAGCTGACCGCCATCTTATTCTCACCAATTAAGTTGTTCAAATAATCGTTGATATCCGGGAAACTGGAATCCATTCGGGAATCTCTGAAATCACTCAGGAAACTGGGCTCAAAACCATAAAGGACTACAGCACGGGCCTCCTTAATTGCTGTATGCAAGGCTGTCCTGCATGCAAACAAAGTGTGTGCCAGATAGGTATCCCAATTCGAGATGCAATCATTTGCTAGCTTCGAGAGGACGAGCTTCAATGTTCTGTTCATTCGTTCACACATCCCATTACCTTGGGGATGATAAGGAGTGGTGAACAGCTTCTTTATTTTCAGCAGCTTGCATAGCTGAAGCATGACCTCAGCAGTAAAGTTGGAACCTCGATTGGAGAGGAGAGTTTCAGGTGTCCCATATCTAGAAATGATGATTTTAAAGAATTTTTCTGCCACAGTCTGAGCAGATTGATCTTTGATGGCCGCAGCCTCTGGATATCGTGAGAACATATCTATAATTACTAGTATATACCTATTTCCCTTCCTGGTGACAGGAAGAGGACCCACGATGTCCATAGCTATGGCCTGAAAGGGGCGCCTGGGGACTGGGATCGACTGCAAGCGGGCCTTGCCCAACACACTGGACTTTTTCTGGCATAAATGACAAGAGGCCACGTATGTCTCAACATCCCTCCTCATTCCTTTCCAAAGATATCTGTCATGAATTCTGTTCCATGTTCTAAACACCCCTTGATGACCTGCCAGATCAGCATCATGAAAAGTGTGGAGCACCCAGGGGATCATGGCAGCTGGAACAACAATTCTATCTTTCCATTTTCCTGTAACATTGTGTTTGGAAAGCAGGAAACCATCCTGGTCAATGTGCAGGGTGTGATCGAATGAGTCTGTCTGTGTCAAGGGATTTCTCTCTCTTTAAAATTCTCTCATACACCCTTCCCCATATTGGATCCTTCTTCTGTTCTCTTACTATGTGGTGATTCTCCCATATCTGATGCTCAAGGGGGTTGACTTTGTTCTTGTCTAATATATTTACTCTTAACATGGAGGAAAAGGCATTATTCCCTGAACCCTCATTATCTTTAAGGTCCGAGCCCAATGATCTAGAGAGATAATCCGCAACCACGTTTGTTGATCCAAGAATATATTCCACCTTTAAGTTAAATTCCTGCATCTCCAATGCCCACCGGATGATCCTCTGTTGTTCATTTCTTCAATGAAAGACAAGTATCGCAGGTTGTGATCGGATCGCAGGATACATTTTTGGCCTAGGAGCATGTACTTGAACTTCCACAAGACGTAAACTATTGCTAACGCCTCCTTTTCTATTACTGAGTAGTCCAACTCAGAAAGGGAGAGCTTTCTGCTGATGAAAGTGATGGGCTTGAATCCTTCCCCCTCCTCTTGTTCTACAACAGAGGCTATCATATCAAAGGAGGTGTCTGCCGAAAGATAGAACATCTGCCTCAGTTTTGGATAGGTCAGCACCAGAGAGTGTGTTAAAGCAAGGTTTAGAAGACGATGCGCTTGCTGTTGCTCCCTTCCCCATTCAAATTTCTTACCCTTTTTTGTCAGCAGAACTATGGGCTCCATTAATTTCGAACATTCTGGGATGAACCTTCGGTAAAAATTAACCATGCCAAGATATCTTCTGACCTGTCTTATGGTGGTGGGAATTCTGGCCTTTAAGATGGCAGACACATTATTGTCAGTGGGTTTTATCCCATTCTTACTTACCATATGGCCAAGATACTTCACTTCCCTGAGGAAGAACATGCATTTCGAATACTTCAAAGAAAGCTGAGCTTCGTTCAATCTACTCATAACTTCAGTCAACAATCTACAGTGCTCTTCAATACTGGATGAATAGACCAGGAGATCATCCTGGAAGCATATCACTCCCTCTCCTAACATATCCGACAGAACAGAGTTCATCAAAGATTGGAAGCTCATGGCTGAGTTCCTTGCACCCTGAGGAAGGCGGCACATTTGGTACTTTTGCCATCTAGTGGTGAAGGCAGAGTATTTCCTGTCTTCCTCCCTCAGAGGGATTTGGAAATAGCCTGAGTTTAGATCCAACTTTGAGAAATATTCAGCTCCCTCCAATCCAATTAACAAATCCTCAATTCTGCATACAGGGAAGTCAATGGGTTTTGTTACCTTGTTCACCTCCCTCAAATCTAGGACAAATCTCAGTCCTCTATTAGGTTTTTCTACTAATATGAAAGGACTGTTCCATCGGGAACTTGACCTCTCTATAATTCCAGCCCTTTCATATTCTAGCAATAATTTCTTGAGATTGTCCATGTGCTTGAGGGGTGTCTGGTACTGCCTTACGTATACAGGTGCATCCGAAGTGACCTGGACAGCATGTTGGATTTTTTTGTGCAAGACAGAGAGCTGACCTCCTCTGTAAATACCTTTGGATATCCAGGAAGACTGACTCAAAAAATTTCTCTATGAGAACCTTGTCCTGCTCTGAGCTTCAATGTTTACAAGCATCTGAGGTTAGCTTTCTTCTCCACATATCGGTATTCTCACGATCATCGTTAGCTTCAATTTCCATGGTCATTCCCCTCTCACTAATGGGCCTTGTTAGGCACTCAGGCCTGTACATCTTCCCACACAAGGATAGTGCCCTACTAGAGAAGTCACACATGAACTGATTCTCCTCCAGAAAGTCGAGACCCAGTATTACTTGACTCTTAGTGTCTGCCACCTCAGAAAGTACAACCAATTCATGTGTGGATTCAAAAGGGAAGCAAGGTATAGAGATTTTAGTACTGACCTTTAATGTTGAGCAGAGCTCAACTTTTGCAATACCAATGACCTTAATAGGTTCGGACATCTCAGTAAGGTTATCATTGCTATCGGTTTGGAATTCCTTGACTAATTGTGTTGGAATTACTGATATATTTGCTCCAGTGTCGAGGAGAAATTTACAAGGGATTCCTCCAACTGAACCCTCTACCAGGAACAGAGGTCTTTCCTTTCCCACCTTCGCTATTGAGACTGATTGCAATTTTTGTTCTCCCCTTGTCTTAATTTTATTCCTCACTGTTACCTTACTTTCAATTTTCTCTAGGCTCGTTTCACACACACTGGAAACCATTAAACCAGAATTCTCTTCTGGGATAAATTTTTTTTTTTTTTCTGGGCCTATTAACGATTTTTCATTAATTTGCATCCTCAGGAGTGAGGCCTGAGTCATTTCCTCCACGATCTTCTCTCATTTTTGTGCTAGAGTCAAACATCGCTCCAATTCCTGGGCCCCCCTTTTTAAAAATCACCTCCCTTAAATCGTCATTTAAACCGACTCTAAACTGTCAGAAGGCCACCCATCTCAGATGGGATTCCTCTTCTGGGGAGGATATTCTCATTGTTTTAGTAATGGGTAATAATATTCTGTCTAGAAACTTCATTACTCCTTCACCATTCTCTTGTATGCAGTCGTATAATTTCTTTAAAACTTCGGAACCTTCTTTCTTTCTAGAGTACTTAGATATTAGCAGTTGCTTGAGTTCTAGGTATTCTGTAGTTTTTTTTCTCACGGGGAAGGAGGATATGTAGGCTTCAGCCTTGCCTACCAACTTGCTACAAAGCAATATGAGTAGTTGGAAATCACTCCAGCGGGTAATCTTTCTTAGTTCTTCAATATTTTCGAAGAAGGTAACCTCATCATCGTTGTTTCCCCCAGAAAATTGTGGGAATACTTGCTGTAGATTTTTG
Source organism: Typopeltis vanoorti (assembly GCF_054136105.1). NCBI lineage: Eukaryota > Metazoa > Arthropoda > Arachnida > Uropygi > Thelyphonidae > Typopeltis > Typopeltis vanoorti. The sequence continues at coordinate 5,087,304 of NC_143549.1, read as the reverse complement.
GATCTAAAAAATTATTTGTTGTCCATGTTGGAACTTGTAGGCAGAGACATGTTGGTATTTTGGCTCACAATAAGATGTTATTGAAATATTCTAATACACTAATTTTCTCACTAGTCTTATGCCTGCCTGATATGAATTCAAAGACCAACTCACTGTGATTGATCTATTTACTAGTTTTTGTTTTCGGGATCGAATCACATCCTGTCGACTAACTGCGCCATTGTTATATTCTCTTACTCCCTCTTACAATTTACTTTATTTTTTTTATACTGTTAACTTACTTTCCTTATCTGTTCTGTGAGCCATTTACTCTTTACAAAATTCTTTCCCCTTTATTAGTGAGCAGTCCTATTGGCCTCCCTATAGTTTAACACACAACATTCTGAAAGAGTTCACCTGATAAGCATTAACAAAATTTATATTATAACTGCGCCAGCTAATACCTAGGATAGATGGGACTCTTACCCAGGATGGCTCTCTCAGAATGATACATGATGATTAGACTAAAATAAACTTTGTATCTCCGTTCACTAATCTCTTTCATACAGTTGTGGCTCGCTTTATTTATTCATACACGTGGGTTCATCCCGCTAAGTTCGTCAATATTTTATGAGCGGCTGTTTGAATTCGTAAGATAAAAACAGGTCAGGCAGATACTTAAAAGAAACAGTTTAAATAAACTGGAGAAATTATACAAGTAAGCATTACTAACATATTATCTGAAATATTCTCAAGTAAAGTCCTAGGTTCAATACTAATTTTACTAAACACACAAATAAATTACTCTGGATTTAGAGAAAGATGTTGAAAGTTTATTTATTTATTTTTTTTTTCCACTTGGTTAGAATATAATAAATTTAGTCCTTCACACTTGGATAAAGGATTAAACTAAATTTATTACACAAATAAACTTGCTTAGACCACTACTATAAGCAATTTAACATTATTTCTTAGGCAACTGTCATTCCTTCTACACACACGTGGTCATTAGTTATATTACTTTACACATTACTATTAGCTCATACAGAGATAAACCTGGCCTTGTTGGGCAGACAATTCTTAAATACATGGGCCTGAGCCAAATCTTAGATAGTTCTTAAGGTTCCATAATATTAGTCCAGTTTACAAATTCTCTTAGGGGATCACATTCATTTATAACTGGAATTCACAATACAAAAGTCTACTTTACCATCCCTGATTGGATGCTATGTCTTTCTTCTAGCCTTGTCTGGTCATCAAGGCTTCCTCGCTCTGCTTTCCATCTGATTACCTTCGATCAGCTATACAGATAGAATCTCGACAGGAAAGAAAGGATATGGCATGGGAATATCGCCTGAAACGGACGGTCTGCTTGGTTCCTCCGTCGTATGACAACGCACAGCTATCCTAGTCCAAGGAAATAGCTTGGCCCATTCTAAACGCTGCAACAGATGAACCAATGCCTTCCACGGCCAGCCAGGAACTTCTCCGACAGAGCGGACTGGACCTATGTCCAAGAGAGGTCAGGAATCAGGAACCCAAAAAAAGACTTGAATGGGGTTTTCATGGGCTTTTTGTTTTCTTGCTCTTCTCGGTATTTCTCGGCCATCACGATGCCTGCCAACGCGGTCACATGGATTTACGTCGTTGTATTCAGCTCTCTCTATTACATCGCACGTGCACTTGTTTTACTCTTCTTGAAAAGCGCCTTAGTTTCTCTTTCCAGTAACTACCTCCCCCCCTTTTTGTATGCGTAACACAGGACGGTTAAAGGTGACCCTTGAACTCTGGCTCACAGGCTTTGCTACTTTAGTACATGAAATGGGGTTCTTAAGTAGATTTAACAGCTTACATTTATTTCTATATCTGGCCCACATGCATTACAGATTATATGATACAAACATTTTTATACAATTTCGTACAATTTCTTGTTCTTAAATTTGATTTATACTCAAAGTTATCTTTCTAATATTTTGCCAACATTCCACATTCTCTGCCTAAGTCAAATTAAAGTTGTGTACTGAATAATACGTGTTAAGGCATTTCTTAGTTTATTCAAGACACAACACTTTATCATCTTTAGATGGAATGCAAAGTATACACTTGATGGGGAAACTTTAAAGGAAGTAGAGGAGATGAGAGATCTATGAGTGATGGTGGACAAAGACCTGAAATTCAGGGCTCCACATTGCACAAGTTGTGAAGATGTAACATTGGATAATGGCAATGATGCAGAGGACCCTGACATGCAGAAATAGAGAGGTTATGATGCTACTGCATAAGGCTTAATCAGTCCTCATATGGACTATTGTGCACAGATTTTGTTGCCAGGTGTTTGTGGTGACAAGGATATGTTGGGGTGCTTAAGGGTCAAAGCTGTATAACTGAGAGGAGACCTCCACATAGCCTTTAAAGGAATGCGGAGAACCGACCAGGGCTTCTGACCTAATGTCCAATCCTCACCTTCTTGTGGTGCACCCTGTTGGGTATCTACTTTGATACTGACGAACGAGGATGGGCTGGCAATTTGGGATTTAGCCGACCAAATTGTATTCTTATTGGTTAAACCAAAATAAAAAATGATGCTACAACATGACAAAATTTCATGCCGGCTGGGGCGTCGCCCGGTTAAACAAGGCCCCCGTTGTTTTCACCAGGGAACCAGGGCGAACAGCGAAAAGTCAGCTACTGGAACAAATCTGAAAACAAACCCCAACTCAACATCACCAGAATTAAAGATCGGTACTATCAACGTAAGAAGCCTGAATGGCAAAGAAATGGAGCTAGCTGAGGAATTACATAAGTACCAGATCGACATAATAGGGGTGACTGAAACAAAAAAGGCCAAAACTGGTGAGATCTTTCAGAGCAATAAATACAAAATGTTATATTCAGGCAATGACAATCAAGGAAAAGAAGGAGTACCCATAGTATTCAACGCAAAATACGAGGCTAATCTTCTTGAATGGCATTCAGTGTCAAGTAGAGTAATGTGGGCAAATATGAGAATGGGGAACTGGACAATGAGACTTATTTGTGCCTATGGTCCCACAGAAGGTTCTACTAAGGTAGAAGTGGAGGAATTTTTTGAGGCTTTAGAAAAAGCAACTGACACAATGAAAAAGGAAAAGTTGGTCCTTGTTGGGGATCTAAATAGTAGAGTAGGAAATGATTGTCAGACATACAAAAATATTTTGGGAAAATTTGGAGAAAAGAGCAAAGCTAATAATAATGGCAAATATCTGTTGGATTTCTGCTCAGGACATGGACTGGTTATTACTAACACCATGTTCCAACATAAAAATGTGCACAAATTCACATGGAGAGAAGAGGCTAGGAATAAGAAAAGTCTCATTGACTATGTTATTGTTGATAGTGATGTTTTCTCCCTGGTGCAGGACACCAGAGTGTACAGAGGATTTGAAATTGGAAGTGATCACTATTTAGTCTTGAGCAGGATAAAATTGAATTTCATATTGAAAAGAATAACATGTAAGAAAGTTTTAAAGCGAATAAAAGTTGAGCAGCTCTCAGATGTGAACTGTAGACTAAAATACAGAAATATTATTGAAAAAAAAATGAAAGAGTTTGAGAACAGGAATCAAACCTTGGAGATTCAGTGGCAAACTCTGAAGGAAACATTGATTGATTCTGCCAGAGAGGCATGTGGTGAGGTTGTGTGCAAGGATAAAAAAATCAGAACTCCCTGGTGGACACAGGAAGTTAAAGAGGCAGTTAAGGAAAAGAAGAAAGCATATCAAAAGTTCCTGGCAAATAAGTCTTTTACTCTTACAGAATACAGAGACAAATGTAAGAAAGCTAAACAGTGTGTAAAACTAGCTAAACAAAAGTCATGGGAGGACTTTGGCAAGAATATAGAAAATAAATATCAAGAAGGTGGCAAAATATTCTGGAGGTTGTTGAAGAAGCTTAGGAATGGAGGAAAGAGTGCTGTAAAAGGAATTAGAGATGATAAAGGTGAAATGAAAACAGGAGAAAAAGATATCCTTGAAGTATGGAGTAATTACTTTGAAAAACTGCTAAATGAAACAAGCAGTGATGACAGCACAGTGATAAAAAACACTGACCAGGCATGCAGTCAGGAATACATATCCATACTTGAAGTAGAAAAAGCCATCAAAGGCTTGAAATGTGGAAAGGCAGCAGGAGTAGATGATATTCGACCAGAAATGCTGAAGTATGGTGGTATAAGAGTCTTACAGTGGCTGCACTGCATAGTTCAGAAAGCCTGGACAGAGGGACGAATTCCTGATGATTGGAGTAGAGCTCTCATAGTACCCATATATAAAAAGGGAAATAAAATTGAATGTGAAAATTACAGAGGTATTTCCCTACTGAGTGTTCCTGGCAAGATCTATGCAAGTATACTTGAGAAACAGTTGAGAAGAATTGTGGAAGAAAAGCTTGGTGAAGAACAAGCTGGATTCAGGCCAAATAGAGGCTGTCAGGATCAGATCTTCACTTTACAACAAATAGTCGAGAAAGCATGGGAATATAACAAAGATCTGTATTTAAGTTTTGTCGATTTGGAAAAGGCATATGACAAGGTGCCAAGAGAGAAGCTATTCAATACGCTGCAGTTATATGGTGTCAATGGGGCATTATATCAAGCAATACTTAGTCTTTATTTGAGTTGTGAGTCAGCAGTTAGAATTGAAGGAAGTACAGGAAGATGGTTTAATGTTAAATCTGGTGTGAGACAAGGATGTACATTATCCCCTCTGTTATTCATTATCTATATGGATCACATTATGAAGGAATGTGGTATTAAACCTGATATCAAAATTGGAGATGTTAATGTCAGCTCTTTGCTTTATGCGGATGATGTTATACTTCTAAATAAATCCGCTACAAGTCTGCAAGATTCTCTGACTAAATTGAATAGCTGTTGTAATAGATATGGTATGAAGGTCAGCAATAAAAAGACAAAGACAATGAAAATAGGCAGAATCATTGAAAATGTCAACTGTGTTGTGAATGGAGAACCTGTGGAACAAGTAAAACATTTCAGCTACTTAGGCACAATTTTTACTGAAGATGGTAAACTAAATATAGAAATAGACAACAGAATCAGCAAAGCTGGTATCGTGGGAAGTCAATTGAATAAATTCATATGGAATAAGAAAGAAATTAGTCGGAACACTAAATTAGCTGTATACAAGACTGTGTTCAAACCAATTTTAACTTATGGATCTGAGAGCTGGGTCAGAAGTAAAACACTTGACCAAAGACTAGAGACCGCAGATATGAGAGTCCTGAGAAAGATTAGAGGTGTGAACAGATGGCATCAATGGCAATATCATATTAAAAATGAGGATATTAGGAAAGAATTTGACATTGTCAGCATCCAGGAATGCGTTAGCAGAGCTAATCTCAGATGGTATGGTCAATTAAATAGAATGGGAGAGGAAAGATTAGCAAAACAAGTGTTCTCTGCCAGGTTGGCAGGAAAACGACCCAGAGGAAGACCAAGACATAGGTGGATTGATACGGTACAAAGTGCCTTAGACGATAGAAATATAAGATCTGATAATGTTGGAGTCTTGACAAGTAACAGACTGATTTGGAGGAAAATTGTAGATAGGAAGTTAGTAATGATGTAATTTTTTCATGTAGTACTGTCATATCCTGTACACCCCTTGAGGGTACATAGCAGGAATTTGATGATGATGACGATGATGAGGATATGTTGGAAAGAGTCCAGAGAAAGATTTGCAAAGGTGGTCAGTGGTCTTTGGAATGTGGAGTATGAGGACAGATTGAGAGAATGTAAGTTGCAAAGCCTCATAAATAAGAGGGATTAGGGGGGGGGGGGAATATGATTGAGACAAATAAGCTAGTCAGGGTTGTTATCGCGTTGATATGGAAGAGATTGTTCATAGATTTGGAGAGGGGTTGTAGAACAAGAGGCCATCACTGGAAACTGTATAAGGAGGGTGTGAGCAGAGGAGTGAGGAGAAGGTTCTTTGCATGGAGAGTGGAATGCATTACCTGAGTGTGTTGTGAATGTAGACACAATGAATCAGTTTAAGGCACAGTTTGATGAGCATTGTGCACAATAGTGTGCACCTCCCATGATGAGTGACTCCACAGAGTCAGATGATGATGATGATGATGATGATAATAATAAATAATTTTATAAAATGGTGTTAAAAAAAGTCTATTTAATATTTAATGCTTCTGATTTATTGCCGTTATTGAGTTGTTGAGTGGATAGTGACAGTCACCTATATATTAATAATATCCCTATAGAACAAGTTGACTCCTACAATTACTTAGTACAAACTATAAAAATGAATAACGATTTTTCTGAAGAACTAGCAAAATGAAAGAAAGCTGCATGGCTATCATTCAACAGACTAAAAGAGACACTTTCAGATGCAAATGTTGACATCTCTGTGAAGGCAAAACTAGGTAATAGCGACATTCTTCCATCAATCACTCACATATGGATCAGAAACATGGAACAAGACAAGAAAAGAAGAAGAGACTCTCAGAATAACTCAGCGTGCAATAGAACGTAGGATTTGTAACATCAGCAAAATGGAACATGCTAGAAACACGGAAAGCGATCAGGCATAAAAGATGTGATAACTGCAGTATATGAAAGCAAGATGAGATGGGCAGGTCACATAGCCAGACTCAGGGATAACAGATGGACATATAGAATACTCAACTGGCAACCAAGAATAAAGAGAAAACCAGGAAAACCACTTACAAGATGGGAAGATCCACTAGTGAAATCTATGGGAATAACATGCAAGAGAGAGAGGCTCAAGATCGAGATCGTTGGAGGCATGGAGAAATCCTGAGTGAAACACAGGTCCATCGAGGTAATCAAGGTAATTTCTTACTGAAGCACTAAAGTGGCTTGGAATATATATTACTCTTTTCTTTTTTTTTTTTTGGAAAATTTTAAACCTATGCCTGCTGATGTCACCTGACAACCAAACATTCACTTCTATCTCTCTCTCTCTTTTCCATACAGTGGTTTCCAATTAACAAGATCTCACCCCAGGAGCAAGTAATAAATGAAAAACTCATTTATTACCTAGTCTTTCAACAATATCTAAGCTACAGTGGGAGGATTTAATCCCATAGCCTGTCAGTATAATGTTAATCAACACAAACACTATTCACTAAAACATCTAGACTGTCAAATCCTTCTGAACATAATATAAAAATATAGACACATTAATAAACAGTTCAGAAAATTATACTTGAAACAAGAGTGCATATCGGTACCCGAGGTAGAAAAAGTCACCTAAAACTTGCAATCTCGATGGGCAGCTGTACACAATATTCAACCAGAAATGCTCAAATATGGAGGCACAAAAGTTTTGCAGTGGTAATTCAGACAGGCTGGTCAGAAGGTAAAATTCCAGATGACTGGAGTAGAGTTCTCTCACACTTCTCATCTATAAAAATGGAATGAAGTAGAATGTGAGAATTACAGAGGAATTTTAATACTAAGTGTTCTCCAGGTAATATTTATGCCAGCATATTTAAAAGGAGGTTGAGAAAAACTGTGGAAAAAACTTGGCAATTTGTGAATTACCTGGGGAAAAACAAGCTGGGTTCAGGCTAAATATAATTAGTCAAGAGCAGATTTTCACTTTATGAGAAATAGTTGGGAAATCACATTAACATAATTAATGATCCAAAATTCAGTTTTCCAGATCTAGAAAAGCTATATGATAAGGAGCCCAGAGAAAAGCTTTTCAAAAGACTACAATTATATGTGGAAAATGAAGAATTTTACAGAAGTACATAAACTACATTTAAGGATTTTTTCCTATGTTTAAAAGAGGATACTGCTAAAAACAGATAAGGGGGTGCTGAAAAGTTATGATAAACACCAAGAACAAAAATGACTGGTTTTTGCAACAAGCGAGACTTTTTTTTTCTCAGAGAATTGCAAATGATGCAGCAGTGTTGCAACAAGTGTATAACACTTCGTGGGAAATATGTAGAATAATATGTAAGTTACATGTTGGAAGTTTTTTCCCACTTGGTTAGACTATAATAAATTTAGTTTAATCCTTTATTCAAGTATAAGCAAACAAAGTTTGCGCCTGAAGTATCTTCAGGACTGAGGCAACTCGTGGTAAATGTGGACCAAGTTCTCATCACTCCTTGTCTCAGTATCTCCCATAATGCAAAGCACATCTCCTTGCAGACATGTATAATGCTATGCATTAAGGGAAGGGCGACTACCCAGACCAGTTTCAACCTTTATTGAGGTCTCGTCAGTGGGAGCCAGCCACAGAAGTGGCGATACTAAGGCAATGGAGAAGTCATATTTATGTATACGAGTTGCCAAAAGGTGTACCACCTTATTATTAAATTACTCTGGATTTAGAGAAAGATGTTGGAAGTTTTTTCTTCCCCCCCCCCCCTGAATGCATAGCATTATACATGTCTGCAAGATGTGCTTTGCATTATGAGAGATACTGAGACAAGGAGTGATGAGAGCTTGGTCCACCTTTACCATGAGTTGCCTCAGTCCTGAAGATACTTCAGGCACAAAGTTTATTTGCTTACACTTGGATAAAGGATTAAACTAAACTTATTGTAAGTTACATGGGTCTACTTCAATTCCTTCATGGTGATTATCACAACTTTTCAACACACCCTCTCAAGTATCAATAGTAAGGAAAGATATTATTGTGTTTGTGACAATATTGATTTTTAAGTATGCGCTATTCGAAATGAATTTTTTTTTTGTATAATTGTGGCATTTAGTTAGGATTTTACAATCTCAGTATTGTTTCACCATGTATCAATTATATTCATCTTGATAGCCATCAGTTTTAGTACTAGCCCTAGCCTCCCACCATTTAAAAACTACATTATTCATAACCTAGTTGATGATTTTGTATGCATCCCATTGTTTAAGAATGTAGCAGGTGTGAAACAAAATGTGTATGCATACATGAAATGCAGGCAGTGGGAGGTGCTAAGAAATATGAGTGTCTTGATCTCAGGATTTAATGGTGGCAGACGTAGAGATTTGGAAACAGGTGTTTTTCAATTTGTGGATGCCAGTAGTGTGTTGGAGGATGGAGAGAATGTTAAAGACCTATAAATAGATATAGTTTTGGATAGTTTAGCAGACAAAGATAGTTTGTCTAATGGCCATGATTTCTGTGTGTGAATGGCAACTGAAAGCAGAATGTGTTGAGAGAGAAATGGACCTCCTGAGAAAAAAAGTGAATGAAGATCATGGGAGGATAGAGAGATTGGCTAGTGCAACAGGAATGAGAGTAGGTAAGTAGGTGTAAGAGAACAGCATCACAGAGCAAGGCAGAAAGGAAGGCGAGAGAATGGAAGAGAGGAATTTGGAGAAAGATGAGAGAGTATGGAAGCAAGGGATAGAGAGGTAAGGGAGAGATTGGAAGCCATAAGAGTCATAGATGACAGTGAAGGAAGGTTGAATGAATCTATTTAGAGTGTTGTATATAGAAATTCAATGATTCAAGATGTGCAGAGTAAAGTGCCAGAGGAGTGCTTGTTTGGTGGAATGATAGAGAATGATGCAAAGTTAGACATAGTGCAGCAGAAATGAGTCCAAGAAAAGATAGCGAGTGCTTTGCCATGGTATGATAATGTAGAGTGGAGGAGAAAAGCAGCAATGACATATGAGGTGATAGGGAAATTGTGAAGATAAAGAGATCTGAAATATGTGGATGCATGGAGTACATTTGAGGATAGAAGAGAGCTGAATACAAGAGATAAACTATATTAGAAAGCAGAAGGACACAGGCATTTGGAGAGACTGTTGTTTTCTAGGCAAATGAGTATGTTGGATCAGGGTGACTAAATGTTGTAGAATGTTGCAGGGATGGCCTCATGTGGATAGTGACTTGAGAAATGAGGGAGTGTACACTATATTACAGAACCAGGTGGAGTATGATGGGGGTAATAATGGCTATAATAATTCTAGGCAATACACTGGTTTTTCTGTATGTACGAAGGAATAAATAGGAATAAAGGAATAATTTGGCCATATCTTCGTGGCATTGATTGACTAAGTCTCTCTAAAGGTTGCTGGTATCAGTGAAACTTGGTAAACTGAAGAGGATGTTCTAACAGGGAAAGAAATCAAAGGGTATAGCATATTTTGGCAGGATAGAGAACTTAAACATAGTGGTGGGGTGTTACTCATGATAAGAGGTGAATTATACACTCTCCAGGTGGAGAATCTCAGTGGAAATAACACTAATGGATTTCAAAGAATATGGTGTGAGATGGATGTTTATAGGACAATAAACATAGGAATTATAGGAAAATTTAGTGGGATGTTGCTACAGACCTGGGAATATGTCATCATACTAATTTGCCCAGAGTTGGGAAAATTAGTATGGCAAGTGCAAAGCAAGCAATCAATAAAAAGGACTTCAACTATAGTGATATAAACTGGGAAGAGGAGAGAGCATGCAGTAATAAGGGAACTAAATTTTTGAATTATTTCAGGGACAACTGCCTTAGGCCGCATGTGGTGGAGGGAACATTATGATCAAGAGTTTTGGATTTGGTCATATCATCAGAGGATCTGATTGTGACTGAAATGACTTCTTTCTACCATTATAGGCCTGTTCGTATTTCTTTTGTAGTTAAGATTTTGGAGAAATTGATAAGAACTCATATACAGAATTGGGCAGTTGAGGGTAATATTATTTATGCAGGCCAGCATGGATATTTTTAAAGGGTGCTCTTGATTTAGTAATCTGGTTACCTTTCACAACAGAGTAATAAGAATTGGTGGATGAAGATAAGGCATAGACTGTCATTTTTTTTATTTTTTCCAAGGCATTTGACAGGATGCCACATGACAAGTTGATTTTTAAGTTCCATCATATGGGTTTGGATATCAGGTTAGTGGATTGCATTGCTGATCAGCTCTGATAATTGTATATGGAGGAGCAGTATCGGGAAGTAGGACGGTTACTAGTGGACCACAGGGTTCAGTTCTAAGACCATTGCTGTTCGATCTTATGCCAATCTATGTCAATAATATTGTCACAGGACTAATGAAAGATGTTCACTTTGCAGATGATGTGAAGTTTGGGAGGGTTATTAGAAATAGTGCTGAGGTTTTTTGACTCTTCAAGAGGATCTGAATAAGCTGAAAGGATGGGCAAAGGCATGGAGATGTCATTTTAATGTAACTCAATGTAAGGTTTTAAAATTTGGGATCCACAGATGAGATGCTTAATACTCACTTGGTGGAGTTATACTGGAAGAAATGAAGGAAGCAAAGGATCTTGGGGCAATTGGGGATATAGATTTAAAGTTGCAAGGACATATTGCAACTTTGTGATATTGTGAAGACATCTCACAGAATTGCCGTCATGTTGAGAACATTGACCACAAGAGATAAAAGTGTGCTGGTCCCATTGTATAAATCTTTGATCAGACTTATACAATGTGCTCAGATTTCTGTGCTCAGATCTGGTCACCAGGATTTGAAGAGAATGAAGTAATCTTGGAGAAGGAGTAGAGATGGATAACAAAAATGTCAGGACTGTAGAACAATGATTATGTGGATAGACTAAATTTGGTGGATAGAAGGCAAAGAGATGATATGATCGAGACATTTAAGCTGCTGAAGGGATATTATCATGATAACACTAAGGAGATTTTTCATATCGTAGAATGAAGTAAAGAAGCAAACACAAGAGGCCATCCATGGAAGATGCAAAAGGAGGTGGTACGTAAAAGGGTAAGAAGTAAGCTTATTGCATGGAGAGTTGGTAGGAGTACAGAATGCATTGCTGAGAGGGTGGTGAATGTGCAGACTGGATAATTTTAAGGAGTGGTATTTTGTGTTCACTAGTGTTGATCTCCCATGATGAGACTTGCGACTCCATGGGGGTCAGGAAAATAATAATAACATGAGTGGGTGCTGGAAAGTTCTGATCAACACCTAGTACAAAATGATATATATGCAACTGATATAACCACAAAGAAGAACATACGAGAGTATAAAAATATAAGAACATAAGTTGCCTCTGATACTAGTATGTTATTTCTTGTGATTATATCAGTTGCTTTAATATCATTTTGTTCTAGGTGTTTATCAGAACTTTCCAAAAAACCCTCATAAGTTTTAAATCAGCAATTTTGATTAAAACAAATACAGGAAGATAGTTTGATAGAAAATTCGGTGTAAGACAAGGATGAACACTATCTAAACTCTTATTCATCATCTATATAGATTGTATTATGAAAGATGATAGCATTAAACCTAATATTAGAATTGGAGATATCAAACTTGCTTTATGCAGATGATGTTATGTTCCTACACACACACATCCAGTACGTCTCAAGGATTGTCTAATTAAATTGAATAATAGCTTTAACAAATTTAGCATGAAAATTAGCAACAAAATGGTCAAAACTATGAAAATAGGCAGGAACATAGAAAACTTAATTATTATTATTATTATTATACAGGCACTTCTATGGAGTCCTAAGCCTCATTGTGGGAAACCCAACCTATCAACACAATATCTATCATATTCTCTTTATGAAGCCATTAACAAACGAAGGACTCACAACTGACTCAGGCAACCAATTCCGTTAATTCACTACTCTCTAAGTGAAAAATCTAGTTCTCGCACCATTGTTAACCACACTCTTATGTAACTTCCAGGGATGACCTCTTGTTCTGCTTCCACTAGCAAAGTGTTGAAACAATTCCCCTGCATCTATCCTATAAAATCCCTTAAGTAATGTAAATGTTTCTATCATATTTCCCCCCCCTTTTTTTGCCTATTAACCAACTTGATCTATCCCCATGAGGATAGATCAAGGAGACAGATTGCATCCACAAACCACTCAATCTATCAAACCAACTCACCATCTTGGTCACTTGCCTGTGGGTCTTCATCACTTCCTCATCCACAAGAAACTCAGGTGACCATACCTGAGTACAGTAATCCAGTTATGGTCGTATCTTTGGCTCCATTCTCAATGGAGAACCTATAGAACAAGTAAATATTTCAGCTATTTCGGCACATTTTTCATGAAGACTGCAAATTAAATATGGAAATATTTGGATACTATACGGGAGGGGACAGGGAAACAGGGTTTGTGAACAGGTCATGACTCAGTAACTTACTTTATTTTAAAGTGACAGCTGTATCAAAATGGCTACAAAGGGATACTATTGGCCTTTGTAAAGGCATTTCACAGGATTTGCTATTTAATTCTGTTACTTAAACTGCAACAAATGGAGATGGATATGAAGCTAGTGAAATTGATGGGAAGGAAGTGTGGTTGATAAAGAGATATCAGACATATTATTCAGGAAAACAGAGCACAATCCAGGAGAAATGATGTAACCAGCAGTGTTACCCAGGTGTCTATCACTTGGAACACTGCCATTTAACTTGTACATTAATGACACAGCAAATTAATTTTCTATCATGTTATTTTGAAAAGATTTACTTTGGTAAGAACATAGAAAATAAACATCAGAGAGTTGGCAAAACATTCTGGAAAAAGGAAGAAATGGAGGAAAGAGTACTATAAAATGAATCGGAGATGATTAAAGCAACATGAAAACTGAAGATAAAGATATTCTAGTTTCAAAAGTAATTACTTTCAAAGACAGTTAAATGAAACAAGTAGTGACAGCACTGTGGTAGAAGCATTCAAACAGGATGCAATAAGGTACATAACAATACCTAATAATAATAAGGTACATAACAATACCTCCACATGTGAACAATTAAAATTGTTCACATGTGGAGGTATAAATATAAATAAGTATAAAAATTTTACAGTGGCTAAACTGCATAATTCAGAAGGCCGGATTCCCGGCCTCCTCATCAATCATTTCAGGTGATTGGAGTAAAGCATTCATAACATCCATAAAAAGGAAAACAAAATCAAATGGGAGAATTAGATTTTAATAAATTTTCCTACTGTTTCCTAGTAAGATTTATGCAAGCATACTTGATAAAATTCTTCCCCCACCCCCAATTATTGAACTAAGAATGGTATTTTACAAAGACAAAGTTTTAAGAAACCAACTGGATATTACATCTATCTGATGATCTATTATGATATTATTATGAGTATTATTATTATTATTACACCCTCCATGGATTTGACAGACTTATTGTGGAAGGTTCATTCAACTGACAACATATTTATCATATAGAATCTTGAAATCCTTAACACTCCTTGCATTAACAACACATTCTGGTAATGCATTCCATTCACTGACAATTCTCTATGTAAAAAATCTACTCCTCACAAGGGTCTTCATCACACATTTACATAACTTCCAGGAATGACCTCTGATTCTTCCCTTCTCACCTTCTACTCCTTTTATAATACCCCTCTGGTTACATTATAATAAATTATATATATATATATGTATGTATATATGCCATTTATTTTTACACTGCAATGATTAACCTTTCTTCAGTTAAAGCATATAGTGCTATTGGCGATTTAACATCACATGGCTTATTCTATTTCGAATAAATCAGTTGTTTGCATTCTACATTGTGACAACTGTTTTTAAGCCACTGATGATGGTCTGTTAATTTCAGACTGAAATATATGGCAGTATATTTAATAAATAATACTTTTTTGTGTTTTCACACATTTACATAACTTCCAGGAATGACCTCTGGTTCTTCCCTTCTCACCTTCTACTCCTTTTATAATACCCCTCTGGTTACATTATAATAAATTATATAACATATACACATATGCAATTTATTTTTACACTGTAATGATTAACCTTTCTTCAGTTAAAGCATATAGTGCTATTGGCGATTTAACATCACATGGCTCATTCTATTTCGAATAAATCAGTTGTTTGCATTCTACCTTGTGACAACTGTCTTTAAGCCACTGACGGTCTGTTAATTTCAGACTGAAATATATGGCAGTATATTTAATAAATAATACTTTTACCTTGTGTTTTCATATATATATATATTGTATATACTTGATAAAAGGCTAAGAAAAACTGTGTAAGGAAAGCTGGAGAAGAACAAGCTGGGTTCAGGCCAAATACAGATTGTCACTTAGACACCAATCGCTAAGAAATCATAGGAATATAACAAACATCTACATTTGGAGATCTGGAAAAGGCAAGTGACAGGAGAAAAGCCAATCAAAATTCTGCAGTTGTATATAATAAATGGGAAATTAAACTGAGCAATACACAGTCTATGTTTGAGTTGTAACTTAGAACTGAAGGATGTTTAAAAAGATGACCAATAGGCTTGACAACATGTGAGACAAGATTAGACATTATCTGCACTGTTATTCATCATCAATATGGATCACATTATCAAGAAAAGTGGCAATAAACCACTTTTATATCAAAATTAGAGATATTAATCTCAGCTCAGTGGAATGCAGGATACAAGCTGGATGGAGGAACTGGAGAGAGATGGCTGGAGTGCTATGTGGTAAGAGGGTGTCGTCGGTCAATCTAAAAGGAAAAATCTAGGACACTGGTGAGACCAGCTATGATGTATGCTATGGAAACTGTGGTTCTGAGGAAAAACAGCATCAGCTGGATACAGGTAGTAGGGATGAGCATGCTTAGGTGGATGTGTGGTGTGACCAGAAAGGATAGCCTGAGAAATGACTATGTAAGGGGAAAAGTGAAATTCACGAATTTAGGAGCGAAGATACAAGAGGCAAGGTTGAGATGATTTGGTCATGTAACGAGGAGAGAGGACAAGTATCCAGGAAGAAAGGTCATGCAGATGGATGCGCAGGGAAGGAGGAAGGAGAAGAGGAATGCAGGAATGCCTGTAATAATAAAAACAAATGTTTCAAAAACCATATGCTAATAAATGATCATCACAGAATCACAAGTGAAGATGTACTGAGATCTTGTTTTTGATTTCTTAATTTTCTTTGTGAAAGAAAAGATGGGTTAACTGGTGCAGCAGGGCTTGAGGATGAAGAACTTGGATGTGGTTACAGCCAGCGACAGGAGGATGTTCAGGAAACTCATTAGAAACAGTGACCCCTACTTAAGTGAGATAAGCTGCAGAAGAAGAAAAAAGCATCTCAGCTCAGATGATATTGTTTTTTTAAATAAATCCAGTCAAGTCATCTTGCAGAATTCAGAATTCCCTGACTGACTAAAAACAGGCAGAAACATTGAAAACATCAATTGCATCTTGAATCAATAATCTGTAGAACAAGTAAAACATGTCAGCTACTTAGGCACAATTTTAGTGAAGATGGTAAATTAAATATGGAAACAGATAACAGAATTAACAAAGATGGAATGGTAGGAAATTAGTTAAGTAAATTTATATGGAAAAAGAGAAAAATCAGTCAAAACACTAAACTTGCTGTATACAAGACAGTATTTGAGCCAATTTTAACATATGGATTGAGCTCAGAAATACAGCATTTGATCAAAGACTGGAAACAACGCATATTGAGAGTATATAAAACTGAAAGTATATAAAAGATAGGACCTACCACCACACTGCTATCTCTGAATTTCAAAGTTGGAGTTACCCATTCTGGTAACTGATGTTCAATTAGGCATCCACCACACCCATTCATCTGCTTGGGAGAGGGTACAGCATTCATTGCTCCATAACACAGCTTTCCAAACTTCCACATCCCACTGTACACACTTTTTGTACCACTGAAGACGATGCTGCATGTTGGTTCTGGTAATGTGAGACTGTAAATATATTTTGTTACTTCTTTATTGTTTTTTGATTTATTTTTATTGGTTTTTGTTTATTATTGTTTTATCCCATCTATGCAGTGATGTTGTATTAACCTGTGTTGGGCTTACTTATCTGATTATTATTCTAATCTATCTCTCAATTAATATTCTACCTTCAGTGACTCTGTACTCCTTACACCTGAGAGCAATGGAAATTTATTTTATTTTTTGACTGCGCCACCATGCCTCGATGTGGTACAAGGAATATTAGTACTTCCGGTAGATCCTAATCATACACAATAATGTCCTCTCTTATCCCAAAAGACAAATTTGTACAATCGTGGCTTCTATTAGTCCTCTATCATAACCTTTAACTTACTTTTAGTTTCCCGCCTATAGGATCAAATTATTTGGGATCAGTGCATTGCAAAGTGAGATCACACAAAACTCTTTGATTATAATTAACAAACACGTTTAATAGCTACAAAATTTAGAGAATATTACAATACATAAATCAGGGGAATTTCCCTCTGTAATCTCAGTTCTAGTTATGCAAATTATAAAACTCTTAAAGCAATATCTTGTAATTATTCAATTAGTTTATATTATACACTTCAGCTAAAATCTTAACCTCAATTTCAAATAATGGCATGACTTAAACAACAAAATAAACACATTAGCACAAAGGATATTAGGAATGCATACAATTATCAAATTGATCTCTTAGTCCAAACTACTCCTTAAGAAATTAGCTTTACTCAGTTCTACACCTTTTCACAAATTCAATCATATAATTGCACTAGTTACCTATAGGTTATATTTATCTCACTCTATCAATCCTAGCAGTCCATTAGGAATTTCTCTTACATCACAAGTTTAACAGTATACAATAAAAATGACTCACATGAACTCCTTCTTTTCTCCGGTGCACTTTTCTTCTCTGCTCGTCTCAGCGTTCTAAGTTTCCTTTTCCATCTTGTGTTTTGAATTCCTTCCTTCAGGGTCTTGGAGTACCGATGAAACCGTCGAGTCAGCTAGTGGGATACGTGGAGAGATTTCCTGGCATCTGGAATGATCAGGCGAAGGATCACGGCTGTCGGGTCATGCGCAGACTCGGCTGAGTGGCAAAGCATCTGGTCCGACTGGGCTTGATTTCTCCTAAGTTAATTGCCTCTGGTTATCCTCATTACTGAACTTGGGCAGCTCATGGCAGATCGACCTCCGTTTTCCTCCCTAAGACTTCTCCACAATATTTTCCTCTCTTCTCGAACCTTGGGAAGTTTTGGAATCCCCTTACTTTCCTGCGCAAATCTTGCATACAGTTATGAGAACCCCAGACATCATCTTGTGACTCTTGATTCTCGAACTTTCGCTGACTTCTTATGTCTCCCCTTTTATGTCTTTAATCTGATTTTAGTGGCCTGCGGAACTTACGTTTGATTCTCACTGCCCCTTTCTGTGCGGACCTTGAGGGTCACCTGAGATTGAACTCGTAAACAAAAATCAAACAACCTTCTGATTCCAAAGCATTGCCCTTGTCTTCACTAATTTTACATCCTTTGTTTAAGCAAGGAGCAAACTAATTCTCTTTGGGCTTTTCACATTCTATACACAATAGTTTACAAAAACAAATAGAAATATTTGTACAAGGTTTCAAGGTGTGTGACCTTTCTGTAAAAAGTCGATGCATTAAACGGAAGAAAAATTTATGCGGCATTGAGTGTTTACAGGACTTTCATATTGTGGTCCTTCCATGGAAATCCATATTGCAAGCCTAGGTTCTGAATGATTTTGTGCAGATTCATGTTCCATTTGATTTCCGGAACTCCTCATCCAACATATCAGGTGACAAATGGTGGTTTTCACATATTATCCTTTGTAGCACCCTACAGTCACGTTTGATGAGTGTGGCTGGTCATTCACTGTGGATAGCACTTGCAGTTGTCTCCCTACACTTCCATCTCAGTGTGATATTACTGATTGTTGACCTGGAATGCCCCAATTTGTCAACAATTTGCCAAACAGATAGGCCTGCAACACAGCATCCTATCACAACATCTCTTTCACATTCCATTAGTTTCCTTCTCACAGCCATTTCATCCAGGCACAGCTGTGCTGACTTGGGAGCATCATATTTCTCTTTATACCAGCTAAAAACACGTGACTCATTACATAAAATGATGCATCTTGCCCATGGGAGTGTCTGTTGATGTCTTTGCAAACAGTCTATACATATAATTTGAAACCAGTTTGAATGGCATTTGAGATTTTAGATATCATCAAGACATTAACAAATGCTATTTTACAAATAAAATTCTATCAAAAAAGTTGCAACTAACATGCAAGTATATGCTATGTGAAAATGCAACTGTCTGATTCAGAAGAAGCGGCATACATGTGGAGAAGCCTTTCTGTTGGAGGTTTGGCATAAGGACATTTCCCAGTGCAATATGCTAATCTCCTGAGCAACATTATTAGTACATTAAGACATTTATAGTTACTGTTTATTATTGGATAGTTATATTTCACAAACAAACAAATCTCTTTCCCTTTTCTCATAATTTTTTTTTTTTTAAATTATAAATGAACATCAATGTCTAGATTAGAACACAGAAACAAAGTAAATAATTAATTTATTAACTTACTGCTGAAATTTCGCTGGTGTTATAACCAGCATCTTCAGAGCACAAAAACACAGTTTGTCACAATACGCGAGAATATAACAACATGGTGTAATCAACGGACTAGTTAAACAAAATTGTAGCAGCAATTTTGTTTAACTAGAAAAAAGTTTAAGTTTAAGAAAAAAGTCACTTCCTGGCCCAAAGACACAGTTAACAAACTCAAGCCCTTCCATGTTAAAACACCTAGGATCTATGGAGCACCAAAAATTCACAAACAAGATACACCCTTACGCCCAATTGTGGACAGTATAAATAGTCCCACATACAAACTGGCTAGACATTTAGCGAAGCTACTAGCTACTCTCACAAATAATTCTCCCTCCTCTGTCAAAAATTCAGTCCCCCTAAAAAGCATCTTACAACACCTTACCCTAAAAAGCTCAGACTTAATAGTAAGCTTTGATATCACCTCACTATTCACAACCGTACCACTAATAGAAACCCTCAATCTACTGAAGTCACATTTCCCCCCTGATATATTTGAACTATTCAAATTCACAATACATGCAGGATATTTCACATGGAAAAGGAAAATATACAAACAAATAGATGGGACAGCCATGGGCTACTCCCCCCCCCCCCCCCCTCTAGCCAACTTTTACATGGAACACCTGGAAAAACTAGCAATCAATACAGCCACTCTCAAACCAACACTTTGGCTACGCTATGTTGACGATGTGCTTGCTATTTGGCCACATGGCCCAGAGACATTGGAAACATTCTTAGCGCATTTAAATAGCCAACATCCAAAAATCCACTTTACAATGGAACTGGAAGCTAATAACTGTCTGCCCTTCCTGGATACACTTATCAAACGTCTTCCAGATGGTTCCTTATCATTTTCAGTTTTTAGAAAACCCACACATACAGGGAGATACTTACACAAACAATCACACCATCATCCTTCTCAACAATATGGCAATTTAAAAACACTAACCCATAGAGTGAGAGCAATCTGTTCCAATGACAATGCTCTTGCTGCTGAACTGGCTCACTTACGCCACACCTTCTTGGCCAATGGCTATAATCCACATAAGATAAACAAAATACTAAACGCTCCTAAGAAACCCCTCCCACCATCCACCACAGAGAACTACAACAAAACAGTCACCATCCCATACATTAAAGGCACATCCGATAAGATTTCAAGAATTCTTAATAAACATAAACTATGCACTACATTGAGACCATGTAGCAAATTAGCAACCCTTATCTGCTCACCCAAGGACAGCATTCCCCCTTTATCACATCCAGGAGTCTACCAAGTACCCTGCTCATGTAATCAAGCCTACTACGGTCAAACAGGAAGAACTGTGAACATCCGCATCAGCGAAGAACACAAAAGATACGTCCGGAATTATCACTATGGCAAGTCGGACCTAGCAGACCATGCTCTCGATACCCCTGCACACAGGATCAACTGGAAAAACACAAAAGTACTACACAGAAGCTCTTACAAGTCGGAGAGGTTGTTCTTAGAGGCGACAGAAGCCCTGAAACACACTCTAAATCTCAACAAATATGGCTGTATTAACTTGCCTAAGATCTGGGAGACAGTCATCTTAAGAAAAAACTAGTTTCCCCCCCCCCCCAGATAGAGGGCGCCAAAAATAAGGACTAGTCTTTGTGTTGCTGCTATAATTTTGTTTAACTAGTCCGTTGTTTACACCATGTTGTTATAGTCTCGCATATTGTGACAAACTGTGTTTTTGTGCTCTGAAGATGCTGGTTATAACACCAGCGAAATATCAGCAATAAGTTACCAAATTAATTATTTACTTAGTTTCTGTGTTCTAATATATACGGTTAAAAAATAAACAACATGTTCGACGAACACATAAGTCTGTCCACACAATCAATGTCTAGAGTTAATAGGACCCTATGTAATTTGCTTCTCCATCCCAGCAACTTAACTGGACACACACAACTGTAAATTAGTCATTAATCATTCTCACATGGCTAATGTCTCATTAATGTTAGTTCACATATCTACACCTTTTAGCAATTTAATATACCAACCAAATATAGATTCTGCTTATTGTTTTTAATATATATACTGAATCAAACATATCCATTCTGTGACACAGATTTGGTCATAATCAGAGAGCCCATCATGATAAGTCCACTGATACACAAAGAAGACTGAGGAAAAACATCTTATCTCAAGTAAGCAAGTGTTTTCTCTTTCAAGTAAGAGAAAACATCTTACTCCTCAATGTGTAGTTTGCAAGGGTTTACATAAGGCCTAAGTCCTTATGTAAACAATTCTCTCTAGTCATTATGTAAACCCTTGCAAACTACACACACATTCAGGAGTAAATCCTCACCGCTTTACTGTCTCAGTCATGTATTAAAATATTTCTTTAGTATCTCCTCTGTAAAATCCTTTAGTAACATATGTTTCTATCCTATTCCTTTTTCTGACTAGTAGGTAGGTAAACTATGTAACCCATAAACATTTCGGCTATTATCATAGGCTCAACAATCCACAAAACAAAAGTCCTCTTCCACATTTTTACATCAATAAGAAACATGGGTGACCAGAATCTGTGCACAATATCCAAATATGTCAATATCAAAGAAGGATAAGAATTCCCATACAGTATCCTGTGATGCCTTTGTAAAGGTGAGTCATTCCCTTCATTCAAAGCAACTGTTACTACATTGTAGAAAGAGAGCAAAATCCATCCAACCACCAATTCTAGAGTTCTACCCTTAACCAGCTTTTCCAATACCTTAACCAGAGGATCTGAGATACGAACTGGTCTATTATATTGTCCTTGCCTCTGAGTGGATGAGATATCAGCTTCTTTAATGAAACGTTCAAACGAAATGTCAGAGTCCCTAACCAGACTGTTTTAATTAATTCTTAGCACTGGCAGAGCTTCAAGGAAGTAGAAAGACAGAGAGAGTTCTGTTATATAACAAGGATTCCAAAACAGTGCAGAAATTACACACTAATTGGTACCTTAAGAGTGATGGTATTGGAAAGGATAGCTAAGGACAGAATTCAGGAACAGGGCAGAAATATGTTACTTCATAGGAAACAGCATGGTTTTTTTAATGGAGGTACTGTCTTCATAATTTACTTCTTTCTAGAGTAAAATTGGCTTTGGATAAAGAAAATGGCTGATACCATCTGAGCAAATATATATTACTACAAGCAATATTTTATAGATTCTAAAAACTGCATTACGAGTAGTGCTTCATTTAAGCCTCTTAGCTAATATAAAAGTCACATGCCTAAAATTGCAAGCTAGATGTATGCAGGTTGACTACTCTGTGACAGATACCAATTCCAAATAAAATCTGAAACAAGTGTGAGAATAATAATGCAAAATAATTCTTCTAACTTTCATTTAAGAACAACAAATGAAATGAAAATTAATGAATCTAAGTTTTTATCAATAAACAACACTCACTTCATTGGTTCTGGAATATCCAACAAACTTTCAAAATTAATCCATATATTTTGGCTTTTACAGAAGCGAGTGAACTTTGAACATTCCAGTAATGTATCATCCTAAAATTAAACAGTAAAATACAATAACATACTACATAAAAAACACCTTTAGAAATATTAAAAACTAGTTCAATTATTATTATTATTATTATTAAGATAGACCACCAGGGAGGACACACACTATCATACTTATTCTTGAATTCATTCACACTGCTTGCACTCGCAACATCCAATGGCAATCCATTCCAATCATGCACCACCCTCTGAGAGAATAATCTAGCACTCACACCCTTCTTGGTGGCATTCATTCTCAGTTTCCAAGGATGCCCTCTCGTCCTTTCCCCACCCACCATAAATTGAAAAATTCCATCAATTGAAATAATGTATGAACCTTTCAGAAGTTTGTAAGTCTCAATCATATCACCCCTCTTTCTCCTGTTTCCTAGTGTCTGCAGTATACAAATTCTCAATCTGTTTTCATAATCAGTATTCCACAATCCTGATATAATTTTTAACCCTCTTCTTTGTACTCTCTTCCAATATATCAGAATCACAACGGAAACCAGACCTGTGCACAATAGTCCGAGTGAGGCCTTATTAAGGCCTTGTAAAGAGACAAAATAACATCCTCATCTTTACATGTGAACGTTCATTTCAGCATTGCAATTATCTTTTGAGTTGTATTTGCAATCTTTGCCACATGGCTCCTAAGCTTCAACTTCCTATCTATTAACACTCCAAGATCCCTAGCCTAATCTCCCCAATATAATACAACATTGGATATCTAATCATGCCGAAATGAATGACTTTACATTTACTGACATTAAACTGACACCCATTTTCCCATTCCCTTCTGAATATAATTAATGTACAGATTGAATAACAGTGGACCAAGCACTAATCCTTGTGGTACATCACTTGTTACCTTAAACCTTGCAGACTCAGATCCCCCGTATACCACTTTTTGGTATCTGTCAGTCAGCCATCCTCTTCTCCATGCTAATATTATATAACCCAAACCCATTTTCTCCAATTTATGCAGCAGTCTGCCATGCTGTATTCTGTCAAAAGCCTTAGCAAAATCCAAAAGTATCATAGTGTATCCATTCCTGCTGTCTAGTTCAATGGTAACATTGTTATAGAATGTGAGCAAGTTGCTAAAACATGACCTTCCCTTGGTAAACACATGTTGTTCATTGCAAAGTAGAGATTCACTGTCAATTTCTGAGTGTGGGCCCTAACCAATTTTTCCAAAATCTTCACCACCACTCCTGAGATACTAATTGGTCGATAGTTGGATACATCAGTCTTTGCACCACCCTTGTGCAATGGAATTACCATACATTCCTTCCATTCCTGGGAAATCTTCCCTGTTCTGAGACTAATTTTAAACATCATGGTCAAAGGAATGGCCAGTTCAGCTGAGCACTCTTTTAGCAAACGTGCTGATATTCCATCAGTCTCTATTGCTGAATTCTTATTCAGTTTGTGCAATAGCTCTAATAACTCGGCCTCACACACTTACATTTTTTCATCTAGTGAAGAGGTAACAGTGAGCTCAATGTTGCGTTCACCAGGTTGATAGCTTTTAACAAAATGGGCACTCATTAATTGAACATCCTCTTCTGCATCTGTAAATCTCACACCATCTGGATTTAGAAGAGTTATTCTTTCATATTCACTCTTTCTTTTACTTGCAGCATATTGATAGAATTCTTGTGGATTGTCTTTAGCAAGCAGAGCCAGTTTCTTTTCATAATCAGACTTTGCTTTCCATACAGCTGTTGTGACTATTCTAGCCTGCTGCTTATAACGTTCATAACGAAAGTCATCCTTATGCAAACGGTATTCCTTCCACATCGTCCTTTTCTTACAAATCTCTTGCTTAATAAGATTACACATCCATTTGACTCCTACTCTTTTTATTCTTCAAACTCTCGGGACACATTGTGATATCTCATCATTTAAGTATTGTTTAAATGCTTCACATGCACTGTTGATATTCTTTCCATCCAGCAACCGATCCCATTCCACTGAACTCAGTATACTCCTCAGTTGGTCATAATTTCCTGCTCTGTAGTTCAGCATGTAACCTTTTCTGAATAGAACATTCATAAACTTAGTCACTTCCCAAGTGACATGTACATGTACTTTACACATTTTTCAAAGATAATTATTAATTATCAGACTGTCCGAAAGTTGAATTTATAATTCAAATAAAATTAAAAATTAGTGACATAATTTTTATATCTACAATTCACTACTTGTTTTTTTAGCATTATTTTATTTATTTATTATTATTATTATAGAACACCTTGTCATTATAAAACTAAGCAGAATGAGACATGGCAAATTGAGACACAACAAAGAAATGAAATTCTTATAATAAAACAGGCTTAAAGCTAAAAGTAAAAAAAAAAATGCACAATATGACAAAACGCTGTGCTGGATGGGGTGTAACTTGAAGAGTTTCTCATCATCATGGAACAAAGGGGAACAGAGGTCATACCATCATAGCAACCTTCACACGCTATGGATACATTTTGAGGATGATGATGACGATATATGCATAATTCAGATTACATATAGATGCTCACTGTAGCACATCTTTTATGGACTAAAGAAAACGTTCATTATATAGCAAGGTTTATCATTGCAATTATCAGCGTTGCAATTATCTTTTGAGTTGTATTTGCAATCTATGCTACATGGCCCCTGAACTTCAACTTCCTATCTATTAACACTCCAAGATCCCTAGCCTGATCAGTTTCTACTAGTTTAGTAAAATTTCCCTGAATGGAAAATGAGTTTCAAATGAACCTCAAAGACATAATCACAATACCATGCTGTTTTTTTATTATTATTATTAAGAGAGACCTCCAGAGAGTGAGGGACTTATTGAGGAAGGTTACATGCTATGTGCACCAGCTATCATACTTATTCATGAATTCATTCACACTGCTTGCACTCACAACATTCAACGGCAATCCATTCCAATCAATCACCACCCTATGAGAGAAAAATCTAGCCCTCACCTCCTTCTTAGCAGCATTCATTCTCAGCTTCCAAGGATGCACTCTTGTCCATTCCCAACCCTCCATAAAATAAAAAATTCCATCAACTGAAATCCTGTATGACCCATTCAGAAATTTATAAGTCTCAATTATGTTGAAAGTTTATTTTTCACTTGATCAGACTATAATAAATTTAGTTTAATCCTTTATCCAAGTGTGTGCAAACAAAGTTTGCGCCTGAAAGTATCTTCAGGACTGGGGTAAAGTGGTACAACACTGGGCAACTCCTTGCAAAGGTGGAGCAAGCTACCAACACTCCTATCTCAGTATCTCCCATAATGGTCGAACCTAGTGTGGGTAGTGCCCCGTCCCTTAATGCATAACATTATACATATCCGCAAGGAGATGTGTTTTGCATTATGGGAGATACTGAGATAGGAGTGTTGGTAGCTTGCTCCACCTTTGCAAAGAGTTGCCCGGTGTTGTACCACTTTACCCCAGTCCTGAAGATACTTTCAGGCGAAAACTTTGTTTGCACACACTTGGATAAAGGATTAAACTAAATTTATTAGTCTCAATTATATCACCCCCTCTTTTTCCTGTTTGCTAGTATCTGCAGTCTACAAATTCTCAATCTGTTTTCATAATCAGTATTCCACAATCTTGATATCATTTTTAACACTCTCTTTGCATTCTCTCCAATATATCAGAATCACAATGGAAATTAGGAGACCAGACCTGCACACAATAGTCCAAATGAGTTTTTATCAAGGCTTCATAAAGAGGCAAAATAATATCCTTATCTTTACACATGAATGTTCCTTTAAGCACTGCAATTATCTTTTGAGTTGTATTTGCAATCTTTGCTACATGGCCTTTGAACTTCAACTTCCTATCTACTAACACTCCAAGATCTCTAGCCTCATTAGTTTCTTCTAATATAATCCCACCAATATAATACAAAATTGGATATCTAATCACACCGAAGTGAATGACTTTACATTTACTGACATCCATTTTTCCATGCCCACAATTCCAGCCTATTCAAATCATTCTGAAAGAACAGGTATCCCTTGATTAACGTGATTAATTAATCCCTCAATGTTACCGCATATATCAAAATCGCGTTAATCAAATATAATAATGAATGGTAAAAATTATAATTCATCCATGATCGATTACTATATTAATAATTCATTTTATATGGTACTCTTTTAGGAAAGATAAAAAATGAATGCAAAATAAATATTTAATAAATGTTTGTACCTACATTAGTTACTGCAATTTTTTTATCAAAAGAAGTTATCAGGAGTCGCTTGAACAGTTTTAGTTTTTTCCTATTAGCATAAGTTCTATGATAATAAGCAAAATGACTCTCTAGACCTCGGCAAACAAGCATTCTTTGATTAACATCTGGATCCATTACTTGCTGCTTAAGGGATTCTAAACTGAAATATTGTATCCAGTTCTTTAATTGTTATCTCCTTTGGAACCTCATCTTCACATTCCATTTGTTCATTGTCTTTACATGCACGTTGTTGTTGTTCAATTTCAAGATGATCGTTGTAACTGAAATCTTTTGAATTTGAATCCAATAATTATTTAACATCTTCTGAATCAACACCATCAAAACCATTAAGGTCTTCACCAATTGCAATAATTTCTTCAACCAAGTTGTTCACTGGATTTTGAAAACCACATAAGTGTTTAGCGCATTCTGCAAAAGGTTTTCCAAATAGCTCTCATGCAGCTAGAAGACACTTGCTCCCACGAATCATGAATGTTTTCAAATGTGTGTTTAATGTTAAAATTTTTCCAAAATTCTTGGAGCCTAATGTGTTTTCTCCCGTTGTTGTTTCTACTGCCTTCGAGAATGTATTTTTAAGAAAATAGGCTTTGAAAGTTGCAATGATGCCCATGTCCATTGGTTGTAGCAATGATGTCGTATTTGGTGGAATTCTGGTACATTTAAAGGCATGTTAATTAAAATTCTTGCCGCAAGGGATACCTGTACTGCATATCGACAGTATTCCTGATTATCCTACCTATCACTGCATCATCAGCAAACAGCTATATGTTGCTTGTCAAATCCTTCCCAATATCATTAATGTACAGATTGAATAACAGTGTACCAAATACTGATCCTTGTGGTACACCACTGGTTATTTATTTATTTATTATTATTTTTTTATTTTATTAATCTTTGTATTGGTTATGGGCAGTACTACCCTTACATCACATCCAGACATTTCATCCAGACTTGATATAGGCCTAAGCCTTTACAAGTGTTTTACCCTATGCCTGTTCTAGTTATCATTATAGTCATTCTCTGGTGACAACGCCATGCCACCAGTGTACCCTGTAGGACCCTCAAGGAAAGAACTTTTATATCCTTCTGTGCAAGCCCAAGCTGTTTTAAGTCCTTATAACTAACTGTACTCCATACGGCATGTAAAGAGATGGTGGCGCTGGTAAACCTCGGAGTTGCCCCATGCTCCTACCATATCTTTCTAACTAGATCTTGGTTATTTTTATAATAATTTACCGAGCTGTGCAGGCTCGAGTAGGCAGGGCATTGATACTCGTCCTGATAAGGTCAATATACTTGAACCCAGGGAGGAGTCTGGTGCCATCCCTTACCCAATCATGCTGGGGAGGCACCAGATATGACTCTTTTAAAGGAGCACCATCTACAGAACAGTGCAACAGAGATGCCCATCTCTTGTGTTCTGCAAGTGCTGACTCGATTAAAGTACCTTGATAATGGGACCAGCCTTTAGCCCGCCTAAAGTCTTCTTGTATTAATGGGCTATAGAAAGCCTCTCTACAGATGGGAGAAGAAGATAGTTCTAACTGCACGATTCTTGACAGCCGCAGGCGTGGGATTAGCCATCTAAGTGATGGAACCCCAACCCCAACTCCACCATCCTTCACCCTCGCATGGAAATATGCAGGAGTGTCAAAAAGTGGTATACGGGGATGTGAATCTTGCAGATTCACATCCCCCGTATACCATTTTTCGATATCTGTCAGTCAGCAATCGTTCTTATCCATGCTAATATTCTATAGCCCAAACCCATATTCTCCAATTTATGCAACAGTCTACCATGCTGTATTCTTTCAAAAGCCTGTGACCAATTTCAAAAGAATGTGAGCAAGTTGCTAAAACATGATTCCCTTAGTAAACCCATTTGCTCACTGCAAAGTAGAGATTCACTGTCAACCCATTTCTAAATGCAAGCCCTAACCAATTTTTCCAAAATCTTCATCACCACTCCTGAGATACTAATTGGTCAAAAGCTGGATACATCGGTCTTTGCACCACCCTTGTGCAATGGAATTACCAACTATTCCTTCCATTCCTGGAAGGAATCTTCATTGTTCTGAGATTCATATTAAACATCCTGGTCAAAGGAATGGCCAGTTCAGCTGTACATTCTTTTAGCACACGTACTAATATCTCATCAGTCCCTATTGCTGAATTCTTATTCAGTTTGTGAAACAGCCCTAATACTTCGTCTTCATCTGAGTTTTCTTCATCCAGTGAAGAGGCAGCATTGAGCTCAATGTTGGATACACAAGATTGACAGCTTTTAACAAAGTGGGCACTAATTAGTTGAACAACCTCTTCTGCATCTATATTTAGAAGAGTTATTCTTTCATATTCATTCTTTCTTTTACTTGCGGCATATCGATAGAATTCTTGTGGGTTGTCTTCAGCAAGCAGAGCCAGTTTCTTTTCATTATCCGACGTTGCTTTCTGTACAACTGTTGTGACTATTCTAGCCTGCTGCTTATAATTTTCATAACGGACATCATTCTTATACACACAGTATTCCTTACACATCATCCTTTACTTACGAATCTCTTGCTTAAAAGAATTACACATCCATTTGACTCCTACCCTATTTAATCTTTGAACTATTGGGACACATTCTGATATCGAATCATTTAAATATTGTTTAAATGCTTCACATGCACTGTCAATATTCTTCCCATTCAGCAACTGATCCCATTCCACTGAACTCAATATATTCCTCAGTTGGTCATAATTCCCTGCTCTGTAGTTCAGTATGTAACCTTTTCTGAATGCAACATTCATAAATTTAGTCACTTCCCAAGTGATTACCACATGATCATTATCACCAACCGAAGCAGAATAGTTACGTTTCTAACTGAAACACCCTCTGACACTATAATCAAACCTAACACTCTTTGACCTCGAGTTCCTTCTGTCACATACTGCTTGAGGAAGTTGTCCTGCAACAGCTCAATAAATGCATTTTCATTCTTCTCATGAGATTCTACTGCAACCCAATCAATATTTGGATAATTAAAGCCTCCGATTATGATTACTCTTTTTGTACTCATCTTTTCAATTTGGTGATGAGTTTCTTTATTCCACCAAGAAGTGGCAGACTTAAGTAATTTCACAGTTTTTTTCTTAATCTTATTAGTCGGATTATAGTTCACAACTTGATAAGTGCTGTTATCAGAGACTAGTTGATTCATTTAATAAATATAAGTTGATCTGTTAAGGATGACCATGGCATTACATTTGTCTGATTTTGTTACAATTATATGCTGATTAGCTTGAATGATTTGACTGCTTCTAGTTCTGTTTTTGTAAGATTGCTACATATGGCTTTCTTTTTATTCAAAACACTGCTGGTTTGTAAACAAATTTTATCAGTTACATTATTTGGAAGAGACTTAATGCCTCTTTCTATGTGGTATATAACATCCAGTTTATTGACAGTTCTAGTTGCTACTGTGAAGTTTAAGCCTACGCATTACTTAATAAAGATGGCTTCAAACTCACTGCCACATGAAGTACTGTTAGTAGTAGTACTACAATCATAGGTCTCAACTCTAACTGGATTCAAGTCATCTGATATCATTAGCAGCATTCCCCCCTCCTCCTCTCCTATCATCTCTATCCTTCCTAAAAATACTGAACCCATTACACTCAATACCAGCATGTCTGATTCTGATAGCCAGGTCTCACTAATGCCTACAATCTGAGGTTGCAATATATTGACTAAGGCAACAAACTCTACCCCTTCGGCAGAAGGAATGAAGATAGCGTAACCCCTACATTGCCGTATGGACAGCCAATAGATCAGAAGTATCCAGACATACACGTGGTGCAGAACAACGTGGAAAAAGCTCGGTAAGGTGCAATTACTCTAATTTTGTGTGAAAGTTCATTAGAAGAGAGAAGATTGTTTACGAATGTGAAATTAAGAACTGTATTCTAAAGAACTCTGTGGACAGTTTCTATTTAGAAAGTTAACCTCCTTTGAGAGTAAGAAGAATTGTTTGGAAGAGATCTTTTGTAATTTTGTATGTGATAGGATTAACTTGATGCGATAAGAATAGTAGAATTTAGTATCTCAGTAACATTAGAATGTTTGTTAGTTTTCTCTTGCAAGTAATACTACTGAAAGGTGTTTAGCTTAACTTCATATCATTTGCTATCTATCCCAATATGCAGTTACTGTGTTTAGCATGCTTTATAAGATTTAATTAATTTAGAAAGTGCTAACCTCTTAATTCGAGTTTTATTTAGTGTTGAGCATAATTGAGTATATGAATTTTGTATTGTGTTTTAGATATTCCAATAAACATGTCATATTTACCTGAACCTGAGTCATGCCTGATTACGATTCCAACTTACTACTTATAAAAATAGAACCTATTTTGGCAGGAAGGATTTGGAGAGTGAATATAATAATAGATTTAGGTCACGACTGCAATAATCTAAGTCTATATGGCAGTTTAAATAAGATATTGTGTAAGAAAGCTAAGAATCTAGTATTGTCTCCTTAAGTAAGGATCTTTTCTACTATAGCATACTGGCTGGCGCAGCAAAATATAAATTTTGCCAGTATCCAAAGAGGAAACAATCCTAGATATAAGAATAAGATTAAAGTGAGTGAATAAAGAGAATAAATCACAAAAGATAAATTAGAAACATCGATATAACACCACTATTAACACAGTTATATAACATCATTACTCTTACATTCGTATTCTCACTATTCCTCCCTTTATAATTCAGTTTCCCTGACTCTGTGTTAGGTCTCTAGTTTTTCTAGACTCATGATACCAAATGCATTCAGGTGTAGGCCATCCCTATGCAAATACAATCCAAAAACTTGCATCCATTCCTTCTACATAGCCTAGACATCAAATCATTTGCCATTATAGCCCTTCTTAATTAATTTTTATCATATTGAGGAAAAATACTGACGATTTTCACTTTCTCACTCTCGCCTCTTCCAATAACCCTTTCATGTCCTCTCTCATACTGAACTTATCGCTAGTTAAGTTGCTAGTACCTACTCTCTCTCCATTTAACATGGATTTCAATCTCATTAATTCATTTTGTGGTAAACAACTTAGCATATTTTATGCATTTGTTACTACATTAAATATACAAACTTAAAGGGGTGATCCTTTTACATTAAGGTCATTGTTCTTCTATCTCCATAAGAATGCGTATCTTTCAAAATTAAATGTTATTCATAGATTTATTAACAGTCTTATGGGCTAGTAGTAGTATAGAAATAACCCTGTGTTCTGTTAAATTTTTATAAATAATAGTAACCAGTTATCAGAGAATTTTTTGGGGTCAACAGTCATTGTGAGGTCTTAGTAAGCAACATACCTATCATAAACTCATTCCCACTCACAGCATTCCCAACACAGTTGAGAAATCAAAGGGAAAACAGTAGTTTAGAGGGGTTATAAGAGACAAAATTTATGAAATCAAGAGAATATAACAAGGATCTGTATTTAAGTTTTATAGATCAGAAAAATGAAAATGGCAAGGTAGCAAGAGAATTGCTGTTCAAAACTTTGTAGTTATATGGTGCAAATGGGACAATTATATAGCAATGATAAGAAGTCAAATGAACAAATTTATATACTGGTATCACATATATATATATATATATATATATATATATATATACACACACACATTTTTATATAACGAAACTTGTGGTGAATTCATCACTAAAACACACGTAATAACCACAGTAATGACTATTTAATTCGTAAATATTTCATCCCAAGTATCTTTGGACATCATCAGTACAGTAGTTTAAACAATACTAGGAATAACATACAGTTACAGCGCATGATTACAATGGAATCTCAATATGCATGCAGTAACGTGTTATAGAAGTAAATTAAATATAACTGAAAAAAAAAAAATATATATATATATAAAGATTATTTTACACAATTTTGTATGACAATTTCCCATAGTTTAGGAATACTAAGAACATCGTTATGGTTTAAATTTGGTCTGTGTAGTAGGGCTTCCGCACTTTCTTTATATAAACGTTCATCTTTATATAAAGATCTGTGTAAAAGTTTCGACTTCTCCCAATGGATCCTATGGTTTGGATTTTCAACTCCGTGTTGGGAGAGACCAGATTTCTGCAGTTTGAAAAGACAAATGTGGTCTTGATGTTCTGAGATGCATTTCTGAACAGACCTACCTGTCTGACTAAAGTAAGACAATTTGAAGGAGCATGAAATCTCATAAACGCCAGGTAACATCAGAGGTGAGAGTTTGTCCTTAGGAGAAGGTGACAAGTTATAGATTTGGTTGATAGGTTTGTAAGTAGTGGCAAAATTGTATTTCTTCATAATTTTTGAAAGACGTTCGGAGATGCCTTTGACGTAAGGTATGGGAATCCTATGGACTTCTTCTTGTCTGAGTTGATGTGTGTGGGAAGGTGACTGATGATTTTTTGAGTTGTTTTAAGATTATATCCATTTAGTATAGCTGTATTTTTTTATTATTTCTAGCTAGTGGTTTAGAAAATCTTCAGAGGAGCAGAATTTGTGCGCTCTGAAAACTAGTGATTTAATGATGCCAAATTTCTGAGATGGGTGATGAGCGAAAGAATTGTGAATGTAGCGACCTGAAAATGTAGTCTTGCGATAGACAGACGTGGCGATGGAACCGTCTTCTTTTCTTTGAATGTGTAAATCCAGAAAGGTGATACCCTGTGGAGATTCTTTTTCTAGCGTAAAGTTGATGCGAGGATGAAGAAAGTTTATTTTATCTAGAAACAGTTGTAATTCCTATTCAGGATGATCCCAGACTGCAAATATGTCGTCGACATATTGTAACCAAATTTTTGGTTTGGGTTCAAAAGTGAATATTTTTTCTTCAAGGTGTTCTAGAAACAGGTTTGCTAAGTTTGGTGATAAAGGAGATCCCATTGCTGTTCCTTCTTCTTGTTTGTAAGCTTGACCTTTCCAGGTGAAGTAACCAGATGGCATAACAAATTTGAATAATTCAACTATATCAGAAGGAAATTTTTGAGTTAATAATTCTACTGTTTCTTTGTGGGGAATGTTCGTGAAGAGGGAGACAATGTCGAAGCTAATTAACAAATCAGTTTTTAACAGTTGAATGTCTTTTATTTTTGCATGAAACTCTGTGAATTTTTTATTGAAGAGGCTGAGTGGCCTATATGAGGATGGAGAAGGTTAGATAAGAATCTTGATAACTTGTAAGTTGGACTGCTAATAGAATCTACGACTGGTCTGGTCCATCTCTCGCCAACTCGCTCCCCTCACTTTCGCACTTGGTCTCTGCTTGTATATTCTATAAATATTTCCATGGGAAATGTTCATCTGAAACAGCATCAATAATTCCCCCACTGTAACATATACAGCCAATGCCCAACATCCTTTCACAGTACACCTTGAAACCCACAGAACAAGTTTCTTTTCCTCCTCCTTCATCCCTGCTATTGCGGTACTGTGGAACAGTCTTCCCCCTGACGTATTTACCAAGGAATACAACATACAAGTTTTAAATCAAATGTAAACAAGTTTCTCCTTTCCCAACCCACTACCCATATACGGTACTAACGTACTATAGGTTGACCAGCCAACCTCTTGTATATGGGCCTAACATAAAATAAATAAATAAATAAATAAATTTAATTGAACTTGATTACACATCTTGGCATTTCTCCCAAGGCAATCTAGTTTCCCTGACTATGTAGGTCTCATTCCAATAAATAATTTCTTTAGACACCCGATCTCAAGAAAACTTTATGCAGATGTAAGTAACTATCACTTATGCAGCATACATGCAAAATACTTGGCCACGTGAGCCACTGCATGTTCTAAACAACTATTTAAGAATGCTGCTGCTCAGTAATCATCAGTAGCATTGATCACAGTAAGAAAAACAAAGGATCTTTCAGAGTTTGATAAAGGGCTTATTGTGGATGCCATCTGCTGGAGTCATGATAACAGCAGAGCCAACTAGTTTCTTGCAAGATATCCCACACGTTTAATCAGTGGGAAAACAATCCACATTTCTTGCCTGTCATCTTAGCAATCTCATGCCTGACAGACTGTCATCTAGGACCATACATGAGATTGCTATCATCTGAGAAACAGCAACCTTGTATGGACAAACAGAACTTCCTGTATGCAGCAGATTAAAGCATTTTATAAAGGCTGTTTACAAAAAACATTTCACCCAATGATGCACAGAAAATTAAAGATCAATATTGCAGTTGCTAATTCGGTGGCAGGTATGTATACAAGACTTTTCTGTCAATAAACTCACTCCACATATCAAAAAAACTCAAATCCATATTTTTTGCATAAAAAACAAATTTTATTTGGAGGTGCTTAAGGGTCAAACCTGTATGACTTGGACAAAATTCACGCAGAGAGAACATACAAGAAATAAAGTCTCATTTACTATGTCATTGTTGATAATGATATTTTCTCACTAGTTCATGCCACAAGAGTATACAGAGGAATTGAAATAAGAAGCAATCGTAATTTAGTTTTGAGCAGGATAAAATTGAATTTCCTATTGAAAATAGTGTGAGAGAAACTTTTAAAATGAATCAAGGTTGAGCAACTTTCAGAGGCAAACTGCCGACTGAAATACACCAACATTATTAAAAATAAAATAATAATAAAAGAGAGAGAGAGAGAGAGAGAGAGAAAGGTTGAACACAAGAACCAAACCTTGGAGATTCAGTGGTAAGCCATGAAGAAAACAGTGTTTTCTTCATGACTTCATGATTTGACCAGAAAGGGGATTGGTGAGGTTGTCTGTAAGGATAGAAAAATCAGGTGGACTCTGGCAATTAAAGAAGCAGTCAAAGAAAAGAAGAAAGCATGTCTAAACTTCCTAGCAAGTAAGTCAGCTTTCACTCTTGGTAAATACAGAAAGAAAGAAAAATGTAAGAAAGAGAAGCATTGTATAAACTAGTTAAACAAAACTTGTGGGAAAGACTTTGAACTTCTCCCAGAGTTTCTGGGAGAAAAACCCTGCTACCCTCAGTATGAGATTGGCTAACTCACCTTTGATTGAAAAATTCCATATAAAGATTCCTCCCTTCATGACGGGAATCGAACTTAGGCCTTTTCTAATCGAAGGGTGCAACGTACCATCGTTCTTCCAATTGTGCTACGGAGGCACATCAACAACTACAGGGTGTTCGGGATAAATTTGACAGTTTCGTAAGGAAAAAGAAAATCTTCTTTGTATCTATTAAATTTAATGAATTGACAAAAAAACATTACAGGCAGAGTTAATTACAATACTATCAACAAGATTTACTCAAAATAACCACCATTAGCATCGATCACAGCTTCAATTCTGCTTCGGAACCTCGAACAAGCTGATGCTACAGTCTCCCTGGGAAGGGCCGCAAAAACTGTTTTAATTTTATCCATTAACTGGGCTTTTGTATTACTGGAAGTGCGATTGGTGTCTTTTTCAACTGCGCCCCATACAAAATAATCCATGGGGTTAAGGTCTGGGGAGTTTGGAGGCCAAACATTTGGACTGGTGAAGTCGTAGAAATTTTCAGACAACCATTTTTGACTTTTCCCAGAGGTGTGGCAAGGGGCCGAATCCTGCTGCCATACATACGGCCTACCATTGGCTACCCTTGTTATCCAGGGCTTGACTACAGTTAGCAACTCCACGAACAAAGCCCGAATTCCAATGCCAGGGTTCTTCAACACCTGTTCCTGCAGATTTGCGAGGAATTCTGCTGTACGAACGCAATCAGATCGTCTGCTAGGGATCTTTCTTCTTGCTACATCCTCGTAGTCACCATTGCAAGTCTCTAGTTCATGCCTGATTGTTTTTACTGTATTCAGGGAGCATTGGGCAGCAGTCGTAATATCCTTATTTTGATGGCGGGCACGAATCATCATGATACAAGTTATTCTCTTCCATGATTCAGGTGGGTTCCAGCTATCCATCCTTTCTGACATCTTGTATATGAATGAAGAAGGGTCCAAACTTTTAAAGGAAGAGAAGTGTGTGTTAATACATGTAACTTACGGAAAAATATAATTAATTATAAATATGTCAAATTTATCCCGAACACCCTGTATATCTTGAACATAGAACCAGCAGAACAATAGCACTAAAACATTTCAGCTATTTAGGCACAATTTTTAGCGAAGAGAGCAAATTGAATATGGAAACACAACAAAATAAACAAAGCTAGTATGGTAGAAAGTCCACACAGTTAGCCTAGTGGCTGTGCACTTTGCAACCATATGCCTGGGGAAGGAGTGTCCTAGGTTCGATTCCCATCGGTGACGTGAGGAGCTGAAGGATCTTCCTCAGCCATAGCCAAGTTAGCCAGTCTTGGGCATGGACAGTAGGGCTTTTTTCCCCCCAGTTTATGCTGGGTTTTTTTTCATCCCTCAAAGCAGGAAAACTGGCCTTGAGAGCTCAACATTATGGACATAGGATACAACAGGGTGTAGCGCTGACCACCTCATCTTGTGAACGGTTTGAGGTCCGATGATTAATTAACCCTCGACACCACAAGATAAAAGAGGGAAAAAGAGATGAGATGAGGTATGGTAGAAAATCAAGTGAATAAATTTATATGGAATAAGAGAAAAATTAGTCAAAACACTAAACTATCTGTATACATGACAGTGTTCAAACCAATTTTAACTTATGGATCTGAGAGATGGGTTAGAAATAAAACACTTGATCTAAGACTGGAGACTGCTGATATGAGAGTTCTGAGAAAGATTAGTGGAATGAATAGATAGCAGCATCACATTAAAAATGAGGATATTAGGAAAGAACTTGCGATTGTCAGCATTCCGGAATCTGTTAGCAGGATTAATATCAGGTGGTATGGTCACTTAAACAGAATGGGAGAGAAAAGATTAGCAAAACAAGTGTTCTTTACAACATGGTAGGAAAAAGATACACAGGAAGACCAATTGGTGGTGGATTGATACAGCTACATCTGATTGATGGCCTCCACAGAATTCTGATCTCAATCCTATTGAACATCTGTGGGATAAACTGGAGTGTCGGGTGAGGTCAAGGAGCTAATGAACATATAATGAAGTAGGCATATAATGAACTCCTGCACTACTGTGGTTCTGGGTCAGTGACCCAGAACCACAGTAGTGCAGGAGTTCATTATATGCCTATAGGAAGAATGGCCCAAAATTCCCACTGATCACTATCGTACACTTGTGAAAAGTATACTCCATAATAGGATTACTGGAGTCATTGCAATGAAACAAGGTCTTAAATCTTATTATGTAAGCTACATGGCTGTTTATTCCTCACACTATGGTACCCGCTGACTTGTCTCCAAGCAGTGGTTAAAATTGACCAAAACGAGGACGCGCTTCATACAATAGGGTTGGATTAACATGAATAAGAAGAGCTAACCATCAAGAAGTGATAACCCTTAACTAGATAAATTCACATTGTTAGTTTGTCTCAGAGCCATTGCTACTAAAAAGCATGAAACATGTAGTTCCTTATTTTTTTTGCAAAAAAAAAAAAAGACCTCAGATCTTCTCCACTTACTTTTGATCATGTTCAACTCAAAAGTGAAGATAAATCACACTTGAACTGACTCATACTCTAAATCTTTTCTGGTATCACTCCTATGAGGGTGGTCGAAAAACGTTCTCAGCCTAACAATGAAAAAACGAATTTATAATGTAAAAATTATTTTAATTTTTCAACATAATCTCCCTTAAGAGTAATTCATTTATTACAGTGATGCTCCAATCTATTATTGCAGCTGTAATACATTTATTATAGCTGCAATCACCTCTTGATTCAAAGAAAAATGCTGACCAGTGAGGAAGACTTTTAGTTCTGGGAAGAGATAGAAGTCAGAGGGAGCCAAATCTGGGGAATAGAGTGGATGTTCCAATAATTCATAGTGCAGATCCCTTAATTTTCCCATTGCCAAAACACTTTTGTGGGCAGGTGCATTGTCCTGATGAAAGATGATTTTTTTTATTCTGCAAACTGGGTCTTTTCTCACGAATTTTTTCATCTAGTTTGGTTAAAAGATCGGAATAACATTCCCCGGTTATTATTTAACCCTTTTCAAGATAATTAATTAACAAAATACCTTTAGCATCACACGATGGCATTCAAAGAAAAATGCTGACCAGTGAGGAAGACTTTTAGTTCTGGGAAGAGATAGAAGTCAGAGGGAGCCAAATCTGGGGAATAGAGTGGATGTTCCAATAATTCATAGTGCAGATCCCTTAATTTTCCCATTGCCAAAACACTTTTGTGGGCAGGTGCATTGTCCTGATGAAAGATGATTTTTTTTATTCTGCAAACTGGGTCTTTTCTCACGAATTTTTTCATCTAGTTTGGTTAAAAGATCGGAATAACATTCCCCGGTTATTATTTAACCCTTTTCAAGATAATTAATTAACAAAATACCTTTAGCATCACACGATGGCATCACCTTTCCTGCTAATGGAACCGACTTTGTCTTCTTTGCAGCTGAACAACCAGCTTCTGTCCACTGTTTTGACTGCTGTTTGGATTCTGGTGTGTAATGGTGAATCCAAGTCTCATCCATAGTAATAAATTCACACACAAAATCAGTTTTATTCTTGTTAAAATGCTCCAAGCACTGTCAAGAGATTTTCATGCGAGTGCATTTTCTATCTGCTGTGAGCATGGCACCCATCTTGTGCAAAGCTTTTTCATTTGCAATTCTTCATGCAATATATATTATTATTATTATTACCCAAGACCTCATGGAGTCAAAGACTCATCTGGGAGGTCCTTTTATCATACACACAGCTCATCAGACCGTGCTTTGAACACATTCAGATTCCCTGCAGACACCACACTCTCAGGCAAGGAATTCCAATCATTTACAACTCCGCATGAAAAAACCTGCCTCTCACACCGTCTTTATACAGTTTCCAGGGATGCCCTCTGGTTCTCCCCCGATTTCCCACTATTTTCTGTAGAACTTCCCCAGCATTGATCCTATAACAACCCCTTACCAACTTATAGGTCTCTATCATATCTCCCCTCTTCCTCCTGTCCACCAGACTCTGCAAATTGCATCTCTTCAATCTTTCCTCATACTCGACATTCCAGAGGTCAGAAACTGTCTTAGTCAGTCACCTTTGGACCCTTTCCAACATCTCTTCATCCTTCTGAAAACCAGGTGACCAAATCTGGGCACAATAGTTCATGTGTGGCCAAATCAAAGCCTTATACAATGGAACAAGAATCTCCCTACTTCTACACGTCAGTGTCCTCCGCATCATTCCCAGAAGCCTTTGTATTGTCTTCACAATTCTGGCTATGTGTCCCCTAAATTTCAGATCCTTATCCATTATCACCCCCAGATCTCTTATTTCCTCTACCTCCAA
Source organism: Typopeltis vanoorti (assembly GCF_054136105.1). NCBI lineage: Eukaryota > Metazoa > Arthropoda > Arachnida > Uropygi > Thelyphonidae > Typopeltis > Typopeltis vanoorti. Next base: position 5,046,756 of record NC_143549.1, on the reverse strand, counting down.
CAATGTATTCTTGCTAAGCATAAATTCTGCATCCCATCTTTGTTTTCCAAATTTTAAAACCTTACATTTTGCAACACTGAACTCACATCTCCATTTCCATGCCCAATCACTCAATTTATTCAATATCCTACACATTCTTTTGAAATGGCTATAGTCTCAGAAATTGCATGCACTTTGACTCACCAGTCATCCAATACCATATCATGCACTTGATCGATGATTTCTGGCATTGTTATGCCTTTTGGACATCCTTCACGTGGATCATCTTCAAGTCTGGTATGGCCACGTTTCTTAAATGTCGAAAACGAAGGAGAAGAATGTCCATAAACTTTTATGAACTTCGAAGGAATTTCTTTTGTCGTTAAACCTTCTTTTACAAAGAATTTTATGACTGAACGATCAATTTTATCCATTTCAAGGGATACAGACAAGACTTTTGTTTCAGACAGCTGTATAAAACAAACTACTTGATAGAATGACTTGTAATTTCACATGGATGCTTATGACTTATGTAGCAACTTAGAAAAAAAATTTTGCCGATAGTGTTGCCATCTATGATCGAGGCCGAGAACTTTTCAGACCACCCTCATATAGAAGTATAAGATTCCAAAAAAACTTGCAATTTCTATTCTGTTCAAAACAATACTTCTCTGTTGCAATTCTTATTGCAACAGAGAAGTATTGTAAAAGAACAGTAGAACATTTACATAACCTGTATAAATTCAAAATCTCACCAACATGGAATATTGCTGTCATGTTTGTGGTGGTGCACCTAAAAAAAACCCTGAAATACTTGATGTGTTCAGAAAAGTGTAGTTCAGTTGATTGATGACACCTCTCTTACAGATACTCTTCAGCCACTTTCCCATAGCAGATCAGTTTTCTGCATTGTGTCTGTTCTACAGATATTTCCATGGTCATTGTTCAGAAGAACTAACATCCATTTATGCCTCATATTTCATACTACTGCTGCTCAGCATCTTTTTATAGTGGAACTGCAAACTCACCAAAATGAAAACTTGCATTCTGAATTTTTTTTTTTTCTAAAAAAAAAAAAAAAAAAAAAAAAAACCATACATATATATATATAGAAAGTTTTTTACCTTGGGTGTACTATTACATTAAAGATACCCAAGAAATTTTATAAACTTGGCTTTAATTATATTTTCCCAAGTACGCAAACAGGCAAGTAAGCTTGTTTGCTTACTTGCACCTGAAGTATTTTCAGGTCTGAGGCAAATCGTGGTAAATATGGTATAAGTGTCACTACCCAGCCCGGTTTCGGTCTGGGTAGTGACCCTTCCCATAATACATAACAGTATACATGTCCGAGAGGATATGTGCTTTATATTGTGGGATACTTAGGCAAGTGATCAGAGCATATGCCACCTTTTCATCGTTAAGACATTCTCTTTTCTTTAATTTAGTTAATCATGAAAGCATGTTAGTCATTACTGACTTTTGCTTGCAGCGAAGTTGAAGAAAGCATGCATGCTCACAGTGGAAGTTCAATGGGTGATTGATAGCTGACAGAGAATGTTCAGCACCTGAGTAACAAAGGAAACAAGGGGGGGGGGAGAATGGAAGTTTATGAACACAGATCAAGAAATTTTATTTTAGGAAATTATTATGAAAACAGTCATCATTATGATCATCAAATTCCTGCCATGTACCCTGAAGGGGTGTACAGGATATGATAGTACTACATGAAAAATTTACATCATTATTAACTTCCTATCTACAATTTTCCTCCAAATCAGTCTGTTACTTGTCAAGACTCCAACATTACCAGATCATATATTTCTATCATCTAAGGCACTTTGTACCGTATCAATCCACCTATATCTAGGTCTTCCTCTGAGTCGTTTTGATGCCAACTTGGCAGAGAAACACTTATTAGCAAAACACTTGTTTTGCTAATCTTTCCTCACCCATTCTGTTCAAGTGACCATACCACCTGAGATTAGCTCTGCTAACGCATTCCTGGATGCTGACAATGTCTAGTTCTTTACTAATATTCTCTTCCATATGAATTTATTCAATTGACTTCCTACAATACCAGCTTTGTTGATTCTGTTGACTATTTCTATATTTAATTTACCATCTTCACTAAAAATCGTGACTAAGTAGCTGAAATGTTTTACTTGTTCCACAGATTCTCAACACAGTTGACATTTTCAATGATTCTGCCTATTTTCATTGTCTTTGTCTTTTTATTGCTGACCTTCATACCATATCAATTACAACAGTTATTCAATTTAGTTAGAGAATCATGCAGGCTAGTAGCAGATTTATTTAGAAGTACATCTGCATAAAGCAAACAGCTGACATTAACATCTCCAATTTTGATATAATGTTTAATACCACTTTCCTTCATAATGTGATCCATATAGATAACGAATAACAGACGGGATAATGTACATCCTTGTCTGACACCAGATTTAACATTAAACCACCTTGTTGTACTTCCTTCAATTCTAACTGCTGACTTACAACTCAAATAAAGACTAAGTATTGCATGATATAATGCCCCCATTGACACCATATAACTGTAGCATATTGAATAGCTTCTCTCATGGCACCTTGTCATATGTCTTTTCCAAATTGACAAAACTTAAATACAGATCTTTGTTATATTCCCATGATTTCTCCACAATTTACCGTAAAGTGAAGATCTGATCCTGACAGCCTCTTATTTGACCTGAATCCACCTTGTTCTTCACCAAGCTTTTCTTCCACAATCCTTCTCAACCGTTTCTCAAGAATACTTTCATATATCTTACCACGAACACTCAGTAGGGATATACCTCTGTAATTCTCACATTCAGTTTTATTTCCCCTTTTACATATGGGTACTATGAGAGCTCTACTCCAATCATTGGGAATTTGTTCCTCTGTCCAGGCATTCTGAACTATGCAGTGCAGCCACTGTAAAATTTTTGATACCACCATACTTCAACATTTCTGGTCGAATATCATCTACTCCTGCTACCTTTCCACATTTCAAGCCTTTGATGGCTTTTTCTACTTCAAGTATGGATATGTATTCCTGATTCCATGCCTGGTCAGTGTTTTTTTATCACTGTGCTGTCACCACAGCTTGTTTCATTTAGCAAATTTTCAAATTAATTACTCCATACTTCAAGGATATCTTTTTCTCCTGTTTTCAATTCACCTTTATCATCTCTAACTCCTTTTACAGCACTCTTTCCTCCATTCCTAAGCTTCTTCAACAACCTCCAGAATATTTTGCCACCTTCTTGATATTTATTTTCTATGTTCTTTCCAAAGTCCTCCCATGACTTTTGTTTAGCTAGTTTTATACAGTGTTTTGCTTTCTTACATTTGTCTCTGTATTCTCTAAGAGCACAAGCTGAACTTATTTGACAGGAATTTTTGATATGCTTTCCTCTTTTCCTTCACTGCCTCTTTAACTTCCTGTGTCCACCATGAAGTTCTAATTTTTCTATCCTTTCAGACAACTTCACCACATGCCTATCTAGCTGAATCAATCAGGATTTTCTTCAAGGCTTGCCACTGAATCTCCAAGGTTTGGTTCCTGTTCTCAAACTCTTTCATTTTTTCTTCAATAATCTTTGTACATTTTAGTCTACAGTTCACATCTGAGAGCTGCTCAACTTTTATTCACTTTAAAACTTTCTTACATGTCATTCTTTTCAATATGAAATTCAATTTTATCCTGCTCAAGACTAAATAGTGATCACTTCCAAATTCAAATCCTTTGTACACTCTGGTGTCCTGCACCCGGGAGAAAACATCACTATCAACAATAACATAATGAATGAGACTTTTCTTATTCCTTGCCTCTTCTCTCCATGTGAATGTGTGCACATTTTTATGTTGGAACATGGTATTAGTAATAACCAGTCCATGTCCTGAGCAGAAATCCAACAGATATTTGCCATTATTATTAGCTTTGCTCTTTTCTCTAAATTTTCCCAAAACATTTTTGTATGTCTGACAATCACTTCCTACTCTGCTATTTAGATCCCCAACAAGGATCAACTTTTCATTTTTCATTGTGTCAGTAGCTTTAGAGCCTCAAAAAATACCTCCACTTCTACCTTAGTAGAACCTTCTGTGGGACCATAGGCACAAATATACAGTCCTTATACATCTTTGACCCTTAAACACCCCGATAGATATATAAGATCTGATAATGTTGGAGTCTTGACAAGTAACAGACTGATTTGGAGGAAAATTGTAGATAGGAAGTTAGTAATGATGTAAATTTTTCATGTAGTACTTTCATATCCTGTACATTGTCCAGTTCCCCATTCTGATATTTGCCCAAATCACTCTACTTGACACTGCCAGACATTCAAGAAGATGAGTCTCGTATTTTGTGTTGAATACTATAGCTACTCCTTCTTTTCCTTGATTGTCATTGCCTGAATATAACATTTTGTATTTATTGCTCAGAAAGATCTCACCAGTTTTTGCCTTTTTCGTTTCAGTCACCCCCTATTATGTCAATCTGGTACTTATCTAATTCCTCAGCTAGCTCCATTCCTTTGCCATTCAGCTTCTTATGTTGATAGTACCAATCTTGACTCTGGTGATGTTGAGTAGAGGTGTGTTTTCAGATCTGTTCCAGCAACTGACTTTTCGCTGTTCGCCCTGGTTCCCTGGCAAAAACAACGGGGGCCTTGTTTAACCGGGCGATGCCCCAGCCGGCATGATAATGTTGTCATGTTGTACCATCATTTTGTATACTGGCCAATAAGAATACAATTTGTCGGCTAAATCCCAAATTGCCACCCCACCCTTGTTCGTTCAGTATCCCCAAAAGGTAGATACCCAAAAGGGTGCACCACGAGAAGGTGAGGATTGGACATTAGATCAGAAGTCCTGGTTGGTTCTCCGTATTCCTTAAAGGCTAGGTGGAGGTCTCCTCTCAGTTATACAGCTTTGACCCTTAAGCACCCCGATAGAAATATAAGATCTGATAATGTTGGAGTCTTGACAAGTAACAGACTGATTTGGAGGAAAATTGTAGATAGGAAGTTAGTAATGATGTAAATACTTCCATATCCTGTACACCCCTTGAGGGTATATGGCAGGAATTTGATGATGATGATGATGAAGTATTACAAACAATAATGATAATAAATGCTTACAGGATGATTGGGTTTACAATAAACAAAAAGTTCCTGCTTCCTTTCTTTTACATACTCAAAATCACCTTGTCGTAAAAACGTATTCAATTGTTCTTCCTTTGTTTTTACCCTAGGGAGATAAAGAGAAAAAGTTTAAGTGGTAAGTATGTAATGAAAGAATGTCAATTATAAACACTATAAAACAAAATACAAACCTCTTAACATTAAGCATCTACTGTATAAGTAATTAGTATAAAAGAATAAATTAAAGAAAGATATCTAAAAACATGCTTAAATATACTGAATATATATAAAGATAATGAAATAAAAATAAAAAAAGTTGTCTGAAAAACAATCTATAAACCAAGGACTAAGACAGGGATGCCCTCTGTCTCCAACACTTTTCAATATTTACATTAATGAAATATTAATATAGTGGAACAACTTAAACAATCAAGGAATAGAATTTCCTGGAATAACAAAATAAATATGATACTATTTGCAGATGATCAGGTAATAATATCAGATAAGGAAGACAATTTACAAAGAGCAATATATAATTTAAACATTATAGTAGAACAGTTTGGAATGAAAATTTCCATAGATAAAACTAAAACAATGGCATTTTATGGACAAACTCCAGTTAGATGCAAAATAGTTATTAATAATAAAATAATAGAACAGATAAATACTTTCAGTTATCTTGGATGTGAAATATCATATGAAGGAGAAAAAGACATAAAATTAAAAACTTCAAAATTTTTACAGATTATAGGCCTGATAAATAGAACACTCAACCCAAATATAGTACAAAAAGAAACATGCTTGAAAATATACAATACTTTAGCAGAGCCCACATTATTATATGGCAGTGAAATTTGGGCAATAAATAAACAAGATAAACAAAGAATAAAAACAAATGAAATGAGATTTATGAAAAGACTGCAAAATACACATTATTAGATCAAAAAAGGAATGAAGACATTTTAAAAGAACTAAAAACAAAATCAACAGAAGAAAAACTATACAATTATAAACAAAAATGGATTGAACATGTAAACCGAATGGCCAATACCCGACCTCCTAAACAAATACTAAAATATAATCCAATTGGAAAGAGAAAGCAGGGTAGATCTCAAAAACGGATATTGGATGGTTAATGAGATCAGAACAGACCAATAAGGTCTATACCCATAATTGGAATTATGATGAATGATCTAAAAACATATTTCAGTTTGAGAGAAAATATAAACAGAAGTGACTGAGTGTAAACTTGAATTCAGTCAAGAAATGCACCTACTACTCTTTCAAAAACACTACTTCTCACTTACTTTACCTATATAATATAGTAAGTACTTTGGATGTCAATAATGTGATGAAAACAGATTAGATTTGTCACTTTAGAGAGATTTTCAGCAGCTACCATTGCTTCTGACCTGGCTGTTCACTGAAATTCTTACAAATGGAAGGGTGAATAAGATACAAAAGAAGGAAATAATGTCAATACATATGAATAACAGTAAAATGAAGGCATTAAACTATAGAGATTTATGCCTCATAAAAGGGACTTGTGACACGCCAACTAGCACATGTAAATTAATAATAGTGATAAACAACATGTTCAAAGATACTTCCCCCCCCAATCATGCATATATGCTCGGCCACAATTGGGTCATCGACTATAAAGAAGTTAAATTAGTGCAAAAATCAAGTGATGTCACTAGTACTCACCACGGAGATCAGCAAGCAGGCACTACATAGGAAATGTGCAAGACCTTGCATATCTACTTTACCAACATCCGTGGCCTAAACTCCAACCTTAATAGTGTCCACTACCATTTTCAGTCTACCAAACCCCACCTAATCTTTCTGGCAGAAACTCAAATGTCGCCCCCACAGAACTATTCATCTCGACCTTCCAAACTACACACTTTTTAACTCCTTTCAACCCAAGGGTGGCATCTGTGCATATATCCTCTCTGACATACCTTACCAGAGAGCACCCAATCTAGAATTGCCCAACTTTGACCATCTTTGGTTGAAATTATCCCTTCCCCACTTAGTCAAATTAATTTGCTGTCTCTATTTCTCCCTTAATGCAACCAGCCACTCTGAACTCTTTAATTTCCTCTCCTTAAAAATTGAATTTCTCTAGTCCCACCAACAAAATCATCTTCCTAGGAGATTTTAATATCTGACTTTCTTCTTCCAGCTTTACGTAAATATCTTGCAGGCAGAGATGCTGAAACATTTGCTGTCACTAATGGTCTTACACAACTTGTTCAGATGCCAACCAGAATACCTGATAACCAAATCCAAACCACTTCCCAAACACCCTAGATCTCTTCCTCACCAATGACCCTTCCAAATACACAGTGAATGTAGTGGATCCCTAGGTAATAATGACCATAATCTAGTGCTCATCTCCTCTCCCATTCAACACTTACACAGCCACTCTAATACAAGAGCAGTTTGGCATTATAACAGTGCCAAGTGGGACAGCCTCCACATGGGAATGAGGCATGGAACATGGTTGGACTATTGCTTATTGTGCACAAGAACTGATTCCTATCCTATGCAGCCTGTATATACTCTACTACTTCACTGGTATCTATCCCACAGTTTGGAAATTGGTCTATATATAATCCATTCCCAAGAAGGGTGATAAGTCACTGCCATCCAACTACTGCCCTATCTCACCCACCCCAGTCCTGTCTAAAGTAATGGAAAAATTATCAATTCCCAACTCCTACACTACCTTGATGTTTCCCCACCTAATAAACAACGACCACTATGGATTCCATCACTGCCAATCAACAGGAGATCTGCTCACACGTCATCCACCTCTGAACAAATGCCATGGAGAAGCCTGGCGAATCTCAGGTGGTTGCACTTGATATCTCCAAAACATTTGACCGGGTCAGGCAGAAAGGCTTACTAAGCAAACTACCATCACTTGGTCTGTCTCAGGACTTCTAAAATTGGACTGCTAGCTTTCTGTCTGGATGCACACTATGTGTGGTGGTGAATGATTCTTTATCCTCTCACTATTTAATTAATGTTAGGGTTCCACAAGGTTCTATCCTCTGACCAACCATCTACCTGCTATATATCAATGATCTACTTCAGTTGACAACTAACAGGTTGTCAACTGAAGTTAGAAGTGGAGAAATTTTTTTTCAGGCTTTAGAGAAAGCAACTGATTTAAAGAAAAAGGAAAAGTTGGTCCTTGTTGGGGATCTAAATAGCAGAGTAGGAAATGATTGTCAGACATACAAAAATATTTTGGAAAAATTTGGAAAAAGGAGCAAAGCTAATAATAATGGCAAATACCTGTTGGATTTCTGCTCAGGACATGGACTGGTTATTACTAACACAATGTTGGAACATAAAATTGTGCACAAATTCACATGAAGAGAGGAGGCAAGGAATAAGAAAAGTCTCACTGACTATGTTATTGTTGAAAGTGATATTTTCTCCCTGGTGCAGGACACCAGAGTATACAGAGGATTTGAAATTGGAAGCGATAACCATTTAAGTCTTCAGCAGGATAAAATTGAATTTCATATTGAAAGTAAGAACATGTAAGAAAGTTTTAAAGCGAATAAAAGTTGAACAGCTCTCAGATATGAAATGTAGACTAAAATACACAAACATCATTCAAGAAAAAATGAAAGAATTTTAGAACAGGAACCAAACCATCGAGATTCAGTGGCAAGCCCTGAAGAAAAACTGATTGATTCTGCCAGAGAGTCATGTGGTGAGGCTGTCTGCATAGATAGAAAAATCAGAACTCCATGGTCGACACAGGAAGTTAAAGAGGCAGTGATGGAAAAGAAGAAAGCATATTAAAAGTTCCTGGCAAATAAATCAGCTCTTCCTCTTAGAAAATACAGAGAAAAATAAGAAAGCTAAACACTGTGTAAAACTAACTAAACAGAAGTTATGGGAAGACTTTGGTAAGAACATAGAAAATAAATATCAAGAAGGTGACAAGATATTCTGGAGGTTATGGAAGAAACTTAAGAAATGCATAAAAGAGCATGGAAAACGAATAAGAGATAGTAAAGATGATATGAAAACAGGAGAAAAAGATATCCTTGAAGTATGGAGTAATTATGTTTTATTTAGCAATTTTTCGAAGTAAAATTGCTAAATAAAACATGAGGTGATGACAGCACATTGGTAAAAAACACTGACCAGGCATGCAGTTAGGAATGCATATCCATACTTGAAGTAGAAAAAGTCATGAAAAGCCTGAAATATGGAAAGGCAGCAGGATTAGATGATATTTGACCAGAAATGTTCAAGTATGGAGGTATAAAAGTCTTACAGTGTCTGCATTGCATAATTCAGAAGGCCTGGACAGAGAGACAAATTCCACATGATTGGAGCAGAGCTCTCATAATACCCATATATAAAAAGGGAAATAAAACTGAATGTAAGAATTACAGAAGTATTTCCTTACTGAGTGTTCCTGGTAAGATATATGCAAGTATACCTGAGAAATGGTTGAGAAGAATTGTGGAAGAAAAGCTTGCTGAAGAACAAGCTGGATTCAGGCCAAATAGAGACAGTCAGGATCAGATTTTCAATTTACAACAAATTCTTGAGAAATCAAGGGAATATAACAAAGATCTGTATTTAAGTTTTGTAGATCTGAAAAAGGCATATGACAAAGTGACAAGAGAAAAGCTATTAGAAACTCTACAGTTATATGGTGTCAATGGGATATTGTATCAAGCAATACTTAGTCTTTATTTGAGTTGTAAATCAGCAGTTAGAATTGAAAGAAGTACAACAAAGTGGTTTAATGTTAAATCTGGTGTCAGACAAGGATGTACTTTATCCCCTCTATTATTCATTATCTATATGGATCACATTATGAAGGAAAGTGGTATTAAACCTGATATCAAAATTAGAGATGTTAATTTCAGCTCTTCATTTTATGCAGATGATGTTATACTTCTAAATAAATCTGCTGCAAGTCTGCAAGATTCCCTGACTAAATTGAATAACTGTTGTAATAGACATGGTATGAAGGTCAGCATTAAAAAGAAAAAGACAATGAAAATAGGCAGAAACATTGAAAATATCAACTGCACTGTGAATGAAGAACCTATAGAACAAGTAAAACATTTCTGCTACTTAGGCACGATTTTTAGTGAAGATGGTAAATTAAATATGGAAATAGACAACAGAATCAACAAAGCTGGTATGGTAGAAAGTCAACTGAATAAATTTATATGAAATAAGAGAGAAATTAGCTGTATAAAAGACAGTGTTCAAAGCAATTTTAACTTATGGATCTGACAGCTGGGTCAGAAGTAAAACACTTGACCTAAGACTAGAGACCGCTGATATGAGTTCTGAGAAAGATAAGGGCATGAACAGGTGGCATCAATGGCAATATCATATTAAAAACGAGGATATTAGGAAAGAACTTGACATTGTCAGCATCCAAGAATGCTTTAGCAGTGCTAATCTCACGTGATATGGTCACTTAAACAGAATGGGAGAGGAAAGTTTAGCAAAACAAGTGTTCTCTGCCAGGTTTGACAGGAAAAAGACCCAGAGGAAGACAAAGATATAGGTGGATTGATATGGTAAAAGTTCCTTAGAAGATAGAAATATAAGATCTGATAATGTTGGAGTCTTGACAGGTAACAGACTGATTTGGATTAAAATTGTAGATAGGAAGTTAGTAATGATGTAAGTTTGTCATATAGTGCTATCATATCCTGTCCACCCATTGAGGGTACATGTCAAGAATTTGATGATGATGATAGTTTTAATCCATGAACATGCAAATGTATACATAGAGGGATTCCAATTTAATCATCTGCCCTACTGTGTTTTAATTCAATTCCTATTGTTGCTCGATAATTGTATTGATGATGTGTTATGATACATAAAATGAAATATTTACATGAAAAGCTATTTACTGTGGCATTTCTGTTATTCTATATTTATGGAAGAAAAGTGGAAATAATCAGTTACATGAGAAGTAAAAAGGGCAAGTTAGAAGGTGACTTGTTTGATAAATGTAGTAAAATTGAAGAAATATGAGCAGCAGTTAGCAAAGGAGGCTAAAAGAAATCCTACAGTTTTTTTTATTTATTTATATATATATATATATAATTTTTTTTTTTTTTTTTTAATAGGTGGTCAGTAGAATGAAGAATAATTATGGGAAAATGATAAACAATGAGAAGGACAGAGGAAATGTGTTAAATGAGCAGTTCATTAAAATACTCCATTCTAGTGAATGTCATATAAGGCAGAAGAAAGAGGAAGTAAGAAAGAGGAAGAACATCTGATGATCAGTGAGTAGGAGGTATATGACGAATTGAGTAAACGATGTCAATAAGGCCATAGGACTTGATACGCATATCACTGTGTGTCTTGGGAGAATGTCCCAGGGAGTTATTATTATTATTATTATTACACAGGCACAGGCAATAAAAGTTTATCAACAGGAAAATAAACCCAAGGAATGGAGAGAAAGTACTCTTGTCCCCATCTACAAGAGTAAACAGGATGCTCAAGACTGTAAGAATTACAGAGGAATAAAGTTCATGTCCCACACAATGAAAATTTTAGAGCGGGTTCTTGATGGAAGACTGAGAAAGGAGGTGGAGATTGCAAAGGAGCAATTTGGCTTCATGCCTGGTCGATCAACGACAGATGCTACCTTTGGGTTATGACAGATGACGGAAAAGTTTCGAGAGAAGCAACAGGAGCTACACCTGGTATTTATTGATCTGGAGAAAGCGTATGATAGAATGCCAAGGCAAGAAGTCTGGAGGTGTCTGAGGGAGAAGAAGGTACCGGAGAAATATGTCAGGCTGGTGCAGGAGATGTACAGAAATGTGAAGACAAGAGTTCGGACCTGCCTGGGAGAGACAGAAAGTTTTCCAGTGACAGTTGGCTTGCATCGAGGGTCAGCATTAAGTCCGTTCCTATTTAATATTGTGATGGAGGTGAAAGAAGATGCGCCTTGGACTATGTTGTATGCAGATGATATCATGCTGTGTGCAGAAGCAAGAGAAGAAGTGGCAGCTAAACTGGAAAGTTGAAGGAAAGTACTGGAAGAGAGAGGTATGAGACTGAGCAGAAGTAAGACAGAAGAGTATATGTGTTGCAAAGTGGATAGCAGCCAGGAGACAGATCTGGAGCTGGAAGGAAATGTCATCAGGAAGGTCAGTTACACTTTAAATACTTAGGTTCAACAATGAAAGAGGATGGTGAGGCTGAGAAGGAAATGGGATGCAGAATAGAAGCAGGATGAGGAACTGGAGAAAGATACTTGGAGTGCTATACGATAAGAGAGTGCCAATCAATCTAAAAGGCAAAATCTACAGGACAGTAGTGAGACCAGATATGACGTATGCTATTGTTATGTCGATGTATCTATATGTATGATTTATACTTAATTAGTTTGTTTACTTAAATCTATCCTTTCTTACCTAAAACCTTATACAATCAAAATCCTACTGGCAGCTCTGTTGTTAAATATTTATCTTTTGTGATTTATTCTCTTTATTCACTCACTTTAATCTTATTCTTATATCTAGGATTGTTTCCTCTTCGGATACTGGCAAAATTTATATTTTGCTGCACCAGCCAGTATCCTATAGTAGAAAAGATCCTTACTCAGGGAGACAATACTAGATTCTTAGCTTTCTTACACAATATCTTATTTAAACTGCTGTATAGATTTAGATTATTGCAATCGTGACCTAAATCTATTATTATATTCACTCTCCAAATCCTTCCCGCCAAAATAGGTTCTATTTTTATAAGTAGTAAGTTTGTAATCGTAATCAGGCATGACTCAGGTTCAAGTAAATATGACGTTTATTGGAATATCTAAAACACAATACAAAATTCATATACTCAATTATGCTCAACACTAAATAAAACTCGAATTAAGAGGTTAGCACTTTCTAAATTAATTAAATCTTATAAAGCATGCTAAACACAGTAACTGCATATTGGGATAGATAGCAAATGATATGAAGCTAAACTAAATACCTTTCAGTAGTATTACTCGCAAGAGAAAACTAACAAACATTCTAATGTTACTGAGATACTAAATTCTACTATTCTTATCGCATCAAGTTAATCCTATCACATACAAAATTACAAAAGATCTCTTCCAAACAATTCTTCTTACTCTCAAAGGAGGTTAACTTTCTAAATAGAAACTGTCCATAGAGTTCTTTAGAATACAGTTCTTAATTTCACATTCGTAAACAATCTTCTAATGAACTTTCACACAAAATTAGAGTGATTGCACCTTACCGAGCATTTTCCGCGTTGTTCTGCACCACGTGTATGTCTGGATACTTCTGATCTATTGGCTGTCCATACGGCAATGTAGGGGTTACGCTATCTTCATTCCTTCTGCCGAAAACGGACTCAAATCTTTGCGTTTCAGGAACAACTCGATGGGACTTTTCAGCGACGGCTTGATTCTGCTAGGACTGGAATTTTTACCTTCAGCTTTGCATAGAATCCTACTTCATTTTAGGAACGCTTGCAGTCCGACATCTTATCACACACTTCACCCCCCCCTTATGCGAAACTTTCCGCTAACTTCCAAACCACCAAAACAGGAAAACGTTATGACCAGAGAGAGAGAGAGTTCCGATACAGGTTCAACCCCTTATATTCTTCTATAGAGCGCCCTCTTTTCTCAGTCCCATTTTTGCACACGACCCTTATCTTTTCATCCCTTTGGGTTCGTCCTTCGCTTTTACAATGCTGTTATACTTGGATTCACAGAATACATGGCAATGTAATTTTCCGAGTAAGTTATAGCCGCCAGCGTTATGCTGTACATGTGTAGCTTTATGCCTTCCAGGAATTACTACTTAGCAACTTTTCAGATGACTCACAGTGAATTTTACATAGCTTAAGTGAGGCTTAAATTTAAATCAGATTATCTCTCTTTTTAGACATACTTAAAAATGAAATCTTAATATAATCTCATCAGCTTAAATATAAGGCACTTGAAATAAAGAATACAAATTTTACATAAAGTGAAGAAGTTTCAATTTTAATTACAAATGATGTGCAGGTATTTCTCTTTGCCAGCAAGTTTTATATGTTAGATTCTAAATGAATGATTTCTTTCTAAAATTCCTTCATTTAGGATCTAACACTATGGATACTGTAGCCCTGAGGAAAAGTAACATCAGCAGGATGGAGGTTGCGGAGATGAGAATGCTTAGGTGGATTTGCAGTGTGACCAGAAAGGATCGTCTGAGAAATGACTACGTAAGGGGAATGGTGAAAGTTACGAACTTAGGAGCAAAGATACTGGAGGCGAGATTGAGATGGTTTGGTCATGTGATGAGGAGGGAGGAAGAGTATGTGGGAAGAAAGATCATGCAGATGGCTGTGCAGGGGATGAGGAAGTGTGGGCAGCCAAAGAAGAGATGGAGGGAGATGGTGGAGAAGGACTTGAGGATGTAGCTACACCCCAAGACAGGAGATTGTGGAGGAGACTCACCACAAACAGCGACCCTACTTAAGTGGGAAAAGCTGCAGGAGAAGAAATTTTGCAAAGTTTCTACCATGCCCCCTTTCCTCTGCCTATCAACCAAACTTTGTAACCTACAAAGCTTCAACCTATCCTTGTAGGGAGTATTCCACAGACCGGTCACCATCTTGGTCACTTCTCTCTGAATACTCTCTACCACTTCCTGGTCCCCAAGAAACCCAGGTGACTAAATCTGTGTGCAGCAGTCAAGATGTGACAGAATCATAGTCTTATAAAGAGAAATAATAACTTCCCAATCTTTACTTGTTGGTATATTTTTAAACATCCAAGTTATTCATTTTACCAACTTTTGCAATATGTCCCCTGAACTTCAACTCTTTGTCCACCGTTATCCCCAAGTTCCTAGTCTCATCAATTTCCTGCAATCCAATACGATCAATATGATACATCATATGAAGTGGTGTCACATGCCCATTTCAGTTGAATGTGCTGTGGTGTGGCTTATGCAACCTGAGCTACAAAATTCATGTCAGTTTGACCATATGGTTGCATGTTTATTGATGTATGAAAGTTTTAATATTACATAGCACATCAGAACTCATCTTAATTGATCCAATGCAATTAATTGTAGCATAACTTTGAATACTTTAATTTATCAATTTATTGTAAGCAAATATGCAAAGAGTGGGGGAACAATCTGTTTAAGATATATTAAAAAACAATAATGAAGGAGAATGCTATATTTGATTGATATATTTGAATTACTCAAAGGTGCAAATTTAAATTTGTGAACCATCATTAATAAGAATGGGAAATGTAATGGAAAGAATAAGTATAAGTAGAAATACTTTCATTAATGGCAAACAAATTATTAATGATTATCATCTGTAATATGTGTGTCCTATAAGTTGCTTGGTAGATTGAATAACATGTGATTGTATAAAGTCTAGACATGAATAAATGAATTTATGATGGCATAATTAAAAAAAATAAAATAAACATACGAGGAGAGGGAAGGAGATTTCTTTGCAAAGTATAAATAACTAACCAATAATAAACAGCCACTATATACATTTAGTAGTTCAGTTAAAAACTATAGGGAGAAGCTAATCCAATTAACTAAATAACGTTAATCAGGTGATTCATTCAGGAGTGGCTAGAATGCACGTGATTTGATGGAGCAGCAAATCATCTTATAAAATTTGTTGTCCATGTGTATTTCTCTGGTTTATGGATACTTTGTTTCATTTTCTAAGAATTTTCTTTTGTTTACTGAGACTCATTATACATTTTACACAATAATAGGATACATAATATACAATCGTCTTATAAAGAGAAATAATAACTTCCCAATCTTTACTTGTTGGTATATTTTCAAACATCCAAGTTATTCATTGAGCTTTCAAATCATTCATTTTACCAACTTTTGCAATATGTCCCCTGAACTTCATTGACTATGCTATTGTTGATAGTGATGTTTTCTCCCTGGTGCAGGACACCAGAGTGTACAGAGGATTTGAAATTGAAAGTGATCACTATTTAGTCTTGAGCAGGATAAAATTGAATTTCATATTGAAAAGAATAACATGCAAGAAAGTTTTAAAGCGAATAAAAGTTGAGCAGCTCTCAGATGTGAACTGTAGACTAAAATACACAAAGATTATTGAAGAAAAAATGAAAGAGTTTGAGAACAGGAACCAAACCTTGGAGATTCAGTGGCAAGCCTTCAAGAAAACACTGATTGATTCAGCCAGAGAGGCATGTGGTAAGGTTGTCTGCAAGGATAGAAAAATCAGAACTCCCTGGTGGACACAGGAAGTTAAAGAGGCAGTGAAGGAAAAGAAGAAAGCATATCAAAAGTTCCTGTCAAATAAGTCAGCTTGTGCTCTTAGAGAATATAGAGACAAATGCAAGAATGCTAAACACTGTGTAAAACTAGCTAAACAAAAGTCATGGGAGGACTTTGGCAAGAATATAGAAAATAAATATCTAGAAGGTGGCAAAATATTCTGGAGGTTGTTGAAGAAGCTTAGGAATGGAGGAAAGAGTGCTGTAAAAGGAGTTAGAGATGATAAAGGTGACATGAAAACTGGAATAAAAGATATCCTTGAAGTATGGAGTAATTACTTTGAAAAACTGCTAAATGAAACAAGCAGTGATGACAGCACAGTGGTAAAAAACACTGACCAGGCATGCAGGCAGGAATATATATCCATACTTGAAGTAGAAAAAGCCATCAAAGGCTTGAAATGTGGAAAGGCAGCTGGAGTAGATGATATTCGACCAGAAATGCTGAAGTATGGTGGTATAAGAGTCGTACAGTGGCTACACTGCATAGTTCAGAACGCCTGGACAGAGGGACGAATTCCCGATGATTGGAGTAGAGCTCTCATAGTACCCATATATAAAAAGGGAAATAAAACTGAATGTGAGAATTACAGAGGTATTTCCATACTGAGTGTTCCTGGCAAAATCTATGCAAGTATATTTGAGAAACGGTTGAGAGGAATTGTGGAAGAAAAGCTTGGTGAAGAACAAGCTGGATTCAGGCCAAACAGAGGCTGTCAGGATCAGATCTTCCCTTTACAACAAATAGTGGAGAAATCATGGGAATATAACAAAGATCTCTCTTTGAGTTTTGTCGATTTGGAAAAGGCATATGATAAGGTACCAAGAGAAAAGCTATTCAATATGTTGCAGTTATATGGTGTCAATGGAGCATTATATCAAGCAATACTTAGTCTTTATTTGAGTTGTAAGTCAGCAGTTAGAATTGAAGGAAGTACAGGAAGATGGTTTAATGTTAAATCTGGTGTGAGACAAGGATGTACATTATCCCCTCTGTTATTCATTATCTATATGGATCACATTATGAAGGAAAGTGGTATTAAACATGATATCAAAATTGGAGATGTTAATGTCAGCTCTTTGCTTTATGCGGATGATGTTATACTTCTAAATAAATCCGCTACAAGTCTGCAAGATTCTCTGACTAAATTGAATAGCTGTTGTAATGGATGTGGTATGAAGGTCAGCAATAAAAAGACAAAGACAATGAAAATAGGCAGAATCATTGAAAATGTCAACTGTGTTGTGAATGGAGAACCTGTGGAACAAGTAAAACATTTCAGCTACTTAGGCACAATTTTTACTGAAGATGGTAAATTAAATACAGAAATAGACAACAGAATCAGCAAAGCTGGTATGGTGGGAAGTCAATTGAATAAATTCATATGGAATAAGAGAGAAATTAGTCGGAACACTAAATTAGCTGTATATAAGACAGTGTTGAAACCAGTTTTAACTTATGGATCTGAGAGCTGGGTCAGAAGTAAAACACTGGACCAAAGACTAGAGACCGCAGATATGAGAGTCCTGAGAAAGATTATAGATGTGAACAGATGGCATCAATGGCAATATCATATTAAAAACGAGGATATTAGGAAAGAACTTGACAATGTCTGCATCCAGGAATGCATTAGCAGAGCTAATCTCAGGTGGTATGGTCACCTAAACAGAATGGGCGAGGAAAGATTAGCAAAACAAGCGTTCGCTGCCAGGTTGGCAGCAAAATGACCCAGAGGAAGACCAAGACATAGGTGGATTGATACTGCACAAAGTGCCTTAAACAATAGATATATAAGATCTGATAATGTTGGAGTCTTGACAAGTAACAGACTGATTTGGAGGAAAATTGTAGATAGGAAGTTAGTAATGATATAATTTTTTCATGTAGTACTATCATATCCTGTACACCCCTTATGGGTACATGGCAGGAATTTGATGATGATAATGATGATGATGATATACAATCGTTATTGGAATTATCCACTTTTGGGAATCCTGCATTCATTAGTTTTTTAAGTGTGAGCAGCTTTCCTGTCATCAATAATAAAAGATATTTGACATATGATTTTGTTGTAGATAACAACACTTCTTATAATACACAGAAAAAGTATTCCTTTTTACTCAGGAATAGATAAATTTTTTACTGTCTGTTGTTTCCGAAGACTAGAATAAAAATGTCCCTATACCATTAAAAATTTTCCAACCTCAACATACTGCACAAGCAAGAAAACAAGTAGCTTTGTTTATCACTAAATACAGTAAATAGGCATTTAATATGCGTACTATATATAAGTACAATTATTGTAATTAGAGACAGCTACAAGAACACACTCAATAGAAAAACACACTCCACTCCTGCAGACTATGCTGCATGCAAACAGAACAGATTTATTGTAGCAGCAAACACAGCAGCTAACTAAAGACATTTGTCCTAACATTTGAATCTGCTTTCAAATTTCCAATTTCAAAATATGTGTAATAGCTTATTATTGTTAAATTATTTGGTCACTTAACACTAAAATTGAGTTATTTTCTTTTGGTTTATTAGTCGACCATAAATATTAGCAGATCGACACAATTGTCAACAAGTTCACCAGCTTCAAAGAAGCTGCAGTTGTACTCCAGACAGGAGATAATCTAAACAGAAATCAAGGTATGATACTGAAAAACATCTGGAAAAGCCTAATAAATTCACCTAGCTTACCAGAATTTCATTTTGTGAAAAACTATACAACACACTCAATGAACAATGACTGAGACTCCACACTCAATGCTTATGATGTTATGCCTAAGTTTTAATTTTACTTGATTTGACTATGCTACTCCATTCCTCTTTTTTTACTAGTAAACGTTATTGTACCAACTTTCTTCTCCTGAAGAAGTCAGACAGAATAGCTGGTGAAACTTGTTGACAATTGTGTAGATCTTTTAATATTCATGGTTGACTAATAACCCAAAAGAAAATAACTCAATTTTAATGTTAAGTGACCAAATAATTTAACAATAATGAACAGTCTAGATGGCTATACAAAGCATAAGGTACGTTCTTTTGAAAAACTAAAATGTAAAAAAGAGAGAATGTTAAACCATCTAACCTTCTTAAAAAATGTAGACAGTTCAATATCATTCCTAAGTTTTTAACTATTAAAGTGCAGATAAAATCAATAAGAGCCAAACAGATTTACTGTAAATCATCTTTAGCTTTACTCTGTGAAAGAATCCAGCACGTCAAATCTGTATTTAGTAAAATAGACCTCCAATGCTTAGAACTTTTCGAAGACATCTCTAACAACATAGACAGCAACATTTGGAATATTCTTGACTGCATGGCTCATAATATTTTTAACAAAGTTTTTCTAGCCAGTAAAGAATCGCAAATTAATAAATTCAATATATTCTATGAAAGAATACACGACGCAAGACCATGTCTCCTGGATGAAAAAGTTATTTTCAACCTTTCGGACTACACATTATCAAAACCAGAATCTGACAAACTAAAAAAAGGTTTCAACTTTGCTATCGCTCAAGCACATTCCATAGATTGATTTCATAAGCAACATAGAAAAGGGGACTTTCTTCATTCTCAGAAACAGTAACAAATGACATTCGTTTAAAAAGCACCATCGTTCTTTCAACTTCAAAACCACCAAAACCTAATATAACTCCTTCTGAAAAGCGTGCTCTCTCTAACCTAAAAAAGAACAAAAATAAAATCATTCTAAAGGCAGACAAAGGCAACTCGACAGTTATTTTGAACACCAAAGACTACCTAATGAAGATCACTGATTTAGTTTCAGACATGTCAACCTATCGTATATTGGATGTAGATCCAACTACAAAAATCAAAACGAGACTAATTTCCTATTATGTAATATGACGAGGTGGTCTTTGGAATTACAACGAAGTCTAAAATCTCTACACCCACTGATGCCATGCTTATATGGTGCACCAAAAGTGAACAAAGTTGGAGTTCTGCTCCACCCGATTATCGATGTTAGAAATTCCCCGACATATCTACTAGCTTAATATCTAGCCGGTCTTTTGAAAGATAATATAAAGAAATCAGATTCCTTCATAAAGAACTCTAAGCATTTCATGGAAAAATTAAAAGGCATCACCACCTTAAATACAGACATACTTGCAAGTCTTGACGTAGTGTCAATATTCACAAGCGTACCTGTTGAAGAAGTTATCAAGATCATAGAAAATTTCTATCCACATGACATAGTTCAGCTCTTTCGCCATTGCCTCAAATCAAATTATTTTAAAGTAAATAATACTATTTATGAACAACTTGATGGCTTAGCCATGGGCAGTCACTTCCCTGCGCTGATGTGTTCATGGAAAAACTAGAAGCTGATAAGAAGCTGATGTCCAAAGTAAATCCAAAGTTGTTGATTTGGTGGAGACACGTAGATGATATATTCATTATTTGGAAAGACACAGAAAACACCTTATTTGAGTTCCTTACAAAAATAAATTCTTTCTGACAGAAAACAAAGTTCACATTAGGGCTGGAAAAGAACAATCAATTATCTTTTCTAGATACACTAATAAAGAAACAAGAGAATGGTCAAATCCAGCTCACAATATATCGAAAACCTACAGACACTGGACATTACCTACATTTCAAATCAGCTCACCATTATGCACAAAAACTCAGCATTATACATATGCTTAAAAGTAGAGCAACCAATATTATCTCAGAAGAAAAAGATCTCCTTGATGAACTCACTCCCATATCTCAAACATTGGTAATGGTTATCCAAAAAATATAATCCAAAAGATTCATCATAGGAACAATCCACAACAACTACCTCCTGTCACACAATATGCATTGTCTATCGCCATCCCTTATGCCAGCTCAGTTTCAACAAAAATAGCCAAACTCATGAGGTCTTTCAATGTCAGAGTTGCTCTTAATCCAGTCAAAACTATATGACACATCTTAAGATCTCCAAGAACAATAATGCCTTTTAGAAATATGCAGACAACATCCCATGTTCCTGTGGGTTAAATTATATAGGCCAAACTTCAAGAAGCCTAAAAATTCGAAAAAAAGAACATATAGGAACATATGTTAACAACAACAGAACAGACACTTCAGGATTAGTCCATCATTTCTTGATTTCTCACCACTCCATCAATTGGGATAATAGCTCCATGCCTTATATAGAAGAAGATTTTAGATGTAGAAACTTCAAAGAAGCTGCAGTTGTACTCTGGACAGGAGATAATCTAAACAGAAATCGAGGTATGATACTGAAAGACATCTGGAAAAGCCTAATAAATTCACTTAGCTTACCATAATTTTATTTCATAAAAAACTATACAACATATGCAACGAACAATGACTGAGGCTCCATGCTTATGATGTTATGCCTAAGTTTTAATTTTACTTTATTTGACTGTGCTATTCCAGTCTTCTTTTTTACTAGTAAATGTTATTGTACTGACTTTCTTGTCCTGAAGAAGCCAGACAGAATAGCTGGTGAAACTTGTTGACAATTGTGTAGATCTTTTAATATTTATGGCCGACTAATAAACCAAAAGAAAATAACTCAATTTTAATGTGTAACAGCTGTTTATAATACAGTCAATGGATACAGAAAGCACTAAATTTATGAAAAGCAAAATGAATATATATCATAGGCAAATCAGGGTATGCTAGGTGTGTGGTGCACATCGATGGGATAGCAATATAACTGATATTATATGTTTGCATTTATTCCCATTAAAGACTAAGATTAAAGACAATTAAACACAATTAAAATAACAATTAAAGACAGCCCTAATTATGACTAAGGTCATAATTAGGGCTGTCTTCCTTTTCTAGACACACTCGTCACACATCTTCCTTCAGGCTGTCTCTCCTTCACAGTCTACTGCAAACCTACACATATGGATCAATACATACATAAAAATTCATGCCACTATTCAACACAAAAATTAGGAGTCATCAGCACCCTCAAACACAGAGCCCTAACAATTAGCTCTAATGAACAAGAAATAAAAATCATTAACCAAACATGTGTAAAAAATGGCTACAATAAAAAAAAATTCGCAAGATCCTCCATAAAAATGCCACTAAAAACAAAAAAGATCGCAAGAATGGCACAGCCCATGCCCTATATTAGAGGCGTTTCGGAAAAAATAAACAGAACACTACTTAAATACAACATTAAAACAACCTTCCAACTCCTGAGAAAATTAAGAAATTTATTAGCTCTTACAAAGATCCTCTTCCATACCTGGTCTACCAATGGGTTTACAAAATCCAATATATCTGTAACCTACTTTACATAGGGAAAACACGATGCACTATCCTAATGATAAAAGACAAACACAGATAACACACTAAACACCTCCACTATGGTAACACATTTGTACCATTTATCATTTTTACTAGAATTTACTGGAAAGGCACCAAGTCCCTATACCACACCAAAACCTGGTTTGAGAGAAAATTCGAAGAAGCTTGTGAAATGCTAAAACATTATCTGAACGTGAACAAAAATGGTGAATTAATCATTCCAAAAATGTGGAGGACCCGTGTCTGGACAAGTCATCACAGGAAAAATTCATCGTGCGAACTACTGATCGCAGAAAAAATTCACTCAAAATGTTATTCGCTAGAAAATTGAAATGATATTGCATTGATACTGATATACGAAAAACAAATGCAGTACAAGTTAAATTTCAAACAATATAATTTTATTATGGGTCAAAGCTGTATAACTGAGAGGAGACCTCTACATAGCCTTTAAAGGAATGCGGAGAACCGACCAGGGCTTTTGACCTAATGTCCAATCCTCACCTAGTCGTAGTGCACCCTGTTGGGCTGACAATTTGGGATTTAGACGACCAAATTATATTCTTATTGGTTAAACCAAATTAAAAAAAGATGGTACAACATGACAAAATTTCATGCCAGCTGATGAAACAAGGCCCCTGTTGTTTTCGCCAAGGAACCAGGGTGAACAGCGAAAAGTCAGATACTGGAACAAATCTGAAAATACACATCACCAGACTTAAAGATCAGTACTATCAACATAAGAAGCCTGAATGGCAAAGAAATGGAACTAGCTGAGGAATTAGATAAGTACCAGATCGACATTATAAGGGTGACTGAAACAAAAAAGACAAAAAATGGCGAGATCTTTCTGAGCAATAAATACAAAATGTCATATTCGGGCAATGACAATCAAGGAAAAGAAGGAGTAGCCATAGTATTCAACACAAAATACGAGGCTCATCTTCTTGAATGGCAGTCAGTCTCAAGTAGAGTAATGTGGGCAAATATGAGAATGGGGAACTGGACAATAATACTTATTTCTGCCTATGGTCACACAGAAGGTTCTACTAAGGTAGAAGTGGAGGAATTTTTTGATGCTTTAGAAAAAGCAACTGACACAATGAAAAAGGAAAAGTTGATCCTTGTTGGGGATCTAAATAGCAGAGTAGGAAATGATTGTGAGACATACAAAAATATTTTGGGAAAATTTGGAGAAAAGAGCAAAGCTAATAATAATGGCAAATATCTGTTGGATTTCTGCTCAGGACATGGACTGGTTATTACTAACACCATGTTCCAACATAAAAATGTGCAGAAATTCACATGGAGAGAAGAGGCTAGGAATAAGAAAAGTCTCATTGACTATGTTATTGTTGATAGTGATGTTTTCTCCCTGGTGCAGGACACCAGAGTGTACAGATGATTTGAAATTGGAAGTGATCACTATTTAGTCTTGAGCAGGATAAAATTGAATTTCATATTGAAAAGAATAACATGTAAGAAAGTTTTAAAGCGAATAAAAGTTGAGCAGCTGTCAGATGTGAACTGTAGACTAAAATACACAAAGATTATTGAAGAAAAAATGAAAGAGTTTGAGAACAGGAATCAAACCTTGGAGATTCAGTGGCAAGACTTGAAGAAAGCCCTGATTGATTCAGCGAGAGAAGCATGTGGTGAAGTTGTCTGCAAGGATAGAAAAATCAGAACTCCATGGTGGACACAGGAAGTTAAAGAGGCAGTGAAGGAAAAGAAGAAAGCATATCAAACGTTCCTGGCAAATAAGTCAGCTTGTGCTCTTAGAGAGTACAGAGACAAATGTAAAAATGTTAAATAGTGTATAAAACTAGCTAAACAAAAGTCACAGGAGGACTTTGGCAAGAATATAGAAAATAAATATCAAGAAGGTGGCAAAATATTCTTGATGTTGTTGAAGAAGCTTAGGAATGGAGGAAAGAGTACTGTAAAAAGAATTAGAGATGATAAAGGTGACATGAAAACAGGAGAAAAAGATATCCTTGAAGTATGGAGTAATTACTTTGAAAAACTGCTAAATGAAACAAGCAGTGATGGCGGCACAGTGGTAAAAAACACTGACCAGGCATGAAGTCAGGAATATATATCCATACTTGAAGTAGAAAAAGCCATCAAAGGCTTGAAATGTGGAAAGGCAGCAGGAGTAGATGATATTCAACCAGAAATGCTGAAGTATGGTGGTATATAAAAGTCTTACAGTGGCTGCACTGCATAGTTCAGAAAGTCTGGACAGAGGGACGAATTCCCGATGATTGGAGTAGAGCTCTCATAGTATACCCATATATAAAAAGGGAGATAAAACTGAATGTGAGAATTACAGAGGTATTTCCCTACCGATTGTTCCTGGCAAGATCTATGCAAGTATACTTGAGAAACGGTTGAGAAGAATTGTGGAAGAAGAGCTTGGTGAAGAACAAGATGGATTCATACCAAACAGAGGTTGTTTGTCGTAAAGATCTTCACTTTACGACAAATAGTGGAGAAATCATGGGAATATAACAAAGATCTCTATTTGAGTTTTGTCGATTTGGAAAAGGCATATGACTAGGTGCCAAGAGAGAAGCTATTCAATATGCTACAGTTATATGGTGTCAATGGGGCATTATATCAAGCAATACTTAGTCTTTATTTAAGTTGTAAGTCAGCAGTTAGAATTGAAGGAAGTACAGGAAGATGGTTTAATGTTAAATCTGGTGTCAGACAACGATGTACATTATCCCCTCTGTTATTCATTATCTATATGGATCACATTATGAAGGAAAGTGGTATTAAACATGATATCAAAATTGGAGATGTTAATGTCAGCTCTTTGCTTTATGCGGATGATGTTATACTTCTAAATAAATCCGCTAGAAGTCTGCAAGATTCTCTGACTAAATCGAATAACTGTTGTAATAGATATGGTCAACTGTGTTGTGAATGGAGAACCTGTGCAACAAGTAAAACATTTCAGCTACTTAGGCACAATTTTTAGTGAAGATGGTAAATTAAATATAGAAATAGACAACAGAATCAACAAAGCTAGTATGGTGGGAAGTCAATTGAATAAATTCATATGGAATAACAGAGAAATTAGTTGGAACACTAAATTAGCTGTATAAAAGACAGTGTGCAAACCAGTTTTAACTTATGGATCCGAGAGCTGGGTCAGAAGTAAAACACTTGACCAAAGACTAGAGACCACAGATATGAGAGTCCTTAGAAAGATTATAGGCGTGAACAGATGGCATCAATAGCAATATCATTTTAAAAACGAGGATATTAGGAAAGAACGACATTGTCAGCATCCAGGAATGCATTAGCAGAGCTAATCTCAGGTGGTATGGTCACTTAAACAGAATGGGCGAAGAAAGATTAGCAAAACAAGTGTTCTCTGCCAGGTTTGCGGCAAAATGAGCCAGAGGAAGACCAAGATATAGGTAGATTGATACGGTACAAAGTGCCTTAGATGATAGAAATATAAGATCTGATAATGTTGGAGTCTTGACAAGTAATAGACTGATTTGGAGGAAAATTGTAGATAGGAAGTTAGTAATGATGTAATTTTTTTCATGTAGTACTATCATATCCTGTACACTCGCTGAGGGTACATGGCAGGAATTTGATGATGATGATAATTTTATTATGTATTTATGTATTAGTCCGCACAGTTAGACGAGTGGCTGGTTGTTTCACAACCATATGCCTGGGTAAGGAGTATTCTGAGTTCGATTTCTGTTGCTGACATGAGGAACTTAGGATCTTTCTCAGACATAGCCAAGTTATCTGGTCTTAGGCAAGGAGTGCAGTGTTTTTCTCCCCAGTTTAAATGGGATTTTTCCTCCCACAAGCAAGTAAATCGGCCTTGAGAACAAATGCTTCTACAGACTTAGGATATACTGGGAGGCATTTCCTAAATTCTGTTTCATCTTAAAATGGCATAAATATTCTTTCTTACTTTGATACTACAGCGAATAACATTTTCAGCAAATTTTTTCAGCGATAAATAGTTCGCGTGATGAATTTTCCTCATGATAAATTGTCCCAGCAACGAATTGTCCGTGAACCAGAGGACCCATTTGCAATTTTATAGCAACCAGAACAAGCCCAGAAGAAAATCTCATTACAAGAGGGCTTTAGAAATGTTTAATGTAGTTCTGTTTTTAATTTATTACATTTATTTATTTATTTTAATTTTTTATTTTATTTTATTTATTTACTTTTTATACTCCAACAAGAGATCAGGCTAGGTTAAAAGATTTAGAAGCATTTAGATTCAGTTTACTTTTGTATAGTGCAGTGTTATGTAGCTTGTATCTTAAACATATGAATTTTTTTTTGATGATGACTCAATACAGAGGTCGAAACATCGAATGTTACTTTCCTAATGTTAAGTAAAGTAATTATTCTAACATGTGTTGTATCTCCATAAACTCTTCACTGTGAAGGACAACAAATGCTAATTTTAGAAATAAAATTCTACGAAAGGGTTGCAACTAACATTTCTTATAAGCTTTTTGAAAATGCAACCACTCAACACAGAAGTGGTCTGATAAAGCAATGATAGTTTGGAAATGATATTCGAGAGGTTTTGCTTCAGAACTAAATTCCAAACATGGGCATGGCAATGCGTAAATACTGCTCAAAGATATGCCTCGATAACTTTCCTGTTACCCATTAATATTCCTATTCATTACACAGGCACCATCATAAGTTGGAACAACTAACTTGTCCTTTATACTAAATTCCTCAAGTCTGTTTTCAATATGTTTAAAAATACCATTAGATGTTCTATCGTCACTTATGTCTGTAAATCCAATGAACCTTTCGTGTATTTGCCCATTACAGACAAAATGGAAAACATCTGATAGTTGCAATTTTGCTATGACATAAGAAGTTTTCCAGAATAATGGCCACATATCATATGTAGCAGCAACAATTTCTTTTTTTTTTTTATAGCATCTTTAACTACATCAGATATAATACTAATGATATCATTTTTATTGATATCATATTATTACAGTCAAATCCTTTAAATGACTTTCTAAAAGAGGATCATGTTCATGGAACATATTTAAAAATTCTATATAATTTTCTCAATTAGCTGAATCTTCAGACTCATCATGACCTCTCAAAGAAAGCTCTTACTTAGCCAAAGAGCATATAGCATGAATTAATTTTTTTTTAAATGTCTGTATTTTTTCTTTACTGGAACAAATCTGAAAATACACCCCCAACTCAACATCGCCAGAGTTAAAGATCGGTACTATCAACATAAGAAGCCAGAATGGCCAAGAAATGGAGCTAGCTGAAGAATTAGATAAGTACCAGATCGACATAATAGGGGTGACTGAAACAAAAAAGACAAAAACTGGTGAGATATTTTTGAGCAATAAATACAAAATGTTATATTCAGGCAATGACAATCAAGGAAAAGAAGGAGTAGCCATAGTATTCAACACAAAATACGAGGCTAATCTTCTTGAATGGCAGTCAGTCTCAAGTAGAGTAACGTGGGCAAATATGAGAATGGGGAACTGGACAATGAGACTTATTTATGCCTATAGTCCCACAGAAGGTTCTACTAAGGTAGAAGTGTTGGAATTTTTTGAAACTCTAGAGAAAGCTACTGACAAATGAAAATGGGGATCTAAATAGTAGAGTAGGAAGTGATTGTCAGACAAACAAAAATATGTTGGAAAAATTTGGAGAAAAGAGCAAAGCTAATAATAATAGCAAATATCTGTTGGATTTCTGCTCAGGACATGGACTGGTTATTACTAACACCATGTTCCAACATAAAAATGTGCACAAAGTCACATGGAGAGAAGAAGCAAGGAATAAGAAAAGTCTCTTTGACTATGTTATTGTTGATAGTGATGTTTTCTCCCGGGTGCAGAACACCAGGGTGTATAGAGGATTTAAAATTGGAAGTGATCACTATTTAGTCTTGAGCAGGATAAAATTGAATTTCATACTGAAAGGAATGACATGTAAGAAAGTTTTAAAGCGAATAAACGTTGAGCATCTCTCAGATGTGAACTGTAGACTAAAATACACAAAGATTATTGAAGGAAAAATGAAAGAGTTTGAGAACAGGAACCAAACCTTGGAGATTCAGTTTCAACCAAGCCCTGATTGATTCACCTAGAGAGGCATGTGGTGAAGTTGTCTAAGATAGAAAAATTAGAACTTCATGGTGGACACAGGAAGTTAAAGAGGCACTGAAGGAAAAGAAGAAAGCACATCAAAAGTTCCTGGCAAATAAGTCAGCTTGTGCTCTTAGAGAATACAGAGACAAATGTAAGAAAGCTAAACACTGTATAAAACTAGCTAAACAAAAGTCATGGGAGGACTATGGCAAGAACATAGAAAATAAATATCAAGAAGGTGGCAAAATATTCTGGAGGATGTTGAAGCTTAGGAATGGAGGAAAGAGTGCTGTAAAAGGAAATAGAGATGATAAAGGTGACATGAAAATGGGAGAAAACGATATCCTTGAAGTATGGAGTAATTACTTTGAAAATATGCTAAATGAAACAAGCAGTGATGACAGCACAGTGATAAAAAAACACTGACCAGGCATGGAGTCAGGAATACATATCCATACTTGAAGTAGAAAAAGCCATCAAAGGCTTGAAATGTGGAAAGACAGCAGGAGTAGATGATATTCGACCAGAAATGCTGAAGTATGGTGGTATCAAAAATTTTACAGTGGCTGCACTGCATAGTTCAGAATTCCTGGACAGAGGGATGAATTCCAGACAATTGGAGTAGAGCTCTCATAGTACCCATATATAAAAAGGGAGAAAAAATTGAATGTGAGAATTAAAGAGGTATATCCCTACTGAGTGTTCCTGGGAAGATATATGCAAGTATACTTGAGAAACAGTTGAGAAGAATTGTGGAAGAAAAGCTTGGTAAAGAACACGATGGATTCAGGTCAATTAGAGACTGTGAGGATCAGATCTTCACTTTACGACAAATAGTGGAGAAATCATGGGAATATAACGAAGATCTGTATTCAAGTTTTGTCGATTTGAAAAAGGCATATGACAAGGTGCCAAGAGAGAAGCTATTCAATATGCTACAGTTATATGGTGTCAATGAGGCATTATATCAAGCAATACATAGTCTTTATTTGAGTTGTAAGTCAGCAGTTAGAATTGAAGGAAGTACAGGAAGATGGTTTAATGTTAAATCTCGTGTGAGACAGGGATGCATTATCCCCTCTGTTATTCATTATCTATATGGATCACATTATGAAGAAAAGTGGTATTGAATATGAAATATTGATCATGAAACATGATATCAAAATTGGAGATGTTAATGTCAGCTCTTTGCTTTATGTGGACGATGTTATACTTCGGGCTGGCAATTTGGGACTTAGGCGACCAAATTGTATTCTTATTGGTTAAACCAAAATAAAAATTAATGGTACAACATGACAAAACTTCATGCCGGCTGGGGCATCGCCCGGTTAAACAAGGCCCCTGTTGTTTTCGCCAGGGAACCAGGGCGAACAGCGAAAAGTCAGATACTGGAACAAATCTGAAAACACACCCCAACTCAACATCTCTAGAGTTAAAGATTGGTACTATGAACATAAGAAGCCTGAATGGCAAAGAAATGGAGCTAGCTGAGGAATTAGATAAGTACCAGATCGACATAATAGGGGTGACTGAAACAAAAAAGACAAAAACTGGCGAGATCTTTCTGAGCAATAAATACAAAATGTTATATTCAGGCAATGACAATCAAGTATAAGAAGTAGAAGCCATAGCATTCAACACAAAATACGAGGCTAATCTTCTTGAATGGCAGTCAGTCTCAAGTAGAGTAATGTGGGCAAATATGAGAATAGGGAACTGGACAATGAGAGTTATTTGTGCCTATGGTCCCACAGAAGGTTCTACTAAGGTAGAAGTGAAGGAATTTTTTGAGGCTTTAGAAAAAGCAACTGACACAATGAAAAAGGAAAAGTTGGTCCTTGTTGGGGATCTAAATAGTAGAGTAGGAAATGATTGTGAGACATACAAAAATATTTTGGGAAAATTTGGAGAAAAGAGCAAAGCTAATAATAATGGCAAATATCTGTTGGATTTCTGCTCAGGACATGGACTGGTTATTACTAACACCATGTTCCAACATAAAAATGTGCAGAAATTCACATGGAGAGAAGAGGCTAGGAATAAGAAAAGTCTC
Organism: Typopeltis vanoorti; assembly: GCF_054136105.1. Lineage (NCBI taxonomy): Eukaryota > Metazoa > Arthropoda > Arachnida > Uropygi > Thelyphonidae > Typopeltis > Typopeltis vanoorti. The sequence continues at coordinate 5,015,765 of NC_143549.1, read as the reverse complement.
ATTGACTATGTTATTGTTGATAGTGATGTTTTCTCCCTGGTGCAGGACACCAGAGTGTACAGATGATTTGAAATTGGAAGTGATCACTATTTAGTCTTGAGCAGGATAAAATTGAATTTCATATTGAAAAGAATAACATGTAAGAAAGTTTTAAAGCGAATAAAAGTTGAGCAGCTCTCAGATGTGAACTGTAGACTAAAATACAGAAATATTATTGAAAAAAAAATGAAAGTGTTTGAGAACAGGAATCAAAACTTGGAGATTCAGTGGCAAACTCTAAAGAAAACATTGATTGATTCTTCCAGAGAGGCATGTAGTGAGGTTGTCTGCAAGGATAAAAAAATCAGAACTCCCTGGTGGATATAGGAAGTTAAAGAGGCACTGAAGGAAAAGAAGAAAGCAAATCAAAAGTTCCTGGTAAATAATAAGTCAGCTTGTGCTCTAAGAGAATACAGACACAAATGCAAGAATGCTAAACACTGTGTAAAACTAACTAAATAAAAGTCATGGGAGGACTTTGGCAAGAATATAGAAAATAAATATCAAGAAGGTGGCAAAATATTCTGGAGGTTGTTGAAGAAGCTAGGAATGGAGGAAAGAGTGCTGTAAAAGGAGTTAGAGATGATAAAGGTGACAATAAAACCGGAAGAAAAAGATATCCTTGAAGTATGGAGTAATTACTTTGAAAAACTGCTAACTGAAACAAGCAGTGATGACAGCACAGATACCCTAGTCCTGAAGATACTTCAGGCGCAAACTTTGTTTGCTCACACTTGGATAAAGGATTAAACTAATTTTGCTAATCTAATATAAAAATAAATATAAAATTGACAAAAAAAAAAAAAAAAAAAAAAAAACTTTCAACAACTATTCGACATTCACACAGTATCTACCATACTTCGCCTTGAACTCATTTACAGTCATGGCACCCACAATAGACTCTGGCAGCTTATTCCACTCATTCACCACTCTCCAAGTGGTGAATGAGTGGAATAACCTAGCTCTCACACCCTTGCTAACCACACTCTTGCCCAGCTTCCATGTATGTTTACATGGAATAGTTTACTTCGAATAGTTTACTAAACAACACCACTTAACAACACAGTCTAAAATAAATAAAATACCACCAAATATATATAACAATATTGCTAATATCTGCTAAAATATAATGACTTAGCTGAGAAACGTGTACGGCATATGTTAATGAGGACAACACTCAATATCTTGACATATCTTGTACATATCAGGAAATTAATGATGATGATGATTGTAAATGGTCACTTAATTATATTTTACATGAAAAATATCTAAAACATAAAGATGTGAAACTGTTACTTATTATTTTGGAATAATGTTCCTAATTTAGTATTCCAAACTGATTCTGATAGGTGTGTTTTAAAAATTAAACATTTCTAGATAAATGTAAATTTATATAAAATGTAATATTAAAATAAGAAAATTCTTACCATCCACGACTGTTGCCATCACAGATGGGATGAGAATATCTATTTTTAGTGGAACAATTTTTCTCATAACCCCAACAAACATCTTTGTCTAAATGATTCTGAAACAATGAAAAATTAATATTTCAATTAATATTTAAAAAATACAATTTATCACTATAACAGAAAACCTTTATCATGCTATAAGAAGAATAGCAGTTTGGTGATTCATGATAATCTACCATCTGTCATACTAATTAAAGAACATGCCAAAATAAATATTCAGAAATTCATCTATAATTCTTGGCATCTAACATCATACCTTCAAGAACAGAGCTACCAAGAATAAGTACTTAGTTACATCACTATAACTTATATAGCTAGGTCAGCTAGATACCATGTTGCAAATTTTGTAACTTATTTAGACCACAGAAAAAAGAATGAAATACAAATCCAGATGACAAATAAATTAATCCCATGGGTAAAAATTATACTTATGGGTTGCTAAAGGATCAGTCTTAATAAATGGAATGCAGAGAACCTACTGAGGTTTCTGACACAATATCAATGTTTGCCTTTTCATGGTTCCAGAAATCACTAGTTTGGTCCTGGAAAAAAAAAAAAAAAAAAGTGAAGTAGCCGAAAGAGCACACGGAAACACAATTAACAGATAAGATATAATACACTGGTCTCAAAGTCTTAGCTGCTTCAGTTGTGATTTACTGAAGCAACAAGGCCATACTCCACTTACTAGGTATCTATTTGAGATAATGAACAAATGAGACTGAAGAGGCAATCTGTGACTCATATGTTCACTGCACATCCATAGATGCCATATGGTTGATCCGATGCTTGGTGATGTGAAACATCAGGCCTAGCCATGTAATCCTGTTGTATGCTTTTCTAGAGGCTTCAACTCTATGAAGATCAGTCACTCCACACATACCATCCATCCATCCATCCATCTCATTGAGAGTCTACCCCTTTTTTTCCAGGAACTTTACCTTCTATTACTGTTTTGAGAAGTCCTCCTCCCATCCTTTCAATGTGTCCAAAATATTATTAATAGTAGTAGTAGTATTTATTACTATTATTATTACGTGACACCTCCAGGGAGTCCAAAGGCTCATTGAGGGAGGGCACCTACTCCACAACTCTGTCTCCAACAACTACAATGAACTGTAACTACCATCATCATCTATATCAATACCATCTACCGCCCATCACCACCACCACCACCACTAGTATTTACACAGACAATCACAAACATGCCCACGGCAGGAGGACACCTACTCTACAACTCTCTGTCTCCAACAACTACAATGAACCGCAACTACCATCATCATCATCTACACCAATGGCATCTACCGCCCATCACCACCACCACTAGTATTTCACAGACAATCACAAACATTCATGCCCATGACAGGATTTAAACCTGCAGCCTTTTGGCTGGATAGCGGATACACTAACTCAGGGTTTGCCAAATTGTGTTCCACAGAACACTGGTGTTCTGCAGAAGGTGAATAAGTGTTCTGCAAGAAATTCTCCTGGAATTTGTCATTTTAGTTTTCTAAGCATTTTTCATGAATAAATATTTTATAGTGGAAATATTCTGAAGAGAATAATATTCATGAATATATTGAAAAGCTCAGACCCAGAACACCTAATAACATTTGTGTAGAAAATGTTAGTGACCACGCCATGTATTTTTAAACATGGAAGTATTTATTCATGAATTATCGTTAATTTTCACACATCAAAATCTTTCAACAATCAGGAAAGAGAATACCGCTGTTTATGACTGATCATAAAAATTGCCTGCAAGCCAATTACAACAATGGGCAGCATATCCTCTGTTCTCAAAACTGAACGAAATAACATCTGTGTTGCAATGTTAGTGACCAATCAGCAAGGAAGTATAAAGAAAATTTTTCGCTAAAATTAAAGATCAAGGTAGTCTGTATCTATTCGGTTCTCAAGTCTTGTAATACTGAATACTTTCTTCGCAAGTTCGTAGTGCTGTGATTTTTTAAAAATAATAGGCCTGCAGATTTAAATTTTAATATGAATAAGAGACAAGGGACTTTGTTTAATTTTGTTATTAAGAAATCTCTTATTGAAGGTGTTTGTGATGCAACAGATAGTGAGTCATCCACCACCAGCCTACAAAGCGATCTCCAGGATGTACAAAAGGAGGGGAAAACTACCAGCACACAGGAGAAAAAATCTGCATTCACTCGTAAGGTACTTATAATAATATTATAAATTATTGGTGATCAGAATGGGATATGTCAATAAAAATCAGCACAAATTAATTTAATGATGTTTATGTTTAATTAATTCTTAATTAATAATAATGATCAATTATTAATTAATAATAAAAATCAGCTAAATTAATAAATAATTAGTAATTAATACATTACAAAATAACCAAGGTGTTCCATGAAAATTTCAGGATTTGTTAAGTGTTCCGTCGTAAGAAAAGTTTGGGAAATGCTGCACTAACCATTCAGCCATCCAGGTCTGTATATTTTAACTTTAATTTAATTTCAACTTAAATTTAAAATATTTTAAAGAATGAGAGAGGAAAGATTAGCAAAACAAGTGTTCTCTGCCAGGTTGGCAGGAAAAAGACCCAAAGGAAGAGGTGGATTGATACGATAAAAAGTGCCTTAAAAGATAGAAATATAAGATCTGATAATGTTGGAGTCTTGACAAATAACAGAATGATTTGGAGGAAAATTGTAGACAGGAAGTTAGTAATGATGTAAATTTTTCATGTAATACTATCATATCCTGTATATCCCTTGAGGGTATATATCAGGAATTTGATGATGATGATTTAAAATATTTTAACTTTCTTCTATCAACATCTGTGACTCAGCCAATCAAATTCTATTCTTTATTAGTTTTCACCACAACAAATATGATTATCCAACATTAAATATCATATTGACTAGGGTGTTACCTGATTCTTGCAAGAGAACCAAAGCAAATAGTGAAAAGTCAGAACAATCTCAAACTTATAAGTAAAGATAAGAATCATCAATGGAAAAGAAGTACAGATAGAAGTACAAAAATATCCCTAATGAGATGAAAAAAACAACAAAAAAACTAAGTAATACGATATCATATTCTAACAATAGTAATAAAAAAAAAGAGAGAAACTTTAGTATTCAAGCATAAGAATAAACTTCATAATGAATGTCAGCCAATTTCAAATGGACTGATATGGGAAAATATCAAAATGGGAAATTACACAAGTAGTGTTTGTGCGTATCATTTCAAGGACGTGTCTAAGAAACAAATAGGGTAATTTTTCAAGAGGGCTGCTGAGATGAAAATGTTAATCTGGTTCCTGTTGAGATGAAAGCAACAAAATAAAAATTGAATCACACATACAGAAATTTGAAAATTTTTTCAAAACAAAAAAAAGAAAAAATAATGTGATGAAAGTGTTCAAGCAGTTGCGAAGATTAAGCGTGATAGAGGAATTGTTACAATCCACAGAAGGAAAGTGAGTTCATTGTTTTGTAACGTACAAATCAGTTGAAAGAAGATATGAAAGAGTTAGCAGAAGCAAAAAAGAAGAGTGAAAATGTAAAGATCATAAGATTATAGTCATTATATGATAGAGTGAACTGAGAAGATGGGACATGACTGAAATTAGTCGCTGTAAATATTGTGCAGGAGAAATGGTTTACAGTTTGTAGATGTATGGGATGAATTTCATGGATGAAAGAAATGCTCAAAGGCTGTTTAAGGGAATTGGAAGTTTTTTTCCCACTTGGTTAGACTATAATAAATTTAGTTTAATCCTTTATCCAAGTGAAAGGTGGACCAAGCTCTCATCACTCTTTGGAGTGATGAGAGCTTGGTCCACCTTCACAACACGTTGCCTCAGTCATGAAATACTTCAGATGCAAACTTTGTTTGCTTGCACTTGGATAAAGGATAAGCTTGGTCCACCTTCACCATGAGTTGCCTCAGTCCTGAAGATACTTCAGGTGCAAACTTTGTTTGCTTACACTTGGATAAAGGATTAAACTAAATTTATTATTGCTGGTAAAGGGAAGAGTGTCACATGGCATGGATCAAGAGGATAAATCGGGAGAGTTAAATGAATAAATAGTATCACTGAACAGCAACTGCAAGAAAAGGGGGAAAAAAAAGATTATGGAGAGAATAAATATGAACAGAAAGGTTATCAGAAAACTCATTAGAAGTACAAAGCACAGGTGAGAAAGGACTACCAGCATGGCAAATCAGGGAAGGAACGTACAAAAAGATTATGAGAGGAAATTAATCAAGTAGGCTCAATGAAATTTCAAACCCTGAGTAAAAAGAAAAAACATAATGGAAGGATAATTTGAATGAGTGCTGAAGGTTTCTATATGTACATACATATGTGAGCATGTATCAGGGGCATATATTCCAGGTTTGCTAGGTGTGCAGTGTACACCCACAGAATAGCAATATCACAGATATTATATTTTTGCATTTATTCCTGTTAAAGATTCCCCTAATTGTTTCCTCACTTAATGATTATATGATTCCTAAAATTAAACACAACATACTAGTGCTTCATGAAGAGGACACTTTTTGATACATAAAGATTGCAACAATCACATTCGCGTTGATAGCCCAGATGTTGCTCCACCTGCACATCTGTTCAAAAGGCTCAAAGCCTTTTGAACAGATGTACAGGTGGAGCAACAGATCAAATTCTTAGCATTCTAGTTGTTTTAAACCACCAAGAAGGCAAGACATCATTAATGTATAGATTGAATAACAGTGGATGAAGCACTGATCCTTGTGATACACCACTTGTTATTTTTTTTATTATTAATCTTTGTACTGGTTATGGGCAGTACTACCCTTACATCTTGTCTGGACTTGATATAGGCCTAAGCCTTTACAAGTGTTTTTCCCTATGCCTGTTCTAGTTATCATTGTAGTCATTCTCTGGTGGCAACGTCATGCCACCAGTGTGCCCTGTAGGGCTCTCAAGGAAAGAACTTTTATATCCTTCTGCATAAGCCCAAGCTGTTTTAAGTGCTTATAACTATCTGCGCTCCATATGCCATGTAAAGAGATGGTGGCGCTGGTAAACCTCGGAGTTGCCCCATGCTCCTACCATATCTTACTAACTAGATCTTGGATATGTTTATAATAGTTTACTTTATTATTATGGCTATAGGCTAGTGGATGCCTTGTTCTCACCACCTGGACATCAACTACCCGAATGTCACCATCTCTTTTAATCACTTTTAAGTCTGGCTGACGCAAACCCGTAGAGGTCCTATAATGTGGTTCCACCATGGTCTCCCAACTTTTGTTCTTAAAGCAGTTGTTCAAAATGGAGACCACAGGATGCTTCCGCACACGAACCCCATGGTTTAGAAATAAAGCACTTGAACAAAAACTAGAAATCTTAGTTATGAGAGTTCTGAGAAAAATTAGAGGAATGAATGGCATCAAAGGCAGTATCATATTAAAAATGAAGATATTAGAAAGCAACTTGACGTTATTAACATTCAAGAATGTGTCAGTAGAGCTAACTAATGATGCCAAGATGGCAGGAAAGAGAACAAAGGAAGTTGGAAGTTTATTTTGCACTTGGTTAGACTATAATAAATTTAGTTTAAGCCTTTATCCAAGTGTAGGCAAATAAAGTTTGCACCTGAAAATATCTTCAGGACAGTCAAGGTGGTACACATCTGTTGGCACCTCGTAGCAAAGGTGGACCAAGCTCTCATCTCTCCTTGTCTTAGTATCTCCCATAATGCAAAACAAGGAGATGTGCTTTGCACTATGGGAGTACTAAGACAAGGAGAGATGAGAGCTTGGTCCACCTTTGCTACGAGGTGCCAACAGATGTGCCACCTGAAGATATTTTCAGGCACAAACTTTGCATAACTACACTTGGATAAAGGATTACACTAAATTTATTATATGATGAAAGAGTGAGAATGAAATGAAATGAAAGAGTTTGAGAACAGGAATCAAACCTTGGAGATTCAGTGGCAAACTCTGAAGGAAACATTGATTGATTCTGCCAGAGAGGCATGTGGTGAGGTTGTGTGCAAAGATAAAAAAATCAGAACTCCCTGGTGGACACAGGAAGTTAAAGAGGCAGTGAAGGAAAGGAAGAAAGCATATCAAAAGTTCCTGGCAAATAAGTCAGCTTTTACTCTTACAGAATACAGAGACAAATGTAAGAAAGCTAAACAGTGTGTAAAACTAGCTAAACAAAAGTCATGGGAGGACTTTGGCAAGAATATAGAAAATAAATATCAAGAAGGTGGCAAAATATTCTGGAGGTTGTTGAAGAAGCTTAGGAATGGAGGAAAGAGTGCTGTAAAAGGAATTAGAGATAAAGGTGAAATGAAAACAGGAGAAAAAGATATCCTTGAAGTATGGAGTAATTACTTTGAAAAACTGCTAACTGAAACAAGCACTGATGACAGCACAGTGATAAAAAACACTGACCAGGCATGCAGTCAGGAATACATATCCATACTTGAAGTAGAAAAAGCCATCAAAGGCTTGAAATGTGGAAAGGCAGCAGGAGTAGATGATATTCGACCAGAAATGCTGAAGTATGGTGGTATAAGAGTCTTACAGTGGCTGCACTGCATAGTTCAGAAAGCCTGGACAGAGGGACGAATTCCCGATGATTGGAGTAGAGCTCTCATAGTACCCATATATAAAAAGGGAAATAAAACTGAATGTGAGAATTACAGAGGTATTTCCCTACTGAGTGTTCCTGGCAAGATCTATGCAAGTATACTTGAGAAACGGTTGAGAAGAATTGTGGAAGAAAAGCTTGGTGAAGAACAAGCTGGATTCAGGCCAAATAGAGGCTGTCAGGATCAGATCTTCACTTTACGACAAATAGTCGAGAAAGCATGGGAATATAACAAAGATCTGTATTTAAGTTTTGTCGATTTGGAAAAGGCATATGATGTCAAGGTGCCAAGAGAGAAGCTATTCAATACGCTGCAGTTATATGGTGTCAATGGGGCATTATATCAAGCAATACTTAGTCTTTATTTGAGTTGTGAGTCAGCAGTTAGAATTGAAGGAAGTACAGGAAGATGGTTTAATGTTAAATCTGGTGTGAGACAAGGATGTACATTATCCCCTCTGTTATTCATTATCTATATGGATCACATTATGAAGGAATGTGGTATTAAACCTGATATCAAAATTGGAGATGTTAATGTCAGCTCTATGCTTTATGCGGATGATGTTATACTTCTAAATAAATCCGCTACAAGTCTGCAAGATTCTCTGACTAAATTGAATAGCTGTTGTAATAGATATGGTATGAAGGTCAGCAATAAAAAGACAAAGACAATGAAAATAGGCAGAATCATTGAAAATGTCAACTGTGCTGTGAATGGAGAACCTGTGGAACAAGTAAAACATTTCAGCTACTTAGGCACAATTTTTACTGAAGATGGTAAACTAAATATAGAAATAGACAACAGAATCAGCAAAGCTGGTATCGTGGGAAGTCAATTGAATAAATTCATATGGAATAAGAAAGAAATTAGTCGGAATACTAAATTAGCTGTATACAAGACTGTGTTCAAACCAATTTTAACTTATGGATCTGAGAGCTGGGTCAGAAGTAAAACACTTGACCAAAGACTAGAGACCGCAGATATGAGAGTCCTGAGAAAGATTAGAGGCGTGAACAGATGGCATCAATGGCAATATCATATTAAAAATGAGGATATTAGGAAAGAACTTGACATTGTCAGCATCCAGGAATGCGTTAGCAGAGCTAATCTCAGATGGTATGGTCACTTAAATAGAATGGGAGAGGAAAGATTAGCAAAACAAGTGTTCTCTGCCAGGTTGGCAGGAAAACGACCCAGAGGAAGACCAAGATATAGGTGGATTGATACGGTATAAAGTGCCTTAGACGATAGAAATATAAGATCTGATAATGTTGGAGTCTTGACAAGTAACAGACTGATTTGGAGGAAAATTGTAGATAGGAAGTTAGTAATGATGTAATTTTTTCATGTAGTACTGTCATATCCTGTACACCCCTTGAGGGTACATGGCAGGAATTTGATGATGATGATGATGATGATGATAAATTTATTATAGACCAGAGGAAGATCATGGTCTAGGTGAATTGATTTAGTCAGAAGTGCTTTAAAAGCAGGGAATGTCAGATATGACAATGTTGAAGTACACACAAGTAATAGATCGATTTGGAGGGAAATTGTTGATAAGAGATTAGTAATAATGTAAACTTAACCATGTAGTGATATCATACCCTTAGGGATACATATCAGGAAATTGATGATGAATTATGCAAAGAAAATAATATATTTTGGATGCATCTAGAAAAAGGCTGAAAATTCATTTGCCACTTATCTCTGATCACTCTCTTATAGATTTCTGGAATCCTGCACGTAACTGTACCCATGAATTATTCAACACAAAAAAAATCTAACTGATTTCCCACTGACGATTGGATAACTGAGAGAAATAACTACAATTTATTTATATATATTGTCATAAAACTCACCTTATAAGGACAGTGTTTATCTCTCTTACAAGATGTAGAAGCTTCAGGATTGTTATTGAAAAAATATGCCATGTGCTCGGGAGGCAAATTAACATCATAAACTGCATATTTTTTGGTGTGAACAGTAGAATCATACATAATTTGCAGTACCAGAAAAATAAGGCAGAATATTACACCTTGCATGACTCTAGAAAAAAAAAAAAAGGTGAACAAAACAATGATCTTTTCAGTACCTTCCATTTTACTTTACATGCAATTACTGATAACAACCATTCAATATTTCTCTCTCTCTCTCTCACACACACACACAAAATCCCAATCTATGACTAGTCATTCAATGACCAAACTAACAGCTAGCATCTGTCATGGAATGACCAGTCAGAAGAAATAAAGAATGTTATATGCTACAGATACTATACAGAAGCATACGATGCAATGCAATAGTATAAATATAAAAATAAAATAAAAATATATATTGTACAAACTGAGTGTAAAAAATGGGAGTATATAAATGTTTAAATTATTTTCATTTTCCCTTGTATTAAAAATCCCTGATAAAGACTGCATTGTAGACATGATATGAACGTAGGTCTTTACAATCCAAGGGCATCTTCATTGAGGCCAAATGGACGACAGAGGATCGTTAAATTATTATGAAATTTAAATATATTGCTAAATGAAATGATACATACGCTGGTATCCAAAACCTAAGGACAAGCATTATTTCATTATTTCTGAAGATTACAACCTCTGACAATTTTAAACTGATGATTTCAAACAGACAGCAACTATGCATTCAAATTTTTGAATCATGTGCAAAGTGGTCACATGGGCACTCAACAGGATAAAAGGCAAAAGTTTGAGATGAGCCAATTGTATTTGAAAGAGGCTCTGTTCATGGAGAAATAAAGTTGAAATTAGATGTCTTGTAATGTCTCAAAGACATCATTTAGATGATTTCATGTGGGAAAGAATTACTGGAAACCTTGAAGAAGGCTGCAAATTAGTGATTTTTCCAGAGAGTTTGAAATCTCACATAACATTGTATCCAGGGTTAGCATTTCAAATCAATGGAATGTAATCCAGATGTTTGCTAAGAAGCCACCCTCACTCTACCATGGAGCATGAAGACAGATTTTTTGGTTATAACAGCAAAACGTAATCGACAAAAATGGCAGGGCAGCTTGCAAGTCGTCTATATTCAAGTACAAGTACAAGGATATTTCAACAAACTGTGGCAAGAAATCTGCAACAAGTAACTGAGGTCTCAACTGACTCAAATCAAGAACTCCATCTTCCTTCAATGCCTATACTGAAGCCTGAAACAGATGCAAGAAAATTATCAATGCTTCTAAAACAGAATTTGAATGGGCAAAAAGCAGGAAACTTGCAGCCTGTCCAAACAGCAGCCATGCCTTCTGGTCTCTTGCCAAAGCAATTGGCCGTAACTTTTGCCCTATACTATTCCCACCCCTATCATATCCAGATGACTCAATTGCAACATCACCTACAGAAAAAGCTAATCTCCTGGCATCATACTTTGTCTCCAATGCATGGATAACTGACAATGGCAAATGCTCCCCCATCATTCCAACTGCCCAACATGCAATGTCACATGTATCCTTTTGCCAGAAAGAGATCATAAACCTGTTGTCTAAATTGGACACAAAAAAGGCTCCTGGCCCTGATGGCATTTTTCCAATTGTCCTGAAGGTCTGTGCAGCAGAACTGACTCCTATCCTATGCCATTTTTACATACTCTCTCTTACTCCACTGGTATAAATCCCAAAGCCTGAAAATTGGCTTATATTCAATCCATTCCTAAAAAGGGTGACAAATCACTGCAAACTAACTACCAAACTATCTCACTCACCTCAGTCCAATCTAAAGCGATGGAGAAAACCATCAATTCTCAACTCCTACTCTACCTTGAAGGTACCCAGCTATTAAGTGACCACCAGTACAGATTCCGTCGATACTGATCAACAGGTGATCTCTTCTCATATATCACCCATCTGTGGATGGAGAAATTTGGCAAATCCCAAGTGGTTGCACTTGATATCTCTAAAGCCTTTGACCGGGTCTGGCACAAAGGCTTACTAAGCAAACTTCCATCATTTGGACTGTCTCAGGACACTTCTTCAAATGGATGCAAATTGTCAGCTGGAAGCAAACTATGTGTGATGGTAGACGGCTCCCTATCCTCTCACCATCCAACTAATCCTGGGGTCCCACAAGGTTCAATTCTCTCACCGATCCTCTTCCTTCTATATATCGACCTACTTCAGTTGATCTCCAACCCAATACACAATTTTGCAGATGACAGCACATTGCACTCCTCCCTTTCATTTGATAAACCTTACCCTACACAACTCACTTCAACCCACAGAACATCAACACAACTTCCCTTAATTCTGACCTCAAAATCATTCTCCAATGGAACTTAGATATCCTCGTCAACTTCAATGCTAGTAAATCCCAGTTCTGTCTTATTTCCCACAAAAAAGAACCATTTTTCCCCAGAATTATTTTTAATAACACTCAAATTCCCAGACAAGATGAGATTTCTCACCTCAGAATTACCTTGACATCAGGCCTCTCCTGGCATAAACACATCACAACCATTGCATCCTCAGCTTCCAAAAAACTAGGATTTCTCTTTAGTTCAAGACGTTACTTCACCTCTAAATAGCTGTTAACCTTATACAAATCACAAATCTGCCCAGCTATCGAATACTGTTCTCACATTTGGAGTGGGGCTCCTAAAAGCTCCTTCAAAATGCTTGACTCAATATAGTGGAGAGCAATTAGACTGATAAATTACCCATCTCTTACCAACTCACTCCCCTCACTTTCACATAGATGTTTAGTCTCTGCAATTTGTATATTCTATAAATATTTCATGGGGAAAATGTTCATCTGAAAGAGCATCAATAATTTCTCCACTTTGTACTAAGCCCATTGGAACACATGCCGCTACCACCCAACATCCTTTCACAGTACATCTTGAAACCCACAGAACAAGTTTCTTTTCCTCCTCCTCCATCCCTACTACTGTTGTACTGTGGAACAGTCTTCCCCTGACATATTTCCCAAGGAGGAAATATATACAGGCTTTTAAATTGAATGTCAACAAGTTTTTCTTTTCCCAACCCACTACCCATATACGGTACTAAAGTACTATAGGTTGATCAGCCAACATCTCGTATATGGGCCCAACATAAAAAAAAGAAAAAAAATTAAAATCTATATATGCCCAAAGACCTGTAATCTACATCCCTTTATTCACAGTTCATCATAGAGCATGTTTTCAGTGATGTTATATCCATAAAAATTGAAAAGACACCAATGGACTAATGTACTCTTTACAGATGAGAGTTGTTTTAGTCTTTCCTCAGCTTCTAGACGACACTTGATCTGGCGTGAAAGTGGTACTGCTCACCGTTGCAAGAATGTTCTTGAAATGGATAGATACACTAGTGCTTGGGGGGGGGGTCCATGGTGTGGGGAGGCATTATGCTTAATGGATACACTGAGCTACAAGTGCTGGAAAAGAGAGACTATGATTAGTGATAGTTATTGCAATGAAGTCAATCTGAAATGTCATGTTCGATTGTTCTGTGGTGCTGTAGGCGAAGAATTCAATTTTACGGATAACAACAATAGCACACCACATTGTACAAAAGCAGTACAGATACTTTTTGAAGACCGAGGATATTAATCAAATTGAATGGCCAGAACACTCCCCATATATCAATCCCATAGAACACGTTTGGGACACAATAGGGAGATGGCATTGCTGCTCGAAATTTCCCTCTGGAAAACAAACTAGGCCTCATTCTTGCTCTGAAGGAGGATTGGGCCAGTTTGCTTCAAGAACTCCTGAATCACTTAGTGCTAAGCATGGTACATTGTGAGAGCTGCATCACAGTTTGGGATGGTCTTATTTCATACTGAAAGGTCACTCCACATAGTTTTCTGTAAGCACTGTACATTAATTCTTTAACTACGTTCTTAGGAAATTTGTAGCATATTGCAATTAAATTTGTGTGAAATTAATAGCACATTTTTTTTGTGTAATATCATTTATTAGTATGCGGCAATAAATTTATGTCAACATTTGGCTGTAGTCATGAAAATTTTTCCATATACAGAGAAAAATGTAATTCGTCCTTAGCTTTTGGACACTAGTGTATGAATGTCAATAGATATTAATGTGAAGATGATGATTCTGTGCATGATAACAAAATAAAAAAATGGGTTAATGAGAGGAGAATGGCTAGTCAGGTCAAAGATAATTCAAGGGCATTATCTTTGACCTGATTTTTTCTTCTGCTATGCAACAAGCAAGAGGAAGAATATTATGAAAGGAAGATATTGGTGAAAAGCTATGGTAGTCGAATGACTATGGCAAACAATGCAGTAGAATTATTTATCACCATAATTCATAATAGTGTAAACTGGGCTGTAACAGAGATGAAAGAATCAGAGATCAAATGTTCATTTGAGACTAGATGTTAATAAGGCTGAGGGAATGGATGGCATATCACCATATATTTTTAAGAAATGTAAAAAAGATTTAGCTATGCAAGAAAAGCAATGTTTTCCCACTGGTTCAGGACACAAGAGTATATAGAGGATTTGAAAGGAAGTGATCACTATTTAGTTTTGAGTAGGATAAAATTGAAAAGATGAGTATATTAGAAAGTTTTAAAATGAATCAAGGTTGAGCAACTTTCAGAGGTGAACTGTAGACTCCAACTACACAAACATCATTGAAGAAAAATGTAGTGGGAATCTTGTCATTTTACCGTCATTCCTAAAAAGTGGAAGGAGGGCAACGATGTTTGGCTTCACATAAGGGATGATAAACTTGGAGTTTCAAGTTATAAGTCAATCTGTGTATATATAGAGTGGTGAAGATGTGTTGGAGATGGTTAGGATATCCAGAAATGGATCTTAAAAGAAGAATTTTCTGGTCGGCAATAGTCGTAACAAGGAGGCCATTTTTAGCAATCTGTTTTATATATTACAATAGGGGCATACTGGACAAGGGAGATAGATATCCAGTAATACATTTGGCAAAGATTTTTTCCAAGATTAACGTGAAAGAGATTTTTCTGAGAACAAAGAACAAAAGGGCATACCTACAAGCTGTTATAAAGAGGTTGTGAGCTGGTTATTTAATAAAGTCTTATAGGGGGGAATCTTGTAATTTTACTGTCCTTCCTAAAAAGTGAAAGGAGGGTAAAAATGTTTGACTTTGCACGGGGGGGGGGGGGGTGATAACTTGAAGCTTCAAGTCATAGGTCAATCTGTGTCAATGGAGTAGTGAACATGTGTTTAATGAGCAAGTTTTTGATGGGGAGAGAAAGAGTAGGCAGAAGTTGAAATGCACTATCCAAGAGACTGTGATAAGTATAGAAATAGTAAACAAATTTAAGACATAGTTTGATAAGTACTCTACACAACAATGAGGGCGTTCATAATAAGCATTTGATCCATGAGGTTTGATAAAAATACTAATTTAATAATCTGATCAGGGTTCGTTTCTAGTGAGCACGGAAGTGTCAAACCCGAAGTACCTGATGGTGGACCAGAACTTACTTCAAATAATGTATTTCTGTTATATTATCTGTAGACTGGTCCCTCTTCTTCTTTCTATCTCCTTTCTTTTTATCTTACCCCCCCCCCCCAAATGCTATTAGAGTATTTGTGGGCTAGGGGTCTTTCCTGTCTTACTGAACTTTCTTCTTCACTGCACTGGGGGTCTGTCTTCTTTCCCAGGTATTTGTCTCACCTAAATAGGTAAATGCAGCAGAAGAATGGCAGGCCAGATACATTATATTCAACTGCCTAAAACCCACATGGATTATAAAAACTTTTAATAAAAGTTTTTCTTTCTTTTGCTTGTAGCCTAATGACTATGATTCTGGATGAGATGGGCTTAATATCAACAACAGTGTGGGAAAGTTATATTTGAACCACAACTACTATTCTGTGTGCAAAAACATTCTTGCCTGAATAATATAATCTCAAGGGTTTTAGAGTTATATGGTCTTGTCCAGTCCAGTATGTTTCCGAAACTTCATTTAAATTTCTTCAGCTAATATATCTTTTTTCTAGGTTTATACATCTAAATGTTTACAGTGAAAATGTATTGAATGGATTTCGGCGACCATAACCAATTTTTCACTATATCTCTATGGCACAAGATTCTTATGTCAGGGCTTCCCCACACACACACAGTAGAATTATTATAGATGTTTAACACATCTCATCCAGAATCACAGCCATTAGACTACAAGCAAAGGAAGAAAAACTTTTATTAAAATAATACAAATGTTTTTTTTTTCTTCTTTTTTTTTTCCTTTTAAGGTTACATGGTGATCAGCACTCATATTTGTAAATTTAGGGACACAAAAACACACATGTTGAAAAGATTATTTTATTAATTACTAACAAAATAAAACTTGACGTTTCAACCCCTGTATCGAGGTCATCATCGGAAGAATACAAGTGTATAAGGAACCAAGCTACATGCTGATGCCCTGTATATCGGTAAACTAAATCTACATATCGATACAAAATTAATAATGGAAAAAACTCACGTACAAAGATTATTTAATAGTATAATTTTCGCCTGTGTGTCACAAGCATCTTCAGTACATATTAAGCTCAAATTAAACAATAACTGACAATTTCAAAAAGTGCCACCTAAGTAGCTCGTGTAAGATAACTAAAAAGGTCAATAACTTTCCTAAAAAAAAATAAATAAAAAAATAAATACAATAAAAAGTTTAGGAAAGATTAGCTGATTTGTAAAGTACTATTTCTCATAAAGGGGATAGACGTAAGCCGTCGGATCTGTTTAAGTTAGGAGAATGAAGTAGAATTTCACATGTTTCTTTATAAAGGCATTCCATGAGAAACTGACTTTTGTGAAGAACTCTTGTCTTTCTCCAATGAACTCTGTATCTAGTGAAGATGGCATGTTCTGCAAGTCCAGACTTTTCAGGTTTAAAGTATTCAATATAAGATTGGTGTTCTTCTAGCCGAATAGAGGCAGATCTTCCCGTTTGTCCGAAATAAGATAATCCACAAGAGCACAGAATCTGGTAGACACCTGGATGATTAAGATGTGGAAGCTTGTCCTTAGGAGAAGTGAGAAAGGTGGAGATTTTTCTAAACGGTCGAAAGGCAACAAAAACATTCAGTGGTTTTAAACTTTTGCTATACGTTCACTGATGTCTTGTACATAAAGGATAGTAATGCACGTTGTTTACAATGTCTACCAGATTCCGTGCTCTTGTGGATTATCTTATTTCAGACAAATGGGAAGATCTGCCTCTATTCAGCTAGAAGAACACCAATCTTATATTGAATACTTTAAACCTGAAAAGTCTGAACTTGCAGAACATGCCATCTTCACTAGACACAGAGTTCATTGGAGAAAGACAAGAGTTCTTCACAAAAATCAGTTTCTCATGGAACGCCTTTATAAAGAAACATATGAAACTCTACTTCATTCTCCTAACTTAAACAGATCCGACGGCTTATGTCTATCCCCTTTATGGGAGATAGTACTTTACAAATCAGCTAATCTTTCTTAACTTTTATTGTATTTATTTATTAATTTTTTATTTATTTTTTTTTTTTAAATTATTATTATTTTTTAATTAATTTTTTTTAGGAAAGTTATTGACCTTTTTAGTTATCTTACACCAGCTACTTAGGTGGCGCTTTTTGGAATTGTCAGTTATTGTTTAATTTAAGCTTAATATGTACTGAAGATGCCTGTGACACACAGGAGAAAATTTTACTATTAAATAATCTTTGTACGTGAGTTTTTTCAGTTATTAATTTTGTATCGATATGCCTACTCATGGTATACCTCTTTTAAAACTTAAATCTACCGTAGTTAATTAATCCTTTTCCCTAGCCTGACCTCTAGTGATTAAAAAATAAAAATAATAATAATAATAATAATGATAAAAAATAAAATAAAATAAATAAATAAATACAACTACAATAAACTGCTAGAAGTCCTCATGTATTAATATTCTTCTGGATAGTTCTGATTGTTATATGATTTCTTTCAGCTGTTGTTACATGTTACAAACAGTTCACCAGGTTGTCTTCTTGTAGTGGGATTTTTCTATTGTTAGTTTAGGTTGTTATACAGGTTGTAGATGGGTCCTCCACATTCTTGAAATGGTTAGGCCATCATTTTTGTTGAGATTTGGGTTGTGTTTAAGCATTTCACATGACTCTTTAAATTTTCTCTCAAACCAGGTTTTGGTGCAGTGTAGGGACTTGGCATTTTCCCAATCAATTCTGTGGTATGTTTGGAGTGTGTGGTCAGAAAGGCCGGTTTTTCCAAAATGGAGGTATTTATTATTATTATTATTGTTCCGGGAAACTCCAAGGAGTCGACAGACTCATCGAGGGAGGCCCTAACATCATGTCAAGAACAACTATTCAACATTCACACAGTATCTATCATACCTTGCCTTGAACTCATTCACGGTCGTAGCACCCACAACAGACTCTGGAAGCTTATTCCACTCATTTACCACTCTCCAAGTAAAGAACCTAGCTCTAACACCCTTGTCAACCATGCTCTTGCCCAGCTTCCATGCATGGCCCCTAGTCCTCCCACCACCAGTCATATTTTTAAAAATATCTTCTGGATCAATCTTATAAAAACCTTTCAGTAATTTGAATGTCTCAATCATATCACCCCTCCTTTGCCTATCGTCCAATTTCTGCAACCCACAAATCTTCAACCTATTCTCATAAGGTTCATTCCACAGACCTGCTATCATCTTGGTCACTCGTCTCTGGACCCTCTCCACTTCCTCCCCATCACGAAGAAACCCTGGTGCCCATAGCTGGGCACAGAAGTCCAGATGGGGTCTTATCAAGGCTCGATACAGAGGAACAACAACTTGTTCGTCTCTGCATGTTAAAGTATTTTTCAGAAGCCAAGTGATTTGGTGAGCTGTTTTGGTTACTTTTGCAATGTGCCCCCTAAACTTCAACTCCCTATCCACCAACACTCCCATTTAATGTGTCATTTGTATTCGTCTTGTCTGACTGGGATAGTTTGCCCTGTTTCCAGGGCGAACTATCCACTATACACACCACTAGTGAATTTCCTCCTCTGGGATATTGTTCTCCCATTCACAACTTGCTAATATCTATCAGACAGCTAATCTTCAATCCGATGCACTAGTCTTATATCCAACCACATCTGCTCTAGTTTGACTATCAACTCATCAGGCAGTAACCTATCAAAAGCCATTGTAAAGTCGAAGTATACATCTGTGTATCCATCACCCATGTCCAATGCTGTTGTCACCTTATTGTAATAAGTAGATTACTAAAACATAAACTTCCTTTAATAAATCCATGCTGTCCATCACAGGTAATACCACTGTTGTCAACCACTCCTGGATTCTGATTCTCACTAGCTTTTCCAACACCTTAACCATAACACTTGACATACAGAGTGGGATAAAATTTGATGACTGAATTCTGTCATCTCATTTATGAAGCGATATGATCTTGTCTTCCTTCCACACCTTTGGAACTTTACTCAATGTAAAACTCATATTAAACATATATGTCAAGGCAGATGTCAATTCCCTGGCACAATCCTTCAAAATATGCACTGATATATCACCAAGTCCCACAGTCTTATTAATATCAAGTTCACTTAATTCCCTATATACCTCTTCCTCATCCACTGCTCTCTCTCAAACTCTCCATGATGTCACATTCAAAAGGATGAAAGACCTTTATGAACTGCTCATAAAATATCTCGACTATATCCTCTGCAACAATTGTCCTTATATCAAAAACAATTTCTCCCAATCAATGCAATTGGAGAAATTGTTCTTATTTTTGCTGGCTACATATCAAAATAACACCCTAGGAATTTTTTTGACTTCATGAGTCAAAAAAAATCAGCTCATACTGAACTTTTGCTAACCTTACCTATTGAATTGCCCTCCTTGCCTGTTCTTTGTATTCCTCATGGAAATGATTGTCATCACTCCTTTATAATGCATTTAGAAGCAATAGACATTGCTTCTATTAGATAGTTCTTGAATATCACCCAAGAAGCACCCAACTACTCATTCCAAAATATAGCTGAAAGCTGTCTCCTGAGCTTCTCATAATCACCAGCCTTGTAGTTCCACATAATACCCTTTCATCAAGGAAGACCTCACATGGTTGGTAATCACCCAGATAATCACTTCATGTTGACTCTCACCAAATGAAGGGAGATTTGACACCATTTATAACAACATCCTCTGATGAGATGACCCTCAATGCTTGTGTGCCCTCTATGGTGCCTGAGATAGCTGTCCCTCAAAAACTCAAGAAAGTAATTTTCTTTACTTATGGTTGCTATCTCATGATTAGCCAATCTATATTGTGGCAATTAAAATCACCCATAATGATCACCCTTTTTCCATTTGATTATACATTTCTTGGTCACTACCCTCCACATTACCAGGTCTATAACAACCTGCAACAAGGTATTTCATTCTATTCATCTCTATTTCACATACTGCCTCAAAATCACTACTACTACTTGCATCTCTACTTGTATAGATATAATTCTTTTTCTATCATCAATAGCACTTCACCTCCATTTTTACCCTTTCTTCATGAAATACATCATACCCTTCCATCTGCATTCCTGTCAGGATGTCATCTCATCCAATTTCCCAATTCCTCATTAAAGTACCAACATTGACTACCATGATTTGACTCATGGTTAACTACAAGCATTACAACAAGTGGTGAGGACCCTATCTCTTCCACATATTGTTGTAAGTATTCATGGCTGTAAATCCGTGTGTGTTCACAAGTCAGTTTGCCTGTCTGAGAGACGAAAAACCCGAGTTCCCAGGTGAACAAACCCCTTACCTCTCTGTGTACGACTGGCTAACTCATCTTTAGTCGAAAGAGACCAGATAAAGGTTCCTCACATCATGGACAGGAATTGAACCCAGGTCTTTCTGACTAAAGAGATTTGACTATACAGAGTGAGCTCTACAGAGACTCTCTAACCACATCTCACTTATTCCAACAATTTTGGGGTGAATGAACTCAATCAACACAACCATTTCATTTCCCTTGTTTCTGACACTTCTGGTGTTTGTATACGAACATAACAGCTCATTCCTGGATCTATAACAAGTTTCACTGATACCAAATATTAGATGTGACTTCTCCACTGTCCTGAAGCCATTTCTTTTTCTCCTTACTCATTCCAGAACTGTCTTCAAATCCAACTTTCCCTACATCCCAGATCATCTCCTTAACCTTTTGTCTACATACACATTCGCACCCTCTTGGAGCATCAACCTTTCTCATGCTGTGTTCCCCTATCCTCCTGAGGTCTCTCCGTTTCACTGTTTGCCTTGCATAGTTGTTCTCTCATTCTCTACACTGATGCTACACACTTCTTCATTCATGAGCACCACTTCAATCTCTCCTACCTAATACTCTTGCTCTTTCATATTACTTCTCACATGCTCTGATTTATTCTCTGAACATTACTCTCACTTCCATCAGCAGTCTCTCCAAATGACTCATACCAAAACCATTCAAATGCAGTACAATTCTTCCCACAAACTCACTCCACACATTAACAATCTGCATTCCTTCTTCTTCACACATTTCAACTAACATATCATTCATAATTCTTGCTCTCTGCCTCATCTCATCACTGTCATACCCGGACAACACAGACTACCTTTCTTATTTTACTATTATCTTTAATCCTTGTCAACAACCACCTGATATCCAATCATACATTCTACCAGTCAAGTCATTTGTCCCTACTACTACTACTAGTACTACCAACTCCTTTGATTACTTACTCCTCATATCTAATACCTAAATCACTCTATTCATTTTACCTCCTGGAAAACAAGCCTTGTGCATCTTCTCATTTATCATACCTCTAATAATTGAATTGCTATATAACACCACTCGCAGGTCTTTTGTTAACTTTTTCATACCAACATAATTTGTTTTCATCTTCTTCTTCTCTCTTCCATACATATCTCCAATTCCCTTCATTTCACTTCACATCTGCCTCATCTTCACCAACTCAGCTTTCAAATCTTGTGACTTTCTTTTCCACTATCATTCACTCCTGCTATTTTATTGTCAATAACACACACTTGTTCGCCATCAACCCTGCTCACAATCTTACCATTAATTGCACTCTGTTTTTCAATGTCATTACTGCCCACTTATCATTAATTTCACTCCATTTTTCAATGTCATTATTATCCACTTTATCCTTAACTTCACTCTGATTTTCAACATTGCTCGCTTTATCAATTGAACTTCTTTTCTTGTTATCACTTCCACACACTGAATGTTCGCTTCACAATAATATCATCAACTGCTCTATCTTACAAAAAAAAAAAAAAAAAGAGGAAACTGTTGGCTTTTGAAAATAAAATGCTTCAAGAAAATAAACAGAACTCATTGGACTGCACATATGACCAATGAGCAACTATAGGATTTGAATATCCCCAACTCAATAATTCTAAATACAATTAAAAAGCAACAACACTGTTGGTTTGGCCGATTTTGTGAAGGGAACTGGACAGACTTCCTTGCTTGATATTTGAGGGCACTATGGAGGGTACAAGACTAAGGAGAAGATCAAAATTAACATTACATAGAGCATTTAGAACTGCATTAGACTTTCAAAACTGCTGACATTGAAAGAATTTGCTTTGAACAGAGAAGGAAGGTTCTTATCCATGAGATACTCTCAACTCATTTTGAGAATGAAGAGAAAAATAAGAATGTGATCAGATCTGACAAAGAGGCAACCTGTTCAATAAAAGCCATCCTATTGCTTTTATGCCTTTCACCTTTTGTAACTGGCTAGTTTTCCATCTGGCAGCATTTTATGTAAATGGATCCTTATATTCAGCTTTCCTTATCATTTGCAGGAATACCCTAGAGTTATATTTTTTCATCTACCCTTTTACTCCTATACATATGCGATATCTAAGATCTCTCTTTCTCTCAGAGCTCAAATACTATTCATCACTTTCTTGATGGTGGTAAATTCCATCTTTCCCATTCAACAAACCTTGTAGCATTCAAACATTCTAAACTTCAAAATCTTCCATAACCATTGACTTGAATGCTCATTCCTTCCCCCATCCCATCCTACCGATGCCAATCTTCAAAAGAACATCTACCTTAAATCTACCAAAGCAGCCTTTTATTTTTTTCTAGTTCAAGATAGATCCTATTTCACCTTTTTCTTTCATAATACAAGGTGTTTCAAACAGAATGACCCAATTTGAAAATTGTATATCTCTGCAACCACGAACCACAAATGAATGTGAACCATGTGAATGGCCTTGGCCCAGAGTTTGATATATAATTATTATATATCAAATTACATAATAAATATAATTATTTGAAATCGGGTCATTCTTTTTGAAACACCCTGTATTATAAATATTTTTGATAATACATATCAACTATAAATATATTAATGAACTTTTGCTCTAAGAGTTAATTATAATTAGGACTGTAGGAATCTAGGATCTTAGCTTTAATATAACAAAGTTGTGTTAAATTATTGATCAGGCCAACTACTTTGCTGAATTAAATGTATTTACATGATTTTGTTCTCTAATAATGTTATAAATAGGATTTTTTTTTTTTTTTTTCACTAGTAGGCAGGCCAGTAGAATAACGGTTGATCAAATTACTGTTGCTTTGGCATATTTGATGGAAGTTTTTTACTTGGTTTAATCCTTTATCCAAGTGAAAGCAAACAAAGTTTGCACCTGAAGTATTTTCAGGACTGGGGAAACTCATGGTAAAGGTGGGACAAGTTCTGATCACTTGCCTTAGTATCCCATAATGCAAAGCACATCTTCTGCAGACATGTATGCTGCTATGCATTAAGGGACGGGTCACTACCCAGACCGGTTTCTACCTTTATTGAGGTCTCGTCAGTGGGAACCAGACCCAAAGGTGGTGATACTATCACCATATACCAGATGCCAACACCTTATTACTAAAATTCTCTGGATGAGAGATAGTTGATGGAAGTTTTTTCACTTGGCTATGCTACCAATTATATATTTGGTTTAATCCTTTATCCAAGTGTAAGCAAACAAAGTTTGCACCTGAAGTATTTTTAGGACTGGGGCAACTCGTGGTAAAAGTGGGATAAGTTCTGATTAGTTGCCTTCGTATCCCATAATGCAAAGCACATCTCCTGATTACTAACTATACCTCATAAGTTAAGTGTCTCAGCTGAAGGAAATTTACATCACATCAGACTAAAAGATGAGTTAAAGGAAGTAGCATATAAGAAAAAAATGAGAAATATAGAAGAATGTTATAAAGCTGTTAGGAAAAGAAATGAATGAGTTCAAGGAAGTAGCATATAAGAAAAAAAAGAGAAATATAGAAGAATGTTATAAAGCTGTTAGGGAAATGGCTTAGACATATGTACTAATCCTCTAATTCTAAAAAGGGAGAGAGATGTCAATTAAAAATTTAAGGATATAAATCAAACTTCATTGAAAATAGAGAAAACAGTTCTATAAGAAAACTCATAGTCTTGAATTAGAAACCTTTGAAATTTTTATTAAAGAAGAGATAGAAAGCAACAAAAAAATCTATTAGAAAGTCAGGAAATGTTATTTAAAATTATATGTTATTATTAGTTCCTTATCATCATCAAATTCCTGCCATGTACCCTCAAGGGGCGTACAGGATATGATAGTACTACATGAAAAAAAATTACATCATTACTAACTTCCTATCTACAATTTTCCTACAAATCAGTCAATTACTTGTCAAGACTCCAACATTATCAGACCTTATATTTCTATCGTCAAAGGCACTTTGTACCGTATCAATCCACCTATATCTTGGTCTTCCTATGGGTCGTTTTGTGTCAACCTGGCAGAGAACACTTGTTTTGCTAATCCTTCCTCGCCCATTCTGTTTAAGTGACTCTGCTAACGCATTCCTGGATGCTGACAATGCCAAGTTCTTTCCTAATATCCTCGTTTTTAATATGATATTGCCATTGATGCCATCTGTTCACGCCTATAACCTTTCTCAGGATTCTCATATCTACGGTCTCTAGTCTTTGGTCAAGTGTTTTACTTCTGACCCAGCTCTCAGATCCATAAGTTAAAACTGGTTTGAACACTGTCTTGTATACAGCTAATTTAGTGTTCCGACTAATTTCTCTCTTATTCCATATGAATTTATTCAATTGACTTCCCACCATACCAGCTTTGCTGATTCTGTTGTCTATTTCTATATTTAATTTATCATCTTCAGTAAAAATCATGCCTAAGTAGCTGAAATGTTTTACTTGTTCCACAGGTTCTCCATTCACAACACAGTTGACATTTTCAATGATTCTGCCTATTTTCATTGTCTTTGTCTTTTTATTGCTGACCTTCATACCATATCTATTACAACAGTTATTCAATTCAGTCAGAGAATCTTGCAGACTTGTAGCGGATTTATTTAGAAGTATAACATCATCCGCATAAAGCAAAGAGCTGACATTAACATCTCCAATTTTGATATCATGTTTAATACCACTTTCCTTCGTAATGTGATCCATATAGATAATGAATAACAGAGGGGATAATGTACATCCTTGTCTCACACCAGATTTAACATTAAACCATCTTCCTGTACTTTCAATTCTAATTTCTGACTTACAACACAAATAAAGACTAAGTATAGCTTGATATAATGCCCCATTGACACCACAACATGCAGCATATTGAATAGCTTCTCTCTTGGCACCTTGTCATATGCCTTTTCCAAATCGACAAAACTTAAATACAGATCTTTGTTATATTCCCATGCTTTCTCAACTATTTGTCGTAAAGTGAAGATCTGATCCTGACAGCCTCTATTTGGCCTGAATCCAGCTTGTTCTTCACCAAGCTTTTCTTCCACAATTCTTCTCAACCGTTTCTCAGGTATACTTGCATAGATCTTGCCAGGAACACTCGGTAGGGAAATACCTCTGTAATTCTCACATTCAGTTGTATTTCCCTTTTTATATATGGGTACTATGAGAGCTCTACTCCAATCATCGGGAATTTGTCCCTCTGTCCAGGCTTTCTGAATTATTCAGTGCAGCCACCGTAAGACTCTTATACCACCATACTTCAGCATTTCTGGTCGAATATCATCTACTCCTGCTGCCTTTCCACATTTCAAGCCTTTGATGGCTTTTTCTACTTCAAGTATGGCTATGTACTCCTGATTGCATGCCTGGTCAGTGTTTTTTTACCACTGTGCTGTCATCAATACTTGTTTCATTTAGCAGTTTTTCAAAGTAATTACTCCATACCTCAAGGATATCTTTTTCACCCGTTTTCATGTCACCTTTATCATCTCTAACTCCTTTTACAGCACTCTTTCCTCCATTCCTAAGCTTCTTCAACAACCTTCAGAATATTTTGCCACCTTCTTGATATTTATTTTCTATATTCTTGCCAAAGTCCTACCATGACTTTTGTTTAGCTAGTTTCAGTGTTTAGCATTCTTGCATTTGTCTCTATATTCTCTAAGAGCACAAGCTGACTTATTTGACAGGAACTTTTGATATGCTTTCTTCTTTTCCTTCACTGCCTCTTTAACTTCCTGTGTCCACCAGGGAGTTCTGATTTTTTTTATCCTTGCAGACAACCTCACCACATGCCTCTCTGGCAGAATCAATCAATGTTTTCTTCAGAGTTTGCCACTGAATCTCCAAGGTTTGATTCCTGTTCTCAAACTCTTTCATTTTCTTTTCAATAATCTTTCTGTATTTTAGTCTACCGTTCACATCTGACAGCTGCTCAACTTTTATTTGCTTTAAAACTTTCTTACATGTTATTCTTTTCAATATGAAATTCAATTTTATCCTGCTCAAGACTAAATAGTGATCACTTCCAATTTCAAATCCTCTGCACACCCTAGGGAGAAAACATCACTATCAACAATAACATAGTCAATGAGACTTTTCTTATATCTATTTCTTATTTTGGGAAAATATTTTTCCCAAAAAATATTTTGGGAAAAAAATTTTCCCAAAATATTTTTTTGTCTCACAATCATTTCCTACTCTGCTATTTAGATCCCCAACAAGGACCAACTTTTCCTTTTTCAGTGTGTCAGTTGCTTTTTCTAAAGCCTCAAAAAATTCCTCCACTTCTACCTTAGTAAAACCTTCTGTGAGACCATAGGCATAAATAAGTCTCATTGTCCAGTTCCCCATTCTCATATTTGTCCACATTACTCTACTTGAGACTGACTCTCATTCAAGAAGATTAGCCTCATATTTTGTGTTGAATACTATGGCTACTCCTTCTTTTCCTTGATTGTCATTGCTCCTAGTAATCAGATCCTGACTTTCTAATAGATATCAGTATCATTCTAATCTGATTCAGTATCATTTTAGATACTGAATCAGATTCTAAACTAAAAGTAATGTGAGGAAGATTTGCTGCTATGTGTTACAAGTGTAACAAGTTAGGACAGTTATGTAAAACTGTTTAACTAGAAATAAGTTTAGTCCTACAAAAAATAAATATAATGATAAAATGAAATGAAATGAAATATAATTTCATTAAAATCAAACTTGCCTACAAACATTTCAATTCAAAGTAAAGGTAAGTTAATTCATAATTCAAATGAAGAAACTGATATTGCTATAATACCTTATGCTGGTAATGAATGATTAATCTTTGATAGCATTATTAAGATTTGTTAAAACTATACTTTGTGAAATTTCATTAGATACAGAGGCACATATTTCTCTTACCTCATGAACATTCTTTAATGAAAAAAAAATTTATTCCTGTAATTATATGGTTGAAATATCTAATTAAGTTGACAGGTATTTGTGAAATTGAAATTTCTACTTTTAAAAATATACATTTCATTTTATTTCATGTTCTCTGAAAGCTTCTCAGCAATTAAGTATTCTTCTAGAGACTTCTAATCCTAAAATACCTGAAGTTTATGCCAAACAAGGCTTCTTCTTCTGTTTCTGCAGTTTGTGACACTTAAGTAGGATCGCTATTTGTAGTGAGTCTCCTCCACAACCTCCTGTCTTGGGTTGTAGACACACCCAAGTTCTTCATCCTCAAGTCCTCCTCAACCATCTCCATCCACCTCTTCTTTGTCTGCCCATGCTTCCTCCTCCCCTGCACATCTATCTGCATGACCTTTCTTCTCACATACTTGTCCTCCCTCCTCATCACATGACCAAACCATCTCAACCTTGCCTCCTGCATCTTTGCTCCTAAGTTTGTAACTTTCACTGTTCCCCTTACATAGTCATTTCTAAGATGATCCTTTCTGGTCACACCGCAAATCCACCTAAGCATTCTCATCTCCGCTACCTCCATCTTGGCATGAAGCAAAATTGCTCCTTTGCAATCTTCACCTCCTTCCTCAGTCTTCCATCAAAAACCTTCTCTAGGATTTTCATTGTGTGGGACATCATTCCTCTGTAATTCTTACGGTCTTGTGCATCCCTTTTACTCTTGTAGATGGGAATAAGAGTACTTTCCCTCCATTCCTCGGGTATATTTTCCTGTTGACAAACTTTCATTAACAGGTCCCACAGCTCCTCAAGTCCTCCTCAACCATCTCCATCCACCTCTTCTTTGTCTGCCCATGCTTCCTCCTCCCCTGCACATCTATCTGCATGACCTTTCTTCTCACATACTTGTCCTCCCTCCTCATCACATGACCAAACCATCTCAACCTTGCCTCCTGCATCTTTGCTCCTAAGTTTGTAACTTTCACTGTTCCCCTTACATAGTCATTTCTAAGATGATCCTTTCTGGTCACACCGCAAATCCACCTAAGCATTCTCATCTCCGCTACCTCCATCTTGGCATGAAGCAAAATTGCTCCTTTGCAATCTTCACCTCCTTCCTCAGTCTTCCATCAAAAACCTTCTCTAGGATTTTCATTGTGTGGGACATCATTCCTCTGTAATTCTTACGGTCTTGTGCATCCCTTTTACTCTTGTAGATGGGAATAAGAGTACTTTCCCTCCATTCCTCGGGTATATTTTCCTGTTGACAAACTTTCATTAACAGGTCCCACAGCAGGTCAATTCCCTCTTCCACCAGTGCCTTCCATGGCTTCACTGGGATCCTGTCAGGGCCCACTGATTTTCCATTCTTCATCCTCTTTATGGCCTCTTTCACTTCCACTCTACTAATGTTCTGCACCATCCCCCTCATAAGGCTCCCCATCTTCTCTGTGAGCCCTTGCATTTTCTTCATTTAAAAGCCCTTCAAAGTATATTCTCCATCTGTTTCTTATATCCACATCCCTCCTTAATACCCTTCATCCAGAGTCTTTGATCTGCCTCACATGTAAGAGGTCTTTTGATGCCTTATTTCTACATTTTGCTAATCGATAAATCTTTCTCTGTCCTTCTTTCCTTCGTTTCTAATTGATCATAAAGGTCTTGATATGCCATTGCCTTCTCCTGTCCAACAACTCTCTTGGCTTTTTGCTTTTCCTCTCTGTTCTCTTCTGCTCTTGACTTGTCCCACTTCTGCTTTGCTTTCCTCTTAGCTGTCACTGCTTCTTGTACATTATTATTCCATCACCAATCCTCCTGCTCTGTAATCTTTCTGGATGTTTCACCAAGCACCTCAATTGCACAGCTTATAATTGCTTTTGAATTATGTCTCCACCAATCTTGTACACTTTCTAGTCCATCTGAAATCCTCTCTAACACCTTCTCCATAAAACGGTTCCTCACACTCTCTTCTTTTAAGCGAAACCACTTAATTGTCTTCCTCCCATGGCTTCCAAAAGTTCTTATCTTCGACCTTATTTTAAAGTCTGCGCACAGCAGCCGGTGTTGCTGCACCACTTGATCTATTGGGATTACCTTACAATTTGTTACTGCCTTAAGATGCTTTCTTCTAGTCAAAATGTAGTCAATCTGTGAACTGTTGTTGCCACTTCTAAATGTTATCAAATGCTCTTCCCTCTTACAGAAAAAGGAGTTCACAATTGCCAGATCAAATGCTATTGCAAAGTCCAAAATCTGCTCTCCTTCCTGGTTCAGCATTCCCACTCCATGCCCACCATGCACCCTTTCACAGTCCCTATTCTGTCTCCCTATGTATCTGTTCAAGTCTCCTCAGACAATCACCATCTCATTTTCTTCCAGTTCCCTCTTTTCTTCATCAAGCACATTCCAGAATTCATCTTTCTCTTCTGCTGTACAGCCAACTTGTGGAGCGTATACATATAAGATGACCAGTTGCTCTTCTCCAAGACCCAGTTTCATTTGTATGATCGTGTCGTTCCTCCTAACCACTTCCAGTACTTTGTCCATCATTCTGCCCCACACCAGAATTCCAACACCATTTCTTCCCACTTTATTCACTTCAGAGTAGAACAATTTATACCCGTCTCCTAGTTCCTTCGCCTTTTCCCCCTTCCACCTTGTCTCCTGCATGCATAAAATGTCCAACTTCCTCTTCCTCATCATGTCTGTCACCTCTCTTCCCCGTCCAGTCATGCTTCCAACATTCAATGTTCCCACTCAATAATACAATGTTCCAACACAGCAATACAACAGCTAGTTTAACCAACTAGCTCTTGTATTACTTTCCTTTCAACTCATTTGATCGTAGCTAGAGCTGGCAGTGAAGTTTTACAACCAGATGCCCTTCCTGATGTCAACCCTCACCATTTATCCGGGCTTGGGACCAGCACCTATTGGGGCTAGCTTGCCCCCTTCGGTGGCTGCATAAGGTTAAATGACATAGCAAGATAAGAAAGATTCATCCCTAGCCCTCAAATAATCTAATAGCATTGGGGGGAAGGAAAAAGAAGAGAAGAAAAAAGTAAAGAAAGAAGGGGAGAGACCAGTCTTGCATCGATTTTTACAGAGGTCACAAACATTGTATATAGAAAGATATTTCAATTTAACGCTGATTGTGGAATTTTGTTATTAGGAATTTTGTATATAAGGTTTATATTAACTGTAGTTATAATAATTTTTGTGATTTGAAAAACCATGCAAATATGTATTGAAACGGCAGGAATGTTAAACTAGATACTTCAAGGCAATGCCTTAGAAAGTGGCCTATCATTTTAAGTGGTTCCAATTTCAAAGAAAGAGCTAGAAGCTTTGTTTGTAAAACATAAAGGTGCCTTCAATTGTTCGAAGCTTAACCCAATGCATGTCTCAAGGACAGTGCATCAACAGGTGGCGAACAACTAAGGATCTCCCACGTGTAGTGAATAAGATTGTTTTTTTGTGTGTTCTGGGGGAAACAGAAGTAATCAACAACTCTGAAGGTCACATCCCCCTTTGCGCGGGAATGTCAGGGGTTCTCAACCCTTCATCCAGGGACCGCAAGAGGAAGTATGAGAAAGGAGCCAGGGATATGCAAAGGCCTCTTTTCATCGAGGTATCCAAAGGCAGCAGATCCAGTATGTAGCAGGAGGAGGCAGTATGCAGCGATGCAGAGGCAGAAACGCAGTCTCCTCTCATAGTGTCTCGGAATCCAGCATCACAGGTCCGTTGGACATCCGAAGAGAAGTAGGAATTGTCTAAGGAGAAATCGAACCGTAACATGGATCAAGTCCGGAAATTCTTCAAGATGAGAAGGTGCTAAAGGAAAGAAGCACGCACGAATATTGAGACCCAGGACAGAAAAGCAGATGGTATCGGTGAGCCATGATCCAAGCCCCGAAAATCTTCCACGACATAACGGCGCTAAAAGGAAAGAAGCCTGCACGAATGTTGAGGCTCAGGACGGAAAAGAAGTCAGTGGAACCAGATAAGAGATTTATTATTATTTAGCATATGGCTCACACATGAAAAGTTACATTACATTAATCCTTAATATATGTGGACATAGTAATAGACATACGTACAATAATAAGACATAATACAGTCATAAAAGAGACACTCAAGAATAGGTACAACTGAATGTCTAGGTTGATTATCCAGTCGACTGCACTTGGTGTAGCATGGATGAAATCTGACAGGTTTTAACTGTATGCACATTGGACACATTCTGCTGTAATGTGATTAATTGTCTGGTGGAGTGATCCACAGTTGCACCTGGGTGAGGCAATCATGTCCCATTTGTAAAGGTGGTCTGCACATCTGCCATGGTTGGTGTGGATTCGATTAAGATAAGAGATGAAAGAGCCAGTTCTGATATATGTGTCAAGAGAAGTACTGTAAGTACAACCTTTATGTGTATGTTTAACATCTCAGAAGATTGACTGATATTTGGCAGAACAATTCCAAGGTTAATGTGTGGTTACATGTTCCAGACTATGAGGTTAAAGAAATATTGAAATTAATTTAGATATGGTAAATTTGTTGTTTGAAGTATATATATTCGGCAGGACATACATAAAAGTTAAATTGTGATAATTTGTCCTAGATTAAGAGGCTAAAGAATAGTTGATATAATTTGGATATGAGAAACTTGAGTGAAATATGTGTATATTGCTTGAACAGATTAGTTCTAGGATGAGAACATAGATTCTTATATGATAATATTGCTGTATGTTTATTATGTATGTACAACATATGAAATTATAATTCTTAGCAGCAGAATAAATGAGATTACAGATTGGTATATGATAGTATTGCCGTGTATTTTAATGTGTGTATACTGCATCAGACTATAATTCTTAGTTTTTAATTTTCTGAAGAGACAATTCATTTAAGAAACAGTATTATTGTATTCTACTTAATAAATATGTTTGTTATGCTAAAGAATGTGTATTCACTGATCCTTATTCCAATGCACTGTTTCTAAAAAAATGTAAACCTGTGTGCAAAGTTAAATAAGAGTAGCCAAGACTGTCAATAATGCCTCAGGTAGATTTAGAGAGATACTGCAGGTGATCTTAATTATATTTGATGCCAAAACGGGGGGATCTTGGTGAAGCAGTCGAAACATTAAATAAATTTTCCAAGGTTCCCAAGGTATTAGAAAACTTAAAGTAACTTAAGTAAAAGTGTAATGCGTAAGAAATAGAATAAAAGTATATAGAGTAAGAAAAGCAAGTAAAGTAAATAAAGTATAAAGAAAAGACAAAGATATAATAGAGAGATAAGGTAAATTGAGCATAAAGGTAGAGCATAACGTAAAATAGAGAAAAAGAAGAATAAGTAAAAGTAATTGCGTAAGATATACAAAGGGAACAAGAGACACATTTTATAATGCCCTAGCCCTTGTATCACTTTCTTTTCAACTCATTTGATCATAGCTAGAGCTGACAGTGAAGTTTTACGACTGGATGCCCTTCCTGACGTCAACCCTCGCCATTTATCCGGGCTTGGGACCAGCACCTATTGGGGCTAGCTTGCCCCCCTTCGGTGGCTGCATAAGGCAAAATGACATAGCAAGATGGGAAAGATTCACCCCTAGCCCTAGAATACTCTAATAGCACTGGGGGAAAGGAGCAAGAAGCAAAGAAAGAAGGGGAGGGACCAGTCTACAGATAATATAACAGATGTATGTTACATGAAGTAAGGCATGAAGTAAACAAGGCTAAATGCTTGAAATTGAAGCAATGAAGGCATATGAGAAAGAAGATTTAGAAAAAAAAAAAAAAAAAACTAGTAGAAAATGCAATAAAATTGGCAACTATTGCCAATGAAAAGAAGCTAATTAAGACATCCTTTGGGTTACTTTCAAGCTATTCTATAGTGTTTTTGCTGAATATGTTCTATGTCTTGTCTAATACAGTTAAGCATTCTGTACAGCTTACTACACACCAGTCTTCATAAAACAGTATCAAACTCCAGCGAAACATATAGAACATTTTCAATTGTTGCTACAGGAATATAAAAAGGCTGGAATTATAAAAAAGTTCTAATTCAAAATGGAATATTCGTTTTATTCTCACAGAAAAACTAACTGACAGTTTAAGATGAGAAATTAATCAAGTTACAAAACTGACTGACTTCCCTTTGTGTAAAATTGAAGAATTATTAATCGGTTTAGAAAGAACAGAATATTTCATTAAGAAATATCTGAACTTGATATTTTCAGATTCCATTAAGGAAGGATGATAGAAAATACTTTGCCTTACCCACAAGATGACAGAAGTACCAATTATGTCATCTTTTTCTAAGAAGCTAGAAACTCAGCCATGTCTTTTCAGTCGCTGATGAACTCTGTTTTATCAGATACATTAGGTAAAGGAGTTATTTGTTTTCAAAATGATTTGCTTATATGCTCAAAGAACCCAACATCTCATAGAAATTTCATATTGAAAGCTAAGTTC
Source organism: Typopeltis vanoorti (assembly GCF_054136105.1). Classification (NCBI taxonomy): domain Eukaryota; kingdom Metazoa; phylum Arthropoda; class Arachnida; order Uropygi; family Thelyphonidae; genus Typopeltis; species Typopeltis vanoorti. The sequence goes on along the minus strand of NC_143549.1, from coordinate 4,981,418 downwards.
TTTTTAGATTAGTAAAATTAGTAAAACAATAATAATTCCTACTCAGTCTAAGAGAAATGCCATACCATCTGATAAGACAGATGAGTTGAATAAAATTGAGACTAACTGCCTTTCAAAATTTGGGAAAAAAATCTCTTATAGCTGAAAATCAGAAGGAAGGTCCCATTTTGAGAAATGTGTATGAAAAAATTCAAACATGCAAATCTATTCTCAAATAATTTTCTTTCCTTGAAATTCTCTATTTAGATGAGGTTTGTTCATTATTATCAAGATCAACTAGATGACAGTAAATAAAAGTGAGACTTTTAGCTCTAGTTATAATAAAACCTTAGATTATCTATACTTTTTATGATTCTGATCTAGTTGATTATCAAGGATTTGAGAGAACCTAGTACAAAATTAAGGACAGGTATTTTTGGAAGGTATGAGGAGTGATATTAATTCTTATATGAAATCCTGTTACCTATGTCAAATCAGCCTACCTTAAGGGACAAGGCACCTTCACAACTCTTTCCTTTACCAGTTAGACCATTTCAAGTTGCAGCTAGTAATATAACAGGACCCTTACCAATAACAAAAAGAGGAAATACAGGGAAACCCCGCTTAACGTGAATTCAATATGCACAATAATCAGTTAGCGTGATTGAATGAAATGATAACATTTCCGGCTTTAAGCACGTGATTAATCAGTTAACGCAATTTTTTTTATGTTATGCAAAATTTTACGTTACACAAAATTTTTTGTCTCGGCAATCTGCAGCGAGTGGAAAAGCGGGAAGTCATTAAGAGACATGAAAGTAGCGCTAGTAATACAATGATTGTGCGAGACCTGGGATACAGCGAGTCTACAGTTTAGACCAGCGTTTCTCAACCTTTCTAAGCCCAAGGACCAGTAAAATGCCTAAAACAATTCTGGGGACCACTAAGTTACAGAGGCGTAGCTGGGGGGGGGGGGATCTGCCCCTGGCAGCACCTTTTTTGGTGTTTATGAAATCCTGCTTTAGTGTCTATAAAACAGCAACTGAGTGATGAAATAGACTTCGACAATGTGATCGACGATTTTGCGAACAGAAAAACAAGAAAAATAACATTTTAGAATGTTGAAATTAGAGTTTCACTTCAAAAATAAACATAATGTTTTTAATTTATTTCCCTATACGTTGTTTTGACTTTTTGTAATTTTTTTTAAAAAACCTATGTAGGAATTACCAACATTTCAGAAAAACTGTGCCATTTATAACATAATAAATCTAAAAGCATGTTTTGAATACATATGGAAACATAATTAATTAAATTGGAAGTAAACGATTAAAAGTGTATCATCATTGAACAAAGTTTTAATTTTTATTCAACAAATAAATAAGATGATATAATTATGTTACTACTTACTTTTAATGAGATGGTTGAGCTTCTCGGCCCTTGCAGAGTTGCTAGATATCTGGCTCAATATTGGTCAACTTCAGTCAAAGATCGGCATACACACTAAGAGGATTTCTGTGTTTTGTTTTTATTTGAAGGAGCGAGGAAAATCCTTTCTCACAAAGATAGGTTGTAGAAAACTGCAGGACGATTTTCAATGCTTCTTCAGATAATTCTGGAAATTCACTTCTCACTGAAGATGAGATTCAAAATTGAGCAAAACCAAGATCACGGAATTGCATTTTAAGCCCACTGTCACTTGAAAGATCAATTAACTGTTCTTTTTTCGATAACGAAAGGTCGTTCTCGTGACTGCAAGCCTGAAATGGATCGTGAACCCACAGATATTTCTTATAAAAGTTATTTGGAAAATATGTTTCAAAATTCCATTTCAGATTTTTGAGGTGGTCACAAACCCTTTCCACAAATTCAGAATGAACAAAAATATTATTTTCCAATAAAAAGGATTCCAATGTTGGAAAAGGTGCAAATTGTCTCTGTCTTTTAGTCTTTTACATAATTAATCCATAAAACCCAGTTTTTTCTCGAATGCCTTTATTCTGTCGTAGGCATCAAGAACAGTTAAAAAATTTCCCTGAAGGGAGAGATTTAGTTCATTTAATTCGAAAAAATATCTGAAAGACAGGATAGTGTTGATAACCATGCTTAGTCAACAAGGAGTGATGCAAGATCAGAATTACGTTCATTTACAAATAATAAAACTTCGTGCCTTAACTGAAATAACCTTGTTAGTACTTTGCCCCTGGAAAGCCAGCGAATTTCAGACTGAAGCAAAACTTATGTATGTTCACTGCCCATTTCATCGCCAAGTACTGAAAATAACCTGTTATTTAATGGTCGAGCTTTAATAAAATTAACTAGCTTGATAGTGTTGTATAGCACAGTTTTAAATTCTGGTGGCATTCCTTTGGAGCTAAGGCCTTCCCTATGTATGAAACAATGTACCCAATTCATATCCGGAGCTACTTCTTTGACCTTAGAAACAACCCCACTATGCCTGCCTGTAAGAGCGCGAGCTCCATCCAAACAGAAGCCTTTACATTTTTCCCACTGGATCCCTTTGTGTATTATGTAATTATTGAGAGTGTGAAATATTTCTTCTCCAGTGTTCGGATGACAAAGTTCTACAAAACAGAATATCATCATGAACGTTGTTATCATGCGCATATCTTACGTAGCATATTAACTGCGCATCATTTGTAACATCAGTAGTCTCTTCTATTTGTAACGCATAATAAGGGCTCTTCTTAACTCTTTCGATTAACTGAGATTCTGTGTCCCCTGCCATATCATTAATTCTGCGACCAACAGTGTCATTTTAAAGAGGAATCAAATCACCATCTTTTAGTAACTTGTTGCCAAACATTGTTTTTACCACATCTTTTATAGCTGGAAGTAGTAAATTTTCCCCTATAGAAAGAGGTTTCCCTGTTTTCTCTATTTGCAAACTTAAGAGATAGGATGCTTCCAGTGCCTTGCTATTAATCGAACCCATGGCAAAACTATATCTTTCCCATGATTTAATGTCCCTAAGCGTCGCTGAAAAAATTCAACTGGCTTATTTTTCACATCACAATGTTTAGTTTCTAAATGTCAGAGTTTCGCAGGTTTCATGCACTTGTTCAACAACACTTCATAACACAAAACACAATGAGGTGTCTGTTCACTTTCATCTCCACACTAAGTAAACCCAAATTCCAAATATGAACTGTTATATTTCCTATTGTATTTTTTCTTTGAACTGCTTGTTTCTTCTACTTTAATAGTATCAGATTTACTGGCCGTACAACACGTGTATTACAATTAGGGTTAGCATTACCTGTTTCATTTGCTCTTCTTTTCAAAGTCCTAATTCTAAGCGACTTTTCCATTAAAAAAACGTTTCCGAAAAATATATAAATATATAAATACTGGGGTTAACTCACGACACACTTTGTCCAAGTATCACTTAGCACTTCTCAAGATATACTGAGCCTTGGTTGAAGGAAGGACACCTTCAATAATAAAAATCAATAAACAACAAGCCATTGGTTGAAATGTGGATAAAATATGTTCACTTCAAATCTGACAAAACAGCAAGGGAAGGCGGAAGCAATAAAACTATATTGTTTTTTTACTTTATCCCTCTTTTATTATTCGTCATTCTGCAGCTACAAATTTAGCAGCAGAATGACGAATAATAAAAGAGGGTGAAGAGAAAAAGAATATGGTTTAATTGCTTCCACCTTTGAACATTCTGACGCTATTTGTTGGTTTTTTTAAGGCTCCATTTGATTTCAATAATTTTTACTTACTTATTCAATTTTAATTTGTTTTGTTTGGATAATTAAAAAAACATTTATTTAATTAATTTAAGTCTGCCTGCGGACCACCTGTCCCATCGTCGCAGACCACAGGTTGAGAAACACTGGTTTAAACTATATTAAATAAGAGGAAAGAATACAAAGAACAAGGAAAAGTTGCTACTGCTTCTTTAAGCATGCAGATCACCCAAAATAGAAGCCATTTACTGATCGAGATGGAGCATCTTCTATCACTCTATATTTAGGATTATAACTAAAAAGAAAACGGTACAGGGAACATTCAGGCTAAAGCTCTCTATATTTTTACCTTACTGAAAGAGACCAAATTTCAAGAGGAATGCGAAAGCTTTAGTGTGAGTTTGGGATGGTTTGACCATTTTAAAAATCAAACTGGACTGCATAACGTAAGAATAACTGGGGAATCTGCTAGTGCTGATAAAGATTCTGTGGCCAAGTTTCATCAATAATTGCAAAGGATAATTCAGGAGGGTGATTATGACAATCGGCAAATATTCACCATCGATGAAATTGGTCTCTTTTGGAAGCATATGCCAACAAAAACTTTTCTAGCTAAAATTGAAGCATCATAACCAGAATACAAAGTATCTAAAGATCGTCTTACGCTCTTATTGGGAGGCAATTCAGAAGGTGACTTTAAACTCAAGCCTATGCTAGTTTATCATGTGCAAAATCCAAGATGTAATATTCTGAAGAAATCATCACAATTGGAAAAGAACTTGGATTTAATGAACTGGATAATAAAGATGTGAAAAACTTGCTCGATACCCATTTAAAATAGTTAAGCGAGCATGATCTCCTTCAACTAGAAGAGCAGCGTGCATATGAAGAAGAAGAAGGTAAGGTGTGCAAACAAGAATGTGCAAACAAGAAAAGAATATTACGATGGTTAGCCAAGTGGTTACGTGCTCTGCAACCATATGCCTGGGAAAAGAGTGTCCTGCGTTTCATTCATGTCGCTGATGTGAGGAGCTATGGATCTTCCTCAGACATAGCTAAGTTAGCCAGTCTTGGGCGTGGACCGCAGGGTTATTTCCCCAGTTCTGGGATTTTTCCTCTTGCAAAGCAGGCAAACCAGTCTTAAGAAAACGACGCTTCACAGACAATTATACATGGTTGAGCATAGGGGTAATGACTCCACCTCAGAGTTTGAAACCTAAAAACGGGAGGCCAAGGTCCTACCATGGGGCTGTAGTGCTGAAGAAGAAGACGCTAACTGCAAAAGAACTTGAGCTAGTTTTCAATTACATTGAGCATGCTAAGGATATTTAGTTTGATGCTGATCCTGATATGGAACGAAGCTTCAAAGTCTACTGAAATCTTGATAAAGCATTCACCAACTATTGCAAATTGCATGACAAGATGAAAAAGTTGAGCACGATTCAAACATCTTTACTTAATTTTTATGTAAAAAAGTAGTTCAATCAAATGTTTAGACATTAAATAAAAATTTAAGCAATCGATTTTTATTAACTTTGATGATTTTATCCTCTAATATAGCTTATATTGTTTTTTTTTTCCTTACACTAACTGATGAATGAATTAATATTATTCCTATTGCTTATTGTATTCGCTTAATGCGATTTCACTTACTGCACATTAATTAATCGCGTTAAGCGAGGCTTGCCTATAATACATCCTTGTAGCCACTGATATATTAGCACGCATCTCAGAAGCAATGACCATGGAAGATCACACTGCCAAAACTGAGTTAATAAGTTTTTAAAGCTAATCATTTCAAGGAACAATACCCCTCAAACACTTTTTTTAGCAACACACAGACAGGTAGAGAAAAATAAGTAATTTATTCCTCTTTGATAAGCTATGACTGTACTACTCTGCACAAATCTGGTCACATAGATTTTGTGAATGTGAAAGTGCTGAAGATAGTCAAGAGGCAAGCAACCAAAATAACTGCTTTGTGATTGCACCCTATGAAAATAAACTGAAGGTAAATAAGATGCAAAGTTTAGCTGATAAAGAAGGAACAGAATAGAAACATAATGTACGCCCACAGATGCGAGACCCTTCGACACTTCTGTGCATGTCAAAAGAAGGATAATCCCCGACAATAGGATAATCAATCCGTATTGTGGGATGAGTTATTATTACACGTTGGAAAATTAACTTCTCTTTTATGATCATTGTCGTTTTTAAAGTGGTAACTATTTTGCTTGTATAACAGTTGAAAAATTTTACGTATAAAGCACATGATTTTGCGTGTTGGTGACCAATTCGTACTTCACCTTATTTCTTCCTCCCCTTCAACATGAATTGACTCTTCTTGGCAGTCTGCCAATAAAGGCTCTCGCTTTTGTGCTCGAACAGTATGTTACTAAACAAAGGAATCGTTTAGAGATAAAAGCTGGCTACAAGGGAAGAGACCTCCATAACGCCTCTTAAGGAATGCAGAGAACCAACCATGGCTCCTTACCTAATGTCTGATCCTCACCTTCTCATGATGTAGCCTGTTAGGTACTTACCTAGGAACTGAACATATGAGGACAGACTGCCAATTTGCGATTTATTATTATTTTCCTGACCACCATGGAGTCACAAGACTCATTATGGGATGTCAACACAAAGTCTATCATATCCTTAAAATCATCCACAGTATGCATGTTCACCACCCTCTCCAGCAATGCATTCCATGCTCCTACTACTCTCCATGCAAAAAAATTTTTTCTTACCCTTCTACTTACCGCCTCCTTTTGCAACTGCTAGGGATGGTTCCTTGTCTTTGCTCCTTTCTCTTGATCTCCTTAGTGTTAATAAAATAATAGCCCTTCAATAGTTTAAATGTCTCAATCATATCCCCCCCTTTGCCTTCTATCTACCAAGTTCTGCAGTCCGCATGTCCTCAGTCTATCCTCATAATCAACATTGTACAGTCCTATATATAATTTTTGTTATCCATCTCTGCATGCTCTCCAAGGTTATTTCATCTCATTCAAATCCCAGTGACTAGATTTGAGCACAGAAATCCAGATGTGGTCATCAAAGCTTTGTACAATGGGACCAGCACACTTTGATCACTTGTCATCAATATTCTCCTCAATATTGCTGCAATTCTCTGAGATTTCTTCGTAACCTTTGCAGTATGCCCTTGGAACTTCAAAATCTATCCACAACAAGATCCCATGCTTCTTCTTCTTCCAGTATAATCCACCAATTCAGTTGAATCATCCCATCTGTGGCTCCCAAATTTAAATCCTTACAATTTGTTGCATTAAAGTTCTGCATGTAGCAATAAGGGAATGGAATTTCTAGAATTGTTGAAGGACAAATGTCTTAGGCAACATGTAACAGAGGGAACTAGAGGTTCAAGAGTTTAAGATTTGGTTATAGCATCAGAAGAGTTGATAATAACTGAGATGACATCTCTCCCACCACTTGGAGAGAGTGATCATATGGTTTTGACTTGGAAAATGAATAGACATGCAGGAGTGTCAAAGAGAAGGAAACATATGTGGAATTATAAAGCAGGTGTAATAATAGTCTTAGACGTCAACTTGAGAAATTTCATGGAGGAAGGAATTGGAAGGCCGGGATATCGTTAGTGCTTGGAAAATTGTGAAGGAATATTTGTTAGCAGCAATGGTAAGCTGTATTCCACGAGTGAAGAAGCGGACACAATTTGGAGTAAAGTGGATGACAAACAATATTAAACAGGAACTTCATGCAAAAAAGAGGCTATGGAAGAGATATAAGGAGACAGGTGAAGAGAAGATGCATGAAGAATATAAAACACAGGCCAGGAGAGTGACTAGTATGGTAAAGAAGGCAAAACTGGAATATGAGAAAAGATTGGCCCTTAGATCCAAGGAAAATCCTAGGGAATTGTTTTTTAGCTATGTGACCAGTAGGAGGAGAAATGACTGTGGAAGAATGACAATGTGGGATAAAAATGGGAATAGAGTGACTGATGCAGAGGACATAGTGGAATTGTTCAATGAACACTTTATTGGAGTATTTCATCCTGGAGGAGTCAATTTAAATACTAGAGGGATAGGGCAGGTTTGAGGTTTAGAGGCGCAGGAGGAGTGTGTTTCACATAATGAGTACTCTGGATGTTAGTAAAGCTGTGGGACTGGATGGTATTTCACCATGAGTTTTGAGAGAATGTGCTAAGGAACTGACAGTGCCTTTGACCTGGCTTTTCAATGAAAGTCTGGCTGCGGGAAAGGTGCCCATGGAATGGAAGGAAAGTAAGATAGTGCCATTGCATAAGGGCGGTAGCAGACTGGAAGTATCTAATTATATGCCAGTTTGTGTGTCATCAGTAGTTAGTAAGATCTTGGAGATAGTAGTGAGGGACCGTATACAGCATTGGGCAGATGAGGGTAATGTTATCTGCGAGAGTCAACATGGATTTGTGAAGGGGTGCTCTTGTTTTAGCAATATGCTAGCCTTTTATGATAAAGTTACAAGATTAGATGAGGGAGGGCATATACCGCCATTTTCCTAGACTTAGCAAAGGCATTTGACAGGGTGCCACACGATAAGCTGATATTCAAGTTGCAGCACATAGGTCTGGATGTCAGATTGGTCAACTGGATTCAGGATTGGCTGTCCAATAGGTATCAGAGAGTTGTGTATGGTGGAGCAATATCAAAGAGGCAGAAGGTTACAAGTGGGATTCCACAGGGCTCAGTACTGGGACCTATATTTTTTAACCTTTATATCAATGACATTGTCCATGGATTGCAAGGGGATATTCAGTTGTTTGCGGATGATGCAAAGCTGGGAAGTTATTAGTAATAGTGCAGATGTGGTAGCCCTGCAAGGGGATTTGAATAAGCTAGATAGATGGGCAAATGAATGGGGTATCAGTTTAATGCAGCAAAATGTAAGGTCTTGAGGTTTGGGAAACTGATGGGATGGGAGGAGTTATACTGGAGGAAGTAGGGGAGACAAAAGATCTGGGGTTGATGGTTGATATAAACCTGAAGTTTAGGGGACATATTGCAAAACTAGTGAAGGTAACACAGAGGATTGCTGCAATAATGAGAAGGACACTGACCTGCAGAAATAAAATGGTTATTATTCCGTTGTATAAGAATCTCATCAGACCACATTTAGACTACTGTTCTCAGATCTGGTCCCCAGGATTTGAAGGGGATAAATTAACTGTGGAAAGGGTACAAAGGCAGAAGTGTCAGGACTGTACAATATTAGTTATGAGGATCGGCTGAGGGAGCGTGGACTGCAGAGTTTGGTGGATAGAAGAAGGAGAGGTGATATGATTGAGTCTTTTAAACTGTTGAGAGGTGGTTACATGGTTGACGCTGGGGAGTTCTTTCGCTTGGCTAAACAGCAGGAAGGAGTCATGACAAGGGGCCATCCCTGGAAGTTACGAAAGGTAACCGTGAGAAAGAGGGTGAGGAGTAGTTTCTTTGCAGGGAGGGTGGTTGAACCATGGAATGCATTGCCTGATGGAGTGGTGAGAGCGAGAATGATCAATGCATTTAAGGAGTGGTATGATAGACTTTGTGTTTCCTAGGAAGGACCTCCTGCGATGAGTCTTTTGACTCCATGGAGGCATGAATAATAATAATAATAAAGTGATATTTCTATTCATTTCACCACCTTTCTGACTTATTCAAATCCTCTTCAAGGGCCAAAACATCAGCACCTAACTAATAACCTTCCCAAGCTTCGCATCATCTGCAAACAACTGTAGTTATGTGACAATATCACAGACAAAGATTTAACTGCAGTGGTCAAAGATATTGTCATAGGACTGATCCTGTGGAATTCCACTGTAACCCTCCTACTTCCTGATACTACTCTCCCATATAAACTCCCTGATATCAGAGAACCAATCACCAATCCAATCCACTAACCTGATATCCAAACCCATATGATGCAACTTAAAAATCAACTTGTCATGTGGCACCCTGTCAAATGCCTTGGAAAAATCCAAAAAAATGTCAATGTATGCCTTACCCTCATCAAATGCTCTTGTTAGCCTATTGTAAAAGGTAACTAGTTTACTAAAACAAGAGCACCATTAAGAAATCCATGCTGGCCGTATAAATAATATTACCTTCATCTGCCCAATTCTGTATATGAGTTCTTAATAATTTCTCCAAAATGTTAACAATTACAGAAGAAATACAAACAGGTCTATAGTTTGATACCTCCATTGTACCACCCTTATGCAATCGTATTATCTTAACCTCCTTCCACTCTCCAGAACCTGACCCATAATTTTGCCAGCCAAACTGTATTTTTGGCTTAAACCAAAATAAAAGTATATGCCAGTTTTATATTTATAAAATATTTTATAATTATTATTATCATCATAAGTATCTCAATGGAGTCTGGAGACTATCATAGGAGACCCACACTAACTTTTATATATAACAAGAACCTGCCTCTGTTTGAAATGAACTAGTCGTTACTAACACAGTGTTCCAACATAAAGGAAGTGAAGCACTGGTCAATTATATTGTTTATTTTCAAGAACAATTTCTACATATACTTGATATTCCACTCAGTTATTTCAATACAATGTACGATAAAAACTCCTTCATGCCTTGAAAAAAATATCTGTGCTGAAGAACAAGTACCTCATAAAAGTACCTGATAGAATTTGATGACTAGGACACTGCTTGCTTGGTTAAACAAGGGATACCCTACTGTTTTCATCAGAAACCAGACGAATGGTATAAAGTTAATTATTGGAAGAAATCCCAACTCAACATCAGCAGAGTTCAAGTTCGATAACATAAACATAAGAAGCATCAATGGGAAAGAAATAATTGCAGAAGAATTAGATAAATACCAAACTGACATTATATGTTACAGAAATATATAATGTAACACATGTTAGTTTGGTATTATATGTTACAGAAACAAAGAATAGGTGTGCATGTGTTATACAAGCAGAGAAGGTTAAAAACAAGTGAAATTCTTCTAAGCAACAAATACTCATATGTTATATTCAGGCAATAATGATCAGGGAAAAGATGGAGCAATTACAGTATTCAACACTAAATATTATGATAGTCTTCTTGAACAAGCAATATCAAACACAACAGTGGTTTTCAAGCTGTGCAGTCCCCTCTCCCAGAGATGCAAGATCCTTTGTGGGGGAGGGGGGAGTGAAGTAATGTTCAATATTATTGTTTATTTTCAAGCACAATTTCCACATATAGTTGATATTCCACCAGCTTATTTATATGCAATATAGGATTTAAAATACTCCATGTTTTGAAAAAATATTTGTGCTGAAGAACAAGCCCAACCATCTCATTAAATATTTTTATTGTCATCAATATACTAAATTAGAAATTTAAAAGTTCAAATTGCCAAAATAAATATTTCTGTGTGCTATTTGCTGATTTGCCACTTGTTTGCTCATGATGCAAAACTGGGAAGAGTAGTAGTCAATGAAGGTGATATAGATATCTTGCAGGAAGACTTAAATATGCTGGCAGCATGGACAAAAGTAAATGGCTGTCAGTTTAATTTAACATTAGGTGATGCACTTTGGGAGGATAGAATCACATGCTGTGCACTATATTAATGAAATTGAACTGCAAGAAGTTGATGAGGCAAGGTACTTGGGGGTTATTGTGGATAGAGAACTTAAGTTGTTTAGAGAGCATATTGCAAAGGTTGCCAAAACATCACATCAAATTGCATGGTTCTTGAAGAATGCACTGACAAGCAGGGATAGGGGGAGTCATTGTTCCACTTTATAAGGCATTAATAAGGTGACGTCTGGACTACTACATACAGTTCTGGTTATCTGAATTCCTTGGTGATGAAGAAGTGGTGGAAAGGATCCAGAGGCCAGTCAAAGATTATTGCAGGTCTGTGGAATGTTTCCTGTGAGGGTAGATTGAAGGTCTGTGGACTCCAAAAACTAGCTGATAGGCAAAAGAGAGGAGATATGATAGAAGTATTTAAGTTATTAAAGGAGTTTTATAGGATCGATACTGATGACTTTTTTTCTATACAGTGCAGGAGGAAGGGAAAGAACAAGAAGTCATTTCTGGAAATTGTTTAAGAGCTATGTTCTCCCCAGGACTTTTTAAATGGGCAAACCACCCAGCTGGTTTTACTGACTGCCCGGCTAATTAATGTTGTGAACTGACATGGCTAAATAATGAGCAAGAATGGAAAAATAATTTAAGACATTTTTTATTTAATAGTGATGAGAAATCGAACTGGAGAGTACTCAATACTCGTGAGACCAGCTAAATTTCTTGCGTTGCAAGCCAATCTCGAGAGCTTCGGATATTCACTTTGATGCACACCAATCTGTGTGGGGAAGAAGACAAAAATCGGGATCTCGAATACAACAGTGTCAGTTGCAAAAAGATCTTTTACAAAAGAGACATAATTTTGATGTTTGAAAGAAATAAATTGTGAAAATTGAGTGAATTCGAATCGAAGTTAAAAATCTACATCTTTTTTTCTTAATTATGGTTTTTGTCCAAAGATCGTGAGTCAAGTATTTAATATTTTATTTTGTAAAAAAAAATAGGCCTGTGCATCAAATGTAGTTGTGATCTCGGGGAATTCTCAAAACTCTCGAGGACAATGACGTCAGTCTCGAGTGATACCAATTCCCATTCCTAGTAATTAATCCTTATAAAAAGTAAAATTGCAACATAACGTGCATTATGTGTCTCGGGTATTACTGTCAGTGCACAATTTAGTGATTTGTTCTGATTAATTTAATAGCAATGATATTTTGTATTTATTAAATTACCCCATAATGAGTAAAAAGTCAAGTCAGAAAACCATACTCTTAAGTTATTTTAAGAAAGATGAAACCGATAAGCATAGTAGCAAAACAACAAACCAACAACAAAATCGTGGATTTCTGCAGAATCTCTTTCAAATGTAAAATGTGCATCTAAACACTGCTTAGTATTAACTGTGAGTGGTTTAAAAAATTCTATTGGTTAGTGGTGAAAGATAATGGAATGACGTGTTCCATGTGTATGAAATACGGAAAGAGACGACCCACAAACAAGGAAGTGACTTGGGTAACTGCCATGCTCAAGACTTCGAAAAGAAAGCTTGGTTGACCATGAACAAAGCAAGTTACAATGGCTGGTTTAACACAAATTCAAACATACTGAACAGTCCTCAGATTAAATTTAAAATGGCTAATGACACTAGATGGCTCATTATTCTGCAATACAGTCTCTAAGAGAATGCATGGTGAGTTATAGCTGCATTGAAAAAAGAGGTCACCGAACGAAATGATATCACAGCTGAAGGTTTAAGTAAATATATCAGAACATACAATTTCATAGCTTCACTAATGTTGTAATAGGTTTCACGGTATAATAAGAACACAGATGATTAAGAAAATAACTATTTATTAACTTAAAGCTAATATTTCGCTGGTATTATATCCAGCATCTTCAGAGCACACAACACAAAGTTTGTTACAAATGTAAGACAACCACAATCCGGTGTAACAGTGAGGGCTAGTATAAGTGATTGCAGTGTGCAACACAAGACTAAAGTCCTAATATGCTGCCATCTAGGTATTAAAAAAAAAAAATAAATAAAAAAAAAAATTCAAATTGAAAAAATATAAATTAAAAAATATTAATTTGGTCTTAAGATGACTGTCTCCCAAATCTTTGGTAGATTTATACAGCCATGTTTTAAGGCTTCTGTTGATTCCAGGAACAACCTCTCTGACTTGTAGAAGCTTCTGTGCATTACTTTTGTTTCTTTCCAATTGATCCTGTATGCAGGGGTATCCAAAGCATGGTCTGCAAGACCCGACTTACCATAGCGAAAGTGTCGGATATATTTTTTGTGTTCACTTTTGTGGCAGATGTCCACATTTCTTCCTGTCTGTCCGTAGTAGGCTTGATGGCAAGAACAGGGCACTTCATAGACACTTGGATGTGATAAAGGAGTGCATTTGTCCTTAGGTGAACAGATGAGAGTTGCTAATTTTATATAAGGTTTAAATACTGTGCGTAGCTTCACTAATGATGCTTTCAGATGTGTTACTGCATTTATCTAACTTGTCTAGATCATCGCAAAGGCAAGATAGTCTTAGAAGCCAAAAAACTATCCATCATGGAATTGAAAGACACTCCTGGCAGTCATTTTCAAAATTATGTTCTTCATCAGCATCTTTCAGGTGAATGGTCAGACCTTCACATTGATTATTCAGATTCTAATGTTATTACGTTTAAGACCACAATATATGATAAATACGTAGGCACAGTTATTAAACAGCTAGAAGCAAGATTTCCAGATATGACAATCATTTCCTGCTTTTCAAGACTTTTCAGTGCAGAAAGTCATGATCAACATGAGGCTTCTGAGATTCTTTTTGATTATTATTCTAGAAATGGAAGTCCTGAAGTTTTAAACTATGAAAGTACTAAACTAGAATGGGCAGTTGCCCATTCTAGTTTAGTATGATTAATGGACAGTCATACAAAAATCTAGATCCAAGACAAATACTGCTGAAATTAGCAACAATCTGAGCTCAAAGAGTCTTTTCCAAATTTAGCAAAACTAGCTGCTGTTGGACTGGCCATGCCTGTGAGCACAGCTGAATGTGAAAGGGGCTTTTCTGCATTAAAAAGGATAAAATCCTGTATGATGAATCGCCTAAATAATCTGATGCTGATTTCACTGGAGGGACCAGATCCAACAGATTTTAATTACAAAAAAGCTGTTGACAAATGGACTTCTAAGAAGAGAAGAATTAATGTATAGAATTTTAAGCTGTGAGCATTACAAGGTTATTCATTACTTAATGAGAAAATAAGAAAAATCCTAGTCTTGTTTGTTATAATTACTATATAAAATATTATTTTTGTTTGAAGTAATTTCTAATAAAATTACTATTTTAATTTGTTATGAAAAAGGGTCTTTCTTAACTTATTCAAAATTTTTGTATGCCCAGCTAATGCTTCATTCCACCCAGCTGGTAAAAATTTCTGGGGAGAACACTGAAGAGTATGGTTAACAAGGGTGTTAGGATAGATTTTTTTTGCTTGGAGGTGGTGAATGTGTGGAATGCATTACCATGAATGAAAACAAAGGAGAGGTATGATAGGTATTGTGTGAATATTGGTTACTGTTGGTTACTGTGTCATAGGGTCTCATAATTGGAAGACTCAAGCAATGAGTCTTCTAACTCAATGGAGACTCTTATAATAATAATATTTCACTTGTGCCAGGTTGGCCGAGTGGTTAGTGTATCCGCTCTCCAGCCAAGAGTCTATGAGTTCGAATCCTGCCATGGACATGGATGTTTGCGATTGTCTCATTTACTCTGTGGAAAGGGTATCTACGACCCTACCACTTCTAGCAGAAGGCATCACTCCCAAAACTCGGTGAGGTATGGGAGTGACTGTATGGCATTTACAAATGTCAAAATGTGGTACTTTAATCCAAAGTATACTGGTGTATGGGGGGGGGGGGGAATGTAAGAACATCTAATTTTTACCTAAAATAATATGCACACCAAGAAAGCTATAGGTCAATATTGTTTTCTGAAAAGCATAAGGGTTTTTTTTTTTTACAAAAAAAAAAAGAAGAGGGAGTATCTGTTTAAAATGTTTGAAAACCACTGAAGTACAGAGATGTGAACAAATTTCAAAATTGTGAAATGGACAATGAAACTCATTCATGCCTATAATGAACCTTCCCACAGAAGGGTCTACTAAGGAAGAATATCAGAGGAATTTTTCAAGACATGGAATGCAGATGACACAAAGAAAATGTTGGTCCTTCTTGGAGGATCTAAACGAAAGTGTAGGATAAAATTATAATGATATTATAATTATAATTATTAATATTATTATCATCGTCATGAATATCTGAACGGATTCTGGAGACTCATCATAGGAGACTTACACTCATTTTTATACACACAGAAAGAACCTGCTAGATTTCTGTTCAGAAAATGAATTAGTCATTACTAAACACAATGTTCCATCATAAATAACATAAACAACAATAACATAGTTACTGACTATGCTACTATTGACAGCCATATCTTACTATTGGTTTAGAACAACACAAGAGTATATAGAGGATTTGAAAGTGATCACAATTTGGTTTAAACAGGATAAAACTGAATATCATATTAAAAGAAAAGTGTATAAGAAGGTTTTAAAAATAATTAATGTTAAGCAGTTTTCAGATGTGAACTGCATATAAATAATCTTCAAAAAAAAAAAGTTTGAACATAAGAAACAACCTTTGGAGACTCGTTGGAAAACCCTTCACTAAACATTGAGTAATTCAATAAGGATCAAAAAGGATATACTGTATATATATATATATATATATATATATTTTTTTTTTTTTTTTTTCTCTCGTTAGTCATTAAATTTAAAACTTATATCCACTAATTTCGCTCATACAAAAAAAAACTAGTAGGTTCTTCAGGGTTTATAATTAGCACAATCACAGAACATAAAAATAAATAACTTAAGACTGTATATTGTTTAAGGAAATTAACAACATAGACTTGATAACTAAAAATATTTAATTATTGCTTCCTATATTTCAACGAAGTTAAATCGACATTTTCAGGGATTAATACACTGGTATTAAACAAGTGCATGCAGGCACACTTCAGTAACAAAGAACAGGAGAGATGCAGGAAGACTTAAAGTCCTATAATTATGCCACCTATTGGATCTGACTGGGTGTTCTTGACTGTTGGACTGACTGTCTGCCAATGAGGGTTTCCCAAATGAAAGGCAGTTTGATACAATCATATTTGTTTTGTATCAACATGCCTCTCATATGGGAAATCCTCATCGGCAGACAGTCAGCCCAACAGTGAAGAACACCCAACCAAAAGCAACAGGTAGATAATTATAAGACTTGAGGTCTTCCTGTATCTCTCTCCTGACTAACAAAGATGGAAATCTTTGTTACTGAAGTGTGTCTGCATGCACATGTTTAATGATAGCGTATTAATCTCTGAAAATGCCGATTTAACTTCAGTGAAAGACTGGAAATGATAATTAAATATTTGTAGTTATTAGCAAGCCTCTCTCGGGGGGGAGGACCCTGTAAACCCTAGGGAGCACGTTCCCTGGGTGGCGGATAGGGGAGCCCACCATGTATGTGTGTGTGTGTGTGTGTGTATACATCTATGTGCAATACACACATAGAAAACCAGGATGTCCTCTTAAACAATTCAGCGATGACTTCCAAGGCCGGAACAGGCCATGCTAGGCCTAAATCCTTGATATGCATGATGATGATGATGATTAGCAAGCAGTGGTGTAGCTAGAGCTTTTGCCGCCCGGGGCAGTCCCTGAATTTGACGCCCCTCTCAATACATACCAAAAATACTACAAAAAGTCAAAATGACGTATATGGAAATAAATTAAAGCACTATGTTTATTTTTGAAGTAAAACTTTAATTTCAACATTCTAAAATGTTGTTTTTTTTGCTTTTCTGTTAGCAAAATCGATGACATTGTTGAAGTCTATTTCATAGTAATGTAGGTAATTCTTAATCAATTTTATTTAGAAAAACTACTCTCACAACTAGCAACACTTACAGCAATTGTGAGGAAAATTTGCTGTGGTATGTAGTATTACAATTAGTTGGAACTGAGTTCTCGAGACTAATTTAGAATTAACTGCAAAAGTTCAAAATGTTCAACGTGCCGCCCCCTCTCTGTTAGCAAGCCTAAGTTGTTAATTTTTTTAAAGAATATATGATGCTGGTAATCAACGTATAGCCTAAAGATCAAGATAACTTAAAAGAGTTGTTCAAATGTCAAAAATATCATAATAAAGGAAATAAACAAATTCATCCTGAACAAGAAATGCAAAGTTGCATGGCATGCATTAGCTGTCATCAGAAAAAGACCAGAGACAATTGTCAAAAAAATTAAAATCGGAAATGTTAAAAGATTTACCATTTCATCTCACCTCATAACATCTCATCCTTGATTTCTGTTGAGACACACATGTCAATGGAAAAACTGTTATGAATTCTTTTAGAGGTCTACTTGAGTAAAAGGTTTTTTCTACATATGGCATAGTTAAAAAAGTATGGTGGGTCTGACCAGATCTTTCTTTTCTTTTATGCTCAACATCTCCAACATGTTCATTCTTTCTTAGCTCAAATCCACAGTATGTCTACCCTATGTAGGTAAACAAGACCACATGAGCATGGTGTCGTATAGACTTCCTGGTGTTTGTAAAAGGCAGTGCTGTCCTTGGGAGATCTGAGAAGGCTGAAAACAGTTTCAATCAGCTTGAAAATCACTCTGATGTTAAGATCCTTGAAAAGAGCAGCAATCCTAATGGACAGGTTGTCAAAATACGGAATAGTGATCGAAGCTCTGTATTGGGTGTTCTGATTATGGAGAGAAGAACAGTTTGAAAATAAATTCATGTCAACTATTTTTTTTTTTTTTTTTGGAATAGCTATTAAGAACAAGCAAATGAGAGAAGGCCTGGAGTTCTGTCTCAAGTTGATCTTCATCTTGTAAAATAAAAAATGTCTGATTCTTGAGGGTGCAGATAATGCCTATACACATTTTACATTATCTTCATGCATTATACTTCACCTACCTTCTCAAAAGCCAAGCATTATTAGAACTCCATGGTGGGTTCAGGATATTTAACAGGTAGCCATGGACTGGTTGGCCGAGTGGATAGCATATCCGCTCTCCAGCCAAAAGGCTGCAGGTTCAAATCCTACCATGGGCATGGATGTTTGTGATTGTCTGTGGAAATACCAGTGGTGGTGGTCGGCGGTAGATGCAATTGGTGTAGTTGTGATCAGTTAGTCATTGAATGGTGGAGACAGAGTTGTAGAGAAGGTGTCCTCCCTCGATGAGTTCTTGGACTCCCTGGAGGTGTCAAATAATAATAATAATATTGAAAGTTCTATCAAGTGAATCAGCATCCTATGAGAGAATATAAGTCGATGCAAGAGAATAAGGCAAGTTCCTGGAGAGTAAGATATTGACACTGCTTAAGGGTGATGTGTTAAAATGAAGATATTAAACTATATGCTAGTTGACTAGTTTTTAATTCTTCTGTGGTTGGTTGCTGAGATTTTGGAGAAATTGATAGGAACTCAAATGCAGAATTGGGCAGATGAGCGCAAGATTATTTATGCAGGCAGCATGCATTTGTTATGGAGTGTTATTGTTTTAATAACCTAGTTACCTTTTACTTTTTAAATTCTAAAGTACAAATTTTATTTTTTTTTTAATTTTAACCTTTTTAAACTTTTACCTTTTAAATTAGCTGTATACAAGACAGTGTTCAAGCCAATTTTAATTTATGGATCTGAGAGCTGGGTTAAAAGTAAAACACTTGACCAAAGATTAGAGACCACGGATATGAGAGTCCTGAGAAAGATTAGGGGCATGAACAGATGGTATTAATGGCAATATCATATTAAAAACGAGGATATTAGGAAAGAACTTGACATTGTGAGCATCCAAGAAAGCAGAGCTAATCTCAGGTGGTATGATCACTTAAACAGAATAGGAGAGGAAAGATTAGTAAAACAAGTGTTCGATGCCAGGTTGGCAGGAAAAGACCCAGAGGAAGACCAAGATATAGTTGGATTGATACAGTAAAAAGTGCCTTAGAAGTTAGTAATATAAAATCTGACAATGTTGGAGTCTTGACAGCTAACAGATTGATTTGGAGGAAAAGTGTAGATAGGAAGTTAGTAATGATGCAAATATTTCATGTAGTACTATCATATCCTGTACATGTTGAGGGTACATGTCAGAGGAGGACACCTACTCTATATCTCTCTGTCTCCACCACTCAATCCACCAACTACACCAATGCCATCTACCGCCTGCCACCACCACCACGTATTTCCACAGACAATCCCAAAGATCAATGCCCACGGTGGAATTTGAACCCACAGCCTTTTCGCTGGACAGCAGACACACTAACCGCTCAACCAACCAGGCCGGCAACGATGATGATGTATAAACAATATGTGTTATTTTAAGTGTTACACAAAATAAGTGTTATTTTAAGTTATCATTGACAATTTTGCTTGAATGTTACGTAGTTTTGTTTGCTTTGAGTATCTTAGTGTGTCTGTTTGTGTGTTTTTGGTGTTTCAATTATTAATTTGATAAAATACGATAGAAGCGAGCACATGGCTCCCGAAAAAAGGAAAATGGCGGCTAGTAATAATGGTTTGCCATCTTTGTTCAATAACTGTAATATAAAGGAGTTTATTCAGTGTACTATCTGCGAAATGTACGCTTTGCAGAGAGCAGTTGGAGTATGGTTAGATGATGATAATGGAGTGAATGTGTGTAGAAAATGTAAGGAAAATGAGGAATTAAAGTGTATTTCAGGTCGTGAGTGTGATAGTTTTGTCAAATTTCAGAATGAAGAAAATAGCGATATGATAAGAAATTGTAAGGTTGTGCCGGAGAACTGTGAGGGCGTGAATGTAGAAAGTGTGAATGATGGTATTAATACAGAGGAAATTAATGGTTTAACAGTTAATAAAAAAGATGAGATAGATGCAATGAATGAGATCGCGTTGTAGAGTGGAACAATACATAGAGCAAAACGGCAGCTAGAGTGTATGCACAAATGTCTACCGAGTGTACCAGCCAATAATAAAAAGTATGATAGGAAAAATAAGAGTATGTTTGTGAATGTAAACAAAATGAAGGAGCGAGTGCCATATGGAGATTCGTTAGTATGAGGTGTGTTAGTAGAGGATTTCACAAAATCATACCAACCTGGTGCGACCATCAAGGATGTGAGTGAGTCTATTAGAGAGCAAAAGGAAAGGGTGAAAGAAATGATAGTTGTGGCAGGTATGAATAATTTGAAAGGAGATAAAATGGAAATGATAGAGGACCTGAATGAACTGTTTGAGGCAGCAAAAGAAAAGAGTGAGAGAGTTAGGATGATTACTCTTTTGCTGCGGTACGACAGTGAAGTGTTTAGAAGGAGGGCCATAATTGCAAATGACTTTATGCGTGAGTTATGCATGACGAATTTAAATGGATTCGGTGTAAGGAGACTTGAAAAAGTGTTGTTGAATGAAGTGGATGTGCAGAATCAAGGAAACTAGATTTATTAAGGGGTGGGGAGTAGATATGCAGACCTTAAGGAGGCAGTTGAGTGTATGAATGAGTATAATATGCCAAGCGACTAAGGACAACAAATCAGAATGGGATAGTTAGTATAAGGCATCAAAATAGGGATGGGGCTAACGGGGGTCTGCAATTCATGTACACTAATGCTAGAAGTATTAGGAACAAGAAGGAAGAATTTTTGGCCTTGGTTGGCACTTCCAGACCACAGGTTATTGGCATTATGAAACATGGCTGACTGTAGATGATATAACTAGTGGGATTTAATGTGATGGGTATAGTCTGTTCAGGAATGACAGGGAGAATAAAATGGGGGAGGAGTATTGTTGATGAGAGCTGATATGCTGCAGCCAAGGAGAATAGAAGTTGAATTGCAGGATAGAGAAAAGAGCACATTTGAGGCCATTTGGTGTGAGATTGTGGCTAGCAGAACAAAATATACAATTGGGTGCTGCTATAGACCAGGTGATGGAAAAGATGATGGAGATAGTATGCACAAGCAAATAGAAGAAATGAGTGGAAGGAGGGTAATTATGGGAGATTTCAACTATGGTAGCATTGATTGGAGTGAGGAGAGGACACATGGGAGGAAGGAATTGGATTTTATGCGGTTATTAAGGGATATAGGGATATGACAAGAAACGGCAAGGTTGTACATGAAAATTGTGAGAGTGTGAATGTAGAAAGTGTGAATGATAGTATAAATGGTTTCTCAGAGAACAAAAAAAATAAGATAGGATAGATTGAGTGAGATCGCGTTGTTGAATAATGCGATAGAAAGAGCAAAACAGCAGCTAGAGTGCATGAACAAAAGTAGACTGAATGAACCAACCAATAATAAAAGGTATGACAGGAAAAATAGACGTATGAATGTAAACATGAACAAAATGAAGGACAGAGTGCTGTATGGAGACTCGTTAGTACGAGGTGTGTTAGTAGAGGATTTGACAAAATTGTACCAACCTGGTGCGACCATAAAGGACGTAACTGCGTCTATTAGAGAGCAAAAGGAAAGGGTGAAAGAAATGATTGTTGTGGCAGGTACGAATGATTTGAAAGGAGATAAAATGGAAATGATAGAAGACCTGAATGAATTGTTTGAGGTAGCAAAAGAAAAGAGTGAGAGAGTTAGAATGATTAGTCTTTTGCCACGGTATGACAGTGAAATGTTTAAAAGGAGGGCTATAATTGCAAATGACTTTATGCGTGGGTTATGTATGAAGAGTGGTGTGGAATTTGTGGATGTGTGGAGTGAGTTTGATGGGCGAAAGGATCTATATAAGATGGATGGCTTGCATTTGAATGATTACGGTGTAAGAAGACTTGAGAAAGTGTTGCTGAATGTAGTGGATGTGCAAATTCAGGGAAACTAGATTTGTTAGGGGGGGGGGAATAGAAATACAGTCCTTATGGAGGCAGTTGAATGTAAGAATGAATATAATATGCCAGAGCAAATAAGGACAACAAATCTGAGTGGGATAGTTAATATAAGGCATCAAGGTAGGGTTGGGGCTAATGGGGGTCTTAAATTCATGTACACTAATACTAGGAGTATTAGGAACAAGAATGAAGAGTTTTTGTCCATGGTTGGCACTTCCAGACCACAGGTTATAGGTATTAGTGAAACATGGCTGACTGTAGTTGATATAACTAGTGGGATTGAATGTGATGGGTATAGTGTGTTCAGGAATGACAGAGAGAATAAAATGGGGGGAGGAGTATTGTTGATGATAGCTGATGAGCTCCAGCCAAGGAGAATAGAAGTTGAATTGCAGGATAGAGAAAAGAGCACATTTGAGGCCATTTGGTGTGAGATTGTGGCTAGCAGAACTAAATATACAATTGGGTGCTGCTATAGACCAGGTGATGGAAAAGATGGTGGTGACAGTATGCACAAGCAAATAGAAAAAATGGGTGGAAGGAGGGTGATTATTATGGGAGATTTCAACTATGGTCGCATTGATTAGAGTGAGTAGAGGACAAACGGGAGGAAGGAACTGGATTTTATGCGGTTATTAAGGGATAACTATCTGCGACAGCATGTAATGGAAAATACTAGGGGTCAGAGAGTGCTTGACCTAGTAATTACATTTGAGGATTTGGCTGTAACAAATATGATCACATTGCCACCAATCGGTGAGAGTGATCATAGTGTCTTAACTTGGGAGGTGGCTAAAGGTGTAGAATTTTCAATTAAGACAGGGTACATGTGGAATTATCGGGCTGGAAAGTATGACAAGCTTAGGAGTTTGATTGGTTCAGTGCCATGGCATGTACAACTGCAAGGACTAGAAGTTGATAGTGCATGGGAGGTAGTTAAGAAGTGCTTGCATGAAGCAATGGCTGACTGTATACCTAGAGTCCGAATAATAAATCAAGTAGGGGTTAAATGGATGAATAACACCATTAAGCTTGAGTTGCAAAAAAAGAAACAACTATGGAGGGAATTTAAGGAGAAGGGTGACCGGCAGGCACATGAACGGTATAAAGCGCAGGCCAGAAGGGTGACGAGTGTGGTAAGAAAAGCAAAAAAGGATTACGAAAGAACATTGGCCATGCAGGCTAAAGAGAATCCTAAACAGTTTTTTAGATATGTAGCAAGTAAAAGGAAAAATGTACATGGCAGATTGATTTTAAAGAATGCCGATGATAGGGAGGTAACTGAATCAGTTGAGATAGTTGAGTTACTGAGTGAGCACTTTGCAAAAGTATATCATCCTCAATGTCAATACATCTGTGGGATTGGATGGTATACCAGCTCGTGTTGTACGAGAAGCAGCTAAAGAATTGTCAGTACCCTTGACCATTTTGTTTAATTTGAGTCTCGGCTCTGGGTTAGTCCCGAGCGGGTGGAAAGAGGGGAAAATAGTTCCACTGCATAAAGGTGGTTCAAAGACTGCTGTTGTAAATTACCGACCGATTAGCATATCAGGAATCATTGTCAAGGTCTTAGAGAAAATAGTCAAGAGGAAAATACAAGATTGGATAGAAGAAAATGGGATACTGTATCGGGGACAGCATGGTTTTGTGAAGGGTAGGTCATGCCTCAGTAACTTGCTCACGTATTATAACACAGTGACGGCTGAACTGGATAAGGATAATGGGTTTACGGTGATTCTACTGGACCTTGCCAAGGCCTTTGACAGGATTCCACATGGAATTCTAATCAGTAAATTGCAGCATATGGGAATGGACATAGGGTTGGTGAGATGGATAGGAGGGTGGTTGACGGAGAGATATCAGAGAGTGGTTTACTCGGGAGTAGAGTCCACAAGATGGCCTGTGACTAGTGGTGTGCCACAAGTATCTGTTCTTGGACCACTGCTGTTTAATTTGTTCATAAATGATATAGGAAATGATCTGAGAGGAACAGTTCATTTGTTTGTGGATGATGCGAAGTTGGGTAGGGCAATAGTGAATGCAGATGACGTCAAAATTTTGCAGGATGATTTGGATAGATTGGAGGTCTGGGCTAAGGAGAATGGATGTCAGTTTAATGTGGCAAAATGTAAGGTTATGCATTTTGGGGTGAAAAGATTGGCGGCAGTTTACTGCATTGGTGGAACCCTGCTCCAGGAAATTGATGAGGCACGAGATTTAGGAGTGTTGGTAGATAAGGAATTGAAATTTAGGGGACACATTGCAAAAGTGACCAAAACAGCTCATCAAATCACTTGGTTGCTGAAGAATACGTTGACAAGCAGAGACAAGCAGGTTATTGTTCCTCTCTATCGAGCCTTGATAAGACCCCATTTAGACTACTGTGCTCAGATTTGGTCACCTAGGTTTCTTCTTGATAGGGAGGAGGTGGAGAGGATCCAGAGGTGAGTGACCAAGATGATAGCAGGTCTGTGGAATGAACCGTATGAGAACAGGTTGAGGATTTGTGGGTTGCAAAAATTGGTTGATAGGCAGAGGAGGGGAGATATGATTGAGACATTCAAATTACTGAAGGGTTTCTATAAAATTAATTCAGAAGATATTTTTGAGAACAGGGCTGGTTGTGGGAGGACTAGGGGACATCCATGGAAACTGGGCAAAAGTGTGGTTAGTAAAGGTGTTAGAGCTGGGTTCTTTACTTTTAGAGTAGTGAATGAGTGGAATGTGCTCCCTGAGTCTGTGGTGGATGCTGTGACAGTGAATGAGTTTAAGGCGAGGTATGATAGATACTGTATGAATGTCAAATAGTTGTGATGAATATGATTTGGGGCCTCCCTCGATGAGTCTAATGACTCCCTGGAGTTGCCCGTAATAATAGTAATAATAACTATCTGCAAGAGCATGTAATGGAAAATACTAGGGTTCAGAGAGTGCTTGACCTAGTAATTGCATATGAGGATTTGGCTGTTACTAATATGACCACATTGCCACCAACACTGATGAGAGTGATCATAGGGTCTTGACTAGGGAGGTGGCTAAAGATGTGGAATTTACAATTAAGACAGGGTACATGTGGAATTATCAGGCTGGTAAGTATGACAAGCTTAGGAGTTTGATTGGTTCAGTGCCATGGCATATACAACTGCAAGGGCTAGAAGTTGATAGTGCATGGGAGGCGGTTAAGAAATGTTTGCATATGGCTGACTGTATACCTAGAGTCCGAATAATAAATCAAGTAGCGGTTAAAGACAAATAACACCATTAAGCTTGAGCTGCAAAAAAATAAACAACTATAGAGGGAATTTAAGGAGAAAGGTGATCGGCAGGCACATGAACGGTATAAAGCACAGGCCAGAAGGGTAACAAGTGTGGTAAGAAAAGCAAAAAAGGATTAGGAAAGAACATTGGCCATGCAAGCTAAAGAGAATCTTAAAGAGTTTTTTCGATATGTTGCAAGTAAAAGAAAAAATGTATATGGCAGAATGATTTTAAAGAATGCTGATGGTAGGGAGGTAACCGAATCAGTTGATATAGTTGAGTTACGGAGCGAGCACTTTGCAAGAATATATCATCCAGGTGGTGACACTGCAGAAATGAATGAACCAATAATTATACAGGAATTGTGGTCAATGAAGTGGAGGTGAGTAGTCTATTGCAAAGACTCAATGTCAATACATCTGTGGGATCGGATGGTATACCAGCTCGTGTCGTACGTGAAGTGGCTAAATAATTGTCAGTACCCTTGACCATTTTGTTTAATTTGAGTCTCAGGTCTGGGTTAGTCTCGAGGGGATGGAAAGAGGGAAAAATAGTTCCACTGCATAAAGGAGGTTCCAAGACTGCTGTTGTAAATTACCGACTGATTAGCATATCAAGAATCGTTGTCAAGGTCTTGGAAAAATTAGTCAAGAAAAGAATACAGGATTGGATAGATGAAAATGGGATATCGTATGGGGGGCAACATGGTTTTGTGAAGGGTAGATCATGCCTCAGTAACTTGCTAGCGTTTTATAACACAGTGACGGCTGAATGGGTAATGGGTTTACAGTGATTCTACTGGACCTTGCCAAGGCCTTTGACAGGATATCACATGGAACTCTAATCAGTAAACTGGAGCAGATGGGGATGGATATAGGGTTGGTGAGATGGATAGGAGGGTGGTTGATGGAGAGATACCGGAGAGTGGTTTATTCAGGAGTTGAGTCCAAAAGACGGCTTGTGACTAGTGGTGTGTCGCAGGGGTCTGTTCTTGGACCACTACTTTTCAATTTGTTCATCAATGATATAGGAAAGGATCTGAGAGGAAGTGTTCACTTGTTTGCTGATGAAGCAAAGTTGGGTAGAGCAATTGTGAGTATATAGGATGTCAAAATTTTGCAGGATGATGTGTATAGTTTGGAGGACTGGGCTAGGGAAAATGGATGTCAATTTAATATGGCAAAGTGACCAAGATGATAGGAGTTATGCATTTTGGGGTGAAAAGATTAGCAGCAGTATATCACATTGGTGAAACCATACTCCAGGAGATTGATGAGACCAGGGATTTGGGGGTGTTGGTGGATAGGGAATTGAAGTTTAGGGAGCATATTGCAAAAGTGGCTAAATCAGCTCATTAAATCACTTGGCTTCTGAAAAGTGATTTGATGAGCTGATTTAGGCAGAGACAAACAAGTTATTGTTCCTCTGTATCGAGCCTTGATAAGACCCCATCTAGACTACTGCGTCCAGATATGGGCGACCAGGGTTTCTTCTTGATGGGAAGGAGGTGGAGAGGATCTAGACATGAGTGACCAAGATGATAGCAGGTCTGTGGAATGAACCTTATGAGAAGAGGTTGAAGATTTGTGGGTTGCAAAAATTGGTCGATAGGCGGAAAAGGGGTGATATGATTGAGACATTCAAATTACTGAAGGGTTTCTATAAGATTAATCCAGAAGATATTTTTGAGAACAGGACTGGTGGTGGGAGGACGAGGGGCCATACATGGAAGCTGGGCAAGAATGTGGTTAGCAGGGGTGTTAGAGCTAGGTTTTTTACTTGGAGAGTGGTGAATGAGTGGAATAAGCTGCCAGAGTCTGTTGTGGGTGCTATGACCATGCATGAGTTCAAGGTGAGGTATGATAGATACTGTGTAAATGTTGAATAGTTGTTCTTGACATGATGTTAGGGCCTCCCTCGATGAGTCTGTCGACTCCTTGGAGTTGCCCGTAATAATAATAATATATTAAATTTTCATCAATCAAAAGAAACGGCAAATTTCAGGACATCATTCTCAACTTGCGATCACTTATAAGCCTTAAATCAAGTAAGAGAAAAACACAATAGAATATAATATACCAATTTCTGTGATTTTCATTGATTATGAAAAGCCTTTGACTTAATTTGATTCAACAATTGCCTTTGGAGCACAACAGTGATAAAGTTCAAAAATGGGTCAAGAAAAATTACCTGATATTTCAGCAATTTTGCTGGCCTAATTGGCTGAGTGGTTAGCATATCCACTCTCCAGCCAAACAGCTGAGGATTCGAATACCACCGTGGGCATGGATGTTTGTGATTGTCGACAGAAATACTAGTGGTGATGATGGGCGGTAGATCCGTTGGTGTAGTTGTGGTTAGTTGTAGTTGGTAGATTGAGTGGTGGAGACAGTTATAGAGTAGGTGCCCTCCCTCGACGAGTCTTTGGACTCCCTGGAAGTGCCGCATAATAATAATAATAATAAACCTGTGCAAAATGCTTAAAGCTTTAAAAACATACAGGAACAGATATTTATATTAACATATTAACTCATATATATGAAGGAGGTTCATCAGTAATAAATTTAAATGAAAAAGAAATAAAGAGAGGAGTTAGACAGTCAGACTATCTCACCAAAATTATTTGCTAGTCCTTGAATATGCTATGAGAAAACTAATCTGGAAGAAATCTTAACATGTAAAGATAAGGAAGTCATTTTGCCTCTTTATAAGGCACTGATAAGACCACACTTGGATTACTATGCACAGGTTTGATCTACTAAGTTCCAAGAGGATAAAGACGCTGTGGAAACGGTGTAAAGAAGAGTTACAAAGATTATATTAAAGATTATGGGATTTAAATTATGAGGTCACATTAACAGTATGTGGATTACAGACTCTAGTTAACAGGAGAAAAAGGGATGATATGATAGACCTCTATCAACTTCTGAATGGGTATTATAGAATGTCTGATGAAATTTTTTATTAAATGGAAGGTAGGAAGAGAATATGGAGGTGGGCATCCATAGAAGTTAAGATTGCAGTCGAGAAAGGGTATGATCTAAGTTTTTTCCCTCGCAGATCAGTGAGTAAATGGAATAGTTTGCCATTAGGAGTAGTGAGTGCATCTAGCATGAATAAATTTAAGGAAAGGTATGACAGCTCGTTTGGGTGATTTATAGCCTCTCTTGGTGAGTCCTTGACTCCCTGGAAGTCTCACTTAATATTAATAATAAGATTGAATATTGCAGTGAATACTTAAGCAATCTACGATTTACTGATGATATCATTCTAATAGCAACATCACCAAAAGAACTATAACACATAATTATTGAATTAAATGAAGTCCGGAAGCCTAAACAAATATGGATAAATCAAAAATAATGTGTAATGGAAATACTTCAGAACAAAAACAAATTGAAATAAATCAAAGACCGACTGAAATAGTGAATTCACACAAATATCTAGGAGAAATCATTACAACCAACAATAAACTTGATAATGAAATTTCAGCTAGAATAATAGCCAGATGGAAAGTTTTTAACCATTATAGAGAGAAATTTAAAAACAATTTACCAAAGTGCCTAAAAAGAAAGATCTACAACCTGTGTATTCCCAGCAATGACTTATGGTCAGGGTTGTACTTTTCCTGAGGTAGGTGGGGGCCCCAAGGTGCTACAGTGCTCCAGGGCCTCCTCCATTGTTTGGGGCCCTTAAATTGGCATTAATTTTCAGCTCTCCCCCCCCCCCAACTACAGCCTTGTGCCTGTGCATAAGTACACCCCTGCCTATGGTAGTGAAACCTGGAGTCTGACTAAAAACACTTACAGAAACAAAAAAAACAATACAAAGAAACATGGAAAGAGCCATTTTGGGAATAACCCAGTTCGATAAAAAAAACAAAATAAAATAATAATACTTGTATAAGGAAGCAAACAAAGGTGATTAACATTGCCTTAATAATAAAAGACAACAAAAGGCATTGAGCAGGAGATGTGCTGAGAATGTCTGACAACAAATAGACAAAGAGAACAACAGAATGGACACCAAAACTACATATTGGAAACCAGGTAGACCGGTGGTAAGATGGGATGATGAGATAACAAGCTGCTATGGATATTTATGGTGGAGAAATGCACAAGACCGACTAAAATGGAAGAAGCATGGAGAGGCAATCGTCCAGCGGTGGACTGAATAAAGCAGTTGATGATGATTCCAATGTAGTACAGATTTAGGATTTGTACACATGAAAAGAATTTCTTGGGCAAAAATAGATGCCATTTATTTTATTTATTTTTTTGAAAGCTCACAAGAGTATAGAAGTAATATGTAATTATCCATGGAAAAGCTAAGGAGTCTAGATTTCAAGTCTCGCTTGAAAGTCCAGTCTTGCCTTCTAAATTAAAGATGCCAAGAAATTATATTCTTGGTTTAATTCTTTACCCAAGTGTAATCAAACAAAGTTTGCGTGTGAAGTAACTTCACGACTGGGCAACTCCTATATAGAGGCTCATGACTTCTCATCACCTATCTTAATATCCCATCTTTCTTGGCATCTTTAATTTATAGTATAACTAAGTGGAAAAACTTTCAAGTGCTCTGATCTCCATTACATCATACACTGGAATGATGGGGGGGGGGGGGGGGAATAAGGACTTTAGTTCTTATCCCTTTATATTTGATAATACTCTGCCCATCAGGCAAGATGTAATGGAAATCAGAGCAGTGAAGTATTTGTTGTATGACCAAGAGTAACAGAGAGTGGTATCATCAGTAAAACTGAGGAAAGAGATCGAAGTTGGTGAGAGATGGTAACTTATATATATAAATGAGACATGGTTGGATGAGGATGATATCCTGACAAAATAGAGATGGCAAGGTATGATGTATTTTGTGAAAATAGGAAGGATAAAAAAAGGGAGGCAGAGTGCTACTGATTATAGACAGAGTTATGTCCATACAAGATAGAGATGCAGGGGGCGGAAATAGTGGTAATGGTTTTAAGGCAGTATGGTGTGAGATAAAGGTGAATAGAATGAAATACTTGCTTGGATGTTGCTACAGGTCTGTTAATGTGGATGGTAGTGACTATGAAATATATAATCAAATTAGCCAAACAAATAAGAAAAGGGTGATCATTATGAGCTATTTTAATTATGGCAATATAGACTGGAATGATGAGACAGCAACTGGAAGTAAAGAAAATGAGTTTCTTGAGTTTCTGAGGGACGACTACCTCAGACAGTATGTAAAAGTTTGGATTTTTAATCCGAAGTTTGGATTTCGAATCCAATACTCTCAATCCTTGTGTGCCCTCTTTGAGGGCACAAACGAGGATTGAGAGTCTTGGATTGGATCATCTCATCAGAGGATGTAATTATAAAATGAGGTATCCAATCACCCACCAATTGCTGAAAGTGACCATGAGGTGATTACCTGGGTGGTTGCCAGCAGTGTGAGGACTTCTGTGAGAAAAGGTCCACCTATGTGGAACTACAAGCTGGGAAAGTGATTATGAAGAGCTCAGGAGAAAGCTAGCGGGTGCAGCAAATGTGAAGTTAGCTGGAAAAGAGATCAATGCAACTTGGGAATTTTCAAGAACTATCTAGTAGAAGCAATGTCACAATGAAATAGCAACCTTCTAAAACACCTACATTAATAGGAACATCTCATGACCCAAAACTAGGGAAATGAACTTCTATAAAACATGCAGAATTAGTATATTTAAAAAAATGCAACTGTGAAGCATGAAATTAGTGTCCATATTTTTATCTAGTTGCAGTTTTTAATCTAAATGCCACTTCATATTCCCTTAAAGACAATGAAACTAACTTCATGCTAACTGAATTTTTTTTTTTAAATTAATTCCACGTCAGGTATAATCTTGATATAATTACAGTTTGTTTCTTTCTCTCATTGTGAAATTTTGGTCGCAATGCAGGAATCATGATTGGTATATTGTGAACGATGGTACTGTGCATCGAGAGATGAATCGTGGAAATCCACTTAGATACCAATTTTAATTATATTAAAATTGGTAGTTAACAATAATATTCTTATACACCCTGTTTTCCTATGGTCAGCAAGTAGTAAATAATGTCCATTTTATCTAGTCTGGCAATCTTAAAAACCGCATCTTAACACTGAAAGAAGTAATGAAAAATTGAACAATCTTCTTACTGCTCAAGACATTTTAAATCTAATAACAATGAACAGTTATTTTATCTTCACATACTATGAATATGTTATCTACATTTCACACACATTATCAATATTCTCACCTTCCTGAAAAAAAAAAAACAGACCCAGATAATTAATCCAAACTGCTTTTTTTATTTCAAAAATAACAAACACCGACTTCCTTGATCAGAACACGTGTAGGCATACATAGACCAAACCGGAAGTGGTCAATTTCTAATTAAAACTGAAGAAATTATCATTTAACTTCATTGGAAAAGTAAAAACATAAGTTTCTATTCGCTCACAGGCTATTCATCTTTATGCTTTAAGTTATCGTATTTATAAACAAGAGTACAAAATAATTACACTTGAAACTAAAAGAAACGCGTTTAGCCATATGGCAATCAGCATCAGTACCGCCATATTCAAAAGAGATTTTCTAACATATCACATTTTATAACGGTGGAAGGAAATGGATATAAAGTTTCAAACTGGAAGATAAACAATTGTTTGAAAGAATAATAAAACTCCATCATACTTTCAGAGAAAAATATCTGAAGGTTTAAAAGTTTCGATATTCAGCTGCGATTTTATAACTGTTCATTGTTATTAGATTTAAAATGTCTTGAGCAGTAAGAAGATGGTTCAATTTTGCATTACTTCTTTCAATGTTAAGATGCGATTTTTAAGATTGCCAGACTAGATAAAATGGGCATTATTTACTACATGCTGACCATAGGAAAACAGGGTGTATAAGAATATTATTGTTAACGGGTATCTAAATGGAGTTCCAATATTCATCTCTCGATGCACAGAACCATTGTTCACAATATACCAATCATGCTTCCTGCATTGCAACCAAAAAAATTTCACAATGAGAGAAAGAAACAAATAACCACATGATATATTTATTATTATTATTATTATTATTATCAAAAAATCAGCTAACGCCTTTTTATTCCCGTATATACGGGAGTAGGCGAGGCCATTTTAGCCCTATCTAACTTTTGGAGACTGAGTGGGCAGTTCAATCTCCACTGGTACCCAATCAGAGACAGATGGCCCAAGGCTATCACTAATTAAGCGGTACGCAGTGAAGAGAGACGGCTCAAATGTGCCGCCATCTCGTGGTCTCTAACCCTAACACAATATATTTTAATGTCTGAAATAATGTGGGTTCTACGGTCGATTTTCTTGAGTTTACAGGACGAAAAACCCGAGTTTCCGGGAGGAAAAACCTGCTTGCCCGTGCCAGAGATCGACTAACTCGGGAACCGGTCGAAAAAAGGCTTAGAAAAATTTCCTCTAGTCGCCAACTAGACTCGAAACCAAGACTTCCTTCGTGCGGCCTAGCGCGGTGGTGTGCAAACGCCACATCCACTGAGCTACACAGGCTCTCTTATTATTATTATTATTATTATTATTATTATTATTATTATTATTATTATTATTATTATTATTATTATTATTATTATTATTATTATTATTATTATTATTATCTGACACCTTGTAGCTCAGTGGATGTGGCGTTTGCACACCACCGCGCTTGGCCGCACGAAGGAAGTCTTGGTTTCGAGTCTAGTCGGCGACTAGAGGAAATTTTTCTAAGCCTTTTTTCGACCGGTTCCCGAGTTAGTCGATCTCTGGCACGGGCAAGCAGGTTTTTCCTCCCGGAAACTCGGGTTTTTCGTCCTGTAAACTCAAGAAAATCGACCGTAGAACCCACATTATTTCAGACATTAAATATACCGTGTTAAGGTTAGGGACCACGAGATGGCGGCACATTTGAGCCGTCTCTCTTCACTGCGTACCGCTTAATTAGTGATAGCCTTGGGCCATCTGTCTCTGATTGGGTACCAGTGGAGATTGAACTGCCCACTCAGTCTCCAAAAGTTAGATAGGGCTAAGTGGCCTCGCCTACTCCCGTATATACGGGAATAAAAAGGCGTTAGCTGATTTTTTTTTTTTGACCTTCAGGGAGTCCAAAGACTCATCGAGGGAGAGTGTGCCAACAGCATCGAACGATTGATCCCTTCCAACTACTAACCGCCCTCAAACTTGCTTAACTTTTTGAGAGCCATCAGTAACACAGGAGCTACCAATCGACCAACCTTTGCTGGTAAATTTTTAGGAGTAAAATTTACGCTTTGGTTTTGGAACTCTTTTGGTGTTATCTAGAATGGGAAAAGAGAAAGTTGTCCAACAAGACCCAGCAGATTATGTAGCTCAGTGGATGTGGCGTTGGCACACGACGGCGCTTGACCGGACGAAGGGAGACTTTGTTTCAAATCTAGTCGCCGACTAGATGATAATTTTCTAACCCTTTTTCGACCGGCTCCCGAGTTAGTCGATCTCTGGCACGGGCAAGCGGTTTTTTTCTCCCGGAAACTCGGGTTTTTCGTCCCGTCAAGTCAAGATAATCGACCGTAGAACCCACATTATTTCAGACATTAAATATATTGTGTTAGGGTTAAGGACCATGAGAAGGACCACTTGTTGAGCCGTCCCTCTTCACTGCGTGCCACTTAATTAGTGATAGCCTTGGGTCAGCTATCTCTGATTGGCTGCCAGTGGAGATTGAACTGCCCACTCAGTCTCCAAAAGTTAGATAGGGCTAAATGGCCTCGCCTACTCCCTATGTACGGAAATGAAAAGGCGTTAGCAGATTATATATATATATATATATATATATAACGGTAATAACATCCATTGTAGCAGTAAGTAAAAAACTATATGGCGTGAGGTAGAGGTGAACAGGATGAAATGTGTTGCTAAAGAAATGGCAATACATTTCCAAAAGATGAAGAAATACATCGCAAAAATGTCTAGAGAGGTACTAAACGAGTGATCGTTATGGGTGATTTACTAGGGTGGTCTGAAAAGTTCTCGACCTCGACCATAGATGGCAACACTATCGGCAAGATTTTTTTTCTTTTTTCTAAGTTGATACATCTGTCGTAACCATCCATGTGAGATTGCAAGTCATTTTATCAAGTACTTTGTTTCATGCAGCTGTCTGAAGCAAAAGTGTTGTCTGTATCCCTTGAAATGGATAAAATTGAGTATCGTGCGGTTATAAAATTCCTTGTAAAAGAAGGTTAAACGCCAAAAAAAAAAAATCATTCGAAGTTCATAAAAGTTTATGAGTACACTTCTCCTTTGTTTTCGACAATATGCGCTGCCGAGCTTAAACGTAGCTGTACTAGCCTTGAAGATAATCCATGTGAAAGACGTCCAAAAAGTGTAAAAACACCAGAAATCATTGATCAATTGCACGATATGGTATTGGATGACTGGCGAGTCAAAAGGCGTGGAATTGCTGAGACAATAGGCATTTCAAGAGAACGTGTAGGATATATTTTGCATGAAGAATTGTAAATGTAAAAGCTTTGCACAAGATGGGTGCTGCACTTGCTCACAGCAGATCAAAAATGCACTTGCATGAAAATCTTTCAACAGTGCTTGGAGCGTTTTTACAAGAAGAAATTTTTACTAATTTTGAATAAATGAGTATTGGATTCACCATTTTCCAGAATCTAAACAGCAGTCAAAACAGTGGACAGAAGCCAGTTGTTCATCACCAAAGAAGACAAAGTCGGTTCCCTCAGTTGGAAAGGCCACGGCATCGGTGTTTTGGGATGCTAACGGCATTTTGTTTATTAATCATTTTGAAAAGGGTAAAACAATAACTGGAGAATATTATTCCGATCTTATAACCAGACTAGACGAAAACATTCGTGAGAAAAGACACTCGGTTTGTAGAAGAAAAAAAAAATCATCTTTCATCAGGACAATGCACCTGCCCACAAAGGTGTTTTGGTAATGGGAAAATTAAGGGATCTGCAGTATGAATTGCTGGAACATCCACCCTATTCCCCAGATTTGGCTCCCTCTGACCTCTATCTCTTCCCATAACTAAACGTCCTCCTCGCTGGTCAGCGTTTTTCTTCGAATCAAGAGGTGATTGCAACTGTAGAAGGGTATTTTGTAGATCTTGCTGAAAACCACTCAGAGATGGGATAATTCAGCTGGAGAATTGCTATAAATGTATTAGTCTTAAGGGAGATGATGTTGAAAAAATAAAAATAATTTTGAAATTATAAATTCGTTTTTTCATTGTTATTCCGAGAACTCTTCAGACCAACCCCATATATTATACAAGGATTGATTGGGTAGAAGGGGGAAATCTCATGCCAAGAATGGAGAACTTCTGGAGTTGTTGTGAGACAACGTCCTCATGCAGCATATGAAAGAAGAGGTTCGACATCAAAAACTGTTAGTTTGGTCAAAACGTCAGAATGGGACCTATGGTATAAATTTATCACCAGTTGGTGACAGTGATCATACAATACTTTCCTGGGAAGTAGCTAATTATATTGATATTAAAATTAGGACTGGTAACAGGCCGAACTACAAAACAGGAATTATGACTAACTGAGGAAAATACCACCTTTGATCCATGATACTGCTGAAGAAAAATATCAGCAATAAATAAAATACGTTAAGATAATGTATCCATAGAATATGAAGAACAATGCATATGGGACTAAAATGGATGTGTAACCTTATTGAGCAAGCAATCGCTTGGTGATCGTGTGAAAGGAATATTGTGACAATAAGACTGATATAAATTATGAAATATACAAAACAAAGGACAGAAAAGTAACATATATTATGGGGGAGACAAAATCGCAGTATGAAAAGAATTTGGCTATGATGGATAAGGGCAATTCCAGTAATCCTAAGAATTTTAGTGAAATAAAAATGAATTTGGAAGAATAACTTTACCGAATGCAGATGGTACTTACTCTAGTGTAGGACGTTAATGAGATTTTTAGTTAATGAGTGCTCCCCATGATAATATTTAACACCTAGGCGTATGTAGCAATGTGCACGATACTACTACAATAGGTGAAGAGATCTGAGTATATGAGAACAAGGTTGTAGAGATGTTGCATAATATGGATAACAATTCGGCAGTAGGGTAAAGTGGAATATCAGCCCACGTTTGCTAAGGGAATGTTCAGACGAATTGACTAGGCCTTTGATGTGTTTGCATAACTTGGGTCTCAGTTCAGGAAAGACACTACATGAATGGAAAGAATGTATGAAGCTTTCGCTGTATAAATGTTTATCCAGGTAGCCATGAAACGCCATGAATTTGAAAACGTCCACCAATGAACTAAGCTCCATACAACTGAAACATTCCCATACCATTATCAAGCATCTAAAAAACTTGACAGTTACAATGATGCAGTCCTGCTGACACCATTACCCAGGTATTTTCCAGATGTAAACATTTATAAGCGTGATTCAATGCTCTACAGAACCCTTTTTCAATAATCTACGTTCCAGGAAAGGTATGAAAGACTCCAGTCTGAACGTCGTTTGACATTTAGGGTGGTCACGTGTGACGTGTTTTGCAATAGCTCTACCGTGGTAACCAAAGGCATGCAATTCTGCGTACAATTCTAGGGCTGATAAATATCACTGCAACATATTCCAGTTTGACTACGAGGTTCGCTGCTGATCACGTGCTGGATGCTCGAACGCTCGTCGATCTCGTTCAGTGAGTATCATCATTTTCCCAGAGCGTTTTCTAGCCATAGCGGCATCGTCAACTTTTCATCTACCAATGATAAGCAACCATGGATTTCGGTATATTGAGATGGGTAGCAATATCACTAACATCCCCAAGTTGCTTTAGCTACTTAAGTCAAGTAGTAGTGCAAGCTAAGGAAACTCGAGGATGCCGAGGATTGTATTCTAGTTAGCTCTCAGGTCAACTTACGAAACTTTCATTATTTCTATAAGCATTCGACTTTGAAATAATGTTCGATATAATATCCACTTTACCGAAATAATTATAATATTTTTTTTATTATATATATATATATATATATTAGGATTAGGTATCAAGAGATGGCAGCACTTGTTTGCCAGCCACTTCATCAGTGGCTGCTATAATTAGTGATAGACATGGGCCAGCTATCTCTGATTGGCTACCGATGGAGATTGAACACTGCCCACTCAGTCTCCAAAAGCTAGATAGGGTATAAAGGCCCCGCTTACTCCCTATAAAAGTTATTAGCTGATTTATTTTTATATATATATATATAGCACATGGAAAGAAGTCAACGTATACCCCATAGGTAAGATGCTGTCATGTAAGGAGTTATGTGTTTGTAACCGGTATAAATTGGAGAATATGATAATTTTTAGTTGTGGATGATATGAGAAGGGTACTGGCAAAGTTTGAAAGAGGGGTTATGATAGGAATGCCATGTTGCAAGGAAATCTGATTGATGAATTCTTAACAAATTGCGCTATCCTGGTTAATAATCAGTGATACCATATGAGATGGAAGTACAGAGAACAATTTCAAATGCTACCCGAAGTGGGAGATACACCAGGCTCACCGAACATGACCGTAGAGGGGGGGGGATACGAAGGATAATATGTAAAAACCGCCATTCGTCGGCCGACACGTTGAATGCAGAATTCCAGACATCGAATGGAACACGAATCTGCACAAAAGCATTCACAACGAAAGCTCACATATGGGTTTCCATCGTGGGAATGGAATAAGAAAGTCTTACATTACCCGAACCAACGTGCAGTGTTGTCGTTTTCAGTGGTGCAAAGAGCATGTACAGTCAGACATTCAAGCTTGGAAAGCTGTTATAGAGCGACAAAGCATAGTATAGATGAAACGGTACACCCACCTACCGATTTGATGGATTGGCCTGGGTGGGCGAATGCTCGTTGAACACATCTCTTACCAGAGTGCGTTACCCCATCTATTAAATTCGGAGATGGCTGTGGTGTGATGGTGTGGTCTTGTATTTCCTGTGGTTTGGCTTCAGACCTCTGGTTGTGGTCCATGAACAATAAACCGCAAGAGGTTTCTGAACATTCTGGCAAGTTTGAGTAACCTACATTTTGTAATCTATTATGTTGAATTACACTGGGGGGGGGGGGGACAGGTACACCATGCAACTCTTGGACGTTTTTGAAGAATTTGAAAAGATTTTTCAGGAAAGACTGCAATGCGATGCTTCCTCCTTTGTGGCTTTCTTAGAGAAAGCCACAAAGAATCTTTCAGCAGTCTCTTTCAAAGAATCTTTCAAAGTCTCTTTCAGCAAGGCAATGCATTGTATCATAAAGCTGCTGTAATGAGTACAGATTACTTTAATCTTCTGATTAATGAATGAGTATAGGAAATATCTTAATTAGAATAAGCCCGAATGTTTTGAAATTTTGAGAGACAACTATCTGAAGACTGTTGTGCCTGATTTCCAGCAAATAGATGACTCCACTTACTATGGTTGCTGACAGACACCATGCTGGACTGACCTCAGAAGTAAATAAGCATCTGGATATTCCCTGGGCTGAATTTAAGGTTTTCTAGACTTTTAGCCATAAAAATTAACATATTCTCTACTGAATACATTTTAGGTTATCTGTAATGAGACAGAGACCACTTGAAATGTGAGATCCTAAGATGTAGCCTGTCCATCTTATGAATCAATCCGGCTTGAATATTCAATTTAGAAAAGGATGCGTACATCACTTCAGAGGACGAAATTATGCAAATTGTGGTGAATTCTATATTTGGCACCATGGTATCAATTCATAGATGGAAAGGATATTGTCAGTGCATTTGGAAAACTAAAAAAAATACCTAAATGAAGCAATATCTGAATGTTGCCATAGAATATTTCATATTTCTGATTTATTTAAAGTGGCACAGGAAAGAATGTAGAAGAAATCCCGTGTGCATAAGAATAATTACATTTATAAAAATTATAAAGCGCAGGACGAAAGATTTGCAAGAATTTTACAAGAAGCTAAATCTGAGTGTGAAAAATACCTTATTCGGTACCTGAAGGTCTTGTAAAAGAATGGTGTAATCAAAGAGAGAAAGAATGTAAAAATATACAGATTTCAACTACACCTTTCAACTGGTTGTATAATTTTAGTCTCAGAACTTAGAAGAAAGATTTCAACAGGAGTGGAAAGAATCTATTATAATTCCTAATCTAGAGAGGAAATGCAAAGGCTGCTGTGTCCAACTATCGACCTATCACTATCTGTAAATTGGTGGTGAAGACCTTGCAAAAGTTATAAAAGATTTCATGCAGTAATAAGTTGACAGAGAATCTACACATTGGAATGAAGAACATGGATTTCAAAAGGGAAGCAAACACATGGTTACACATGTTTCAGTAACTTGCTACATTTAGTAATCTATTATGTTTGAATTACACTAGGAGTACAGGAAACAGGTACACCCCGCGACTCTTGGACTTTCTTAAAGAATTTGACAAGATTCTTCAGGAAAGGCTGCTACATAAGTAGGAGGATACGGGAATGGATAATAAATGATTAATTTGGATGAGAGGATTGCTGAGTGAAAAAGTGATGAATGAACATGTTAGTCTTCAAGATTTATATAATCAGTAGTAGACCCTTGGTGTCAACCCTTGGCCCACTGTTATTTACACATTACATTAATGATATTGGCAATGATTTGACAATGACTTGTCTACCTTTGCTATTCATGCAAAGATAGACAAGGTAACCAAAGAGGCAACTAATGTAAAGCACTTGCAGAATGATTTGAATAGGCTAAAACTCGGATCATTTGAAATCAATGTCTTTTCAAAGGTAATAACTTAAGCTGTGCACTATAGTCTTTTGAGATATCTATTATATCTAACAGTATAATATATGAGAAGAATTTTGCTAGAATAAGCTGATCGAGATCAAGAATGTTCGATTTTAAATAGTCAGACAGAAGTGTAAGGGCCGTAATGAAAACGTTGCATTATTGTATTGTATTTCATTGCAATACAATTCAGAGTAGAAATGTAATGCTGATACGAATATTAAAGTATATATATATATATCAAAAAAAAAAAAATCAGCTAACGCCTTTTTTTTTTTTTTTTTTTTATTCCCGTATACGGGGAGTAGGTGAGGCCATTTAGCCCTATCTAACTTTTGGAGACTGAGTGGGCATTTCAATCTCCACTGGTACCAATCAGAGATAGATTCCCCGAGGCTATCACTAATTAAGCGGTACACAGTGAAGAGAGACGGCTCAAATGTGCCGCCATCTCGTGGTCCCTAACCCTAACACAATATATTTAATGTCTGAAATAATGTGGGTTCTACGGTCGATTTTCTTGAGTTTACGGGACGAAAAACCCGAGTTTCCGGGACGAAAAACCCGCTTGCCCGTGCCAGAGATCGACTAACTCTGGAACCGGTCGAAAAAAGGCTTAGTAAAATTTTCTCTAGTCGCCGACTAGACTCGAAACCAACTCTTCCGAAACCAACTCAAGCGCCGTGATGTGCAAACGCCACATCCACTGAGCTACAGAGGCTATATAAAAATCAGCTAACGCCTTTTTATTCCCCTAAACGGGGAGTAGGCGAGGCCATTTAGCCCTATCTAACTTTTGGAGACTGAGTGGGCAGTTAAATCTCCACTGATAGCTGTACACAGTGAAGTGGTGTGCAAACGTCACATCCACTGAGCTGAACAGGCTCTCTCTCTCTCTCTCTCTCTCTCTATCATTTTGCTTCTTTATGAGATGTAGACAAGATATGACTACAGCTTGACAATTCTGTGCAGATCTTTTTTTCCTGATTTCGTAGGTGTTGCAAATACTGCAGAAAGTATCTAAAGTAGCATATTATTGGTAACATCCCGACTGTGGAACATACATTATTTAAACAAATTTGGACGTTTTCATTTTATGGAAGATGAGTGAAATTTGTGCTTTCAGATAATTTGAGTGAATCCAACAAGAGGTATGACAGGTAGCTTGGTTCGTATATCGTGTCCACGAGTCACTGACTTTCTGCAGGTCTCGGGTGATGCCCTCACTTCAGGCGATTTAGCGCCATGGACGGCACAAGCCACCACCATTATGCTACACTGGAATAATAATAATAATAATAATAATAATAATAATAATAATAATAATAATAATAATAATAAACATTCATTACTCTGACTGATTCGTTTAGAAGTGGTACACAGATTGACACATCTTGACTAGAAGAAAACATCTTAAGGAAGTAACAATTTCTAAGGTATTCCCAACAGATCAAGTGGCAAAGCAACATCAGCTGCTGTGCGCAGGCTTTAAAATAAGGTCGAAGTTAAGAACCTTTGGACGCCATGAGATGAAGACAATTAAGTGGTTTTGCTTAAAAGAAGGGAGTATGAGGAACCGTTTTAGGGAGAAGGTGTTAGAGGGGATTTCGGATTCTGAGCTGTGCAATCGAGGTGCTTGTTGAAACATCCGGAAATATCAGAGAGCAGGAGGGTTAGTCATGGAATAATAATGTACAAGACGCAGTGAGGGCTAAGAGCAAAGCAAAGCAGAAGTGGGAAAAGTCACGAGTGGAAGAGGACAGAGAGAAGTACAAAGAGTGAAGGAGAGAAGCCAAACAAGTTGTTGCGCAGGCGACGGCCATGACATATCAAGATCGTTATGATCAATTAGAAACGAAGGAAGGATAGAAAAAATGTATCGACTGGAAAAACTTAGAAATAAGGCATCAAAGGACATTTTACATGCGAGGCAGATCAAAAACTCTGGAAGAAGAAGAGTATTAAGGGGGGGATATGGACATAAGAAACAGATGGAGAATATACTTTGAGATGGTCTGATCATGTGATCAGGATGGAGGACGAATATGTGGGAAGAAAAGTCATTTATTATTATTATTATTATTATTATTATTATTATTATTATTATTATTATTATTATTATTATTATTATTATTATTATTATTCCTAACACCTCCAAGGAGTCCGAAGACTCATTGCGGGAGGAAACTAACAAATGTCTCATCAACTACACCGAACTTCTACTACGAATCATCTCCATCAACGTCATCTACCGCCCAATTCCACCACAACTAGTATTTTTGTCTGTAAATTGCTTGTGTTCTGAAGGGCCGATTTGTCTGTATGCGGGATGAAAATCCGAGTTTCCGGGAGAAAAAACCCTGCTACCCCCGTATGAGATCGGCTAAGTCATGCAGGAGAGTAGGAAGCGTGGGCGGCTAAAGAAGTGATGGAGGGAGCTGATGGAGGAGGATGTGAGGATGAAGAACTTGGATGTGCTTACAGCCAAAGACAGGAAGGTCACTTAAAACAGAGACCCTACTTAAGTGAGATTAGCTACAGACAAAGAAGATTCGTTATTCTCACACAGAAAGAGGAAACGTTTATCCTTTGAAATGTTAATGAAAAGGGCTAATTAAAAATAAAAAATCCTCTAACTTCTACCATCTTCAGTGGGAGATACGACCGAAACAGAGGTGTTTGAAACCTATCTTAAAGAATTCCGATATAATCATGTAACACTGCTTTGCACAATTTCCACACCTTCTTGATCCCTCCATTCTCAATATCTCTAATTTGAGCACAGTGGTAACATCCCTGATTGCTCTACCACATTATCAGAAGACAGATAAACAATGTTATCATTGAACAACAGTGGTGGTTTAAGGACTAATATCTTTGGGACACCAATTTTTGTTAATGTGTTTAAGATTCACGCTCCCCAACTTTCTTGATACCTGTCCGTGATCACCCACTCATACAAGTAAATAATTTTTATTCATGCATCATTTCCATTCTTCTGTCCTTATTGCATCACACATGTACAGTAATTTGCTACTTCCTATGTGAGTGCGGCACGATCATTGTCACCATTCGTTGACAATGATCATACAATCATAGACTTCGAAGAAATCGCTTCGTACGCTGTGATCAAATTTCTCACACATTCTGACCTCGCATTTCTTCTTTGACATGCCGGTTTCAAAAGTTGTCTCACAAGCAGTACCGTCGACAGGGTGTATCATAGAGGCAGCCTGCATCACGGCGCGGCTTAATAAGGGCGCTCGTTCAGCAATATTGCGGTAGGCGCCGTCGCTACGATAACAATTCCTGTTAGCGTAGCGATTGCGATAAGAAGTTTTTCCAACCTTAAACTGATTAAAATTTATTTCAGAAAGGTCATAAGGTCATCTTTTATCATCAGTCCATACTTTTACGAGGAAAACTGGCCAAAATTGACCAGTGACCTGTTCCGTCAATGCTAACAGGTATGCCAATATGCTACAGAACTTTGTGGTTCACAACTGCAGCAAAGACGATGTCTCGATTCGAACACCTTCATGCAGGATGGTGCACCACCCCACATCGGGGTTCAGGTACAGCGTGTTTTGCGACAACATTTCTCTTACAGAAGAATCACTAGTGATGCATTTCCCACGCCATGGCCACCGAGATCGCCTGATCTCAATCCTTGTGACTTTTGGCTGTGTAGATTTCTTAAAAGCATT
Organism: Typopeltis vanoorti; assembly: GCF_054136105.1. Classification (NCBI taxonomy): domain Eukaryota; kingdom Metazoa; phylum Arthropoda; class Arachnida; order Uropygi; family Thelyphonidae; genus Typopeltis; species Typopeltis vanoorti. The sequence goes on along the minus strand of NC_143549.1, from coordinate 4,937,398 downwards.
GTGTATCAAGGACATGTACCCGATATTCCAACTTTGAAAGATCGAATAACGTTACAAGTGAGACAAATCAATTCCGATATGCTGTAAGCCACTGTCGTGTACCGTATGCAGTTCCTGGAACATCAAAATGGTGGTCATATTGATCGTCATTTGTAATTAACTATAAACGTCATGAAATTGATGTGTGCTGTTTCTCATTTGCCATTTAGTCATTCATTAGTCACACCTACTAAAATTAATTTGGCAACGCCAAAATTTTCCCTGTTGGCGACTTTGGTACTATTTTTTTTCGTTAAATCGAATCCCCATGTTCCACTGTGTACGTCTACCGAATATTGGTGAGTTTCGTCCAATACATTACTCGTTAGAGGGCTCTGAGCACTTAACATTATTTTATAATCACCCAGTATATGCCCCAACTACGGACCATCCAGATGAAGAGATAGAAGATTTCTATGAAACATTAGAATCCACATTAAATAATTCTGAAGAATTCTACATAATTATAATGGGTGACTTTAATGCCAACATTGGAAGCAGAGATGACCATGTGAACTCCATTGGTAAATTTGGATTTGAACAGAGGAATGAAAGAGGAGAAAGACTTATTGAATTTGCAGAAGAAAATAATCTCTTTATTGTGAAAAGCTTTTCCAAGAAGAAAATCAACCAAAAAATGGACTTGTAGAAGCCCCAATGGACAAACCTACAATGAAATAGACTTCATCCTCTCCAATAGAAGATATATAATAAATAATACCGAAGTGCTTAATAGATTTAATACAGGAAGTGACCACAGACTAGTAAGGGCAAAAGTATGGATAAAAAAAATGGAAACGGAATAAGCTCATAAGAAAAAAGTCCAATTTAGTGAATCTACAAAACCTCTACCACAATAAAAGCTGTTATAGAGAATCACTCAAAAAGGAACTAAAAAAGTTAAACACAGCTACTACCATCGATGATACTAATGAAATATTAACAAAATCTATTTGAATTGTGCACTAGAAACAGGAGATGTAAAAAGGCACCAAAGAGTGCAAAAACTAAGACAGGAAACCTTAGATCTGATGAAGATATGAAAAGAGATTTGAATGACACCAATAAAATAGAATATGCGGAAATTTGTAAAACTATACGTAAAAGGATGACACATGAACTTAGATCGTATAATACTAGTAAAATTAAAGAAACAATAGAAAACAATAGTAATATGAAGATCCTAAGACGAACATTATCAGTTGGAAAAAAGGAAATAGCTTCTGTAAGAGGAAAAATGGTGAACTTATAAAAAATAGAGATGCAATAATCAAGAGAATTCAGGAATTTTATATTGAACTGTATGAAGACAAAGACCGAGACATCCAAGAATCATCTATGGATAATTGGAGTGAGGAAGAACATGATGCCCCCGAGATCTTACAAGGTGAAGTGTAAATGGCACTGTGGAAAATGTAAAATGGAAATGCCCCCGGAGAAGATGGAATTATGGTAGACTTCTTAAAACTGGGAGGAAACTCTGTCATCAAACAGTTGAGTAAACTCTTTAATAAATGCCTAAAACAGAGAAAAATTCCAAGACATTAGAACAATTACTTCTAATATTAATTTTTAAAAAGGGCAATATGGAAGAAATTAAGAACTACAGACCTATAAGCCTACTCCCCACCATATATAAAGTTTTCACAAAACTTATAAATAATAGAAGAAAATCTAAACTAGAGGGAATGCAATCCTATGAACAAGCTGAATTTAGAAAGAATTACAATACTTTGGACCATATTCACACATTAAGACAGCTCACTGAAAAATCAATTGAATACAATAAACCCTTATGTCTGGCCTCTATAGACTGTGAAAAATAATTTGATTCAGTTAAAACATCTGCGACACTAAAAGCCCTTGAAACCCACGGAACTGAGAAATCATATACTGCAACACTAAAACATATTTACAATGATGCAACTTCTGTAAGTAATTATATAAAAACAGCGAAAAGTTTCCAAAACAAAAAGGCATCCGACAAGGCGACACCATTTTTCTCCCAAATTATTTACAGCTGCACTAGTAGAAGTCTTTAGAAGCCTTGATTGGGAAACAAAAGGAATAAACATAAATGGATAAATGCCGCATCATCTGAAATTTGCAGACGATATTGTCCTAATAGCAGATAATCTAAAGATCTGGAAGAAAGGCCAAATCAGCTAAATGAAGCCTCAAAAGTAATTGGATTAAAAATAAATCGAGGAAACACAAAAATAATGATAAATAAATACATAAACCATAGAACTGTCAAAGTTGAAAACCATTAAATAGAACAAGTTTATTCATATGTATATTTGGGCCAACTGTTATCCTTTGAGGAGTGTCAAAGAAAAGAGATTGAACGAAGAATTCACCTTGGGTGGATGGCTTATGGGACAATGAGAGACATATTCAGAAATGACATCACTATGAGTCTAAAAAGGAAAGCTTTCGACCAGTGCATACTTCCTGTCCTAACATATGGAGGGGAAACATGGACTTTAACAGAAGCCGTAAACAAAAAGCTGAGAACAACACAACATCGCATGGAGAGAAGTATGCTAAAAATAGCATTAAGAGATAGGAAAACAAATATCTGGATAAGATCTCAAACAGGTGTCATGTATATTGTAAAATACATTAAACAGGCTAAGTGGAGATGGGCTGGCCATATTGCCAGATGCAGTGACGGGAGATGGACTAGAAAAACAACAGAGTGGAGACCAATTGATGGAGCAAGACAAAGAGGAAGGCTAGAAGAAGGTGGAAGGATGAACTGGAACAAATTGCAGGAGTGAGATGGATGGGAGAGGCAGAAAACCGAGTAATCTGGAAAATCATGGGGGAGATCTTCGTCCAGCATTGGACAGAACCAAAAGGTTGAAGAAGAAGAATATTTTTATTCATTGCTAGAATATTTATACATATATGTACAATAATTATCTTGAGTATAATTTTACAAAATTTTTCTACATTGGATTTCAATTAATAATTTTAATAACATTCTTTGCCTGTGTATTATGCATTTATAACACATGTTATAAAATTAACAGTGATGATTATACCGATTTTTTTTTAGTGAATAACTAATATAATAATATAATTTGGGAGGTATTTCCGGTTTCTTCCTCAAAGCTTTGCAGAGCTTATCTGAGGAAGATAATAGTGGTTTCGTGGTTATGTTTCTATACTGGTCGCAAGTCAGGTGTTGATTTTACTCTTTGTTGGTATATGCTTGGAAGGCTTCAATTGCTATTGCACAGTTTAACTTTTTCTTTTTTTTTTGCAAGTAGGGTTGGTTCTGGACATGGTGTGTTTGTTTGTGTCCTTGTAGTGGTGTTTTTTTGAGAGGAGTTTGTCATAGGTTTTGTAGGGGGGGGGAAGAGAGAGAAAACTGGAATTGCTCTAATTTTCATTCTCGCTATAATATTTATATAGAACCTGTTTCAGCTCTCTGTATGTCCCAAGGTTTCTATCATCGAACGTCAGTTTATTTATCATGTCAGGTACTTAGAAGTTTCGGATGGCTTTGCCGTAGGGATTGTTGTATTTATATGTTATGTAGTTTGTTGAATGTGGTTTTGTTATGTGATATGTTTCTCTGGTTACTCTATAGGTTGGGCTGTAGTAGTGTTTTAACATGACTGTGTAATGGTATAAGTGTTGCACCTTAAATATTTTGTGTTCTGTCCGTGCTGCATGCATAGGTGTCGGTTGTTCCCAAAATATCAGTTTTACTATTTTATCTTGCGACCATTGTAACCTGTTCAGTCTGTAGTCTGCACAGAATGCATATGATGTGATTGCGTATCTTAAATTGTTTTCACACAATGCTTTATAGATTAGTATTTTTATGTGTTTCGGGGATATGTCTTTTAATCGGTATAGTTTGCTTACTTGGTGTGTAGATAGTTTATATGGCTATTCCAACTTTGATCAGCATCGAAGTGAAGTCCGAGATAGCGTGTTGTTTTCACCTGTGTGATGTTTGTGGTTTTAGGTTCTACGCTTTGTGTATAGGAGGGTGAATGTCGGATAGTGAGATATTTAGTTTCTATGGGAAGGGTTTGGAGGTTTTTGAATATCATTAGATTTGTTTTTCCAGGGTTAATATATATTACTATTATTACGGGCAACTCCAGGGAGTCATTAGACTCATCGAGGGAGGCCCCAAATCATATTCATCACAACTATTTGACATTCATACAGTATCTATCATACCTCGCCTTAAACTCATTCACTGTCACAGCATCCACCACAGACTCAGGGAGCGCATTCCACTCATTCACTACTCTAAAAGTAAAGAACCCAGCTCTAACACCTTTACTAACCACACTTTTGCCCAGTTTCCATGGATGTCCCCTAGTGATCCCACAACCAGCCCTGTTCTCAAAAATATCTTCTGAATTAATTTTATAGAAACCCTTCAATAATTTGAATGTCTCAATCATATCTCCCTCCTCCGCCTATCAACCAATTTTTGCAACCCACAAATTCTCAACCTGTTCTCATACGGTTCATTCCACAGACCTGCTATCATCTTGGTCACTCGCCTCTGGATCCTCTCCACCTCCTCCCCATCAATAAGAAACCTAGGTGAACAAATCTGAGCACAGTAGTCTAGATGGGGTCTTATCAATGCTCGATACAGAGGAACAATAACCTGCTTGTCTCTGCTTGTCAACGTATTCTTCAGCAAACAAGTGATTTGATGAGCTGATTTGGCCACTTTTGCAATGTGTCCCCTAAATTTCAATTCCTTATCTACCAACACTCCTAAATCTCGTGCCTCATCAATTTCCTGGAGCACGGTTCCACCAATGCAGTAAACGGCCGCCACTCTTTTCACCCCAAAATGCATAACCTTACATTTTGCCACATTAAACTGACATCCATTCTCCTTAGCCGAGACATCCAATCTATCCAAATCATCCTGCAAAATTTTGACGTCATCTGCATTCACTACTGCCGTACCCAACTTTGCATCATCCGCAAACAAATGAACTGCTCCTCTCAGATCCTTTCCTATATCATTTATGAACAAATTAAACAGCAGTGGTACAAGAACAGATCTTTGTGGCACACCACTAGTCACAGGCCGTCTTGTGGACTCTACTCCTGAGTAAACCACTCTCTGATATCTCTCCGTCAACCACCCTCCTATCCATCTCACCAACCCTATGTCCATTCCCATATGCTGCAATTTACTGATTAGAATTCCATGTGGTATCCTGTCAAAGGCCTTGGCAAGGTCCAGTAGAATCACCATAAACCCATTATCCTTATCCAGTTCAGCTGTCACTGTGTTATAATACGTGAGCAAGTTACTGAGGCATGACCTACCCTTCACAAAACCATGCTGTCCCTGATACAGTATCCCATTTTCTTCTATCCAATCTTGTATTTTCCTCTTGACTATTTTCTCTAAGACCTTGATAATGATTCCTGTTATGCTGATTGGCAGGTAATTTTCAACAGCAGCCTTGGAACCACCTTTGTGCAGTGGAACTATTTTCCCCTCTTTCCACCCCTTTGGGACTGACCCAGTCCTGAGGCTCAAATTAAACAAAATGGTCAAGGGCACTGACAATTCTTTGGCCGTTTCACTTACGACACGAGCTGGTATACCATCCAATCAATCAGATGTATTGACATTGAGGTTCTGTAATAGACTAGTTACCTCTACTTCATTCATCCCAATTCTAGTATAAGCTGTTGGTTCTTCAATTCCTGAAAAGTCACCACCTGGGTGATATACTCTTGCAAAGTGCTCGCTCAGTAATTCCACTATATCGACTGATTCAGTTACCTCCCTACCCTCAGCATTTTTTAAGATCATTCTACCATGAGCATTTTTCCTTTTACTTGCAACATATTGAAAAAACTGTTTGGGATTCTCTTTAGCCTGCGTGGCCAATTTCCTTTTGTAATCTGCTTTTGCTTTTCTTACCACCCTTGTTACCATCCTGGCCTGAGCTTTATCCTGTTCCTGCGCCTGATGGTCACCCTTCTCCTTAAATTCCCTCCACAATTGTTTCTTTTTTTGCAGCTCAAGCTTAATAGTGTTATTCATCCATTTAACCCCTACTTGATTTATTATTCGGACTCTTGGTATACCATTGTCTCCTGCAAACAGTTCTTAACCACCTCCCATGCACTATCAACATCCAGCCCTTGCAGTTTTACATGCCATGGCATTGAGCCAAGCACACACCTAAGCTTGTCATACTTACTAGCCTGGTAATTCCACATGTACCCTGTCTTAATTGTAAATTCGACTCCTTTAGCCACATCCCAAGTCATGACCTTATGGTCACTCTCACCAATTGGTGGCAACATGGTCATGTTCGTTACAGCCACATTCTCGGTTGCAATTACTAGGTCTAGCACTCTCTGCCCCCCCCTGGTATTTTCCAATACATGTTGCCGTAGATAGTTGTCCCTTAATAACCGCATAAAATCCAATTCCTTCCTCCCATGTGCCCTCTCCTCTTTCCAGTCAATGTTACCATAATTGAAATCACCCATAATAATTACCCTCCTTCCACTCATTTCTTCTATTTGCTTATGCATAGTATCCCCACCATCCACTCCATCACCTGGTCTATAGCAGCACCCAATTGTATATTTTGTTCTGCTGGATTCTATCTCACACCAAACAGCCTCAAATATGCTTTTTTCCCCCATCATGCAGTTCAACTTCTATACTCCTTGGCTGAAGATCATCAGCTATCATCAGTAACATTCCTCCCCTCTTTTTATTCACCCTGTCACTCCTGAACACGCTATAACCGTCGCATTCAATCCCACTAGCTTTATCATCTTCTGTCAGCCATGTTTCACTAATACCGACAACCTCTGGCCTGGAAGTGCCAACCCTGGCCAAAAACTCTTCCTTCTTGTTCCTAATACTCCTGGCATTAGTGTACATGAATCGCAGAAGCCCATTTCTCCCATCCTTACTTTGATGCTTTATACTAACTATCCCATTCTGATTTGTTGTCCGTCGTACTCGCTCGGGCATAATATACTCATTCATACACTTAACTGCCCCCCCTAAAGTCTGCATATCTACTCCCCACCCTCTTAATAAATATAGTTTCCCTGAGTCTGTACATCCACTTCCACATCATTCATCAACACTCTTTCAAGTCTCCGTACACCAACTCCATTCAAATGCAATCCATCCATCTTATATAAGTCCTTTTGCCCATCGAACTCATTTCACACATCCACAAATTCCACACCATTCTTCATGCATAACCCACGCATAAAGTCATTGGCAATTATGGCCCTCCTTCTAAACACTTCACTGTCATACCGCGGTAAGATACTCACCGTCCTAACTCTCTCACTCTTCTCTTTTGCTACCTCAAACAACTCCCTCACATCCTCTATCATTTCCATTTTGTCCCCTTTCAAATCATTCGTTCCTGCCACGATTATCATCTCTTTCACCCTCTGTTTTTGCAGTCGAATAGATTCGCTGACGTCCTTTATGTTCGCACCCGGCTGGTACGACTTCGTTAAACTCTCAATTATTACGCCTCTTAATAGCGAATCCCCATACAGCACTCGCTCCTTCATTTTATTGACGTTTGCGAACATTCTATTATTTGCTGTCACAGACTTCCGCCGGTTATTTGTCGGTACGTTCAACACACATTTTTCCATTCGCTCCAGTTGTCTTTTAGCTCTGTGTATGGCTCCATTCAAACGGGCAATTTCGCTACTCGCATTTATCTCACCATTTTCATTATCGATCAAATCATCCATTCTTTCTGTGTTTCTACCGTCATTTACATTTTCGGCGACGCTCTCACACCTATCTGGCACTACCACGCAATTCTCTAGCACACCGCCATTTTCTACATTCTGATTATCGTTGACGATATCGCTCTCGACACACGAAACACGCTTGAAGTTCTCATTCTCTTTACACTTTTTACACATATTAACTCCACTATCACTTTCTAACCAGACTCCCACCGCTCTTCGCAAGGCATACATCTCACAGACAGCACATTGCATAAATTCGTTTACATCAAAACTCTTAAACAAACATGGCGATCTGGCCGCCATTTTTTTCTTTATCGGTGACATGTGTACGCTATCTTTTCTTAAAAATAATAATTAAAATAACAGAAAACACGCAAAAATTGCACAGACACACCAAGAAACAAAAAGCAAACAATACTACTTAAAATTTTAGTAAAATATCTAATGTTAACACAAAATAATACTAATCTTTTCAGGAGCTCTCGACAAGCCGACGATCTAATCAGTGCGACACCAAGCGGACCAATCAATATATATATGCCGTTTTCGGTTAACCAGTTAATGATTTGATTGATGTTGTGTTGCATGTTTGTGTAAGCGATATTTGCGTTTTTGTGAACGGATACTATGGCTGTGTCGTCTGCATAACTTCTAACTTCTGTGGCTGGATGGATATCAACCCCTTGCATTTTTATGCCGTAATCGGTATTTTTTTAAAAATTGTTTAAAGAAAGAAAGTTTTGAGCACTTTGCTCGCCTTAATTAGGGCTGTGTAGAAAGATTTCAATATGTGATTAGGGCCTTTGGGCGTTTATGTTTCCATCTGTCTTTTTCATCATAATCTGATGACTCGCGAATGAGGAGGTTGGGATGGAGTGATGCCTGAGCAAAGTACTTGGTTGCTATCTGGAGGAGAAATGTAGGTATGTCTGGCAGGTTTCCGTCTTGATGGAGGATAGTGTTCCCTACAAACCACGGGGCATCGAAGATCATTCGGAGGCATTTGGTTTGGACTATTTGTAATCTTTTTATGTTGCTAGTGGAGTTGTGGCTCCACGCTGGTGAACCGTAAGTCAGTATCGGTCTGATGATTGCTTTGTATATTCTTAGTTTGTTTTCGGGACTGACTTTGCTTCTACGGTTGAGTAGAGTTGAGGTATTGCTGAGTTTGCTTTGTTGCAGGCATGAGAGATGTTGGAGTTGAAGCTGAAATGGTTATCTAGTTTGATTCCCAGGTATTGTACTTTTTTTTGCAATTAGATATCAGTATTGAACATCGTGACTGCTCCACGATGGTCTGCTTTCTTCCTAGTAAATAGTATAGCCGTGATTTTGTATGCATTGACATTAATTCTCCATATCCTAAACCATTTTTCAAGATTTATTGCTGCGTTTGGTAGTCGTTGTGTGGCTGGGTATGGTCTGAGTGATTTGGACAGTATCGCCATGTCATCTGCATAGAAAGCCATGATGGTTGATGCTGTGCTTGGGACGTCTGATATAAAAATGTTGAATAGTAGTAGCGATAATAAGGAACCTTGCAGAACACCTGCTGTGATACTTCTTGTAGTGGATCTGAGCCCACAGTGTTTCACTTGAAATTTTCTGTCTTTCAGGTAAGAGTCTATGATTTGGATGAGGTTTAGCGAGTATTTTGCAGTTATTAGTTTGTGGATAAGGTCTTTGTGCCACACTTATCGAAGGCTTTCGCCACATCCAGAAAGATTGCACCTGTATGTTGTTTCCAATTAAATCCGATAGTTATGTATTCTATAAGTCTGTGGATTTGGTGAGTTGTGCAGTAACCAGTACGAAAACCAAATTGTTCTTTTGGGATTAGGTCTAGATTGTCCGTTTCGTTTTGTAGGCATTTTAGTATTACTTTTTCAGCTATTTTCCCTAGGCCTGACAAGAGGCTGATAGGTCTGTAATTCTGGGGGACTGAGGTGATTTCCCCGGTTTGTGGATGAGGATTATATCTGCCTGCTTCCAGCTAGTGGGAAAGTAGTTGAGTCTTTGCATCGCATTGATGATAGCCACTAGATGCATTATTGTTTTGTGAGGGAGTGCTTTTATAATTTTGTTTGAAATCTGATCAGGACCTGGCGCTTTTCTGTTATTGAGGTTCTTGATGATTTGGCATATTTCATTTGGTGTGGTAGAGCTTGTGTTGTCATGGCTGGTGGTATGATGAAGTGCATAGCGTACTTGCTGTGGATTTTTTCAATGAAGCGCAAGTCCGCATTAGTGTAGTTTGCTGAAATTGCAGCTCCAGGGAGTCTGCAAAAGCTGCTGTTTTTCATCATCTCGGTAGACTATACCTCTTTCTCCATGTATTGGTTGTATGTTGGGGTGATCATTGCTAAGGACTTTAGTCATTTTCCATAATGAGTTATCTACAGTGTTTAAGGAGCTTAGTTTCCTCTCTCATAGTTGATTCTTATGGTCTTTGATTGCATATCAGACTAGGTTTGTTGCCCTGTTAAGCTCTTATTTATCCTGGGGTGATAGTGTTGAATGGTATCGACGTCTAATCCTGTTTTTGTTGCGGATAAGCTTTAGAATCTCTTCTGGAAGCAGGTTACTTTGAGCTGGAATGGTAAGGATGGAGGCTGTTGCTAAGCCAGTTTGGATTGTGCTTTCCAGTTTGTTGATCGCTGTGTCTACTTCTTTAGGTGAGGAGATGGTTGGGACAGGGCCTGTGATGTTGCAGAGAGTTGCGCTGGGCTTATTGAGATTTGTGTAGGATTGTCCGGATATGGTTTCTGCTTCTCCGCCTAGGCTAAGCAGAACTGGATTGTGGTCGGAGCTAAGATCATTAATAACCTGTAACTGGAATTGGTGTAGGGTATTTCTGAAAATGGCTATCTCCAGCACTTCAGGTTTGTCCAGTGGTCCGTAGTGTGTTGGTTCAACAGGACCTCCTATGGTGATGTCTCTTATCACAGCGAATTTGTGTATGGGGCTCTTCCCATTATTATTGGTGTTTCTACTGTTCCATGCAGGATGTTTTGCTTTTAGGTCTCCCGCCACTATTGTTGCTTCGTTTGTGTCAAAGAGGTCGGAGGGATCTGAGGCTAGGAGTGGTTTGCCTGGAGGGTTGTAGACTGAATATAGTTTTAGACTACCTGTGTTGTTGGTATGTATTTCAATTCCAGTTTCTTCCAGGTTTGTAGATGTTATTTTCTTGATCTCATTGTATCTTATGCTTTTTTTTAAACAAATATAGCCGTTCCGTCCCCTCTGGCATTGATTCTATCTGTCCTAAGTAGTGTGTAGTACCTTATTTTGGTGTTGTCGCAAGGCCGAAGATGTGTCTCGTTGACTAAAAGGATGTCTATCTTATATCTTTCAGCAAATTATTTTACTTCTAGGAGGTTGTTGTTTAGCCCGTTAGCATTCCAATAAGCAATCTGTATTGAGTTAGCTATGGTGACCGTGTTATCCATTAATCATGGAGAAGATGACTTTTGTGTTTTTGAGGAATTTATTGGTGTCGGCCTGATTGGCATTTGTTTTGCTGAAGGTTGTTAGCATCTCTCCTAGAGTAGCAGCTAGGATTCTGCAGAGGTTTGGTCGCAAAATGCTAGTTTGTTACTAGTAGATGCATATGATTTCTCGAGAGATCGCAGATGCATATGATTTCTCGGGAGTAACTGCCCGCGTTCTGATTTCTGGTGTAGTTCGCTTCTGATTGGGCAGGGGTAGTGCCTCTCTAGCCTTCTGCAGGTTGGATGGGTGGAGTGAACATCCCTTTTAGTCGACTGGGTGTGGGCCGCCACAATTCGCACACTTAGCGGGAGTGGTTCGCGGTTTGACGCAAGTGTGCGAGGGATGGTTGTCACCACACTCGACGCACTTGTAAACCGCTTTACATAGCTTTTGTGCATGTCCATACTTTTGGCAGCGATGGCATTGACCAGCTGAAGCCTTTCTTCTGAGAGGTTCGGTCGTGATGACTAAGCTGCAGACTGCAGTCGTAAATTTCTCTATGGTCTTTACTGATCTCGACCAAGACCAGAGGCATTGGGCACTTGTCTGCTCGGTACATGTGCGATATTTTAATCGGCTCCAGGCCTTGTGACCTGAGGTCAGTAGCTATTTCTTCAGCTGGTATAGTTTCAGCCAGACCTCTGATGACCACCTTTAGATTTTTTTCACTTTTAAGATAAAATGTTTGATATGGGACGTTCAGTTCATCCATAAGTCTGGTGAGCTGGTGGTATTCCTAAGTTCCTTCTGGTTGAATCCGGATTCCTTCATCTGTACTCTTGGCTGATGTAATTTTGATGTTTGCGTTCTTCATCGTCTCTGTAATTAAAGACCATTTTTCTTTTGTTCTTAAAATTGCTGGTGGAATCCTCTCTTTGGGTTGTGCCCTGGAGTCGGTCTCTATTCTTTCATTAGGTTGTGCTGTTAAGTCCACTGGAGTTGTTTTTTCCAAGGGTTGATGTATTATTTCAGGATCTGCAGCTGGCAACCCCTTCTTGCGCTTCTTTCTGCTGACACCCTGTTAGTTTGAAGAGTTATCTGAGTCCACTAGGGGCTGGTCGTTAACCGCCGACATAATCTCTCTCTCTCTTTGGTGTTATCTTGAGAAGTGCTGCGGAGAGGGTCAGGGGGATTGACAGTCCTCTGTTTCAACCTCTTCTATTTGGTTTATTGCTACCTTTCCTGGCCATTTCCTTTGCAGCAGGCCTCCTACATGTTTAAAGATTGCCAATAGCTGCTTGAAGTCAAGTTCATCATAAGGAGAGTCCATAACTTGGCCAAAGAGAAAACAACGGTTGCTCGGGTTTCCCGATTAGTTTGTAAGTGATTCTGTAGACTTTGAGAGTCCACTAGCTAATCCCGTAGACAGCTTAGAGTAAGCGTCTACCAGCAAAAAGTTAGTTTATTATAGGTGACTATTCCTAAACAAGGAGAAAAGGAGTTTCGGGAACTTAATTGGACACAGTGCAGAGACCTACCTCCCTAAAATACCATTCGTCCACCACTGGTCCTCATTGCGGGTGGGGCCTTCCGGCCATCAGACCTCTGCATATTTCATACAGAGGGGGAGATAGTAGGTCTCGAATTGTGTTAGTTCCAGTGCAGTGCGAGCTTCCCGAAAAACCTTATATAAAATTCAATTAGGCAGAGTCTAAAGGAACACGTCCAATCACAACGATAACGATAGCCCTTATCAAATTTTTGTGTCGTCTGCATACTGGAAGATTTTACTTTATAAGGGAAGATGGCTTATGTCGTGTGTATATATGTTAAATAGGATGGGAGATAGGAGAGCTCCTTGCGGTACTCCACTGGTTACATGTACCTCTTTGCTGTGTGCTGATCCTATACGTGTGATGTGCTTTCTGTTTTTCGTGTATGCTTTAGACGACCTCCAATTCCGATATGGGTAAGTTTCGTTAACAAGGTTTTGTGTGTTAGTGTGTCAAATGCTTTTGTTAGGTCAATGAATACCACTAATGTTATTCTGTTTTTATCCAATGCAGCGTTTATTAGATCTTTGGAATCTTCCAGGAGTGTTGCTGTTCCTTTATTTTTTTGAAAGCCATATTGTGTTTTGGGTATGATTTGAAAATTTTCAACGTGTGTGGAGAGTTTGTGATACACGATGCGCTCCATGATTTGGTTGATTATAGACAGCGTGGCGATAGGTCTGTCATTACTTATTATGTTTCTTTTTCCATGTTTGTGTATGGGTGTGATTAATGCAGTCTTCAGTGTTTCAGGTATGTGTCCCGTTTCGAAGATTTTATTTAACAGTTTTTGTATAACTGGAAGTAGGTCGGTTGAGTGTTTCTTGATGTCTTTTGGTCTGATTCCGTTTATCCCCGGTCCTTTGTTAGGGTTAATTTGTTGAATTGCCAGTGATAGTTCTTATTTTGTTACTGTGGGTAACCACATCGACTGGGCTACTCGTGGACCTAGTGGAGAATGTTCGTTTGTGTGAGGAAAGGTTGTTTCTTGTAGTTTTTAGACAGAGTTCACGAAGTGCTGATTAAAGTTGTTTGTCAACTGTTTGAGGGATTTGTGGTCGCAGGCAAAGCTGTGTTTTATTGCTTCTAATGCAGTGATTCTGTGTATATTGTGCAGCATTTCATTAATCAGATGCCAGGTTTCCTTTATGTCATTCAAGTTCACACGAGTAGCGATAAAATATCAATTGAAAAAGGTGTCCGACAAGAAGACTCTCTATCACCCAAAATCTTTACAGCAGTCCTTCAAGAAATATTTAATAATATAAACTGGACAAACCTTGGTATAAAAATTAATAACAGAAGCTTAACACATCTAAGATATGCAGATGATATCATAATTTTTGCAAGCACTCCAGAAGACCTTAATATAATGATAGAAGGCCTATATCATGAAAGCAGAAAAGTCGGTCTAAAGATAAACAGAGAAAAAACTAAAATCATGTTTAATCGTTTAGTAACACCAAAAAACATAATAATAGAAAACAATTTTTTGGAAAGAGTCTCTTCATATACATACTTAGGTCACTCATTGATCTGAAAGTGTGGACTCCAAAAGGAAATAAATAGGATAATTTAACTTGCCTGGAATGCATTCAGAAAATTGAAAAACATTTTTCAAAACAATGATGTCCCACTCTGTTTAAAAATGAAGAAATTTAACCAGTGCATACTTCCAGTCATCTTATATTTTTTGAGAAACTTGGTCGCTAACAAGAGCACTGGCAAATAAATTAACAACTCAAAGAAAAATGGAGAGGTTGATGCGAGGCATCACATTAAAAGATAAGAAGCGAAACACCTGGATAAGAAGCCAGACTAGCATCACTGACATCATTCTTCACCACAAGCGACTAAAATGGAAATGGGCCGGATATCTATCCAGGAGAGAAGATGAGCGATGGACCACAATACTTACGAACTGGATTCCTAAAGAAGGGAAACGAAGCCGAGGACGTCCTAAAAGAAGGTGGAGTGATGAACTGTCAGAGTTTATTGGGGAAAGTTCGTCACCCATTGTCAAGAACAGAGAAAAGTGAAAAGAACTGGAGGAGGAGGCTTTGGTCCAGCAGAGGACAGAAAATGGCTCAAAAGAAGAAGAAGAATCTGTGTTGTTAGGAATTCCGTTTTCTTTTGTATTCAACTTTTAAAGAGATATTTTCTGGCGACTTCTTAAGTTGTTTCCATAGGTCATCTTTTCTTTGTATGTCTGTTAATATGTTGTCTGTTATCAATGGATTTTGTTTCGTTATTTTTATTTTTGTTAATGCTTTGTTATATATTTAATTAAATGGAAGTTTAAGATTATTATATACAGCTTCAGCAGAGTCTAAAGATGCTACCTGCATGCAGCCTGTTTTTCTGATTTCGTCGTTTACTATTGTTTCGATTAAAACGCTATAATACTGTTTTGTAGTGTCAGTGAGTTTTGTGGGTTCTGGCAGCTGCTGTGTGGCTGTTTTTTTTTTTTTTTGGGAGGGGGGGGGGCATATATTTATATGGTCAATACAGGATGAAGTTGTTGTATTTCCGACTATCTGTTCTCGTGTATACGACTGTATGGATGGGGTTATGTTATATGCTGATAAGAGGTCTGCGTATTGTTCTCTGTTCTTATTTTCGTTCCTAATGTTTATATTCAAGTCTCCTATTATTATCAAGTATTCTGAGACGCCTTCTTTCGTAGTTGAAAGCCATCTGTTTAGTTCAGCTAGAAAATTTATGGTGCTTAAGTTGGGTGGTCTGTATATTGCGTTTAACATCAGGGAGTTTTCTTGTTTGATGTTTTTAATTTCGATGCATATGTTTCCTGCGTATTCTAATTTATAGTTTATTTCTGTTACTTCTAGTTTATGTTTGGTGAATATTATTATACCACTTCCTCGTTTAGTTTGTAAACGAGCTGTTTGTGCACTGTTTGTGTTGTTGGAAGTGTGGTATTTGGTAGGTGGATGCCTCTTTGTTTATCATAGATACTTCAGTCAGTATTAAAATGTCTATGTTGTCTATATCTTCCTTCAGATAAGCTTGCAGGTTCAGCCAGTATTTTTGAATGCTTCTGATGTTGATGTGGAGAATAGATAGTCCTTTTTTGGGGATAGTCACTTGTTTCCATTCTGTTATTAGAATAATAATAATAATAATAACAATTTTTTTTATTGATTTCTAAAATATTTATACATACAATAAACATCTTGTGTGACATTGCACCTTATAATTTTACAGAGTTCAGCACTAAGTGCTGCAATTTCTACATTGGGTTTCAATTAAAATTTTTAATAATACTTTTTTGCCTTTATATTATGTATTTACAACACGTTCTTCTAATATTGACAATGAAGATTAAACAGAATTTTTTATTTTTTTATTTATCTTTTATTTTTCTTTCTTTCTTAATTTTTTTAAAGTTTGAGAAAGAGTGATTATACATACAAGTTTCTGCATTTGCTTATAAGGATTACTTGTAAATGAGTGAGGTAAGTTAATCCCACCTACTTCGAAGTTTGGGTTAGCTTTTATGAAGAGAGTGGGATTTAGCCTTCACTATTTGTGTTGTTGATACTTTTATGTATGGGATGTAGGCATTGGATGCTAGTGATTTGTGATGTGTATAATAGTGTTAATGGTTTCTTAACTTTGTTGGTATATTTTCCAGAGTTCGTTTTTTAATGTTCTGTAGTTATCTACGTGTTTTCACTTTCTTGGTAGGTTGTTGAGTTGTGTGGGTATGTGATGTGATCTCACAAAAGATCCGTATGAGTTGTTGAAGGGTGTGGGGATGTAGAGAGTTGTTGTAGGTCGTGTTATACGATATGCGTCTCTGTTGTTTCGATAGGTGATGTTGAAGTAATTCCTTGTTAATGTCATATAGTGCTTCCGGTTTTTAATGCTCAGAATTCTGTGTATCGCTATTTGCTTGTCGGATATTGGTTGTTGCGTGTAAGGTGTCCAGGTCACTGTTGACACGATTTTCCTGTGTAGTGTTTCTAATTTTGTTAGGTGGGTGTTTGATGTATTTGAATAGTAGACTATTATTCCGTATCTGAGAGGGATTCGCAGATACCGTGATATAGAAGTTTTTTTTTTTTATGTTGGGTGGAATAATGTCTTTAACTTGGAAGAGTTTTGCTGCGATGATCCGGAGTTTGGTGTGTAGGTATTCTATATGTTTTGTCCATTTAAGGTGGGAATCTATATAGAGACCAAGGTATTTTGCTTCTGTTACAGGTTTGATTTCGGAACATTGGCAGGTATTTTTGTTGTTAATGCAGCGGTATGTGTGACAATGTATGGATAGTGATGCAGGCGTATGATTCTTGGGTTGTGTATTATCAACATGTGTTTTGGCCGTTGATTAGAATTGCGTTTTGGTGGAAGTGTGTTGTGATTTCGTTTAGGTCTTGTTGTGCTTTGCAGAGAGCTGTGTTAATGTCTGTGTGGATTGCTAGTAGTGCAGTGTCATCTGCGTATTGAAATATTTGACTTCTTATGGATATGTTATGAACATCGTTAATGTATATGTTGAATAGAGTGGGTGATAATATGGCACCTGGAGGTACACCGTGTTTTACTTGTATACTCCGACTGTGACAGGTACCTATTTTTTGTTACCTGTGTTCTGTTTGAGAGGTAGTTCTTGAACCATGTATGCAGTGTTCCTCTTATACCTATTGAGTATAGTTTGGTAAGTAGTATGTCATGTTCAAGTGTGTCAAATGCTTTGGTTAGGTCCAGCAGTATAAGGACGGCGTACTTGTTTTTGTCGAGAGCTTTGTTTATTGTGTCGGCGATGTCTTCTAATAAAATAATTGTACTTTTGTTTTCTGAAAGCGATATTGGTTTTGTGAGATGATGTTGTACTTCTGTAAATAGTTCTGTAGTCTGGTGTGTGTTATTTTTTCTACAATTTTTGAGATGACTGGTAGTGTAGCTATTGGTCTGTAGTTCTGAGTATCGTTTCTTTTGCCGTGTTTATATATTGGCGTAATTACTGCAGTTTTTAGTTGTGGAATAATGGCTGTGTCGAATATTATGTTCACGAGTTTCAAAAGTATTGGGTTTATTTGTTCAAAGTGTGTTATAAGGTCTGTGAGTCTTATTTTGTCTATTCCTGGAGTGGTCTTTGGTTTTAGTTGTAGGATTGCTTCTTTCAGTTCCTGTTTTGTTATAAGTGGAAAATACATCGTTTGTTGTTGACTTTGTGTCGGTAGTTTTTTGTTGATCGTTGGTAGTTTGTCTTTTTTTATTTCTGTGATGTTGTTTGTGAAAGCATGGGTGAATGAGTCCGCTAGTTCCTCTTGGTTTGTGTCCTGACCGAAGCTTTTTGCAATAAAGTCTTGTGCTGAAGTTTTCTTTTTTTCGGGTTACTAATTCGTTGAGTGTAGCCCATGTTTGCTTAATGTTGTCGTTATATTCCATGAATTTTTGGAAGTAGTGGCGTCTTTTTGCCCTACGAATTTTTGTTGTTAGTTTATTTCTTGTGTTTTTGTATAAGGTTTGTAAATGTGTGTTACTGGGTGACTTTTTAAGTTTTTTTCCATAGATTTTCTTTTACTGTAATAGTATTTAGTATGTCGTCTGTACTTTTCAGACGACATACTAAATACTATTTCATTCTGTACTAAATAATATTCCAGTCTGTACTTGGTTATCGACAATGCTCTTTAGTATGATCAAGTTTTGTCGACTTTTGTGGTGGTGGGGGGGGGGGGTAGGAAACGTAATGAAACGAAGTTGAGACAAAGTAGTGATCGGCAATTTTTACGTTAATTACTGATGATGTATATTTATGGATGGGAGCGCGTATGTTGATATGATCAATGCATGATTGTGTTAATGAGTTATTGAGTATTTCTTCTCTTGTTGGGGAGTTAATGGTAGGGTTTATGTTGTACTGACTTAGTATATCAAGATATGTGTTAGTGGTTGAAGAAGCGTGGTCAAGAGTATTTATGTTAATGTCTCCTATTAGGATGAGCCTGTGTGTTGTACGCGGTTCGATGCCGCTTAGCCATGTTTCTAACACGTGAAGAAAACTGAGTGGATTATTATCTGGGGGTCTGTGTATTGTGTTTATTGTGTATTTGATACTATTATGGCTATTTGTGAGTTCCAAAATTAGTGTTTCCGCATTCGAAGTGAGTTTGTTTTTCTGTCACATTGTATTTTTCTTTGATAAATGCCACAATGCCGCCATCTCTTTTGTTTGGTCTACATAAGTTGTAGGTTTGATAATTATTTATGTTGTATGCGTAAATTTCTGTGTCGTTTATTGCAACATCGGTCAGTATTAGCGCATCTATGTTTATCATGGTATAATTGAGCTGTGTTATCAATGTAAGCCAGTGTTTTTTATGCTTCTTATATTTGTGTGCATGATAGTGAAGTTGGTGTTGGTGGAAATGTTGTCTGACCATTTCTTCAAAGAGTCAAAGATCTTGAAGTTTATGTTGTCTGACTGGATATGTTCGCCTATGTTTGAGATCTACATTATATAATTTTTAATGAGTTCTAATCTAAGGATGTGAAAAGTTAGTGTTTTATATCGGTAGGCTGTGTAAGTCGGATTCACTTGTAATTATGTATACTTGAGTGTTTTCATTCTTTCTCAAAAATATCTGGGAATTCTTTGTCCACAGGAACTTGTAGTTTTTCTCTGTTTTTGTCTTCCTTGCTTGGTATAGAAGATTTTTGAAGTATGGAGTCCAGTGTTCCGTTATATAGATTGGTGTTGGGAGTTTCTTATCAGTTAGGATCGTTGTTGTCAGTCTTGTTTTCTTGCTTGCTGTAAGAATGGAGTCTCTCAGATTTCTGTTGGTAAAACGATTGATATAGGTTGATATAGGTGATATCTGTGGTTGCGATTTGAACTCCAATTTTGCTGCCGATCAGTTACATTATGTTGCTTAAGTCTTCTGTATTTTCTTTCGTTATTCCCTCAATTTGAAGTTCTTTTTTTCTTTCTTTTTGTAGCATGTGTTCCATTTGACACTTGAGTGTGCTTATTTCTTTCTGCAATTCTTGATTTTCGCGTTGGAGTGTTTCTTGCGATTCTATCGCTACCGTTAATTTCGTCTTTATTTCTCGCACGGTTCCTAACATTTCTTCAGTGGTTTCGTTATTGAACTGTATGTAATGTTCAGACTCCTCGAATTTTTTGTTAATTTATTCCATGTGTGCATTTAATAAGCCTTTCACCATGAGTTTAAATGAATCAAAGCTATTTATTTATTATTTATTATTTATCAAAGTAAATAATAATAATAATAATAATAATAATAATAATAATAATAATAATAATAATAATAATAATAATAATAATAATCGCTTAATACACATCAGATGAATTTGGACATACATGTTATCATCAGAAAGTGAGCCACATGTTTGTTTCATTACGCACTGTATACGAGGGGGTTCTGAAAAGTTCTTAGCCTAACAATGAAGAAACGAATTTATATTTTCAAAATTATTTTTATTTTTCACCATAATTTTCCTTAAGAATAATACATTTATTCCAGCGATGTTCCAGCGCAATTATCCCGTCCATGTAGTGCTTCTCAGTAAGATCTGCAAAATACCCCTCTACAGCTGCAATCACCTCTTGATTCGAAGAAAAACGCTGACCAGCGAGGAAGAATTTCAGTTTTGGGAAGAGATAGAAGTCAGATGGAGCCAAATCTGGGGAAAAGGGTGGATGTTCCAACAATTCAGTGCAATCCCTTAATTTTCCTATTGCCAAAACACCTTTGTGGGCAGGTGCATTCTCCTGATGAAAGATGATTTTTTTTCTTCTGCAAACCGGACTTTTCTCAGGAATGTTTTCGTCTAATCTGGTTAAAAGATTGAAATAATATTCCTCGGTTATTGCTTTACCATTTTCAAGATAATTAATAGACAAAATGCCTATAGCATCCCTAAACACTGATGCCATGACCTTTCCTGATGGAACCGACTTTGTCTTCTTTAGCGCTGAACAACCGGCTTCTGTCCTCTGTTTTGACTGCTGTTTGGATTCTATGGTGTAAAAGGTAAATCCAAGTCTCATCCATATTAATAAATCGACGCACATCTTGCGTCAATTTATTAATATGTCGATTTATTAAGATGGGTGCCGATAATAAATCGGCACCCATCTTGCGCAAAGCTTTTTCATTTGGAATTGTTCAAGCAAAATAAATAATGCAGAGGTTGATAGCAGTCGGAAGAAGAGCAGACCCATTTACTCGTGTGAGCATTAGAAATTGCATAATCTTGATGTCAAAGCCATAGGACATAATGGTATGTCACCAGGTGTCATTAAGGTACATGATTCCATTGGATTAACAAAAGCTTTGCCTTAACTTTTTTAGCATGTCTTAGATTGTTCAGCTACCTTTGATCGGCTACTGGAAGATTGTACTGTCCCGCTAAGTCTCCAAGAGCTAGATAGGGTGAATGGCCTCGCCTGCTTCCAATGAGGGAATAAAAGGATATAGCTGGTTTGATTTGGAAGATCCTTTTACAATAATTGATATTCTTTTAAATACAATTGACCCTAGATGAGGCATAATACAAACAGCATGGGTCCTCCAAACTTGGGCTAAGCTTATCTGATGATAACAATTGTCAATTGTTAGTTATTAATTGCTTAATTAGTAGTAGTTTAGATTATTATTATTATTTCCTTGGAAAGAAGTCAACAGAAACCACCATGTGGGGAACAAAGAGCTCACCTTAATAAGATGTAAGACCTGCTTCCATTGAGATAAGTGCAGTAATCCTATGGTGATTCCTATCTTTAAAAAAGGTAGTAGAGATGACCCTGAAAACTATAGAGGTATCAGTATACTAAATTCCAGTTACAAAATATATAGCAGAATTTTAAATAGCAAACTAATGAAATATTCCGAAAACTTTATTTTAGAAGTACAGAATGGATTTAGAAAAGGACTATCATGTATAGACCTGGCTTTTGCTTAAATTAATAATAGAGAAAAGAAGAGAATACAATTTAGAAACACATATTGCATTTATTGACTTTGAAAAAGCATTTGACAAAGTTAAAAGAAACATATTATTTAACATATTTGTCTTTCTTTTAATATGTTAAATAATATGTTTCTTTTAACTTTGTCAAATGCTTGCCAAATAATATCCTAAAAGCTACCACAAGTATATATGAAAATAATCAAATACAAATAAGATTAAATCATGAGATATCATATACGAGAGAGATAAACCAATGGGTTCGACAGGGATGCCCCCTTTCAGCAACTCTCTTTAATATTTATCTAAATGAAATAATAATAAAATGGAATAAAAATTTCCATCAAGAGAAAAAACACGTTTGCACGTACCAGAGATCGACTAACTCGGGAACCGAGTTAGTCGATCTCTGGCAACTTTCTCCTATTGTGAACTTAAACAAGTTTGCCTAAACACCTTTTACTTAAACAACTTATTGCCGATGACCAAATAATAATTACAAATTCTGTAGATAACTTACAGATAGATATTTAAATTTAAATGAAATAGCAAAGATTGTGGTAAGATAATATCAACAGAAAAATCATAAACTATGACCTTTAAATGACAGGAATCCATGAAGAACTAAGATAGTAATAGATAACAAGATCTTAGAACAGGCGAATTCATTTAACTGCCTAGAATGTATGATCACATATGAAAATGAAAAAGATATAAGCGTAAAAATTGCAAAATATTTAAAAATAACAGGTGTAGTTAACTCTATATTTAAACCAAACCTAGTCCAAAAACAAATCAGACTAAAAGTATACAATACATTAACCCTACCAGTCTTAATGTATGGAAGCGAAATCTGGACAATAAAACAAAGAGACAAACAAAGATTAATAACAGCAGAAATGAAGTTTATGAGAAAAAGTGTTTAATCACAAAAGAAACGAAGAAATTATGAAAGAATTAAACCAAGAACCAGTAATAAAAAAAATTTAAAAATATAAACATAAATGGATGGAGCACGTTCAAAGAATGAAAACAGAAAGATTACCAAAACAAGCCTTAAAGTACAAGCTATTAGGAAAAAGAAAACCAGGACGCTCTCTTAAAAGATTCAAAGATGACTTCTGAGACCACAACAGGCCATGCTAGGCCTAAATCGTTGATATGCATGATGATAATAATAGTACAATTTTTCACATGGTTCAATTAAGATTCCAATTTATTTCATACTTTGTACACTGCGCGAGTCATATAGTACAACAGCTAGGTGGCCAAGGTGTTGCACGTGCGTTCATACCGCTCCTGCCTTTTTCCACCATTTATACGTTTAATAGCAAAGAAGGACTTAGTAGTTTTTTCTATAGATATATTCTCCAATCTCAGAGCTATCCACTCATACTAGTTATGTACGAGTGAGCATGGTGATAAGTGATTTATGACAGTTTTCTTCTGCTGGTGTATGAGTTCCAATATATCTTCAGTTTCGACGCCATGAATCTTTCTTCACCACCTGCACATCTCACCTGCGGATATAGCCGGCGAAGGATTACCTGCCATTACAACCCACATTCCTGTACTACCACGGTCTCAGCAAAGCAAAGACCCCATAGGACTTCGAACCCGGAAGGAAGAGCAAAGTTCACTGGAGCTATGGACATGATAAACAGGTCAGTAAATTTTACATCTAATGCTAATGTCGTAACAAACGGAAATATCTTATCGTCTCCCAAAACACTGATCTCACACACGAATGCCACATCAGCCAGCAGTAAACCGAATCAAAAAAATCAGCTAACGCCTTTTATTTCCTTATAGGGAGTAGGCGAGGCCTTTATACCCTATCTAGCTTTTGGAGACCGAGTGGGCAGAAGCAAAAATAACTAGCACTGTTACCAATCATTCCCCAAGAAAATGGAATTGTTATTTTCGCCACCAAAGAAAACATCCCATTAGAAGAATATCTTACGGTGATCGCCAAAATTTTACCCGCAAAAAATATTACTTGCGCTTCCCGCATAGCTGGTACTGTGCAAGAGTATTTCAGTCACATCTCATGGGTACAAACTTTACTGAAAAAAAGACGTCGATATCGACGATTATCACTTCGAAGCAGCCCGAATACACTGGCCCAGAAAAAATAACAGTATCAAACGCCCCCCCCCCCCCCCTAAAATTCCTCATCAACTCATCAGATCCATGTTATCAAGATACAGTTCTGTCACAGGAAAAATACGCACATTGTCAGAAGCCACGAAGAAGCACGAATTTGCCCATGTCAAAAGCTTCCAAAGACAGGCATTAATGCATTTTCCAAACAACGACGCACTACATAACCTGCCAAAATTAATCAACACGGATATAAATGGAATCACCTACACTTTCTCATCACAGTGCTTCTTCTGTCATGAAGAGGGTCACATGTCACATTAAGAAATCCTGTCCCTATATTACCAACAATTCATCAACAAACATCCCAGTCCAGAATAGCAAACCGGTTGAACAGAACAACATCGTACATGAAGAAAATCGAAGCATAGGAAAAAAGTAAACCGAAAATCCTCTCCCCATCAGCTATTTCAGAGCCAAGAAAATCACGAACTGGAAAAGACAAGGTTCACCTCGCTCTTGAACACTGTCGAGTATTGAGATCCAAGGCTCTGGATAACGAAGTCTCACAGCACGAAACACAGATCCTCCCAACAGAGATGACCAGGGTGAACTAATTAAAAGCATTCCCCGGACACAACAATCAGAATCACCAATCCAGCCTCCCACTAATTCAAAACCTCATCCGATTGAAGAAACTACTCAAAATGGCCTTTCATCACCTGCAGCCAGCCAAGGAGAATCAGAGTTCCCAGACGATGAGGAAACTGTACTTCCACATGACGATTTAAAAGAAGCAGCTGAGGGGGAACTTTCCCACACTGAGGGTCCCATAACCATGAAGCAGCCGTCATGGTTATGGGAAGTGCAAGGTTCTCCTCAGAAATTAAGTATAGCCCTTAAATACACCACAAGAATCCCAGAACTGTCTCAACTTCAGGACCTATATTCGAAACTGAAATGTAAAAAGAGCAGACCAGAGGTTAACAGGAATAAGCGAATCTACCACCTGATTAATGGGCTACAAACACAATACCAGGACCAATATTAGATTAAAGTTACAATTAAACTTTCATAAACATAATGTCGTTTAGCCTTTTTTCTCTTAATGCAAGAGGATGTGCTTCTGCTTTACGCAACAGAATAGTCCTTGACCAGGTACAAAAATATCATATAGACCTAATACGTCAGCAAGAAAGAAACATCAACTCCTCATCTAATTTATCCAGAAGATAGGTAGAGTGGCCTTATGATCTACAGCACTCTGCAACCCAACAACATCATGAAGCTGGAGTTAGCTTAGATGTACATCATTGATCTCCCTACAAACTGAAAGTGATTGCTGATATACCAGGATATGCCTTGTATGCTTACATAAAAGCACCCAACCATAATACCCTGCATGTGTTAAATATCTACATACCACAAATACTGGATTTCGTTCAAAACCATCTTTCTGGTATTGACCAAGAACATATCATAATAGCTGGAGACTTTAATTGTACTCTTGACCAAGAAAAAGACAGACTTCAATGTGCTGAACATCGTATCCAATTAATAGACAAGCTTCAAACACTGGAAAACGATCGATACTGATCGACGTCTTTCGGCATCAACATCCAGATAAGAAGTCCTACACATAGAGGTCAGCAATCACAGCGACTAATAGGCCAATCTACCAAGCACGACTGGACAGATACTGCATTTCCAAACACACATTTCCTCTAGTTAGAAACATCTCACACATTCCTTCCTACATCTCACGTCATTGCTTCGTCAAGCTGCAACTTTCATTATCTTTAGAAGCATCCAAATCAAGAAGTGCATATTGGATCTTCAACAATACCCTCATGAAAGATCCAGATTACATAATAAACACTCAGGCTTTAATAACCAACCTCACTCACTTGAAAGTGAATACAAAACCAATAAAAATATGGTGACCCCCACCTAAAATCACAAATAAAATCCTTTAAGCAGATCCACAGTCACCAGAAAAATCAACAGAGGAACATTAGAATCTGACAACTTGAAGAACAGCTCAAGTATCTCCCAGAAGAAAGCCCTGAATATCATTCAGCCTTCCAGGCCATGCAAAGACACTCAGAATTATCTGCAAAAGGTGCCCTACTTAAATCGTTTCATACACAAATAAATCTTTCAGATGCCCCCACAAAATATTTTTCTCTTTGGAAAAAAAATAAAAGGCAGCAAACTGCATCTCTGCTATCAGACTTTAAGATGGCAGAAGATCCAAGTAATATTACAGAAGATCCAATAAAATCACTTCTGAAATCCTACAATACCACAAGAATACATACAGCTCTACATGAACATCCCATCATACCATTCATGAAATACTGAAAGAAACAAAAAAAATCTCTGCAACAGATCGTAACCACTTAGAAAACAAAACGACACTAGATCAACTGAAAACTGCATGCATATCCTTGCCAAAGAACAAATCTCCCGGACTTGAGGGTCTCGCGTCTGAGTTTTTCCGAATCTTCTGGAAACAACTCGGACCACTTCTCAAAACGCTGCAATAAGCCTACTTCAATGGACTCCCGCATCCATCACAACCTCAGTAGCACGACTGATACCAAAGAAGGTAGACCACATCCGAAACTGGCGTCCTATCTCACTAATGAACACCGATTGCAAAATCATTTCCAAAGTTATAGCAAACCGAATAAAGTCAACACTGTTGAAGTTATTGGCCAACCTCAAACGTTCTCTCTCCAAGGAAGATCAATACATGATAACCTCTATATGTTAATACATATGGAGGTTATCATGTATTGACAGATACATATGTTAATAAGAGATTTCATCCACATCCCAAACAGCCAACATGAAAACTTAGTACTCGTCAGTCTTGATCAGGAGCAGGCTTTCGACAGGGTAGAGCATGAGTACTTTAATGAAGTCCTAAAGGCATTTTGCTATGGTCCTCTCATCATTGAACCAGTGTGGTATAAAGAGATGCACTCTTCTATTTAAAAATCAACAACAGGCTCACTCGCACTTTGTCATACTCTCGAGGGATCAAGCAAGGATGTTCTCTCTGAACAATTATACACACTGGCCATAGAACCCTTCTTATAAAGAGTACACGACACTATCATCTCCAAACGAACCAGCATAATAGAGCCACATCAAAAAATAACCCTATTAGCATATGCCGATGACGTCACTGCAATAGTCCGAAATGAAAAAGAAATGACAGTAACCGAGGAAGCACACAGACTATATGCACAAGCATTAGGGGCCAAACTAAATTCTGCAAAAACCACTGGTTTGTGGTCAGGCAGATGGAAGGATAGAAATGATTCTCCGATCGAATGGTCACGTGAAGGACATATATATTTAGGTATCCACCTTCGCAACACCAAAATATATAACACACTGAACTGGGCACAGCTGCACAACCGTTTTAAACATGTGATAGGTAAATGGAACAGCATTCGTTCCATAACTTCACTTGGAGGAAGAGTACTAATAGTCAACCAGATGGTTGCGAGTGTGTTATTGCATACCCTCAAAGTACTCACACCCCCTGAAGAATTTCTGCACCACATTCGAAAGGCAATCAAACGTTTCCTCTGGAACAATACTCACTGGACAACGTACACTAAAATCTGCATGCCACTCTACAAGGGGGGGGGGATCAAGTCCTGATTTCCCTTGAAAACAAGATTAGAACCTCACAGGATAATCTTCCTCCTAAAGACACCCAGTGCAACCATACTTATGTAACCACCTTCGATTACATTACAAAATCACCCACCAGAGGACTTACACTTTCCACAATCCTCCGAATGGCCAGTTCTGCACCATCTCCTCCTAACTACCTCCTTTTTAGAGAGTGCTCTACAGCGGTAGAAAAATACAGAACTTCATCACACACTGACAGGATCAACAGAGTCAGCTGTTGATCCTGACAGAACCTCTATCTTCGAACAGACACATAACACGTCTCACAACTGGCCAGCTCTTTCTTTTCCCTACATGGAACAGGGCAGGAATAAGAATCATAGGGAACCTCATGATCCAGACCCTAAAGCGTAAAACATTCACAGGCCTACCAATGAAGAACCCAAAAACTGAAAAGCAATATCAACAGATGCAAGATGCTATTATAAAAGCCTATCCAGATATCTCTACGCCTCAGAGAATCCGTATTTCTTCTAGAAACTGCTCGGAGCCGATATTAAATCTTGTACAATCTGAAGTCTCACTTCCAATTCTTCCCTCCAACTACAAGAAAATATATCACATCCTCATGTCAGTGCCTCCAACTTCGCCCTTCTTATATTCATCCTTAATCCTCTCATCTACAAGGCTGCACATGCTGCTCAGTTTTCAGTGGGATCTTCCATATAAATCGAAGTGTGCGAAACCAGATTCCGAAATATAGTTGAGACTATAGCATAACGTCTTGCCAACTCCTTCTAAGCTCTACAAATTTCAGCTCAGAGAAACGGATCTGTGTCTATTCTGCGAAGTTTCAGGTTCTTTGAAACACCCATATCTAACCGGTCCCGCAAAGTGATGATCACCTATGTCCTGAACACTGCCTCTAGCATCTGTAACTACACACTGCCAAGAAGATACTGGAATTTAGTCTATACAGAAGAGAACAGACACAGAATGTGCAATTTCTTCTTCATCTGCGATAAGGCCGTCATCTACAGCTTCTACCTAAAACACACAAGAAATAACCAGCACCCATCTATCACAGAATCGGCAAAAACCCTTATGTATAGTCTACGTCGGAAACTACAAAGCAGGCTTTCATTGGAACTTAATTACTACAAAGAAACAAGAACTGTCTCGAAATTCATAGAGGAGTGGAATCCAACTGGCACCCTCTTCTGGATTGACGACGACAATACGCTTCATCTGAAAGATAACCAAGTGTTTAACTGAACTGTAATGTTGACTCATTTATTGCATTCTCTATTGTATATCCGATAGGAAAATCTTTCTTTCTCTGTAATATATATACTTATATATATATTTAAAATATGTAAATAGTCCTTTTGTTACCTATCTTCTAGTGCAAATGTTATCATGTTAAATAATATATATATATATATATATATATATATATATATATATATATATATATATATATATATATATATATATATATATATATATATATATATATATATATATATATATATATATATATATATATTATATATATACTATTACTTCAATGGGCTCCCACAATCCGTCACCACCTCAGTAGCACGATACCAAAGAAGGGATACCACAGCAAAATCATTTCCAAAGTTATAGCAAACCGAATAAAGCCAACACAGCTGAAGTTATTGGCCAACATCAAACCTATTCTGTTCCAGAAAGATCAATACATGATAACCTCCATTTAATAAGAGATCTCATCCACATTGTAAACAGCCACAATGAAAACCTGAGACTCGTCAGCCTTGATCAGGAGAAGGCTTTCGACATAAAGCTGAATACCTTTATGAAGTCCTAAAGGCATTCGGCTAAGGTCCTCTCATTATTGAAACAGTGCAACTGCTACATGCACTCTTCCGTTTAAAAATCCACAATAGGCTCACTCGCACTTTGTCATACTCTCGAGGGATCAAGCAAGGATGTCCTCTCTCTCTCTCTCTCTCTCTCTCTCTCTCTGGCCAATTATACACACTGGCCATTGAACCCTTCTTAAAAAGAGTACACGACACCATCATCTCCAAACGAACCTGCATAATAGAATTACATAAAAAAATAATCCTGTCAGCATATGCCGATGACGTCAGTGTAACAGTCCGAAATGAAGAAGAAATGATAGCAATCGAGGAAGCACATAGACTATATGCACAAGCCTCAGGGCGCAAATTAAGCTCTGCAAAAATTACTGGCTTTTGGTCAGGCTGATGGACGTCTGGAACTGATTCTCCGATCGAATGTGCCTAGTCAAATGAAGGACAAACATACTTAGGTGTACACCTAGGCAACACCCAAATATATAATAGCCTGAACTTGACAGCTGCACAACCGTTATAAACAAGTGTTAGGAAAATGGAACACATTTGTTCCATGTCTTCACTTAGAGGAAGAGTACTAATAGTCAACCAGATGGCTGCAAGTGTATGGCATATCCTCAAAGTACTTACTCCCCCCTTTGACGACTTTCTCCATCACATTGAATAGGAAATCACACGTTTCCTCTGGAATAATACTAGCTGGAGACAACATACTCTGAACTCTGCAAGCCACTCAGTAAGGGAGGTCAAGGTTTGATTTCCCCTTGAAAACAAGATTAGATCCTTTAGGGTAATCTTCCTCTTAAAGGCACTTCATTCCCATCACATTTATGTAACCACATTCGATTACATTATGAAATCATCCACCAGAGGACTTACACTTTCCACGATCCTCCGAATTGCCAGTTCTGCACCATCTCCTCCTAAACTACCTAATTTTTACAGAGATGCTCTACAGCGGTGGAAAAACACAGGACTTAATCACACACTGACAGGATCAACAGAGTCAGCTGTCCTTACAAAACTTTTATTTTCGAACAGAAACATAACACGTCTCACAACTGGCCAGCACTTTCTTTTCCCTGCCCTGTTCCATGTAGGGAAAAGAAAGTGCTAGCCAGTTGTGAGACGTGTCATATAAGAATCATAGGGAACCTATGATTTATCCTAAAGCGTAAAACATTCACAGGCCTACCAATGAAGAACCCAAAAACTAAAAAGCAATATTCAATGATGCAAGCTGCTATTATAAAAGTCTATCCAGATATCGCTCCACCTCACGGAATCCGTATTCTTTCTAGAAACTGGGCGGTGCCGATCTTTCATCTTGTATCACCTGAAGCCTCACTTAGAATGCTTCCTTCCAACTACAAGAAAATATACCACCTCATAATGTCAGTGCCTCCAACTTCGCCCTTCTTATATTCATCCTTAAACCTCTCATCCACAAAGCTTACATACCATCCAAGTGGGATCTTCCATATAAATCGAAGTGTGCCAAACCAGATTACGACATACAGTGGAGACTATGGCATGACATCTTGCCAACCCATTCTAAGTTCTACAAATTTCAACTTAGAGAAACGGATCTGTGTCTATTCTGCGAAGTTTCAGGCACCTTGGAACACACATATCTAACCTGGTCCGCAAACAAAGAGACAATCACCTATGTCCTGAATACTGCCTCTAACACCTGTAACTACGCACACAGCCAAGAAGACTACTGGAGTTTAGTCCATACAGAAGAGAACAGACACAGAATATGCAATTTCCTCTTTATCTGCGCTGAGGCTGTCATCTACAGCTTCTACCTAAAGCACACAAGAAATAATCAGCACCCATCCATCACCGAATCATGTATAGCTACGTTGGAAACTACAAAGCAGACTTTCACCGGAACTTGATTATTACAAAGAAACAAGAACTGTCGCAAAACTCACAGAGGAATGGAATCCAACTGGTACCCTGTTCTGGATTGCAGCCGACGAAACACTTCATCTGAAAAATAACTAAAAGTGATATTGAACTGTAATGTAATATTGACTATAACTAAAAAGACGAATTCTGTCTAACACTTATGCATCCTTTGTCTCCTTTCAATTCTATATCTAAAACGAATTTTTTTCCCTCTGTAATAAATATTCTTATAATATGTAAATAACCCTTTTTGTTGCCCATCTTCCTATGTATAATTTATTAAGTTGAATTTTAAAAAAAAATCTGTCTCTCTCTCTTTCGCTATATATGTGTGTGTGTGTGTGTGTGTGTGTGTGTGTGTGTGTGTGTGTGTGTGTGTGTGTGTGTGTGTGTGTGTGTGTGTGTGTGTGTGTGTGTAGAAAGTATTTTACCTTGGGTATAATAAATGTTAAAGATACCAAGCTATTTTAAAACTGGGTAGTGGCCCCTTGCCTTTAATGCATGGCATCATACATCTCCTCAAGGAGATGTGCTTTGCATTAAGGGTAAATATTAAGATTAGTGATCAGAGCTTATTCTACATTTACCAAGAGTTGCCTTGGTCTTGCACTACGTGCAGGGTCAGCTAGACTTGCAGCACTTGCAGGCGCAAACTTGACTTTTTGTCTGTTTGCTTACTTGGGAAATGGAGTAAAACCAGGTTTAAAATAGCTTGGTATCTTTAACGTTTATTATACCCAAGGTAAAATACTTTCTACATATGTTTTTTTTTTTTTTTTCGAGTACAGAATGCTAGGAAAATATCTTATTTTAATTGCATAAATAATGATGTTTACAATATTCACATACATATTTACAATGATTCATTAAAATTTACAATCATTCACTTTTTATTAAATCGATTATAATATTTACTTGTTTCTTTGATTGACCTTTCTGATTTTTTTCTCGACGCTTCTACAGAGCTTATCCGAGGAAGATGGCAGTGGTTTCGTGGTTTTGTTTCAATACCCCATCGCAAGCCAGGTTTTAATTTAATTGTTTATATGTATGTACTTGGAAACTTATGTATGAAGAAATGCTTTTTTCCGATTAACGTGTAGAGGCAAGTACACGCGTCCACAGACTAACGCTGCTTAAGCACGGTTTACTTTTTTTGCAAGGGGGATTGTTTGGATTTAGATATGGCGTGTTTTTGTCCTTGTAATAGTGTTTGAGAGGAGTTTGTTATAGATGTGTGTGTGTGTGTGTGTGTGTGTGTGTGTGTGTGTGTGTGTGTGTGTGTGTGTGTGTGTGTGTGTGTGTGTGTGTGTGTGTGTGTGTGTGTGTGTGTGTGTGTGTGTGTGTGTGTGTGTGTGTGTGTGTGTGTGTGTGTGTGTGTGTGAGAGAGAGAGAGAGAGAGAGAGAGAGAGAGAGAGAGAGAAATTTCCCTCTAATTTTCATCTCGCTGTAATATTTATACTGCGCCTGTTTCAGCTTTCTGAAGGTCCCAAAGTTTCTGTCGTCGAGTGGCAGTTTGTTTATCGTGTCAGGAATGAAGAAGTTTTTGGTGTCTTTTCCGTAGTGATTATTATACTTATTTTATGTAGTTTGCTGACTGTGGTCTTGTTATCTGATATGATGAAATCTGATGCCGGTCTGGTAGGCCGAGTGGTTAGCGTATGCACTCTCCAGCCAAAAGGCTGCAGGTCCGAATCCCGCCGAAAGCATGGATATTTGTGATTGTCACTGGAAATACTAGTGGTGGTGGTGGTGGTAGGCAGTGGATGGCGTTCGTATAGTTGCAGTTAGTTGTACTTGGTGAAGAGTTGTAGAGCAGGTGCCCTCCTTGAATGAGTCTCAGGACTTCCTGGAGACGTAATTTAGTAACAACAATAATAATAATAATATTTTGTTTCGGTTACTCTGTAAGTTACACTGAAGTAATGTTTTGACATGGCCGTGTGGCGGCATAAGTGTTTCACCTTAAATATTTTCTGTTCTGTCCTTGCTGCCAGTATAAGGTCGGCTGTTCTCTTTGTGCCCAAGTTATCATTTTTACCATTTTATCTTGCAACCACTGTAGCCTGTTAAGTCTGTAGTGTGTGCAGAATGCGTATGATGTGATTGCATATCTTAAAATGTTTTCACATAATGCTTTATAGATTAGTATTTTTATGCGGGTTGGGGCAATGTCTTTTAATCTGTATAGTTTGCTTGCTATTATCCTAAGCTTGGTATGCAGGTAGTTTGTATGGCTATTCCAACTTTGATCTGCATCGAAGTGAAGTCCGAGATAGCGTGTTGTTTTCACTTGTGTGATGGTTGTGGTGTTAGGTTCTGCGCTTTGTGTATAGGAGGATGAATGTCGGTTTTCCCAAGATTTTTTTTTTATATATATATATATGGCTAATATCGTGTGTGTATATATATATATGTTAAATTGGAGATAGTACAGCTGCTTCCGGTACTCCATACGTTTCCAGTACATCTTTGCTGTGCGCGCACCTATAAGTGTGATGTGCTTTTTCTTTTATAATAATAATAATAATTTTTTTTATTTTTTTTATTTTATTTTTTTAAACATTTTATTATTCCTCAGATAAATTACATACATTATATGAACACAATTATGCATAACAAATACTTTCTCGTACATAAAGTTTGTTTTCAATAATAATAATAACAATAACTGTTCACAACGTATATTATTATAATATTCATAATGATGATTATTACAGATGTTTCTTTGCAATTTTACACTCTATATATGCAATATCAATGGATATAATCACTCTATATTGCATACTTTTGTTATAGTTATTACATACATTACTTAGATTTGTTTACATATGATACTTACATTACTTACTTTGGTTTAGATGTGATATGTACATTGCATGCATTTGGTTACATATGATACATCTTGGATGAGAACTTGATTATTATTATTATTATTATTATTATTATTATTATTATTATTATTATTATTATTATTATTATTATTATTATTATTATTATTATTAATCCCCTCGAAGGAACACGGCCTTGTCGTGGCTGTGGGGCTTGCGTGCTTCAGTGATGTTGAGAGCTATTCTGGCGGTTGCTTAGCTGCCAGCAGGGCCACCCTTGTCAGACAGGTCTCAACTGAGGAGCTAGACTAACAGTGTTCCATCCCCCATCTTAATGGTGAAAAGGAAGAAGAGATCCATACCGGATCAGTCGACGCCCGGGTCATCAAGGACTGCGTCAGATGTTGGGGATCCTGGGCATCAGGCGACAAGTGGGCTACAGGACCCAGCTCTCCTTGCTGGGCAATCAGGGCAGGAAGCTGAAAAGCGACTGGAAGAAACCAAACCTAAAAAATTGACTGTAGAAAAAAACAGAGAAATTATGAAATGTTTTTACAGATCAACACCAGAAAAACGAGGTTTCAGAAAGCGTATGCATTTAATTTGAAAACAAAAATTCCCAGAATCTGCAATAAGAACAAAGACTTATGGACCAAAAGAATTTCATTTTCCGTAACAAAATATTTACTGAACTTGAGCTGCAAGAGTTATGTAATAAACCAACAACTCCAGTAACAGAAAATCATCAGGAGGTAGCTACATCAAACTTTGGAATTCAACTCAGTAAACATCAAGCTAACGACATACCTCAGAATGCTTTGACAGAAGGGCAGTGTAAAATGAAGTCAGGGATATTGAAACATATGAACTCCATAAATGACCGTATAAGACTACCACCATTAAAAGCTTTACAACAATCTAAGCTAAAACAGCTCCTCTTAGACACAAATGCTGTAATGGAAACCATCACAACCAACAGGATAAAGGAAACAAATCAGCTCCTATACAGCACAGCCTATATCATTTCAATGAAACTTGGTTGCAAACCGAAACAGCAAAAGCCGAGGATGAAACAATCTGCACCATGGAAAATCCGGTTAGAACGAAAGGTCAACAGGCTTCGAGCTGATCTAAGCAACTTAAAGAGTTTTAAAGAAGGACAGTTGAAAAATAATAACATCAAAAACAAACTGATTGACACATATAATATGGCCAACAAAACAATTGCTAAAGTTACCGAAGAGCTAAAACAAAGAATTACAGCGACTGCACAGAAAATTAAAAGATACGAAGCAAGAATAAACCAATATGTACAAAATATGCAATTTCGACAGAACCAACGTCAGTTCTTTCAGTCTCTCCAGAGAAATACAAATGCAAACCGTCATTCACCCGGAAAAGAAGAAACACTCAAATTTTGGAAGTCAATTTGGGATAATCCTATTGAACACAATAAAGATGCTTCATAGATTAAGGAAATAGAATCAGAAATGAAACAAAAACAAATGCAAAATGTTATTATCACTAAAGAAATGGCCAGTGCTCAAGCTAGAAAATTAAAAAACCTGGCAAAGACGAAGTACATGGATTTTGGTTAAAACACCTAACCAGTCTACATGATCGAATGGCAGAACAATTTAATTATTTGTTGCAGTCAGGCTCAGTGGAAGACTGGATGATATCTGGGCGCACTTTTCTCTTCATGAAAGATAAGGTTAAGGGTGCAGACCCAAGTAACTCTCACCCAATTACATGCCTACCAACTATGCTTAAGCTGTTCACTGCAATCATAGCAAATTCCATATACCACTGCTTATCAGATTATCAGATTTATCCGATTGAACAAAAAGGCAATTTTCAAAAATCTAGAGGAACACAAGACCAGATCTTTATTAATAAAATGATTCTCAGAAACTCAAAAAGACGAAAAACTAATTTAAACATGGCATGGATGGACTAGAAGAAAGCATTCGATTCCCTCCCACACTCCTGGATCCTAAAATCACTACAAATATTTGGAATTAGCAAAACAATATGTTCATTTCTGGCTACTGCTATGAAATCATGGAAAACAACTTTAATAATGAATAATGAACGATTTGGAGATATCAGCATTAAACGTGGAATTTTTCAAGGTGATTCCTTGTCACCATTGCTCTTCAGCATTTCTTCCATACTTTTGTCTATGATTTTGAAGAAAACCAAACTTGGATATGAAATTCCTAAATGTAATATTAAAATTTTCCATCTGTTGTATATGGATGACTTGAAGTTATATGGAAAATCGGCCCAGCAAATAGACTCTTTACTGAACACAGTTTGCATTTTCAGAATATTAACAATGAAGGTTATACAGAGTTTTAATATAATGAATAAGAAATATGTAACTGTAATTTAATTGATAATTTACAGTTGTAGTTGAGTTTTTTTTTCGAAGTTTATTATTTATATATAATATTTATAATACATAACATGAACACAATTGTGCATAACAGATACTTCCACGTACATAATATTTTTTAAATAAATATAATAATTTTTTACAACCTATATCATTATAATATTAATATTAATTTAAATTAAAGGGATATTAAATCCCACATTATTTTAAAGCCGAATAAGAAACTTAAAGATAGGAAATCTAAGAGTTTCATGCCGAATATAGCAAACTATAAAAGTTTTTTCGGCCGACAGCAGCATAAGCTAAACATAGTTCAACACTAGGGCAACTCGTTGCAAAGGTGGATAAAGTTCTGATCTCTATTCTTAGTATTACCCATAATGTAAAACACATCTCCTAGGAGATGTTTGATGTTGTACATTATGGTCGTCAATAAAGGTCGAAACCGGTCTGGGTAGTGACCTTCCACCATAATCTATTATATCAACCATCTCCTAGGAGATGTGTTTTACATTATGAGTAATACTAAGAATAGTGATCATAACTTTACCCATCTTTGCTACTGTCGGCCGAAACTTTTATAGTTTGCTATATTTGGAATGAAACTCTTTGAATCCTGTCTTTGAGTTTCTTATTCGGCCTTGAAATAATGTGGGATTTAATATCCCCTTCATTTAAATAATGTTACATCGCAGAAGTGAAGTCTATTGGCTCTTTATTTAAGTAATTAATATTGATGATCATTACAGTTTTTTTTTGCATTTTTACACTGTGTGTGTGTGTGTGTGTGTGTGTGTGTGTGTGTGTGCGCGTGCAATAGATATTATTTCTCTATATAATATTTGTTTTGAATAATAATAATATTTTTTTCTATTATTATCATACAGAGTATTTGCATATATACAATTAAGACATATTACGTTTTCTGTTCGGCACAAAATTCACAAAAGTGAATATAAATACACTTTTTTTTTTTTTTTTTTTTGCATATCAGTATCATCTTTTATTATTACGCACCATATTGACATATACATTACAGTAATTTGCATTATATGATTACGAGGATTATTTAAATGAGGAGGGCTAATCCCCCCCCCCCCTACTTCGAAGCTTGGGTTAGCTTTTATGAAGAGAGTGGTATTTAACTTTCCCTATTTATGTTGTTGTTACTCTTTATGGATAGGAAATAGACGTTGGATGCTGGTGATTTGTGATATGTATATTAGTGTTAATGGTATTTTAACTTTGTTGGTATATTTTCCAGAGTTCGTGTTTTAATGTTCTGTAGTTATCTATGTGTTTTAAATTTCTTGGTAGGTTGTTGAGTTGCGTGCGTATCTGATGTGATCTCATAAAAGAGCCGTATGAGTTGTTGAAGAGTATAGGGATGTAAAGAGTTGTTGAAGAGTATAGGGATGTAAAGAGTTGTTGTGGGTCATATGTGTCTCTGTTTTTACGATAGGAGATGTTGAAGTAATTTCTTAGTCACATTATGTAGTGTTTCAGATTTTTAATGCTCAGGATTCTGCGTATCGCCATAAGCGGTTCGGATATTGAAACTGTTGTGTCAATATTCGAAATCACTGTTGACACAATTTTCCTATGTAATATTTCTAATTTTGTTAGGTGGCTGTTTGATGTGTTTGCGTAGACCGTTATACTGATTCGCAAATACCGTGATATAGGTATAAGAGTTTTTTATGTTGGATGGAATGTCTTTGACTTGGAAGTTGCGATGATGCGGAGTTAAGTATGTAGGTATTCTATGTGTTTTGTCAATTTAAGGTGACAATCTATGTAAAGGCCAAGGTATTTTGCATGTGTTACAGATTTCATTTCGGGACATTAGCAGGTATTTTTGTTGTTAACGCAACGCTATGTGTAACAGTGCAGCGATAGGGGTCGTGGTGGTGGTGGGGGGGGATCATGATTCTAGGATTATGTATTATCAACATCTCTGTTTTGGTGCCGTTGATTACAATTGAGTTTTGGTAGAAGTATGTTGTGATTGATTTCGTTTAGGTCTTGTTGTGCTTTGGAGAGATCCGTGTTGATTTATGTGTGGGCTGCTAGTACTGCTGTGTCATCTGAGTACTGATATATTTGACTTTGTGTGGCCGCGTTATGAACGTCGTTAATGAATATGCTGAACAGAGTGGGTGATAATGTGGCGCCTTGTGGGACACCGTGTTTTATTTGTATACCCCGGCTGTGAATATACCTATTTTTGTTACTTGTGTTCTGTTTCAGAGGTAGTTCCTGAACCATGTATGCAGTGTTCCTCTTATACCTATTGAGTATAGTTTGGTGAGTAGTATGTCATGTTCAAGTGTGTCAAATGCTTTGGTTAGGTTCAGCAGTATAAGGACGGCGTACTTGTTTTTGTCGAGAGCTTTGTTTATTGTGTCCGCGATGTCTTCTATTAAAGTGATGGTGCTTTTTGTTTTCTGAAAGCCTTATTGGTTTTGTGAGATGATGTTGTACTTCTGTAAATAGTTCTGTTGTCTGGTGTGTGTGTGTGTGTGTGTGCGCGCGCGCGCGCGTGCGTGCGTGTGTGTGTGTTTGTGCGTGCGTGCGTGCGTGTGTGTGCGTGCGTGCGTGTTAATGCCAGTGTCGAATATTATGTTCACGAGTGTCAAAATATTGGACTTATCTGTTCAAAGTGTGTTAAAATGTCTACGAGTCTTATTTTATCTATTCCTGGAGTGGTCTTTGGTTTTAGCTGTAAGAGTGCTTCTTTCAGTTCCTGTTTTGTTACAGGTGGAAAATACATAGTTTACAATTGACTTTGTGTTGGTAATTTTTTGTTGATCGTTGGTAGATTATCTTTTTCCTTTAAAGCACTTGTTTATTTCCGTTAGCCGAGACACTCTGGAAAGAGTTTTGCAGGTGCTCTAATTGCCACTGCGCATTTTGTATCACTGCGCGCAACCTAGCGGTCTCACTCCCTGCAAATAATTCCTCATTTTTTTCATCATTTAAACCATTTTCTCTCTTTCTGTATAGTTGCTTACACTCTCTCTCTTTGATCACCACTCTCATTGCCATCTTGTACAACATCGCAATTCCCTATCAAGCCACTATTTTCACTCACATTCTGGCTTTCTTCAACCATAACTATCTCACGACCTGACACATACCTCAATTCCTCACTTTGCGTACACTTTCTGCACATTCTCCCACCACTATCACTTTCCATCCAAACTCCAGCCTCCTTCGGGAATGCATACATCCCACACACATCACATTGGACAAACTTCCTCGCATTACAGTTTTTGAACAAAGGCGTCGTATTTTTGGACGCTATTATCTTACGTGGCATTCGCGCCATGTGCTATTCTATGAAACGTATCGTTAAAATACTAAATTAAATAAAACGGCATTCACACCAAAATCACACAGACACAACAAGCTACCAAAAATAAACAATACTATGTTAAGATTTAAACCAATATTCCAATTATCATTCAAAATTATACTTAGCTTTCGGGAGCTCTCTGAAAATACTACACACCATGTAGCCCTCTCTTATTTACTGAATTCCGAGAATTAGAAAACCAAATTAATTTAACCTAACACACAACATGTTTCGTCGGAATGCCGACTTCTTCAGGCCTGAGAACATTAAAAGCAAACATAAAAAGCACCGTAAAGAAACATTGTACCACTACAATAACAGACTTTCAACTGGAATTAAGTTTTAACTGAAGCTGCAGTTAGGGCTAAAGCTCTATTGTTAGGCATAACGCGAGCGTGTTACTTCACGAGCGCACCAGTAGCTATGTGAGTCTGCCAAACTATAATTAAGGTTACTGCTTATGTGAGAAGAGTCTAGGATAATTCTTTGGATTCAACTATGCAGCGTTCTACTTCATTGTGGCATATATGAATGTTTGATGTTGTATTCTAGTCTATTTCGTGTTCATTATTTCTGTTCACTGAGAACAGGACATGACTTGAGAGGGTGCTTGCTCTGGTTCTACTATAAGCGATGTCTCTCTGATGTTCTTCGAGAAGCAGGAGGACACACATATCCGTTTGGCTATAATATAGCTTCCCACAGTCGCATATGATTTTATATACACCTGGAAACTGTGTGTGTGTGTGTGTGTGTGTGTGTGTGTGTGTGTGTGTGTGTGTGTGTGTGTGTGTGTGTGTGTGTGTGTGTGTGTGTGTGTGTGTGTGTGTGTGTGTGTGTGTGTGTGTGTGTGTGTGTGTGTGTGTGTGTGTGTGTGTGTGTGTGTGTGTTACTCACTTACCATCAGAGGGCTCCGTTCACCATCTATACAAGAGAAGGTGTGGAAACTAATGCTAGCGTTCAACATCCAGCTCTTGTTCCTGCAAGAGACACGCTTTCTCGACTACAGGGATATGCAGGAACTGGAACATCATTCTGGAGCTTCGGCACAAGAAACAGCTCCGGGGTCGGGGTACTTATGCTATCCCTCCCTCCCTCCTCAGAGCTTTCCATAACATTCAGAGGGATACAGAGGGGGAAGTTCGCGCCATTGACTGAAAGTACCGGGGCTGTACCACCAGGTACATCAACATCTATGCCCCGTCGGAACCAACAGCAAGATATAGATTCTTCCAGTCACTCGACACCTACATGTACGGTGTCCATCATGTCATACTGATGGGGGACTTCAATTGCGTGGCGGACCCGGCCTGGGATAAAGTAGGGGTAATCACAACTCAGGCATCTGGAAATTCACCTCAGAAATCTCCAGCTGACAGATATCTGGAGGGCTCATAACCTGTTCAGTCGGGATTACACGTGGACAGGCCACGGAATCGGCACAAGACTCGACCTCTTCTACCTGTCCTCATCGTTTGTTTCCAGAGGCGAGAATATAAGGCACGTCAACATCAGTTCTACCATCTCGGACCACAAAATGGTTATGCTCAAGTACCAGCATTTAGAAACAGAAGAAGTTGGTCAGTGCTCCCTGGAAGTTATCATCTGACTTCCCATCCCTGTTCTCGGCCAAGCTCACCAACTCTGCTCCACCTGGAGCACTGCTAGCTGGGACTGGGACAAGCGAGCACGATTGAAAACCACCATCAAAGAAATCATGATTTAATGGGCCAAGAACGTGACATTAATCTCGACATCGAAATGGAGAGACAGAAACAAGTGGAAGAGAAGAACATGAAGATCAGACTCCACCTGCGTTCGGAAGATAGGCAGTTGGTTGCGTTTTACAGTAGCCGCTATGTCAATTTTCGGCAGGAGCGGAAGATCACCACCATCACTGAAGGCGGGTGTATGCACCACAACATCTGACATCCTGAACGCCTTCTGGGGGTTTACACTCAACTCTATGAAGACAACAGTACTCCTGGATTACTCCTGTTGGAACATTGACCCCTTCCCTGCGCACATCCAGGCAGGGTTGGATCGACCGATAACCGCGGCCAAAGTAACATCAGCCTTCAAACAATGCCAAACTAAGAAAACGCCTGGGCCAGACGGACTAGGCATACAACTCTATTGTGAAGCCTGGGATTTCATCCTTCCTATTCTCATGGTGCTATTTAACAACTTCCACAACACAGGAAACGTGCCGCGAGAATTCGTGGAATGCCATACAGTATTCATCCCCAAGGCTAACAGGGATCCAGCCAACATCTAGAACTTGAGGCACATCAGTCTGCCGAACACGGACTACATGATCCTCGCCCATGTTTTCAATGGAAGACTGAAGCTGGGGATGAGGGGTACATCATCAACAACAGTATACAAGTGTATAGTGTTCCTGGCCGATCGATGGAGTTCAATCTCATCCGAGAACCGCTACGTCTAGTCAATCTCAAGAAGTACTCAATGGCATTGTTGACCATCGATCTCAACCGAGCGTTCGACAGCGTCCAGCACTCCTTTCTGTTCGACATCCTGCAGAAAGTCTGGGTCAGCGGTGGACTACTTTCCATGATTAGAGGAGGCTACAACAACAGCTTGACCTGCCTCCTCATCTACGGACACTTATCGTACCCCGTGAATATCCAGAAAGGGGTCAAAAGGTTGTTCCCTCAGTCTGCTGCTTTTCATACTAGCCCTTGAGCCATTCCTATGGGCAGTTAACAGCTCACATGCTGTCAGAGGTCTTGTCCCTACAGGATACCCTCCCCCCTCACTATCTTGGGATCCCATTTGTTGCGCAGTCCATCCTCGACATTCAACATCTAATAAACACAACAGTCGAGAGTCACAAGGACTTCCACGGACAGCTGTCATTCTCCTCCAAGGCATGGTCATCAAAACATTGTGTGCCCAGCCTACCACTTCGTCGTCAATATCACGAACATCAGCGAAGATCAAGAAGTCCGGCTGTACAAGAAACCCCTAAAGTACTTTTGGGGCAGTGTACACCAGGAAGTTCATATCAACATCCTTCAACTTCTGGAGAAGTTGGGGGGTTTCAGCCTCTCCCATCCTCAACATCAGATACCTGAGTAATACCACATTCCA
Source organism: Typopeltis vanoorti (assembly GCF_054136105.1). NCBI lineage: Eukaryota > Metazoa > Arthropoda > Arachnida > Uropygi > Thelyphonidae > Typopeltis > Typopeltis vanoorti. The sequence continues at coordinate 4,894,394 of NC_143549.1, read as the reverse complement.
TCTTATCAGCATACTGCAAACTAATCATCACTGCAGTTATTCTGTGCAGTATTTCTTGGGGTTCAAGCTTCCCCTGTTTTGGATCACAAACCATTAAAGTCAAAAAGCAGAAATTGTCTCAGAGGAATACAACAGACTCAGCAAGCTTATAGAACAACTCTGCTCATCGGGTATTAACACCGCCGAAATCCGTATCAGTAACACCTGGTACCATCACTTCTTCAACATCCTGCGTACCGACATTTTGGATCTAGGGATTAACAACACCATCCTGTTTGATCACCTCTCCCAACATCAAGGCTATCCATCGAGAAAGGACCTGAAGGATAGCCTATGGCCACCTTCCAGTTAACGTTAACATCTGGAGGTTCCACATCACCTGGAATCCCTTATGTGACTTCTGCCAGGAACTGGACACTGTAGAGCAAGCTTTCTACGAGTGTTCTCCATCCAACACCATACGGAGGAGGCTAATTGACGTTCTCTGCATCCCCTCCTACTGTAGGAACAAATTATTCACCTGCAGTTTACTCCAGCAGCCAACAACAAGCAGAAATTACTGGTATTCATCATCAACGAATTGAAATACCACATATGGAAGGTAAGGAAGAAATTCTCCATCTCTACTAATCCTCCAAGTCTGTATAAAGTCCTTGAGTCGTCCTCTACAAGTTCTACAGCTCTTTCAGGATATTTCTACATCTAGAGAGAGAGAGAGAGAGAGAGAGGCTTCAGGTGACACCAGATTTAACAAGTGGTATACACCTCCCATCCTGTGTACTAACAGAAATATCACCATCAAGTTCTGTTTGCTGCTGCTCTAACAGCTCCATTTGCAGCAGAATCTCCACTTCTAGCCATGTTCTGGTCTTTGCGTCTTCTATGAGTTCCACCTGGCCTGTTCAATTCCATGGTCTCCCATGGAGGTAAACCGGATGAAGAACCCAGGCAGTGCAAGCCTACTCGAGGCAGTCTGCCCTGAAAGGGCGGATCACCTGGGCACCGATTACCTCCATGGTCCCTTCGATCTTTTGAGACAGACACCTGCCGCTGGTGAAGAGTTATCATCCGATAGCATTGAGCTATCAAGATGTGAATTATGAGCTGAGGCCTATTTTTATTCTTCTTCTTCTTCCCTCCTCCCCACCTGCCCTTTCCATTCCTTTCCTTTTTCTCTCCTTCCCCTCTCCCTTCCCAGCACACCACCTCAACCTCTCTGTCACTTCCTTGCCCATCTTATTCTTTTCTGCGGGGGAACCCTGACCCCTAGGCCAATGATAGGTATCTTTACTTTTTCACCCACTTTTGCGCAGAAGTGGGGTCCCTTTCCTTGAGGTATGAGAGTATCTGCTTGAAGTAGGTTTTTGCCTATCTCTGAGTGGGGCCACCGCTGAGATTATGGCTCTGTCTGGTGGTGGGGTGAGCCTGCCACTGGGTAGAACCAACGCTGAGAGGTTCTTCTCGCTGATTGGTTGAATCTATCAATGAGTGGAACAACGCTGAGTTGGACCGTCCTTCGGTCACTCGTAGGGAGTGGTCTGGGGACCGCCTAATTTTGAGAGAGGTCTTTACTTAAACAGCACCTGAATAAATGTCGAAACCTGTTTAGGTAGTGACCCTTCCCATAATACATAACATTATATACATGTCCGTAGGGATATGTGCTTTGTATTGTGGGAATACTTAGGCAAGTGATCAGAGCTTATGCCACCTTTACCACGAGTTTCCCCAGACCTGAAAATACTTCAAGTGCAAACTTGACTTACATGCTTGTTTGCTTACTTGGGAAAAAAGGATTAAAACCGAGTTTATAAAATTTCTTAGTATCTTTAACGTGATGAGCGAGTTATCACATCGAGTTGTCCTGGAGCGAAATTTAAGAATATAAAGGAAGCGATTCAAAAACAGAAAAGAAGAGTAAACGAAATCGTAATTGTAGTAGGTACTGATGACTTAACTAGCGATAAGTTCAGTATGAGAGAGGACATGAAAGGATTGTTGGAAGAGGCGAGAGCGAAGAGTGAGAAAATGAAAATTGTTAGTATTTTACCTCGCTATGACAAAATGAATTAATAAGGACTATGATGGAAAACGATTCGACGCCTAGGCTGTGTAGAAGGAATGGATGCAAGTTTTTGGATGTGTGGTATGAGCTGGAGGGAAAATTGGATTTGTATAAGAGGGATGGCTTACACCTGAATGCGTTTATATCAGGAGTCTAGAAAAACCAATAACTGGTATGAGAAGTAACACAGATAGTCAGGGAAACTAAATAATAAAGAGAGGAATGGTGTGAATGTGAGTGTAAGAGCAACAATGTTATAGAACTGTTTAAATGACGGGAATGGGCTTTGTCATGGAAATGTTGACGAGGCGAGAACGATTTCAGATTTGTGTTCTTCCGGTTCGGACCCATCACATGTGTGCAAAGATGTCGTAATGTGTAAGGCATTAGAGAATACTAGTGATCTGCATGGTGTCCGAATGTGCCAGGCAAAATGCAGACGAGACAATACAAAAGAACCAACAGGTAGATTATGTCTGTACAGGAATGCTAGGAGTATCAGAAACAAAGCGGTAGAGTTTGTTGGCTTAGTCAATATGTTGCGACCTCAGATTGTTGGAATTAGTGAGACCTGGCTATCAGAATTAGGCCTAATAATTGGTATCGAGTGTGTCAAGGGTACAGTATTTTTAAGAAAAAAGAGAGGAAAGGAGAGGAGGAAGCGTGCTGCTAATAATATCGGATGACTTGAATCCACTTAGAGTTGAACCCTATGTTTGTAGTAATACTACTAAAAATATTTCATGTGGCACTGAGTTTGAAGCCATCTGGTGTGATGCTATACTCAAATGGGAAGTGACTAAATTTATGAATGTTTATGAATCTCAGAAAATGTTACATGCTGAATTACAGAGCAGGAAATATTAGCAACAGTTCAGCAGAATGGGATCGGTTGCTGGATGAAAAGAATATGAAGCGTGCATGGAAAGTATTTAAACAACACTTGAATGATGCGATATCAGAATGTATCCCGAGAGTTCGAAGAATAAATGGAGTAGGAGTCAAATGGATGTGCGATCTTATTAAGGAAGAGATTCGAAAAAAAAGGACGATGTGGAAGGAATACCGTGTGCATAAGGATGACATCTGTTACGAACGTTATAAGCAGCAGGCTAGAATAGTCACAACTCTTATACGAAAAGCAAAATCTGAGTATGAAAAGAAACTAGCTTTGCGTGCTAAAGACAACCCGCAAGAATTCTATCAATATGCTGCAAGTAAAAGAAAGATGAGTATGAAAAAATAACTCTTCTAAATCCTGATGGCGTGAGGGTTACAGATGCAGGAGAGGTTGTTCAGCTAACGAGTGTCCATTTCGTTAAAAGCTATCAACTTGGTGAATGCAACATTGAGCTCACTGTTACCTCTTCACTAGATGAACAAACGTAGGTGTACGAGGAAGATATATTAGAGTTGTTGCACAAATTAAATAAAAATTCAGTAATAGGGACTGATGGGATATCAGCACGAGTGCTAAAAGAGTGTTCAGCTGTACTTTGACCATTCCTTTGACCAAGCTGTTTATTGAGTCTCAGAAGAGGAAAGATTGCATAGGAAAGGAAAGAATGTATGGTAATTCCATTGAACAAGGGTGGCGCAAAGACCGATGTATCCAAGTATTGACCAATTATTATCTCAGGAGTGGGTGACGATTTTGAAAAATTTGGTTAGAGCTCTCATTCAGAAATGGGTTGGCAGTGAATCCCTACTTTGCAATGGATAACAATGGTTTACTAAGGGAAGGTCATGTTTTAGCAACTTACTCACATTTTATAACAATGTTACCATTGAACTAGACAAGGGGGAATGGATACACCATGATACTTTTGGATTTTGCTGAAGCTTTTGACAGAATACTGCATGACAGACTGCTGCATAAATTGGAGAAAATGGGAAGTCAGCCATTCTCTTATCCATGCTAATATTCTAGGTTATAGAATATTAGCATGGATAAGAGGATGGCTGACTGAGAGATATCTCGCCCACTAGCCTATAGTCATAATAACTCCTCCCGTATCTTACTAACTAGATCTTGGTAATAAAAATAACCAAGATCTAGTTAGTAAGATACGGGAGGAGCATGGGGCAACTCTGAGGTTTACCAGTGCCGCCATCTCTTTACATGGAGTATGGAATGAAGATAGCTATAAGCACTTAAAACAGTTTGGGCTTACGCAAAAGGATATAAAAGTTCTTTCCTTGAAGGCCCTACAGGGTACACTGGTGGCATGGCGTTGCCACCAGAGAATGGCTGCAATGATAATTCGAACAGGCATAGGGTAAAACACTTGTAAAGGCTTAGGACTATGTCAAGTCTGGACGAGATGCCTGGACATGATGTAAGGGTAGTACTGCTCATAACCAGTACAAAGATTAATAAAAAAATAAATAAATAAATAAAATAAAAAATTTTAAATAATAATCACTGTAAACCCATAACCCTTATCGAGTTCAGTCATCACTGTGTTATAATACGTGAGCAAGTTACTGAGGCATGACCTACCTTTCACAAAACCATGCTGTCCCCGATACAGTATCCCATTTTCATTATCCAATCTTGTATTTTCCTCTTGACTATTTTCTCCAAGACCTTGATAATGATTCCTGTTAAGCTGATTGGCCGGTAATTTTCAACAGCAGCCTTGGAGCCACCTTTATGCAGCAGAACTCTTTTCCCCTCCTTCCACCCCCTTGGGACTGACCCAGACCTGAGGCTCAAATTAAACAAAATGGTCAAGGGCACTGACAATTCTTTGGCCGCTTCACGTACGACGCGAGCTGGTATACCATCCAATCCCACAGATGTATTGTCATTGTGGTTCTGTAATAGACTATTTACCTCTACTTCATTCATTACAATTCCAGTATAAGCTGTTGGTTCTTCCATTCTTGCAATGTCACCACCTGGATGATATACACTTGCAAAGTGCTCGCTCAGTAATTCCACTATATCGACTGATTCAGTTACCTCCCTACCCTCACCTTTTTTTAAAATCATTCTGCCATGTACGTTTTTTCGTTTGCGTGCAGCATATCGAAAAAAACTGTTTGGGATTCTCTTTAGCCTGCATGGCCAATTTTCTTTCGTAATCCACTTTTGCTTTTCTTACCACCCTTGTTACCATCCTGGCCGCCTGAGCTTTATACTGTTCCTGTTTATTAATTAATTATAATTATTATTATTATTAATTATAATAATTATAATTAATAATAATAATAATAATAATAATAATTATTATTATTATTATTATTATTATTATTATTATTATTATTATTATTATACTGTAGATCGACTAACCGGTTCCCGAGTTAGTCGATCTCTGGCACGGGCAAGCGGGTTTTTCCTCCCGGAAAAACCCGCTTGCCCGTGTTTTTCCTCCCGGAAACTCGGGTTTTTCGTCACGTAAACCCAAGAAAATCGACCGTAGAACCCACATTATTTCAGACATTAAATATATTGTGTTAGGGTTAGGGACCACGAGATGGCGGCACATTTGAGCTGTCTCTCTTCACTGTGTACTGCTTAATTAGTGATAGCCTTGGGCCATCTATCTCTGATTGGTACCAGTGGAGATTGAACTGCCCACTCAGTCTCCAAAAAGTTAGATAGGGCTAAATGGCCTCACCTACTCCCCGCATACGGGAATAAAAAGGCGTTAGATGATTTTATTATTATTATTAATATTATTATTATTATTATTATTAGTAGTAGTAGTAGTAGTATTATTATTGGCTCCCTGGAGTTGCCCGTAATAATAATAATAATAATAATAATAATAATAATAATAATAATAATGTTTGGGGCCTCCCTCGATAATGTATAACCTTACATTAGCGAGGGAGGCTCCAATTCATGTCCATCACAACAATTCGACATTCATAGAGTATCTATCATACTTCGCCTTAAACTCATTCACTGTCACAGCATCCACCACACACTCTGGCAGCCCATTCCACTCATTCACCACTCTAAAAGTAAAGAACCCATCTCTAGCAACCTTACTAACCACACTTTTTCCCAGTTTCCATGGATGTCCCCTAGTCCTCCCACAACCAGCTCTGTTCTCAAAAATATCTTCTGAATTAATTTTATACAAACCCTTCAGTAATTTGAATGTCTCAATCATCCCCTCCTCTGCCTATCAACCAAATTTTGCAACTCACAAATCCTCAACCTGTTCTCATAAGGTTCATTCCACAGACTTGCTAGCATCTTGGTCACTCGAGTTTGGATCCTCTCAACCTCCTCCCCATCAAGAAGAAACCTAGGTGACCAAATCTGGGACAGTAGTTGAGATGGGGTCTTATCAAGGCTCGATACAGAGGAACAATAACCTGCTTGTCTCTGCTTGTCAACGTATTCTTCAGCAAACAAGTGATTTGATGAGCTGATTTGGCCACTTTTGCAATGTGTCCCCTAAATTTCAATTCCTTATCCACCAACACTCCTAAATCTCGTGCCTCATCAATTTCCTGGAGTACTGTTCCACCAATCTAGTAAACTGCCGCTAATCTTTTCACCCCAAAATGTATAACCTTACATTTTGTCACATTAAATTGACATCCATTCTCCTTAGCCCAGATCTCCAATCTATCCAAATCATTCTGCAAAATTTTGACATCATCTGCATTCACTACTGCCCTACCCAACTTTGCATCATCGGCAAACAAATGAACTGTTCCTCTCAGATCCTTTCCTATATCATTTATGATCAAATTAAACAGCAGAGGTCCAAGAACGGATCCTTTTGGCACACCACTAGTCACAGGCCGTCTTGTGGACTCTACTCCTGAATAAACCACTCTCTGATATCTCTCCGTCAACCACCCTCGTATCCATCTCACCAACCCTATATCCATCCCCATATGCTGCAATTTACTGATTAGAATTCCATGTGGTATCCGATCAAAGGCCTTAGCAAGTCCATTAGAATCACTGTAAACCCATAACCCTTATCGAGTTCAGTCATCACTGTGTTATAATACGTGAGCAAGTTACTGAGGCATGACCTACCTTTCACAAAACCATGCTGTCCCCGATACAGTATCCCATTTTCATTATCCAATCTTGTATTTTCCTCTTGACTATTTTCTCCAAGACCTTGATAATGATTCCTGTTAAGCTGATTGGCCGGTAATTTTCAACAGCAGCCTTGGAGCCACCTTTATGCAGCAGAACTCTTTTCCCCTCCTTCCACCCCCTTGGGACTGACCCAGACCTGAGGCTCAAATTAAACAAAATGGTCAAGGGCACTGACAATTCTTTGGCCGCTTCACGTACGACGCGAGCTGGTATACCATCCAATCCCACAGATGTATTGTCATTGTGGTTCTGTAATAGACTATTTACCTCTACTTCATTCATTACAATTCCAGTATAAGCTGTTGGTTCTTCCATTCTTGCAATGTCACCACCTGGATGATATACACTTGCAAAGTGCTCGCTCAGTAATTCCACTATATCGACTGATTCAGTTACCTCCCTACCCTCACCTTTTTTTAAAATCATTCTGCCATGTACGTTTTTTCGTTTGCGTGCAGCATATCGAAAAAAACTGTTTGGGATTCTCTTTAGCCTGCATGGCCAATTTTCTTTCGTAATCCACTTTTGCTTTTCTTACCACCCTTGTTACCATCCTGGCCGCCTGAGCTTTATACTGTTCCTGCGCCTGCTGGTCACCTTTCTCCTTAAATTCCCTCCACAATTGTTTCTTTTTTTTGCAGCTCAAGCTTAATAGTGTTATTCATCCATTTAACCCCTACTTGATTTATTATTCGGACTCTTGGTATACAGTCAACCATTGCCTCCTGCAAACACTTCTTAACCACCTACCATGTACTATCAACATCCAGCCCTTGCAGTTTTACATGCCATGGCACTGAGCCAAGCACACTCCTAAGCTTGTCATACTTACCAGCCCGGTAATGCCGCTGATATGCAGTACTCTTGCAGAATGATTTGAATAGGCTAGAATTGTGGGCATGGGAAAATGGGTGTCAGATCAATGTCAGTAAATGTAAAGTCATTCACTTCGGCATGATTAGATATCCAATGTTGTAGTATATTGGTGGCATTAGGCTAGAAGAAACTGATGAGGCTAGGGATCTTGGAGTGTTAATAGATAGGAAGTTGAACAGGAGCCATGTGGCAAAGATTGCAAATACAACTCAAAAGATAATTGCAATGCTGAAACGAACGTTCGCATGTAAAGAGAAGGATGTTATTTTTGGCTCTTTGTAAGGCCTTGATAGGACCTCACTTGGACTATTGTGCGTAGGTGTGCTCTCCTGGTTTCCGTTGTGATTATGATATATTGGAGAGAGTAGAAGAATAGTGTTATAAATGATATCAGGACTGTGAAATACTGAGTATGAAGACAGATTGAAAATTTGTAGACTGTAGACACTAGCAAACAGGAAGATATGATTGAGACTTACGAACTTCTGAAAGGGTCATACAGTATTTCAACTGATGGAATTTTTCAATTTATGTAGGTTGGGGAAAGGACATCCTTGGTAGCTGAGAATGAGAGCCACCAAGTAGGGTGTGAGGGCTAGATTTTTCTCTCGGAGGGTGGTGCGTGATTGGTATGGATTGCCTTTGGATGTTGTGAGTGCAAGCAGTGTGAATGAATTCAAGAATAAGTATGATGGCTGGTGTGTGTGTGTGGGGGGGGGCCTCCCATGATGAGTCTCTGACTCCCTGGAGGGCTCTCTTAATAATAATAATATACACAACGAGACATATTTTTTGCATAGTACAAGGATTGAGTACTAAATGCGGAGTACTTAATTGTTTATAAATTTAATTATAAATAAATATTAAGAAGCTAACACTTTTCATTCCTTTATAGGGAGTAGGCGATACCATTTAGCCCTATCTAGCTTTTGGAGGGCTAAAAGGTATTGCCTACTCCCTATAAAGGAATAAAAAGCGTTAGCTTCTTAATATTTATTTATAATTAAATTTATAAATAATTAAGTACTCCTCATTTAGTATGACTGGGCAGTTCCATCTCCACCAGTAGACAATCAGAGATAGCTAGCCCATGACTATCACTAATTATAAGCCCTGCTGATGAAAACACTGGCAAGCAAGCTGCCATCTCTTGATACCTAACACTAACGGATATTACTGTTTGAATTAAGATGGTCCTACGGTTGATTGTCTTCAGTTTAAGGCAGGGTTTCCCAAACCTATTCTGCAATGGACACTTCATAAATCCTGAAATTTTCATGGAACATCTTGGTTATTTTGTAATATATTAATTAATAATTATTTGTTAATTTATCTGATTTTTATTATTAATTAATAATTAATTAAACATCAATTAAACAAAACAACCTTAAATTAATTTTTTCTGATTTTCATTGACATATCCCATTCTGATCACCAAAAATTTATAATATTATTATAAGTACTTACGAGTGAATGCAGACTTTTTCTCCTGTGTTCTGGTAGTTTTCCCCTCCTGGAGATCGCTTTGTAGGCTGCTGGTGGATGACTCACTATCTGTTGCATCACAAACACCTTCAATAAGAGATTTCTTAATACCAAAATTAAACAACGTCCCTTGTCTCTTACTGAAGTTAGAATTTAAATCTGTATTCATATTACTTTTTAAAAAATCTCGGTACATATTGATTGGTCACTAACATTTGTGCAACAGATGTCATTTCTTGCAGTTTTCAGAACAGAGGATACGCCGTCCATTCCTGTAATCGGCTTGCAGGCAATTTTTATGATCGGTCATAAAGAGCTGTATTCTGTTTCCCGATTGTTGAAAGATTTCGATGTGTGAAAATTAATGATAATTCATGAATATTTCCATGTTTAAAAATATGCAGGTTGGTCAGTGACAGTTGCTACACCCGTCATTTCCTTCAGTTTTGAGAACAGAGCACATGCTGCCCATTGTTATAATCCACTTGCAGGCAATTATAACAGCAGTATTCCCTTTCCCAAATTTTGAAGGTTTCGATGTGTGAAAATTAACGATACCCAGATGTTATTAGGCGTTCTGAGGCTGATCTTTTCGACATATTCACGAATATTATTCTCCTCAGAATATTTCCACTATAAAATATTTCTTGATTATTGCTGAGTGGATGTGGCGTTTGCACACCATGGCGCTTAACCGCACGAAGGAAGACTTCTTGGTTTCGAATCCAGTCGGCGAATAGAAGAAATTTTTCTAACCCTTTCTTGACCGGTTCCTGAGTTAGTCGATCTCTGGCATGGGAAAGCGGGTTTTTTCTCCCGTAAACTCATTTCAGACATTAAATACGAGTGTTAGGGTTAGGGACCACGAGATGGCGGCACTTGTTGAGCAATCTCTCTTCACTGCGTGCCGCTTAATTGGTGATAGCCTTGGGCCAGCTATCTCTGATGGGGTATACCAGTGGAGATTGAACTGCTCACTCAGTCTCCAAAAGTTAGATAGGTCTTAAAAAACGGCCTCGCCTACTTCCTATACGGGAATAAAAAAGGCGTTAGCTGATTTTTTTTGCTGAATATTTATTGATGAAAAATGCTTAGAAAACTAAAATGACAAATTCCAGGAGAACTTCTCACGGAATACTTATTCACCTTCTACAGAACACTAGTGTTCCGCAGAACACAATTTAGGAAACCCTAGTTTAAGGAATGAAAAACTCGAATTTCCTGGATAAAAAAAAAAACATTTGCCCATGCAAGAGCTCAACAAACTTAGGAACTGGTCGAAGATAGGCTTAGAAAAGTTCCTCCAGTCAAGAACTAGACTTGTTCTGAAGACTACTTTCGGGCAACCTTGTGCAGAAGATGCAAGCTTCCACTGAGCTATATTGGTTTCAAATATAATTATACATTTTTTAAAAACTAATTGCAAAATTGTTCCCTCGTACTGGTTATTTCTTTTTTTTAATGTGCACCACAAGCTAGTTATGTCGTATTAATAAACTTCGTTTGCATTTCTCTCGGTTCTAGTCATTCAATCTTTATATAAAAACGTACAACAACCAAGTACATCAATCTTCATATATATATATATATATATATATATGAAGATATATATATATATATATATATATTATTATTATTATTATTATTATTCGTGTGACGCCTCCAAGTAGTCCGAAGACTCATCGCGGGAGGACACCTATTGTACAGCTCTCCGTCTCCACGACTACATCGAACCTCTACCGCCAATCAACAACATCAGCGCCATCTACTGCCCACCACCACCACAGCTAGTATTTTTTTTGTCTGTAAATTCCGTGTGTTCTGAAGGGCCGATTTGTTTGTATGCGGGATGAAAAACCCGAGTTTCCGGGAGAAAAAATCCTTCTACGTCCGTATGAGATCGGCTAACTCACCTTCGTTTGAAAAAGTCCATATCAAGATTCCTGTCGTCATGACGAGAATCGAACTTAGGCCTTTTCTACTCGAAGGGCGCAACGTGGGTATACTATGCGTTAAAGATACCAAGCAATTTTATATAAACTTGGTTTTAATTATATTTCCCAAGTAAGCAATCGAACAAGTTCGCACGTGAACGTAGTACAAGTCTGAGGTAACTTGTGGTAGAGGTGGAATAAGCTCGGATCACTTTCCTTAGTATTTTCCCCTAATGCAAAGCACATCCCCTTGTAGAGCTGTATCATGCTATGCATTAAATCTGGGTAGTGGCCCTTGCCACTACCCAGACCGGTTTCGACCTTTATTGAGGTCTTGTCAGTGGAAGCCGCTTGTCAAGTTTGCGCAAACTTGATTTACTTGTCTGTTTGCTTACTTGGGAAATAGGATTAAAACCAAGTTTATAAAACTGCTTGGTATCTTTAATGCATAATATACCGAAGGTAAAAAAACTTTCTACATCTTTCTCTCATCCTGACATTTTATTTAATAAGGTCAAAGCACCTTGTGGCAACTTGATGAGGTAAAATTTATAAGCTCTGCATTATTTTAACCTTGGCATTTTTAGGTCTGGCTCCCACTGATGAGACCTCAATAAAAGTCGAAACCGGTCTGGATAGTGGCCCTTGCCTTTAATGCATAGCATCATACATCTCTGCAAGGGGATGTGCTTTGCATTAGGGGAAAATACTAAGGAAAATGATCGGAACTTACGCCACCTTTACCACGAGTTGCCTCAGACTTGAACTACGTTCAGGAACAAACTTGACTTACTTGTCCGTTTGCTTACTTGGGAAAAAGGATTAAAACCAAGTTTATATAAAATTGCTTGGTATCTTTAACATATATATATATATATATATATATATATAACACGAAGCTTCAACATTCCTTCCACATATTAATAAACTACCTTTTGAATACAGGAACCTTACTGACTACAATAGCCTGAAAAGATCCCTAAGGACATACTATGAACAAGAAATACGCACCTCACACACCTTACAAACTTAATTATTATTATTATTATTATTATTCCTGACACCTCCAAGGAGTCCGAAGACTCATCGCGGGAGGACACCTACAACTGTCTCAACCACTACACCGAACCTCTACTACGAATCGTCTCCATCAACGCCATCTATCGCCCACCTCCACCACCACAACAATTGGTATTCTATGTCTGTAAATTGCGCGTGTTCTGAAGGGACGATTTGTTTGTATGCTGGATGAAAAACCCGAGTTTCTGGGAGAAAAAAACCCTGCTACCCCGTATGAGATCGGCTTACTCACCTTCGATTGAAAATCGTCCAGATAAAGATTCCTCCCGTCGCGACGAGAATCGAACATATGCCTATTCCAATCGAAGGGCGCAATGTACTGTCGTTCTTCCAATTGCCGTACGGAGGTTCGGGCTGTTCAGTTCAGCGACTCCTCAAGACTCTCCAAATTATCGTGTGTGTGTGTGTTTTGCGTTTTCCTCACAATAGTAACCCTACCAGAAGATAATTTATTCCCTACATGCTCATTGCATATAATACGTATATTGCATGTAGCTTCCAAGTAGTGATTAACATTTATATTTCCAATTTTGTATCAGATATTCTTATTTACATTTATATTTTTACATCTGTCTGTACGTATTCCAACCTTTTTCATCCATATTTATATTTACATTTTTATATATACATACAGGGTGTTCGGGATAAATTTGACAGTTTCGTAAGGAAAAAGAAAATCTTCTTTGTATCTATTAAATTTAATGAATTGACAAAAAAACATTACAGGCAGAGTTAATTACAATACTATCAACAAGATTTACTCAAAATAACCACCATTAGCATCGATCACAGCTTCAATTCTGCTTCGGAACCTCGAACAAGCTGATGCTACAGTCTCCCTGGGAAGGGCCGCAAAAACTGTTTTAATTTTATCCATTAACTGGGCTTTTGTATTACTGGAAATGCGATTGGTGTCTTTTTCAACTGCGCCCCATACAAAATAATCCATGGGGTTAAGGTCTGGGGAGTTTGGAGGCCAAACATTTGGACTGGTGAAGTCGTAGAAATTTTCAGACAACCATTTTTGACTTTTCCCAGAGGTGTGGCAAGGGGCCGAATCCTGCTGCCATACATACGGCCTACCATTGGCTACCCTTGTTATCCAGGGCTTGACCAGTTAGCAACTCCACGAACAAAGCCCGAATTCCAATGCCAGGGTTCTTCAACACCTGTTCCTGCATATTTGCGAGGAATTCTGCTGTACGAACGCAATCAGATCGTCTGCTAGGGATCTTTCTTCTTGCTACATCCTCGTAGTCACCATTGCAAGTCTCTAGTTCATGCCTGATTGTTTTTACTGTATTCAGGGAGCATTGGGTAGCAGTCGTAATATCCTTATTTTGATGGCGGGCACGAATCATCATGATACAAGTTATTCTCTTCCATGATTCAGGTGGGTTCCAGCTATCCATCCTTTCTGACATCTTGTATATGAATGAAGAAGGGTCCAAACTTTTAAATGAAGAGAAGTGTGTGTTAATACATGTAACTTACGGAAAAATATAATTAATTATAAATATGTCAAATTTATCCCGAACACCCTGTATATTTCCACTATATAATTCATACAATATCAGTAATTTATGTTAGATTACAAGAACTGGAAGTTAATCTTATTGGCAAAGTTAATTTATATACACATTTCCGAGGATTCGATACGGTTGGAACAATATAGTATATTTTCCATGAATCTTTTTTCGCTTTTTAATTTTGAACTGATAGCATTATTTGGCTTTATGGTAGTTCTGTCTTCTACTCTCTCTAAAATCGTAGTCTATTGTACTGATTTTCTTCCATCGATGTTTAGCTTCTTGGTTGTTCTGAATGTTTGGTCACTGGATTTTTTTAAACCTGATGAAAGCGCAGAAACAAGGAATTCAATATCGGATTCAATATCAGAACCTAGCCATCTCTGCTTATGCCGAGATGGCTAGGTTCTGGTCTAAGCTGAGCTGTTGTTCGCTGAGCCCATTAATGATGCTCTCAGATTAGACATGCAAATTCTCTTTTAATGCTTTTACAAATATATCTGGATTTATTTTTGGTGAAGTAATTGATGTCAATGAGTTGGTTTGTCTTGTGTATTCCATTTAAATTTTTGCTACTGATGATGAAACTTAATATGCAATGATCATTCTCTTCCTCGCATCTCCGTGAGAAACTCGGGGTAAAATACTGTTGTTGCTATTGTCAGATCAGTGAAGATACTTCCTCTGGTATTTTCACATTATGGGATAATATAGTTGTCGTTTAGTATGTGTATGAAATTCGATGCTAAAAATTCTTCCAGATTTTTAACTCTATTTTTTGTGTTCTAGTTAAACCATAAAACCAAATCAGGTTTATTATTCGCTCCGAGAATTAGGCTGTCATTGATGGTAAAATCCACGATGTTGCCCATTTTTTCTAAGCCATATTTTATGTCAGTTTGATAGTCTACAACGGTGGTCTGAAATTCTCGGCCTAATAATGAAAAAACGAATTTATGATATCGAAATTATTTTTATTTTTCAACATAATCTCCTTTAAGACCTTCTTCTTCTTCTGCAGCTTCTCCCGGTTAAGTGGGGTCATTGTTGATGATGAGTCTTCTCTACATCCTCCTGTCTTGGTCTGTCATCACATCCAAGTTCTTCATCCTCAAGTCCTCTTCTACCAGCTCCATCCATGACTTCTTTGACTGCACAAGCTTCCTCCTTCCTTGCACATCCATCTGCATGACCCTTCTTCCCACATATTCGTCCTCCCTCCTCATCACATGACCAAACAATCTCAACCTTGTCTCCTGTATCTTCGCTCCTAAGTTCGTAATTTTCACTGTTCCCCTGACATAGTCATTTCTCAGACGATCCTTTCTGGTCACACCGCACATCCACCTAAGCATTCTCATCTCTACAACTTCCATCCTGCTGATGTTATTTTTCCTCAGGGCCACAGTTTCTATAGCATACGTCATAGCTGGCCTCACTACCATCCTATAGATTTTGCCTTTCAGATTGATCGGCACCCTCTTATCGCATAACACTCCAGCCATCTCCCTCCAGTTCCACCAACCCGCTTGTATCCTGCATCTCACTTCTTTCTCAGCTCCTCCATCTTCTTCCACTGTTGAACCTAAGTATCTAAAGTCCATCACCTTCCAGATGACATTTCCGTCCAGCTCCAGATGTCTCCTGGCCACTGCCCACTGTGCAACACATATACTCTGTCTTACTTCTGCTGTCTCACTCCTCTCTCTTCCAGTACTTTTCTCCATCTTTCCAGTTTAGTTGCACACAGCAAGATGTCATTGGCATACAACATTGTCCAAGGCGCATCTTCTCTCACCTCCTCCGTCACCACTTCCATCACAATGTAAAACAGAAACAGACTTAATGCTGACCCCTGATGCAAGCCAACTGTTACTTAAAAACTTTCTCTGTCCCAGACAGGTTCGAACACTTGTCTTCACATTTCCGTACATCTCCCGCACCAACCTGACATATTTCTCCGGAACCTTCTTCTCCCTCAGACACCTCCAGAGTTCTTGCCTTGGCACTCTATCGTATGCTTTCTCCAGATCAACAAATGCCAGATGTAGCTCCCGTTGTTTCTCTCGAAACTTTTCCATCATCTGCCGTAACCGAAAGATAGCATCTGTTGTTGATCTACGAGGCTCTCTCTTAAGACTAATACATTTATTTCAGCGATTCTCAAGCGTCATTATCTCGTCCCTGTAGTGGTTCTCAGTAAGATCTGCAAAATATCCCTCTACAGCTGCAATCACCTCTTGATTCGAAGAAAAACGCTGACCAGCGAGGAAGACTTTTAGTTTTGGGAAGAGATAGAAGTCAGAGGTAACCAAATCTGGGGAATAGGGTGGATGTTCCAACAATTCATAGTGCAGATCCCTTAATTTCCCATTACCAAAACACTTTTGTGGGCAGGTGCATTGTCCTGATGAAAGAGGATTTTTTTTCTTCTGCAAATCGGGTCTTTTCTAACAAATGTTTTTCGTCTAGTCTTGTTAGAAGATCGGAATAATATTTTCTCCAGTTATTGTTTTACCCTTTTCAAGATAATTAATAAACTTTAGCATCCCAAAACACTGATGCCATGACCTTTCCTGCTGATGGAACCGAACTTTGTCGTCTTTGGCGCTGAACAACCGGCTTCTCTCCACTGGTTTGGATTCTGGTGTGTAATGGTGAATCCACGTTTCATCCATAGTAATAAATAGACGCACAAAATCAGTTTTATTCTTGTTAAAATGCTCCAACACTGTTCAGAGATTTTCATGCGAGTTCGTTTTGGAATTGCTGTCAGCAAGCATGGCACCCATCTTACGCAAAGCTTTTTCATTTGGAATTCTTCATGCAAAATATATCCTACACGTTCTTTTGAAATTCCTATAGTCTCAGCAATTGCACGCACTTTGACTCGCCGTTCATCCAATACCATATAGTGCACTTGATCAATGATTTCTGGTGTTATTACACTTTTTGGAAGTCCTTCACGTGGATCATCTTGAAGACTGGTACGGCCACCATTTAATTGTCGAAAACGAAGGAGAAGAATATCCATAAACTTTCATGAACTTCGGATGAATTTCTTTTGGTGTGAAATTTTCTTTTACAAAGAATTTTAAAACCGCACGATACTTGATTATATCCATTTCAAGGGATGCAGACAGCACTTTTGCTTCAGACAGCTGTAAAATAAACTATTTGATAGAATGACTTGCAATTTCACATGAATACTTATGACCAATGTACCAACTTAGAATGAAAAAAGCTTGTTAATCACTAGTTGGACCGTATGATTACATTTTTATCGATGTATGAAAGGTTTAAGAGTGTATAGCACATCAGTGCTCATCTTAATTCATGTGTAGAGGCTTAAGTGCTGTGAGGACATCATGTTGGAGGCTTAATGGATTTTTTACAACACTCAAAAAGAATTAAAATAGAATTTAATACTTCCTATATTGCGTCCTAGTCACTAGGACATCTACGGGGATTACAAAAACAATTAATGTAACATATACACAAATAACAAACAATACTAAGCCCAACCACGTGGGTGACATTAAAGTCCTATCTAGGTAGAGCGCCCTCTAAGGGCAGTAGTAGGTGGCCTGGAATGTAAGGTGGGAACTCTGGTGATGAGTGTTTCCCAAATCTTCGGAAGCTTAATGCAACCGTATTTATTGAGATTTGGTTGGTTTTTGAGAGCTGCTGCTGCTTCTAAGAAAAGTCTCTCTTTCTTGAATTTGCTGTGGTGGAGCATGGTGGTTTTCTTCCATGATACCCTGTGGGTGGTGTCCAAAACATGGTCAGCCAAGCCTGAATGGCCATAGTTGTGTTTGAAGATGTAAGACTTGTGTTCCTCTAGACGGATGGATGCTGATCTGCCTGTCTGTCCAAAGTACGCCAGCTTACAGGAACAGGGTACTTTGTAAACTCCAGGCAGAGAGAGAGGGGGGAGCTGATCTTTCGTAGAACGGATAAGGGTAGCAAGTTTGCGGTAGGGCTTGTATGCTGTGTGTAGATTATACTTTTTAAGTATCTTGGCTATTTTTTCCGAAGTGCCTCGGATGTAGGGTATGGTGATGGCATTTTTAAAATCTTGTTGACGAGAAGGACGGGGAATGGGGGAGGAGGTGATTATTTTTTTGATACCGTGATCGCTGTAGCCATTGGAGAGGAAAGTGCTGTGTATGTGGTTAAGCTTAGTAGTGAGGGCGGTTCCACTGGAACAAAGATTGTGGGCTCTCTTGGTAAGAGTTTTAATAATGCCATATTGTTGAGAGGGGTGGTGGTGGGAGAGTTTGTGAATGTATCTGCCTGTGTGTGTGGGTTTTCTGTATACGGTGAAGGTAAGTGTATCATTAGGCAGGCGTGTGACTAAGGTGTCTAGGAAGGATAAACAATTGTTCTTTTCCTTTTCCATAGTGAACTGGATTCTTGGATGTAGACTAGTTCACTATGGAAAAGGAAAAGAACAATTGCTTACCCTTCCTAGATACCTTAGTCACACGCCTGCCTAATGATACACTTACCTTCACCGGGATGTCCTAGTCACTAGGACATCCCCGTAGATGTCCTAGTGACTAGGACGAAATATAGGAAGTAATAAATTCTGTTTTAATTCTTTTTGAGTGTTGTAAAAAATCCATTAAGCCTCCAACATGAGGAGCTCATCTTAATTGGTAGAACAGTAAAACGATGGCGTCCAAGTCGTCGTCATTGTTTTAAATTTAATCAAAGGGATTTCGTGCAGTGCAATATATGCGGACTGTATGCATTACCGAGGACAGCTGGAATCTGGTTTGAAAGCGAAAGTGTCGTTAGAGCGAGGAACAAAAGTGTGACTTAACAGGTCGCAAGATTAAAGTTGTGGACGAAGCACAGAATACGATTAAAAATTGTGATGTAACGCCCCCCCCGCGTTCGGGAATGGTAGGCCAGTTCTCCTTGAATTCTGATTCTGATGACTCGACACTCAGGGTAGACCCCGAGTTTCAAAACGTTTCAAAAAACGTGACGTACAAACGTGATATAAAAAGGCTTATCATTTTATTATATACATACGGTAGATATATATATATATATATATAAGTAGGTGATATATAAGTTCCTCACCTCCATAAAGCAGGTGATAGAACTCAAGAATCAAACTATAGGCCTATCTGTGTGTCAGGTGTTGTGGTTAAGTTGTTGGAGAAGCTTGTGAGAACTAGGATTCAGAATTGGGTTGACAACAATGATTTACTAAAGGGACAGCATGGATTTACTAAAGGGAGGTCATGCTTCAGTAATCTTCTTACTTATTACAATAAGGTGACTGCTTCTATGGACAGAGGAGAAGGATTTATTATTATTATTATTATTATTATTACAGGACACCTCCAGGGAGTCTTAAGACTCATCGAGCACCCACTTTACAGCTCTCCACCCCAACCACAACTACCCCAGCACCATCTACCGTGCATCACCATTTCCACAGACAATCACAAACATCCTTGTCCATAGGGGGATTCGAACCCACAGCCTTTTCGCAGGAGAGTGGATACACTAACCACTCAGCCAACCAGGCTGGCAAAAGTAAGTGCTCTCCAGCCAGAGGCATAGTTAGGGGAGGGGTGGCGACACGTTGAACCTTACCATTATTAGACACCTTCAGGGAGTCCAAAGACTCAGGAGGGAGAGTGTGTCAACAGCATCAAACATTTGTTCCCTTCCAACTACTAACCGTGCTCAAACTTGCTTAACTTTTTTTTGCAAGCAATTAGTACCACAGGCCCTACCAATCGACCAACAAAAAAAGGCTTAGAAAAATTTCCTCTAGTCGATGACTAGATTCGAAATAAAGTCTTCCTTTGTGTGGTCAAGTGCCGTGGTGTGCAAACACAACATCCACTGAACTACACAGGCTCAAAGGATACACAGTAATATACTTATGATTTCACAAAGGATTTTGATAGATTACTGCATGATAAGTTTATAGTCAAACTAGGGTGAATGGGGCTGGATATTAGATTGGTGCACTGGATTGGAGACTAGCTATTTGATAGGTATCAACAAGTTGTGTATGGGAGAGCAATATCCAGGAAAAGGAAGGTTACTAGTGGTGTGCCTCAGGGATCTATTGCTGTTTAACTTATATATTATAATAAATTTAGTTTAATCCTTTATCCAAGTGTGAGCAAACAAAGTTTGCGCCTGAAAGTATCTTCAGGACTGGGTAAAGGTGGTACAACACCAGGGCAACTCGTTGTAAAGGTGGAGCAAGCTACCAACACTCCTATCTTAGTATCTCCTATAATGCAAAACACATCTCCTTGCGGATATGTCTAATGTTATGCATTAAGGGAAGGGCCACTACCCAGACCGGTTTCGACCTTTATTGAGGTCTCTTCAGTGGGAGCCAGGCCCAAGTCGAGATATCAGGCAGAAGCATTAGCAGGTCATCTCCACCTATAGGAATTGCCAATTGGGTAGTGGCCCTTCCCTTAATGCATAACATTAGACATATCCGCAAGGAGATGTGTTTTGCATTATAGGAGATACTAAGATAGGAGTGTTGGTAGCTTGCTCCACCTTTACAACGAGTTGCCCTAGTGTTGTACCACCTTTACCCAGTCCTGAAGATACTTTCAGGCGCAAACTTTGTTTGCTCACACTTGGATAAAGGATTAAACTAAATTTATTATACTCTAACCAAGTGGAAAATAAACTTTCAACTTATATATTAATAATATTGATGAAGATTTGGATGGAGGTATTCAGATGTTTGCAGATGATGCAAAGTTGGGATGAACCATGAAGAATAGAGAAGATGTTGTGGCCTTACAAGAAGACTTGAATAAATTGAGTGATTGGGCACGGAAATGAGGATGCAAGTTCAATGTTGCAAAATGTAAGGTGTTAAAATTTGGAAAACAAAAATGGGATGCAGAATTTATGCTTGGTGAGGATATATTTTCAGAGGTGGAAGAAATAAGAGATCTGGGGGTGATAGTGGATAAGGATCTGAAATTTAGGGAACACAGCCAAAATCGTGAAGACAATACGAACGCTTCTGGGAATGATGCGGAGGGCACTGACTTGTAGAAGTTGGGAGATTCTTGTTCCGTTGTATAACGCTTTGATTAGGCCACACATGGACTATTTTGCCCAAATTTGGTCAGCTGGTTTTCAGAAGGATGACGAGATGTTGGAAAGAGTCCAGCGGTGACTGACTAAGGTAGTTTCTAACTTCTGGAATGTCGAGTATGAGGAAAGATTGAGAAGATGCAACTTGTAGAGTCTAGTGGACAGGAAGAAAAGGAAAGATATGATAGAAAACTATAAGTTATGAAGGGGGTTGTTATAGGATCAATGTTGGAGAGGTTCTACAGAAAATAGTGGGAGATCAGGGAAGAACCAGAGGTCATCCCTGGAAACCGTACAAAGAGGGTGTGAGTAGGGGAGTAAGAGGCAGGTTTTTTTCATGCAGAGTTGTGAATGATTGGAATGCCTTGCCTGAGAGTGTGATGTCTGCAGAGAATTTGAGTGTGTTTAAAGCACGGTATGATGAGCTGTGTGTATGATAAAAGGACCTCCTAGATGAGTCTTTGACTCCATGTGTTCTTGGGTAATAATAATAATAATAAGTCCTTTTGACCATCAAATTCACTCCATACATCAAAAACTGCACATCATTCCTCCTGCACAATCTTTCCATTGATTCATTTGCAATCATGGCCCTTCTTAACTCTATCCTATCATACCAAGGCAGCAGATTCACAATTTTTACTTTCTTACTCTTCTTTTTCAGTTCTTTCAACAACACTTTCATATCTGCTCTCAATGCATATTTAACAACTTTCAAAAAATAACTATCTATAACTATAAAATAGCCATAACTATCAACTCTTTCCCCCTCTCCCTTCTGCAAACTATTCACTAACATCCTTCATTTTCACAGCAGGGAAACATTTTTTGTTACTTGCTTATTAAGTATATCCCTTATCATCTAATCTCCACACAATAGCCTCTCCTTATTTTTAGTTTCTAACACTTTCATTTATTCGAATTCACTTTTTTCTTTCATTCTCCCACCTACTGTACTGCATAACAATGATTTCTCCAGTCACTCTAGTGCCCATTTTGTCCTGCGAAGGATGCAACATAAGCATGCTATTTTACTCCTTACTGTCACTTCATCACCCACACTACTTTCAGCCATGTCTTTCATGCTCTCATTCCATGTGCTATCAATCACTACTTCCACATTCACTAGGATTTCCTATCTATTTCCTTACAGTGTTAATATTTCAGTGAATTTTTTTTTATTACAGTGTTAATATTCATTGCTTTATTTTCCTGCTTTCCACATTAGTCACATTTCTTGCACTGGAACACAAAACATTTATGATTTGTGTTCCAGAACGCAAAACTTTCTCTCTCTTCATTCTTGCTTTTGTAATACAACCATTCATTTTTGCAATGAATTAATAGAACATACACTACATCATGCAAAATTTCTCATGCTAAATGGAGTTTAGTATGAGCGACTTTATGATACTTGTCTCATAACTAAAGCAAGTATGTGAGGGAGGAAATGGAGTTTGAAATATGAGTCATGAATTTGGCTTCTGGTGCAAGCGGGCTTAATGGTTGTCCTATTCAGAGTTTGGGTCAGGATGAAGACCACATCTGTGACAAAAAGTGCACAAACTCTGCACAAACTCTTATGCTATGAACACATTTGCAAGTGCCTATTTTGAAAGATGATAATGGCTTTCTGCAGCTGTCTTTCTATGATCCTCATATTACATGAATGACAGAGGATGTTAAATTCATCCACATATAGGGCATTACTTACTGTTGGAGGAAGTTGTTCTATTATCAAGTTGACCTTGATTGCAAAAAGCATGATACTTAAAACAGAACCTTGGGGAACTACCTTCTCTTGGTTATTTGGTCAGGAGAGGGCTGTTCCCACTCAGACTTGGAAGATTCAGTTAGATAAGAAGTTCTTGATAAAATCAGGGAGATTCCCTTTAAGAGCAAAATTATGTAAGCCTATCAGTATTCCAGATTATTATTATTATTATTATTACCACCCCAAGACCTCATGGAGTCAAAGACTCATCTGGGAGGTCCTTTTATCACACACACAGTTCATCATACCGTGTTTTAAACACATTCAAACTTTTTGCAGACACCACATTCTCAGGTAAGGCATTCCAATCATTCACAGCTCTGCACGAAAAAAACCTACCTCTCACTCCCCTACTCACACCCTCTTTATAGTTTCCAGGGATGACCTCTGGTTCTCCCCTGATCTCCCACTATTCTCTGTAAAACTTCTTCACCACTGATCCAATTATAACAACCCCTTACCAACTTGTAGGTCTCTATCATATCTCCCCCTCTTCCTCCTGTCCACCAGACTCTGCAAATTACATCTTCTCAATCTTTCCTCATACTCGACATTCCAGAGGTCAGAAACTACCTTAGTCAGTCTCCTTTGGACCCTTTCCAACATCTCTTCATCCACTGAAAACCTGGTGACCAAATCTGGGCACAATAGTCCATGTGTGGCTTAATCAAAGCCTTATACAACGGAACAAGAATCTCCTTACTTCTACATGTCAGTGTCCTCCACATCATTCCCAGAAGACTTTGTGTTGTCTTCACAATTTTGGCGATGTGTCCCCTAAATTTTAGATCCTTATCCACTATCATCCCCGGATCTCTTATTTCCTCTACCTCCAACAATATATTCTCAGCAAGCATAAATTCTGCATCCCATCATTGTTTTCCAAATTTTAAAACCTTACATTTTGCAACATTGTCACATTCCCATTTCCGTGCCCAATCACTCAAAATATTCAAGTCTTCCAGTAAGGCCACAACATCTTCACTACACTTCATGGTTCATCCCAACTTTGCATCATCTGCAAACAACTGAATATCTCCATCCAAATCTTCACCTATATCATTAATATATAGGTTAAATAGCAATGGCCCTAAAACATACCCCTAAGACACTCCACTAGTAACTTTCATTTTTCCTGGATATCACTCCCCATACACAACTTGTTGATACCTATCAGATAGCCAGTCTCCAATCCAATGCACCAATCTAATATCCAACTCCATCTGCTCTAGTTGACTGCCAACCTATCATAAGGTACTCTATCAAAAGCCTTTGCGAAATCCAAGTATATTACTGTGTATCCTTATCCTCTGTCCAAGGAAGCAGTCACTTTATTGTAATATGTAAGTAGATTACTAAAACATGACCTCCTTTTAGCAAATCCATGCTGTCCATCAAAGATAATACCATTGTTATCAACCCAACTCTGGATCCTAGTTCTCACAAGCTTCTCCAACAACTTAACCACAACATCTGACACACAGATAGGCCTACAGTTCGATGCTTGAGTTAGATCACCTCCTTTATGAAGTGGCACAATCTTGCCCTCCTTCCACTCCTTAGGAACTTGACTGAGTGCAAGACTTATATATTAAAAAAATATGTCAAGGCAGTTGTCAACTCCCTGGCACATTCTTTCAGAATACGTGGTGATATATTATCAAGTCCCACAGCCTGATTAACATCTAGTTTAGTCAACTCCCCATTCACCTCTTGCTCACCTACAGTCAGTCTCTCCTCCCCATTATAAACTGCTCTCAATCCCTCCATGAAGTCACATTCACAAGATTGAAAGATCTTTATGAACTGCTCATTAAGAATCTCCACCACACATTCTGCATCAGCTGTCTTTATACCATTTTCTCCAATAAATGTCATCCCTCCATAATTATTCTTTCTTTTGCTGGCTACATATCGAAAGAACTCCTTAGTAAATTTTTGGCTTAATTAGCCAACTGTTGTTCATAATTCTCTTTAGCTACCCTCACCAACCAAATCACCCTTCTTGCTTGGTCTTTGTAGACTTTGTGGAATTGGTTATTTCCTCTTCTCTTATGCTGCCTCCACAATGCCCTTTTTTTTCTGTATCGCATGCTTAATCTCTTTATTTATCCATCTCACACCCATTCACCTTATTTAACCTTCTCACCCTTCGAATACATTTAGACATTGCATCTACTAAACAGTTTTTGAAAATCCCCCAAGCTACATTAATCTATTTTCCAGCTAACTCCTCATTCCATGCTACACCCTCAAGCTGTCTCCTGAGCTCTTCATAATCACCCCCCCCCCCTTGTAGTTCCACATATACCTTTTTCTGACAGAGGTCCTTGCACTGCTGGCAACCACCCAGGTAATCACTTCATGGTCACTCTCACCAATTGGTGGATGATTTGATACCTCATTTACAATTACATCCTCTGATGAGATGACCAAATCCCTCCATCCTCGTGTGCCCTCTGTTACATACTGTCTGAGGTAGTTATCCCTCAAAAACTCATTTTCTTTACTTCCAGTTGCTATCTCATCATTCCAGTCTATATTGCCATAATTAAAATCACCCATAATGATCACCCTTTTCTTATTTACTTGGCTAATTTGATTGTACATTTCATTATCACCACCATCCACATTACCCAGTCTATAACAACATCCCACCAAATATTTGATTCCATTCACCTCTATCTCACACCATACTGCCTCAAAACCACTGGCACTATTTTCCTCTTGCATCTCTACTTTATATGGACATAACTCTTTCTCTATCATCAATAGCACTCCACCCTCCCTTTTCACCCCCTCTGTCCTCACGAAACACATCATACTCTTCCATCTCTATTCCTGTCAGGATGTCATCCTCTTCCAACCATGTCTCACTTATTCCAACAATCTTTGGGTGAACAGACGCAATTAGTGCAACCATTTCATCTACCTTGTTTCTTATACTTCTAGCATTCGTATACAAACACAACAGTTCATTTCTGGATCTACAGCTAGTTCCACTGATACTACCACTCACTCGATGTGATCTCTCCATGTGCGACTGGGGCCATTTCCCTTTCTGCTTCTTCATTTTAAAACCCTTTTCAATTCCAACTGTTTCTTCTTGATCCCTGGTCATCCCATTCCTTTCCTGCCTACACATGCTCACCTCCTCTTGGAGCATCCACCTTTGAAGCCTCCCCGTTTTCCCTGCTCCTTTTGCACACCCATTCTCTCATTTTCTATACTCATAATACTCACTTTGCCATTCATAACCACCTCTTCAATCTCTCCTGCTCTTCCACATCACTTCCCACTCGATCTGATTCATTCTCTCTATTCACTTCTCTACCTTCCAGCAGCTTTATTCCACATCAAAGAAACCACTGATACTAGATGCTCACACTTTAGGAAGGCACCTGTAATGGATGTTTCTGGCTAGACTAAAGGATCAGTAGTAGAATGATATTTTTGGAAGCCAGACTGTGTTCTGAGAAAAAGGTTGTTCTTTCCAGAAACCACAAGAGATGAGAGTCGACCATTTTTTCCAGAATCTTGAACAAGCAGCTGGAGAGCAATTGAGCAGTATTTATTTCGGGATTTTGGATCATTCCCTGGCTTAGAAAAGGCAATTCTAATTGTTTTTTGTCAGGTATCTGGAAATAAGCCCTCACAGAAATTTCTGTTGTAACAGTGCAACAGTTGACCATGGAGGCGGCAGATGTTTTACCACCTTGTAATGGATAATATCAGAAAAATGAATGCAAATTTCATTTCCTTTTGTGAACAGATTGTTGTATTCTTCAGTGCTGTTCGAAGAAACAGATTATTTGTTGTTTTCCTGCTTTGCTTTTTTGAACAAGGAACTTGGTGGATGGGGGAGATGATGTTGACAATGGTTTTGCAAAAATCTCTCAAAGTGGGTCAGTAATTACTGTTGGATCAGCAACTATGCAACCATTGTGCTTTAGGATGGAGGACAGGTGGTATATCTTTTAATTTTTGCAATTTTGTACCAGACTTCTTTAGTGTTGCTTGCTCTTATTATGCTTCATGCATATTGGATCCAGGATTCCTTTCAGCTCTGATGCTGGATGTGTCTTGCTTGAGCATGTTTGAAAGGTTTGTTGTAGTCGGTAATCTTTATAAAAAAAAAAAAATAAATAAATAAAAAATAAAAAAAAAACACCAAAGCTGTCTTCTGAGCTTCTTAGGCTGCTGTGAACAATCATCATTCCACCAAAGCTTAGGAAAATGTGAAAACCCAATTAATTTTTTAGGAATTGTGGCAGCTTGTATAATACACTCTGCCATATGATTCACAGCATCACTGATGGAAGAATAGCTGATCTTTGCAGAATCAAATTCTGTAGCGATCAAAAAGTGAGTTAATTAGCTTGTTCACTTTCCATTGTGATGTCCATGATGAAATGTATCATTGCCCATGCAAGAAGGTAGATATCACAGGAAAGTGATCACTACCAAATAAATTCACATCAGTTTCCCACTTGAAGGGTAGAAAAAAGGAAGATGAGCAGATAGTTAAGTCTATGGCAATGCATGTTTGGATAGGCATATGGAAGAATGTGTTGCTTTCTGTTTAGGAGGGAAAGACTGTTGAGCCTATGCTCAATAACTCTTCCTCATGTTTGTTTGAGCACTATCACAGAGTGTTGTGTCCATTTCAATCTTCCATTAAAAGTAAATGGAAGTATCTTGGCAGAAGTGATGTCGATGTAGCATACTGTTAATAGAATTCCAACTGAGAGTTGAAAAGCAACTCTTTTATGTTCATATTCAGGGCCAGTTCTACTGACGGTGCAATACGTGCATTTGCAGAGCAAAATTTTTTGGGGGCACTGCAAAATTGGCCTAAACTATACGAAAAATAAATCATAAAAAAAGTAATTTATTCCTTCTCAGACTTCAGGATGTTGTTAGTTAAATTTTTATGTAATAAAACTTCATTGTACTGAATATTTTTTAAAAATCATAATCATAATCATAATGTATTATGTTGCATTTATTATCGTGCTGTCAGTTTCATTATCAGACGGCGTGACGTAGCAGAACACCTTCTATCTTGCATTTATTTCTGATGCCATTGTTGGCGGTGAGCTGACCTTGACCTGAGGTTAAGGTAAAATATATGCATATTTATCAAAATTGCTTAATGAAAGTACAGTAACATATTCTTAATGAATACAGAATTATTATTATTATTATTAGACACCTCCAGGGAGTCCAAAGACTCATCAAGGGAGGGCACTTCCTCTACAATTCTGTCTCCACCACTCAATCCACCAATGCCATCTACCCACGACTACCACCAGTAGTATTCCCAAAGACAATCACAAACATCCATGCCCACGGCAGGATTCGAACCCGCAGCCTTTGGCCTGGAGAGCGGATTTGCTAACACCACTCGGCCTACTAGGCTGGCAAATTATAAGATTATTATAAGGAAAATTATAAGATTGGATATATATATATAAAATTTCAGAATGACTGAATTAATTTGAAATTTTGTACAACATGACAATGGTCGTTATTGTCTTCCATGTGCAATTTCCGTTGTTTCTTATTTGTGAGCCAGAATCCGAAAAGTCCACAGTGCAGTATTAACATTGATGTGATAACTGTGTCTTTTCATGTTTTATATAAAATGCCGGGGTGAGCGTAGTGAATGCAGCCGGCCCTGAAGTAATTTTCAATGATACTTTTAATGCAGACACTGTCTCTTCTCAAGCAGTGAGCATAGTCTTTCAAAACTAAAGCTTATTAAAACTTATTTACGTTCTTCTACAATGGCTGAAACTCAATTGGAAGGTCTTGCCAATGTTTCAATTGAACATTAAATCAGTCAGAAATTAGACTACTGGCCTTATTTGTGATTTTGCAAATATGAAAGCAAGAAAAGTTTCATTTTAAACGGTAGGTTTACATTTTAACAGTGATAATGTATAACTTATGTTAAGGCATGACGTGTTTTAATATCTAAAAAAATTCTATTTACCATAGTTACGTGTTTGTGATTTAGCATTTCTTCATTCTGCATGATGTGATGAGCATTGCTTTACATGTAAGTTAATAGTAATACATTATAAAAACAATATTTTTTAGGTTGTGTTGATAGTATTTGTGATATTAATGAATTTTGGAGCAATAAAATTATTGATTTTTCAAATAAACTAACTTTTAATAATTGCCACTTTGTTATAATTTCATGAAAATTTACAGCATGTGCATTTACAAAATTCCACCGTTATAGGGTTAATTGTATTTCTTTCTGTAAAAAATATAGTTTATGATAATTTTTCATTAACTTATGAATGTTCATTATCTAATGTTACTATTTACAATAAAATTTGTCATCAGACAAGTTGAAAGCTAGCTTAACATCATGGCTTTTAAAACGCCATTAAACGCCTTTTAATTTAAGCCATTAAAAGTTTTTTTTCAGGGAGAAGGGGCGGCAAAATATGCTATTGCATGGGGCAACAAAATTCCTAGGGCCTGCCCTGTTCATACTGAGTGAGAGACTAGCTAGAAAAGGGGTGTGGTTGTCTATTAGGAGGGCAACACCTTCATGAGCAGGTCAATCCACTGTCCTGTCCTTATGAATGATGGTAAAAATTTGTTATTATTTTGTTTTTATCTTTTGTAATGTTGATCATTTCTTGGATTTAGGTATCTTTTCTGCAGGTCTGCAAGAGGGCCTTGATGTCATCTATGTTTGATAGAATCCATGACAATTCCACTGTAGGAATGTTTTCATTATTTCTTTTTGGTGGTATCATCTGGGTTTTGTTGTGTTAGGTAGTTTTGTTTTCATTAACTTGATTTTTTTCTTTTTTGAGAATTGAGGATGGCTAACATTCATCATTTCTTCTTCATCATCATGAAAAATATCTAAGATATTGTCATATTCTACTTCTGAATTAATCAAAAATTAGATTAATTTATGATTCCTTCAGACTTAACATGGGCTTGCAATTTTGAATCAATTATTGATGTACCAGAATGTACTAGACTCTTGTAAATTTCACTAAAATGTTACTAAGCTGAAAATCCTTTATGTAATATGTGATATTATAAAGTATTGAGAATTGCTAAACTGCTTAAGTGCAAGTACTTATAAATTGCTGGGTGAAAGAGATAATCCGATCAAATAGAAATGGCCGGAATCAAAACACGTGCATCAAAGAGTATAGGTGCACCTTTTCGTAAGCAAATAAGCCCCCCCCACTCACACGCGCAGAAGAGTAAGCTAAGATTTCCGTGCGTGGCGCGCAGTACTGGTGACGTGAGGTGACGCTGAGAAAATGGGAGGAATAATCGATGACGTGGAGTGAACATGGGGCGTGCAATTTAAAAAGTCGTGCAGCGCCGAGGAAGCTCTCTTATCTCTCATCTCGTGTGCGGAGTTGCGCTCCGGAGTTTTTGGGCGGTTTTGCTGATGTGTGTGTAGCCTCCTCGTGGATTTGAGACAAGGATGGAGGAACTTTGCCGTAGATTTCCAACAAATTACCGGACAGCGACCAGCCCAGCAGAAGGTATTCGTCAATGCTTACGAAGATGTTGTTATGATGCTGAACGAGTTCACCATGGAACAACATCTTCCTATTTTTGGCAGCAGAAGTAAGTGCAGACTGAAACCTTGAAGAATACCTCAGAGAAGGCATGAAGGAACATGGTGTCGAAAGAAATTGTCCAGACAAGATATGTAAAGACCCAGATGAGTCCCCAGCAATTGGTAACATGCAATCTATGTTTTATTATGTGTATATGTGTATTAGAAGAATGTATGTAAACTTTAGGAAGGACTTTAGAGAAAGTTTTCTTTGAATGATAAGTAATAGTGAGAATTTTGAGCATTTTGTTAAGTGAATTAATTGAGAGCACGTGGTGCCGTAGAATTGTCTTTTAATGATAGAAAAGGTTATGAGAATGTTGTGAGAAGAAACTGTATAAGAGTGCATGAAGCTAGTCTAATTATTTAGCTAAAAATTTTCCTTAGTATTATTGAATAAGTGTGATTTTTCAAGTGTAAATTATAAGCATTAACTGAAGTTCATTGTCATGCATGCTAAGATAGATATTGAGAATCTAAGTAAATTAGTGCTCATTCATTAGCAATTGCAGATTTAAATATTAAGAGTGAATTCATAGTATGTACAAAGTCTCAATTGAATTAAATGATTTGTTTCTTTTGTTTAACTGATGACTTGCCTGATTTTCTTCTCTGTTGCACTTGCTCATAAATTATGGACCACAGCGGGAGATTAAATTATAGAGAGGCTACGACTGCAAACGTAATTCTTAGTATCATAAGACTGTATGCTAAAGTGTGTTCTGATTCCTCGATTCTACACTATCTGTTAATCTAGGATTTGGGGTGTCGCAGTGAAAAATAAATTTTCCCTGAATCCGAAAAAGGAATCAGAACCAGTGTGAGACAAAGGAATAGGTATCCGCCATTAGTAATTCCTTTGTCCCACAAACCACTAGCATCGTTCTTGTAAGTATAGATCAGCCAAGAGAGATATTGAAGTTAAGAGAATTAAGATTGAAGATAAAGTTTTAGTATAATTAAGAATAATCAAGAAGTAAAGATAGGAGAATATAGACTCAATATATAGAGTAAAATAAAATGAAATTAAATTAAGAGAAAGATTTTACATCTTCATGAGTAGGTCAATCCACTATCCTGTCCTTATGAATGATGGTAAAATTTTGTTATTATTTTGTTTTTATCTTTTGTAATGTTGATCATCTCTTGGATTTAGGTATCTTTCCTGCAGGTCTGCAAGAGGGCCTTGATGTCATCTATGTTTGACAGAATCCATGACAATTCCACTGTAGGAATGTTTTCATTATTTCTTTTTGGTGGTATCATCTGGGTTTTGTTGTGTTAGGTAGTAGTGCTTTCATTAACTTGGATTGTTTTCTTTTTTGAGAATGGCTAATATTCATCATTTCTTCTTCATCATCATGAAAAATATCTAAGATATTGTCATATTCTACTTCTAGGATACTAGGTACAAGAATTTGATCTTCTTTGTATGTGTGTGTGTGTGGGGGGGGGGGGAACAGAGGTATCCATGCCATCTGAAGATGATCTCAAGGCATGTATTTGACATTTTACAGTGCATGTCCCAATATCTTTTTTTTAATTATTCGGTTCAGAAGATATATGTATAAGTAAGTGTCCTCGTTACCTCCAATTGGTGAGAGCGTACCAAATCAATGGTATTGACTTGGTACATTGCAAAATTTGTGGATTTCTTTCTTAAGAAGGGATATATACAGAACTACAGATTAGGCAATTATAACAAGCTTTGGAGTGAGCTTGCAGCCGTCCCATGGCAGAACATATTGCAGGGGAAAGATGTTAGCAGTGCATGGGATAAAATCAGTGGCTATCTGAGGAAGGCAATATCAGATTGTGTTCCCATGGTCAGGAAGACAAACAAAGTAGGTGTTAGATGGATGAGTAATATTAAGCTTGATCTGCAAAAAAAGAAAATGTTATGGAGAATTTACAAGGAGAAAGGCGATCAGTACACCCATGAGCAGTGCAAGGCTCAAGATAGGATGGTTACCAGCAGAGTAAGAAAAGCTAAATCGGATTATGAGAATACCTTAGCCAAGGAGATCAAGAGTAATCCCAAAGAGTTCTTCTGCTATGTGGCAAGTAAAAGGAAAACGTTTACTTGTTAACTGATAAGTTATCGGAAGGATAACTTTAGTGGGTGCTGATAGTATTGAGGTGACAAATTCAGATGTAATTGTAGAGTTCCTGAGTGATCACTTTTCAAAAGTCTATCACCGAAGTCAGGATATCTCTGTACCTGTAGCAAAAACCAATGTGAGAATTGAAGTTATACTGAAATTAAGAAATCAGAGGTACTTAGTATATTGCAAAATTTAAATGCAAACACTGCTGTAGATTTAGATGGAATATCAGCTCGAGTGTTTCATGAATGTGCAAAGGAATTGTCAATGCCTTTTAATTGGTTATTCAACTTAAGTTTGAACTCTGGTATTGTCCCTAGGAAATGGAAGGAAGACAAAGTAGTTCCTTTGCATAAAGGTGGCTCTAAAACTGCAGTGGTTAATTACAGACCAATCACCATCTCGGGAGCAATGGTAAAAGTATTGGAAAAGTTGGCTAAAGACAAAATTCATGAATGGGTGGATCACAATATGATACTCTATAAGGGCCAATATGGTTTTGTTAAAGGTCGATCCTGCCTTAGCAATTTATTAACTTTTTATAATAGAATGACATCTGAGTTGGACAAAGGAAATGGCTACACAGTGGTACTTCTGGATTTTGCTAAGGCTTTTGACAGGATACCCCATGGAATTCTGTTGCACAAATTGGAGTCGATGGGGATGGTCACCTGCCTCATCCCGGACTCTGCTCCTCCATACACCATCTTCTGGTATTCATCCCCAGTGGTGTGCCTCAGGCGCTGTGCTTGGGCCATTCTTGTTTAATTTGCATAAATGATATAGGAAATGGCTTAAAGGGAGATATTCAATTGTTTGCTAATGATGTAAAGTTGGGTAGCACAATAAAAAATCAAGTTGATGTCGAGAGTTTGCAGGATGATTTAAATAAGCTGGCGAAATGGGCAAAAGGTAATGGATGTCAGTTCAATGTGGAAAAGTGTAAAGTTATGCATTTTGGGATTAAAAGATTACCAACTGTCTACTACGTTGATGAAACAGTATTCCAAGAGATTGATGAGGCTACAGACTTAGGGGTGTTGGTGGATAGGGAGATGAAGTTCAGGGGACACATTGCTAAGGTGTCCAAGATTGCACATAGGATTACTTGGTTATTGAGGAACAAACTAACATCCAGAGATAAAGAGGTTATTATTCCCGTTTATAAAGCGTTGATACTTAGACATTTGGATTACTGTGCTCACGTCTGGTCACTGGATTCCTTGGAGATGAGAAGGTTGTGGAGAGGGTTCAGAGGGGAGTGACTAAGTTGGTGAGTGATGTAAAAAATGCTCCCTACATTGATAGATTGAGAGCTTGTGGATTGCAGAGGTTTTTTGATAGGCGGAGAAGAGGGTATATGATAGAAACATTTAAATTACTAAAATGTTTTTATAAGATTGATGCAGGGGACATGTTCCAGCTGTGTGAAAGTGATGGAAGAACAAGATTCTTTTGTCACTTTCACATGGAAGAATGTGAAAGTGATGGAAATTAAGGAAATCTGTGGTTAACAAGGGTGTGAAAACGAGGTTTTTCACCTGGAGGGTGGTGAATGAATGGAATGCACTGCCTAACTCAGTTGTGTGTTCTTTGTCTGTAAATGAATTCAAGAACAGATATGATAGATATTGTTTTGATAGTTTGGGTCTCCTGCAATGAGTCTACTGACTCCATGGAGATACCCGTAATAATAATAATAATAATAATTAGGGGATTTTCTTGCTGGGCAAAAAAGGAGTCCTACCTAACATGGCTTAGGGTCAGGTCACCTGAGATGCGTTTGCGGTATGCTGAGACACGAAAAGCTACTGCCGAGGCAGTAAAGACAGCAAAGCAGAAGGCTTGGGAATCCTTTGGAGAAAGATCAGACTCATCCTATGCAAATGCAAACAAAGTATTCTGGCAGACCATCTGCTGCCTTCGAGGGAGGAAATCGTGTACAGCAAGCAATTAAGGCCTCTGATGGTGCACTTTTAACAACCGAGAAGGATATCCTCCACAGATGGAGGGAATACTTTGAGGGCCTTCTTAACCCGAGTGGCCCAGCAGTTGTGGACATCCAAGAGGTGCAGATCGGGGCAATGACTAGTCTCACAGCAGAAGAGGTCCATTTAGCAATAAAATCGGCAAGGCTGCTGGCGATGATGAAATTCAGCCCGAAATGCTAAAAGCCTTAAATCAAGAAAGTGTTCTCTGGCTGACTCAAGTGTGTCAGGCTGCTTGGATATCTGGGCGAGCACCAAAGCAATGGCAGACAGGCATAATAATACCAGTCTTCAAGAAGGGAGACCAGAAGGATTGCAGTAACTATCGTGGCATCTCTCTGCTCAGCCTGCCTGCCTGAGAAAGTGCATGCTAGGTGCTTGGAAAGATGGTGCAGGAGCATAGTTGAGTCAAAGTTCAAGGAAGAACAATGTGGCTTTCGTCCTGGTAGAAGCACAACTGACCAAATCTTCACTTTCAGGCAAGTCTTTGAGAAATCTTGGGAATATGCCAAGAATGTCTACATATGTTTTGTGGACTTGGAGAAGGCATATGACCAGGTTCCTTTGGATAAGCTTTGGCAAGTAGTACAGGAGTACGGAGTGGATGGCCAACTATTAGCTGCCATCAAGTCCCTGTATGAATGCCCAGAGTTTTGTGTCAGGGTAAACAGCACAAAATCTGAACCTTTCACAGTCTCCGTTGGCCTCCACCAAGGGTGTGTTCTGTCACCCCTCCTTTTCATAATATTTATGGACTAGATTGATAGGCACAGCCGAGGCAGTGAGTGTGTCAGAATTGGAAGATGTAGCATTGAATGTCTGCTTTTTGCAGATAACCTAGTTCTGCTTAGCTCTTCCACATATGACCTCCAGCAGACTCTGGATAGGTTTGTAGCTGTTTGTGCAGATGCTGGAATGAAGATCAGAGTGGCCAAAACTGAAACATTTGTGGTCTCAAGACAACCATCCCAGTGCACTCTATATGTAAGTGGAGTCCCAATGAGGCAGGTGGAGAAGTTTAAATACCTTGGGTCCATATTCACGAATGATGGAAAATGGGACATAGAGCTAGATACTCGAATTGGCTTAGCAAGCTCAATATTGTGGGAGCTTGGCTGTTCAGTAGTATTGAAGCAGGAGTTAAGCCAGAAGGCAAAACTGGCTGTCTTCAATACAGTCTATGTCCCCATCATCACCAATGGTCATGAGAGTTGGGTAATGACCGAAAGAATGTGGACACGAATCCAAGCGGCTGAAATGAGGTTCCTTCGTGGGGTTGCGGGGATGACAAGACTCGATAGAGTCAGAAGCTCTGCAATTCGGGAAATCCTCAATACTCAACCGCTGCTTCTCCGTGTTGAGAGATCACAGTTACGTTGGTACGGGCACCTGGTCAGAATGCCACAAAAGAGGCTCCTTCAGCAGGCTCTTTGCCAACCCAGAGGGTGGGAGGCCACGTGGAAGACCAAGGACTTGCTGGATAGATAATATCCAAAACCTTGGATGGGCACGTTTGGGAATCCCACCAGAACACTTGAGCTTGGTGGCAGAGGATCGTGACCATTGGAAGTTCCTCTTGCAGCTGTTGCCCCCACAACCCAATTAGGAAAGGTGGGCCTTGAAGATGTATGTATGTATGTATTCATTACTGATTAAGAAAAAAAATTTTTTTTTTTTTTTGTATATGCAGCACCCCCCACTTAAAATTTTCACCAGCCACCACTGGTAGAAAAAGGTTGAAAATAAACCTTGTAGCAATCCACTTGTAACCTTCCTATCCTTGATACAGTTCTGATATCTAAGATCTAAGAGAAAGCCAGTTGGTAATCTAATCTACTGACCTTATATACAAATCCATACATTGTAAATTAAAAAACAATTTGGCATTTGGTACCATGTCAAATACATTTGAAAAATTCAAATGTATTTGACAGGGAACATTACTCTGTCTCATTACTCATCACCCTATTGCAAAATGTAACCAGATTTTTTTTTTTTTTTTTTAATGTTGCTCTCACCCACGAAAGATTATTTGTAAACCTATAGCACATTTTATACTGTGGATAGGCAACGATTTTTTTTTCTGTTTTTCTCAATTTTATATATATATTTTTTTGCATTTTTTTAAAATTTATTTTTTCCAGTCCAGAAATCCTGCTCTAGAGAACAAACTTGGAACTTTTTCATGTTACATCAGGCCTCCAATAAGTGGGTTACTAAAACAAGAATGCCCTTCAACAAATCCACACTGGCCTGCATCTGTCCAATTCTGTATACAAGTTCTTATCAATTTCTCCAATGATCTTAACTACAGAAATAAATACAAACAAACCTATAGGTTGATACCTCCATTCTACCACCACCTTTATGCAGTAGCATTATCTTACCCTACTTCCACTCTTCAGGAACCTGTCCCATTGCAAGACTCTCATTAGAATAGCAAAAAAAATATATATATATAAAATTGAGAAAAACAGAAAAAAAAATTTTAGCCTACCCACAGTATAAAATGTGCTATAGGTTTATGAATAACCTTTCGTGTTAATGATACAATCAATTCCATAGCATATTCCCTTAAAGCAAGTGGTGAAATTCCATCTAGTGCCCCTGCCTTATTGACATTTAGCACACATATTTGGAATATGTATGCTAAATACTTCACTTCTAACACATCACCACTCCTTATCCCTCTAGGAATAAAGCCTGCTGTCCCAGGAAGAACATTCTAATAAAATGATCATTAAATAGCTGAACTATGTCATCTGCATTCGTTACCTGAGTTCCATCTCTATCCAGCAAGTGCTAGACTCCTTTCATATTCTGCTTTTTTTCTCCTCACAATACTAATCACTTTCCTGGCTTGAGCCTTATATTCCTCATGCAACATACTCAAATTGGAGGAGCTGTACTGGAGGAAGTAGGGGGAAACAAGGGATCTCGGGGTGATGATTAATAGAAAACTGAAATACAGGGAACATATTGCAAAGGTGGTGAAGACTGAGATGGATGGTGACTTGCAGAGATAAAAGTTATCATTCCATTGTATAAGACCCTGATCAGACCACACTTGCTATTCTCAAATTTGGTCCTCATGATTTGAAGGGGGTAAACTAACTGTGGAAAGGGCAGAGGCAGATAACAAAGATGGTTTCAGGACTACAATATTAGTTATGAGGATCGGCTGAGGGAATACGGACTGCAGAGTTTGGTATATAGAAGAAGGATAGGTGATATGATTAAGACTTTTAAACTGTTGAGAGGTAGTTACAGAATTGACAGAGGGGAGTTCTTTCACTTGGTGGAAGGAGCGATGACAAGGAGCCATCCCTGGAAGTTGCAAAAGGAAGCTGTGAGCAAGAGAGTGAGTGGTTTCTTTGCATGGAGGGTGGTTGAACCGTGGAATGCATTGCCTAATAGAATGATGAGAGCAAGAACAGTCAATGAGCTCAAGGAGTGGTATGATAGCCTTTGTGTTTCCTAGGAAGGACCTCACACTATGAGTCTTTTGACTCCATGGAGGCCTGAATAATAATAATAACAATAATAACTGTGCTCCACCTATCTCTTTAAATATCTTCCAAAATCTCTTTTTTGTCTGTAATTCCCATTTAATTTCTCTTGTCATCCAGTTGACTCCAAATCGTTTTATTTTCTTCATTTGAGATATACAATCTGCCATTGCTGTTAACAATTTTTTCTTAAGTATCTCCTATATACTGCTGACCTCTTTTCTTTCAATTTCTTTCACCTACTGAATTGCTGCAGGGGTGGTTTCTATGTCTGTGATAGTTGCTAGAAATTGTCTTATAATTTTATATAATTTCCTTCTGTATCGATACTTCTACATGCCTATTCATCCTCCAAGTCAGGACTACATGGTCACTCTCACCAACTGGACACGTATGACATCTCAGTCATAATCAGATCTGAAGCTATGACCAAATCCAAACCTCTTGATCTTTGTGTTCCAGCCACCACATGTTGTCTAAGACATTTCTCTCCCAAGTTCAAAAATTCAGTTCCCTTTGTACCTGATGGTATTCCCTCTGCTCCGTTTACACTTGCTTACACTTGGATAAAGGGTTAAACAAGAATATAATTTAATTTCTAATGAAGTTCAATTTAATTTGTAATAAAATGAAAAACTTCCTATAAAAAACTATTGTTTAAAAAATTTTGACAACTGTAGGACTCACCAAAAAAAAAAAAAAAAATTTATACCAGCCATCACCAGTTATCAAAAGACAAGACAAACTCATCTGTCTAACTGCAGTAGGTATGAACTAATTCTTTATCTAAAATTATTATTATTTGACACCTCCAGGGAGTCAAAAGACTCATCGAGGGAGAGTGTGACAACAGCATAGAATGATTTAACCCTTCCAACTACTAACCACACTCAAACTTGTTAAAGTTTTTGCATGAGCAATTAGTAGAGGAGGCTATACCGATCGACCAGCATTATGGTTATAAAATAAGATGAAATATTTATGTTAAAGTCGGTCCTTACATTTTTCACATTCATTTTAATATTTCATTTTAAATGTTGCAATATTTCAGGAAAAGGACTTTTTTTTTTTTTTTCATATAGGTGAAAAGAATTAGCATTTATTGAACAAGTTCGAAAAATTTAATTGCAAATTTTAAATTAGATGCTACATTCTCTGATGAAAATATTTAAATAAATATAAATAGACTGTTTATTTCACTCACACACGCAGAAATCACTTGAGTATAACTGGCACTTTTTCTCTCAAAATGAAAGTTAAAAAATCGTGGTGCGCGATATATGTAGGAATTTTCGGAAACTAGTTTATCAGGAAAAAATAAATTGATGTTTATAATTAAATTCTCAGTATTCATTATAATTTATAGTTCCACACATTATTTATAAAATGAATGCATTTAAATTTTAATTATCTACGTTATTTACGCGATCGGCAGCTCGCCTTCATCACTCGACATATTTGAATCTTCTTGCAGCATTGCTTCTGTAATTAAATTAAAACAAACAGTTTCATTATTGCTTGTCCTTTTATCATTTAGGAATCATAAGATCACCATGATTTATAAAAACTGAAAACGGGTATGACTTACCAAGAATGCACTATTCTCTATTGCTACTACCTGTCTCGCATATGATTGGTGCGGTATTAACAAAAGATAGCGCGGCTCAACAACAAAGACAAGCTGACGATTGCTGAGTTGAAATGCTGATTCTCTTCAACAGAATTCCAAAATATCTAAACCTTCCATAATAACATTCACTATTTGTTTCTTAAAGTTTTTAACTTTTTTTTTTCGTGTGCGAGGTGTATGCGAAACTTTTTAATTTCTTTAAAAATCAAGTGGATATTAAATCCAGCATTATTTCAAAGCCAAATATAGAAACTATAAAAGTTTCGTATGAAATTTGACCAGAGAGTCCAGGCGGTTAGCCTAGTGGCTTTGTGCTTCGCAACCATATGCCTGAGGAAGGAGTGTCCTAGGTTCTATTCCCGTCGGTGACGTGAGGAGCTTAAGGATCCTCCTCAGTCATAGCCAAGTTAGCGGGTCTTGGGGATTAAATAGAGTTTTTTCCGCCAGTTTATCTGCGGGTTTTTCATCCCGCAAGCACTCTTTCAATCCGCTCGGGACTAACCCAGAGCCGAGACGTAAACATAAACAATATAGTCAAAGGAATTGACAATTCCTTTGCCGTTTCACGTAAGACTCGAGCTGGTATACCATCCAATCCCACAGATGTAGTTACATTAAGGTTCTGTAATATACATTTCATCTCTTGCAAAGTGTTCGCTTAGTAATTCTACTATTTCAGCTGATTCAATTACCTCCCTGCCATTGACATTCCTTAGAATCATTTTGCCGTATACATTTTTTCTTTTACTTGCAGCATATCGAAAGATCTGTGTGGTATCCACTTTAGCTTGCATTGCTAATTTCTTTTCATAATCTGCATTTAGTTTTCTTA
The DNA here is from genome assembly GCF_054136105.1 of Typopeltis vanoorti. Classification (NCBI taxonomy): domain Eukaryota; kingdom Metazoa; phylum Arthropoda; class Arachnida; order Uropygi; family Thelyphonidae; genus Typopeltis; species Typopeltis vanoorti. The sequence continues at coordinate 4,853,782 of NC_143549.1, read as the reverse complement.
CCAAACTAGTTACCCCTCTGGCATGTGCTTCGTACTGTTCCTGTGCCTGCAAGTCGCTTTTCTCCTTAAATTTCATCCACACTTGTTTCTTTCTTTTTTTTTTTTTTTTTTTTCCAGCTCAAGCTTAATGGCGTTATTCATTCATTTAACTCCCACTTGATTTACTCTCCGGACTCTAGATATGCAGTCAGCCATTACCTCCCTCAAACACTCCTTAACCACTTCCCATGCACTATCAACATACAGCCCTTGAAGTTTAACATGCCATGACAATCCAAGCAATCTCCTAAGCTTGCCATACTTACCAGTTTAATGTAGTGGTTTCTTTTGTGGTGGCGCCACAAGTAGACTTTTCGCTGCTCGCAATACAGCAAGTCGTGACATCTGCCTGCCGGACGTGTGACAGAAGTATTCTCTGAAGTTTTACACAATACTAGTACGAATGCATAGAACTTAATTGTTAAGTGCTACTTGAGTGCAATTACTTTTCGAAACTTTCAGTGCTGTAATATTGATGTTATTTCTTAAAATTTACCTGTTATAAAATAAGCAAACAAAGAACATTATTTGATTTTCTACAGTAAAGTTTTTACAGTAATATTTAAGTCAAGCTGATTTCTGTTTTCTGATTTTTTTTTTTTTGTCATTATAATCAGTAAATAAAACCACTATTTATTTTTTTAGGTTTAATTATTATTATGTTACTATCAACCAGGGAGCCAATTAAATATTTTAGGATACATAGGGGGGGTTTACGCCTACTAAAAGGTTAAGAACCACACCTCCCAGGAAGCCTTTTGGTTCTTTATTTTAGTAAATACTTTTACGCGCCGATCGAGAGTTCGCTTACGAAAAATACACCTATCCGATGTTGCAAGTTCCTTAGCATTGAAAGAGAGTTTTTGCTCTCTTCAAGTTTCTGCCTGGTCTCTGACGAAAACCAGCCAGTTTGTAACAGCTGTTAGGCCAATGAAATCTTATCAAAATGGACGAATAGGAGGAGAATATACAGACGCTTGGACATAGCGATCATGTCCCCTATAAGTCCGACTAGGGCAACTCGTAAATGCTGGCGATTGTATTCCCGTAAACTCTCTGGTCAAATTTCATACGAAACTTTTATAGTTTCTATATTCGGATTTGAAATAATGCTGGATTTAACATCCACTTGATTTTTATAATTTTTGCATCGCCCAACTGAAGCTTTTTGGTTCTTCATTTTATTCTCATTATATCACAGAACTTGCTCTTCTTAAAAATACAATGAAGAATGCTCTTTGTTTAGACTGCTTATGTAAATAATGTTTTAAATTATTTATATTTAATTCCTGTGTTTTAACATATATATATCTGAGAATTTTGTGTCATTACTATTTTTACTTAACTGTGTTTGCATTTATATGTAACTGACATTGTTAAATCATGCACCTGGCAAAATAAAAGCAAATCACTTTAGTTTTTATAAAATTATTATGCAGTTTCTTTCTTATATTTATTTTATTTTTTATATAATCGAAAGGCACAAAGGTGATATATATATATATATATATATATATATATATATATATATATATATATATATATATATACACATACACACACAAACATAAGAAATTTTAAACTACTATATAATAAACAGTGGTTATAATAAAAAAAAATAGAAAATAATTATTTACATAAATATATAGCAGGCAGGGCCATGAAGCAGAATTAAAAGCAATGAAAAAATAGCAATAAAAATCAAAATTTTAAAGGAAAATGAAATACAGATAAAAAAAACACTCATGAATTCAAAAAACAAACAGCATTTAAACATACAAAAGCATAAAACCTGCTTTCATTAGGACTATGAAAAGTTATCATAAAATAAATATATACACATTTAGGTATGAATTATTATAACATTTTATAGTTAAGCGACTATTGAGATCATCTCATATATTTCAAATTTTATCTATGAGCTTAACAATTTTTTTTAACAGAAATATAAAAAAATATTGGACCCACAGAGCTGAAAGGCAGTGCCCATATCAACTGATAAATGCAGTGGATGACTCTTGATAGAAAAAATAAGTTGTTGGTACTGAAATGGCAAGATTAGAAAGAAATGTCAGAAAATATGCAAATGAAATTACACACTCACTACTCTCTAATGTGAAATAAATTCCTTTTATTAATTTATTATTTTTCTGAATAATAAACCATACATAATGCAGGATCGAATTCTCCATGCTTGCTGCGCAAGCATGGAGAATTCGATCTGCTTCATTACTTGAGAAAGAAGTAATATTTATTTGTTAATAAATGCATGCGTTTATAAGCATTCCATTTAGGCGTTTATTTTTGTAGACAGAAGACGTCTAAGCTTGCACGGCAATAATTGAGCTTTGCGTTGTGTATCGAAGGTTGATGCTTGCTCGTCTAGTCAAAGCTACCTTGGCTTGCTCTGTTGTAGGAGCTTCCAGGTCCTCGCAGCAGCACTGTGATTTCACGCGAGCATAGCTATTTCACGTCGTCTAGCTCTGTTGCTTAAACACAGGCCATACGCAGTCAACGTAGCTCTAGCGAGTGAGCTTCAGCCAGCCTTTACAAATGTGCGTGTTGCTTGGGACAATTAAGTGACAACCAACTTTTTATGAGGATGTTATTGACCAGTTCATAAAGAAGAACCGCAGGGTAGAATTTGTATTCAAGTAGCTAAATTGAAAAAGATAGAATATCATTTGTAAAATAAATGTTGTATTTGTATGATTAAATGTACATAAATTTCTAAATATATAGTTTTAAATGGTCAGTAATTCATTATTCCGCTAAGCAGACTGCAATCACACCTCTCACTCCCTGAATGATAACCAGAACAAGCGTGAGTTTCAAGACCAGCATTCGCCCCTGACATAATGGTTACTTACTATAACATAACAGAATTAAGTAACAGTATTAACTGACAACATTTTAAAAGTACAGATGACCCTTGAAGATTGCGGGCTTGAACTGCGTGGGTCCACTTATAAGCGGTATTTTGAATAAATATACTGCACTGGAAAATTTATTGAAGATTTGCGACAATTTGAACAAACTCGCTGATGAATCGAGTAGCTCAGAAATATCGAAAAAATTAAGAAAAAGTTAGGTGTGATGAATGCATAAAATATATATTATTATTATCAACTCCCGACCTCCATGGAGTCAGAGACTCATCGTGGGAGGTACTCACTATTGCATACAATGCTCATCCAACCTCGTCTTAAACTGATTCAATGTGTCCACATTCACAACACACTCAGGCAATGCATTCCACTCACCAACCATGCAAAAAAACCCTGCTTCTCACACCCTACCTATACAGTTTCCAGCAATGGCCTCTTGTTCTACTTCCCTCTCCAATTGTATGAAAAATCTCTTCCATATCTACCTGATAACAACCCCTGACCAGTTTATATGTCTCAATCATATCCCTCCTCTTCCTCCTATTCACGAGGCTCTGCAACTTACATTCCCTCAATCTGTCCTCGTATTCCACATTCCAAAGACCACTTTGTGAATCTTCTCTGTATCCTTTCCAACATATCCTCGTCACCATGAAAACCCGGTGACCAAATCTGTGCACAGTAATCCATATGAGGCCTGATCATGCAATGGAATCATAACATCTCTATTTCTGCATATATATAGGCACTAGCCTATTTTATCATTTATCATAAAATATACCTAAACCTATCATAAAAAGTTAAAATTTATCAAAACTTAAGCACACAAATACTTACAGATCGTACATGATACCATTCGCGGTTGAGAGAAATGTAAACAAACTTAAAGATGCAGTATTAAATCATATCTGCATAAAATAACTATTATTAATTTTTAATTAATTAGCATAAATTAATAATTAATAGCAAAAATTTATAACGATTCATATAAGCATAAGAAAGTGCGGCATGACTTTTTTTGCATGGAGAGTGGCTGGTGAATGGAATATATTGCCTAATGAGATGGTGAGTGCACAAATATTAAACCAATTTAAAATGAGGTATGAGTCTTGATTCCTGGAGGTGTTTGTATAGTAATAATAATCCATCCATTAGTGTATAGGCTAGGCTACCACAAAGCAATCGTATCGATTGCAATAGGCTACCATAAAGCAATCATATTTTGCTGCTTTTTCGTTATCAACGCATGAATCGTTATATTTGTAAATAAATATGAATTTCTTTTTCATATTACCTTTTCAATTTTGATGTCTAGTGTTAGTAATACACATAACACTACATTTTTGCATCATATAAGACAATATTGATGTAGATACCGACAAACATAGGATGTAAAACTTACGGTATCGATAAATACAGTACTGTAAATGTATTTACATCCACTTATGATTTTCTTATAACATTTTATTTTCTCTAGATAAAATATTATATATCGTATTCTTTATTATTGTATTATTATATTATATATTGTAAGAATAAAATATTATATATTGTATTCTTACAATATATAATATATGTATTATATATTGTAAGAATACAATATATAATACATATAACATATAACATACAGAATATGCATTAATCGACTGTTTATGTTATCAGTAAGGCTTCCGGTCAACAGTAGGCTATTAGCAATTAAGTGTTTGGAGAGTCAAAAGTTACACACGGATTTTCGAACAACACGGGGCATCGGTGCCTCTAACCCCCGCGTAGTCCAAGGAATTCCTTTAAGGTCCATTTAAGGTTACAAAAGAATATCTCAAAAATATGACTATGCTACAAAACTATATATAATGAGATAATGACAGTAAACTTTTATTATAGTAAATATGTAATCACTATTTCGAAGGTGGAAGATAGAAACAGCAAGCATCATTAATCAGATGGTTTGGCGTAACAATGTAAAAATGGATGAGCAAATAAAAATAAATTAACCAGGTACTGTTCTTAGTCACTCCTTTTTCTTTTTTTTTTTCCTTTCTTTTTTTCGTATTACTATTTATACTCCATTCAGTTTTTATGAAGTTTTATTATTAGAATCAAAGAAACTGAGCTTTATTAGAACTCAAAAACTCAAATTTCTAAATACAAATGCCAGGCATATCGGGAATAAAGGGGTTAAGTTTGTAGTCATGGTGAATACTTAGGGGCCTAAGACTCTCAGAATCAGATGTAGTAGTACCAGAATTGAGTGAAGAGAGTACATTTTAAGGAAGGACAGAAGAGGAGGGAGAATTCTACTAATGATATCAGATGATTTTAGTCTAATTAGGATAGAAACCACTCAGGGTTTAATCTTGGGAGGGGGGGGAGCTGAGTAGACGATTTGAGAATACACACTAAGCATTGCATACGACCTACGCATCTGAGCATCTGCAATGATCGCTAATTCATAAGTAGTATAGAAATAGAAGATACAACACAATATAAATTAAAAAATTGAATTTTATTAAGGATTTTTAGAAAATTTTCTAGTATTTGTTTTTCCTTTTTTTCTTTGTGGGGCAGGATCCCATTGTCCCCTCCCCTCTGGGTGCACCACTGATAGAAACTCATGAAAACATTAATAGTAATGTCCTATGAAGCAATGAATTTGAGGCTATCTGGGATGAAGTGAAGGCTGAAAGAATGAAGCATGTAAAAGAAGGAACTCAAGGACAAAGTGTGTTAGATTTATACAGCATCGGAAGAGATCTTAGTTAAGGATGTGACTGTTTTGTCACCAATTGGTAAGAATAATCATGTCATACTGACTGGGAAGTCGCAAAGTATATATGGATGTTCCAATTAGGAAAGGTTACATTTCGAACTACAAATCTGGAAATTATGATAAACTTGGGAGAACAGAATACTATGTTCAGTTCCATGGGAAGTTCTGAAAAGATGTTTCAAGGATGCAGTAGATGAATGCATCCACAGAGTTCAAGTGCAATGGATGTATTTATTAAATATGGGATTCACAAGAAGAATATTATGTAGAAGAAATATTGTTGGATTAAGGATGAGATGAGTTATGAATTATATGAACAGCAGGCCAGAAAATTTATGATTCTTGTATGCAAAACACATAGAAATTGGCTAATGAAAACTCAAAAACAATTTTATTATTATGCTGCAAGTAAAAGAAAGAATAAGTGCCTACCTTTGTAAGTGCTATCAGACTAGTGAATGCAACATGACACAGTGATATCACTATTACATTGGATGAAGGGACAGAGGTGTATAAGAATGAGGTTGAAGAGCTGTTATGTAACTTCGATAAGAAATAACCTGGGTGCTGATATCCCATCCATCCATATTGCACAATATTGACAGAGGAGATATCAGCACCTATGTTAACCATGCTACCGGCCAGGACATATATATATATATATACGTCCAAGTTACAATGGATGCGAAGTGCATATTAAAATTGTATTACCATTGATATTACATTGAAATATATGATGGATACAAAGCGTATGAAGATTCATAATGGCCGGTAAGATGGTTAAAAGAATATTCAGTGAACTGGCCAGGCTACTGACATGATTGTATAATTTGAGTCTTAACTCAAGAAAGATTCTATAGGAATGAAAAGAATGTATGATAATCCAGTTGCACACAGATGATGCAAAGACTGATATGGCTAACTGTTAATATATCAGTATCTCTGGAGTGAATGCGAAGATTTTAGAGAAGCTAGTAATAATAGAAAACAATTTCTTGGAAAGAGTCTCTTCATATACATACTTAGGTCATCTCATTGATCTAAACTGGGGACTCCAAAAGGAAATAAATAGGAGAGTTCAACTTTCCTGGAGTGCATTCAGAAAATTGAAAAAGCATTTTTCAAAATAATGATGTCCCACTCTGTTGGAAAAGTTCAATATTTGGTTTCTAGAGCAGAATTTCTAGACTATATAAAAAATAAATAAAAATGGGGAAAAAATAAAAAGAAACCTACAGCCCACTCATGGTATGGACAAATACACTATAGTTTTGCAAATAACCTTTTGGGCAGGAACTACAAAACTATTATAATATTTGGCTATCTCCACCCCCATCCCCCACACACACAATGGTCTATCTGGCCTTCACACAACCAAACCTTGAGTGGGTTATCACCTGTCACCTGGAACAACATTATGTAACTGTGCATTCACACCAAACTGATTTCCCCAGGTGATCAAATGAATGAAAGATTACTGTGTATGTTTGTATGTATATATATATTTTTTTCTCATCCATCTGTTTACCAAACTTTGTAATGTGACTTACATCACTCAGTCTCTCCTCTTAACTGATATTCCACTATCAGAATATATTCTTCTGCACTATTTCTAGTATGCGCTAGAAATTATTTTTGACAAAAAAATCCTTCGAATCCCATCTGGAATGCAGTACATAGATTTGGTGCAGATCAGATTTCATAGCTAGCAGTATGACTTAACTATGAAATCTGATCTGCACCAAATCTATGTACTGCATTCCAGATGGGATTCGAAGGATTTTTTGTCAAAAATAATTATTAGTGTTTCTCATTATTGGCCATTGCTTTTACTGCACTGTAAAAGCAACACAGAGTTGTTTTTACAGTGCAGTTTTAGAGTTTAACAATGCTTGGCACCATTCTTTTCTTTTTGCTACAGCACAATTCTTCCAATTGTGCTGTAGCGCATTTGGAAGAATAGTGGAACATTGCACCCTTTGATTGGAAAAGACCTGGGTTCTATTCTCATCGTGACGAGGGGAATCCTTATATGGGCTTTTTCAGTTGAAGGTGAGTTAGCCAATCTCATATGGTGGTAGAAGGTTTCTTTTTCTCCAAGAAACTCATGTTTTTCATCCTGCATCCAGCCAAGTCGGCCTTCAGAACACATGCAATTTACAGACAAAAAAAATACTGTTGTTGGTGATGCTGGGCGACAGATGGCATTGATGGTAGTGGTGTCATAGTTGGAGAATTAAGTAGTAGTGGAAAGGATGAGATGTATTTAATGAAGTAGAGTAGTCTGCCCTCCCACAATGAGTTCTTGGACTCCCTGGAGGTGTCACATAGTAATAATAGTATATCTTCTATTCAGTAAAATGCTTACAATGAAATTGAGAAATAACAATATATGCATCTCCTTTGTTCTAGTTGTTACAATATTACAAAATGATCCAATCACTGAAACAGAACCTCTTCTTACTGTATTATATTAGTGTTGTCTCCATAGAAATGTATCATCGTATCTTCTTCAACCTGTGTTGTCCTAGTTTCTTAATGATATTAACTATCATCCTGAGAAATATGAAATGGCTACTGCTAGCACTTCACTTAATGCAATTTATGCATGATATGCTTTTGCACATTATGCATAAATTGCTTGCCGTAAAATTCTCATTTTTATTGTATGCTCTTTTCCATCCCTCCTAACACAGAATCTCATCCTACTGAATGAAGAAAATTGGCAAGCACTAGTACTGCAGAAAGTCCCATGACAAAAAATTATGATTAAGCATATGTCTCAGAATTACTGATTTTGTCATGTAAAATTTTAGGTATCCATCAGCTATGGCTACATCAATTACTTAATGTTATTTTACACACAAAACACTGTTTTAGCATTATATGATTTTCATGTTGCACATTGATAATTGAAGATCTGAGCAGACTGTTTATCAAATATTTGCCTTATTCCCTCATTTCTTACTGAAAACCAAAAAAGTCTCTGAAAAACCAATGCCTCAAATGTGCACAGACTTTCTCTCTCTCATTCTTCCTTCCTCATCCTATATGCACAAGATAAAGAGATCACTATTGATGGTAGGAAGGTTGTAGAAGCAAAAGAAAAATCACTTTGAGAGAGTGTCGTTGTGGTAGAAATACTGCAGAGACAGGTACAAGTGTGAGAACATAAGTAAATAATGATAGGTATAGAAGCAGTGACATTTTTATGCTCTATACTAATGCCAGGAGTATCCGAAATAAAGGAAATAAATTGGTGGTTCTGATAGCTTCAACCTGGCCAAAGATTATTGGGATCTCTGAGACGTGGTTGGCGGAGGATGATATAATAACCGGAATTGAAGTGGCAGGGTACAGCATTTTTCGGCAAGATAGGAAAGGAAAACGTGGTGGTGGAGTACTGCTTATGATAAGTGATGACTTATGTCGTCTTAGATTAGAGGCTTTGGAAGGCGGTGACACAAATGGTTTTGAAAGCATATGGTGCGAGATGGGTATTGCTATAAACCAGGGAGCACAGAGGGTGGGGACCAGGAGATGTTTAGGCAGTTGAGCTTGGCAAGTGCAAGAAGAATGATTGTTATGGGAGATTTTAACTACAGCAGTATAAGCTGGGAAGAGGGAAAATGCAAGCAGTAAGAAGGGGATAGAATTTCTGGAATTCTTGAGGGACAGATATCTTCAGCAGCATGTGATGGAGGGAACAAGAGATTCAAGAGTTTTGGATTTGGTCATAGCATCAGAAGAGCTGATAATAAGTGAGATGATCTCTCCCACCAGTTGGGTTTTGACTTGGAAGATGAACAGACATGTATCAAAGAAAAAGGAACATATGTGGCATTATAAGGTGGGTGATTACAGTAGTCTTAGGTATCAACTAGGGGCAGTTCCATGGAGGGCAGAATTGGAAGGCCAGGATATCATTAGTGCTTGGGAAATTGTGAAAGAATATTTGTTAGCAGCAATAGTAGGCTGTATTCCACGGGTGAAGAAGCAGACACAATTTGGTGTAAAGTGGATGACAAACGACATCAAACAGGAACTGCAATTGAAAAAGAGATTATGGAAGATATACAAGGAGAGGGTGGAGGACAGATACACGAAGAATATAAGATGTAGAACAGGAGAGTGACCAGAATAGTGAGGAAGGCAAAACTGGAAAATGAGAAAAGATTGGCACTAAGATCCAAAGAAAATCCTAGGGAATTTTTTAACTATGTGGCCAGTAGGCAGAGAACCAATTGTGGAAGAATGACACTGTGGGATAAAAATGGGAATAGAGTGACTGATGCAGAGGACATAGTGGAGTTGTTCAATGAGCACTTTATTGGAGTATTTCATCCTGGAGGAGGTTTTAATACTAGAGGGATAGGGCAGGTTCAGGGTTTAGAGGTGCAAGAGGAGAGTGTGTTCCAAATACTGAGTACTCTGGATACCAGTGAAGCTGTTGGATTGGATGGTATTTCACCACGGGTTTTGAGAGAATGTGCTAAAGAACCGACAGCTCCGTTGACCTGGCTTTTCAGTAAAAGTCTGGCTGCAGGAAAGGTACCCAGGGAATGGAAGGAAGGTAGGATAGTGCCGCTGCATAAGGGCGGTAGCAAACTGGAAGTGTCTAATTATAGGCCTGTTTGTGTGTCATCAGTAGTCTTTAAGGTCTTGGAGAAATTAGTGAGGGATTATATACAGAGTTGGGTAGATGAGGGTAATGTTATCTGTGAGAATCAACATGGATTTGTTAAGGGGTGCTCTTGCTTTAGTAATATGATTGTCTTTTATAAACTGGAAGTGTCTAATTATAGGCCTGTTTGTGTGTCATCAGTAGTTGTTAAGGTCTTGGAGAAATTAGTGAGGGATTATATACAGAGTTGGGTAGATGAGGGTAATGTTATCTGTGAGAATCAACATGGATTTGTTAAGGGGCGCTCTTGCTTTAGTAATATGATTATCAGAAAAAAAAAAAAAAAAAAAAAATCAGCTAACGCCTTTTTATTCCCGTATATACGGGAGTAGGCGAGGCCATTTAGCCCTATCTAACTTTTGGAGACTGAGTGGGCAGTTCAATCTCCACTGGTACCCAATCAGAGACAGATGGCCCAAGGCTATCACTAATTAAGCGGTACGCAGTGAAGAGAGACGGCTCAAATGTGCCGCCATCTCGTGGTCTCTAACCCTAACACAATATATTTAATGTCTGAAATAATGTGGGTTCTACGGTCGATTTTCTTGAATTTACAGGACGAAAAACTCGAGTTTCCGGGAGGAAAAACCTGCTTGCCCGTGCCAGAGATCGACTAACTCGGGAACCGGTCGAAAAAAGGCTTAGAAAAATTTCCTCTAGTCGCCGACTAGACTCGAAACCAAGACTTCCTTCGTGCGGCCTAGCGCGGTGGTATGCAAACGCCACATCCACTGAGCTACACGGGCTCTCTTTTATATCTTTTATAATAATTTTAAAATAAATATCTTTTATAATATAAATTATCTTTTATAATAAAGTGACAAGAGAAGTTGATGAGGGAAAGGCATATACTGCGATTTTTTTTGATTTTGCAAAGGCATTTGACAGGGTGCCACATGATAAGCTGATAATTAAGCTGCAGCACATGGGTTTAAATGTCGGGTTAGTCAAATGGATTCAGGATTGGCTGACTTGATATTGCCCCATCATACACAACTCTCTGACTGATATCAGAGAGTTGTGTATGATGGGGCAATATCAAGGAAGCAGAAGGTTACAAGTCGGGTTCCACAGGGCTCAGTACTGGGACATGTATTGTTCAATCTTTATATCAATGATATTGTCAATGGATTGCAAGGGGACAATCAGTTGTTTGCGGATGATGTGAACATTGGAAGGGTTATCAGTAATAGTGCAAATGTGGCAGCCCTGCAAGAGGATTTGAGTCAACTAGACAGATGGGCAAATAAATGGGGTTGTTGGTTTAATGCAGCAAAATGTAAAGTCTTGAGGTTTGGGATCCACCGATGGGAGGATGCAAACTCGATTGGAGGAGATGTACTGGAGGAGATAGGGGAGACAAGAGATCTGGAGGTGATGACTGATAGAAAACTGAAATTCAGGGAGCATATTACAAAGGTAGTGAGGGTAACTCAGATTATTGCTGCAATACTGAGAAGGATGTTGACCTGCAGAGAAAAAAGAGTTATCATTCTGTTGTATAAGGTGCTGATCAGACCACACTTAGACTATTGTTCTCAGATTTGGTCTCCAGGATTTGAAGGGAATAAATTGACTGTGGAAAGGTACAGAGGCAGATAACAAAGATGGTTTCAGGACTGCACAATATGAATTAGGAGGATCGACTGAGGGAATGTGGACTGCAGAGTTTGGTGGATAGAAGAAGGAGAGGTGATATGATCGAGACTTTTAAACTGTTGAGAGGCAGTTACAGGGTAGACATCGGAGAGTTCTTTCACTTGGTGGAACGGCAGGAAGGAGCAATGAGAAGGGGCGATTCCTGGAAGTTACGAAAGGAGGCTGTGCGCAAGAGGGTGAGGAGTGGTTTCTTTGCGTGGAGGGTGATTGAACCTTGGAATGCATTGCCTGAGAGAATAGTTGGAGTGGGGACAGTTAATTGGTTCCAGGAGTGGTATGATAGACTTTGTATTTCCTAAAAACGACCTCCCACAATTTTTTTTTACTCCATGGAGGCCTGGATGATGATAATAATAATAATAATAAATGAATTGGAGACATTTAATATTACAAAATTGAGGAAATGCAGTCTGCAAAGCTCTGTGAATAGGAGGAAGAGAGGGGATATGATTGAAATATTTAAGTTGGTAAAGGATTGTTACTGGATTAATGTGGAAGAAACTTTTCATAGAATGAGGGAAACAGATAGAACAAGACGGAAAAATCTCTGGATTATAAGGAGGTGTCAGCTTTAGAAAAAGGAGCAGGTTCTTTGCGTGGAGAGTGGTTGGTAAGTGAATGCATATTGCCTGACGGTATGGTGAATGCAGCTACACTGAATGAGTTTAAAGTACAGTTTGATGGGCTTTGTGCATAACAGTGTTAGCCTCCCATGATGAGTCTTTGACTTCATGGAGGTCTGGTGTTAATAATAATAATCTCAATGTAAATGCAGCAATGTAACTGGATGTGATATCAGCCCAGGTGTTACTAAAATGTATGACTAAATCAGCAGTGGCAAGATAATTTGGTTACATAAAGTAAGTTCGAAGACATAGGTAACATAATATAGCATGATCAGAATCTTAGGAGCGGTGTGTGAGGTATTGGAAAAGTTGGTTAATGGCAGAACTTTGGGAAGGTTGGATCTTACCTTAGTAATTCTCACTTTCTGTAATAAAGTAATAGGATAATTTCAAAATTTCTGCACACTATGATGCATGGGCAATTGGATATGTAATAGTTTCTATTTTCATATCACTTGTAAGCCAGATTGAGGGAAAAACATTATTTTCTCATTTTCTGTTTCTGGTTTTCTTCTTATTATTATTTGGTAACCTCTAGAGTCAACAGACTCCTTATGGAAAACACTCATTATGCAAAATTCTTCTTCTTTCTCCTTAGCTTGGTGAGCTTCTAATGTTCCTTGCTGCAAGTACCAACTTCCTCCAATCCTTTCTGTCTTGGGCTCTTTCAGTCTAGTCCAGATTCCCATATTTGCTAAGTCTTTTTGAATGTTATCCTCCAAGTGCTTCTGTGGTCTTTTCTAGGTTGCTTTCCATCAGGATTAATCTTAAATGTTTGTTTAGCCCTTCTCGCCTTGCTCATTCTTTCCACATGTCCAAGCCACCTCAACCTGCAGGTTCTGTTTTTTTAGCTACAAGTGGAGATCTATAAAGTTCATAATGTTCTCGATTTTGTCTTCTTCTCCATTCACCTGTTGTATTACCTTCTCATATGTCCATTTACTTTTCTGAGGATTTTATTTTCAAAAATATGCAAAACTTTTGTATAGGTCTGTTTGTCTTGTATATTTCTGTTTTAACTCCACTTGACAGAATTTTGAAGATAGTAAACAATGTAGTGAATGATATGATACGATCATCTATTGGAGGCACGTATTCTAGCTTGTATTTTTGTACCAATTTTATTACCTCAAGTAATTGATGTTCAAAAATATTTGAAGGAAGAGCACTTTTCAATTTCAGATTATCAATGGTAAACTGGTCATTTTCCTCTTAAATATGATTTCTGAATACATTTAAATATTTAGTATTATCCTGGTTGATTTGTAATCCAAGATTTTCAAGTTTTGAGTTTTCTGAATATTATTCTATGTCTTCAGTATTTTCTCCAACTAAGCATATATGATAATATTTCTGTTTTGCTTGTGTTATCTTTTACTGTTTCTGAAACACATTTCTCTAGAGCTAAGATAAAAAGGATGGGTGAAGGGCATCCTTGCTTCAATCTTGTCTTAATATCAAATGGTTCAGATATAATTCCATCACCAATACCATGCTTTGGTTGTCAGTGGTACAAATTTTCATTAAATGTATTATCTTATAACGTATTCCCAGCTAATACTTCCCATAGGCCTTCCCTATGAATGCTATCATATACTTTTCTAAAATCTATAAATAAAATACGGATCTGGTGATCACATTTCCATTTTTTTTTCTAGCATGTCTTAAAAATTTGGTCTACTCTCAACCTATTTCTTTCAAATCTGCTTGTTGTTAATCTATATTTTCTTCAGCATAAGATAAGATTCTTTTTAGTATAACATTAGATAAAATTTTGTAGCCTGCCAACAGGAGCATTACTCCTCCATCAATTTAGTGTATCACTATCACTGGAATGATTAGCAATTCTTTCCATCCTGTGGATATCTCTTCTTTTTTGCCCATGTTAAATTTACTAGTTTTATTTAAATTAAGGGGATATTAAATCCCACATTGTTTTAAAACCCAGTAAGAAACTCCAAGATTGGAATCAGAGAGTTTCATGCCGAATATAGTAAACTATAAAAATATCGGCGATTACTAGCGTGAGCTAATGCAAGTAGTCCTAGTACATAGTACAATACCGTACGAAATGAAGCCTATTGGTTCTTTATATTTAAGTAACTTAATGGGTGCACCTTTTGGACAACTCATATAGCAGAGTAGCACCTTTTGGACAACTCATATAGCAGAGTATATAAGTTCTTTTCGCTATACCCTTTGGTATTAATTTGGTGTAGCTACTCACTGATGAAGCCTCATAAAAGGCTGAAACCAGCCATAATGTAACAACAGCATACATTTCCTAGGAAATGTGTTTTTACATTATGGAAGATACCAAGAAGAGCGATCAGAACTTAACCACCTTTGCTGCGAGTTGCCCGGTATTGTACTACATACTAGGACTACTTGCATTAGCTCACACTAGTAAATGCCGATATTTTTATACTTTACTATATTCGGCATGAAACTCTCTGATTCCAATCTTTGAGTTTCTTATTCGGTTTTAAAACAATGTGGAATTTAATATCCCCTTAATTTAAATAATGTTTATATTGCCAAAATGAAGCCTATTGGCTCTTTATATTTAAGTTAAATTTACTAGTTTATGTATAGTAGTAGTTAATTCACTTTCTCCATATTTGAAGAGTTTTGCTAATATTTCATCATGCTTTGTTGTTTTTAAGCTGCTTTATACTATTTTGTACTTCAGCTATTGAAGGGTTCAGTATTTCTGGATGATAAGTATTCTGTTTAAAAGTTTCAACAAGTTCATCACAGTTTACAAGTCTGATAAAGTTCTCTCTCTCCATCTGTTTGCTATTTCAACTCTAATGGCTAGTGTTTGTCAACTGCTATTGCTTAGTATTGTTTTCATATGTAAACATGTTTTTTGGTTCCTAATTTCATGGACAATTTTTCTAGCGTTATTGTATTTGGAGGACTTCCTGATTTCGTCAATCTGTTAATATAAAAATTTTTATTTTCTGTTGTGTGATTATTTTATTGTCTTTCTTCTGCTCTCTTTATATCTTTGAGCAACACGAATATCAGATGGGTTATTAAGCCAAATGCTTCATCTTTTTTCTTTACCGCCCGTTCATATTTTTTATGCTGTATTTTATTTTAAATTTCAATGGGGTTTTCTGCTACCACTTATATGCCATCATTGTTGGCATGAAAGAAATTTTCACTTCCAGAAAATTTCAGTATTTTTATTCTCTTCGATCTACACATTTTTCAGTTTCTGTTTTAATTTTAATTCGCACTCATATTTTCTTCTCTCCTGTTTTTATTTAGTTTGTTAATACTGTATCTCTGATGATTTCTATGTACTGAAAAATATTTACTGTTTATTTTAAACTTAAGAACAGCACACCAATTAGAAAATGGTCGCTCTCACATTCAGATCTTCTGAAAGTCCAAATATTCTGAATGTAATTTCAATGTCTTTTACTGATTATGATTGGTGTATCTGATTAAATCTATGTTCATCATAAGATTTCCATGTTTATTTTTGTAATAAACCTAGTGCTGCATATTATTAAATTTCTGAATGCCACCAAATTATTAATTTCTCCTTAATATTTCTCTCTTCATGAAGGCTTTGTGTTCAATAATTTTTTTTATGCATTACTTCTTTTCCAATTTTTGCATCAAATTCTCTCAATGAAATGATTATAACCTACTGTGAATTTTTTTTAAGGGATTAGTATCAGTTTTTCATAGAATTCATCTTTTCCTTCTTCTGTGGTTGATTGTACATAAATAAAAGTTATCTTTAATCATTTTGCTTGTACTCTTAGCTTGCTTATTTTTCCATTAAAAGCTTCAAATTCAATCAACAATGACCATAATTTTTTCCTAATGATGAAAACTATTTCAAAATTCATGTTTATCAAAGTTGTTTTCACCATAAAGTAGTGAGAGGTTATCGTTCTTTAAATTACCTTGTACTGTAAAATTTGTCTCTTGCATTGCTACTATATCCATTTTATATCTATTTAATACATATGCAAGTTCTTGAAAATGTGAAATTCATTTGTAAATTCTGAAAAATAAGACTTCAAAATAGCAGAAGAATTTGACTGAACCCATACCAATCCAACCTTAGAATCCGAGTTGTGTTTCACATGAAGTATCTGATAATACAAACAATTATGGGTGGTAAATGCTTCATCTACTTTCTCTAGCCCTCAAAAGGTATGTTTCCTAAGTTGAAAGACCCACTCTGTAGGAAATGCTTTACTACCATTTATGAAGTTTCTGTGAAAGTGACTTATTAAATGCATCAACAAAACATGCTTGCTAACAGGAATACAAGATTAGCCAAATGCTTACAAGGGGTGATATTGAATTCATGCATCAGCAAATTAGTGCAAGGTTAGTGATTATTATGGGGGATTTTAATTGGAAGAAGGAAATATCATCTGGCAAAAAGGAAATGGACTTCATACATCTATGAGATAATTACTTGAAACAGCACATAACTGAAGGTGTAAAAGTGTTAGACCTGGTCATTGGTTCAGAGGATATATGGATAAAGAAGGTGTCCTCGTTACCTCCAACTGGTGAGAGAGCGATCATGTGATATTGGCTTGGTACGCTGCAAAATTTGTGGATTTCTCTCTTAAGAAGGGATATATACAGAACTACAGATTAGGCAATTATAACAAGCTTCGGAGTGAGCTTGCAGCCGTCCCATGGCAGAACATATTGCAGGGGAAAGATGTTAACAGTGCATGGGATAAAATCAGTGGCTATCTGAGGAAGGCAATATCAGATTGTGTTCCCATGGTCAGGAAGACAAACAAATTAGGTGTTAGATGGATGAGTAATATTAAGCTTGATCTGCAAAAAAAGAAAATGTTATGGAGAATTTACAAGGAGAAAGGCGATCAGTACATCCATGAGCAGTGCAAGGCTCAAGCTAGAAAGGTTACCAGCATAGTAAGAAAAGCTAAATCAGATTATGAGAAGACCTTAGCCAAGGAGATCAAGGGTAATCCCAAAGAGTTCTTCCACTATGTGGCAAGTAAAAGGAAGAATGACTTCGGAAGGATAACTTTAGTGGGTGTTGATGGTATTGAGGTGACAAATTCAGATGTAATAATAGAGTTACTGAGTGATCACTTTTTAAAAGTCTATCACTGAAGTGAGAATATCTATGTACTTGTAGCAATAACTAATGTGAGAATTAAAGTTAAGAAATCAGAGGTACTTAGTATATTGCAAAATTTAAATGCAAACACTGCTATAGGTTTAGATGGAATATCAGCTCAGGTGTTGTGGAATATGCAAAGGAATTGTCTACGCCTCCTACTTGATTATTTAACTTAAGTTTGAACTCTGGTATGGTCCCTAGGTATGGGAAGGAAGGCAAAGTAGTTCCTTTGCATAAAGGTGGCTCTAAAACTGCAGTAGTTAATTACAGACCAATCACCATCTCAGGAGGGTAAAAGTATTGGAAAAGTTGGCTAAAGACAAAATTCACAAATGGGTGGATCACAATATGATACTCTATAGGAGCCAACATGGTTTTGTTAAAGGTCGATCCTGCCTTAGCAATTTATTAACTTTTTATAATAGAATGACATCTGAGTTGGACAAAGGAAATGGCTACACAGTGGTACTTCTGGATTTTTCTAAGGCTTTTGACAGGATACCCAATGGAATTCTGTTGCACAAACTGGAGTCGATGGGGATGGTCACCTGCCTCATTCTGGACTCTGTCCTCCATACACTATCTTCTGGTATCCATCCCTAGTGGTGTGCCTCAGGGCTCTGTGCTGCCATTGTTTTTTAACTTGTACATAAATGATACAGGAAATGACTTAAAGGGAGATATTCAGTTGTTTGCTAATGATGCAAAGTTGGGTAGCACAATAAAAAATCAAGCTGATGTTGAGAGTTTGCAGGATGATTTAAATAAGCTGGCAAAATGGGCAAAAGGTAATGGATGTCAGTTCAATGTGGAAAAGTGGAAAGTTATGCATTTTGGGATTAAAATATTACCAGCTGTGTACTACAATGATGGAACGGAATTCCAAGAGATTGATGAGGCGAGGGACTTAGCGATGTTGGTGGATAGGAAGATGAAGTTCAGGGGACACATTGCTAAGCTGTCCAAGATTGCACATAGAATTACTTGGTTATTGAGGAACATACTAACATCCAGAGATAAAGGGGGTATTATTCCCGTTTATAAAGCGTTGATACTTCCACATTTTGATTACTGTGCTCAGGTCTGGTCACCTGGATTCCTTGGAGATAAGAAGGTTTTGGAGAGAGTTCAGAGGAGAGTGACTAAGTTGTTGAGTGAATAGGTTGCCTCCCTACATTGATAGATTGAGCTTGTGGATTGAGAGGTTGATTGATAGGCAGAGAAGAGGAGATATGATAGAAACATTTAAATTACTAAAAGGTTTTTATAAGATTCATGCAGGGGAAATGCTTCAGCTGTGTGATAGTGATGGAAGAACAAGAGGTCATCCCTGGAAATTAAGGAGACGTGTGGTTAACAAGGGTGTGAGAACGAGGTTTTTCCCCTGTAGGGTGGTGAATGAGTGGAATGCATTGCTTGACTCAGTTGTGAGTTCTTCTTCTGTAAATGAATTCAAGAAGAGATATGATAGATATTGGTTTGATAGTTTGGGTCTCCCACGATGAGTCTACTGACTCCATGGAGATACCTGTAATAATAATAAAACAATAATAATAAAAATGTTGGACAGCTGCGATAAGGCAGAATGGAGATTATATTAAGGACACTTGTGTTTTAACAATCTGATTGCCTTTTATAATAATGTAATAAGAGCTATCAAGGAAAGAAAGGTATATGTTGTCTTTCTTTATTTTAAAAACGCATTTGACTGGGTACCACATGATAAGCAGATATTTAAGTCAGTGTATATATGTAACAATAAGTAAAAAATTTCAAAAATATATAAAAGTGATAAAAATGGAAAAAAAAAAAATCCTTAGCCCACTCATGGTAGGAATGTACTATAGGTAATAACTTTTCATGGGTAGTAACTACATTAAAAAAAAAAATTAAGTTATATCATAGCATATGGGTATAGATGTCAGGGTTAGTGAATTAGATTTGGGAGTGGCTGCCTGATAGATATCAAAAAGCTGTGTAGGAAAGAGCAGTATCAAGGAAGTAGAGGTTACAAGTGGAATCCCACTGGGCTCAGTAGTGAGACTGGTAATGTTTAACCTTTATATCAATGACACTGTCAATGGATTGCAAGGGGAGGGGAAGTGATATTCAATTGTTTGCAGATGTGAATAAGTTGGGAAGGGTTATTAGTAATAGTGCAGATGTGGTAGCCCTACAGGAGGATTTTAATAAGTGGATAAATGGACAAATAAATATGGGTATCAGTTTAATGTAACATCTTGAAGTTTGGAATCCATCGTGGTCTAACTCTGTTGGAGGAATTGTGCGGATACGTGGGAGAGTCAAGAGATCTTGGAGTAATACATATTGCAAAAATTGATGAGGATAATCCAGAGGATTGCTGAGAAGGATGTGCTGATGAACAGAGATAGAAGGGTGGTGATTCCATTACACACAGCCCTAATCAGATCACACTTGGACTATTGTGCTGAGATTTGTTCCCCAGGATTTGAAAGGAATAAATTAACCTTGGAAAGATTACAGAGACAGACAACAAAAATGATATCAGGCACAATGTTAGTTATGAGGATAGACTGAGGGAATGTGCAATGCAAAGTTTGGTAGATATGAGAAGGAGAAGTGATATGATTGAGACATTTAAACTGTTCAGAGGTAGTTATGAGTTAAAACTGATAAGATCTTTCATATAGCAAAAAAAAAAAGGGGGGGGGGAGAGAGAGAGGAGTAAAAGCCTTTAGTATCAATACAACTGATACTAAAGGCTTTATTCCCAGAAAAATAATGACTTGTGAAGTTTTAGAAGTGAACGAAGAGGATGTATTGCAAATACTTAGTATGCTAAATGTCAATAAGGCAGGGCAACTAGATGGAATTTCACCACTTTCATTAAGGGAATGTGCTATGGAAATTACTGTATCATTAACTTGGCTGTTTGATGAAAGTCTTGCAATGGAGCAGATTCCTGGAGAGTGGAAGTAGGATAAGACAGTACCAATGCAAAAGTGTGGCAGTAAAATGAATAAAACTATATGCCTGTTGTATTTCTTCTGTAGATGTTAAGATTTTGGAGAAACCAGTAAGAACTTGTATAGAATTGATAAGAATTGGGCAGATGAGAGTAATATTATTTAGGTAGGCAAGCACGGAAGTGTTAAAGGGCACTCTTGTTTTAATAATTTGTTTATGTTTTACAATAGTAACAAGAGCAGTGAATGAGGGAAAGGCATGCACTGTCATTTTTTTTTGGATTTTTCCAAGGCATTTCACAGGAGCTGCATGATAAGTTGATTTTTAAGTTGCATCATATAGGTTTGGCTATCAGGTTAGTGGATTGTATTAGTGACTGGCTCTCTGACAGATATCAGAGAGTTGTATGTGTGGGGGCAGTATCAGAGAGTAGGAAGATTACAAGTGGAGTTCCACAGGATTCAGTCCTGGTCCTTTTTCATACAGTATAATGAGGGAAAGGAACAAAGGCAAGGGGCCATCCCTGGAAGTTGCAAAAGGAGGTGGTGAGTAAAAGGGTAAGAATTTCATGCTCCTGCTACTCTCCAAGCAAAAAATGTAGTTTTTTGCTTGGAGAGTAGCAGGAGCGTGAAATGCATTGCTGTAGAGGGTCGTGATTTTGTTCAGTGCTTATCTTAATGTAAAATTGTTTACTTTACTTGTTTTTCCACCATTACTGATTCTTTTTTGTGTACCCATGAATGGCCCAGCACGTACCCCTGGAGGTACGTGTAACACCAGTATGGAACTGATGAATTAGAGCATAAGATAAAGAGATGTGTGGAAAGCTTGTGACATGGATACAAGGCAGCTGACAGATAGACATCAAAGAATAATATATGGTGGAATACAATCCAGGAGAGTATAGATGAAAAAAGAAGAATGCTGTGAAGCTGTATAGTTAGATGACTGTTATTTAAGATGTACATTAATGATATGGAGAATGGTTTGAGGAGGAACATTCAGCTGTTTGCAGATGCTGCAGAACTGAGAAAGCAATATTAATAAAGTAATACTGAGATCCTGCAGAATGATTTAAATAAAACTGGCAGTATGGGCAAAAGATAATGGTTAAGTTTAATGTGGCAAAGCATAAGGTTAAGCACTCTGGGAAGAAAAATTTATGTTAATGAAAAAGTACAACAAGAAATGGATGAAGCTAGGGATATGGGATGATGGTGAGAGAATAATTTCTAAGAGTATATGAAAGATAAGTAAAATAATCAAAATATCACTTGGATGTTAAGAAACATCCAAGTGATATTTTGATTATTTCTTTATAATATTCTGACACAATCAGATCTAGACTTTGTGATCAGGTCTGCTGGGATTTTTAGGGATTTGAAAGTAGTGGAAAAGATCCAGAGGTAACAGACCGTGATGAGTACAGGTGGTTTATAGAATGCTCTCTATATGGTCAGATTATAAAGGTTTGTGGGTTACAAAATTTGGTTGATAGAAAAGGGAGAATATGATAGAAACATATAAGCCACTAAAGGGATTTATACAATTGATGCAGAAGAATTTTTGCAATGCATGATCAGAGGTAGAGAATAAGGAATCACCTCTGGAAGCTGTGTGAAGAGTGTAGTAGCAAGGGTACGAGGACTAGATTTTTTGGCTTGAATAGTGATGAATAAGTGAAATGGGTTGTTGAAGATAGTCCCAAATGCTTTTAATGAATGAGTATGGCTTGCAAGAGTTAAGGAACATAATGGGTGAACATTCTGTGATGTGTTGCTGGACTCCATGGAAATGCCAGACTAATAATAATTTTCATGTCTACTGGTCAGCATTCTCATCATTTCCATGATCATAGTAAATCTCTTGGTAAATTTCAGTTCCTCCATTTGCTCTATACCAGTATACATTAGCCTCCCTCCCCATTCACAGTAATTGCTGTCTGATCATATGATATGAAAATAATAAAGCCAATCATTCCTAATAACTTTTTCATTCTTTGTTTTACCTATGAACTAAAATATAGCTATTCAACATTATAATATGATAATTTATATTACTGAAAATACTAAAGACATGGATTTTTGGCAATTTATATGAAATAAAATATAAACACTGGTTATTTTATTTATTAACAGTTCACAGGACCAAAATTTTACTCATCTGTGAAAAACTCATTTTCATTTCATATTATTTCAAAATGTCAAAATTCTATGTATAAAATGCAGCACCTGTTTCAAGGAAAATCTTGCTGAGTTCAAGTATATTCCAACAATTTGTTGTTATAACTTGCTTGTTACAAAACAGGCACCGATTTTGTTTCTTATTTGATTCAAATTAGATAAAAACACAACAAAATCATTAATTGATACATAAACATACAAGCCATGACTGTTATCTCCTTATTAAGTCTGCTGGGATTTTTAGGGATTTGAAAGTAGTGGAAAAAATTCAGAGGTAACTGACCGTAATGAGTACAGCTGGTTTATAGAATGCTCTCTATAAACTTTGTAATGATCAAAAAGATAATAAATTTACAAGTCTCTGACTAAACAACATGGATTTAATGACTGTGTGTGTGCACATGCAAAATATAATATAATGAAAGTCATGTTAGACTGTGTGAGAAAAATATCACATTTCTTTACAGACAAACTTTTTTTTGTCCTTTTAAGTTACTTGCCCAATGGGCTAACAGGAGAATTCCACCATGACAACTTCATGTACTATTCACATTTTAAAAGAAGTAAACAGAAACAGATCTTCTGGAGAAATATTGCTCTGAAGTTGAACTAAATTCATATAAAAATCTACATCTAAAGAATGAGCATCATTAATTTATATGCCAAAACAAATAAGGACATATTCCTAACAGAAATCACTCACTGTGAGTCACATCAATAACATTATATATTGGAAAAGTAAACAACTATAACCTTATATATTTACAACATTTCTTTCTGTATATGCCATTTCAGCAAACTTAAGAAACAAGAGCATTTTATATAATTATTTAATTACTACAATGAAAGGAATCGCATATTTTCATTGCCTGGCGAAGAACTTCACGAGGACTTTTTAATTCATCCATTAAGGATGGTAGCATCCGATGAATTCTAAAACTAAAATCTTCATTATTAGATTCATGCAACAAAAAAGAATCTTTTGCTGATGAGTTAGTATTTGCATATTTTTTATATCCTTCAGAAACCAAAGAGGTAGCTTGTGTTTCTTCACAAAGATGTGAATAATTAGGTGTAAAGGTTTCAGAAGGACAATTAACTGATCTTAAACAGTCAGGTATAAGCACCTCATCTAACAGGTTATGAGCATTATTTTCATGTCTGTGGATCCAAATATCATCATCTAAATTTAACCCTCCTATTTTTAAGCTATGAGTATTAAACATCACCGATGGTTCAAAATATTCAAAGCTTGAGGAACGCGATATGTTCACTGTACTTTCAGACTTAACAGATGACAGTGTACTAAACTGTTCCGTAAATGATTTTTTTTTACATGATGGTGGGCTATGATTGCCTAACCTATTTCGCAGGTTATAATTTTCCCATAGAACACCATATGGTTTTATAAACAATTGATTATTAGAAAATGGTTCTTTAGAACATAAGCTGTCATAAAATGTGGAGCAGGAAAAATCTGACTTTGGGAATTCTTGAGCTTCTTCTTGTAGGGAATTAATTAAACCAAATTCAGCTGACTCTGCACTCGACATAGAAGTTTCCAGGCTGTCTGGTGTCAAAATCCCATCTGGAGTTGTTTCTACAGGTTCCCTCATGTTAGTGCCTGTTATCTTCTTGCCATTGGCTTTAAGTTCTCTCAGTTCCTCAGCCAGCTTTTCAGGACTAAGACTGGCTTTTGTTGACTTGCTGTAAGATTGTTCAGAATTGTTAGTGTCCATGCAGGGCTTTGAGCATGCAATAGCTGTTTTCTCACCAAGGTAAATAGAGGAAATAGGACTGCTCTTACCTCTTGATTGGAAGCCACTGTTGTTGTTTACGTCTTGCTTATCTCCTTCAAGCTCGCATTCTGAAGATGATGTTTTCTGCTGCCTATCAGGATGATAATGGCCTGCTGATGATGAACCCCTGGACATCTGTGTTGTCTCATCCACTGGGTTATCAGAAAAAATTCTATGAAAAGTAGTATTTTTATGTTCTTGATCTGCAGATGATACAGTCTCACTTAAAGGATCACTGGCTTCCTGTCTTACTGAAGACCTATGATTTGATGTTGTAGCACGTTCTGTTTGTTGCCACACACTACCTGATGGTTGTTGAGATGTTACATGGATTACTGGACTTTCACTTCCACTACTCCCACTTCTATTGAAAGAGACTCTCATTTGTAAAACAGGGTGACTTGGCGATCCTGTTGGAATTACTTGTTCCATCACCATACTTCCTGCATTTGTTGTAAAAGAAGAACCTGGAAGGTTGCCACTAAAGGAACGAACATATTTTGTTGTTCCATGCATTTGCTGCTGTTGACAAGCTGATGCTCTTCTGTCACTAATTGTAAAGTTTATTTGATGTACTGGTGATGATTGGCTATTATCACTGTGAAGTTTCCATTCATTGTCATCTGACACAGTACGATAAACTGAAGTTTTGACTCGACCTGAACTGTCCTTGCTTATTTCATTATAATAGATTGGTTCAGTATCCTGTATACTATGTGATCTTTGGGTTTCATGAATATTACAATGTTTTCCATTTGAATCAACTAATTTTTCACTTGATGAACGATTATACTTCATTATACCTCTTGGTCTTAGTGTTCCATATATGGAGGATTTCTGGAAGTGTGATGTAGCCCCTTTATGTGGAAAATCAGCATACTCACTTTCATCTATATTAAGAGGAATCTCTGGACTTTCCACATCAGTCATATGCAGCCACTGTTCCACACGATGCCGTTTACTTTCTGATAAATTGTCTGATTGGTTTGGCAGAAATTTGCATTCCTGTGAATTCTGTCTGCTTGTAGGAGACTGGGAAGACATATCTTTTGACCATGATTTGACATGATGTTGACTACCACTTGGATGTATCATTTTACAAGCAGAATGATGCGCAGCAGCTTCAGACTTTGAAGGCCTTCCAGATACTGTGTTACATGTGGAATATTCAGAATCATAACCATCACTACCTAAACCACTATCTCTACGATTTTTAACCTTGATGCTAGGTGCAGTTGCTTTTGTAGACCAAGAATTTAAGGGAGATATAGGTGAGCTTGATTCATAAAGTTTTTCAGAACTTTTCTTTTCTGGAGATTCAACAACAAATCTCAAGACAGTTTCTCTAGGTGAATGAGTACGATCTATGCTATGGGATCGAGTTCCTGTACCATAACCACTGCTGTTCCGAGATTCACATCTTTTCCGATCAAATTTTGGTTCAGATCTTTCCTGGATTGTTGATCTTGGGAACCCACTCAGATGGAAAGGATCATGGGAAAGGTCTTTAAAACGATGTGGAAAACCTCTACTAGATGATTTCAGGAGCTGCCAAAGACGTTGTGATCCATAAACCACTGGATTAGAATCATCAAAATGGATATCAAAATCCTCATCGTTATCTGAAGACTCCTTGTCAGTTGAACATCCACGACTCCATTCAACTCTGGGATATGCTTTTCCTTTGTTCTCACTTTCTGTTCTGTGAAATTCTCGAAATGGAATTCTTTTCTTTCTCCTGCTTCTCAAGAAAGAATTCTGAGCAAAATTATCAAAAACATTTTTCATTTCAGCGACATTACAAAATGCAGAATCTCCCGTCCAGCTATCAAATATATCATCAAAAATATCATTAGATCCTGATGAACTTTGGCTATTTGATCTTGTTAGGCAAGGCGAATCTTCTCTGAAGTGTCTATGTGGCAATTTTTCTAAGTTTTCATTTTTACCTGGACGAGTGGTAATTGTGGTCTTTTTTTCCACTCTTGTCCAAGAACCATCTGCTCCAGGTGTGGTATATATTTTCTTTGTTTCAGTGATGCATGCACCATCTTTAGTGAAAGTCATTTTTTTATAGCTACGTGTGATTGGAGTTGGGCCAATAGGTCTTAAATCTTCTCTTTTACTTCCAGGTTCCATTTTCATTACATTTTCATTATCATCGTCATCTGGAGAAAGTTTTCTTAAGCTGTCTTCCATCTGTTGTCTCCAGTTATTCATTTCTGAATCCAAAGTTGAAGACAGGGTGCCCCAGTCCATACACCTAGCATGTAATTGTCGATGATTATGCCCTATTTTTGAAGGCACAGAAAGAGGAGTTCCCCATATTGACTCATTTGCTTCTGAACTTGATATGTCTTTTTGACTGGTATCATCTAAAAATTTGCTTTCTGGTGTGCCTAGAACTATTTCTGCTTTGCTCTGTATGTTTTCTTGAACATCTTTTGAATAAGGTTTGGGCATTTTAAAAAAGGACGGTCCAGTGGAAATTTCTGGACTTTCAATGAGAGATGGCGATATTTCATCAGCTGTTGTAGGTGGATTAATCAATTCTTTTTCTGAATCAACAGAACTTTGCTGAGATAATCTTTTTTCTAACAACTTTGCTTTTGCAATCCCTTTCTTTAATATACCCTTTGCTGCAACTTTCTTTATTTGATCTGTATTTCCTGCTGCATTAGGTAATTTTTGAGTTTCAAAGTGCTCTCTACTCTGTGATTTATCTATTCTTATGTCTGTTACATCAGTATGTTTTTCTGAAACATGTTTATCTTTGGAATCTAAAGGTTCCTGTTTTGAATTAAATGTTGCATCATCACTTAGTAATATATTTTCAGTAGATTTCACTTTGTTTTCATTTTTCTCAGCAACAGCATCAGGTACTAAACTTTCAGTATCACTTTTCAAATTGTTTCTCTTTTCTTCATCTTTAACTGTTGGTGATAATAATCTGGAGTCTGATGTATTTGGTGATGAAGATGAGTGTGGCGACTCTAGAAATTTTGGAATTGCTATTTTGCCTGGAAGTCTTCCAGGAACAGATATTTTTGCTTCCTGTGTTTTATCTTCAAATACTTCCTTTGTCTTAGAAACAGAACCTTTTCTTTGTTTGTTTTTGCCATTTGTGCATTCCAGATTGGTCTTTTCTATAACTGCTGTTTTGCTGTTATTCTGTGAAGTATTCCTGCTTGTCAAAAAATTTTCAGATGTTATGTGTTTAGGATCGAGAGAAGTGTCAGTATTATCATGTACTAAATCATTAACATTATCAGCTAAAATTGTCTCTCCACTTTTAGAAATTAAGTCTTTATTAAGATTCGGCTTGGCATTCTCTAAAATTTCATTATTTATATTCTGGTTTTCTTTTTCAGATTGATCTACCTTATCTTTTATACTCTCAACAACACTATTAGGAGATAATTCTGATGTTTTAGCTTGTGGTATTTCATTTTTATTATCTAAAATTTCAGAATCTGATTTACGTGGTTTTTTGCTTTTATGAGCCAAGCTTGCTATTCTCATCAGGCTTCCATCAAATGACATTTCAGCTCTTCGTTTTGCACTTTGACCTTCCAGTGCTGCAGCTAATTCAGCAGGAAGAAATTCATCTTCATCTTCTTCATCTTTTTCTTGTTCTTCTATGTTGTGAAGATTTGGGAAGCTAGCACTGAGTCTTCCAATGGAAGATCCTTTCACATAGGCAAAACTATTTGTTGTGGTCTCTGTGTTATCTATGTCTTCTTCATCTGCATCTTCACCAGGAATACTTTCTTCAGCATAAAGATCACCAGTAGTATTCTCTACAGAAGGTGGATGTGAGTTCGTAGAGTTTTCTGCATTACATACAACTGGAGGTGTTGGAGACGCAGGAGCTAATGCTAACAGTAAATCAATGCGAACAGGAGTTAAATTAGCCATATCTTCAGCAACTTGCAACAGAAGATTATCATATCCTTCATTCACCCAAGGATCTGTGCATATGTCTACTATTGTTGCCCGTTTAGCAGGGTTTACTGTCAAAAGATGTCTGACAAGATCAGTGGCATCTGAAAATATAAAAAAATACTACGTAAGAAAACTATTTATTTATTAAAAGATATGTAAATAGAGCAAACTAAAATTTGATAGACCTGCATAGAAGTTTAAAATTCCTCTGTAAATATCAATCTTATATATGAATGTAACTTCTTTTTGAAGATGAAACTAATGAACCATCTGACATTTACCATTTGGCACACCTTCATTTAATAGACTATCTCCATGAGTTGTTATATTTTCTATTCACACATGAATACATGATGATGATATATGAATGCACTGACCCTTATATATAGATAATATACTAATCATCTCTCTTTCTGAACATTTTCTATCTACTCATCCTTCCTGCTGTCTCCAAAATTCAATGACAGTAGTTTCTGGATCAGTTATTTAGGGTTATCACCTAAGTAACTAAGACCAGGGCTGTTGGAATCCAGTAAGCAACTAAAACAATGCATTTCAACCATAAAAAAATCAGTTTGTTTTCAATTTTACTTATTTTCTGGAATTTAGGGGTGACAAAATAGTGGTTACTCAGGGGTTGCATATACCATAACAACAGCCTGACTAAGACCACGTATATCTCATACATGTCCATCCATTATTATTATTATTATTATTATTTTTCAGACCTCCATGGAGTCAAAAAACTCATCGTGGGAGGTCCTTCCTAAGAACATAAAGTCTGTCAAGACTCATCGAGGGGAGGTCCCCCACTAAGAAACACAAAGTCTATCATACCACTCCTTAAACTCATTGACCGTTCTCGCTCTCACCACTCCATCAGAAACGCATTCCACATTTCAACCACCCTCCACGCAAAGAAACCACTCCTCACCCTCTTGCTCACAGTTTTCTTTTGTAACTTCCAGGGATGGCCTCTTGTCATCACTCCTTCCCGCTGTTCAACCAAACGAAAGAACTCCCCAGTGTCAACCCTGTAACCACCTCTCAACAGTTTAAACGTCTCAATCATATCCCCTCTCCTTCTTCTATCCACCAAACTCTCAGTCCACATTCCCTCAACTAGATCCTCATAACTATCCTTGTACAGTCCTGAAACCATCTTTGTCATCCGTCTTTGTATCCTTTCCACAGTTAATTTATCCCCTTCAAATCCTGGGGACCAAATCTGAGAACAATAGTCCAAGTGTGGTCTGATCAGAGACTTACACAATGGAATGATAACCCTCTTATCTCTGCAGGTCAGTGTACTTCTCATAATTGCAGCAATCCTCTGTGTTACCTTCACCACCTTTGCAATATGTCCCCTAAACTTCAGGTTTCTATCAATCATCAACCCCAGATCTCTTGTCCCCCCTACTTCCTCCAGTATAACTCCTCCCATAGAGTATGCAGCATCTCATCAATGTTTCCCAAACCTCAAGACCTTACATTTTGCTGCATTAAACTGACACCCCCATTCATTTGCCCATCTATCTAGCTTATTCAAGATGTGGTAGCCTCTTGCAGGACTACCACATCTGCACTATTACTAATAATCCTTCCCAGCTTTGCATCTGCTGCAAACAACTGAATATCCCCTTGCAATCCACTGGCAATGTCATTGATATAAAGGTTAAACAATATAGGTTCTAGTACTGAGCCCTGTGGGACCCCCACTTGTAACCCTCTGCCTCCTTGAAACTGCTCTACCATACACAACTCTCTGATACCTATCAGACAGCCAATCCTGAATCCAGTTGACCAATCTGACATCCAGACCCATGTGCTGCAATTTAAATATCAGCTGTTCATGTGGCACCCTGTCAAATGCCTTTGCTAAGTCTAAGAAAATTGCAGTATATGCCTTTCCCTCATCTAATGTTCTTGTAACTTTATTATAAAATGCTAGCATTATGTTAAAACAAGAGTGCCCTTTCACAAATCCATGTTGACTCTCACAGATAACATTACCCTCATCTGCCCAATGCTGTATATGTTCTCTCACTACTTTCTCCAAGATCTTAACAACTACTGATGACACACAGACTGGCCTGTAATTAGACACTTCCAGTCTGTTACCTCCCTTCCATTCCCTGGGCACCTCTGCCGAAGTCAGACTTTCATTGAAAAGCCAGGTTAAAGGCACTGTCAGTTCCCTAGCACATTCTCTCAAAACCCGTGGTGAAATACCATCCAGTCCCAAAGCTTTACTGACATTCAGAGATACTTGGTATCTGAAACACACTCTACTCCTGCACCTCTAAACCTCGAACCAGCCCTATTCCTCTAGCATTAAAACTGACTCCTCTAGGATGAAATACTCCAATAAAGTGTTCATTGAACAATTCCAATATGTCCTCTGCATCAGGCACTCTATTCCCATTTTTATCCCACAATATCATTCTTCCACAGTCATTTCTCCTCCTACTGGCCACATAGCTAAAAAATTTCCTAGGATTTTCTTTGGATCTTAGGGCCAATCTCCTCTCATATTCTAGTTTCACTTTCCTTACCACACTAGTCACTCTTCTGGCCTGTGTCTTATATTCTTCATGCATCCTCTCTTCACCTGTCTCCTTATATCTCTTCCATAGCCTATTTTTCACATGCAATTCTCGTTTAATATTGTTTGTCATCCACTTTACTCCAAATTGTGTCCTCTTCTTCACTCATGGTATACAACTTACCATTGCTGCTAACAAATATTCTTTCACAATTTCCCACGCACTAATGATATCCCGGCCTTCCAATTCCTCCCTCCATGAAACTTCCTGAAGTTGACATCTAAGACTGATATAATCACCTGAATTATAATTCCACATAAGTTCCCGTCTCTTTGATACTCCTGCATGTCTATTCATTTTCCAAGTCAAAACCATATGGTCACTCACTCCAACTGGTGGGAGAGATGTCATCTCAGTTATTATCAACTCTTCTGATGCTATAACCAAATCCAAAACTCTTGAACCTCTTGTTCCCTCTGTTACATGTTGCCTAAGACATTTTTCCCTCAAGAATTCTAGAAATTCCATTCCCCTATTGCTACATGCATCTTCCTCTCTCTAATTTATACTCCTGTATTTAAAATCTCCCATAACAATCATTCTTCTTGCTTTTGCCAAACTTAGCTGTCTAAACATCTCCTGGTCCCCATCCTCTGTGCTCCTGGGTCTGTAGCAACACCCCACTAAATATCCTGTCTTGCCTACCTCTACCTCACACATATGCTCTCAAAATCATTTGTCTCACTTCCTTCCAAAGCCTCCACTCTTAGAGGACATAGGTCATCACTTATCATAAGCAGTACCCCACCACCAGGCTTTCCCCTCCTATCGTGATGAAAAATGCTATACCTAGCGACTTCTATTCCTGTTATTATATCCCCTTCTGTCAACTACGTCTCAGTGATCCCAATAATTTTTGGCCAGGCTGATGCTATCTGCGCCACCAATTCCTCTCCTTTATTCCGGATACTCCTGGCATTAGTATAAAGCATATAAATGCCACTGTTTCTACACCCAGCATTATTCCTTCTAGACTCCACTGGGCTCAGTGTTACCTGACATTGTCTCCCTTTTCCCAAGTATCCATTCCCACAAGAGGCCACCCCTGCTATCATCCTCCCTGGGACACACTGACTTGTTCAGAACAGCAGTCTCTCCAGATATCTACATCCTTCCTCATTCAAATGTAAGCGGTCTCTTGCATACAATTCCTCTCTTTCCTTAAATGCACTCCAAGCATCCACATGTGCCAGTCCTCTCATCACACATTCTCGCTATTATGCCATTCAATATCACCGCTCTTCTGCTCAGCTCATCATTATCATACCTAGGCAACAGGCACACTATTTTTTCCTCTCTCTGTCTTCTTCCGTACAGTCTCAAGCAAAAATCTCATATCTCTCGCTGCCCAACTTACATTACCACTCAAGTCATTTGTTCCTACCATCACAATCATCTCATCCACCCTTTCACCTCTCTTAATTGCCATAGCCCACCCTTTCTATTGTTCCTCCTGGCAAACACTCCTCATGCATCCTATCTTGAACACCACGGATCATTGAGTTGCCATACATTATACCTCTTACCATTCTCTCTCTCCTATTGTTTCCATTCTCTCCTCTTCTTTCATTCCCATAGGTCTCTCTCATTCCCTCTCCTCTACTGCTATTCTCTCTTCTAGCATTCCCATACCTCTCTCCCCTACTGTTTCCATTCTCCCCTCTTCTAACACTTCCATATCCCTCTTTCATTCCGTCTCTCCTACTGTTTCCATCCTCTCGTCTAGCATTCCCATATCTCTCTCTCATTCCATCTCTCCTACTGTTTCCATTCTCTCCTCTTCTAGCACCTCCATATCTCCTACTGTTTCCATCCTCTCGTCTGCTAGCATTCCCATATCTCTCTCGCAATTCCCTCTCTTCTACTGTTTCCATTCTCTCCTCTTCTAGCACTCACATACCTCTCACTCATTCCCTCTCTTCTGTTTCCTTTCTCTCCTCTTCTAACACTCCCAAAATTCTCTCTCTCTCCCTTACTCTGATTCGGCTTGCATTTATCTCTTCCATTCTCCTAATCTTATCTTTCATACTTCTGCTCTCATTCACAAAACATTCCACCTCCTCTTTGAGCTCATCTATCTCCCTCTGCAGGTCAGTCACTCTTAATCTAAATTCACTCTCCCAAACAAAACCATCTCCTAAACTTTCACAGTCACTCACACCTTCCACACTATCAACTATTATTTTTTGCAGGAGGAAATACATGAGTTGCTGAGGGAGAGAGAAAAGAAAACCCTTCATCCAAGATCTGTTAAGTAATGCCTGAAAAAGAGAAAATTCTCTCATTAGAAGAATCTTCTTCTAATGGAGAAAGGAATGCGACTACAAGAAGGAATACAGCATACAAGTATATGTGACAAAAAAAATTCAGATAGAGGCCAAATAGTCCAGATATAGTGTGATCAAGACCTTATAAATGGAATAGCAACTTTTACAGCAGTATTTTTTATTTTTTTTCATTATCTGCAGCAATCCTTTGTGCTATCTTAACTACATTTGCAGTCTATTTAGGATTTGGAACTTCAGTTTCCTCACCATCAACCTCTAATTCTCTATCCCTCCTTTCAACTTCTCGCAGTATCATTTTTACTAATAAGAGATATCTCGAGATCTCTTCAATTTAAAATTTAAATCCCGTTATAATTTGGTAACAATGAATTGGCATCTACTGTGACATCTGATCTTAGTTTGAATTATGAATCACCCAAGACTATAAACAACAAAGTACATGATAACCACAGTAATTAACTTTAATGAAATGACTATAACTTTGTATTTCTCGTGGAAAGGCTTAGACATTGGTTATACATTCTTACTAAATAGCTTAAGGAAATTACAATATACAACAGAATATACATTAAAACAAATTTTAATACACTTCCAATATTCCGACAATGTCACATTGCCATTTTCACAGGAACTTAAAAAAAGACACGTGCACGCAAGCACAACACACAGTAAATGAGGACGAAGCAGGAAGCTATTCTTTCTCCTAAAAGTCCTGATGATGCCCCCTAGCAGGCAATGTTGGTATTCTTGGCCGATTGGGAAACCTACATCAGAAGATCTTCAGCCCATTCGGCCAAGAATACCAACATTGCCTGCTAGGGGGCACCATCAGGACTTTTAGGAGAAAGAGTAGCTTCCTGCTTCGTCCTCATTTACTGTGTGTTGTGCTTGCCTGCACATGTCTTTATTTAAGTTCCTGTGAAAATGGCAACGTGACGTTGTCGAAATATTGGAATGCATTAAAATTTATTTTAATGTATATTCTATTGTACGTTGTAATTTCCTTAAGCTATTTAGTAAGAATATAACTTTGTATAAAAGGTCTATTAACTGCATGTATTTTCTAGTTAGTTGTCAGTTTTTTTTTTTTTTAGGATGTAAAAGTTTCTGAGAGAGGGAACTCTGATGCCTTCATATGATGAATGACCATAATACTTAAGTCTTTCTGGCATTTCTTCCCATTCCCCAGGTGAATGCTTATCATATGCATCATTAACAGCAAACAAACTGGATCCTTCAAACCATCAACATATCATTATCATATAACTTTGGGGCACTAAATTAGAATGAAGCATATATATATGTAAATTAGTTTTTTACCTTGGGTAATGTATATTAGGGTTACTAAGTAATTTTATAAACTTAGTTATTTTACTCCTAATCCCAAGTAAGTTAAGTTTGCACCTGAACGTAGTTCAAGTCTAAAGGTGGTGCAACTCATAGTAAAGGTGGGAAAAGTTGTGATCACTATTCTTAGTATTTTCCATAATGTAAAGCACATCTCACTAAGAGATGTATACTGCAATACATTATGGGTGGGGTCACTACCCAGACCGGTTTCAACCTTTTTTGAGGTCTCCTCAGTGAGTAGCTAGACTCTAAATACCAAGGTTTTAGTAATACAGAGCCTTATCAACTTTACCTATACAAGTTGCGACAAGGTGTTATTATTTTTAATAAAAATCTCTGGAGGAGATATAGATGTAAATTAGTTTTTTTACCTTGGGTAATGTATATTAGTAGTATATTATGTAATGTATATTAGTTGCACCACCTTTAGACTTGAACTATGTTCAGGCACAAACTTAACTGTTTGCTTACTTGGGATTAGGAGTAAAATAACTAAGTTTATAAAATTACTTAGTAACCCTAATATACATTACCCAAGGTAAAAAAACTAATTTACATCTATATCTCCTCCACAGATTTTTATTAAAAATAATAACACCTTGTTGCAACTTGTACAGGTAAAGTTGATAAGGCTCTGTATTACTAAAACCTTGGTATTTAGAGTCTAGCTACTAACTGAGGAGACCTCAAAAAAGGTTGAAACCAGTCTGGGTAGTGACCCCACCCATAATGTATTGCAGTATACATCTCTTAGTGAGATGTGCTTTACATTATGGAAAATACTAAGAATAGTGATCAGAGCTTTTCCCACCTTTACTATGAGTTGCACCACCTTTAGACTTGAACTACGTTCAGGCGCAAACTTAACTGTTTGCTTACTTGGGATTAGGAGTAAAATAACTAAGTTTATATAAAATTACTTAGTAATCCTAATATATATATATAATATTTATTATTATCTTCAGGTAGCTTAAAGACCCATCCTAAACTTAATCCTAGAAACTTGGATTTTTCATCCTGCAAAAAAACAGGCAAGCCAGCCCATAAATACACATATCCAGAGACATAAAACACTCATCCATACAGGGATGTGGCAGCAGAATGGCAAGCCAGCTGTACTAAATTTGCCTGAAACTCCTAATTGGGTGGCTCAGCCTGTCTTGGACAGGCAAGAGACTTGAAAGAACTAGTCCCCATACATGTTACAACCTTTCAGATGGAGGGGGGGGGGGGGGAACACATTAAAAAAGTAAGCCGGAATAAATGTTTGGGTTAACAACAGGAGAGCAGTATGTAGACTTCTGAAATTACCCTTATATCTTAATAATTTTTTTACTCGCGCATGAAAAATATGACTTCTGTCAATAAAACCCCGAGTCTTGCTCCCCACTGATCAGACCTCATCAAGATCAAAACCATTCTAGATAGCAAATCTCATGATAATGCATGCCATTTACATGTTCCTGAGATAGGGAAGCATATTGTACATTATAGGGTGCAAGCAGCAACTTCACGAGAAGTCGACTGCCCTCAATATACACAAGTAGAATGCGAGTCGTGAAAATTTTTCATGCGCAACCTTTTGTTTGCTTGCGTAAAATAAGAATACAATTTCTTGTGAAGTATATCTGCCAGAGGTGAAGGTTGTGTTAGCCAGGTGGAAGGAAAAGTTTCAATATGAATTATTAGGATATTTGTTTTAAAATTAGAGGGAGTGTTTCATTTTAGTATCTAGGCACAATTTTTAGTGAAGATGGTAAATTAAATATGGAAATAGACAGCATCAATAAAGCTGATATGGTAGGAAGTCAAACGAATAAATTTATATGAAATAAGAAAGAAATTAATCAAAACACTAATTAGCTGTATACAAGACAGTATTCAAACCAATTTTAACTTATGGATCTGAGAGCTGGGTTAGAAATGACCACGTGACCAAAGATATGAGATGAAAGATTAGAGGGATGAACAGATGGCATCAGTGGCAATATCATATTAAAAATGAGGGTATTAGGAAAGAACTTAATATTGTTAGCATCCAGGAATATGTTAGCAGAGCTAATCTCAGGTGCTATGGTCACAGAATGGGAGAGGAAAGATTAACAAAACAAGTGTTCTTTGCCAGGTTGGCAGGAAAAAGACCCAAAGGAAGATACAGACCAAGATATAGGTGAATTGATACAGTAAAAACCCTTAGAAGATAAAAATATAAGATCTGATAGTGTTATAGTCTTGACAGGTAACAGATTGATTTGGAAGAAAATTGTAGATAGGAAGTTAGTAAGGATGTAAGTTTTTCATGTAGTACTACCATATCCTGTACACCTCTTGAGGGTACATATCAGGAATTTGATGATGATGAGTTTTTGTGCCTCCCCACCTTCCTCCCTCCTTGCAATTCTTGTGTTGAGACACTAACAAAACCCATAAAAATTAGCAAAAAAAAAAACCTAGGAATTAATTAAAATTTTTAAATATTCATACAAATTTAAATATATCATCAAATCTTTTGAAAATTGTATAGATCTGACATCACTGTACAGACTGTTGAATTGTATCAGCCTTTCAGAAACATTTGCAATTTCATCATGAGAAGTCTTGAATGTTCTGGAAATGTTTGTGAGTATAAATAAGGCTTGAAATGGCAAGAAATACACACAAATCCAACCTAAAGACTTCCTGAGAATGTCTTTAGGTCAGATTTGTATGTAACTAGGATCCCTGCTGAACAGCACATATACAGTAATAATAATAATATACCTGTATTATAATAATAAGTTACAGAAACTATTGTGCTCTTTCTTTTAATTCAAACAAACAGAACATAAAAACAAACTCATACAAAAAGTTTAGATAGGAGACTGGAGAAATTTCAAAAAAGAATATTAAAGGTTGCATCAATGTTTTGCTTACTGGAAGGGTCATTTTTGAGGTAAGAAAGTAGGCTAACATTAATTGGAAGATGGTGATGAGGATGGATTGGGTGCTGGAGAATCAGGATCTGATTTCGTTGCTGGAGGGGAGCTTACCACTGAAGTCGGTTTCTTGAAAAAGGTATCTAGGGTTGTTTGCACATCCTTTTTCTTTCATCATAAATGGCCTTGTAGCAGCTGATGTTCCCACTAACTGCACGGGAAAACTTTGTAAACCACTCAATGTTAGGATCATGCTCCTCAAGTGTAAAGATGCTGCGCCAACAAACTGCTTATGCTATGTGGGTTTGGTTACATGTGCAGAAGAAACTAGTGTCCGAATTATTAATTTAATTTAATTATTAATTATCCTTATGGGGAGCCTTGGGACTCCATTTGTAAGTACAGAGCACCGTAAGTCGGGTCGTCCATAACCCAGGGATTGCCTGTACTTCAACACATTTTTACTATATTCAGCATGTGAAATTGTTTGAGGTAATGAACATAATGAGTTTCATTCAACACATTATGAGGTTGATAGCTAACTTGTACAGTGAGCAAGAAACCACACAGGCATTGAATTAATTAATTGGCTTCAGTAGGCAGGGGAGCTCAGCAAAGATGCTTACTTTCTCCTCACCTGTTTAGTATCTATGCTCAGGACATCAAGTATGTAGCATTGGATGAGCTTAAGACAGAAATTAGAATAAGTGGCAGATCGATCAATTATATGAAGTACACTGATGACAGTGCTTTTTTTTTTTAATGACAAAGTAGAACTAACACTGATCCTTGAGAGTTAATGAGATCAACATGAAACGAGGACTTAAACTCAACCCTAGCAAGACAAAGATTATGGTTCTTAAAGGAAATATGGGCAGGGAAGCTCCTGAGAAACAAGTGCACCTTAATGGAGAAATAACTGAGGAAGTCAGCAAATTCAAGTATCAGGGATCCTGATACTTGAAAAATTGCTGTTCAGAAGATATCAGAAGATTAGAAATGGCTAAAACAATAATAAAAAAACCTGTCCTCTGAGAATTTTGGATGCAGCTGTTTTTTCAGTAGTGACTTATGGATGTGAAATTTAGAACATAAAGAAGTCTGATAGGAAAATGCTTCTTGAGATGCAGTGTTACAGAAAATTGGCAAGGATCTGATATATACTGAAAGGCCAACATATGGATGGGTGCCAGAAAGGACTGGCAAAACTTTAAGACTCCTTAAAGGTATGACAGAAGAAAGCTAAAATACTTTGGACAGGCTGAAAGAATAGAAGGATGACCTCTTAAAACAGCAAGAGAAGGTAAAGTTCCTGGAAAAAGATGAAGTGGTAGACCCTCAATGAGATGGATGAATGGTGTGCCTGGAGTGACTGATGTTCTGAGTTGAAGCCTCCAGAAAAGCATATAACAGGACCACCTGGCAAGGACTTGTGTGGCACATCACTCAAGAGCAGAGTGACTATTATTATTATTACGGGTATCTCCATGGAGTCAGTAGACTCATCGCGGGAGACCCAAACTAGCAAAACAATATCTGTCATATCTCTTCTTGAATTCATTTACAGATGAAGAGCTCACAACAAAGTCAGGCAATGAATTCCACTCATTCATCACCCTCCAGGCAAAAAACCTTGTTCTGACACCTTTGTTAACCACACTCTTCTTTAATTTCCAGAGATGACCTCTTGTTCTTCCATCACTATCACACAGCTGAAACATTTCCCCTGCATCAATCCTATAAAAACCTTTTAGTAATTTGAATGTTTCTATCATATCCCCTCTTCTTCGCCTATCAACCAACCTCTGCAATCCACAAGCTCTCAATCTATCAATGTAGGAAGCATTTTTTATATCACTCACCAACTTGGTCACTCTTCTCTGAACCCTCTCCACAGCCTCCTCATCTCCAAGGAATCCAGGTGACCAGACCTGAGCACAGTAATCCAAATGTGGAAGTATCAATGCCTTATAAAGGGGAATAATAACCTCCTTATCTCTGGATGTCAGTGTGTTCCTCAACAACCAAGTAATCCTATGTGCAATCTTGGACACCTTAGCAATGTGTCCTCTGAACTTCATCTCCCTATCTACCAATACCCCTAAGTCCCTAGCCTCATCAATCTCTTGGAGTACCTTTCCATCAATGTAGTACACAGCTGGTAATCTTTTAATCCCAAAATGCATGACTTTACACTTTTCCACATTGAACTGACATCCATTTTCTTTTGCCCATTTTACCAGCTTATTTAAATCCTCCTGCAAACTTTCAACATCAGCTTGATTTTTTATTGCACTACACAACTTTGCATCATCAGCAAACAACTGAATATCTCCCTTTAAGCCGTTTCCTATATCATTTATATACAAATTAAACAACATTGGCCCAAGCACAGAGCCCTGAGGCACACCACTGGTCACCTGCCTCATTCTGGACTCGGCTCCCCCATACACCACCTTATGGTATCTCTCCCTGAGCCATTCTCCTATCCATATCACCAATTTAATATCCATTCCCATCTGCTCCAATTTGCGTAACAGTGTTCTATGGGGTATCCTGTCAAAAGCCTTAGCAAAATCCAGAAGTACCACTGTGTAGCCAGTTCCTTTGTCCAACTCTGATGTTATTCTATTATGAATAGTTAATAGATTGCTAAGGCAGGATCTACCTTTAACAAAACCATGTTGGCCTCTATAGAGTATCATATCCTGATCCACCCATTCTTGAATTTTGTCTTTAACCAACTTTTCCAATACTTTTACCACCCCTCCTGAGATGGTGATTGGTCTGTAATTCAATACCACAGTTTTAGAGCCACCCTTATGCAAAGGAACCACTTTGCCTAACTTCCACTCCCTAGGGACCATACCAGAGTTCAAACTTAAGTTAAATATCCAGGTGAGAGGGGTTGACAATTCATTTGCACATTCACGCAACACCCGAGCTGATATTCCATCTAAGCCTACCGCAGTGTTTGCATTTAAGTTTTGCAATATATTTAATACTTCTGATTCTTTAGCTTCAATTCTCACATTAGGTATTGCTATAGGTATAGAGATATCCTCACTTGGGTGATAGACTTTTGAGAAGTGATCACTCAGTAACTCTACTATTACATCTGATTTTGTCACCTCAATACCATCAGCACCCACTAAGGTTATCCTTCCGAAGTCATTCTTCCTCTTACTTGCCACATAGCGGAAGAACTCGGCTTTAGAACTGATATATAAGTCACTAACTACCGTAGTCCTATGCCGATTTTTATCCCCTCTCTTCTGCAATTTATTCTGCCTATAAGGATCAATAAATACACAATCAGTGCTAAAGTTTCTCTCTCTTACACTCAGCCTTTTCAATATTAGTTTCCCTGCCCAATAACTTCAACCTGTTCAGAAAACAATAACTTCTTCATGGCATCTGATGATGACGTCCACTGAATCTCATGGTGGAGAATTCAGAAGCTTAATTCTTACCACTGTATGCCACTTCCTCCACCCTATTCCTACTTCTATAGTTAAAATCTCCCATAATGTTCATTCACTCTGCACTCACTAATATGATCATCACCTGCCGTGTTCCCTGACCTATAGCAACACCACTACTAAAAATCTTGTCTTGCCCACCTCCACTTCACACCATGCATTTTCAAAATTATTAGTGCCATTTTCTTCCACATTCTTTATTTTGAAAGGACACAACTCATCACTTATCATAAGTGATCCTCTACCATCCTGTCGAAATACCCTTCTACTTCTATTCATGTCAGGACATCTTCTGTCAACTACATTTCACTGATTCTAATAATCTTTGATAAGCCTGAGGCTATCAATGCCATTAGTGTCATTTATTCTCGATACTCCAGGCAGTTGTATAAATAAACATCAATATATTGTCATTATTTCTATATCTATTACTATTATTTTATTCCCTTCAAACCCCATTTGACTCTTCAATATATCATAGATTCTTCGTTTTTTTTTTTAAGTTAAGGGATATTACATCCCATATTGTTTCTTAGCCGAATAAGAAACTCAAAGAGTTTCATGCCGAATATAGAAACTATATAAAGTTCAGCTAAGAAACAAGCCTTTATGAAGCCTTTGGCTCTTCATATAATTAGTAATAGATTCTTCCATTTCCGAAGCGACTATTCCTACAAGAGACCACCACATCCATCCTGGCAACTGTAGTTTCCCTGTCCTAACACTCTCACCTGATCAGAAAACGATCTCTCCAGATGACTATGTCCTTCCATGTTGAAATGCAATGTGCACATACAGTTCCTCTTCTGTTCTCAAATGCACTCCAAGCATCCACAAATTTCAGACCTTTATTTTGACACATTCATTCTATATTCCTGCTTTCTTCCTCAGTTCTGTATTATCATATCTGGGCAATACACTCACTATTTTCTCTCTCACACTTTTCTGCTGCACAGTTCCTGACATTAATCTCAAATCTATAGCCAGCCAATACACACTACCTCTCAGATCATTTGTACCAACCATCACTATCACCTCATCCACATTCTTGACATAGTAGAGAATAATAATAGAGAATGACACTTACTCTATCATTCCTTTAAGATTCACTCTATACACTCACCTCCCCTCACTTACATTCATTATGTACTGATCTGTATCCCTCACTCTCCCTCTCCTTTAACACTTTTTTTTACCCTTATTCTCTCACTTCTTTTTCTCTAATTCCCTTGTTTATCCATTTTCTTTCCATCTCTCATTCCTGTAACTTTCTTGCACATTTCTTATTCAACTCACATCAGTTAGCCTTTCATTTTTCTAATTTCTCCCTTTACGCAAGTCAATTCAGTTCTCATATCTTCCAAATTATTTCTCAGTATCTCTACCTCCCTGTCCAAGCATCCTATCATCACTTGAGATACAACTGACAGTCAGCACCATCCTTCAGATTTTCTATATTTCCAGTCACAAGGACCTAATGTCAAGTTCACTGCCACTTAATGCTTGCTTTCCTCTACTTGATCATGATCATCAACAGAAAAAAATCAGATATCAATATCTCTCTCTTTCTGTCAGCAAACACTCATTTCCATAGCACTAGCCACTTAAATGGAGATATTATTACTATCATCATATGGGTACCTCTATAGAGTCTGAAGACTCACTGCAGGAGATCCAGTCTATTCATACAATCAACCATACCTCTCCTTGAACCCATTAATAGACAAAGCACTCACAACACACTCTGACAACCCATTCCACTCATTCACAACTCTCCAAGCAAAAAATCTAGTCCTCACACTCCTACTAACAACACCTTTATTCAACTTCCAGGGGGTGACTCCTTGTTCTGGTTTCTCTAGCCAGGTGCTGAAACATTTCCCCTGCATCTATCCTATAAAATCATTTAAGCAACTTAAATGTTTCTATCATATCCCTTCTTTTTCTCCTTTCAACCAATTTCTGCAATCCACACACACACACACACACACACCTTCGATCTAACCTCATAGAGAACATTCCACAGGCCAGTCGATATATTGGTAACTCGCCTCTGAATCCTCTCCACAGCTTCCTCATCCCCAAAAAACCCAGGAAACCAGATTGAGTACAGTTATCCAGATCTGGGAATCAAGGCCTTTTAAAGAGGAATAACATCCTCGTTATCTCTACTTGTTAATGTTTTCTTCAATACTCAAGTAACCTTATGGGTTACATTAGCAACATGTCTTCTAAACTGTAACTGTCTGTTTACCACCACCACCCCTAAATCTCAAGCTTCATCTATTTCCTGGAGTACAGTGCCATCAATAAGATACATGGCTTGTAATCTATTTACCCCAAAATGCAAAGTTCTCAATTTCTTGACATTAAACTGACACCCAATTTTGCCCATAATGACAACCTATTTAAATCGTACTCCACATTGCCATGTTTAACTATTATTCTACCTAATTTCATATCATCAGCAAATAACTGAATATTTCCTTTCAGGAAATTTCCTATATCATCATCATTATCATCAACTTCCTGATATGTATCCTCAAGGGGTGTATACAGGATATGCTAATACTACATGAAAAACTTACATCCTTACTAACTTCCTATCTACAATTTTCCTCCAAATCAATCTGTTACCTGTCAAGATTCCAACATTATCAGATCTTATATTTCTATCTTCTAACGCACTTTTTACTATATCAATCCACCTATATCTTGGTCTTCCTCTGGATCTTTTTCCTGCTAACCTGACAGAAAACACTTGTTTTGCTAATCTTTCCTTTCTCATTCTGTTTAAGTGACCATATCACTGAGATTAACTCTGCTAATACATTCCTGGATGCTATTATTAAGTTCTTTCCTAATATCCTCATTTTTCATATGATATTGCCACTGATGCCATCTGTTCACACCTCTAATCTTTCTCAGGACTCTCATATCTGTGGTCTCC
Source organism: Typopeltis vanoorti (assembly GCF_054136105.1). Taxonomy (NCBI): domain Eukaryota; kingdom Metazoa; phylum Arthropoda; class Arachnida; order Uropygi; family Thelyphonidae; genus Typopeltis; species Typopeltis vanoorti. The sequence continues at coordinate 4,809,506 of NC_143549.1, read as the reverse complement.
AGTCTTTGGTCAAGTGTTTTTCTTCTAACCTAGCTCTCAGACCCATAAGTTAAAATTGGTTTGAACATTGTCTTGTATACAGATAATTTAGTGTTTTAACTAATTTCTGTCTTATTCCATATAAATTTACTCACTTGACTTCCTACCATACCAGCTTTGTTCATTCTGTTATCTATTTCCATATTTAATTTGCCATAATCACCAAAAATCATGCCTATATACCTTGTTATACCATATTTATGATAATGGTTATTCAATTTAGTCAGAAACTCCTGCAGACTTCTACTGGATTTATTTAGAAGTATAACATCGTCTACATAAAACAGAGCTGAGATTAACATCTCCAATTTTGATATCATGTTTAACACCACTTTCCTTCATAATGTGATCCATATAGATAATGAATAACAGAGGGGATCTTGTTTCGTTTAGCTTGTTGATCAACTTTTGTAGTTCATTTGGGATTCTTGCAAGAAGGATGAGATCATCTGATATATGAAGATACTAAAATCCCTCAGCTCTTTAAAATCCCTCAGAATTACAGAACTTGTAATTCTATATCATATCACCCTTCTTCCTCCTATCCACTAGACTCTGCAAACTGCATCATCTCAACCTTTTTTCATATTCAATATTCCAGAGATCAGAAAATATTTTGAGCAATCATCTCTCCAACATCTCTTCATCCTTTTTGAAAACCAGGTGACCAAATCTGTGTTTATAGAATAAGTACAGCTGATATAGTAAGGAAGACAGCTGAATAAATATATAGGGACCAAGAAAGAATTCAGTTAAAACAGAATACAAGACAGTGTTCAAGCCAATTTTAACACATGGATTGGGGAGTTGGGCTGGATATAAAAGAGTTGATCAGAAATGGACACTACAGACTATATATAACATAGTTTTCTGAAAATCAGGAGAATGTCAGATACTGTTAATCATCAATTTCTTAACATTCAAGGTGTGTACAGGCAACTAAGTATAAGAGCATTACAAGATTAAGATTACATTATTACTAATCCCCTATCAAGAATTTTTTTTCAGTTTACACTATTACAATATTACAATTACAATATCAGCACTACAATATTCATATCTAACATTTCAGTCTTCTAAGGCACTTCTAACTGAATCAATCCACCTAGATCTTGGTCTGGGTCTTTTTCTTGCCATCTTGGCAATAAACATCTGTTTTGCTAACTTTTCCTTTCCCATTCTGTATATGTGGCTATGCCATCTTAGATTAGCCCATCTCATACATTCTTCAGTGCTAACGATGTTAAGTTCTTTCCTATATTTTCATTTTTTTAACATCATTCTGCCACTGATGCCATCTGTTTACTTACTTCCCTAATCTTTGATCAAGTGTTTTATATCTATCTTGAATCTCAGATCCAATTAAAACTGGTATGAGCAATGCAGTAATAGTTTAGTGTTTTAGCTGATTTCTCTCATATATTATTATTATTATTATTATTTTTATTATTATTATCCAGGCCTCCACGTAGTCAAAAGACTCATTGTGGGAGGTAGTTTTTAGGAAACACAAAGCTTATCATACCCTCCTTGAACCCATTGACTGTTCCCACTCCAATCACTCTCTCAGGCAATGCATTCCAAGGTTCAACCACCCTTCACACAAAGAAACCACTCCTCACCCTCTTGCGCATAGCCTTTCGTAACTTCCAGGGACGGCCTCTTGTCATCGTTCCTTTCTGCCGTTCCACCAAGTGAAAGAACTCTCCAATGTCTACCCTGTAACTGCCTCTCAACAGTTTAAAAGTCTTGATCATATCACCTCTCCTTCTTCTATCCATCAAACTCTGCAGTCCACACTCCCTCAGTCGATCCTCATAACTCATATTGTACAGTCCTGAAACCATCTTTGTTAACCACCTCTGTACCCTTTCCACAGTCAATTTATCCCCTTCAAATTCTGGGGACCAAATCTGAGAACAATAGTCTAAGTGTGGTCTGATCAGGATCTTATACAACAGAATGATAACTCTTTTATCTCTGCAGGTCAGCATCCTTCTCAGTATTGCAGCAATCCTCTGAGTTATCCTCACCACCTTTGCAATATGCTCCCTGAATTTCAGTTTTCTTAGGGTTATCAAGTAATTTTATAAAATTGGTTATTTTACTCCTAATCCCAAGTAAGCAAACAGTTAAGTTTGCGCCTGAACATAGTTCAAGTCTAAAGGTGATGCAACACCAGGTCAACTCATTGTAAAGGTGGGTAAATATCTCTTAGTAAACATTGCAGTATACATCTCTTAGTGAGATGTGCTTTACATTATGGGAAATACTAAGAATAGTGATCAGAGCTTTACCCACCTTTACAGTGAGTTGCCCTAATGCTGCACCACCTTTAGACTTGAACTACGTTCAGGTGCAAACTTAACTGTTTGCTTACTTGGGATTAGGAGTAAAATAACCAAGTTTATAAAATTACTTGGTAACCCTAATAACCCTAATATACATTATTCCCAAGGTAAACTTATTTTCAGTTTTCTGTCAATCATCACCCCCAGACCTCTTGTATCCCCTACCTCCCATCGATGTACAGCTCCTCCCATCGATGGATCCCAAACCTCAAGACTTTACATTTTGCTGCACTTAACCGACACCCCCATTCATTTGCCCATCTGTCTAGTTTATTCAAATCCTCTTGCAGGGCTGCCACATCTGCACTATTCTTCACAGCTTCACATCATCCTCAAACAACTTGTTGGATTGTGATAGAGTGGAATTTAATAAACTCCTATCTTATCACAATCTAACATGCTTTTCCAAACAAAAAAGGCAGATAAATACAGCAAATTGCCTCTAAGTGTAGAATAAGTAATATGTATATATATATCAAGCATGTTCTGTTATGAAAGGGTGAATAAGTATGTATTTTGTGCCATTCACGAATGTGGCTAAATTAATATTGAAAGTGTAAAACATTACCAGAGCTTTACAAAATAACATGTATAAAAGAATTATGGAATGTAAGCACAAATTCAACAGTTGGGGGGAGTGAAGTCCAAAGGTCATGGAGCTGTACGCGAGGGAGCGGCTTGCTCCAAGCAAACAACGTGATGCCAGCGTACGTGCGATAGCGTGGGAGAGGATGGACGTCATGACGTAATAGCACGTGAGAGTTGGCTGGACATCGAAAAGGGCGAGAAACGCCGAGAAGAAAAGAGGGAAAAATAAGGGTCACGCGACCCTGAAGAAAGGCCTTTTTGTTCCTGGATCTCCTGTGTGTTCGTCTCTCGTGGTGGCAGTGCCTCCGTACCGGAGGATACTGATTAAAGCAGTTGCGGATCTCGGCGGCCATATTCTCCGCAAAAAAAGCAAGTCCGGCTGTCCACAGAAGGCCAGTTTCCTGTGAACCAAGGACCATATAGTCCTTGGTTCACAGACATGCAATAAAGGACCATAAAGGAAGATAAGTAGACTATATTTATGTTTCACTGAATATGAATGAAAGACTTGTGCCATGTTAATATGTTAATGGAAAAGGAACATAGATGATATAGGATAAGATTGTATTGCTATCACTTTAGAAGGCTATTGAATTTAATCTTACTGTCTGTCGATGTGTTATAGTTCGTTATTATATTGAATGAAGTTAAGGATATGTTTAGAGTAAAGAATTGATAAATTATAAAGAGATTGTGAAAGATACAATGTTATCTTATGTAGTCTGACAGAGCTACGGAGTTTTAGAATAACTATGATAATAATACATGAATAATGCATTAGAGAGTGTTAATATAATTCTTACTTTAGGAAGCTACTGCAAAATATGTTATAAGTATAATAGTAGTGTATGAATATGTTATACTTTGTCTGGAACTCCCTCAAGATGGGATTTAAACTAATGTTATAAAGTGTATCAACTTCTGATATATAATAAACCTTGCTTTTGATTCTAACAAAGACTTTCTGTGATTTCTGGAATCCGATGCACCTCTTATAAAATATTACGAACCTATGCGGGATATTAGAAAAGGGTAAATTTTGGCCACGTCTGCAGAGTTGATAGGTATCATTAAGTACTGTCCTGAGATTACCTCTTGGTTGTTAATATTAATAATCTAATAGCGCTAGGTAGCGCAGTGAAACAAATAAATTTCTTGGCGTTTTACGAGAGGTAAATCTCAGACACTCTGATACTGCCTCGATCTCGAGGAAATTCCATTGTCCCTCAGAGGTACCATGTGTTACCCGATTGAGTGTATAATGGAGATATAGCACAAGGGTTGAAAATAGTTGTAATAAGAAAAAGGCGACACAACAAACTGGATGTCCCCTTCAATCCATTGACAATATCATTGATATAAAGGATGAACAATACAGGTCCCAGTACTAAGCCCTGTGGAACACCACTTGTAACCTTCTGCTTCCTTGATATTGCTCCACCATACACAACTCTCTGATACCTATCAGTCAGCCAATCCTGAATCCATTTGACTAACCCAACATTTAAACCCATGTGCTGCAACTTAATTATTAGCTTATCATGTGGCACCCTGTCAAATGCCTTTGCAAAATCCAAAAAAATGGTAGTATATGCCTTACCCTCATCAACTGCTCTTGTCACTTTATTATAAAAGTGAGTTGCTTTAGTAATATGATTACTAAAACAAGTCACTCTTGCTTTAGTAATCATATTACTAAAGCAAGAGTGCTCCTTAACAAATCCATGTTGATTCTCACAGATAACATTACACTCATCTACCCAACTCTGTATATAGTCCCTCATTAATTTCTTCAAGACCTTAACAACTACTGATGACACACAAACAGGCCTATAATTAGACACTTCCAGTCTGCTGTCACCCTTATGCAATGGCACTATCTTACCTTCGTTCCATTCCCTGGGTACCTTTCCTGCAGCCAGACTTTTATTGAAAAGCCAGGTCAACAGAGCTGTCAGTTCTTCAGCACATTCTCTCAAAACCCGTGATGAAATACTATCCAGTCCAACAGCTTTACTGGTATCCAGAGTACTCAGTATTTGGAACACACTCTCCTCTTGCACCTCTAAACCCTGAACCTTCCCAATCCTCTAGTATTAAAACCTCCTCCAGGATGAAATACTCCAATAAAGTGCTCATTGAACAACTCCACTATGTCCTCTGCATCAGTCACTCTATTCCCATTTTTATCCCACAGTGTCATTCTTCCACAATTGGTTCTCTGCTTACTGGCCACATAGCTAAAAAATTCCCTAGAATTTTCTTTGGATCTTAGTGCCAATCTTTTCTCATTTTTCAGTTTTGCCTTCCTCACTATTCTGGTCACTCTCCTGGTCTGCGTCTTATATTCTTCGTGTATCTGTCCTCCACCCCTCTCCTTGTATATCTTCCATAATCTCTTTTTCAATTGCAGTGCCTGTTTGATATCATTTGTCATCCACTTTACACCAAATTGTGTCTGCTTCTTCACCTGTGGAATACAGCCTATTATTGCTGCTAACAAATATTCATTCACAATTTCCCAAGCACTAATGATATCCTGGCCTTCCAATTCTGCCCTCCATGGAACTGCCCCTAGTTGATACCTAAAACTACTGTAATCACCCACCTTATAATTCCACATATGTTCCCTTTTCTTTGATACACCTGCATGTCTGTTCATCTTCCAAGTCAAAACCATATGGTCACTCTCTCCAACTGGTGGGAGAGAGAGATCATCTCACTTATTATCAGCTCTTCTGTTGCTATGACCAAATCCAAAACTCTTGAATCTCTTGTTCCCTCCATCACATGCTGCTGAAGACATTTGTCTCTCAAGAATTCCAGAAATTCTATCCCCTTCTTACTGCTTGCATTTTCCCTCTTCCCAGCTTATACTGCTGTAGTTAAAATATCCCATAACAATCATTCTTCTTGCACTTGCCAAGCTCAGCTGCCTGTATATATCATATACATTTATTCAACTAGGTTCTTACCATACCATTGCTTATTCTGTTGTATATTTCCATATTTAGTTTGTTGTCTTCACTAAAAACTAGGCCTAAATAGCTGAAATATTGTACTTATTATATAGGTTCCTTCCCTTTTTCATAGTTTTGATCTTTTTTATAGCTGATTTTTCATCTCAAATTTGTTATATCTATTATTCAATTTAATTAAAGAATCCTGAAGAGTTGCACTTTAGGAGTACATCATCTGCATAAAACAAACAGTTAAGTTTGATATCTCCAATTCTGATATCAGATTTAATGCCACCATCTTTCATGATGCAATCCATATACACAATGAATAAGAGTAGAGGTTTGTTTTACCTGATTTTGCATCAAATCATATTCCTGTATTTTCTTCAACTCTAACTGCTGACTTAAAATGTAAATATAGATGATGTATTGCACATTACAATTAAAGAATTTTAAACAGCTTTTCTCTTGGTACCTTGTCATCTGCCTTTTCCAGATCTATAAAACTCAAGTACAGATCCTTGTTATATTCCCTTCGAGCAACCTCCATATTGCCTGAACCCTGCTTAGTCTTCAACAAATTTCTCTTCTACAATATTTTGCGGTCTCCTTTCAAGTATGCTTGCATAAATCTTACGTAATTCTCACATTCAGCTTTATTTCCCTTTTTATAGATAGAAATTATGAGTTACTCTAATCATCTCAAATTCACCCTTCTGACCAAGTTGTGAATTATGCACTGTAACCAGTGCAAAACTTTGATTCTTCTATATTTCAGCATTCCTCGTTGAATGTCATCTACTCTCTCTGGCTGTGTTTCCACATTTCAGACTTTTGACAGTTTTTTTCCTACCTCAACTATTTGCTCGCTCGCACGCATACGCACACACTTTGTTTGAATTTCTCTTGAATATATTCTATCATTGTTCTGTCACTGGTTGGTTTGTTAAACAGTCTTCCAAAGTTATTACTCTAGACATCTAGAATATATAGTAATGTCCAGTTTTCAATTCACCTTTATCATCATTGATTCCTTTTATAGCATTTTTTCCTCCATTTGTAAGTTTTTTTCAATAGTCTCCAAGAATATTTTGCCACCTTCCTGATATTAATCTTATATATTTTTATGTAGGCCTTCCAATGACTTTTGTTTAGCTACTTTTACATATAGCTTGGCTCTTTTACATTTCTGTATTCATTATCTATATTCTTTTAGGGCATCTGCTGACTTATTTGCTAGGAACTTTTCATACAATTTTTTTATTTTCCAGGACTGCTTTAACTTTTTGTGTCCACCACATGGTTCTTATTTTTCTACCCATTCAGATAACTTCACCATTTGCCTTGTTAGATGAATCAACAAGTGTTTTCTTCAGAGTTTAGTTCGTGTTTTGAAACTTTCATTCCTCCCCACACACTTTTTGGAATAATGTTTGTTTAGTTGAGTCTGCAGCTTGCCTATAAAAGATGCTAAACTGAAATTCATTTTAAAACATTCTTACATATTGTCCTTTTCATTATGATATTGAGTTTTATTCATAAATCTAAATGATGATCAATTTCAGTTTCAAACTGTCTGTACCATATTGTATCCTGAAAACCAGCATGAAGATATCACTCAACAATAATACAGTCAATGAGGCTCTTCTTATTTTATTATGTTGTCTCTCCATATGAACTTGTGCACATATTCATACTGGAACATGGTGTTAGTAATGAACAGTCTGTATCCTGATCAGAAATACAACAGGTACCAATTATTATAAGCCTTTCTCTTTTCTTAAAGTTTTCCCAAAATGTTTCTATATGCCTGGAGGGATTCATTTCCTCTTCTGATATTTAGATCTACAACAAGGACCACTTTTCCATTTTCTTTATGTCAGCTGCCTACTCTAATGTCTCAAAACATTCCTCCATTTCTTCCTTAACAAATGTTCTGTGGGACTGTAGACACAAATAAGTTTTATTGTCTATTTCCCAATTTTTAGTTTATCCACAAAACTTCAAATTTTGAAGCTGCCTTCTGATCAAGAAGTTTATTTTCATGTTTGGTGATGAATCTTATCGCTACTCCTTCCTCTGCTTGATCATTACTGCTCAAATATAACATTCTATACTTATTGTTTAGTAGGATCACACCAGTTTTAGTCTTCTTTGTTTCAGTAATGCTAATTATGTCCATGTGGTACTTTTCTACTTCTTCTGCAAGATCAATTTTCTTTCCATTGATACGTCTTATGTTGATGTTTTTTTCAGTTCTTTGGATGTTGTGTTTGTTCCTGTACCTGACTTTTCAGAGTTCATCCTGATTTCCTGACCAAAAGTACTTAGTGACTACCTTCTAATGGGAGTGCACCACATATAAATGAAGATTAGATTTTACATCGAAATCCCAGTTGGGTCCTCACATTCCATAAAGTAACAAAAAAACAAGAAGATGAAATTGAATATAAAAAAAGACAAGCAATAGCCAAAAGAGAAACCAGAAAGAGACACAGAGAAAGCTGGGGAAAATTTATATATCTATAAAATGACATATACAAAATAAGACCCAGTGTATACAAAATACTAAAATACATGAATGCATATATAAAAGAAACTGCAAATATAAATTGTGAATAGATGTAAAAGAATTCTTGGATTACTTTAGAGATCTTTGGATGGATAATACTGGCATCAAAAATAATTACACCAGAAACTTACAAAATACCTTAAATGATATGATAACAATGAAAGAATTAAAGAACAACCTAAATAAAATAAAAAATGGCAAATCAGCAGGAGAAGATGGAATAAACTCCGAACTGTATAAACTTGCTGGAAAAAAATTTCATCAAAGATTACTAAAATTTTAAATAAAATATACACAAATGGACAAATGCCAATAGAATGGAATATAAGCATAGTGATACCTATATTTAAATAAGGGGATAAAACAAAACCTGCTAACTACAGAGGTATTAGTTTATTGAATACATGCTACAAAATGTATAGCAGAATACTTAATGAAAAACTAAAAATATACAGTGAAAAAATATTATTAGAAGGTCAAAATGCATTTAAAAAAGGATGCTCTAGAATGGATGCAGCTTTCTGTTTAAAACTAATTATAGAAAAAAGAAGAGAATTTAAATGGAAACTCATCTTTTGATAGATTATGAAAAAGCATTTAATAAAGTAAAAAGATATATACTGTGTGATATATTACAAAAAATAAATATACCTAATATTTTACTACATGCAATATTGAATATATATATAAAGATAATGAAATAAAAATAAAAATAAATGAAAAGTTGTCTGAAAAACAATCTATAAACCAAGGAGTAAGACAGGGATGCCCTCTGTCTCCATCACTTTTCAATATTTACATTAATGAAATATTAATACAGTGGAACACCTTAAACAATCAAGGTATAGAAATTTCCGAGATAACAAAATAAGTACACTATTATTTGCAGATGATCAGGTAATAATATCAGATAAGGAAGACAATTTACAAAGAGCAATATATAATTTAAACATTATAGTGGAACAGTTTGGAATGAAAATTTCCATAGATAAAACTAAAACAATGGCATTTTGTGGAGAAACTCCAGTTAGAAGCAAAATAGTTATTTATTTATTCTTATGGCTACATGAAACTGGTAAGTGAAAAATACAATCACAATTTCCAGAAACAAATGATGAACATCTCAACATATAAAAGTTCATTACATAAAAGGGACAACCTGCTTACTAAGTCTTTCGTTTTTTTTTTTTTTAATATAAAGCAAAAGTAACTTGTCATAATTAAGCCCAGGGACAATTATCGTCCTGCTGCACCAAGTATGACAAGACTGCATGTTCTCACAACACTTCACAACATAAAAGTGGCTGTATCCGAGGTTTAAGTAGAGAGCAGTTGTATCTTGTGTGAGAAAACTTGATCCATTAGAGGAGGTCCTCTAATGGATCAAGTTTTCACACTGTATCATCATCTTCTAACATGAGGAGTTCTGCTGATACTATGACGAGGACTATGAGAGTGACTACTAGAATAACGTCTTCGTGGTGAGATGGGACCATGATCTTCTGTTTCCTCCATAACCATTGTACCAACTACAGGTCAAGGTCCAGGCTGAAAAGCCAATTCAAGGCCTCATCCGTCACCTTGTGGATGTCCTGTAGGCCACCACCATGAAATTGATGCCTTGGGCAGTTGTACACAATATGATTAATCATCTGAGCCACGGGAGCACACTCTCAATAAGGGTGATCTAACAGCCCCCATTTATGTAAAAATAATGGAACAGATAAATACTTTCCATTATCTTGGATGTGAAATATCATATGAAGGAGAAAAAGACATAAAATTAAAAACTTCAAAATTTTTACAGATTATAGGCCTGATAAATAGAACACCCAAATATAGTAGAAAAAGAAACACGCTTGAAAATATACAATACTTTAGCAGAGCCCACATTATTATATGGCAGTGAAATTTGGGCAATAAATAAACAAGATAAACAAAGAATAAAAACAAGCGAAATGAGATTTATGAGAAGAACTGCAAAATACACATTATTAGATCAAAAAAGGAATAAAGACATTTTAAAAGAAGTAAAAACAAAATCAATAGAAGAAAAACTAAATAATTATAAAAAACGGATTGACCATGTAAACTGAATGGCCAACACCTGACATCCTAAACAAATACTAAAATATAAGCCAATTGGAAAGAGAAGGCAGGGTAGACCTCAAAAAAGGATATTGGATGGATAATGAGACCGGAACAGACCAATATGGTCTATACCCATAATTAGCATTATGATGATGATACTTAAGGGTCAAAGCTGTATAATTGAGAGGAGGCCTCCATGTAGCCTCTTAAGGAATGAGGAGAATGGGACTTTTGACCTAATGTCCAATCCTCATCTTTTTTGTGGTGTACCCTGTTAGCTATCTACCTGGATACTGAACAAACTATAGAAATTATTCTTAAGATGATTGTAAGTTCCATAATTTATATAAAATGAATCTTGAAACAATATTCTGATATTATAAAAAAGATTAATATGAACAGAAAACTGGATATATTACTCTAAAATAACATACTGATTTCATCAGATTTTAAGTTATACTCACCTTCTTTAGATCTGATGACACTTTGTCATTTGAAAGGAAATGGTCGCCTCTCCTAATGATCCATATATATATAACCACATTGTTGATGCACTACCAGCTTTGGTAGTGCATCAACCTTGCTATTATTTATATTATATACAATGCAATACTGGTACTTAAAAGTATTGTCAGATTAAGCACACCTAATGTTACTGAATGTGAAATACCTGATTTCTTCTTAGGTTCATAGTAATCTCCTTCAGATATCTGCTTGACTAGACGTTTGAAATTGCTTCCATCAAAAGGCATTGCTCCATAAACCAATGTATACAGCAACACTCCCATACTCCAACAGTCTACCTAAATCAACAAAGTTCAACTGATGTGAGCCTGGTGTTTCAATACTTAGCATAAATATATATTGCATTGAAAAAAGAAAATAAAATAATGTCTGGTTTTGCAATAATTAGTATAAATATATTCTATTGAAAAAAAATTAATTAATTAATTAAATTAAATAATAAATGGAACCATATAATTGTATTTACCAGAAACAATTATTTCTAGAAATTTTTATGATTAAATCTTTGAATTCAATTATATGAATACAAATACAATATGCGAATTTTCACACAAAAGTATTGCAGTGCAGTAAAATACATTTTGCACAGATGTAGTTCACTATGAGAGTGGTCTGAAAAGTTCTTGGCCTCAATCATAGATGGCAACATTATTAGCAAGAGATTTTTCAACAAATGGTGGGAGATAGTGAGAAGCAGGTTTTTTGATTGCAGAATTGTGAATGATTCTAATGTCTTGCCTGAGATTGTGATGTGTGCAGAGAATTTGAATTCGTTTAAGGCAAGGTATGATGAGCTGTGTGTATGACAATGGTACCTCCTAGATGTGTCTCTGACTCCATGGGAACTTAGGATAATAATAAAATCATCCTTCATCTGGTGGTGCAGATTATATGTTGGCTATTCATAATTATATTTTTATGGAAATCATGATATAGACTAATATCAATTACAATAAATTTAATCATTATTTCCAATATTTTGGCAAAGTCAAATTTCCATCACTATGAAACACAGGTACATTATGATATGCACATTCCGGCACTATACTAGATAAGTGAGGTTCGACACACAGTAACCAAAAGTTCACTTGAAGTCCTAAATAGTATCCCCTAGCATGCTGAAATGGGTAGTTTTGAATTTTTTAAGGCTGGGGCAGATTCAAGGAACAGTCTTTCATATTTAGAACTATAGAATAACACATATGTCACAGTAAATAACTTTTTTTACTTATATAATAATTTATTTACTGTGGCATACGTGTTATTCTATAGTTATGGATATTTCCATAACTTAAAGTTATGGATAGTCATGGATGATGGCCTGGTTGGCCAAGTGATTAGTGTATCCACTTTCCACCCAAAAGGCTGCAGGTTCGAATCCTGCTGTGGGATTCAAACTTTCTCTTGTACATTAAAATTTTATTAGTTTGCTTTGTAACCATATATAATCAGCACTTTTGGTATGCTTGATAAGCAACTGATATTATGTTAAAAAAATGTAAAGTATTTGAGATTTATTGTACTTATCGGATATCACATAAATGTAATAATTTTAATGTTCTTTATTGTAATTCACAATTGTTAAGCATACTGTGATATCTGTTGTTTGTTGTAAGGACATTCTCTTTTAACCAATAATGATAACATGTCAGCCACTGACTTCTCGTTTGCCGTTTTTATTATTATTATTATGGGTATCTCAATGGAGTCAGTAGACTCATTGGGGGAGACCCAAACTATCAAAACAATATCTATTATATCTGTTCTTGAATTCATTTACAGACGAAGAGCTCACAACTGAGTCAGGCAATGCATTCCACTCATTCACCACCCTCCAGGTGAAAAACCTCGTTCTCACACCCTTGTTAACCACACTTTTCCTTAATTTCCAGGGATGACCTCAAAGTTAATAAAAATCAATTGCTTACATTTTTATTTAATGTCTAAACATTTGACTGGGCTACTTTTTTACAAAAAAATTAAGTTAAGATGTTTGAATCATGCTCAACTTTCTTCATCTTGTCATGCAATTTGCAATAGCTGGCAATCATTTTATGAAGATTTCGGTGGACTTCGAAGCTTCATTCCAGACCAGGATCAGCATCAGACAAAAATTTTTTAGCATGCTTAATGTGAGAAATCTAGCTCAAGTTCTTTTGCAGTTAGTTTCTTAGTCATAACATTCTCTTCTTGTTCGCATTCCTTATCTTCTTCTTCATATGCACGTTGTTCTTCTAATTGAAGGAGATCATTCTCGCTTAACTATTCTGAATGAGAATCAAGCAAGTTTCTCATATCTTTATTATCCAGTTCATTAAATCCAAGTTCTTTTCCAATTGTGCTGATTTCTTCAATATGTTAGATCTTGGATTTTGCACACGATAAACTAACATAGATTTGAGTTCATAGTCACCTTCTGCATTGCCTTCTAATAAAAGCATAAGACAATCTTTAGGTACTTTTTATCCTGATTGAGATGCTTCAGTTTTAGCTAGGAACAGTTTTTGTTGGCATACACTTCCAAAAAAAAGACCAGTTTCATAGACATTGAATATTTGACTGTCATCATAACCACCCTCCTGAATTATTCTTTGCAATTCTTCAGGAAACTTGACCGCATAATCTTTATCAGCATTAGCAGATTTTCCAGTTATTCTTACGTTATGCAGTACAGCTCGATTTTTAAAACAGTCAAACTATCTTAAACTCGCAGTAAAGCTTTCACATTCTTCTTGAAATTAAGTCTCTTTCAATGATGTAAAATTTTTGAGAGCTTTTGCCTGAATATTCCTTATACTTGTAGCAGTACAAGTACAACTTTTCATTGCTCTTTGTATTCTTTGCTCTTATTTAATGTAGTCAGAACTGTAGTCTCACTGTATCTAGTCTCACATAATCATTGTATTACTAGCGCCACTTTCATGTCTCTTAATGACTTCCAGCTTTTAACCTTTAACGTAATTACTTTCCTTCTCTTTTTATTACTACCACTTTCTTTATCAATCTTTCTCTCTTCCATATCAAGGGATGAATATAATAGTCTTATAGGTATCTAAATTAAAGCAAAATGAAGGAAAAGTGATTGAGCAGGAGAACAGTTTGTACATACACTTCCAATAATAGCCTTCAGTGAACTGCTGAGTGTAGAGTGTCGCTGGCCACTGCCCACTACATTGACAAGTGCTGCCATTCGCTGCAGATTGGTGACAAAAAATTTCGCATTAGCTGATTAATCACTCGCTTAAAGCGGACAATAATATCATTTCACTCAATCATGCTAACTGATTATCGTGCATATCAAATTCGCGTTAAGCGAGATTTTCCTGTATTGTTCATTATGGTGCCAATGCAAAAAAAAAAGGGGGGGGGATTTTATAGAATTGATGCAGGGGAAATAGTTCAGCACTTGGTTAGAGGGGGAAATACAAGAGGCCATTCTTGGAAGTTGGGTAAGAGGGTGGTTAGTAAGGGCTTGAGGTCTAGATTTTAGTGGTGAATGAATGAAATGAGTTGTCTGAATCAGTTGTGAGTGCTTTTTCTGTTAATAGATTCAAGGAGAGGTATGATATATATTGTGTTGATAGTTTGAGTTTCCCATGATGAGTCTTAGGACTTCATGGAGGTCCTAAGACTCATCATGGGAAACCATGCAATAATGATAATAATGTTTACTTAATTGCTCGTTAGAGAAGTCTCAGAAATAGAATTTAAACAATGTTTTATCTAATTTCAGCATATCATTATATGTTTAATCTCCGTTTCTGAGATTAAAAGATTTTATTATTATTATTATTACGTCACACTTCCAGGGAGTCCAAAGAATCATCGAGGGATGGTACCTACTCCACAACTCTCCATCTCCACCAACTACAGTGAACCCCCCATTATCTACACCATCAGTTACCAACCGGTAGTACATGTACTCCCAGGGTACGTGCTGGACCATTCAGGGGTACACAAAAAATAATTAGTAATGGTGGAAAAACAAGTAAAGTAAACAAAATGCAAAATGTTACTTATGGAACAATAAATGTTAAGTTTGAATCACCGCTAATGGAGACACTTCAAAACTAGCTCACATTAGTGAATGATGATTGGTGAGGGTGTGGCTATGAACCCCCCCCCCCAAACCACTCTTCTACCAATCATTATGCACAGGTCATGCGTCACTTTTGTCATCCATTCTCCTTTCCAGAACAATTGCATATTATTAAGAAATGACCTTTGCGATAACAAATCTTGCACTGACTTCCATTTGCGATGTGTCTAGAACTTCTCCAAAAATATAAATACATCCGTAGCCAGACTGTTTGATCAGTTCAGTTATTGAGTGAGTATAAGTGCATTGTCTTTAATTGTGATTCTTTTCAAGTAGTTTTTTTATTTAATGTTTAACGTAGTTTCAGTTATTATTGTCAGTGATTTTTAAGCGTGTCAGTTATGGATCAATGGTTCAAAACAGGAACGGTTAAAAAACCAAAACGTGATGTGGATTAAGATAGGCACTGAACAAAAGTGTCAGTATTTAAAAACAACTATTTTAAAAACAAGGGGTACAATTTATAGAAATGGGTTTAAAAGGGGCACACAAGTGGAAAAAGGTAGGTTGGGAACCACTGATCTACACCATCTACTGCTCACCACCACTACTATTTTCACACACAATTACAAAATCCATGCCCACAGCAGGATTCGAACCCGCAGCCTGGCTAGAGAGCAGATATTCTAACCACTCGGCCAACCAGGCCAGCTTTATACAAATAAAGAAATTATAATTTCTTTACAAGTATAAAACTGTTTAGTTAATTTCATGTTATACTTTAATGGAATAATTTAGAGCAGGCTGGTCCAACCTTAGGTAATCTGAGGCTGCATTTAAAAAAAAAAAAAAAAAAAAAAAAAAAAAGATTTATCCAGAATAATAAATACAATACATATATTAAATTACTTGAAGAGTCCTACTGTTAGTTAAGTTTAGCAAGAGCACTTCAAAAATTTCATAAGAAAGAAAAATCATGGTGCTTATAAAAGTTTTTATTGAAAAAGTTGACAAGAAACAATGATTGTTTATTTCATTTTAGCGAGAGCTTTGCAGTAGTTTGGCTTCGTTTACTAAAGTGCCTGTATCAATTTCGATGCTTGTAGTTGCCAGTTGCAGTAAATTTGCAAAAGAATTATCTGTCAATAAACATCTGTACTTTGATTTAATGAATTTCATCATTGAAAAAGTGCCTTTCACAAAGATATGTGCTTCCGAGCATTGAGCACATCTTGAATCCAAAGTTTTTCAATTTCGGGTACCTCTCTATTGGTAGTAATTTAAAAAAGTGAATTGAAGAAGTGAAAAAAGGTCTTCCCCTTTGTCACTTCTGTTAGTATAAAAAGGGTCTGATTGCAAATTGCACAATTCCAGTTGAAGGTCAGATCTTACATTTTCAATGCTGACAGTCAAGGATTGAGTAAAAATTGAAATATATTCTTTAATTTCCTTAAAATCATCAATAATCATTTCAGTATACTTTACATGAGTTCAAAATGATACTTCCTCAAAATTCTTTATGTCTTCAAAATGTTCTTTGCAATTTGGAAAAAAAGTAAAAATATTATTAGCCAATGTTGATTTAAAAAGCTTTAATTTACTTTTAAAGCATTTAAATGACCATATAAGTTGGCAATATACTGTTGTTTGCCCTACAGTTTTAAATTCAACTCATTCAAATAGTTGGCCATTCATGTTGTTCAATTCATGCAAATGAACAACACTAATTGAGCACTAATTGCACACTCACGTTCCTCATGAATGCCTGGAACATGCGTGTTGGAACAAAACATTGTAAGAATCTTTGAAAAACATGTGGGTATATAGTGATGTAAAAACACCAAATAAAATTACCAACATCAAGATTATCAATTAGTGATAGAATTAAAATATCTAATACGCATTCGATTCAAATTGTTATTTTATTTTTTCGCTCATGAAAATCAAAATGCACAGGCAGACCGCACAAAATCGCACCATGGGACACATCCAGCCCACAGGCCTTGTTTTGAACAGCACAAAGAGAAATAATTAAAGAACAATTTTAATCGTTTCAATGTTTCATCTCAGTCGCAGAGAAATCTTCAGGAATACAATGTTAAAATTGGTAAATAACATGCACAGAAACACACACAAGAAACAAGTGAAAGAAATGAGATTGGAAGCACTTCTTATCCATGTTATTCGATAGGCATTACAGAATCGTATCCAGATTTAGCTGAATGTCTACAGACTTCAGGGCTGGTTGGGGTGTTAAACCTCCCGCCCAACATTTGTGCCCCTGTATGGGTGCTGTAATTTATAAATTAAGACTAAAGTCTTCATAGGACTTAGTCTTAATTATTCTCATCTCATTTTTATTACAATTTTATATCTTCAGACATCTTCAGAAATACAATTAGTATTCCTGAAGATGTCTCTGTAACTGAGACAAAATATTGGAACAATTAAACCTGTTTAATTATTTCTCTTTGTGCTGTAAATTATTTCATTAAAGTGTAACATGAGTATAAACTGGCATCTAAGCCTAAATACTTATTTAGTTAATTATTTTTATTATTCCTATTAACAATACTTAATTCATGCCAGCAGGTCAACCTGACATGAACAAAAATGAAACTGAATTTTTCTGGTATACTGTAGTCTCCCTTTAACTGCAGGTTCACTTTCTGTGGTTTCAGTTATCTGTGATCAACCCCAATCTTATTATTAAATGGAAAATTCCAGAAATAAGCAATTTATAAGTTTTAAATTGCATGCCATTCTGAATAATGCCATGAAATCTTGCACCATCCTGCATGGAACGTAAATCACTCCTTTGTCCAGTGCATCCACACTGTATTGTATATGCTACCCACCCATTAGTCACTTAGTTGCCATCCAAAAATATTAAATGAAAAATTCCAGAAATCAACATTTCATAAGTTTTAAATTGCGCACCGTTCTGAGTAGTTCTCTTAACTCGGTTATCAGATTGACTATCACTGTATCACAGTGTCTGTGTTCAAGTAACCTTTATTTTACTTAATAATAGTCCCAGAGCACAAGAGTAATAATGATGTCAATTTGGATATGCCAAAGAGAAGCCGTAAAGTGCCTCCTTTTAGGTGAAAAGGTGAAAGTTTTCAATTTCATAAAATAATAAATAAATAAATAATAATAATAATAAAAACATATGGTAAGGTTTCTAAGATTCCATTCACATTCATATAACTTTTATTATAGTATACTGTTATACTTCTATTTTATTATTGTAGTTAATCTCTTACTGTGCCTAATTTATAAATTAAACTTTATCATAGGTATGTATAGGAAAAAATCATAGTATATATATATATATATATATATATATAATATATATATATGCAGTGGCATAGCTAGAGGGGCAGGGGGTCTGCCCCAGGCAACACTTTGAACCTTTTTGAAATTTTACAGTTAATTCTAAAATACAGTCCGGAGAACTCAGTTCCAAATATTGTAATACTGCTGTGAATTTTCCTCAAGATTTCTGTAAGTGTTGCTAGTTGTGAGAGGAGTTTTTCTAAATAAAATTGATTAAGAATTACCTACATTACTATGAAATGGACTTCGTCAAAATCATTGATGATTTTGCTAACAGAAAAGCAAAAAATATAACATTTTAGAATGTTGAAATTAAATTTTTACTTCAAAAATAAACAGCGTTTTAATTTATTTCCCTATACGTTGTTTTGACTTTTTGTAGTATTTTTGGTGTGTATTGAGAGGAGCGGCAAACTCAGGAATTGACCCAGGCGACAAAAGCTCTAGCTACACCACTTGGTATTATCCACAGTTTCAGGTATCTGCAGGGATCTTGGAATGTATCCCACGTGGATGGGGGGGGGACTACTGTACTATAATATGCTGTTACATATAAAAAAAAATTTCCAAAATACCAGTAGGTTAATAAACATATAATGGAAATCTCTCTCTCAAAAATGACTCATACTGTTTCCCCAGTTAAATACCTTTAATTTTTTATTACTTTACTTCTTGTACTTTATTCCTATCTTTTGTATAAAATACTTTGGCTTGCTTTTAAGACTCCACTCACTATACCACTTTTAATCATAGATTAAAAGTGGTATAGTGAGTGGAGTCTGCACGGTTAGCCTAGTGGCTATGCGCTTCACAACCATATGCCTGGGGAAGGAATGTCCTAGGTTCGATTCCCGTCGACAGCATGAGGAGCTCAAGGATCTTCCTCAGCCATAGCCAAGTTTAGCCAGTCTTGGGCATGGACAGCAGGGTTTTTCCCCCACACTTTATCTGGGGTTTTTCATCCCGCAAGCAGGCAAACCGTCCCCGTGAACACACAGGCTACAGTCATAGGACCCCCTCCAAGAATAAGGAGTAACCAACCTATCCGTAGGATTTCGGTTCAGAATGCCTACACGGTAAAAAGTGTAGGTCTACACTTTATATTATATCTAATTAGGATAGGATAGTGAGTGGTATCACATATATACAACTGTTTTTCTTTTTGATGAAAATACATATATTAAAATAAACACAAGTAAAAATGGTCTGTAATTGGTTGTAAGGCATATGTTTGTTTATGGAATTTTTGTTAGTTTTTCAAATGTGTCCCGAATATATGGAATGGTGAAAGCTTTGATGTGGTCCCAGACAAGGAAGAGGGCATGTTGTTTTAGGATTTTAATATTTTTTGAATATGGTGGTCAAGTTTCAGTGGTGAGAGCATGGTTTACCAGAACTTATTAATTTTGACCTGTTATATGTCAGGTGCCTCTGTAGCACAATTGGAAAAGACCTGGGGTTCAATTCTCGTCATGATGAGGAGAATCCTTATATGGGCTTTATCGATTGAAGGTGAATTAGCCAATCTCATACGGAGGTAGCAGGGTTTTTTTCTCCCAGAAACTCAGGTTTTTCATTCTGCGTACAGACAAATTGACCTTCAGAACACACACAATTTACAGACAAAAAATACCGTTGTCAGTGATGATGGGTGGTAGATGGTGTTAATGGTAGTAGTGTTGTAGTAGAAGAATTAAGTAATAGTGAAGAGGGTGAGATGTATTTATCAAAGTAGAGTAGAATGCCTGATGAGTCCTCGGACTCCCTGGAGATGCAACATAGTAGTAATAATAATAATAATAATATAGGGTTTTAATAATCAAATACTGTTGGGAGAGGATGGATGTGTGGTTAGTGAATGTACCTCCCAGTGTGGATAGAGAATATAAGGCTGCCTGGCATGTAATAGTGTCTAGGAAGGAGAGACTGTTGTTATTTTCGTTTTCCAATGGGAACTGAATCCTAGGATGTTGGTTTTTTTAGATGTGTTAAAAGAAATGTTGACAGCATCCACCTCTTCTGTCAATGAGGGGCAGAGCTAAACATAGAATCACCAAACTCGTGGACTACATCTGTTTCCACCATAATAGCCATTCAGGACTTGGTGACCATTTTGGACATCCACCACAGGATATGCTGGAAAAATGCCACTCTACTGCAACAAATATAAATATGAATTATTTTTTCTTATATAGCGAAACCTGTGAAGTATCCATTATTATTATTATTATTACGTAACACCTCCAGGGAGTCCAAAGACTCATCGAAGAAGGGTACCTACTCTACAACTCTCTGTCTCCACCAACCTCAACTACCTTCATCATCTACACCATCTACCACCAGCCACCACCACTAGCATTTTCACAGACAATCATAAACATCCATGCCCACAACATGGATTCCTTAATTTCCAGGGATGACCTCTTGTTCTTCCATCACTATCACACAGCTGAAACATTACCCCTGCATCAATCTTATAAAAACCTTTTAGTAATTTAAATGTTTCTATCATAACCCTTCCTTCTGCCTATCAACCAACTCGGCAATCCACAATGTAGGGAGTATTTTTTACATCAATCACCAACTTAGTCACTCTCCTCTGAACCCTTTCCACAGCCTCCTCATCTCCAAGGAATTCAGGTGACCAGACCTGAGCACAGTAATCCAAATGTGGAAGTATCAATGCTTTATAAAGGGGAATAATAACCTCTTTATCTCTGGATGTTAGTGTGTTTCTCAATAATAAGTAATCCTATGTGCAATCTTGGACACCTTAGTAATGTGACCCGTGAACTTCATCTCCCTATCTACAAACAACCCTAAGTCCTTAGCCTCATCAATCTCTTGGAGTACCATTCCATCTATACACACCATACAATCTTTTAATCGCAAAATGTATAACTTTACACCCTTTCCACATTGAACTGACATCCATTTCCTTTTGCCCATTTTACCAACTTATTTAAATCATCCTGCGAACTCTCAACATCAGCTTGATTTTTTATTGCTCTTCCCAACTTTGCATCATCAGCAAACAACTGAATATCTCCCTTTAAGCCATTTCGTATATCATTTATGTACAAATTAAACAACAATGGCCCAAGCACAGAACCCTGAGACCACTGGTCACCTGCCTCATCCTGGACTCTGCTTCCATACACCACCTTCTGGTATCTCTCCCTGAGCCAATCTCCTATCCATATCACCAGTTTAGTATCCATCCCCCTCTGCTCCAATTTGCACAACAGTATTCCATGGGGTATCCTGACAAAAGCCTTAGCAAAATCCAGAAGTACCACTGTGTAGCCATTTCCTTTATTCAACGCAGATGTCATTCTATTATAAAAAGCTAATAAATTGCTAAGGCAGGATCGACCATTAACAAAACCAATTTAGTGGAACAAAGGTGCACTTGTTCTACTGAGGAGATTGATGGATGATTGACAGCTGACAGAGCATTCAGTACCTGGGTAATTAAAGAAACGAGAGAGAGAGAGAGAGAGAATGGAAGTTTGAGAATAGAGACCAGAGAATTTCGTTTTAGGAAGTTTTAAGAAAACTTCTGATAGTTGGAATATATTAATAGAGAATCTTAGCAAGGTGAATTCTTGAATAAAACAGTGAGACAGTCAACAAGTGAATAGCATATAAAAGGAGATATCGAGTAGACATTCTATTTCAATGTTTGAAGAAATGCTAAATGAAAAATTTCATCTTTTATTTCAAGGACTCCAAGTGTTATTAATTATTTCATTGAAACAGAGCAGAATTAGTGAAAGCTGAAACTGTAAAGTGGCTTTAATGAAAAACTCTACTTTGATAGAGAATAGAAAATAGAAAAAAGGAACTTATTTAAGTTAAGGGATATTATATCCCATATTGTTTCTTAGCGGAATAAGAAACTCAAAGAGTTTCTATATTTGGCATGAGACTCTTTGAGTTTCTTATTCAGCTAAGAAACAATATGGGATATAACATCCCTTAACTTAAATAAGTTCATGTCGCCGAATTGAAGCCTTTGGCTCTTCATATAATTAGTAATTTATTAGGACACCTTCTTGGCAACTCTCATAAAAGGGATGCAAGTTCTGTTCGCTACAAACTTGGTATTAACTAGGTCTACCTACTCACTGATGAGACCTCAAAAAAGGTTGAAACCGGTCTGGGTAGTGACCTTCTCTCATAATGTTGAACAATAATACAGCTCCTAGGAGCTAAGTTCACATTATGGGTAAATATCAAGAATAGTGATCGGAGCTTGCTCCACCCTTTCTATGAGTTGCCTCAGCTTGCACTACCTAAGGGATCAGGTGCTGCATTATCCAGGTATTTGCTTACGCTTGGAATCGCCGAATTTTATATAGTTTCTATATTCGGCAGGAAACTCTTTGAGTTTCTTATTCGGCTAAGAAACAATATGGGATATAATATCCCTTAACTTAAATAAGTTCATGTCGCCGAATTGAAGCCTTTGGCTCTTCATATAATTAGAAAAAGGAACTTTTTTCTTTTAAACCAGTAAAGAATTTGCAATTTGTGCTCCTTGTAATTAACTGCCTAAGGTAAGAATAATTATACTCAGTGAAAGAGTAAGGATGAATGGAATCTTCTTCTTCAACCTTTTGGTTCTGTCCACTGCTGGATGAAGGTCTCCCTCATGGTTTTCCAGATCACTCGTTTTTCTGCCTCTCCCATCCATCTCACTCCTGCAATTTGTTCCAGTTCATCCCTCCACCTTCTTCTCAGTCTTCCTCTTTGTCTTGCTTCATTCATTGGTCTTCACATTGTTGTTTTTCTAGTCCATCTCCCGTTACTGCATCTGGCAATATGGCCAACCCATCTCCACTTAGCCTGTTTAATGTATTTTACAATATCCATGACACCTGTTTGGGATCTTATCCCGGTATTTGTCTTCCTATCTGTTAATGTTATTTTTAGCATATTTCTTTCCATGAGGTGTTGTGTTGTTCTCAGCTTTTTGTTTAGGGCTTCTGTTAAAGTCCATGTTTCTCCTCCATATGTTAGGACAGGAAGTATGCACTGGACAAAAGTTTTCCTTTTTAGACTCATAGGGATGTCACTTCTGAATATGTCTCTCATTTTCCCATAAGCCATCCATCCAAGGTGAATTCTTTGTTCACTCCTCAAAGGATAACAATTGGCCCAAATACACATATGAAGTAACTTGTTTTATTTCATGGTTTTCAACTTTGATAGTTCTATGGTTTATGTATTTATTCATCATTATTTTTGTTTTTTCTATATTTTTAATCCAATTTCTCTGGAGGCTTCATTTAGCTGATTTAGCCTTTCTTCCAGATCTTCAAGATTATCTGCCATTAGGACAATATCATCTGCAAATTTCAAATGATGCAGCCTTTCTCCATTTATGTTTATCCCTCTTGTTTCCCCAATCAAGGATTCTAAAGACTTCCTCTAGTATAGCTGTAAATAATTTGGGAGATATGGTGTCGCCTTGCCAGATGCCTTTTTGTATTTGGAACTTTTCACTGTTTTTATATAATTGAATTACAGAAGTTGCATCATTGTAAATATGTTTTAGTGTTTTGATATATGGTTTCTCAGTTCCCTGGGTTTCAAGTGCTTTTAGTGTTGCAGATGTTTTTCCTTTGTTCTAACTGATAATGTTTTCATCTTAGGACCTTCATATTACTATTGTTTTCTATTGTTTCTTTAATTTTCCTAGTATTATATAATCTAAGTTTGTGTTTCATCCTTTTACGTATAGTTTTACAAATTTCCACATATTCTATTTTATTGGTGTCATTCAAATCTCCTTTCATATATCTTATTTTCTTCATCAGATCTAAGGTTTTCTGTCTTAGTTTTTCCTCTCTTTGGTGCCTTTTTTACACCTCCTATTTCTAATGCACAATTCAAGTTAATATTTTGTTAATATTTCATTAGCATCATCGATGGTAGTAGCTGTGTTTAACTTTTTAGTTCATTTTTGAGTGATTCTCTATAACAGCTTTTATTGTGGTAGAGGTTTTGTAGATTCACTAAATTGGACTTTTTTTTTTATGAGCTTATTCCGTTCCCATTTTCTGTTGATCCATACTGTTGCCCTTACTAGTCTGTGGTCACTTCCTGTATTATTTATTATATATCTTCTGTTGGAGAGGATGAAGTCTATTTTATTGTAAGTTTGTTCATTTTCAGTTGATTTTCTCCTTGAAAAAGCTATTCATAATAAAGGGGTTATTTTCTTCTGCAAATTCAATAAGTCTTTCTCCTCTTTCATTCCTCTGTCCAAATCCAAATTTACCAATGGAGTTCAGATGGTCATCTCTGCTTCCAATCTTGGCATTGAAGTCACCCATTATAATTATATAGAATTATTTAATTTGGATTCTAATGTTTCATAGAAATCTTCTCTCTCTTCATCTGGATGGTCCGTAGTTGGGGCATATACTTGTATAATTTTCAGTTGGTATCTTTTATTTATGAAGAGACTTAGTTCAGCTATTCTTGATGTTATTTTATTAACAAACAGGACATTGTCCTTGATAGTTTTATTTATTAGGAATCCTACACCACCAGTTGAGTTTCTGTCACATTCACAGTGGTAGAGTAGATGTCCATCTTTTAATCACATGAGAGTTTCTTCTTTCCTTCTTATCTCTGAAAGGCACAGCATCCCATTTTATATGGTCCAATTCCTTCATCGGTTCTTCCAATCTATCATCATCCCGTAGAGATCTGCAGTTATATGTTCCTACTGATATCCTTCTATCATTGTGCACTGTGGGTGGACTTATTATAGCTAGTGGAGACTGTAGCATATTTTTCGACCTAGACCCTCTGCCTAAGCTCAGAACGTGTCTCTTTTTATGCTGGGTAACAGACCAGCCAGTATGTCATTTTCCTATTTTATTCATCATTTGCATTGTCTTCATGGGGAGGTATTTGGCCTAATAGCACCATGCTGGCCAAATGGGTTGGTGCCTCACAATAGTGCATAAGATGAAATGACACAGCAAAATAGGAAAGATTCACCCCTAGCCCTCAAATACTCTAAAGCATTAGGGGTAAGGAGCAAGAGGAGAAGAAAGAAGCAAGGAAGGAAGAGGAGGGACCAGTCTACAGATAATATAACAGATGTATATTACATGAAGTAAGGCATGGTCCAACATCAGGTACCTCAGGTTTGCCATGCCCGTACTCACTAAAGTGAGCCCCTGAGGAAGATGAATGTAATAATACATGCTAAATCAGAAAATGCTGCATAGTCCCATGGAAGTTAAGAAGTTTTATATTTTGAGAAAAGGCCTGATAAAGAACAGTCCCTAATGAACATTTGTTGTTTATACGAATTTGTTGTGAAAAGCGAAATGTCAGTCTGGTAGACTGATTAAGTAAATAACAGTAATTAAGTAAATAGCCAGTGAGTGAATGACTTTATCCTATAAAGATAAAGAAGATCTCAAAAGTAAAGTTTTATTTAGAAGGCCTTGAACCCAAAGTTTTATAGCTATTAATTTTAATTTAATTAGTTTTTATAGCTATTCATTTTTTTTTATTTAGTTTTATTAAAATATATATTTTTTATCTGGTCTCGAGTCAATCATTTCCTGGATTCTAAAAGAAATGAAGTTAAAAGACATCGGACCAAATGGATTGAACTCTTGTAAAACTTACTTAACACTTAGTGTAAAAATAGTCTCTTTAAAGAGATAAACAACTTTTCAGAGTCGCAAGTACAGAGGTATTTAACAAGCTGCTTAGAGCAGCCTATGAAGAGTTTTGATCTGTGCTTCGGTAGGATTATTCATAATGACAGTAAGTGAATCAATATTTAAGCATGGTGGTTAGTTTGTGATTATAGTAGTTTACCAAGACCACAGTAGTTTTGTCCTTATCTGCTTTGTAACTTTTTTTTTTCCCCCTCCTTGAATTCTAGTAATACCTTAATTTGTCAGTGGGAGGGGTTTACCTGGGTTAAGATATTGACAACACTAAGCTTAATATTATCAGCATTATAGATGCTTACAGATATCTTGCTCAAACCTTGATCACAAACTCATTTGTAGGTATATTTCTGTCAATATGCTAATGTCTTCTCCTTTGAGGACAGTAAAGTTTACTATGATTTCAAATGGTTGTTGAGGCTCAAGGATAAAATTTTTTTCACTAGCTGGTCAATTTCACTAGACTGATAAATGCCCCAACACTTTGCTTTTTTGGAATTACTTCCCTGGGGCATTACACCAAAATTATAATAATCTGTGCAACAAGAACAATAAAATCCAAAGGCAGACTTGGATGTAGGTGGGCTGATGCAGTTAGGAGTGCCTTAGAAGATCAAAATGTAAGGGCTGATAGTTATGCTAGAGACCTGACAAATAATAGATCCCCATGTAAAACAGCTGTTCACAGGAAAGTAGTAATAATGTGTCTGGCTATCATAGTATCCCATAAATTCTTTGTAAGTAGTGATCAGGCAAATCAATTGGTATGGAATAGCAGCACAATGTATGGAATTCACTAAACTTACAACTGCCAGAACTTTATAACTTTTCACTATTCAAGAAGTAATAAAGAAGTTATTACCAGCCTGGTTGGCTGAGTGGTTCGCATATCCGCTATCCAGACAAAAGGTATCATGGGCATGGATGTTTATCATTGCCTTTGCTTTTATTGGTGGACTGAGTTGTAATTAGTGGATTGAGTGGTGGAGACAGAGTTGTAGAGTAGGTGCCCTCCCTTGATGAGTCTTTGGGCTCCCTGGAGGTCTCATGTAATAATAATAATATCAGTGCAATAGGATAGAATTAAAATGATAACATGGAGTAGGAATCAAGTCTAAAGCACAAACTTAACAGGATTCACAATCTATCAGTTTGCCTGCCTAGTTGGCCAACTAAGATGTATCCGCTCTCCAGCCTGGTTGACTGGAGAGCGGATACATCTTAGTGTATCAGGCTGTGGGTTCGAATCCTGCATGGGCATTTGTAATTGTCTGTGAAAATACCAGTGGTGGTGGTGGGCAGTAGATGACGATGGTGTAACTGTGGTTTGTAGTAGTTGGTTGATTGAGTGGTGGAGACAGAGAGTTGTAGAGTAAGAGCCCTCCCTCGATGAGTCCTTGGACTCCCTGGAGGTGTCATGTAATAATAATATATATATAATATAAAGTTGTTTCAAAGATTTCAAGTTCATAATTTATAATTATTGTAAAAAAAAAAAAAGTGAACAAAAAATGTGAGAACACGATCTACCAAAATTATACTTGTTAAACTGTTTAACTAAACTACCTTCATCATATTAATGAATTAAAATATACCTCTGGTCCATAATAAGGGACTCCTTTGACAATTTCTGGTGATGCATAAAGAGGACTTCCACAAAATGTATTTAATAAATGCTGCTCATCATAAACATTTGAAAGACCAAAGTCAGCTATCTGTAAACAAAAATGTAAAAAAAGTCAGTGATATAATCAGCATATATTAACACAGGAAATTCTGAACTGTATGTGTGAAGTCAGTATTTCCCGAACTTATTTAATTCAGTTTTTTACATTTATGTAGTTTGCTGAATAAGTGGGTTTGTAATACAGTAAAAATATCTGATATTTTTACTAGTATCTTTTGTCACTTAGGACTGGACTATCTAGGTACACATTATTAAACTTGAATAAAAAAATAGCATACATTTGTCATTTAATTTTATATTTGATTTTCATTCTTTATAAATTGAATTTCTCTACTGACAATCATAAGCATATTTAAATTTTTACATTTTCTAAAGACTGTTTTTTTTTTTTTCCAACAAGTATTACAATGAGATGGATCACACTTATGGGAAATGCTGTTTTAAGTGATCAAGAAATAACAAAATATTAAGAATAGCTAAGAATAACTAAGAATAGCTGAAAAGGTGTCACATCTTATTATTAAAATACTCTGGATTAGAGATAGTTGTTGGAAGTTTTTCTACTTGGTTATATTATAAATTAAAGATACCAAGAAATTATATACTTGGTTTAATCCTTTTAGTGACTCTTCCCATAATGCATAGCATTATACATGTCCGTAAGGATATGTGCTTTGCATTATGGGATACTAAGGCAAGTGATGTGAAGTCATTAGCTTCTATATATGAGTTGCCTCAGTCCTGAAAATACTTCAGGTGCAAACTTTGTTTGCTTATACTCGGATAAAGGATTAAACGAAGCATATAGTTTCTTGGTATCTTTAATTATGGTATAACCAAGTGGAAAAACTTCCAACAACTATCATAAATACATTGGTAAAACTACATTAGCAATTAGTAGTTTCCTATAGCTTTACATTTTAAATGTCTGTTTATTGTCTTAAAGATCTAAACATAGAAGTCAGATGCAGAATGTTATGTTTGGTTCATTTTGCTCTATGGAGTTGAGACATGGACATTGAAGGTGGCAACCATCACGAAAATTGAATCCTTTGAGATGTGGTTATATAGATGAATGCTAAAGATATCATGGACAGAAAAAAATAACCAGTGAAGATGTCTTAAAATCCATTTAATCCGTCAAAGATTTGAATCTTTGACAAAGCCAAAGATCTCATACAAACAATCAAGAAATGAAAAACATCATATCTTGGCAACAACATAAGAAACGGCAAATATCAGTTTCTACAAACCATTTTGGTAGGAAGAATTGATGGCAAAGGAGCTAGAGGAAGAAAAAGAATATCGTGGTTTGACAACGTCAAGATATGGACAGGAAAGAGATCAGATCAACTCAAGAATGTAGTTTGTTTGCCAAGATGGTCGCTGACCTTCAACAGAAGTGGCACCTTAAGAAGAAGCTTATTATCTGGGAGTCATCATTATCCACTTAAATTATCCAGTCTATATTATGATAATATAACATAATGGATCCAAGGAAAGGTATGACAGATTGTGTGGATAATTTGGGTCTCCTGCAATAAGCCTTTAGACTCCATGGAGGTGCCTGAATAATAATAATAATAAGTTATTTTTTTTCATTTTCAAGATTCAATGTGGGTTGTAGGTGAGCCATCAAGATACATGGGCAATTATTTCTGTTGAGATTTGGCTAGTTGAGAAACATTTCACAAGTTTCTTGAATTTATGTTCATATCATAGGTTTAATACTATCTACCATGCAAAAAACTTTTAACTTTTTTCAACTCAAGGTGAATTAGCCAGTCTCATACAGTGGTAGTAATGGGTGACAGTGCTCTTCCTCCTAAAACTCTGGTTTCTCATCCTGCAACATATGCAAACAGAAGAATACATGGTTTAAAGACATAATACACTTACTCGCAGCCTGATGAGCTTTGACTGCAAATCAAAAACAATCAAACAATGTATTTACGATTGTTTTTTAATATACAGGAATACCTTGTATAGCGCAGTTTTGAACAATGCGGGTTTTGATCTAACACGGTTTTTATTATTACACTAACATTGTCAACACTGACCAGCGACTCCCGGGTGCCGCAAGCGACAGTCGAGAGTCACGTTTAAGCAGTAGTTATTCGATTGGCTCCCACGTAGACACGTTCTTTCCCTGCGGCATTTTATTATTTACGTTAATATTAGTATTTAATATTTTTTTTATTATTTAAGTATGAGTGAAAAGAGATAAAACAAAGAAGACACTGTTGGAGTAACAAAAAAACGCAAGTGGTTAATATTAGAATATTAGAATATAAGTGGTTAATATTAGAAAAAACGCAAGTAGTTAATATTGAAATTATAAAATGTCACGAGAATGGCACTTCGTTTGCTAAAATAGCATGTGAGAATTCAATGAATGAGTCATCTGTACGAACAATTATTCAGAGCAAAGAAAAGATTAAACAACATGGAATGAGCACCGCTTCTTATATGTCAAAAGTGATCACGAGAAATCGATCTTCTACAATGGAAAATATGGAACGCCTTCTAATGATCTGGATTGAAGATTGTAATCAGAAAAAGATTCCTTTGAGTCAAATGATAATCCAGGCAAAAGCAACAAGTCTATATGACAAAATAAAAGCGAAAATGAAGGAGGTACAACCAGTGAAACCTTCATAGCAAGTCGCAGGTGATTCCACAATTTCAAAAAGTGTATGGGACTCCATAATGTAAGAATCCAAGGTGAAAGCGCAAGTGCTGACACTAAAACTGCAGAATTATTTCCCAATGAATTGAAGGAGCTTATTGAGAAGGAAGGCTACACAGATGATCAAATTTTTAACGCTGACGAGACTGGCTTGTTCTGGAAAAGAATGCCATCGTGCACATTTCTAGCAGAGAAGGAAAAAAACACAAGCTGGGTATAAAGTGTCAAAAGACCGACTGACACTTTTACTAGGAGGTAATGCATTAGGTGATTTAAACCACTGTTAGTGTACAGAGCGGAAAACCCAAGAGCTCTTAAGGGCTTTACAAAGAACAATTTACCTGTTCATTGGTGTTCGAATAAAAAAGCTTGGGTGACTCGTTCAATTTTCGACGACTGGTTTAAAACTTCTTTTTGCCTTGAAGTTAAAAGCTATTACAAAAAGAATGATATTCCTTTCAAAATTTTGCTTTTATTAGACAATGCTCCAGGCCATCCAACTCTATTGACTGACTTAGATGAAACTGTCAAGATTCATTTTTTCACTTCAAACACAACATCAATTCTGCAGCCGATAGATCAAGGCATTATCTCCACTTTCAAGGCTTACTATTTAAGACGAACTTCTGCTCAAGCTATTAAAGCTGCAGCAGAAGAAGATTCTTGGACTTTGAGTGAATTTTGGAAGAAATTTAACATAAAAGATGCTATTCAAAATATTTATGAATCTTGGCAAGAAGTGACTCAAAGCAACATGCCAGCCATATGGCATAATATCTTGCCGCATTGTTCAAAGGACTTTGTTGCCTTTGCAACACAGAAAGAGGAAATCTCAGCAGAAATTGTGCAGATGGGCAAATATCTTGGTTTTACAAGTTTAGATTATAACAATGTGAACGAATGTATTGATTCTCGTTCAAATGATCTGGATGATGAAACCTTTTTGGAGTAGGAACAACAATGAGCCTATAAAGCAGAAGAAGACGAAGATAACCCCACTGATGTCATGGTTGAAGAATTTTCCTTTGCTGACTTTCAACTTTTGTGAGAAAAATTGATGAAGCTTCCGACTTTCTCATAAATGGTGACCCGAATTTGGAAAGAAGCATCAAAGTGACACAGTCTCAATAATGCCATCAAATGCTACACAGATCTAGTACTTGAAGAGACAAAGAAGACAACGATGGTTCAACGAATACTAAAAGACTACTTCAGTAAAAAGTAAATTACTGTATGCTAAAATTGAAGCAATATTTGTTTTGTTTTCTATAACTTTTATATCAGTTTAAAAGGATTTTATTAGTTATTTAGTTAATAAAAATAACATTTTTTTTTAATTTTTAAACATTTTTATTATCCTAAATTTCTCTAATAAATTAAATTGAAAACCTTTATAAATAGAGCTCGAACAATGCAGTTTTGCATAGCGTGGACGCTTCTTGGAACCAATTAACCATGCTATACAAGGTATTCCTGTATTGCTTAATTTATTTTAATTATGTTCCAAGAGAGGTCAGGCTATGGTCAATGGTTTGTCAAAGCAATCATTCTCAGTACATTGTAGTATAATATTGAGATGCAGCCAATACATTCTGTGTGTGTGTGTGGATTAGTTACAGTCAGACATGGTAGTGATTCTAGTAGTAAGACTTATACGTTGGTTAGACATAACTGGTAATTAATTTACGGAATTAACAACGCATATAAAGTATATTAATTAAAGATAACTTTAATGAATCACTTCTATATTTTGGCAATGTCACATTGCCATCTTCAGGAACATAAAGATATGGTATGTGCACTAAGGAACTAACAAAGCAAATGAGGAAGAAAGTAAGAAACTAATTTTGTTCCTAAAGTCCTAATGGTGCCCTCTTGCAGGCTAATTTGGTAGTCTTGGCAGTTGGGCTGAAGTTCTCATAATGAAAGTCTCCCAAATTTGGGGCAGTTTCATGCACCCAAATTTGTTGAGGTTAGGAATGTTTTTTAGAGCTGCTGAAGATTCTTTGAATAATCTTTCGTATTTAAACTTGCTGCGATGGATTATTTTTGTTTTCTTCCAACGAATTTTATGGTGGGTATCTAAGGCATGGTCTGCCAGCCCAGAGCGGCTGTACTGGTGAAAGACATGGTAGTGAAAAAAAAAAAAAAGATTACTTGTCACAATACATCATTACAGATTTTGCTTTAAATTTATGGTAAGTCCAATCAATATAGAACACAGTCTGTTGATAGTTTGCGCTTGTTGAATTTGTACTTCAATATAGTATTTTACTATACTTTGCTAGTGTTGTTCTGGCATTTGAATAATGGCAGCTGCCATAATTCGGTTTGTCAATACATTATCACCCAGTCCAGGACCATTTAAGGACTACACTTTACACAGCATACTACAGGATATTGTGCTATGCACACTTGCATCCCAGCAGTTAGAAAGAGTGCATGTCTGCTTAAAATACAGAAAACAGGAAAAGCTCGGTGAAATCAAAATTAGCATAACAGACTTTGGTAGCATTACATAAGAAATGACTGAATGCTGACTGAAAGAGAGAGATAAGTGGCATGATTGATAGTGAGAAAATTAGTAGCATGTGAATAAGAATATAAAGTAAGGAAGTGTAAGTTTGCAAGATTGTGTTGTTGGTGTTGACTGGGAGGGTGAATGTCGGCAAGAGTAGGTCATGTGGGAGAAGAGAGAGAGAGAGAAAGAGATGCATGAAGAATGAGCTAAGAAGAGTGAAAGGAGACCGGAAATAATGGATGTCAAGCAAATGAGAGTAGGAGTGAGTGAATGAGTTGAGTGAGAGCGAGAGGATGCAGGTTAGCAAGGAACAGAGGTGCAAGAGTGTGATGTATGGAAATTCAATGAGAGGAGTGTTTGGCTGGAGGATTGATAGTGTGAGCATAGTAATTAAGCAAAGTGAAAGAGAGGGGTGAGATAATTGTGATGTGAGTATGAATAATATGAGAAGCAGTGTGAATTGAGTATTGAAAAATTTGAGGTTCATGCTTGAGGGTATACAGCAGAAGACAGCGAGTGTTATACAAGCATGATGGTGATGATGCAGAGCTGAGAAGAAGTGCATCAATATTATGATAGCCAGAATGTATCAAAAGAGATGTTTGAATTATGTGGATACCTGGAGTTCATTTGAAAGACAGAGAACTGTATGCAAGAGTTAGCTTCTCTTTGAAGGAAGAAGAAAGTAGGCATGTGAAGAGAATGTTCTCTGAACAAGTTAGTGTTGGTACAAGGAAACTAGAATTATTAAGGTGGATGGTAGCAGGGATGGCCTCTTGGAGGATAGTCATTTGGGAGAAGATGGAACACATTATGTAATGCAGACTCCAGTGCAGTCTAGGTGGAATAATGGTGGGTATAGACATTAAAGATATCAAGAAATTATATACTTTGTTTTAATCCTTTACCCAAGGAAGTAAAACAATGTTTTGAATGTGAAATATATTCACGTCTGAGCTACTTGGTTATAGAGGCTAATTTATTTACTTAATATCCAAACACAAATGGTACAGTAGTAAGTAATTGGTACAACATTATTTACAACAAATTAGGATACATTACAAATGAGAACAGCTTAAATTTAATAGGTAAATTATACAGGGAATAATAAGTAAAATGTGAAGGAAAAAGAAACTATACTTAAATTATATCAGGTTTTGTCTGTAGCATCCTGTCGTTCGTAGTCTGTTGAGGCTTTTCCAAGAATTCCAGTCTAATTTGGTGTCCCACATGGAAGATGTTCGGCTGTTGGAATACCAGTATTATTCTCAAGGTATAGTGCAAACCATTGTTGAAGTCTTGTCTCTGGAGGGTTTTTAGGTGGTACACAGCTGGGAAGCTATGTCAGGATCTTAGTCTTTGGGGCACTGTAGCCTGACCAAATAGTGGGTTGCACTCATCATTCATTTGTCTGCTTCTTTCGTCAACTGAGAATGCAGATCTTCAAATTGAAGGGGATGCAATACTAGCCAAAGTATACAGGTTTCTTAATGGTGTTGGTTTCAGGCATCCTGTAATTAAGCAGCAGCTTTCATTCAATGGTCAAGTTTTTCAGCATGACAGGATCCGCACCCCATTTGGAGGAAGTAAGCTTTCTTAGTATATTATTTCATACATTATGTTTTGCCTTTGTTTTTTCTATGTGTGTTTTATATGAAACAGTGTAATCAAAAGTCACACCAAGGTAGATTGGATTCCAGGAATGTCCTACATTAGAACTTTCCCAAGAAATCTGTAGCTTCCTGTTGGTTACGGTGGAAAAGGCTAGTCTGGATTTTAAAGGGGTTTGGTTTTAATTGATTACATTTATAATAAGTGATTAGACTATGTAAGGAAAGTGATTTAATAGACTTGAAATTATTTGATTGGGTAGCTATAGCAAAGTCATCAGCATAGATAAAATTTCTAGTTCCTGGAAAGATAGGGGATCATTAACAGATGTTGAAAAGTAATGGTGATAATACACTTCCCCTGGGGAAGCCATTGGGGGAGTGCCAGCGGCTCTTCCTACCCCCCCCCCCCAGGTCCACAAAAAAAGCATCTATTTTCCAAGAGTAATTGGATCAGGAATGATTGGCAATAGTCTTTAGTTATTCCATATATTTTATTTCTGAGTGTGAGAAGGTTCATGGTATATGAGGTTAAGTCTAATAAGGACTGCTCCCAGGACCGGCGCATAGCATTTTTCTTGTGTGTGTGATTAATGTTCGGCGCCTTTCCAAAAACGTTTTTTTTTAATAAAGTGTGAATAAAATTAACAGGAAATGAAAAACAAATGAAAACCGCTTTACAGTATAATGTTACCTACGGATTAGTCCTGCTTATACAAATTTTTTCAAGTTATATAAATTTTCAAAATAATATAAAATAGTAACAAAAAGTTAAGAGATTTATTCAAATATTCTTTACATTAATTTTGCTAAAAGGGACTCGTCTGGCTTTCATTTTAGCAAAATCCTGTCGCAGTACATCAATGTTGATAGACTGAGCAATATTAATTTCTACTGAAATTAGTGTCAAACCATTTAGTTTTTCTTGACTCATGCTTGATCGCAGGTACTTCTTTATTAATTGTAATTTAGAAAATGTTCTCTCTCCCTTAGCAACTGAAACGGGCAAAGCCAATAGCATTCTCAATGCAATCAGAAATTTGCAAAAGGTTCTTCAAGGTTGTTGTTATAAATCCACTTCAAAACCATTTCTGGTGAACTATTTTCTTCAATTTTTCTAGATAATAATTTCAGCTCTAATTGCAGTTCTTCTGCTTCAATTCCTTGTTTTCTTTGTCAATGCTTTTTCTAATGAACTACATTTTTCTTCCAATTGTTGGTCTTCCATGTTAACACAGTCTGTAATGTTGTACAAAAATTCAAAGGGCTACAAAACGCTACTAAATGAATCAAAACGAACTGACTTTTA
Organism: Typopeltis vanoorti; assembly: GCF_054136105.1. Lineage (NCBI taxonomy): Eukaryota > Metazoa > Arthropoda > Arachnida > Uropygi > Thelyphonidae > Typopeltis > Typopeltis vanoorti. The sequence continues at coordinate 4,773,471 of NC_143549.1, read as the reverse complement.
GGGCCAGACCACATGCGTCCGATCTGATTAAAATTAGGATACGGCTACACAGAACTCAACAATTAATCATAAGTTGATTTATGATACATCAAAAAATAAAGAAGAATTAATTTAGGTATATTTTCATAAATTTTAATAAAAAATTACAGTGATATAATTGGGTCCAGGATACAATTTCAGAATTTATTTGTTCGTTTCTGGGAAGATCTGAAGGGACCCGAACGGAAGACAATGTACATTCATAATTATATGTACCATTCGTTGGTCGTTTAAACTCTTATCTCATATTTTTTGACATCTTTTAAGTGCCTTTTCTTCTGCGGTGGCTGTGTATATTGCACACTTCGCACACATCACTAGTCGGGCCTGACTGCTTCTGTGGCTAGTTTTTGCTCATTACCATTTTCTATATATTGAATGAGGTTATGAGAATTTGTGATGTACAGAACTGCCTGGTCTAAAACCAGCCTGCACAGCAATAAGATGGGGTTCGATTAGGGGTTGTAGGCTATTAAAAATTATTCATTCACAGAGTTTAAAGAGGTTGCTAAGTTGTGATACAGGTCTGTAATTTTTTGCTTCAGTTAGAGTTTTCCCTGGTTTCAGAAAGGCCACCACTTTAGCATGCCTCAAGTTAGCGGTATCCTGAGAGTTCTGAGGCCAGTGTTGTATAGGTTAAATAACTACTCTTTAGTCATAGATTCAAAATGTTTAATTTGTTCATTAAAAATATCATCATGGCCTGCAGATTTTCTAGGTTTTAATAGCTTTATGGCAGCATTGAGTTTGGTGGTCATGAAATCTAGGTTAATCATATTTTGTTCCTCACTTGGAGTTCAAATATCTTATTTTTTGGATGCTTTTTAGGGAATTTTCCATTCAGCAGCAACGGGTTAGCAATTTGATTAACTGTTACCTGAGGATGATCATTTGGCTTAGTGAAATGTTTCCAAATTCTGTTGATAAAGTTCCATGCCTTTCTGCTACTATGTCATGTCAAGGGCTTCTATTTCTTTTTTCCATGAGGAATGCCTTTCCTTTGCCATCTTAGAGCATAATTTTTCTCTTGCACGGATAGTCTCGTCTGAGAAGGGGTCATCATCATCATCAAATTCCTGCTATGTACCCTCAAGGGGTGTATAGGATATGATAGTACTACATGAAAAATTTACATCATTACTAACTTCCTATCTACAATTTTCCTCCAAATCAGTCTGTTCCTTATCAAGACTCCAACATTACCATATCTTATATTTCTATCGTCTAAGGCACTTTGTACCGTATCAATCCACCTATATCTTGGTCTTTCTCTGGGTCGTTTTCCTGCCAACTTGGCAGAGTACACTTGTTTTGCTAATCATTCCTCGCCCATTCTGTTTAAGTGACCATATCAACTGAGATTAGCTCTGCTAACACATTCCTGGATGCTGACAATGTCAATTTCTTTCCTAATAACTTTGTTTTTAATATGATATTGCCATTGATGCCATCTGTTCACGCCTCTAATCTTTCTCAGGACTCTCATATCTGCAGTCTCTAGTCTTTGGTCAAGAGTTTTACTTCTGACCCAGTTCTCAGATCCATAAGTTAAAACTGGTTTGAACACTGTCTTGTATACAGCTAATTTAGTGTTTCAACTAATTTCTCTCTTATTCCATATGAATTTATTCAATTGACTTCCTACCATACCAGCTTTGTTGATTCTGTTGTCTATTTCCATATTTAATTTCCATCTTCATTAAAAATTGTGCCTAAGTAGTTGAAATGTTTTACTTGTTCCACAGGTTCTCCATTCACAACATAGTTGACATTTTCAATAATTCTGCCTATTTTCATTGTCTTTGTCTTTTTATTGCTGACTTTCATACCATATCTATTACAATAGTTATTCAATATAGTCAGAGAATCTTGCAGACTTGTAACGGTTTTATATAGAAGTATAACATCATCCGCATCAAGCAAGGAGCTGACATTAACATCTGCAATTTTGATATCATGTTTAATACCACTTTCCTTCATAATGTGATCCATATAGATAATGAATAACAGAGGGGATAATGCACATCCTTGTCTCACACCAGATTTAACATTAAACCATCTTTCTGTACTTCCTTCAATTCTAACTGCTGACTTACAACTCAAACAAAGACAAAGTATTGCTTGATATAATGCCCCATTGACACTATATAACTGTAGTGTATTGAATAGCTTCTCTCTTGACACCTTGTCATATGCCTTTTCCAAATCGACAAAACTTAAATACAGATCTTTGATATATTCCCATGATTTCTCCACTATTTGTCGTAAAGTGAAGATCTGATCCTGACAGCCTCTATTTGACCTGAATTTAGTTTGTTCTTCACCAAGCTTTCTTCCAGAATTCTTCTCAACCGTTTCTCAAGTATACTTGCATATATCTTACCAGGAACACCCAGTAGGGATATACCTCTGTAATTCTCACATTCAGTTTCATTTCCCTTTTTATATATGGGTACTCTGAGAGCACTACTCCAATCATCTGGAATTCGTCCCTCTGTCCAGGCATTCTGAACTATGCAGTGCAGCCACTGTAAGACTTTAATACCACCATACTTCAGCATTTCTGGTCAAATATCATCTACTCCTGATGCCTTTCCACATTTCAAGCCTTTGATGGCTTTTTCTACTTCAAGTATGGATATATATTCCTGACTGCATGCCTGTGAGTGTTTTTTACCACTGTGCTGTCATCAATGCTTGTTTCATTTAGCAGTTTTTCAAAATAATTACTCCATACTTCAAGGATATCTTTTTCTCCCGTTTTCATGTCACCTTTATCATCTCGAACTCCTTTTACAGCACTCTTTCCTCCATTCCTAAGCTTCTTCAACAACCTGCACAATATTTTGCCACCTTCTTGATATTTGTTTTCTATATTCTTGCCAAAGTCCTTCCATGACTTTTGTTTAGCTAGTATTACACAGTGTTTAGCATTCTTGCATTTGTCTCTATATTCTCTAAGAGCACAGGCTGACTTATTTGCCAGAAACTTTTGATAAGCTTTCTTCTTTTCCTTCACTGCCTCTTTAACTTCCTGTGTCCACCATGGAGTTCTAATTTTTCTATCCTTGCAGACAACTTCACCACATGCCTCTCTGGCAGATTCAATCAATGTTATCTTCAGAGTTTGCCACTGAATCTCCAAGGTATGATTCCTGTTCTCAAACTCTTTCATTTTTTCTTCAATAATCTTTGTGTATTTTAGTCTACAGTTCAGATCTGAGAGCTGCTCAACTTTTATTTGCTTTAAAAATTTCTTACATGTTATTCTTTTCAAAATAAAATTCAATTTTATCCTGCTCAAGACTAAATAGTGATCACTTCCAATTTCAAATCCTCTGTACACTCTGGTGTCCTGCACCAAGGAGAAAACATCACTATCAACAATAACATAATCAATGAGACTTTTCTTATTCCTAGCCTCTACTCTCAACGTGAATTTGTGCACATTTTTATGTTGGAACATGGTGTTAGTAATAACCAGTCCATGTCCTGAGCAGAAACCCAACATATATTTGCCATTATTATTAGTTTTGCTCTTTTCTCCAAATTTTCCCAAAATATTTTTGTATGTCTCACAATCATTTCCTACTCTGCTATTTAGATCCCCAACAAGGACCAACTTTTCCTTTTTCATTGTGTTAGTTTCTTTTTCTAAAGCCTCAAAAAATTCCTCCACTTCTACCTTAGTAGAACCTTCTGTGGGACCATAGGCACAAATAAGTCTCATTGTCCAGTTCCCCATTCTCATATTTGCCCACATTACTCTACTTGAGACTGACTGCCATTCAAGAAGATTAGACTCGTATTTTGTGTTGAATACTATGGCTACTCCTTCTTTTCCTTGATTGTCATTGCCTGAATGACATTTTGTATTTATTGCTCAGAAAGATCTTGCCAGTTTTTGTCTTTTTTGTTTCAGTCATCCGTATTATGTCGATCTGGTAATTATCTAATTTCTCAGCGAGCTCCATTTCTTTGCCATTCAGGCTTCTTATGTTGATAGTATCGATCTTTAACTCTGGTGATGTTGAGTCGGGGTGTGTTTCAGGATTTGTTCCAGTAGCTGACTTTTCACCGTTCGCCCTGGTTCCCTGGCGAAAACAATGGGGCCTTGTTTAACCGGGCGACGCCACAGCCGGCATGAAATTTTGTGATGTTGTACCATTATTTTTTATTTTGGTTTAACCAATAAGAATTCAATCTGGTCGGCTAAATCCCAAATTGCCAGCCTGTCCTCATTCGTTCAGTATCCAAGTAGATACCGAACAGGGTGCACCATGAGAAGGTGAGGATTGGACATTAGGTCCGAAGCCCTGGTCGGTTCTCCGCATTCCTTTAAAGGCTATGTGGAGGTCTCCTCTCAGTTATACAGCTCTGACCCTTAAGTACCCCCTGAACTTAGATACTCTAAACTTACAGTTGAGAGAGACACTTTAATGTCCTAAGCTGATTAATTATTTATGACTTGTTGTGACTCTTTTAACAAACCCATGCAAAAAAAAAGGTTGGAAAAAAATACCATTATCAAATCCTTTTAATCTTCAGTCATCTGAATCGCCATCACTTTCACTTAAACTGATCACCAAAGGCTCGCATAATTCTTCAATAATTCCGTCTCTGTCCAAATACATATTTTCCAATGAGGTGATATGAGAGCAATATTTTTCCCAGTTTTGAACTGGAATACTTTCAATCGCCTGTTCTGAAAGCTTAAAAAATTTCAACATGTCAATATCCCCAGTCACGTTGGGATGGCAAATGAAACTTATCACTTCTGCCCAAACATACTCAATAGCATTAATATCACAATGATATGGTGAGTAGCCTCAAAGCTATGCTCTTTGAGCATTGTGTCGAATTTAAATAGTTTAGTTGTGAGCGAGTTTCTTTTGACCAAATTAAGCAATTCAATTTTTCGCATATCTGGGGAATGAGAAATGTTATTTGCAGAGAGCCAATCCATAAGAACTTGCTTCTTATTAGACCAATTTGGAACTTTGTTTAATCGAATAGAGTGATATGAAGCATTATCAATTATAACAACAGCATTTTTAGGAAGGTTTGGAATCAGTTTTTCTTCTGCTCAATTTTCAAAGATCGTAGAATTCATTTACCAATGGTAATCTCCAGTAGTTGAATTGCCTTTGTATAGTAAGTTTGAATTCGGTAAAAAACCCATTTCTCCACCCGCACACAAAATTATTATTTGCTGCGAGGCATTTCCGGTTTGTAGCACTCCACATTCTTCTTTAGACTGCCAACATTTTCCATCAGTTAAATTACTATCAATCCAAGTTTCATCTAGATACACAACAGACTTTCTCCTCCATGAAATGTCGTATTGCTCTAAAATAATGCATTCTAGATAGATAAAACAATGTCACTTTGCTCCATGATAAGTTTCCGTTTATTCAGGGACTTTTTAAAATAATCTGATTTCATGAAGTATTTTCCTTAAAGTTTCTCTTTTCCAAGGAAAATGAATTTTTTCTTAAAGCACAGGAATCAATTTTGGAACAGTTGGCACTCTTTTCTCGACCACGTAAAATTCATGAATAGTTCTTTGTATAACGTCACATCAAAACCATTCAAAACTACGGTTTCAATGGTTTTCTTTCTCTGGCACTTTTTTTTTAGGAGATTTAAAGTTCGGCTTACCTTCACCTTTTGATTCCCTACGAATTCTTTTAACAGTCAACCCCAATACGCCAGCAATTGCACTTGCACATTTTATGACTTGAGAAAGGGTAAACAAGGAGAGTGCCTTTTAACAATTCTTTTTCGCAGAATGTCAGCACATTATTCAATATTCTTTTGCAAGAGCTACTGAAACGTTTAACAACAAAACTTGTTGACTGTACTGGATCCATCATACAAATTAATACTAAAAAAATAATGCAAAAAAGCGACAACAAAAATCAAGCTACTACTAGTACAGCGACAGATAAGAAAGCACGTGATTTTGCATGTTGGTGACCAATTCGTACATCCTTCATTTCTTTCTCCCCTTCAGCATAAATCGACAATTCTTGGCAAAACGCCAAGCAGAGATCTACAAACGGTGGACGTACTATATCAAGCAATACTTAGTCTTTATTTGAGTTGTAATTCAGTAGTTAGAATTGAAGGAAGTACAGAAAGATGGTTTAATGTTAAATCTGGTGTGAGACAAGGATGTACATTATCCCCTCTGTTATTCATTATCTATATGGATCACATTATGAAGGAAAGTGGTATTAAACATGATATCAAAATTGCAGATGTTAATTTCAGTTCCTTGCTTTATGTGAATGATGTTATACTTCTAAATAAAACCGCTACAAGTCTGCAAGATTCTCTGACTAAATTGAATAACTGTTGTAATAGATATGGTATGAAAGTCAGCAATAAAAAGACAAAGACAATGAAAATAGGCAGAATTATTGAAAATGTCAACTATGTTGTGAATGGAGAACCTGTGGAACAAGTAAAACATTTCAACCACTTAGGCATGATTTTTAGTGAAGATGGTAAATTAAATATGGAAATAGACAACAGAATCAACAAAGCTGGTATGGTAAGAAGTCAATTGAATAAATTCATATGGAATAAGAGAGAAATTAGTTGGAACACTAAATTAGCTGTATACAAGACAGTATTCAAACCAGTTTTAACTTATGGATCTGAGAGCTGGGTCAGAAGTAAAACACTTGACCAAAGACTAGAGACTGCAGATATGAGAGTCCTGAGAAAGATTAGGGGCACGAACAGATGGCATCAATGGCAATATCATATTAAAAACAAAGTTATTAGGAAAGAAATTGACATTGTCAGCATCCAGGAATGCATTAGCAGAGTGGTATGGTCACTTAAACATATAGGTGGATTGATACAGTAAGATGGGCCTTAGAAGATAAAAAGATAAGATCTGATAATGTTGGAGTCTTGACACGTAACAGACTGATTTGGAGGACAATTGTAGATAGGAAGTTAGTAATGATGTAATTTTTCATGTAGTACTATCATATCCTGTACACCACCTTGAGGGTACATATATCAGGAATTTGATGATAATGAAAGTTTGACAGATAAATTATTGAAAGTTTTTCACTTGGTTATATTATAAATTAAAGATCCCAAGAAATTATATACTTGGTTTAATCTATTATCCAAGTGTAAGCAAGCAAAGTTTGCACCTAAAGTATCTTTCAAGACTGGGGCAACTCGTGGCAAAGGTGGTATAACTTCTCATCACTTGTCTCAGTATCACATAATGCAAAGCACATCTCCTTGGAGATATGTATAATGCTATGCATTAAGGGAAGGGTCACTACCCAGACCGGTTTCAACCTTTACTGAGCTCTCATCAGTGGGAGCCAGACCGAGAAGTGGTGATACTGTGATAAGAAGGTGTGACACCTTTTGCAACCAGTATATGGAAATATGACTTCTCCATTACTTCCAGCTCAGTCTTGGCTTCCACCTGATATCAAAATGGAGATGCTATCTTCTTCTTCTTCTTTCGCTATGTCTTATCTCGTGTTAAACGGGGAAAGTGGTATTCACATGTTTAATCTTCTTCTTCTAGATTCTCTGGTCCAGGGCATCTTCCCGACTCCATCCTTTCTCCCTAAGATCCTCTGCCACCTTATCCCTCCATCTGAGTTTGGGCCTGCCTCTTATCCTCCTTCGCTCCACTCGTTTACCAACATACACCTCACTCCTTCTCCCTACATGACCGAACCACGTCAGCTTGCTTTCTTGTACCTTACTGATCGGTCCCACCTTGATCGTCCCTCTGATGTAGTCATTCCTTATCTTGTCCTTCTTTGTCACACCACTCATCCATCTCAACATCTGCATCTCCGTCACCTCCATCTTCCTCTCCTGTGCCTTTGTTATAGGCCACGTCTCCATGCCATGGAGCATTACCGGCCTTACCAGCATCTTATACAGTTTTCCTTTCATCTTACAACTCACTCTCTTGTCGCACTGGACCCCGCTCATCTTCCTCCAGTTCATCCAGCTGCATGTTATTCGATGCTGTATTTCCTCATCCAGGTCACCATTCCTCTCGACAACAGACCCAAGGTACTTGAATTTCTTCCCTGAAGTTAACCTTTCACCCTGGAGTCGTATGATCATATCCTCATCACTCCCCATTGACATATATTCGGTCTTTATCCAGTTAATTTTCATACCTCTCTCCTCCAATACCTTTCTCCACTCTTCCAGGGTCTTTTCTTGTTTCTCTTGGGATGATTCGCAGAGAACAATATCATCGGCAAACATCATGCTCCCTGGCACCTCCTTCTTGACGTCCTCCACTAGTACATCCATGACCAGATCAAAGAGGTAGGGGGCTCAGAGTTAATCCCTGATGGAGCCATACGACAATGGGGAAACCCCTCTGTCATTCCGAAACTAGACCTGACATGAGTTTTCGCTCCTTCATACATCTCCTTCACCAACCTCACATACTTTTATGACACCCCTTCTTCCACATACACCTCCATACCTCCTGTCTGGCCAGGAGGTATGGAGGTGTATGAGGAAGAAGGGGTACGCCTTCGTACGCCTTTTCCAGGTCTATAAACACCATATGTAGCTCCGCCTGCATCTCCCTATATTTCTCGATCAATCTCCTTAGCGCAAATATTGTATCCGTTGTCCCTCTTCCTGGTATAAATCCAAACTGCTCCTCACCAATTTTTATTTGCTGCCGTATCCTTCCTTCAATTACTCTTTCCCATATCTTCAACGTGTATGACATCAGCTTGATCCCTTTATAGTTGCCACAATCTTGAACATCTCCTTTTCCCTTGTAGATTGGGACGAGAATGCTTTTCCTCCATTCCTCTGGTATTTATTTAAAAAATTTTTGGAATTTACAACCGTGTTAAAAAACTTTTTAAATTATCCCGACGTTTCGATCTTCACATCGAGATCATCATCTGGAGTGTACATAAGTAGAAGAACAAGCTGAGTTACATCATTAACTGTAAGCTAGAGAAACAATGATTTGATCACATGTTACTCTACTGGCGTGACCTCTGGTGAAAAAAAAAAAATAAAAATAAATTAAAAAATTAAAAATCAGCTAACGCCTTTTTTATTCTCGTATACCAGGAGTAGGAGAGGCCATTTAGCCCTATCTAACTTATGGAGACGTGGGCAGTTCAATCTCCACTGGTACCAATCAGAGATAGATGGCCCAAGGCTATCACTAATTAAGCGGCACGCAGTGAAGAGAGACGGCTCAAATGTGCCGCCATCTCGTGGTCCCTAACCATAACACAATATATTTAAAGTCTGAAATAATGTGGGTACTACGGTCGATTTTCTTGAGTTTACGGGACGAAAAACCTGCTTGCCCGTGCCAGAGATCGACTAACTCGGGAACCGGTCGAAAAAAGGCTTAGAAAAATTTCTTCTAGTCACCGACTAGACTCGAAACCAAGTCTTCCTTCGTGCAGACAAGTGCCGTGGTATGCAAACGCGACACATCCACTGAGCTACACAGGCTCTAAAAAATAAAATAAAATAAAATAAAATAAAAAATAAATGTTTACATCAAGCTAAATTTTATTTTTACAATGACAGGAATAAACATTCTTTTAGATGGTTTTCTTTCAGAAACAATTGGTGTCCTATTCTTAATATTACAATTCTTATTTTTGATTTACAATACTGGATTTCATACAGTCCTGTTTATAGTTGTTCTTGGTGAGGAAGGTCGAATATATACCTTCCAAAGTTTGGAATTTTTAAACCATCATTGTTGTTCAGATTGGGGTGGTTGCTGATAATTTCACAGGCTTCCTTGAATTGCTGTTCATACCATGTTCTAGTGTGATGTAGACAGCTGGTGGTTTTCCAGTCAATTCTGTGTAAGGTATTCAAGGGCATGATCAGAAAGGCCAGCTTCACCATAATTATTATATTTAATGTGTCGCTTATGTTCTTTTTGTCTAATAGGAATAGTGCATCCTGTTTCTCCTATATGTGGTATGTTGCAAGTACAATAAATCCGGTATACTCCAGGGTGAGCTAGTGGAGGGAGTGGGTCTTTGGATGAGTTAAGTTTTTTAATTTTGCAGGAGGTTTAAAGGTGGCTTTGAGGTTGTACTTTTGTAGTACTCTGTTTATTTTGTCTGATATTCCTTTAATGTAGGGAATGGTTATAGTTTTACTGTAGTCTGGTTTGTCTTTGTTTTTTATTGTGGTTTTGTAGAGAATTTTGTTTATAGTATTTTGGCTGTATCCGTTTTTTTATAGGTTATTACTGATAATTTTAAACTCGTCTTTCAGTGCCTGTTCACTGGAACAAATCATCTGAGCTCTGTTTTTTAGCGTGTTGATGACACCTAGTTTTTGTGTTGGGTGGTGGTATGAGTTTATGTGTATATATTGTCCCGTATGTGTCAACAAATCTGAAAATAAACCCCAACTCAACATCACCAGAGTTAAAGATCGGTACTATCAACGTAAGAAGCCTAAATGGCAAAGAAATGGAGCTAGCTGAGGAATTAGATAAGTACCAGATCGACATAATAGGGGTGACTGAAACAAAAAAGACCAAAACTGGTGAGATCTTTCTGAGCAATAAATACTAAATGTTATATTCAGGCAATGACAATCAAGGAAAAGAAGGAGTAGCCATAGTATTCAACACAAAATACGAGGCTAATCTTCTTGAATGGCAATCAGTCTCAAGTAGAGTAATGTGGGCAAATATGAGAATGGGGAACTGGACAATGAGACTTATTTGTTCCTATGGTCCCACAGAAGGTTCTACTAAGATAGAAGTGGAGGAATTTTTTGAGGGTTTAGAAAAAGCAACTGACACAATGAAAAATGAAAAGTTGGTCCTTGTTGGGGATCTAAATAGCAGAGTAGGAAATGATTGTGAGACATACAAAAATATTTTTGGAAAATTTGGAGAAAAGAGAAAAGCTAATAATAATGGCAAATATCTGTTGGATTTCTGCTCAAGACATGGACTAGTTATTACTAAGGCCAAAAATGTGCACAAATTCACATGGAGAGAAGAGGCTAGGAATAAGAAAAATCTCATTGACTATGTTATTGTTCATAGTGATGTTTTCTCCTTGGTGCAGGACACCAGAGTGTACAGAGGATTTGAAATTGGAAGTGATCACTATTTAGTCTTGAGCAGGATAAAATTGAATTTCATATTGAAAAGAATAACATTTAAGAAAGTTTTAAAGCGAATAAAAGTTGAGCAGCTCTCAGATGTGAGCTGTAGACTAAAATACACAAATATTATTGAAGAAAAAATGAAAGAGTTTGAAAACATGAATCAAACCTTGGAGATTCAGTGGCAAACTCTGAAGAAAACATTGATTGATTCTGCCAGAAAGGCATGTGGTGATTGTTGTCTGTAAGGATAAAAAAATCAGAACTCCATGGTGGACACAGGAAGTTAAAGAGGCAGTGAAGGAAAAGAAGAAAGCATACCAAAAGTTCCTGTCAAATAAGTCAGCTTGTGCTCTTAGAGAATATACAGACAAATGCAAGAATGCTAAGCACTGTGTAAAACTAGCTAAACAAAAGTCATGGGAGCACTTTGGCAAGAATATAGAAAATAAATATCAAGAAGGTTGCAAAATATTTTGGAGGTTGTTGAAGAAGCTTAAGAATGGAGGAAAGAGTGCTATAAAAGGAATTAGAGATGATAAAGGTGACATGAAAATGGGAGAAAACGATATCCTTGAAGTATGGAGTAATTACTTTGAAAAACTGCTAAATGAAACAAGCAGTGATGACAGCACAGTGGTAAAAAACACTGACCAGGCATGCAGTCAGGAATACATATCCATACTTGAAGTAGAAAAAGCCATCAAAAGCTTAAAATGTGGAAAGGCAGCAGGAGTAGATGATATTCGACCAGAAATGCTGAAGTATGGTGGTATGAGAGTCTTACAGTGGCTGCACTGCATAGTTCAGAAAGCCTGGACAGAGGGACGAATTCCCGATGATTGGAGTAGAGCTCTCATAGTACCCATATATAAAAAGGGAAATAAAACTGCATGTGAGAATTACAGAGGTATTTCCCTACTGAGTGTTCCTGGCAAGATCTATGCAAGTATACTTGAGAAACGGTTGAGAAGAATTGTGGAAGAAAAGCTTGGTGAAGAACAAACTAAATTCAGGTCAAATAGAGGCTGCCAGGATCAGATCTTCACTTTACGACAAATGGTCGAGAAAGCATGGGAATATAACAAAGATCTGTATTTAAGTTTTGTCGATCTGGAAAAGGCATATGACAAGGTGCCAAGAGAGAAGCTATTCAATATGCTGCAGTTATATGGTGTCAATGGGGCATTATATCAAGCAATACTTAGTCTTTATTTGAGTTGTAAGTCAGCAGTTAGAATTGAAGGAAGTACAGGAAGATGGTTTAATGTTAAATCTGGTGTGAGACAAGGATGTACATTATCCCCCTCTGTTATTCATAATTTATATGGATCACATTATGAAGGAAAGTGGTATTAAACATGATATCAAAACTGGAGATGTTAATGTCAGCTCTTTGCTTTATGCGGATGATGTTATACTTCTAAATAAATCCGCTACAAGTCTGCAAGATTCTCTGACTAAATTGAATAGCTGTTGTAATAGATATGGTATGAAGGTCAGCAATAAAAAGACAAAGACAATGAAAATAGGGCAAATCATTGAAAATGTCAACTGTGTTGTGAATGGAGAACCTGTGGAACAAGTAAAACATTTCAGCTATTTAGGCACAATTTTTAATGAAGATGGTAAATTAAATAATGAAATAGACAACAGAATCAGCAAAGCTGGTATGGTGGGAAGTCAACTGAATAAATTCATATGGAATAAGAGAGAAATTAGTCGAAACACTAAATTAGCTGTATACAAGACAGTGTTCAAACCAGTTTTAACTTATGGATCTGAGAGCTGGGTCAGAAGTAAAACACTTGACCAAAGACTAGAGACCGCAGATATGAGAGTCCTGAGAAAGATTAGAGGCGTGAACAGATGGCATCAATGGCAATATCATATTAAAAACGAGGATATTAGGAAAGAACTTGACATTGTCAGCATCCAGGAATGCGTTAGCAGAACTAATCTCAGGTGGTATGGTCACTTAAACAGAATGGGCAAGTAAAGATTAGCAAAGCAAGTGTTCTCTGCCAGGTTGGCAGCAAAACGACCCAGAGGAAGATCAAGATATAGGTGGATCGATACGGTACAAAGTGCTTTAGACGATAGAAATGTAAGATCTGATAATGTTGGAGTGTTGACAAGTAACAGACTGATTTGGAGGAAAATTGTAGATAGGAAGTTAGTAATGATGTAATTTTTTTTTTCATGTAGTACTATCATATCCTGTACACCCCTTGAGGGTACATGGCAGGAATTTGATGATGATGATGATGTGTCGGTTTTCGGTAAACAGTGAAGGAAAGATTGCCCGAGGGAAGACGTGTGACAAGTGTATCTAGAAATGGAAGTGTGTTGTGTTTTTCAATTTCAATTGTGAACTGTATACGTTTGTGTTGTTTGTTTAGGTGGCTAAGGAATGTGTCTGATGTCTGGCAGCCATGGGACAAGATCACGAAAACATCGTCAACGTATCTAAGCCAGACTTTGGGTTTTAGAGGGGAGGAATCTAGGGCAAGTTGCTCAAAATGTTCCATGTAAAAGTTAGTAATGGGGGGGGGGTAATGGCGAGCCCATGGCTGTGCCTTCTTTTTGTAAGTAGAAGGCGTTTTACCATACAAAGTAACCCGACCGTACATGGGCAAAAAAAGTGCCGTGATATCTGGAGGGAATTTGTTCTGTAGGAGAAGGATTGTGTCATTGATTGGGACATTCGTAAAGAGGGCAGAGACGTCAAAATTGACTAATAAATCATCTTTTTCTAATGTAATGTCTTTGATGATGTTTATGCAGTGTTGTGTGTTTTTGATATAGGAAGGGGAATGACCTACCAACTCCTTGAGTGTTGCTGCTAATTTTTTGGCTAAGTGATACGTCGGGCTATCAATTCCTTCAACGATAGGTCTTTTTAGGGTTTTTTTTTTTTTTTTTTTTTTTTTCACGCCAGTAGAATAACATGTGATCAAATCATTGTTTCTCTAGCTTACAGTTAATGATGTAACTCAGCTTGTTCTGTATACTTATGTACACTCCAGATGATGATCTTGATGTGAAGATCGAAACGTCGGGATAATAAAAAAAGTTTTTTAACACGGTTGTAAATTCCATAAAATTTTTAAAATGAATGCTGATCACCGTGTAACCCTAAAAGAAAGGATTCCTCTGGTATCTTTTCCTCATTAGATCCCATAACATGTCTACGCCCTCGCTGCCCAAGCTTCTCCACACTTCTCCAGATATCTGGTCTGCCCCCCACAGCCTTTCCAAAATGGAGATGCTATATACCTAAATAAATCCCATATAAGTCGACAATAATTCCTTAACTAACCTGAATGACTGTTGTACTTTGATTGGCATGAAAATCAGTAGTATAAAAAAAGAACCAAGAATAGGAAAATAAGTAGGAATACTAAAACCTCTAAACATCAGTTGTATCCTATCCTTAATGGACAATCTTTAAAAAATGTAAAATATTTCAGCTATTTAAGCATAATATTTAATGTACAGATGGCAAATTTTGACAACAGAATAATCAAAGGGTGGAATAAACTGAATAAATTTTCATGTAAATGAAAATTAGTCAAAACAACAAGGTGTTAAGTTGTAATAAAAGATAGTACTCAATGCAATTTTAATTTATGGAACTAACAGCTGGGCTATAAGTAAAACAGTGGATCGAAGATCTGAGATCCCAGATATGAGACCTACTGAGAAAATTCAGGGGAAATGAACAGAAGGCATCAATGACATAAAAAGACGAAAAATAAAGATATTAGGAAGGAAATTGACACTTTTAGCATTCAGGAATATATGAGCAGAGCTAATCTCAGGTGGTATAGTTACTTAAATAGAAGGACAGATTAGCAGATCTCAGGGACAAGAAGAATTACAAAAGCAGTTTCATGCAAGGATGGTAGAAAAGATCCAGAGGAACACCGAAATCTAAGATATGACTGATAACAAAATGATTAGAAGGAAAATTGTTGATAATAATGTTGTTAGTAATAATAATATTAATAATAAAAAAATAATAATAAAATTGTTGGTAATAATTTAAACTTTTAGTGTAGTACTATTACAGTAACTTATACACACCTTCAGGATACATATTAGAAATCTGATATGATCATGAGATAAAAATTAAATAATAAAGATAATAAAAATATTAAAGTTTATAGTAATTTGTAATTTTATTTCAATAAAATTACAAATATAAAAATGTATACTAACTTTGGCATTTCCCCTTTCATCCAACAGGATGTTCTCCAACTTCAAGTCTCGATGACATACTCTGTTCTGCAATGGAAAATGTAGTTATAACATTATTCATACTTCTTTTAGGTCACTATTTTATATTAATGTCAACAAAAATAACTTGCACCAGTTTAATAACATGCAGAAGATTTTTTTTACAAAACATTTATACACATTAACGATTACAGGAAATATGTTCATGTTAATAATTGCCAAGCCAATTATAATATTATTGTTATTACCACAATCATTCTTCCTCCTCTTATGGTCACATAGCAAAAAAATTTCCTAGAATTTTCCTAGAATCTCAGAGCAAATCTCTTCTCATATTTCAATTTTTGCCTTCCTTATCATACTAGTCACTCTCATTATCGTTTGTCATCTACTTTACACTAAATGTGTTCTCTTTTTCACTTGAATTATAGAACTTGCCACCGTTGCTAATAAATATTTCTTCACTAGTTTCCATGCACTGATGATATCTTGCTCTTCCCATCCCTTCATCCATGGAATGCACCAAGCTGATTTTGGAAGTTTTTACACTTGGTTATACTATAAATTAAAGATGCCAAGAAATTATATTCTTGGTTTAATCCTTTATCCAAGTGAAAGAAACAAAGTTTGCACCTGAAGTAACTTCAGGACTGGACAACTTAGTCACTGATTATAGAGATCAAACTTTGTTTGCTTACACTTGGATAAAGGATGAAACCAAGAATATAATTTCTGGACATCTTTAATTTATAGTATAGTCAAGTGAAAAACTTCCAAATGTCTATCTCTAATCCAGAATATTTTAATAATAAGGTGTAACATCTTTTGGCTACTCATATATGGAAATATGACTTCTGCATTACTTCAACCTTGGTATCACTACTCCCACTGATGAGACCTCAATAAAGGTCAAAACTGGTCCGAGAAGTGACCCTTTCCATAATGCATAGCATTATACATGTCTGTAAAGATATGTACTTTGCATTATGGGATACCAAGGCAAGTAATGTGAAGTCATTAGCTTCTATATATGAGTTGCCCAGTCCTGAAGTTATTTCAGGCACAAACTTTGTTTGCTTACACTTGGATAAAGGATTAAACCAAGAATATAATTGCTTGGCATCTTTAATTTATACCAAGTTGACTTCTAAGATTATTACAATCAACTGCCTTATAATTCAACATAAATTCCATTCTCTTTGATACTTGTGCATGTCCATTCTCTTTGATACTTGTGCATGTCCATTCACCTTCCAACTCAATTGACCTGGAAGGTGAATTCTCTCCAGAAAGGGGCAGAGATACCATCTTAGTTGCAATCTAATACTATGATGAAATCCAAAACTCCTGAACTTCATAGTATCAGAGAAACAAATTTCTGGAATTCTTGGGAGATATTTGTCTCTCAAGAATTCCATTTCCTTATTACTACTACTACATGCAGTTTTCTTTTTCCTAATTTATATTGCACTAGTTAAAATCTCCCATTGCAATAATTCTTTTTGCACTCACTAAACTGAACTGCCTAAAACTCTTCTGCTCTTTAATCTCTATGGTCTCTGACTTATACTGTCCTTCCCACTTCCACCTCAAACCATATGCTCCGAAAACCATTAGTGTCATTGCCCTTCTAATCCTCCACTCTGAGGAACACAACTCATTATTTATCATAAACAATACTCTAATACTGTGTTTGTCCTTACTATCCTGTTGAATGATGCTATACATATCATCTTCCATCAACTATCTCTGACAGATCCCAGTAATATTTGGACCAGCTGAGGCTATTAACATCATCATTCACATCCTTTATCCCGGATACTCCTGGCATTAGTATAAAGAAATATCAATGCATTGTCCATGTTCCTATACCGACTATTATTCTCTTCAGACTCCACTGAATTCTGCATTATAAAATGTTACCCCACTACTATCCACCCTGATAATTTTAATTTTCCTGGGTCAATACTCTCACTTATCATTCAGGCAACTGGAAGAGAATGTTGCTCAGGGAATGACATTCTTTCTAGATGGCTACATCTCCATTCATTCAAATGCATGTCTCTCACATACAGTTCTTTTCTGTTCTCCAAGCATCCACATAATCTAAGCCTCTTTCGACACATTCTAATGGTTATAATGGAAAAACTCCTTTTCAGCCATTTTCTGTCCACTGCTGGGGATGAAGGCTTCCTGCAGTTCTTTTTGCCTTTCTCTGTTCCTGGCAATGGTTGACCAATTTTCCCCAGCAAAATTTGACAATTCATCACTCCACCTTCTTTTAGGATGTCCTTGGCTTCGTTTCCCTTCGTTTGGAATTCAGTTCGTTAGTATTGTGGTCCATTGCTCATCTTCACTTCTGGATAGATGTCTGGCCCATTTCCATTTTAGTCACTTATGGTGAAGAATGATGTCAGTGATGTGAGTCTGGCTTCTTATCTAGGTGTTTCGCCTCTTATCTTTTAATGTGATGCCTAGCATCAACCTCTCCATTTTTCTTGAGTTGTTGTTAGTTTATTCGCCAGTGCTTTTGTTAGCAACCAAGTTTCACAACCATATGTGATGACTGGAAGTATACACTGGTTAAATGTCTTCCTTTTTAAACAGAGCAGGACGTCATTGTTTTGAAAAATGCTTTTCAATTTTCTGAATGCACTCCAGGCAAGTTGAATTATCCTATTTATTTCCTTTTGGAGTCCACAGTTTAGACCAATCAGATGACCTAAGTATGTACATGAAGAGACACTTTCCAAGAAATTGTTTTCTATTATTATGTTTTTTGGTGTTATAAAATGATTAAACATGATTTTAGTTTTTTCTCTGTTTATTTTTAGACTGACTTTTTTGCTTTCATGATATAGGTCTTCTATCATTATATTAAGGTCTTTTGGAGTGTTTGCAAAAAGTATGATATCATCCACATATCTTAGGTATGTTAAGTTTCTGTTATTAAATATTTCTTGAAAGACTGCTGTAAAGATTTTGGGTGATAGAGAGTCTCTTTGTCAGACACCTTTTTCAACTGATATTTTATTGCTACTCATGTGAAGTTGGATTGTTGCTGTTGCAGTGTGCTATATTTCCTGGAGGAGGTCCATATATTCTCCAGGAACTCCCTGATTCTGGAGTGCTTTGATTATTGCATTAATTTTGATGGAATCAAATGCTTTTTCATAATCAATAAAGTAAAA
This sequence comes from Typopeltis vanoorti, assembly GCF_054136105.1. Classification (NCBI taxonomy): domain Eukaryota; kingdom Metazoa; phylum Arthropoda; class Arachnida; order Uropygi; family Thelyphonidae; genus Typopeltis; species Typopeltis vanoorti. The sequence continues at coordinate 4,754,857 of NC_143549.1, read as the reverse complement.
ACAGAGAGGCAATTGGTTTTCTTTTGCTTTTCTATTATTTGTTTCACTGCATGAATATGATAAATTGTGTTAAAGCCTTTATGGAATCCTGCTTGTTCTACTGGTTGATTTTGAGTCTAGAAGAGGTTAACCTATTTGTTATTACTTTTGTGAGAATTTTGTACAGATTAGAGAGAATACTAACTGGTCTACAGTTCTTTACTTCTTCTTTGTCCCCTTTTTTAGCACTTTTCCATTTTTCTGGTATCGTCCCCTCTTCTAGGCATAGATTTAGTAAGGTTGTGACATGGTGAATTATATTGTTTCCTCCCCATTTAATTAATTCTATGTGAATTAAGTCTTCATCAATACATTTTCCATTTTTCATTTGTCTTAATGCTTGTTTTATTTCATCTGAAGTGAATTGGGGGGATGAATTCCATATGCGATGTAGAAGAGTTATTTATATTTGATTTATTTATTGATAAATTCAATAATTATGGCCATAGTTTTAATTTGGCTTAAGAAGAAATTACCATAATTTGTATTCCATATGTTAAAGGACTTTCAGAAAAAATAGAAAGACTACTTCAACAGATTAACTTACAAGTCTCTTTCCATACAGTTTGCAAATGTAATAACTTCCTTATCTTACCTAAAACAAATATCCTCCTCTTTCTTATCCTGGAGTTTACAGAATTCCCTGCTCTTGTGGTTTAAGTTATGCTATTAGTAATGATTTAACAGAAATTGTCCATCTACTTACCAGAATTGTAGGTAATTTTCACCATCCTGCCAGCATTCTGGATCTTTTCTTAACCAGCTCTGCTTCCAAATATTTTGAAGCAAAATCTGACTTTGAAAGCCCAAATGTATATGTTTTCTCTTTTTCTATGAAATATCTCTCATTTCTGGTCATTCTTGGTTTCATTGCATTGTATTATAGTGATACCAAATGGGATTGCCATCATGATTTTCACTCGTTTTTTTCAAAGTACTATTACGTACTCCCAATCCAAATGCCTGTTCAAATAGCAGTTATGTTGTCAGGTCTCCCACCAGGGCTATTAGGATGCAATTCATACCCTTCCATGCTTTCACCTTTTTCACATCATCCAAATAAATGAAATAATCCTTGGCATAATGAAGGCCTTTATCCCTCTCAACAACTATCCAAGCCTTGGTTCTCCATCAAGTATGCAAACAGTTCAAGATGAATATTGAGCACATCTCAAGTGATTCTAGTAAAAGACCCCACCCCACCCCACCCATATAAATTTTAAAAAATAAAATAAAAATAAATAACTTTTATTTTTCCAGTGGCCCTTTTGAATGATAAATTAAGATCACTCCAAAAGGGCCAACCACAGAAAAGTTACTTCCTGCTCAAATAGCAATTGGGCTTCCAGGTCCCTCACCAACACCATTTGGGTATACTCTATACTTTCCTGTGCTTCAACCTTTCTTCGTCACTCAAAGGTAAGGCTGATCTATTGAAATTGGTCTTATTGTACCATTGGCCCACTGAATTTCATCAGAAAATCTTTAACAATCTGGATATCCATCAATAACTTTTCTGGTCTAGATGGACCTCCCCCTCCAATATGAACTCAAAATTTGCTCTACAAAATTAACACTTGTTCTATATGAGCTGTTATACAAGCTTAAACAGAGAGTGAGAGAAAATGCTCATCTGGCATTCACGTATTTTCCATGCAGAAACAAACTTATATTTGAGCCATCCCAAAGAGAGAGAGAGAGAGAAAAAGGCAACCATAAAACTACTTCATTGCTCTCACCTCAGTCCTTTCAAATCAACTGGAGAGATCATTAGGAGACTGACTCTTCACTACCTGAAGGCTGTCCAATTAATTAGTAATCACCAATATGGATTCTGTTGCACTGGCTCCATAACAGAGCTCCTAGACAACCAAATCACTTTTAGGTAAGGTTGATAATTAGCTAGAAAACTACTAATGATTCCAAGACATTTGATCAGGTCTGACATAGAGGCCTCCTTACCAAGCTACCATTTTATGGTTTCCCTTCTGCCCTTAATAAGTGAATTCTCCAGTTATCCTCTGTGTATACAAACAGAGGATAATAGACTGTGTGCCATGGTGTATGGTTTTCTTCCATCAAATTTCAATATTGATGCTCAACTATTCTGGGTTCTGTAATTTCACCCAATCACTTTTTCATATAAATTAATGACCAATTTTTTGGTAACATGAAATCCTGTTCATAGTTTTGCTAAGAACTGAATTTAACATTCTCATCCATTTGAAAAATCTTGTTCTCCTCAAATTACCGAAGATTCAAGATCTTACATTAACCATGTCTTAAATACTGATCTCCTTCCCATTTCCCAAATGGGTGAGAATAATCTAAACTTCACGATCTAGTCTAATTTATACAAGCTAAGATCTAATCTAAACGTATATGAAAATATGATTTCTGCTTCAACCTTGGTATCACCTCTGGGTCTGGTTCCCACTGATTAGACCTCAATAAAGGTCGAAACCAATCTGGGTAGTGACCCTTCCCATCATACATAGCATTATACATACCGTAAGGATATGTGCTTTGCATTATGGAATACTAAGGCAAGTGAAGTGAAGTCATAAGCTTCTATATATGATTTGCCCCAGTCCTGAAAATAGTTCAGGTGAAAATTTGTTTGCTTACACTTGGATAAAGGATAAAACCAAATATTGTATTTGCTGGCGTATAAGATGCAACCCAATTTTTGTACACAATCTTTAGGAAAAAAAGATTTTTCAGATCCTCTTCCTGATTTTGCCAAGTTCTTATAATTTTTTCAGTTGGGGATGGCCCGAAATACCTCTCTGCAGCTGGATTTCCATGTTGTTCAGCATACGCAGTTACACGTACCTTGTATGCAATATTGTAGCAATGCCGATTTTTCAGCCATAATTTGCCAAGAAATTTAGAGAAAATTTAACACCAGAAACTTATCAACGTTCACAACAACTGGAAAGTTTAAACAAACAGGAACAAATTAGGCTGTGCTCGTCAATGACAGCGCATGCGCATCCACTGGACTCTACGTAACTGGAATGCTCTCACACACCACAAGGAAGCAAGAAAGAAATCACATAACTCGGAATAGAGAAAATTTCCAGAAATGAAAGTAATAAAAAACTGAGTATCGGTGTATAAGATGCACCCTGTTTTTCAGACCTATTTTCAAAGGAAAAAAAGTGCGTCTTATATGCCGGCAAATACGGTATATAATTTCTTGGTATCTTTAATTTATAATCTAAATGCCAATGCTACTGAAACAGACTCTTTCATTATTTCTTGTATTATTTCTCATCACAAAGATTTCACTTTCTTCCACTTATTCATAATATTCAAATCAGATTTCAATTTTCAAATGAGTTACACCTCCAACAGTCCAATAAAAGGTATTGATTGTCCCCATTTATCTTGGGACAAGCTTTGTGTGTGTACATGCATGCTGGAGGAGTACAATTGTAATATTGCCACAGTATGGAGAGTAAATAATAATAATAATAATAATAATATACATAATAATAAGATGATATAATATTAGATACTCACTTTATGGCAGTAATAAACAGCTGCAGAAACTTGTCGAAATATACGTCGAGCTTCTACATTTGAAAGTACTTTCTTTTCACTAAGATAATCGTATAATTCCCCACCACTGGCATACTGCATCACCAAAACAATTTTGTCCTTATTTTCAAACACTACATGAATATTAATTGAAAAACTATTAAGAATTTTATTATATAAAAAATTAATAGCACAATTAGCAGTGTAAAAAAATGACTTAAAACGTAATTCCTTCTATCCCACTGTAATATTAATTGTTAAAAAAAAGTAATATACTCAATAATTATATATAGTTATAATTATTGTAGAATGTATTGAAAAACTGTTAATTAAAATACATGATGATGGAATCAGTTAATGAAAGAAAATTATTATATGCAAAAAAAAAGTAATGGAAAAAATCTTGCAATTGCAATAAGTAAAAAATTTCATTTTTTTCCACCTGAATTTTGTAAGCATGTGATAACTAGACACATATAAAGTTGATATTTAAGTTGCAATGAATGGATTTTAATAATCATCTGGTGGACTGGATTGGTTAAGCGACAGACAACAAGGAATTGTATATGAAGCATGGTGGTGTGTGGCAAGGAGAAAGGTTACAAGTGGTATTCCACATTATTCAGTATACTGAGACATGTGGAACCTCATTTGTAACTTTACTATTTTTTAACCTTTATGCCAAACTATTGGCATATGAACAACAAAATCATACTATACATACGAGGGACGTCCAGAAAGTAAGTTCCGATGGGCTGTCAGAGAAACAAAAAAAAAAAAAAAACTTTATTGGAAATGAAAGTAGACATCTGTCACTACTTTTCTACATAATTTTCACCCATTGTTCAGGCACTTATAACGGGGCACCAAGAGTTGTATACCTTCAAAGAAGGTTGCCGCCCATGACGCAAACCACGTATTGACTGCTTCTTTGACCTCGTCATCATCTTGAAATCACCGGCCACAAAGGAAAGATTTCAGATGTTTGAACAGGTGAAAATTGCTTGGTGCAAGATCAGGACTACATAAATGGAAGAATTGTTCCCAGCCGAAGGTGCCGAGAAGTTGTTGTGTTACGCCAGCTGTGTGTGGTTGGGCAGGCATTATCATGAATCAAAACAACACCCCTGGTAAGCATGCCACGTCGTTTATTCTGGATCGCACGATGCAGTTTCTTAAGGGTTTGGCAGTACATACATTGATTGTGGAACCTTGACCAAAGAAGTCTACCAGTAAAATTCCTTGTCTGTCCCAAAACACAGTGCACATGATTTTCCGAGTGGAAACCATTGTCTTCAATTTTCATCTCGACTGGTGATGAGGTGTGCCGCCACTCCATGGACTGTTGTTGGATTCAGGGATTGCATGCGACGCCCAAGTCTCGGTCTGGGTGACAAGTCTGCTCAGGAAAGCATTGCCATTCTCATGGTAACTTGTCAAGAATTCCAATGCACTGCCCAGCCAATTCACTTTGTGTTGTTTTGTAAGCAACTTTGGCACCCAGCATGCACACAATTTCCAATAATTCAGTTTCTCCGACACAATTTCATGAAGACATGAACGTAAATTTCTGAAAATTGCAGCAAGAGTGACATCATAGTGAATCCTCTATTCTGTCAAATCTTCTCTTCAACTGAACGCACCAAATCGTCAGTCACTAAAGATGGTCACTGGCTCCGTTCATCATCATCATGCACACCTGTCCTTCCTTAAAAGTCTTATCCATCTTCGTACCATTGAATCACTCATTGCATGTTCTCCATAAACCTCAATAATTTGCCGATGAATTTCAGCAGCTTTAACGTTCCTCACATTCAAGAAACGAATAACTGACCTAATTTTACATGTGGCAGGCAATTCGATTTTCTTAGACATTATAAACACCCACCAAGAAACATATGCACTGCGAGAATGTATGAAAATGGCACCAACGCCTTGCTAAGGAATCAACAAACTCAGCATGCATGTGCACCATTGCGATCGCAGAGTGCAGTGAAAATATTTAAAAACAGAACTTACTTTCTGGACATCCCTCATACTTACAGAAACATTCTAGTACAATAAGAAACACACACATACACACTGTGAATATTAGGGTGAGAAAAAACTGGATGAAAATACACTTCTTCCTTTCTCATTATATTTAATGGAAAAATTGTCACCTACCCATATAAGCACATTTCCATATAGACTGAACATTTTCACAAATGCATCTATTATATTAAATGGGGAATGCTTTTATTGTGATTTGCTAAATTTTGTAAAACAATCGGACAGAATACCAATGGTGTCCATCTATTGTAGCATATCATTTTACATAATTTTACAGAATTGGCAAAGAATGCGAGTCCTTTCTTTCATGCTTACATGGTGATCAGAATACATTATGAAAATTATGGATACAACTACCGTGTTAAAGTAAAACTTTAGTTTAATAGAAACCAAAATATGCACTTAACGTTTCAACCTTCACGTTAAGGTCATCTTCTGGTGTATATGCATTCGAGGTTTCGAGACTAGCTCTGTTTATGAGAAATTACTTTATTTATCTATGTTCACACACTATCACCTTCAAAACAGTCCCCATGCATAGCAATACAGCACACCCAGCGCTCCTGCCACTTCTGGAATGTGTCCTGAAAGTTTTCTTTTTGAAGCATGTCAAGCACCTTCTGCGATTCATGCCGGATCTCCACAATGGTGTCAAAACGGCGACCTTTGAGCTGGATCTTCATCTTTGGGAAGAGGGTGGAGTCTGCAGGAGCCAAATCTGGAGGTAGGGTGGGTGGGTGGGTGCAGAAGTGAGATCATGTTGTTTCTGGCGAAAAACTCGTGTGAGGAGAGCTCGGTGACAGGGCGCATTTGTCGTCATGGACCATCCAGTTTTTCGCATGACACAGATCCGGTTGCTTTTGCTGAATGTTCTCCCTCAGATGCCTTAAAACCTGGCAGTAGAATTTGGTATCGACAGTCTGGCCCCTGTGGATGAATTCTCGATGCACGATGCCGGTAGCAAATGTCAAAAAAGATGATGAGCATGCACTTGGTCGAGCTGAGAACCTGCCTCGCCTTTTTCAATTATGGAGATGATGGGCTCTTCCACTGTGAAGACTGTTGCTTCGTTTCAGGTTCGTACCCATACACCCAAGTTTCATCACCAGTAATGATCCTTGACATGAAGGAAGGGTCATCCTCAATATACTGATGGAGTTTTTGGCAGACTTCAACATGGTGTTCCTTCTGCTCCTGGGTCAGCAGCCTGGGGATGAACTTTGCAGCAACACGGCACATGTTCAGATCACACACGAGGATTGCCTGGACTGTTCCGTATGACACACTGACAATGGTGGCAATGTTGTGGAGTGTTCTCTGACGATCCTCATGGACAAGTTGCCAAATGGTTTCGACATTTTTGGAGGGGTGATCTCTCGTTGTCTTCCAGTGATGTTCTTCTGCTATTGAAACACGTGCCACTCAAAACGCCTCGAACGACTCATTGCAGCATCGCCATAAACTTGCTGAAACATGTCAAATGTCTCTGTGGCAGATTTGCCCAGTTTCATGTAGAATTTCATATCAGGGTTGCCAGATTGGCCATTTCATGGCCAAATTTAAAAAATTTGGCACTTTTTTGAACTCTGAGGCCATGAAAAAATCAGTTTGGCCATTTATGCAAATGTGGCCACTAATTTGGCCATTTTTACAAAGATTTCAAATCATATGCATTATTTATTTAGTTTAATATTGTTGTTGCATTGTAAGGCTAGCTTGGTACCCCTTTATGCAGCATTTGGTTGGCAGTGATGCGCTTGATGCAAATTGACTGTTACTGAAAATGTTTGTTTGATGACGTCATAATGAGCTTTTGGTAGCTGGCTTATAGTTTGTTACTATGACTCCCTCAATAACACCAAGCATGCTTGAGCTTCATTCTGTACTTGTATAAAACAAGTACACAAAGCTCCCGCTCACTATTGTTGCTATAAACCTGATCCAGTTCTGTTGATAAATACCACCAAACACGATGCAGCTTCGTTTTGTACTCGTATAAAACACGTATGCAACAGCCATACCAGCTTGAGTCCATGTCTGTTTTGCTCATCTATAGTTAGTTATGGCGTAGACTTTGTGTTGCAAGTGTTGTTTCGTTGCGTGATATCAGACATTTGGTGCTCTTTGGTGATAGTTCTATCTCATAAGCTTTCATACTGGAATATTTTGCATAAACTTTACCTGCATTGTGACAATATGCAATAATATGTTCAATTTCGTAAGAATAGTAATTAAGTGATTTTAGTATAATTAATGAATAATTTTTTAATATTGTTTATAAATTCGATCTTTATCTTGCTTATATTTTTGTTATTTTCCCTTTTTCGTAAGAATGGTAATTAAGTGATTTTAGTATAATTAATGAATAATTTTTTAATATTGTTTATAAATTCGATCTTTATCTTGCTTATATTTTTGTTATTTTCCCTTTACCAGATTGGTGTTCTGTGCCAGATTAGTATTTGTACTACAAATTTTGTAGTACTATTATCTATAATTTGTTTTTTGTTTCTTCATTTTCTGAATTGAGATATTTTGTTTTTTTTCAAGCCCTTTAAAATGCCTAAGTATAAAAGTGATAATAGAGATGGAAGAAAATATAAAAAAGAGTGGGAAGTAAAATATTTGTGGCTGAAATCTTCTGATGATGGACAACATGCATATTACACGTATTGCAAAACTAACATGCTGCCTAAACTTTATAACATATCTGTTCACGAAAAATCAAAGAAACACCAATATAAATCTCCCAGTACATCACAAACAACTCTAGATAAAGTTATCAAATCGTCCATGAATGACCAGGAAAAACAAGCAGAAATAGAACTTAGCCTTGCAATAGCATGTCATTCCTCAATTTGTGCTGTAGATCATGTAGGTGAAGTAGTTAAGAAATATTGCCAAAATGGTGTTCTTGGTGGCATTAAACTGCACAGAACCAAATGTATTGCAATTATAGAAAATGTAATGTAAGGCTGCTTCATTGAAAGAGCAACTGAAGCATGATTTAGAAGGTAAAAAGTATGTATTACTAGTAGATGAATCTATGGATATTGCAATACAAAAGCATTTGTGCATAGTTCTTAGATTTTTTTGCAATGAAACAAATAAAATTCACTCAACTTTCTTGGGTCTTATACCTGTTGTAGAGACAACAGTGGAGGTTTTATTTAATAAAATTTCAGAAGTGTTAGCTTCATATAATCAAACTCTTAAGAACTGTATTGGGTTTGCTAGTAATGGTGCTGCTGCTATGGTTGGAAGTAACAATTCCCTGTCGACTATGATTAGAAATGGAAATCCGAACTGTATTCAAATGAAGTGCATTTTTCACTCTCTGGCAATTTGTATACAGCATGCATTTTCAAAGCTGCCATTCAATGTTGGATTCATTTTGACTAAAATTTCTTTGTGGTTTTCAAATAGCAATATGAGAAGAGAAGATTTTAAGGCTCTTTTTAAAGTGATGAATTCAGCAGTTGAAGATGACCAGGAACTAGATGCACCCCTTCCATTTATGAAATTGTCCAAGACAAGGTGGTTAGTGAGAGGTAAAGTCTTCAATAATATACTGCTAAATAGGGAAGAATTAATTGCCTACTTCACCTGCTGTGAACAATCTGGAGGTCAGGATACAAGGTATAAGGCATGGTTGATAACAGAGATGTTACAAGATAGGATGAATTATTTTTACTTTGTATTTGCTACTCCCATTGTTAAAGAGTTCGAAAGGCTTAATGTTTTGTTCCAGCAAACCTATGCTGATCCTTACGATCTTGCCAAAGAACTGCACACACAGAGAGATAGTCTTTATCAAAGGCAGTACAATGAAGATGGAACATGCAAAATAGTAGAAAATGTAGGCTTTGGAATTAAATTTGATCAAGAAATTAGGACGTACTTCAAGAATCATTGAATCAAGTGAACAAGCGGCTCCCTGAGTGCTGATATATTTAAAGGTCTGTCACTTTTAAATCCTGCTGTTATTCTAAGCCAAACAAAAAAGGGAAAATTTTCGGATCTGCCATTTTTCCACCTAATAAACAATGTTGATGTAGTCGAAGACCAATACAGAAAAATTAGCCTTGTTGCATGGAATGAAGAAGAAAACTTCAAACAAGATGGAATCCCTAAGGAAGCTTTAGAATTTTGGCAAGCAGTATCCAAACACAATAATTTTAAAGAACTGTCGAATTATGCCCTAACATGCCTTATCATGCCAGCAAGTAACGCAATAGTTGAACAAATTTTTTCTTATGTAACATCTACCACAACTAAACCCAGAAACAGGATGCAAATTAAACTGCTGGATTCAATTGTAAGAATCCGTTCATTCTTAAGTGATAACGATATGTGCTGCCAAAACTTTAAATGTACTCCTGAAATGCTACAAATGCACAACAGCAAAACCCTTTACAACGACTGCAGAAAAAGAAGAACAGATATTCAATATCTTGAGGAAGTATTGTCAAATTAACAGCTGAGTTTCACTGTAAGTATTTTAAGTTTAATTAAAAGTATTTTTGATGATATGTAATCGAATATATAGGCATAATTTATGCACACTTAATTGTTGGTATGTTAATTCACACAATTTAATCATTTAATATCTTTGGCCATATTTTTGGTCTAATACTTTTCCAAAGTGGCCATTTTTGGCCATAAGCTGTTGTGTTCATTTGGCAACCCTGTTTCACATTTGCTCTTTGTTCTAACTTGCTGTCCATGATGAAATCGCAGACGTGGTAATGCACATGGTCAGGGTAGCACCAGTTGCACAGCTCCCGATGTGAACAGGACGATGTCTTTTGGCATACTGACTTATGAAGGTCAGTGCTCCCTGTGACTGTGCATGCACCCTTGTATTGCCATTTGTTGGTGTGTTACAAAACTAGTCTCGAAACCTTTTGATGCCACCTTGTATATACAAAGAAACAAGCTACACTACAATCTGCATGGCATGCTAAAGTTACTGATCAACCTTGGTATGAACGGAAATTTAAAGAAGCCCGTGAAAGTTTGATTAACCACCCTAATCTTAATAATAAGGGGGGGCTTAAAAATCCCAAGAATTTGGATGGCACACATTCAGCCCACTCAGTTTCCAGCAAACCCTGACTTTAGGACTCTAAGCAATTTTTCATTTTTTATTGGCCACTATCTATATCAGTTGCAATTTATATGTATACTTAAATAAGTAATTTTATTTTCTGTATGAACATGTTACTCTCCAGCTTAATTTAACGTTGTAATTTTTTTAGCACTAGAAGTCAGGTAAATAGTTTTAGCAGTTAATCAGTAACTTTAGCATGCCATGTAGATTGAAGTGCAGCTTGTTTCTTTGTATATATATATATATATACACACACATATACTCTAGAAGATGACACTAATGTGAAGGTCAAAATGTCGAGTGTATATTTTGGTTTATTAAACTAACGTTTTACTCTAACACGGCGGCAGTTGTATCCATAATTTTTATAATATAATATGAGTCTTCATCCCAAGAGATGGAGGATATCATGCAAAGGATGTCCATTGCTCTGCGGCATTTATCTCATAATTAACAAGTGTGGGGTAGAAAGGTTAATTTATTATTTTGTTTAAATAAAAAATGAGTCCTGACCTCTGTAGCAACTAGAGTTATCATTTGTCTCTAGTCTTACGTATGAGACAGGATGAAGACTATATTTGCAGCAAAGTGCACACTTATGATCTACTGGAGTGAAAACCTAAATCCATATGCAAGTGACCCAGTTGGAAAAGTAATCAGCTTCTTGCTATAACTGTTTTTTTCTATAAATATCATATTACAAGAATGACAAAAAATGACATTTTCTATATAGAGGCCACTTGAAAGGAGGAAGCTGTTCATTATCAAGTTAACTTTTTGACAGCACAGCAAATAGCTTCACACTTAAAACAGAACCTTGCAGAACTCCACCCTCTTAGAGAAAGGGACAGGAGAGAATGCTCCCACTCAGACTTGAAAAGGTTCAATTAGGTAAAAAGTTAGGGGGAAAAAAGTTCCAGCTTTTTTTTTGTGTTGAACACTTTTTACATCTCAAAATGCTGTATCTTGTTTTGCAATCATAACAATACAATTTTTATGGAATATAAATTCAGTATTGAAAAAAGTTGTTGTTCTCCAGCAGAATAGGAGTTAACCATTTTTTTCCCAAGATCTTGAAACAAGAAGCTAGTCATCACCCACAACCTTGATCATTTTCTAAATGCTCTTTGCCAGGTACCCATAAATTTATCCCCACAAAAGATTCTTAGTGGAGAACAGTTCATTTGTCTAAAGATTATTTTATGGTGATATATGTTTTTGATCACCTCCTAATGGATGTTATCCAGTCCTATAGCATAGGACATTGAATAAAAGATTTTCAGTTCTTTTGTGAATGAACTGTCGTAAAGTTTACACAATTCAAAGATAACACAATCAGATGCTGTTCTACTTTACTTTAAGTTAGGAAATTGGGAGAGTAAGAAGATTTGTGGCCCCAACAGTATCTGTAATTGATTTGGGGTCAGCAATTAGAATCAAAGAGGGTGGGTGATTCATGCGCATTTCATTTTCTGAATTTTGTATCAGGACATTTTGGTGGTAGTCGAGCCACTGGATCCAAGGGTCCTTTTAGCTCTAATGATGTAACAAGTACAAATGCCTTTGAAGGTAATTAAGTTTTTGGGTGTTTGAAGTGTCTACAAACAATATCCTAGCCTTTTCCCAGGCCAATTGGATGTATTCCAGTGGTTAGAGAAAAGGTAGAAATGAAATGAAATACTATACTCTGTAAAGTATTTCATCTGCTTCACTAACAGGAGTGGATGATTGTCAGTAGAAATTAAACTATGAAATAAAATGCATGCCAGTAAGCCTGATCTGTTTTCCATTATTATAAAGTACATGTTTTCTCATGTCAAAGCACAGATATTACAAGAAAATGATCCTTTCTACATATGCTACTTCAACTTTTCATTTAAAGAATGTACAGAGGGATGGAGTAGAGACTGTAAAATAGACAGCAGTGAGGAAGATGTTACTTTTGTTGTTTAAGAGGAAGTACAAGTTCTCCATAATCCTCCTCTTATGTTAGTTTGCACAATTTCCCAGAGTTAGCCATTTAAATTTTTCATAACAAGTATAGGTATATGAGATGGTAAATGCAAGATAAGATCACTGAAGTCGTCCTGGGATATAACTGTACTAGAGGGTAAAAAGATGCAAGAAACTGTGATAAGACTACATCCAGCTTAATATGAGAGGCATTAAGCTGCAATTATTAATGGAATATGATAATCTAACAGATAAGCTTAGGTATTGATGATTATTCATGACTTTTTTTTTTTTTCACAGTATTAACACCACCACAAATACCTTTATCAACAAAGATGTTTTATTAACGCTTATATTTCGCTGATTTTCAACTCAGCATCATCAGAGCACAATACACTTGTAAACGCAACAGTGAGTGAGTGAAACAATATAATTGCAAAAGACAAAAGATCTAAAGTCCTATTTTTCGACGCCCTCTAATGGGAAAAAAAAAAAAAAAAAAAAAAAAAAACAGCAGTTATCCAGGAGTTTTTCTTAGGATAACCGTCTCTCAAATTTTTGGCAAATTAATGCAACTATATTTGTTAAGGTTGGGAGAATTCTTCAAAGCCATTGCTGACTCAAAAAATAATCTTTCAGATCTATAACGACTCCTAAATAGCACATTCGTTTTCCTCCATCTAATCCTGTGTGAAGGAGTGTCCAAAGCATGGTCTGCCAGTCCCGACTTGCCATAGTAATAGTAGCGAATGTATCTTTCATGTTCTTCCAGGCGGATGTTCACTGATCTTCCTGTTTGCCCATAATAGGCCAAGTCACAGTCACACGGAACTTCATACACTCCTGGGTGTGCTAAAGGGTGAAGTTTATCCTTGGGCGAGCGGATCAGAGTTGCCAGCTTGACATGAGGTTTGAAAGTGGTGCGAAGACCATGTTTCAACAATACTTTGGCTATCTTTTCCGATGTACCTCTGATATAGGGAATAGAAATGGTCATGTTATATTCTTGTGTATTAGGGGAGGGCAGAGTAATGGGCCTATGTTACTCTGCTCTCCGTTCTATTCGCCCTATGTATCACTCCACGCAACCATGCGATCTCAGTCATTGCGTCTATCTCAACATTTTTATTATCCGTTAAACCATTCATTCATTCTGTATTTGTACCTTCATTTTCACTTTCAATGCCACTCTCACAGCTATCTGGTACTACCTCACAAATATCACTATTCATACCTCTCATATCACTATTTTCTACATTCTGACTTTCAACAACGATATCACTCTCATGACCTGAAACACACTTTAAATCCTCAATTTCCTTACACTTTCTGCACATTCACTCCACTATCATTGTCTAACCAGACTCCAACCGCTCTCCTCAAAGCATACATCTCACAAATGGTGCATAGAATAAACTCCTTTATATTAAAATTTTTGAACAAAGATGGCGATCTGGACGCCATCATTTTCTTTCTTATTGGTGCCATGTGCATGCTGTCAATCGTATCTATCGAATTACTAATTGAAATAACTCAGAAAATACACAAAAATCACACAGACATGCTAAGATACGAAAAGTAAACAATACTATGTAAGATTCAAGCAAATTTACCATTATTACTTAAAATAATACCTATCTTTTCAGGAGCACTTTACATATGCTACACACCAACACTTGGATAAAGGATTAAACTAAATTTATTGTACTCCATTAACCACTGAACCAGCCTTGACATGCATATGCATCAATAATTACATAGATGCAAAGTGTCCATTGAAGTTAATATATGATTTGAATACTACTGAAAGAACATGGATACAAAGCTTATATTTTTGATATATTTGATCCATGAGGTCATTTGAGTGATTAATAAAAAATGTAATGCAGGATCCTCACTAAGGTTCAGGTAAGCCTCCTGCAAAAAAAAAAAAAAAGCACAGTACCAATACTTTTGCAAAAGTTTTTTTTTTTTTTTTTTGTTTGCAAAAGGAGCTTGATGTTATCAATGTTTTGGTTGTTTATATATGCAAGTTACTGGAGAAGTTAGGGGCTTCCAGTGTTTGTTTTGTATGTGTGTGTGTGGGGGGGGGTTGAAGAGCTTGTTTGTTGCAGATAACTTATAAAGTCTTTAAATTTAGAACAAGGTAGATTGATGAACAGTGAAAGCAAGATGGCCACAGCTTTGTCTATGCATAAGTTATATTTGGATTTCAGCCATTTTGTGAAATGTGAAATGTATTGCATGTGGATTATGATGATAAGTTATAGATTTTTAAGTCAGATTGAAGGAATGAGTGTGAGTGTGTGAGAGAGAGAGAGAGAGAGAGGTGCAACTTGAATGCAGAGTTGATGGGCAATAATGCATCAGTGATCAGGACAATAGTAGTAAGAATGTAACAAGAAGAATGAATGCCCATCTGATAGCAAAGAGAGTTCCTCTGAAAGAATGAGTAGTAAGAAATTTAAAAAAGTGGATAAGAGATCTGGTGAAAGAAGCAATTTATTATGAGATGAATAACATAAGCAATATACACATAGAAAGTCAGGGTAGTAAGACAGAGGAAGATGCTGAAGACACTGGAAGAGTAGAAAAACAAAGGAAAAATGATAAAGAAGCTAGAACAAAA
Organism: Typopeltis vanoorti; assembly: GCF_054136105.1. Classification (NCBI taxonomy): domain Eukaryota; kingdom Metazoa; phylum Arthropoda; class Arachnida; order Uropygi; family Thelyphonidae; genus Typopeltis; species Typopeltis vanoorti. The sequence goes on along the minus strand of NC_143549.1, from coordinate 4,739,525 downwards.
AAGATGAACATGAATTAGGATATTAGAAAAGAATTGATAATGTTGAAGAATGAATTAAGGCATGTGTAGAGTGAGAAAGGACATTTAGAGAAAATACTCGTAATTTAAGGAGGTTTAAGGGAATTTGCCTCATTCCTCTTTGACTTATCTGATCTGTCACTAACAAATGAGTCAAAGATGAATGATTGCAATGGAATGGTGGAAAGTAGTAGTGCTATATGGAAATTCTATAGTGAAAGATGTAAAAATGGAGCAGATGTCAAGCCAAAAGTATATCCAAGAGGAGCAATGATAAAAAGAGAGAGACTGTGGAGAAGAAATGCAGGAGCTGGCTGTGCTGCTAGGAACATATGATTTGTTGAAATAGCACGTGATTTGTGAGCGTTTGCTAGAAACAGTGAAGTAGAAGAGAGTTTAAGGCCATTTAGTGTAAGGCTGTGGTAGCTACAAACTTTAGATATTTAAAAGCATGTTACTACAGGCCTGGAAATGTAAAGGGAGATGATTCTGAAATTTTAGACAAATTAGACTGGTGAGTGATAGGAGGGTGATAATAATGGGAAATAACATGCAACTAAGTGCACTGAAATCCATGAACTACTTAGGGGCAACTATCTTATGCAGCATGTAGATGAAGCAACACATGGGACATGAGTGTGATTTAATAATATCGTCTCATACAGAGGTGATAAAGTATGTCACCAACTGGAGAGAATGGTCATAGCTTAATGTGAGGTGTATAGGTAGGTAGTACAAAGTTCAGAGAACAAGAGAGAGAGAGAGAGAGAGACAGAGAGATGCATGGAATTACAGAGCAGAGAAATATGATAAATTAAGAAAATTAACTGGTGAAGTGTAGTGTGATGATCAGTTAAATAAGCAGTGCCTGAGACTTGTCTCGTATCAGTAACTTGTGGCAATGTCAGCTTGTATTCCTAAGGTTAGGACAATAAATAAAGTAGATTTGAAATGGATGAATCATTGAATTATGAGAAAAAGGGCCGAGAAGACCGAGCTACTGAGAAAGAGGGCTGAGAAGATTGAGCTTCAGAGAAAGAGAACTTTATGGAGATATAAAGAACAGGGTAACCCCCCCCCCCGCTCAGCAGATGAGAAGTATAAAGTGCAGTCTACACTCATCACCTTCTTAGATGATGAGTGCAGCAATATTTGATTGAAGCAATAAAGCAAAACTGTAGTGAATTCTACTATTATGTTGATAATAGAAGAAAGGTTTAATATAGAAGGTCCACTTTAGTTGCTGGAGATGGAACACAACTCATATCTGTTAAAGATAAAGTGGAAATATTCAATGAGGCTTTCATGTGAAGGGAAATTAAGAGTAATGCTGAATAGCAATAGGAAGAAGGATAAAAAACCGACTGTTCAAGAATGGGAAGTGTTTAGAATATTCAGTAATGGGGCGGCTGGTGCATAGGCACTGAGGAACTGCAGCACCCCCAATTTTTCTCGATATATGTAAATATATTTATTAATTTATTTATATTTGCTTGTAATATTTAATCAACAATCCTATACAATTCTTTTATTTTGTATAAAAAAATAATAAAAATCCATCTTGTAGCACTTAGGAAGGCAAAGGACGCTAGCAGCACTGTGTTTACCACAGTGTCATATTGCTATGTGTGCAAGCATATGCACATCATAGTGAGATGCGAGCTATTAGTATAATGCGGCACTGGCCATTGCGCAGTTCCACTGTTGTTTATGTGCAGTTTGTGCCAGTAGTAGAGTGTTTGCAGTGCTTATCAGAGTGCTTTACTCAGTCTCTTTAAATATTTGGACATTACAATTAAAGGATTTAATTGTAATGTCCAAAAATTATAAATCCATTCTTTTAATTACAATTAAAACAATGGATTTTATTTTTAAGTAATTGTGAATTATACTAATCTATATAATTTTGTTGATAATAAACAATATTTTTTCATGAAACAAAACAAGAAGAATATATTTTATTTTACCATAATTTTGAATTATACCGAACTGTATAATTTTATCGATAATAAACAATATTTTTTCATGTTTAATTTTTTTTTAAATTTACCATAATTTTGATATTTTATCCAAATACGATGCTACTGTTCAACAGCCTTATTACTAAATATTGGCTATGGTGATATCCTATGGCTATGGTAATATCCTTTGCTTATGGTGATATCCCATCCCTTTGGGATGGGATATCACCATAGACAAAGAAAAAAAAAAGTGCCATGACATAAGCAAGAATTCTAGTCAAACTATAGGCCAGTGTGTATATCAAATGTAGTAGTAGTGAAGGTGTTAGAAAGGCTTTAAGAGATAGAGAGAGAGAGAGAGAAAGATTTGCATAGGCTAGTGTTTTGGGCTGAAGAATGGGAATGTCATTTATTTGTTTAGTGTAAAGTTATGCACTTTTGGTCAAGGAAGATGAAATGAGATTTACCATATTGGAGGAACTTTACTTAAGGAGGCAGGGGATCTAGGGATCTTAGTGGACACAGCACTTGAAGCTCAGGCAGACACATCACAAAAGCTGTAAGGGTTATTTAAATAAAAACTGGTGCCAAAATGCACAGAATAAAGATATGTTAATAAAGTGGCGATAGCTCTACTAATTAGGCCTCATTTGGATCTTATGCACAGATTTGGTCACCTGACTATATTGGTGATAAGTAAACATTGGAATGAGCGCGCACAGGCAAATAACTCAGACTGCCTCAGGACTTGCTATGTGTGCAAGTCCTTCCAGAGTCTGTTCTCTAGTATGAGAACAGATTGAGGGAATGTGGTTTCAGAGCTTGGTGGATTGGAGGAGAAGGGGCGATATGATTGAGATGTACAAGTTGGCGAGAGGAGCCTATCAAATAGATACAGGGGAATTATTGCTTAGAATCTTGCATTTTTTAAAATCTTATTCTGTTCTTCTATATTAACCATACAGCTACACTGAAAATGTCATGAGATGATCATTTTTAGTGAAAATTCTGTTTATAATAAAAAAAAAATTATGTAACATGTAACTATTTAATTATTACTAATAATATCTAGTAATATCTAGATATTACTAGTAACAATTATAATATATTACTAGTTTACTAGTTACATTTGTATCTATCATCAAAGTCATCATATAACATGCTTACTGGCTGAAGGTGCAATCATCCTGTTTGTGATGCTAGTTGGATTCAAACTAGGATTATATGAAAGTACCTTACCATCAGGCTCCAGACAGCATGATAACTACATGAAGCCTAAAGTACTATAGGTCATCAACATGTGAGACTAATGTATTATAGGTTTGTTGGTTCCTGTGTGTAGGGTTAATATCTATGTATAACACTCCTCTACTTACAAACAGGATGCATTCTGAACACCTGAATTGAATTAGTCATGAGTCAAAAAAAAAGTAGAACATTCTCTCCAGCAGAGTACACAACATCTTTTTGATTCTTACAAACCAACACAGAACAACCAAGATTCAATACGTCGAGTTCCAATTCCTTACATTTCCGGGATTTCAGAACCAATTTTGAGAATTCTAAAGAAATATGATCTAACAGCCACTTATACACCTATTAACAAATTATCCACCCATTTTCCTTCATCTAAAGATAAATGCTCAACCTTATCTCTACTTGGTGTATATCAAGTTCCTTGTAGTTGTAATCTTTCTTACTTTGGACAAACTGGAAGTTCCATAGAAAAAAGAATTCAAGAGCATCAGTCATCAATTCAACACAACAAACCTGAAAAATCTGAATTAGCTCAGCATGGATTAGAAACAAACCACAACATCCTTTGGTCCAAGACTCTCCTCCTACACAGATGTCTCTACAAATTTGAATGTTTATTTAAAGAAAGTGTGGAGGCCTTACTTCAACGTCCTAACTTGAATCGTAATGACTGTATATCTATATCAAAAATTTGGGAAAGTTTAATCAGGATAACACATTAAATTTTATTTTATTTTTATTTTTATTTTTTAATTTATTTTTTATTTTATTTTATTTATTTTTACTCTTCTAATACTTAGCGATATGACATCACACGGCTCATTCTATGTATGAATGATCAATTGTTTGTATTCCACTTTGTTTTTTAAAACTATTTGTATGTAGCCACTGAAGATGGTCTGTAATATTCAGACCGAAATATTTGGCAAATTAAACATTATTCTTGTGCTAGCGTGTATATATTTCTAATCACTATGTCACAAGTATCATTAAAAAATCAAATTAAAAACAGTTGTTGCGTGCTAGATATTAATATATTAATAAATAACATTAAAACTATTTTTGATGTTTACATAGAATGAGAATCTCCTGAACTTTAGGGAGAGAGAGAGAGAGAGAGAGAGACGATTGTTCCGATTCAGGTTAGTCAATGTAAAAGGAGCTTCACAACTTTCTTTGAAAAGGCATTCGTATTTAAAATTGCTTCTATGGAGAAGATGAACTTCATCTCACCAGATACTGTGTTTAGTGTCAATACTATGTTGTGTCAGACCAGACTTTTGAGGTTTCATGTATTCAATATAATACTGACATTAATTCTTTTTTTTTTTTTTTGATGGAATGGCCTGTCCCCAAAGTCTGTCAAATTACATCCACCAGTTTGTCTTGTGTTGTTAGTAACAGATGCAAAATTTTGTTGATAGCAAAAAATATGTGGGAATAAGGTGATACTTCTTCAAAATTCTACGAATAGGTTCAGAGATACCAGAAATATAAGGGATTGGAACCCTACAGTCTGTTGAAGAATCCTTAGGTGTTGGAACATAGGAGTCAATTATCTGCTGGATTTGATGAGGGTTGTAGCCTTTAAATTCTATTAAGGTTTTGATAGTGAGAAATTCTTGTTGTAAGCTTGAGGGAGAGGAGCATACATTATGTGCTCTATTAATTAAAGACTTGATAACATGAAAATTTTCTGAGAGGTGTGATGAGCAGACTTTTGATAAATGTATCTGCCAGTAAAGCTGTTTTCAATAAACACTGGTTGACAAACTAGTCTTTTTAGCTTTTTGAATACTTTCAGGAATTGAAACCTTTTTTTTTTTGATTCTACAAAATCCCCAAAAATTGTTAAATCAATTTCCTATTTAAAAAATCGCTTAAATGGTACAATTTTTTTTTCCTTGGTGAAGGACAAGCAGATGGTTCTAAAATAAACTGGAAAAAATAAAAACTGTTCATCATCTGATAAAAGACAAATTCATGTGTTCAATTATATTTTCTAGTAACATATTCCTAAGAAGAACACTGAATTTATTTTTCTTAAATGGAATAACTTTAATAAACTTATCTGATTTAATTTAATTTTTAACTTGAGATAGATTTATGTGTTCCAGTACCTTTAAACTGTCCAAACTCTTGTGTGTTTGATTAATTTTTGTTCTTTCTGATGATGTAATCCTTCTGAATTTCAGTTGAACTTGACCTGAAGTGCAGTTGAAAGTAATGAAAATTATTCAAGAATGCCTATTATAAGAGGCTTGAAAAAAATTAGTATTAGTTAACATCATTGCTAATCATTGTAGACTGAAGTGTGTGTGGTTCTATAGTTTAAAGCTGTCACTTTATCACTGGCTTGCACAATTCTTGAAAATTTAACAATTGGCCAAGTTCAAGCCAGCTCCAGCAAAGTCTTCCCATGATGTAGCCTCCAGATGTTATAAAGATGTCCACATAATAACTTTACTACACAGCTATAAACAAATACACAATGAGAAAAAAAACAATTCTCAAAACAATCTCCTCGCCCTATATTACAGAAAGGATGCCATCCATAAGAGCTTGAATTATCAACTTTTAGACTAAAGATGTTAAATATAATATCTCAAAACTTGTCCTCAAATTCTGTTACCTTTCAGATGCTATTAGCTTCTAAAAGGTAATGGAGCTTTTACGAATTAATTCAGATAGTTCTGTAGCAATCTTAATTAGTGGGAATAAATTGTTTCTTCAGTAGAAAGCCAAACATTAATGAAGACCTCTCCTTCATGATGCCACTCCTCCATACACAGCCTACTGATACCTATCTGAGAGTCAATCAGACTTCCAACTCACTAGTCTTATCTAACCCATCTGTTTCAATTTAACTACCAGCTTGTAATGTGGCAATCTATCAAATGCCTTTGAAAAATCCAAGTATACACCACTGTATATGCATCTTAATTTTTCACCTTGTTGTAATATGCAAGAAGATTGCTAAAGCATGAGCTCTGCCTTACAGACCTTGACCATCATAAAAATACTGCTATCATCAACCCATTTCTGAATCCTAGTTTCACTAACCTCTTTAACAACATAACAACTCCAGACACACACAGACTGGCTTATAATTTAAAGCCTCTGTCTTATCCCATTACCCTTTGTAAAGTGGAGCAATTTTTCCCACATTCTGTTCTTATGGGATTACTCTGTTGAAGGCTTATGTTAAACAGATGTGCCAAATATGCCATTAATTCCACAGTGCATTCCCTCAAGACATGTAGCGATATACTATTGCCTTATTAACATCAAATTTACTGTTCCTTCACCATCAGTTCCTCCTCAACATACCTCTGATTCTGTCACCTTCACAAGATGAAATACACTGATAAACTGCTCATTGAATGCTTAAAAATTTATCCTCTGCATCAGTTACAAATTTGCCAGATTTATCAGCTAATATCACCTTCCCACAGTAACTCTTTCCTTTGCTTGTCACATATCGATAGAACTCCCTTGGATTTTTCTTAGTTTGACTGGCTAATTTCTACTCATACTGCACTTTTGCTGTCCTTACCACATGAGGACATTATACATTCATCTTGTGTTACCTGCAGTGCATTTTTCTTCCATATTTCATGTTTTTTTTTTGTTTTTTTTCATCATGTGGTTCCCACCCATGAAAGATTATGAGTAAACTTATAGCCCACCCACAGTACAAATGTACTAAGTTTTTTTTTTTTTTTTTTCATTTTTATATAATATATATATATTTTTTTAACATTTTTTTTTTTTTTTTTACAGTCCAAAAACTCTTCTCTGGAGACAATCATGAAACTTTTGCAAGCCTCCAATAAACAAGCAGTGGTCTCACACTGGGTGATGAAATCATCTCCCACCTAAAAAATACTTAATCTTCTCATTCATCTATTTTACTCCTACCTTATTTAGTCTTTTCACTTTAGGAATACACTCAGACATTGCTGCTGTTAAACAACTCTTGATTAATGCTCCCTTTCTACAACTTCTCTTTCCATAATCATCAGCCTTATTATTATTATGTGAAACCTCCAGGGAGTCGAAAGACTCATCAAGGGAGAGTGTGCCAACAGCATCGAACGATTGATCCCTTCCAACTACTAACCATGCTCAAACTTGCTTAACTTTTTTCGTGAGCCATTAGTAGCAGAAGCTACTAATGGCTCACGAAACCAACGACCAATCTTTAGTTCCACATATATGCCGTCTTCATAAAAAAGTTCTCATCATATGACTGACTACAAACCTTGTGATCACTTCATGGTCATTCTTACCAACTGGGTAAAGATTAGACACCATTCACAATCACATCTTCTGATGATATAACCAGATCTAACTTATCACCATGTGCCCTTCGTTACTTATTGCCTAAGATTGTTGTCCCTTATGAAACAAGAAAGTCATTCTCTTATTCCCTGATATTATTTCTTCATTCCAATTAATATTTCCATAATTGAAATCACCCATGATCACGCTTACTCACTAAACCAAGTTACTATATATTTCTTTGTCTCTATCCTCCACATGTCCTGGCCTGCAGCACAACCAAATATCCCATTCTATCAACCTCCAACTCACAATGACTGCTTTAAAACCACTGCCACTCCCCCCCCCCCCAATATCTTAACCTTGAGTGGACATAATTTCCACACAAATAAATCATCAGCACCCTCCCCTCCCTTTTTGCTCTTTCTATCCTCACACAAAAAAACAAATCCTTCCATTTCTATTTCAATCAAGATATCATTCTCAACCACGTTTGACTGATTCCAACTATTTTTGGACAAGACTAAACAAACACACATAATAACCACAGTAATAAGTTTTAATTAGTAAATATTTCATCCTAAGTATCTTAGAACATCATCAGTACAGTTAATTCAAACAATACTAGGAATAACATACAGTTAGGGCGCATGATTACAATGGAATCCCAATATGAGTGCAGTAGCGTGTCATAGAATTAAATTAAAATATATCTGGAGGGAAAAAAAAATTACATTAAAATAAGATAACATATATAAAAATTATTTTACACAATTTTGTATGATAATTTAATACTTTAGGAATAGCAAGAATGTCATTACGGTTTAGATTTGATGTGAAGTAGAGCTTCAGCACTTTCTTTATATAACCATTCATGTTTATATAAAGATCTATGTAGAAGTTTGATCTTTTCCCAATGGATCCTATGGTTTGGGTTTTCAACTCCGTGTTATGCGAGGCCAGATTTCTGTGGTTTGATAAGATGGATATAGTTAAATCAATATCCAAGAAAAATACCAACAAATTAATGAGTGAAAAATGGGCTGTTAACTTATCTAGCCATCCACTAACAGAAGATGAATTAAATGTTCTAGTAAGAGGTCATAAGTTTGCCCTTTCACTTAAATGCTTTCCATATTTAGATTTTATACACAACATTGAAAGAAACATTGGCTATCTTTCCAGTATTGAAGCCAACAGACTTCGTTTCGAAATAGCCAAATAAATCTATGATGCCAAACCTTCGGATTTAAATATCCCGCTATCAGAATTGAAAGCTCTTACCTCCTTAAAATGTAATAAAAACATAATCATCACCACAGCTGACAACAAAATACCACTGTTGTTCTAGATACCAATTCATATGACTGAAAAATGAATTTACTACTCCGAGATTGAAATACCTATGCCACACTTGATTATGATCCTACAAAAAGACAGCTCAAGAAACTCAGGACATACCATGCTACGCATCCTAGAATATATGGTTTACCTAAGGTTCACAAGAATAACATTCCACTCAGACCTGTCGTAGATTCTATTAGCAGCCCGACTTTACAAGTTATCAAGATTTTTATCTAACCTTCTCCGTCCTCACATAGGCTACTCAGCCTCATCAATTAAAAATTCCACAGAGTTTCACGCAAAAATAAAAGACATTCAACTGTTGGAAACTGACATGCTAATTAGCTTCAACATTGTCACCCTCTTCACTAATATTCCCCATAATGAAATGGTAGACTTATTAACTCAAAAATTTCCATCTGATATTGTTGAATTATTCAAATTTGTTATTACGTTCAGTTACTTCACTTGGAAAAAAAAAATTTACAAGCAAGAGAAAGGAACAGCAATGGGGTCTCCCTTATCACCAAACTTAGCAAACCTGTTTCTAGAATACCTTGAAGAAAAAATTTTCGCATTTAAACCCAAACCAAAAATTTGGCTACAATATGTCGATTACGTCTTTGCGGTCTGGGGTCATTCCGAACAAGAACAACACCTGTTTCTAGATAAAATAAACCTTCATCCTCACATCAAATTTATGGTAGAAAAAGAATCTCTACAAGGTATTCCCTTTCTGGATTTACACATCCAAAGAAAAGAAGATGGTTCCATCTCCACTTCTGTCTATCACAAGCCGACATTTTCAGGTCGCTCCATTCACAATTCTTCTGCTCATCATCCATCTTAAAAAGTTGGCATCATTAAATCACCAGCAACCAGAGCACACAGATTCTGCTCCTCTGAAGAATCTCTAATTATTTCATTATTTCCAAGAATTGGAAATAATCAAAAATACAGCCATTCTAAATGGATACAACCTTAAAACAATTCAAAAAATCATCAGTCACTTCCCCACATATCAACCTAGACAAGAACAAGCCCATAAGGATTCCCATACCTTATGTCAAAGGCAAAAAGTGTTCATATTTGAACCTGCATCTATGGAGGAGAATAGCTTTATCCCACTGGATATTAATAGTAGTGTTAATACTGTGTTGTGCTAGAACCAGACTTCTGAGGTTTATTGTATTCAATATAATATTGATGTTCCTTAATTCTTTTTTCCTGATGTTCCTTAGTTCTGTAGAAAAAAGTGTCTTCTGAAAAAAGAAACTTTTTTCAGAAGACACTTTTTTCCATAGAACGGAAAAAAGTTTCTTTTTTCCGTTCTGTGGAAAAAAGAATTAAGGAACATCAATATTATATTGAATACAACAAACCTCAGACGTCTGGTCTAGCACAACACAGTATTAACACTACTATTAATATCCAGTGGGATAAAGCTATTCTCCTCCATAGATGCAGGTTCAAATATGAACGCCTTTTTAAAGAAAGTTGTGAAGCTATTTTACAACGACCGAATTTAAATCAAAATGACCGTCTCTCTCTCTCTCTCGAAGATCTGGGAGACTTTTATTTTATGTAATCAATAAAAAAAAAAAATTATCTTAAAGATTAATTTTCTATCATTTCCTAGCACAACAATTGTATTTTAATAGGTGATCCACCGAATGTTCGTTACTTGTATTCCATTCCTATAACTGTTTGTGTCACATTGAAGATGTACTATTAGTTTTAGTATGAAATATCTGTACCTTTATTAATTAAAAGCTATTACTGTGGTCTTATGTGTTCTTTTAATAATTATAGGAAAATTACAATAAAATTAAAAATATATACTGTCATATAAATTATTTAAAAAAAACTTACCTTCATATATATGAATAATATGAGGATGTTGAATAGAGGACATAATCTGAATCTCTCTTCTAATACGAATTAAATCTTGTTCACTTTCAATCTTCACTTTCTTTATGGTTTTAATTGCAACCTATATTTTTGGGTGAAATTTTATGATCAACAAATGAGCTAATTTCAATTAACTCACTATAGTAAACACTATTACAAGAACTTACTAAAAAAAAATCCCAATATCCAACACATGCCAAAAATTTTCTATAATCCTTATTATTGCAAGTAAATTCATTAACAATAACCTACATCTGTATTTTTTTAAATGGATTTCTTAAAAGACATGAGTTTTATGAACCTTTTAACAAGAAAGGCATTTTGATGCCTTTGTTTCTCCATGTTGATCCAGTATATAGTCTATCTCTTAGGAGTGGGGGCAAGTGAGATGATGTATGTTTGTATGTATGTTAAAAACAAACATACATTGTATGTTTGTTTTTAACCTAGAAGAGTTAGGCAGGAGTGAAAATCAGAAATTTGTCTCTAACTTTTAATTTGATTTAGCATATTTTGCTGCCTTTCAATCTTCACTTTTAAAAACAATAAATATCGACTGTCTATGTAAAATAATGTTTTTTTTTTCTTTATATATAGAATTCAATCAGCATGTTTATCTTTAGTAACGTGTGATGTGAATTATAATTAGGCTGCACTTCTCCACTACTAAAGTCCTAGCAAGGTTTATGAAAAGATATACATAGAAAATAAATTTAATATGATGATTTTTTTTTTTTTTTTTTTTTTTTTTTTGTTGCTAAATTGCATTTTTCAGCATCTCAAAATTTGCAGTCCATTTTAATTTCAGTGGCACTTGGTTTTTTCTTATTTCATTTGAGCAATTTGAGGATGTAATTTACAAATGAAGCTGTTCTAAAATAATCAGTTTCACAAAAATAGATTCTAAGGAATGACTAAATAAGAGAACTTAGAAGGATATTATATTAAACAGTGGCTCTTGCACATACAAATACCCAAATATATTCAAATTATGATTATTAGACCAGGGCTCCAGAAATCTACTCATCCACTTGCCACAGGCAAATAAACAGAGACAAGTGGTGAGTGAATTTTCAGCCTCATTCTAAATGCATTAAAAAAAAAAACAATTTTTTTTGCATAATTTATACTTTTTTTTTTCTTATAATATGTTATTCTCTGACAAGTTATTTGATCACAGGTTGATGCAAACAAATTCATTAGAGAAGCTTTATTTCCAGAGAGTTGGAAATAAAACTTCTGGATCTGAAATCCTTAATTTGAACATTACAGCATTTTTTTAAAGAATCGCTGAAACAGATGCAAGTTCGATTGTGTAGTCTACTGTAGTCTTAGTATAGCATATATGATACTGACTAGGTGCATCACCGCTTTGATTGGGAATAGCTTGATTACTTTTTTTGGCAATTCCATCAGGGTGTGGTACTTTTCTGTTGTTGAGATGTTTGATGATGTTCGCTATTTCTGTTGGGATGTGGGGCAGATCATATCCTGGTTTGCAGGTTGATTTGGCTTGCATGGGACATACTGGTGGATCTTGTGGATATAGCTGAGGTTGGCATTTCCATATACTGGACTACATTGTTTTACCATATTGTTTGCCAAAGCTTCTGCTTTAAACACATCTGAGTATACTATTCCCTTTTGAGTAGCTTCCATACTGATTGGCCTTCTATTTTGAGGTAGGAGAGTTTATTTTCCCATTGTTGGCTTCTGTAATTTTGGAGAACTTCTCTGACTTTGTTGTTGGCTTTGTTCAGGATCTTTTGATCTTGGGGTGCCAGTAGGTTGTGGTATCTTTTCTTGTATCTTTATTCTTTTCCCTGCATGATGTTTTCTGGGAGCCTTTTTGTCATGTGGTTGCTGCTAGAGCAGAATTGATTTGGTTTGTGAGCTTGTTATTGCTATGTCGATGTCGTTTTAATTTCTGATGGTGAGTGCAGATCTGATGAGTTCTGGGATGAAAGTGGGGAACTTTTCCCATAAGTGAGGTTAAATGGAGCAGGGTAGGTTGGTTACGGTTTCCTATTTGTAGTAGGAATAGATAGTGGTTTGAGCAAGTTGATTGTTTGCAGTTGATAGTGATGATTGATGTTTCGTAGGATGGCGATGTCAAGAACCGTCTGACTTTCCATAAAGTCCAAAGTGTGTGGTTCAGTTGGACCTATTACTATGGTGTTCAATGTTCATCCATTCCTGTTTTTTGTCCTACTGTTCCGGGGTGATTTGCAGTAATGTCACCTTGCTATGTATAATGTCTAGGTCTGTTGCCAGTAGGGATTTGTTCGGTGAGTTCCAGGCCAAATTGTAGATTTGGCCCGTAGATTCAAATTGTTCCTACATTGCTGGTTTGGACTACTATATCTATGATTTCCAGGATTCTGGTTTTGAGGTTGGCTATTTCATGTTGCTTGATATAATTTTGGATGTAGATAGTGGTGCCACCTCCTCTGGCATGAAAGCTATAATTCCTATAGATGGTGTATCCTCTTAGTTTTGGTTGTTTCCTGGTTGGAGGCATGTCTCATTTATTAAGATTATTTCAGGATGATCATTAACGAGTTTGGTTTTTATACATTATCAAGTGCAGTTAAGATGGAGTGGGTGAACTTTGTGAGGCTTTTTGTAGAATCTAGGGTTGGTTTGATTTGCTGACATTGGCTAGAATATCTGTTAGCAAGGCTGTTATAATGGCAAGTGGGTTGTAGTCTTTGATGGAAGGTTTGTCAGTGGTGTGTTGTCTTCTTTGTTCTTGCTATTTCTGCATGTTTCATTTGGTTGAAGGTTTCGATTCTTTGGCTGGTTCTAGCATCTGAGTGGTAGAGCTGTTAGTCTTGCTGGTGTGGATGGTTGAGAGGGGGACTGGAGTTTGTTTTCTGGCATTTTGGTTTTTTGGGTGGTGGTAGCATCCTCCATAGTTGGCTGGATGGGGTGTACCACAGTTTGCACATTTGGCAGGTGTTTTCTCCTATGCATCTATAGTTAGCTGTGCATAGCATCTATAGTTAGCTGTGCATAGCATCTATGCATATCCGAATTTTTGACATCTGTGGCATTGACTTGTTGAAGCCTTTCTTCAGAGGGATTCGGAGATGACTATGAGGCCACAGATCAACGTGATGTCATAAATTTCCTTTTGGTCTTTTCTAATTTCCAGTAATACTAGTGGCATTGGACACTTGTCTTCTCTGTGCATCCTGCTGAGTTTGGTGGCAAGAGGCCACATTCTCTCAGGTTATTGGCTACTTCTTTCATGGTGATAGATTCACTGATGCCTCTAATGATGACTTTCAAGTTCTTGCTACTAAGAGCATAAGTATAGTACAATAGTTTTTGGTTGTTGAGGAATTTGGTCAGGTTTCTATGGCCATCCTGGCAGTCTGGAATGTCCATAGGCTGTTCTTATGCTTTTGCCTGTGTTCTTTACTAAATGTTGAAATTTTGGTTTGATTGGTTTTGTCGTCTTAAAGTCCAGTGGGTTCTGTTTTCCTTATTTTGCGAATGTGCTCTCCATGTGGTATTTCTTGGTAGGTCATTTTCTGTGATTCAAGTGCTGGTTGAATGTTTTTGTCATTTGACAGGAGTTCTTCAACATCTAGTTTGCTGTAATGGATCAAAACTACTCCTGGTTAGTTTTGATCAATTTTGCTAATTTTTTTAAGAAGGCTGACTGCCATCTTGAGATCTAGCTTTTGGAACAATTCAATCTTCCTCCATATATCTGTATTGATTCATTTTTGGCTACCAGGTCAAGGAATTTTCGTTTGGTTGGTCATAGCTTAAATAATTTATCTATTATCTGGCATCAGGTGGGTAAAGTGGCCATTGATTTGCATTTTGATGCCTGTCAGCAGTTTCAGGTTGTCTGGGGGAAGGGAGGAGATGTCTAAGATGGGAGGCAGATAAGAAAAGAGGGCCCTACCATTGATATGCTTCATGGTGGAGAGTAATCCAGGTTGGCTTGGCTTACAATCTATTGCTAGCAAGGTAACAAACAAAACGCTAACTATCTTACATACACACTCATTATCACTAAACACTAATCACTGACTCATGATCTTACACTGTCACAGATCACCTGCCTACTGATTCATTAATCTTCTAATTTCTCTCACAGCAATACATAGGATACTTGTCACTCCACCCATGCTCCACTACATAACACACTTATGGTTTTCATTTCAGCCATAAAGCAGTAAAAAATAACTGCCATTACGTGTAATAATTATGGAACATTACTTGGGAATAGAAAATCTCACACACAGTAAATCTCTGTGAGAAAAATATGTACTTTTTTTCATTTCATATCATATATCATATATTTTTTTCATATAATCAGTTATAATTTTCAATAAATAAATTTTTAATCAAATTGATGCATTCATTTAGTTCAATATTAAATTTATATGTACACACATCCATCCACACACACACACACACACACACACACACACACACACACACACACACACACACACACACACACACACACACACACACACACAGCATATGTAACAGAGACAATCTATTATTTATTATTATGCAAATACTTCCTGGAGTCAAGATTCAGCATTGTAACAGACATTCATTTAGTTCAATATTAATATTATTATTATAATCAATATTATTATCAATATTATAATATATTGCAATATATATTATAATATAAAACAATATTATAATCAATATTATTATTATGCAAATACTTTCTGGAGTCAAGATTCAGCATTGTAACAGACATAATGTTTATCATACCTCATCTTAAATTAGCTTAATGTTTGTGCACTCACCACCCCATTCGGCAATATATTCCACTAACCAACCACTCTGTGCAAAAAAGTCATGCTGCACTCTCTCTCTCTTATGCACCACACCTTTATACAACTCCCAAGAATGACCTCTTGTCTTTATCCTCATCCCTTGAAAAAATATCTCAGGTATCTATTTGATAAGTGCCTTTAAACAATTTAGATATTCCAATCATATCGCCCCTCCTCTGCCTTACCAGAGTCCGCAATTTACATTCACTTAAACTGTCTTCATAGTCAGTATTCCACAATCCCAATATTGCTTTTGTTATATATTTTCCCAGAGCTTGATGCATCTCACCTAGGAATGCAGGTGACCAAATCTGTACAAAGTCCAGATATAGTCTAATCAAAGCCTTGTACAGCAGATTCTTCTTAGTATAACTGGGCTTTGTGCCATTTTCATCACTTTTGAAGTATGTTCCTTGAACTTCAATTCTCTATCTGCTAATATCTCAAAATCCCTTCCTCCACCTCCTGTAATGCAACCCCTCCAATATGATGCACAACTTTAACTGCTCTTAAATTGCTCTGAAGCAACAATACATCTGCATCATTCACAATACCTTTTACAAGCTTAATATCATCTGTAAACAGCTGAATATCAGATTGCAAACCATTTGCAATTATCATCAATAAAAAAATTAAACAGCAGTGGTCCCAGAACAGAATTCTGTGAGACTGCACAGGTAACTCTCCTCCTAAGAGACGTAGAACCTCTATACACTGCCGTTTGATACCAATAGAAAGACTGTTTACTATCCAATCAACCACCTGATTTTCTAATCCCATTTGCCATAACTTATACAACAGCTTATATGGTAGGCTGTCAAATACCATCTTAAAATCCAGAATATACCCATATATGAATTTAAATGAAACTTTATTAATTAATAGTAGTTATTAATTAAACTTTAATTAATAACTACCAATATTTTGGTAATGTTACATTGCCATCTTCAGGGATCACAAAACAATGATATGTGCACACAGGCACTCACACTAAGCAAATGAGGCTGAAGAAAGACAACTGAAATCAGTCTTAGAATCATAAAAGGTGCTGTCTAGAGGGCAAAATTTCTTGGCAGGTGGACTGATGATCTTAGAATGCAAGCCTTCCCAAATTTGGGGCAGTCTAATGCACCCAAATTTGTTGAGGTTTGGTAAGTTTTTTTTAGAGCTGAGGCCTGATTCAAGTAATAATCTTTCGTATTTGTACTTGCTGCAGTGTAATAAAGTGGCCTTCTTCCAGCGTGTTCTGTGGTGGGTGTCCAATGCATGATCAGCAATTCCTGAGTGGCTGTACTGGTGGAACTGGATGTAGTCTTGTGTTTGGATATCCTGATATTGGCTGTCCTGCCTGTTTGGCCATAGTAGGACAGATTGCAACTGCAAGGGACCTGGTATACTCCAGGTAGGTCTAGGGAAAGAGGATGGTGTCTGGTGGAGCAGATAAGAGATGCCAGATGCCAATTTCTTATGTGGCTTGTAACTAGTTGCGAGGTCGTACTTTCTTAGGATTTTTGTTAGTTTTTTCTGACATACCCCGGATATATTAGGTGATAGTTATAGAGTAATCTTTGCTATGAAGGGGGGGGGGGGGGGGGGGGGGGGGGGGGGGGGGAAATGAGGAAGGGAGTTGTGGTTAATTGGTTTTAACATAACATTTTTTGGAGATTGCAGCTATTGGCTAAGAAGGTGTTAAGGATTATGGTTAGGTTCAGTAGTTAGGTCATTGTTATCTGAACTGATTATTTTTTGCCCTATTATATATTGTTTTTATAATCCTATATTGTTGAAAGGAGGAGTGGTGTGACTGCTGGTGAATGAATCTTCTTGTATGTGTAGATTTTCTGTAAACAAAGAAAGCCAGGGCTCCATCAGGCTGGCATGTAATCAGTGTCTAGATGGGAGACTGTTGTTGTTTTCCTTTTCAAAGGTAAACTGGATCCTGAGGTGTTGATTGTTTAAGTGTGTTTAGAACCACACGAGTATTTCCCTTATCTGCTTTTAGTGATTTAGTAATTTTAGTAATTACTATTTTTCTGTTGTTTTTCATTTCTTGTAGAGCTCTGAATTCTTGTTTTGATAGGTTGCTTTTTGGTGGTTCGGCTTGGATAAGAACACTGGCTACATCCAGTCTGATACTGTTGGCAATATGGTGGGAAATGCCACTGTGGTTCTAAAACCAAACTAACTACAGAGGTAAGCTTGCTCTTTACTTTTAGATCAGTCTACATACCTCTCTATGATCCCACCAACACCAAAATAAGAACACTCCATAAGTTCCTTAAGAAGGTTAGCTCTTGGCTTGTGGAAGTGACTAACATACTAAAACCTTTTAACTATAGACCCTGCCCCCACCCAGATATATGGACTACCAAAAATCCATAAGCAAAATATACCATTACATCCCATTGTGAATGGCACTAATTCCCCCACATACAAATTAGCTAAACATTTAGCAAAAGTGCTCACACAATATACTGACAATACACCTTCACACAAAAAACCCAGCCCACTTTAAAGCCAGTATAGAAAACCTCTCACTCCAACACTGATGTAATGGTTAGTTTTGATTTCTCCTCTTTATTCACTCTCTCCACCCCTGGCCAACTTCTTTATGGAGACCTTTGAAGAAAAAGCCTTAAGCTCTGCCCCACATAAACCCACTGTTTTGGCTATGCTATGTGGATGATGTGTTCACCATTTGGTTGCATGGCCTGGATATGAGTCACAATTTCTCACACTTAAACAATCAACACCCCCCGATCCAGTTTATCATCAAAAAGAAAAACAACAACAACAGCCGCCCTTTCCTAAACATTGACTACATGCCAGCCTGATGGATCCCTGGCTTTCTTTGTTTACAGAAAACCTACACACAGTGGCGCACCCAGAGGGGGGGGAAGGGGACCGGGCAACCCCCCAAAGAAAAAAACACTAGAAAAATTTCCAAAAATCTTTTCATAATTAAAATTCATTTTTTTTATTTATGTTGTGTGCTACTTATGAATTAGCGATCACTGCAGATGCTCAGTTATAGGTCGTATGCGATGTGTAGTGTGCATTCTGTGTATTCGCAAAACGTCTACTCAACTCCCCCCCCCCCAAAGGTTAAATCCTGAGCGCTCGGCCCCCTCCAAGATTAAATCCTGAGTGCGCCACTGCCTACACATACAGATAGATTCATTCACCAGCAGTCACACCACTCCCCCTCCCAACAATAAGAGATTATAAAAACAATATATAATAGGCAAAAATAATCAGTAATCACAATACTGAACTTAACAATATCCTTAAGATCTTCTTAGGAAATGGCTACAAACCCCAAAAAATTAAAAAAATATTAAAACCAGTTAACCAAAATCCCCTTCCAACCCTATCCTTTCATAGCAAAGATTACTCTAAAACTATCACCATTCCATATATTGTTGCCTGGTTGGCTGAGTGGTTAGTGTAGCCACTCTCCAGCCAAAAGGCTGTGGGTTTGAATCCCACTATGGGCATGGATGTTTGTGATTGTCTGTGAAAATACTACTGGTAGTGGTGGACAGTAGATGGCATTGGTGTAGTTGGTGAATTGAATGGTGGAGGCAGAGAGTTGTAGAGGAGGTGCCCTCCCTCAATGAGTCTGGAACCCTGGAGATGTCAAGTAATAATAATAAAAATAATATATTCAGGGTACATCAGAAAAAATAACAGAAATGCATAGTAGGACAGATTGCAGTTGCAATCTGTCCTACTATGGCCAAACAGGCAGGACAGCCAAATCAGAATATCCAAACACAAGGACTACATCCAGTTCCACCAATGCAGCCACTCAGGATTTGCTAACCATGCATTGAACACCCACCACAGAACACGCTGGAAGAAGGCCACTTTATTACACTGCAGCAAGTACAAGTATAAAAGATTATTTCTTGAATCAGCCTCAGCTCTGAAAAACTTCCCAAACCTCAACAAATTTGGGTGCATGAGACTGCCCCAAATTTGGGAAGCTTGCATTCTAAGATCATCAGTCCACCTGCCAAGAAAATTCAATTCTGCCCTCTAGATGGCACCTTTTATGATTCTAAGACTGATTTTAGTTGCCTTTCTTCACTTATTTGCTGATGGCAGTATGACATTACAGAAATATAGTTAGTTATTAAACTTTTTATAATTAATAATTTAGTTTACATTTTCATTTCCTAAAAAATTAGAAGTGTGTCTAACCAACATATAAACTTATCTACAAGAATTGCATGGAATGTCTGGGGTTTACAGATGGGTACTCTTGAGATTGTCTGTAAAGAGATGGATAGGTATAAAATTAACATCTTGGGAATTACAGAGACTAGATGGAATGGAGAAGGTCACTTCAAAAGACAGGATGGTAAGCTAGTTATTTACTCAGGTGGTGACTCAAAACATCATGGGGTAGCTGTGATACTGAAGACAACTCAGGCAAGAAGCCTTCTTGGTTATAACCCCATTAATGATAGGATACTCTCCATTAGACTTAAGGCTCAGCCTACCTATGTATCAATTGTGGTAGTTTATGCACCCCACATGGATAGGCCTGAAGAAGAGAGTGAAGAATTCTATGAAAACTTGCAAACTGTTTTGGACTGCCTACCAAGGAGAGACATACTGTACATCTTAGGAGACTTAAATGCAAAAGTGGGAAAGAGTATGAGAGTCAGGCCGGAGTGTGGCATGTTTGGTCTGGGTGAACGTAACACCCATGGTGAAAGACTGTTGGAATTTGCCCATGCTAACAGATTAGTTATTACCAATACCTGCTTCCAGAAACATCCACGACGGACCTATACTTGGACATCCAACATTGATAGGTCAAGGCACCAGATTGATTACATCCTGGCTCTCCAGCAGTGGAAGACAAGCATCTCTGATGTGCATACTTGTCCTGGAGCAGATTGTGGTACAGACCATCAGCTGGTAAGAGCCAAAGTAAGCCTAAGACTCCGAAGACTTCCAGGTCAGGCACATTCCACTAGATTGGATGTTAGAGTAATTCCTAGTGGATTCACAGAAGAAACATCAAATCGGCTGGATGATTTTTTGGAGACCAATGAGGAAATCTCACCAGAAATGCTTTGGGAAGGAGTCAAGATGATAATACAGGATACAGCGAAGACATATCTCGGCCTAATAAGAAAACCAAGAGACCCATGGATATCAGATTCAACATGGGAACTAATCAAAAGAAGGCGGTTGGAAAAACAAAGAGACACAAGGACCGAAGAATACAAGAGATTACATAGAGAAATCAGAAGAGCCATCAAGCAGGATAAGGAAAAGTTCTATACTAATAAATGTGAAGAAATAGAGTTCCAGATGAGAAGGCATAATTATAAAAGGATGTGTTATTTAGTTCATGACTTAAAGCACAAGTTCAAGCCTAAATTGAATGTCATCAAAGACAGGAATGGATCATTACTAACAGAAGAGCTGGAAATCAAAAACAGATGGAAAGAATACTGTGAGGAACTGTACAGCAGAGTGGATAAAGAAAATGTGGAGTCCTCCCACCAAGAAAATTTTGATTTGGAACCTTCTCCACTTAGGCATGAAGTTGAAAGGGCAGTTAAGCAGCTCAACAGCAATAAGGCCCCAGGTGCAGATGAAATCCCAGCAGAGTTAAGGCCACAGGAGATGGAGGGATAAGAGTGTTTCATAGATTGATTACAAGGATATGGGAGACAGGATCATGGCCTAGAGACTGGAAGAAGTCAGTTTTCATACCACTACACAAGAAAGGTAATATGAAGGCATGTAAGAATTTTATAGAACTATTAGTTTGATATCTCATGCAAGCAAAATTTTATTAAAGATCATGCTAAATAGGACTGAGGCCAAATTTGAGGCGGAGATGCCCAAGGAACAAGCAGGTTTTAGGAAAGGTAGGGGCACTAGAGATCAAATCCTTTGCCTTAGACAGATCATAGAAAAATATAAAGAATTCAGACTCCCTCTGGTAATGTGTTTCTTAGACTACTCTAAAGCTTTTGACTGTGTTGAGCATGTGAAACTGTGGGAAGTAATGAAAAGAATGGGTTTTCCTAAACACACTATCAGGTTGATAGCCAACTTGTATAAGGAGCAAGAAGCCACAGCAAGAACAGGTGTTGGATTGACTGACTGGCTTCAAGTTGGAAAAGGAGTTAGGCAAGGATGTTTACTTTCTCCTCACTTGTTTAGTACATATGCAGAGGACATCATGCGTGAAGCATTGGATGAGCTCAAGACAGGAATTACGATAGGCGGTAGATTGATCAGTAATCTGAGGTACGCTGATGATACAGTACTCCTTTGTAATGACATGGAAGAACTAGGACTAATTCTTGACAAAGTTAACAATTATCAGTAATAACAGAGGACTTCAACTCAATTCTAGCAAAACAAAGATCATGGTTCTCAAAGGAAAAACAAAC
This sequence comes from Typopeltis vanoorti, assembly GCF_054136105.1. Classification (NCBI taxonomy): domain Eukaryota; kingdom Metazoa; phylum Arthropoda; class Arachnida; order Uropygi; family Thelyphonidae; genus Typopeltis; species Typopeltis vanoorti. The sequence goes on along the minus strand of NC_143549.1, from coordinate 4,717,502 downwards.
AGAGAAGCTCTTGAGAAACAAATGTATCTTAATGGAGAAAGAATTGAGGAAGTCAGCAAGTTTGAGTACCTGGGATCCATTATTAATGTGAAGAATTGCTGTTCAGAAGATGTCAGAGAAAGGTTAGGAATGGCTAAAACAACAGTCAGAGACCTGTCTAAAATCTGGAAGGATAGATCTATCTCCATGGGAACAAAGTTGAGGATTTTGGATGCAGTTGTTTTTCCAACAGCAACTTATGGATGCGAGACTTGGAACCTAAAGAAGTCAGATAAGAAATGGATATCTGCTTTTGAGATGTGGTGTTACAGAAGGCTGTTGAGGATATCATACACTGAAAGGCATACAAATGAATGGGTGTTAGAAAAGATTAGTAGAACTTTAAGGCTCCTTAAGGATATTGACAGAAGAAAATTAAAATATTTTGGACACATAGAAAGGATGGAAGGAGGACTTCTAAGAACAGTAATAGAAGGTAAAGTTCCTGGAAAAAGAGGGAGGGGTAGACCATCAATGAGATGGATGGATGGCGTGTGTGGAGTGACTGATCTTCAGAGAGTTGAGGCTGCCAGAAGGGCAAACAACAGGACTACATGGCACAGCCTAGTATGGAACATCATCGAGCATCGGAGTGACCATACGGCATCTGTAGATGCCCAGTGAACACAGACGAGACAAGAATTGCCTTGGTATAAATCCCATAATGCAAAATACACACCCTTTCGGATGTATAAAATACTATGCATGATGGGAAGGGCAACTACCCAGACCAATTCTGACCTTTATTGAGGTCTTCATCAAAATGCACAAAACATTGTTTTGCTTCCTTGAGTAAAGGATTAAAACCAAGTATATAATTTCTTGGTATCTTTAATGTATATTAAACCAAGGTAAAAAAAACTTTCAACATCTTTCTCTCATCCAGAGATTTTTTATTAATAAGGTCTAGCACCTTCTGGCTACTTGATTATGTATATATGTGAGATATATATGACTTCTGCATTACTTCAACCTTGGTATCACTCTCTCGGGTCCGGCTCCCACTGATGAGACCTGAATAAAGATTGAAACCGGACTGGGTAGTGGCCGTTCCCATTATGGCATTCATACCAAAGGAAGTGATGTGAAGTCATTAGTCTCTATATACAAGTAGCTCAGAAGTGAATATTTCATACACAAAATAATGTTATTATTATTATTATTATTATTACGTGACCCTTCCAGGGAGTCCAAAGACTCATCGAGGGAGGACACCTACTCTACAACTTACTACTTTCCACCAACTACAACAAATCGCAACTACCACCATCATCATCTACACCGACGCCATCTACCGACCATCGCCACTAGTATTTTCACAGATTATCACAAACATCCATGTCCACGGCAGGATTTGAACCCGCAACCTTTTGGCTGGAGAGCAGGTACGCTATCCACTCGGCCAACCAGGCTGACACCACTCAGCCAACCAGCACCATCAGCCAACAAAACCATGTTTTGCTTCCTTGGGTAAATGATTAAAACCAAGTATATTATTTCTTGGTATCTTTAATGTATAGTAGAACCAAGGTAAAAAACTTTCAATAAGACCTCCCTTGAACAAATCCAAGCTGACATGCATATACTTCTTCCAAATATAGAATCTTTTTCTTATTTTCCTGTATTCTATTCCTAACCTTAACCTATATTCTCTCCAAAACCTTAACAACCACTCCAGAAATGCAAACAAGTCTTGTAATTTGAAACATCTGTTTTGCACCTTTATGCAATAGAACAATTTTGTCCTCTTGCCACTCATTAGGGGTTGTTGAGGACATGAAGCTCTCATTAAACAACGAAGTCAATGGAAGTGTCAGTTCCTTAACACATCTGTTCATAACATGGGGTGAATTTCCATTCAGTCCAATAACCTTGTTCACATCAAGATAACTAAAATAATCACTGAACAACTCCACAATATGGAGTTGTTCAGTGATTATTTTCCTATCACTCTTGTACCATCTCACTCCAGCAGAGTTACCTTCCCATAATCAATGTTTCTCTTGCTAGCTGCATAACATAAAAACTCCATAGGATTTTTCTTAGCCTGTTTCACTAGTCTCCTCTCATAATCTAATTTTGCCCTTCTTGTTATGCTTGTCACTCTTCTTGTCTGCACTTTATAGATTTCAGTTCACTTCTTCCAAATTTATATTTTCTCTGCAATCTTCTCTTCTTCTTCTGCAATTCCTGCTTAATTTCCCTATTCATCCATTTAACACCTATTTTATTAATCCTTTTTTGATATAGGCACACATTCTGTTATTATCATCATCAATTACTTCTTAACTATGATCCATGCCATATTAATCTCTTTTCCTTCAAGTTTTCCTTATCCCATAAAACTCCTTTAAGATGTTTTCTGAGTTTTCCCATAATCTCCTGCCCTATAGTTTCACAGGTCTCCTCTTATTCTGGATACGTATTAGATTTATTACTAAATCTAATACGTTTTGCCCACAAGTTCCCTCCATCGTAAACTGTACGATAACTCAAGAAATTCTTTCTTTTCTCCCATAAGTTATTTCTTCTTTCCAATTTAGATTTTGAAAATTGAAATCCCCCATTATTATAATGCTATTTTTTCACTAACTAAACTAATATGTCTAAACATTTCTTCTCATCCCATCCATTATTCCTAGGTCTGTAACAGACCCCAACTAATATCTCTCTTTATATCTCTAAATATCTATCTTTCACAATGTTTATTTCACACCAGACATTTTCAAAACCAACTCTTACTATTACCCCTAGTTTCACAAACTTACACGGACACAACTCATTTGCTATCATCAGTAATACATCTTCCCCCCCACCTCCTTTTTTATAATTTCTGTCTTCTCTAAAAACATTATACCCATTAACTTCAATTCCAATCAAGATATCATTATCTGTCAACCTCATTTCCATTATACCAATTATCTGATGCTTTGCTATAATAAATAATGATATAAACTATTTTATCTTATTGCTTATACTTCTGGCATTGGTGTATAAGCAGAGGAAGGTATGTTTAAGCTTTTCTCTTAATTTTCCATTTTTTATGCCTTGCTGTCAATGTCATTTCTAGCAGACATCCTCATTCCCTTCCATCCTAATAATTCCTGTTTCCCTGATCTGATACTGTTAGATTGTGATAGAATGGAAATTTATGTATTCCTATCTTATCACGGTCTAACATGCTTTTCCAAACCAAAAGAATGAGATAAATACAATAAATTGCCTCTAAGTGAAAATTAAGTATTATGTACATGTAAATCAAGTGTGTTCTGTTATGAAAAGATTAAATAAGTATGTATTTATGTATTTGTGCCATTCACGAATGTGGTTAATTCAATATTGAAGGTATAAAACAGTAACAGAGCATTATAAAAGTTCATGTATAAAAGAATTATAAAATGTAAGCACAAATTCAACAGTTGGGGGGGGAGTCAAGTCCAAAGGTTAAGCGAGGGAGCGGATCGCCCCAAGTAAACAATGACGTCAGCGTACGTGCAATAAGCAGGGCAGAGAATGGACGCCATGACGTAATAGCAAGTGTGAGTCGGCCGAACATCGAAAGGGGCGAGAATCGCCGAGAAGAATAGGGGAAATATGAGGGTCATGCGACCCTGTAATAAGCCCTCTTTTGTTCCTGGATTTTCCTGGTGTGTTCGCCTTCGTGGCGGCGTGGGGCACGAGTGCCTCGATGTTGGATGGATACCGGAGGCAGTCGCGGGTCTTGGCGGCAGTATCTCCACGGAAAGAAGCAAGTCTGGCAGTCCACAGAAGGCCTGTTCCTGTGAACCTACGAAGCACTAAAGAATCGAAAAGGGAAGATAAGTAAACTTTGTTTGTGTTATACTGAATAGGAATGAAAGATTTGTGTCACGTTAATATGTTATAGAAGAAGAACATTAATGATCTAGGATAGGATTGTATTTCTAGGACTTTAGAAGAATAATGATTTTTTTTACCTTACTATCTGTTGTGTTAATGTTCGCCTTTATATTGAATGAAATTAAGGATACGTTTAGAGTAAAGAATTGGCATAATATAAAGAGATTGTGAAAGATATGAATGTTATCTTGTGTAGTCTGACAGAGCTATGGAGTCTTAGATTGATTGTGATAATAGTAGATGATTAATGCATTAGCGAAGGTTATAGTTGTGAACAAGAATAGGACACAACATAAATGGCGCAGCCGGTAGGATGTGGGTTATATAACTGAAATAAGTGCTTTATATAAAACACAGTAAGCAGGTTTCGGATTCCAAACAGAATTTCTTAACAAAGGCAAAGGTTTATTTTATATTTGTGTAAACTTAGAGGCAAATATGTCTAACCCTACGAGTAGCTCAATAATGGAGGACAACGAGTTTTTTAGATGTATTAACCCCCAACAAGTGTTCCCCCAGTTCTCAGGTGAGGATTCTGATGATGTCATTTCGTTTTCTCATACATAGAAGACCTAAGAAAAGTTGGAAGATGGACTGACTTTCAGTTACTGGTCTTGCTCCGAAGTAAACTGATAGGGAAGGCAAAAACCTTCCTATGCTCCTCTCCCATTCTAAGAGAAACCCTGGAGTATTCAAAGTTTAAAACGGTCCTAATTTCCCAATTCTCTAAACTAGGAAGTTTGGGGCCTAATTTATGGAAACTCCAGAGGTGCACTCAGAAGGATAGGGAGAGTGTAGCTGATTTTCAGAACAGATTACTAATGGTAGCCAATACCCTGAGTGTCCACAATGAAGAGAAACCTCATTTGAACTGGGCCATTTTCCAGCAATTCAGGCAAGGGGTAAGAAAGGAATTTAAGGAAACTGCCTTCAACAAAAAAGTGACTAACTTGGATGAATGCTACAATGCAGTCAGAGAAAGGGAGCAGATACTTGGAGACATACATCCCACATCTGCTGCCGGTCTTGTGAACTTGGTTGAGCAAGAATGCTGCCCAATAATGAATCAAGACAAGAAAGACAAATCCAAGACAAGAAAAGGAAATGAGGGTAATAATAGTGAGACAGTGAACAAGTTGACTGAAATCCTGCCTGAGACTTGTAAGATCAGGGATATAATAAAACAGGAAGTGGAACTGCTCCAAAAACCTGTCATGGAGGCGATTGAACAATGTCATGAAAAGATTAGAATCATTATCAGTGAAGGCCCCAGAACCAAATATATCTAAGGCGGTCGAAACTAAAAGTCTAATTAGAGAAGAGGTTGAGAGACTACAAAGGCCCCTTCTTGACCGACTGGACGAGGTAATGGAAAAATTTTCAGTTATTACCTCCCAAGAAAAGTTTGTAATACCATCAGAGCATAGGGTCAATGAGCAAGGAAATGGAAGAGAGCCTCCCAGATGTTATAGGTGCGATAGAATTGGGCACATGGCTTGCAATTGTTTCAAAGGCAGGGGACATTTTAATAGAGGTCATGATGACGAACCTAGATCGCATACTTATGCTAATAGAACTTGGAAGAAGGGACAAGGAATAAGAGGGCAGTCATATGAAATGATAGTGAAAACCAGTGTGCTTGGAGAGCATTGCAATGCCTTACTTGACACTGGAGCGCAAGCCTCCATCATTTCTGAAGACTATTTTAAAAGGTTAGAACCCTATATTAAGGACAAGATCACTTACCTCAAGAAATCCGTGAGAGTATTTGGGTGTACAGCCTCAGCATCTCACGCATCTAAATCAGTAAATCTTAAAGTGTATCTGCCTGAATTCAGAATGTGTGTTTGGCAAGAGTTTCTGGTCTTGTCAGGATCTTCTCTCCCACACATAAAGCTGATTCTGGGCAATGATTTTTTAATGAGATACAACTTTAAGTGTGATTATGCAAGGAAAGAAGTATATCTCCTTGGAAGGAGGCAAAACATGAGGAAAGGAATTCAGTCCGAATTGCAAAATAACAGTGCAACTCATCAAGAATCTGAGCTTTCAACCTTAAAACCCAGGTGAATAAGTCTAAAGGTGAACTAGCAGATGACTACTCAAACATGAAGGAGCACACTTTGTCAGCAGAGACAAGCCCTCGTGTGAATCAGGTATCCTTGGTAGCACAAACTTCACAGGGAAATTCAATTGGCACTGGGAGCCTAGAAGTAGACACAGTTAAGCCAAGAGTAAGTCATGGTAGAGCTAGGAAGAAGAAATGGAAGAGAATGAGAGAGCCTAGTCCCCATCCTGATAAAGAACTTAGCAGGACTAGTTGCCTCCAATTCACAAGGCAATTTTTTGGCAAACAGGACACCTCTAAAGGTCTGAAAGAGAATGGAGCAAAAATCGTAGTAAGTGAGAAAGAGGAATCCGAAGAGACTGAACAGAATAAGGCACTAAGTGAAATACAAACTATCACACGGGCACACAGTATATCAGGAGTAGACGAAACCCACAATATGAAAGTATGAGATGCCATTAAAAGAGAGACCCCCTTTTTTTTTTTTAACAGTAAGGAGGAACACTTGAGAGGAAGAAAATTTTTGGAAAAAATTTTATTGGAAGGGGAGGCCTATGTTAGATTGTGATAGAGTGGAAATTTATGTATTTCTATCTTATCACAGTCTAACATGCTTTTCCAAACAAAAGAGTGAGATAAATACAGTAAATTGCCTCTAAGTGTAAAATAAGTAATATGTATATATAAATCAAGTGTGTTCTGTTATGAAAAGGTTAAATAAGTATGTATTTTGTGCCATTCACGAATGTGGTTAATTTAATATTGAAAGTGTAAAACATTAGCAGAGCATTATAAAACATGTATAAAAGAGTTATGGAATGTAAGCACAAATTCAACAGTTGGGGGGGGGGGGGGGAGTCAAGTCCAAAGGTTATGCGGAGGAGTGGCTTGCATGTCAGCGTACGTGCAATAAGCAGGGCAAAGAATGGACGCCGTGACGTAATAGCAAGTGTGAGTCGGCCGGACATCGAAAGGGGCAAGAATCGCCGAGAAGGAAAGAGAAAATATAAGGGTCATGCGACCCTGTAACAAGGTCTTTTTTCCCCCCTGGATTTCCTGTGTGTTCATCCCTCGTGGTGGCAGAGGGTGCGAGTGCCCTCGATATCGGACAGTGCCTCGATGTCGGACGGATCCCGATAAGCAGTCGCGGGTCTTGGCGACAGTATCTCCGCGGGAAGAAGCAAGTCTGGCCGTCCACAGAGGGCAAGTTCCTGTGAACCTATGAAGCACTAAAGAGCCGAAAAGGGAAGATAAGTAAACTTTGTTTGTGTTTAACAGAATATGTGCCATGTTAATATGTTATGGAAAAGGAACATTAATGTTATAGGATAGGATTGTATTGCTAGGACTTTAGAAGAATATTGATTTTTACCTTACTATCTGTCGTTGTGTTAATGTTCGCCATTATATTGAATGAAATTAAGGATATGTTTAGAGTAAAGAATTGGCATAATATAAAGAGATTGTGAAAGATATGAATGTTACCTTGTGTAGTCTAACAGAGCTATGGAGTTTTAGATTGATTGTGATAATAGTACATGATTAATGCATTAGCGAAGGTTAATATAATTCTTACTTTAGGAAGTTACTGTATAATATTTTATAAGTGTAATAGTAGTGTTAGAATTTTATATACCTTGTCTGAAACTCCCTTAAGATGGGATTTAATTTAGTGTTATTATGTGTATAAACTCAAGATAATCAACCATAGAATCCACTGTTTTCAGACAGTAAAACATAGTGTTAGGATTATTCTCATGTGACACTTCCAGGAAGTCCAAGGACTCATTGCAGGAGGGTATCCTACTCTGCCTCACTAAATAGATCTCACCCTCTCCACTACTACTTAATTCTCCTACTCCAACACCACTAATACCATCAATGCTATCTACTGCCCATCATCACCATCAACAGTATTTTTTGTCTGTAAATTGCATGCATTCTGAAGGCCAATTTGTCTGTACATGGGATGAAAAATCTGAATTTCCAGGAGGAAAAACCCTGCTACCTTCATATGAGACTGGCTAACTCACCTTCAATTGAAAAAGTCCATATAAGTATTCCCCTCATCACGACGGGAAACAAACCAAGGTCTTTCTGGTGTCATGTATAAATAATGATAGTCTTGAACCAGCTATCTCTAATTGGCTACCGGTGGAGATTGTACCGCCTCCTCAGTCTCCAAAAGTTAGATGTGGTAAAAATGGCCTAAAATGGAATAAGCCTACTCCGTATAGGGGGAATAAAAGGTGTTAGCTGATTTTATCTACTTCAAAAATAATAATAATGGCATTTTTCTTAAAATATCGTTTCATTAACAAATAAGCCGTCATCATAAACACAAAATTAAAATTCACAGTCTAATTAAATACTGTAGCAGATCTATACATGTAGGCTATGTAAGGAGAACAGTGAAAGTTACGAACTTAGGAGCGAAGATACAGGAGGCAAGGTTGAGATGGTTTGGTCATGTGATGAGGAGGGAGGATGAGTATGTGGGAAGAGTCATGCAGATGGATGTGCAGGAGAGGAGGAAGTGCGGGCAGCCAAGAAGAGATGGAGAGAGCTGGTGGAGGAAGAACTTGGATGTGGTTACAGCCCAAGACAGAAGGATGTGGAGGAGATTCACTAAAAACAGTGACCCTACTTAAGTGGGACAAGCTGCAGAAGAAGATCTATACTTATTCTTCTGATACCTTTACCCTTAAGTACATGTGCAGCTGTAATATAGTATTTTATTATTATTATGCCCTCCATGGAGTCGACAGACTCATCGTGGGAGGTTCATTCAACTGACAACATATTTATCATATAGAATTTTTAAGTCCTTAGCACTCCTTACATTAACAACACATTCTGGTAATGCATTACATTCATTGACAATTCTCCATATAAAAAATCTACTCCTCACACCCTTCTTCACCACACTTTTACATAACTTTCAGGAATGACCACTGGTTCTTCCCCTGTCACCTTCTACTCATTTTATAATCCACTCTGGATTAATCTGATAAAATCCTCTCACTAACTTAAATACCTCTATCATATCACCTCTCTTCCTTCTACCCACCAAACTCTGCAATCCACATCTCTTCAACCTCTCCACAGCCAGCATTCCAAACTCCTGATATTGTCTTAGTCACTCATCTCTGGACCCTCTCCAATGTCTCCACATCACATTGTAAACCAGGTGACTAGATCTGAGCACAATAGTGCAAGTGTGGTCTGACCAGTGCCTTATACAGTGGCACAACCACTTCCTTATCCTTGCATGTTAGAGTACTTCTTATTATAGCAGCACTATGATGTGCAACCTTTGCAAAACTAGCAATATGCTCTCTAAACCTCAGTCTACTGTCAACCATCACCCCAAAATCTCTAATCTCATCCATTTCCTGCAGTATGGCACCATTGATAAATTAAAGAGTTTGCACCTGAACTATTTTTATAGTATGCAGCCTTATATTTCTGCACTCCAAAATTGCACTTATTGATATTAAAACTACAACCCCACTCTTTTGTCCACGTAAAAAGTCTATTCAAATCTTCCTGAAGGGATTTATGATCAGTAGTGCTACTCATAATTCTTCCCAACTTTGCATCATCAGAAAATAACTGAAGATCTCTAGTCAGTCCACATGATATATCATTTACAAACAAGTTAAACACCGTCGATAAAGCAGGCAGGGCCAGCTCCACTGACGGTGCAAGAAGTGCATTTGCATGGGAAGGGGGGCAAATTTTTGGGGGTGCAAAATTGGCATAAACTATATGAAAAATAAGGGGTAAGGGGCGGCAAAATATGCTACTGCACAGGGCGGCAAAATTCCTAGGGGCAGCCCCGACAGCAGGAGCCCAAGGACAGAACCCTGGGGCACAACACTGGTAACCCTCCTTTTTTTGAGACACTGCTCCATCATACATAGCCTGCTGGTATTGTTCAGAGAGCCAATCTCTGATCCCTCTAACCAATATACTGCCTATTCCCATTCTCTGCAGCTTGTACACCAACTTTTCAAACACTTTTGAAAGGCTAAGAATATCACTGTATATGATTCCCTCTTATCTAACACACTCGGCACCTTATCATTAAATGCAAGTAAATTACTGAAAGAGGACCTATCCTTTACAAATCCATGCTGATCAAAGAATGCTATGTCCATCAATCCAATTCTGTATTCTATTCCTTACCAATCTCTCCAATACCTTGACTACAACTGCAGTTATACAGACTGACCTATAATTGGAGACTTTGTCTTAGAACCATGCTTGGGGAGTGGTATTATTTTTTTCTTTCTACTCCTTAGGAACCCTACCCACTGCAAGACCTTCATTAAATAACCAGGTCAAGGGCATAACTTCAACTGTGGTGCACATTCCTTAAGAATACATAGTGATATATCATCCATTCCCACAGCTTATTCACATCTAATCCAACTAACATCTGATACATCTCTGTTTCTTCCACTTCCAATTCTCATAATACTTGATTCTTCTATATACTGTACTGGATCATTTATACAAGTATGATACATGCTGATAAAGTGATTGTTCAATAATTCCACTATTCCTTTGCAGCTGTTAGTCTGCTGATATTGTTGGATCCTACTTCGTCTTAATGTATACCTTGGATCTGATATTTAGTTATTACGATGTTCTTAACTAGTTGACAGGTTGCAAGTTGATTTCTAATTCAAATACAGAGAAAATTTATATTTATAGACTGCGCCACTCTATATCTGAATTAGTTCAAGAACTGATGAAAAACACTCACATCTATCTCTTCTTTTAGATGTTAATATTATATATACTGGCTGAGTATATTTAACTTACTTAATTTGCCCGCCTTGGTTCGAATATTTTATGAATGGTGCAGTAAAAGAGATTCAGGCAAAATACAACTTTTGATTAACAAAAACAAACATTTAATTTTAGAATCACAAATTTTACACTTAACTTCAAATCACTAATTAAGTTATTAGAAACACTTCAGCCTTCCTGGCAATACAGTCATACAAACTCAGACAATGGTAATTCTGCTATCTCTATTACAGTTTACTCACAGTTCCTTAAGTTCCAAATACAATAAAATTGCAGTAACACTTCTTCACAAACAAACACTTTTAATTTTACACTTCAGTTATTTCTCACCAATAGTTACTGTTAATATAAGGAAATTCTAGGATGAAACTCACACACTTCTCTGCAAAGGAATATTAATGGTTGGAATAATCTTACCGATAATCTCCTTTCTTCATAAACTTACACACAAACATTTTTTATAACTGTAAACACTTAAACAGTATACGGCACTCATTAAAATAATTCTTCTAAGCAATAACTGAATTAATCATCGGTCACAATACACATAAACAAACGTTGTTGCATAAAGTACTACTGATCACTCATGAAATAAGGCAATACACAATAATTCCTTAACTTGAGGTTTTATATGCACAGCTATTCATTCTTCCTGTATTCATTTAATTCTTTAGGCAATATATTTCTAAGCACAGCTAACGGTAAACTTCACTTTACAGCCTCTACTATTCTAGTAACTCCGTGCTTTGCTTCAAGGTTCTGTGTGTCCTTGAAAGGTCGGCCCTGAAATTAAATCTCAATTCAAGTATTGCTAGTCCATTTAGTAGTCACTCAGCTGTCTTCCGTAGCTATAATTGTTATTCTACAACTTATTAGCTAACCGCATCTCGACTAGTAGACTTTATTAGCTGCTTGAGTGACTTGCCGACTCGCTATTATCGCACTGTGATTTCCGAATGCTCCGATTCCAACCTAATGCCAATCTCTCTCTAATAAATCTCTAATCTATCTCTCCTTTTTTTCCAGCGTTCCTCGCTTTTATATCCGTTTTTCCCGCCTAAATTATTCTCGTGATTTCTTTAACTAAAACTCTTTTTAATCAAGTTTTAACGCTCTCCTCCTCACGCAGTGTTCCAACTCGTGCAAGCTATCTAACATACGTTTCCATGACAACAAAACAAAACATAATAAAATCGAGCTATTTCATAACGTTAAACTTTCACAAATAGGAATAAATAAAGAATATTAATATTTCAATTAATGCGCAGTTAAATTATCAAATACAAGTTCTTATAACATTAATATAGTAATAAATAAAATAGCTTAATAATATTTAATACAGTCTTTTCATTATTAATACATATATCTTTGAATAAATAATTAAATATTAGACCAAATTAAGGTAGTTATATGAATATTAAATTGTAAAATAAGTTGTTTACATTAAATAATATTTACAAGCCTAGCCTTTGTGATGGAAGATCATGTTGGATTCTGAACCAAATAATAATTACTCTAATCTCTACATAATCAGAATCCAACAATATGACTATCCACCAATGTTAGTCTGCAATAATTATTCTTCCTCTTGCTTGTCACGTAGTGGAAAAATTCCCTTCAGTTAAACTTGGCCTGACCAGCCAAACTCCTCTCATACTGCACCTTTTCTTTTTTTACCATTCTGGTCACCTTTGTAGCCTGCACTTTATACTCTTCATGGATCTGGTTACCACCAGCTGTCTTGTGCCCCCTCCGTAACATTTTCTTTTCCAGCACAGTTTGCTTGATTTTGTTGTTTATCCATTTCACTCCCACTCTAATTACTCACTTAACCCTCGGTATGCAGTCATACATTGCTTTTGTCAGATACTGCCTTATGAGTTTCCATGCATTGTCAACATCTTTTCCGCTCAGCTCATCTATCCAATGTGCTGATGCTAACTGACTACAGAGCTTCCTATAATCACCTGCTTTATACTTCCACGTGTATCCATTTTTGGCAATGACCTTTTCATCACTTCCCAAACAAGTACCTCATGATCACTCTCATCAACTGGCAGCAGTGTCAACACTTCATTAACAACTACATCTTGTGAAGTTATCGCCAAATCCAAAACATTAAAGCCTCTAGTTGCTTCAATCACGTGCTGCTTAAGATATTTATCTCTCAGAAATTCCACAAACTCAATCGCCTTGTTCCCATACACTATCTCCTCCTTCCGGTCTATATTCCTGTAATTAAAGTCTCCCATCAACTAATTTGCCTAAACATTTCGCAATCAGTATTCTCTGCATTCCCTGGCCTATAACAGCATCCTATTAGATATTTTAACCGGTTTATTTCAACTTTGCACCACACAGATTCAAAATCTGTGCATGCACCATCAACTTCCACACTTTGCAGACACAATTCCTCTGCAATCATTAACAACACTCCTCCCCTCCTCATTACACACCTCTATCTTTCCAGAAAATTATATATCCTTCTAATTCTATTTCCAATATCACATCCTCCTCAGATAACTAAGTTTCCAATTACTTTTGGGCATACCATCTCAATCAATGCCACAAACTCAGCTCTCTTGTTTTGAATACTCCTTACATTTGTGTATAAACATAACAATTGCTGTGGGTTTGAGACCATCCTACCAGCACCAACATTCTCTATTCTAGCTGCTATACTACACCTCTCTCTTCGGTTTGACCACTCCTGTTTCCCTGATCCTGATTGTGATTTCCAATCTTACCTGTCTCATTCTCACTTTTATGCATCCATTTTCTTAAGCTTACTTTCACATCTCACAACATGGATTAGCTTTATGTAATCAAATACATGAAAACTGTACATAATGCAGATTCGTTTATAATACTGTTATTTAAACAGATACAATTATTGTATTTGTAAATAACTGCTGCATGAGTCTGTTGTAAAAAGTGAGACTAGCTCCACATCAAGTGCTACATTATTATTATACGGGCACCTCCATGGAGTCCGAAGATTCATCATGTGAGACCCAATCTATCCACACAATCTATCATACCTCTCCTTGAACCCATTAACAGAAAATGCACTCACAACTGAATCGGGCAATCCATTCCACCCATTCACCACTCTCCAAACAAAAAATCTAGTCCTCACACCCCTACTGACCACACATTTATTCAACTTCTAGGGATGCCCCTTGTTCTCGTCCCTCTAGCCAAGTGCTGAAACATCTATCCTATAAAATCCTTCAAGCAACTTAAATGTTTCTATCATATCTCCTCTTTTTCTCCTATCAACCAACTTCTGCAATCCACACACCTTCAATCTACCCTCATTGGGAACATTCCACAGCCCACTCGACATCTTGGTCACTTGACTCTGAATCCTCCCCACAGATTCCTCATCCCCAAGAAATCTAGGAGACCAGACTTGAGCAGGTAATCCAGATGTGAGCATATCAAGGCCTTTATAAAGAGGAATCACAACTTCCTTATCTCTACTTGTTAATGTGTTCTTCATTAGCCAAGTAATGTTATGGGCTACGTTAGCAATATGTGGTCTAAACTTTAACTCTGTGTCTACCATCACCCCTAAATTTCTAGCTTCAGCTATTTCCTGCAGTACAATGCCATCAACGTAATACACAACTTGTAATTTATCTATCCCAAAATTCATAACTTTACATTTTTCGACATTAAACTGACAACCATTAACTTTTGCCCATACTGATAGCCTATTTAAATCATCCTGCAAGGTCTCCACATCATCTTGATTAACTATTTCTTCCCATTCCATATTCATGTTGTCTCCTATCTAGGAGGTTGACTACCATGATGTGACTCATGGTTAACTGCTGGCATAACGACATGTGTTCAGGTCCTATCTCTTCCACATATTGTCGTATTAATGACTGTAATCCATGTGTTCACAGGACCGGTTTGCCTGTTCCGAGGGGCGAAAAACCCAAGTTACTTTACTCGATTTTGCATCATCAACAAAGAACTGAATATTTCCTTTCAGGTTATTTCCTATATCATTTATTTACAAATGAAATAGCAATGGTCCCAGCACCGAACCTTGTGGCACACTACTAGTCACCTGCTTTTGCCTCAATTCTGCCTCTCCATATACCACTTTTTGGTATCTGTCCAGCAGCCCCCTCTTATCAACTTAACTAGTGTCATATCCATCCCCATATATTCTAATTTGTGTAACAGTGTTCCATGTGGTATTCTGTCAAATGCCTTTGCAAACTCCAACAAAATCATCGTGTAGCCATTTAATTTAACCAACTCAGCTGTTGCTCTATTATAAAAACAGTTACTAAATTACTTCTTGATGGGGAGGAAGATACCAAAGAGGTAGAGAGGATACTAAAGTTACTAAATTTCTTCTTGTTGGGGAGGAGGTACAGAGGATCCAGAGGTGAGGGATCAAGATGATAGCTGGTCTATAGAATGAACCTTACGAGAACAGGTTGAAGATCTGTGTGTTACAGAAATTGGTTGATAGGCGGAAAAGGGGTGATATGATTGAGACATTCAATTTACTGAAGGGATTTTACAAGTTTAATTCAGAGGAAATTTTTCAGAACAGGTATGGTGATGGGAGAACTAGGGGTCATCCATGGAAATCGAGCAAGAGTATAGTTAGCAAGGGTGTTAGAACTAGGTTTTTTGCTTGCAGAGTGGGGAACGAGTGGAATAAGCTGCCAGAGTTTGTTGTGGGTGCCATGACTGTAAATGAGTTCAAAGCAAAGTATGATAGATATTGTGCGAATGCCGAATAGTTGTTCTTGACATGATGTTTAGGGCCTCCCTCGATGAATCTAAGGACTCCTTGGAGTTGCCCGTAGTAATAATAATAATAATATAATAACAATAATTGCCAGCAAAGGTTAGTCTATTGGTAGAACCTCTGCTACTAATGGCTCACAAAAAAAAATTAAGCAAGTTTCAACATGGTTAGTAGTTGGAAGGGGATAACTGTTCGATGCTGTTGGCACACTCTCCCTGGAGGAGTCACATAATAATAATAATTACTTAAGTATGACCTCCCCTTCATAAAGCCATGTTGATCCTCATACAGTATCGTATATTTATGTACTCATTCCT
Organism: Typopeltis vanoorti; assembly: GCF_054136105.1. Taxonomy (NCBI): domain Eukaryota; kingdom Metazoa; phylum Arthropoda; class Arachnida; order Uropygi; family Thelyphonidae; genus Typopeltis; species Typopeltis vanoorti. The sequence goes on along the minus strand of NC_143549.1, from coordinate 4,701,595 downwards.
GAATTCTCTTTTTTATCAATTTTTCTAGTACTTTTACCACGCACATGAGATACTGATTTGGTCTATAATTTGTTGCTGTAGTCTTAGAACCTCCCTTATGCAAAGGAACAATTTGCCAGTTCCCTTGCATATTCTCGCAAAACACTGATAAGCCACTAATTTTACAGCTGTGTTTACATACTTTCTTGATTTTGTATCCATAAATTTTATTATTTGTCTTAAATTATTGTTAATGAATAATTTATATCATTTCATCCTTCATTATGAACAATAAACAAATGAAACCTCAACTGAGTCGTCATGAGCTTATTATTACGGGCAACTCCAAGTCCATAGACTCATCGAGGGAGGACCTAACATCATGTCAAGAACAACTATTCGACATTCACATAGTATCTATCATACCTCGCCTTGAACTCATTTACAGTCATGGCACCCACAACAGACTTTGTCAGCTTATTCCACTCATTCACCACTCTCCAAGTAAAAAACCTAGCTCTAACACCTTTGCTAACCACACTCTTGCCCAGCTTCCATGTATGGCCCCCTAGTCCTCCCACCACCAGTCCTGTTCTCAAAAATATCTTCTGGATTAATCTTATAGAAACCCTTCAGTAATTTGAATGTCTCAATCATATCACCCCTTTTCCGCCTATCGACCAATTTTTGCAACCCACAAATCTTCAACCTCCTCTCATAAGGTTCATTCCACAGACCTGCCACCATCTTGGTCACTCGTCTCTGGATCCTCTCCACCTCCTCCCCATCAAGAAGAAACCCTGGCACCCATATCTGGGCACAGTAGTCTAGATGGAGTCTTATCTAGGCTTGATACAGAGGAACAATAACCTGTTTGTCTCTGTTTGTTAAAGTATTTATCAGCAATGAAGTGATTTGATGTTATGTAATAGCCACTCTTGCGATGTGCCCCCTAAACTTCAACTCCCTATCCACCAACACTCCCAAATCCCTGGCCTCATCAATCTCCTGGAGATACAGTTCCACCAATGTGATATACTGCTGCTGCTAATCTTTTCACCCTGAAATGCATAACCTTACATTTTGCCACATTAAATTGACATCCATTCTCCTTAGCCCAGTCCTCCAAACTATCCAAATCTTCCTGCAAAATTTTGACATCCTCTGCTCTCACTATTGCTCTACCCAACTTTGCATCATCAGCAAACAAATGAACAGTTCCTCTCAGATCCTTTCTTATATCGTTAATGAACAAATTGAACAGTAGCAGTCCAAGAACAGAACCCTGCAGCACACCACTAGTCACAAGCCGTCTTTTGCACTCTACTCCTGAATAAACCACTCTCTGATATCTCTCCATCAACCACTCTCCTATCCATCTCACCAATCCTATATCCATCCCCATATGTTGCAGTTTACTGATTAGAATTGCATGTGGTATCCTGGCAAAGGCCTTAGCAAGGTCCAGTAGAATTACTGTAAACCCATTACCCTTATCTAGTTCAGCCTCACTGTGTTATAAAACGCTGTCCCCCATACAGTATCCCATTTTCATCTATCCAATCCTGTATTTTCATCGACTATTTTCTCCAAGACTTTGACAACGATTCCTGATATGCTGATCGGTCAGTAATTTACAACAGCAGTCTTGGAGCCTCCTTTATGCAGCGGAACTATCTTCCCCTCTTTTCATCCCCTTGGGACTAATCCAGACCGAGACTCAAATTAAACAAAATGGTCAAGGGCACTAACAATTCTTCAGCCGCTTCACGTACGACACGAGCTGGTATACCATCCAATCCCACAGATGTATTGACATTGAGGTTTTGTAACAGACTTCATTCGCCACAATTCCCGAATAATCTGTTGGTTCTTTCATTCCTGCAATGTCACCACCTGGATGATATACTCTTGCAAAGTGCTCGCTCAGTAATTCCACTATATCAACTGATTCGGTTACCTCCCTACCATTAGTATTCTTTAAAATCATTCTGCCGTATACAGTTTTTCTTTTACTTGCAACATATTAAAAAAACTGTTTGGGACTCTCTTTAGCCTGCATGGCTAATGTTCTTACATAATCTGCTTTTCCTTTTCTTACCACACTTGTTACCCTTCTGGCCTGCGCTTTATACAGTTCATGTGCCTGCAGGTCACCTTTCTCCTTGAATTCTCTGCTTGTTGTGGGTACATTTTAATCCTATCTTTATATAATTATGCGTAATGTATATTCAGGATTAGAGAATGTAACAACATAACATTTGCTTTAAAAAATTCGCTATAATATTATTTACATAAAGTAGCCCAATAGATCGACGATTAAACATTTTAACTGAATAGCTGGTCCAAGTTCAACTTCTAGAACCCTGATTACAGCAATCGGGGAAAAAAAATAATAATTATAATAAAAATCAGTTCAGATGCAAAAGTATCTCTTACTATGACATTTGTATACCTATAATTTACTATTCTATCCTATTTAAAATCAATTTAGATTCTTTCTTTCTTTTTTTTTTTTTTTTAAGATGACTGCTGTCCTCACTGAAATACGAATCGGCTACGAGCCTATTGGGTTGGTTATTTCAGAAGCTGTGTGTCACAAAAATTTTGGCTGACGTATTTGACGCAGGCTTTCCAAAAAATGTATTATTAAGTTAATCAACAACAGCAACCTCGAAGCTTTTTGTGGCCGGAAAGACGAATTAAATGTGCAATTGCTTAAGTGCATAACTCGAGCCAAAAACCTGGAAGTCGCTGAACTGTGTTTCTCTTAACAAGTACAATCCATAATAGATTTTTTCCCTACCCTTTTTGGAGGTTCCCTTTAACAGCAGCCGTCAAAGGATAAGGCAAGACTCGCATAAATTAGTAATAAGACCTGTTTCACGTAAAGAAATATATCATCATTATTCCTCCAAGAAGTCGAAGGCCTCATCACGGGAAGGCACTCTATTCCACTATATATATATATATATATATATATACACACACACACACGTCTCATAGTCTTCCCTCGGCTTAATTCTCCTACTACACACAACTACAATCAACACCGTCTACTGCTCATCACCACCCAAAACAGTATTTTCTCTCTGCGCATGTTCTGATGGCTGATTTGCCTGTAAGTAGGATGAAAAATCTGAGTTTCCAAGAGAGAGAGCAAAAGGGAGGGTTCCTCTCGCAGGGCGAAATGTACCGTTGTTCTTCCAATCGCGCTACGGAGGCAATATGTATTCATCCGTACGAACAAAGAAAGCAACCGATAAAGAAGATTAACTTCATTTTTAACTACAACATTAAAATAATTAAATATAATTTTTGCATTTACCTGTTTTATATTAACATCTAGAATGAACCAATCTTTTCCAATGCATTATAAAGTTAATAGCATAACATATGAATGAATCTTACATAATAATGGTTCCTTACATTTTGAATTTCCTTACATTCGAATTGTGATACATATCTATGTATAGATATATCTGAAAAATTAAAAATATTGTTTTGATATATGGGATTGCATGCTGAATGAGTTCGAATATAAACTTTAATATTCATTTGAATTTCCGAAAAGAGCAGAAAGGAACATTGATTAGTTTTCTGCGTATTTCGAAAAATCCATACCTCAACCATTTTCATGTTGAAGTGTTATGGGGAAAAAAAAAAAACAAACTTCCCCAATCCTCTCTTATTAGTCTTCTCCCCCCACCTTTTTTTTTTAATACAATAAAGAGTCCATTCCAGTCATAAACCCATCATTTTTTGGTCAACCAGCATGATTAAAAGAAATTTCGGTAAGTCTTTTACATAAGTTATCGTTTTTTGATAATACATAGTGGCAACCCGTATATAAGCACTGCGACACTGCAGCACCCTCAAGAAAAAAATTAAAAAATTAAATTTTGTTTGTGTTTATAAATAATAACAATGCTTACAGCATTATATAAATGCAATACAACATGTTAAAGGTTACAGCTTAAATTTCGACAGATTGAATAGTTAATAATTGGAATTGTTCGATTAAACTTTCAACTTTATTGGCTTAAAGGGTGAAGCAGATGCTTTTCATATTCCATGCTGTCTGATGAGGAAAACTGTGAGAAGAAAAATATTAATGAGCCTGTTGCTCGCACTGAGGATTAATCATTGAGGTTGCAGTTTAAAATAAAATAGCTTTCGGTCTTTTGTACTCGGTGTAATCTGTTGCGTCGTAATTTGCAGCTAGTTGAATTAGATTATTAGGATGTACAGATGCTATCGAAAAGAACTTAGTTGCTATAGTCTGCATGAAGGTATAAATATAGGGAACTTCTGTGCCCTGGTGAAGTTGCACAATGCGTATGAACCATGGTGCGTTCAGGATTATTCTGAGACATTTATTCTGCACACATTATAGTTTGAGGATATTAGTATTAGCAGTATAACTCCAAGCCGAAGAAGCATAGATGAGTATAGGACGAATCATCAATTTATACATAAGTAGTTTGATTCTAGTGCTCAATTTGCTGTTTCTGTTTATTAGAGCTGTGCAATGATTTTTGATGTCTTTAAACATTGAGACTTAATATAGGAGCTGAAAGACAATTTTCTGTCGAACAATATGCCAAGATAATGAAGGGGACACAAACCCTTTGACGTTTATCTGCCAGTAAGCGAAACTCTAAGAACTTGGACTAAGATCTATGAGTGTCATACCGAAAAACTATCGGCAAATCCAAGTGTAAGTAACCACCTGGTAGTACAACACCAAGGCAACTCGTATCAAAGGTGGAGCAAGCTCCCTCACTATCCTTGATATTTTCTCATAATGTAAAAACACAGCCCCTAGGGGATGTAATAGTGTAATTACATTATGAGGAGAGGTCACTACCCAGACCGGTTTCAACCTTTTTTGAGGTCTCATCAGTGAGTAGGTAGACCTGGAAGATAACAAGGTTTAAGTGAAAAGAACTTACATACCTTCACTATACGAATGCCATAAAGGTGTGCCTGTATATTATAACATAGAATAAAAGCCAAAAGGCTATTTTTCTGGCAACCTTAATAATAATGAAGGGGATACAAATCCTTTGATGTTTATCTGCCAGTAAGCGAAACTCTAAGAACTAGGACTAAGATCTATGAGTTTCATACCGAAAAACTATCGGCAAATCCAAGTGTAAGTAACCACTTGGTAGTACAACACCGAGGCAACTCGTATCAAAGGTGGAGCAAGCTCCCTCACTATCCTTGATATTTTCTCATAATGTAAAAACACAGCCCCTAGGGGATGTAATACTGTAATTACATTATGAGGAGAGGTCACTACCCAGACCAGTTTCAACCTTTTTTGAGGTCTCATCAGTGAGTAGGTAGACCTGGAAGATAACAAGGTTTAAGTGAAAAGAATTTACATACCTTCTATAATTACAGTATTACATCCCCTAGGGGCTGTGTTTTTACATTATGAGAAAATAAACACACACACTCTGCAGTTTTCGACATCGCAGACTGAGGAAAAGCCACTACACCCAGAAAAAGGTATGTGCAATTTTCTATTCCTTAGGCTACATATACTTTTTAGTACATCTACACTCATAATGCCCTAAGAATCCATGAGTAAATAGCCAATGACATTTAAACAGGGGTACTCCTAAACTGAAGCAGGCAAAATAGCTGTAATTGTAATAGTTTATAAAGAGGAGTAACATGGGAGTTTTCCCAGAAATAATATACATATTCGTTATATTTCATTTCAAAATATATACAAAACCACTTTTCTAATTAATTTGTACAAAAATAAACCCAATTTTATATAATTTAATATTACGAGTAAAAATAATAATGGCAAGAAAGAAATAAAATCGTAAATTTTACTTAGCCTAGTTAGTACTAACTTATATTGCTCACTAGAGGGAAAAAACAAAGCAAATATTATTCAAAACTTATTATACTGTTTTCTGTGGTTATGTTTTGTAGGTTTGTTGTTTATATCCTGTGTAATTATTTTATTTATTAATTATTGCTTATAATTATTCGGACAATGTCGTGGTCGGACGAACAAAATGCGCTTGTGTGCAAAATTAAAAATTGAACGTGTCATACAGGATATTTTAACTTCTATTTTTTATATACTTAAAAAATTTATTCATTTTTTGATATTGTAAAAATGGGGGGGGGGGGGGTTACAAAATTTACGTCTTGCAAAGTGGGCGGTGGCCCGAAAAAGTTTGGCAATCTTCATCTAGAAGCTTACGGTGAGTGTTTATGATCTGAAGTTAAAAAGCTAAAGAAATTGCGCATTAAACAAAAGAACATTATGAACAGATTAACGTTCCAATGCGATGTAGGGGTAACGGTAGACATACAGTACGTTAAATTCAAGTAAAACATCTTCGCTTTGTGGATCTACAGAAAACAGAATTGGTAATCTTAAAAGAAAGGATCTCAGCTCTTAGATTAGAGCTTTCAAATGCTGACCACGATACAGCAAGAAAAAGAAGAAATCATCTAGACCACTAGAAAATCGTAATTACGGTATTTGCCAGCGTATAATACGCACCCCGCTTTTCAGGGGCATTTTTGTGAAAAAAATTATTAAAAAAAAAAATTATACATTAATGAAATAAAGATGTACTTCGGCGATGTACAAATTATTTAAATTAAGGGGATATTTAATCCCACATTATTTCAAAGCCGAATAAGAAACTCTAAGATAGAAATCAAAGAGTTTCATGCCGAATATAGCAAACTATAAAAGTTCGGCGAGTCCAAGCGTAAGCAAACACCTGGTGGTACAATACCGGGTAACTCGCAGTAGAGGTGGATAAAGCTACGATCACTATTCTTAGTATTAGCCCTAATATAGAACACATCCCCTAAGAGATGTATGTTGTTTTACATTAAGGGAGACAGGTCACTATCCAGACCGGTTTCAACCTTTATTGAGGTTACATTAGGGCTAATACTAAGAATATATGATCTGACATCCATCTATGGTCTAAAAATTACTATAGAACCACTAAGGAAAAGAGCTTCAACAGGGCAGTGCCACAGATGTCAAAAATTTGGCCATGCCCAGATGAAAAGCTGAATTCAGATGTCTAAAATGTGGGGTCGCCACCCAACAAATACATGCACTAAACCAAAATTTACCCAGGCTAAATGTGCCAATTGTGGCGGTCCTCACACTGCCAATTACAAAGGATGCGCTAACAATCCAAGAAATAGAAAATCAGAAGCAGAAACATTTTCTTCCTGACTCAGCACACCTATGTCAAAGACTACTTCACAGTTTCCTGAAGTTCAATATAAAAGGTCAGACGCCCTTCAGAAGAAGTCAGAGGTTCCCAAAAGAGTAACTCCGCAATAATCTAGGACATATGCGGATGTAACTCGTCCTAAACAGTCATCCCGTGAACAGACAACACCATACACAAATCTGGCAGCTATCATTACCTCTTCTCTCGCAAATATGCTGGATTTTTAGCAGATCCAACCCTTCACAAAGTTCTACTAACAGATTTCTAAAGGACACACGAGCCATTATTTCAGCGCTCACTAATGAACAGTAACAAAGTAAAACCAGAATCTTTAGAGATCATTGCGTGGAATGCGAACGGCCTGAGGAGTAAGATTTTAGAACCTCAAAATTTCATCCAAAGACATCAGCCAATGTCCTTTTACTAAATGAAACGCACCTGAGACCTTCAGACAACCCCAAAATTTGTGGATAACAACTGTACAGAGCTGACAGACTATCCCACAGAGGAGGAGGCACGGTAATTTTCATTAAAAATTTCATCTCTCATCACTCTATAAACATTCCTCCTACCACCAACCTCGAGGTCACCGGCATTGAGATTCTCACGAGTTCTGTCGGCAAATTAAAAATCTTCGCAGCATATCATCCTCCACATAAATCATTACTGTTCATGGATTTGAACGCCTTATTCGATACCGGAGAGCCTATCATTGTGGCAGGTGATTTAAATGCCAAGCATTCAACCTGGAATAGCCATTCCACTAACAAAAATGGACAGATACTACAAAACTATGCTGGTTTCAACAACCTTCTTGTAATTGGTCCCGCTGATGTGTTGGATATAGCCATATTGCAGCACATCAGACTCCAATACAATTTAATGACGATTAACGATCTGTCATCAGACCGTAACCCAATATGATTAAAATTGGGAAACCTTGAAAATTATTCCCCCCCCCTCACTCATTCATTCCTTGGGAAATGCTCTCCAAGGCACTTCCAAATTATATTGGTCCTGTTCCCATCATTAAATCAAAAGAGGAAATTGAAACAGCTGTTAAAAATTTAACAGAACAGATTAAAGTAGCCTGTGCAGCAGTTACTACCTCTATAACTACCCACAAGTCCAACCACTTGCCAGAAGATATTATGAATCTGATTAGAGAAAAAAATAAGGCAAGAAAAAGATATCACAACACCAGGGTGCCTCAAGACAAACGGATCTTGAACAGGTTCAACTCTGTAGTGAGAGATGACCTTACAGCCCATAGAACTCAACTCCGGCAAGAAAAACTAACCTCCATCTCTACTGATAACCACTCCATATGGAATCTCATCCGAAAGATTAAAAACAGAAATAAACCTCTTCCCCCCCCCCCTCCAAACAGATTCAGGTCTCACCCACAGGGATGTTGATAAAGCTGAGGCAATAGCAAATCATCTTGAAAAACAATGTAAACCTGCATACGATCACCTCGATTTTAACCATATATACAAGATCCACCGTAATGTCAGATATTCACTCAATTCTGCTCTCACATATTCCACTCAAATTGCACCCACCTCACCTGCTGAAATATATGCTATTATTAAGCAGTTCAAGAACAAAAAGGCTCCTGGACACGGACCCGATGGTATCTCTAACAAAGTAATAAAGCTTCTACCACGTAGAGCTATTGTCCATCTGACAAATATAATTAATTCCATCCTTCACTACAAACATTTCCTTCCTACTGGATACTGGCGGACATAATACCGATCCATAAACCTGGAAAAGATCCCAGATTGCCTCAAAATTACAGACCAATCAGCCTCATCTCAAATTTCGGCAAAATTGCCGAGGTAATTCTTACCAGACTTCAAGATTCAGTACTCCGATTAAACATCCTGCCTGAGGAGCAGTTTGGCTTCCGACAGTCGCATAGCACCACACAGCAAATACACAGATTGGTGGAACACATCATCACGGGTTTTAACTGGCGTCAATGCACTGGGGCTGTTTTCCTTGACACGGCCAGTGCATTTGACAAGGTTTGGCATTATGGTTTGCTATACAAACTGATATCATCTGGTGTACCAATCGGAATCATTCATCTTATAAAGGCATACCTCCACGATAGGCGCGTGCAAGTCAGGATGTGTGGGGTAGTCTCGACACAAAAACGCATCTTGGCTGGAGTTCCACAAGGATCCTTACTAGCACCAATTACTTGTATGATATACCACACAACCCATTATCTTCAATTAAAGCCCTATACGCTGATGATACAGCGATATTAGCCAGATCTTTAAAGCCTCACCTAGCCATCAAGAAACTGCAAGAAAACCTACTGCTAATCAAACAATATTTTCCAAATGGCGACTCCAAGTGAATCCCCTGAAGAGCGTAACCGTCCTATTCTCCAGAAGATCACTGCTTCCTAAAGAAGATATTCTCCTTTTCAACACTAAAATTCCGTGGAAAAATGAGATCAAATATCTTGATGTAATACTGGTCAGAAAACTGACTTTCAGCTCCCATATCAAGACTCTCTGTGCAAACACATCAAAATCCATAGCCCAGCTCTATCCGCTAATTAACAGAAACAGTAAGTTGAGCAACAGAATCAAACTTCTCATATACAAACTGATGGTTCGTCCAATACTCATCTACGCTTCACCGGCCTGGAGTCATACCTCAAATTCTAATATTCTCAAATTACAACTTATCCAGAATAAATGTCTCAGAATGATCCTGGGCGCCCCATGGTTCATCCGAACTGTCCAGCTGCATCGGGACACAGATATCCCCTATATTTACACTTTCATGCAGACTATAGCAATCAAATTCTTCTCAAAAGCATCTGTGCACCCTAACAAACTGATCCAACCGGCTGCAGATTATGACGCAATGGATTATTTCAAACATAAAAGACCTAAAGCCATCCTAAACTTCAACACTAAGGACTAATCCCCTGGCTCACTCAGGGCGAGCAATTGGCTCAAACTTTCTCCACTCACAGTTTCTCTCAAGATAGCTGGGAATATGAAAAGCTTTTGCTTCACCCCTTATGTCAGTAAAGTTGATAGTATAGTATAGTTGATATCTTGCTATTATATTATTTGGTCTACCTACTCGCTGATGAAACCTCAATAAAGGTTGAAACTGATCTGGGTAGTGATCTGTCTCCCTTAATGTAAAACAACATACATCTCCTAGGGCAGTGGTGTTCAACCTTTTTCACTACGCAAGCTACTTTTCTATAAAAAGTTATTCGGCGATCTACTCCCTTATATAGAGATCACGTTCCCCCAACCTGATATTTGATTACGCACAAATAAACAACTAAAAACTTTGTGTATTCAAAAATTTATCACTTTTAATTATTTTAATACAAATATATATATTAGAATAAAATATTTATTTCTCTATTCTGGAAAACCAAAGTTAGAAAAAACAACAGATTGATTACAAACTCACAAGTTACAGGAAATGCTGGTTGATTAAAAAAAAAAAAAAAGTTAATGTGAAATTTGGCATTGTTTGGATCTCGCAATATTTTCATAGTCAAGTTGATATGAAGAAGTGGCCAATCGCAGACAATCATCCAAATGATCATTTGTAATTTTGTTTCTTAATTCATTTTTTATGACGGTCATATTTGAAAAAGTGGATTCTGACAAGAATGTCGATCCGAAACAAGACAGAATTTTTCGCGCAATATCAGTTAATATTGGGAATTTTTCATGTGCATACTTCCAAATGAATTCATTGTTTATTGATTTTAAATGTAAACTATTCTGAATGTTTATTATCTCAAGTTCTACTTCAGCTTGGTTTATATCAAACAGCCCACTAATTTTATTTGAAATTTCTGAGATGTTCAAGTTTTCTTGAAATGGATTATTGATAAAAGATACAATCATTTCAGTTTTATTAAAATCTTTAAATCTTGAATTTATTTCTCAAAAAAAAAAAATCAACTAACGCCTTTTTTTTTATTCCCGTATACGGGAGTAGGCGAGGCCATTTAGCCCTATCTAACTTTTGGAGACTGAGTGGGCAGTTCAATCTCCACTGGTACCAATCAGAGATAGATGGCCCAAGGCTATCACTAATTAAGCGGTACACAGTGAAGAGAGATGGCTCAAATGTGCCGTCATCTAGTGGTCCCTAACACGATATATTTAATGTCTGAAATAATGTGGGTTCTACGGTCGATTTTCTTGAGTTTACGGGATGAAAAACCCGCTTGCCCGTGCCAGAGATCGACTAACTCGGGAACCGGTCGAAAAAAGGCTTAGAAAAATTTCCTCTAGTCGGTGACTAGACTCGAAACCAAGTTTTCCTTCGTGCGGCCAAGCGCCGTGGTGTGCAAACGCCACATTTATTTCTTCTTCAACTAATTCTATTTTAGGAATAATTTTTTTTAAATCATAGCGAAGCATTTCTTGATTTTGTTCAAAAATTTTTAATAAATATGGGAGATGTCTAAATTCGCGGTCATTTATATTTTTCTTTAATAAAAGTAAGTATTGTTGGAAAGTTTTTATTGAACTTAACATGTCAATTAAATTTTTATCTCTACCTTGTAACTCTAAATTTAAATTGCTTAATTTCGTACAGAAATCTACTAAAAATGATAAGTGTAACAACCATCTTGTATCACTCAATTGGGATAAATATCTCCTTTTTCATCAAGAAAAATTTTTATATCGTTAATTAATACAAGAAATCTTTCTAAAAATTGACTTCTGCTGAGCCAGCGAACATTATTGTACAACAGAAGTTCCCTATCATCATCTGCTTGTAATTTAAATAACCACAGTTGCAAGGCTTTTCCTCGAACAGAATTTACAATTTTAAATGTAATATCCAAAATATCTTTTGTGTTTAATCTTTTACTACATAGTACTTGTTGGTGAATAATACAGCGTTATGTTAAAAATTAAATGAAGCCTGATTGATTACCTATCATTGCAGGAGCACCATCAGTAGTAATAGACACAAGTTTAAAAAGCAGAAGTTTGTGTTGTTTCACAAATTCATCAAATGCCGAAAAAATGTCTTCTCCCCTAGTCCTTCCCAATAATGGTATAATTTTCAAAAGTTCTTCTTTACTTGAATAATCTTGAAATACCATGCGAATAAATACCATTAACTGAGCAATATCAGTGAAGTCGTTTGATTCATCAAATTGTAATGAAAACGCAACACACTGGTGAATGTCTGACATTAACCTGGCCTGGAAACTTTTCTCCGGCAATTGGAACTCTTCCTTTTGGCAATTTGAAAGCTTGCCTGCGGCCTAGAAGTAGTCTATCTCTAGAGACGTCTCGAACCGAGAAGCTCCTTTCTGGAAGCGGGAAACTCCTCTCTCAAGCAACGTGGATCCGGGCAGTCTCTCTGACGGCGACTCTGGATCGGGCGGCCTCCTCTCTGACAGCAATTCTGGAACCGGAACCCCTTCTGCTTGCTTCAGTCCCTTTTTATTAGGCCTCCTATGAGACCTTGCATGATGTTTGGCAACCCCCAAAGAATTGGTATGAGTCTTTCATCTTAAGTTTCAAGTTCGTCTTTTGTTCCCCTCCGCTTTCTTTTGATTGCAAGTTGTCGGCCATCGGAAAGTTGTTTGAACTCTTTCTGACTGACTTCGGAGATGTTTACACTTAGAGCCTGCAAGCCTTTCTCAATCTTTCTAATGCCTCCATGTACAGCTTCGGCGACAAAAACATTGCCTTTGTTTTAGCACTCTAACATATTCTTATTAAAGCAGTATATACAGTTAGCTTCAAAAGAGTTATTTATAAAAACATCTAATACAAACTATATCGAGACAAACAAAGTTTATTTTTTTACAATATTCACATGGGACTTAACCTAAGTAAAAAATCGATGCAATGTGCTTTGGAATATTTAAGCTACAATCGAGTTTTTACACTTTGCTTATAATCGTATTCACTCGGCTCGCTGTTTGACTTCCACTGATCCAAATTAATTCATTTACCCGGACTTATGAGAAAATTACTGATTTGACAATTTTAACGAAAAATAAATAAACAATAGCAATACACTTAAAGCGAATTAAAAATAATACAAAATAATGATAAATGAAATATTATGTTTTCAGTTTTAATTAAATTTGTAAGTAAGGACGAATACACAAGAGATCGACCAAAAATCTCCGCGATCGACGGGTTGAACACCCCAGTCGTAGGGGATGTGTTTTACATTAGGGCTAATACTAAGAATAGTGATCGTAGCTTTATCCACCTTTACTGCGAGTTTCCCTGTATTGTACCACCAGGTGTTTGCTTACGCTTGGACTCGCCGAACGTTTATAGTTTGCTATATTCGGCATGAAACTCTTTGATTTCTATCTTAGAGTTTCTTATTCGGCTTTGAAATAATGTGGGATTAAATATCCCCTTAATTAAGTAAAAATTATACATTTTTTGAAAATAATTATATCTTTCACTGATTGAAAACCAAAATTTTCTGAAACTGAATTTCAGAGAACTTTAGTTTAAAACAGTTATGTGTCAAGGGGGGGAAAGTTTAAAATATTACAATAGCGGTTTTAATATTCATCCCCATTTTCAGAGCTAGACAAATTATCTCCTGAAATTTCTTCCGTATTTGAAATAGTCTCATCTTCTTCAAACAATAAATCATCTTCAGTTTTTTTTTCCTGGCCACAAGTTTTAACAATGATACTTTTTGCACCTTTGATAAACAAGGGAACTTTGAACTATCAAAGGAAATCATTAGGCATCTTTTGTGATATTTTTGTTTTCATTCGCATACATAGGCTATTTCTTTTCATTAACATATAGCACCATGATGTTGAACCTGTAAATTCAACGATACTTCTGTTTGTTGACATTCGTTTTGATTGGTGAATAATCATTTTCATGGATACTGAAATACCAGATTTTCTGTTGTCTAATACCTACATTTTTAATTTATCCTCAAATTCTGGCCATTTTATAATTCCTTTACGGAGATTGTTTATTACGGTTGGTCTCTTTTTAAGTCCTGGTCTTGTTTTCTGTAAAGTTCGTATAATTTTTTAGGTTGGCAGCGGCCCAAAATACGGTGATGCTGCTATATTACAATTTTCTTTTAGATATGCAATGACGCGTTTGAAAGAAATATTATAGCAATGTCTATGTTGCTTTTGAGCCATACTAGAACATCACCAATTGTACTGCACTTGACCTTGGACGAGTGACTTGTCATTGTCGTTATGAAACTGCGCTAGTGCAAGCTGTCGAGCGCAGTGCTTTAATTAAACTGAACGCATTAAGTTCTATTTCACTGCACAGAAGTTATCTGTTGTCTTCTCTAATTAGTTACAGTTATCTATATTTTAAATTTCTTACATATTTAACTCGAAATCACATATGGCAAACAGCCAGAGTAGAAGTATAAAATAAGTTTTGATAGATCAAAATTCTAACCGAAATTTCAACCTTAGGCGTATCCCGATTTTGAGACAAATTTTTAGAGAGGGGGGGGGAAAGAGTCTTATACGCTAGCAAATACGATAATCTTTCTTCTAAAGTATTATCTAGAACGGAAAAGAACCTTCTGGCGAGAGGTTTTAATTTTGCCTTATCTCTAGAGAACATCACAAAAGTGCAAAAGTGGACATTATGGGAATACGCCATCTCCCAAGAGATTCTGCAGACCTTATCCGCATTCAGACTTAGGTTATACTGCTTAAAACTAAATTACTACCTAAAAAATCCCAAAATTAGAATTAACAGATCGTAACCAATTGCGACAAAATAAAAAATCGTGATAGTTAAAGCGGATGAAGGAAATGCAATAGTGAGTATGAACACAGACACATAAGAAAAATGAATACCTTACTAGAAGATTCCAACAACCTACGCAGCTCTTAGACTGGAATCCCACACGGCACACGCATAATAAAACTGACTTTCATGGTATTTTTCGTGGTTTGGTCGGGAACAACGGATGACCACTCAAGTGGTCGTCCGTTGTTCCCGACGACGTTGTTGTGGTCGTCAGGTGGTGGTCGGGTGCAAGCTGTTCAAATAATTTTGAACAGCTTGCACCCGACATAAAATTCATTCCTGAATTGGAAGATCACAAAAAGACAATACTTCTTGATATTCTTGTCGAAGTAAGCGAAGAAGGAAAACAAGACTGATTGTCAGTATATAGAAAATCTGCCGTAACTAAAGATTTTTGCACGTCGTTTACACCACCATCCATTGCAATTATTAACGAGACGAGATGTCTCGTTAATGACGAGTCCACATTTCCAGTACGTAGCCCTTTAAATAAATAAGATTTCAAAAAATGCAAGCACGTTAACTTACATCAAGAATGTTACAAAGTTGCAACACTGCGTCATGATTACATCATGATTTTTTTTTTTTTTTTTTTTGTTGCTGTTAGCCTAGTGGCTGTGCGCTTCGCAACTATATGCCTGGGGAAGCAGTGCCCTAGGTTCGATTCCAGTCGGTGATGTGAGGAGCTGAAGGATCTTCTTCAGCCATAACCAAGTTAGCCGGACGTGGATAGTAGGGTTTTTCATCAGGCAAACCGGCCTTGAGAACTCAACATTGCAGAACATAGGATACACCGGGGCGTAGTACTGACCACCTTATCCTGTGAACGGTTTGAGGTCCGATGATTAATAAAACCCTCGACACCGCAAGGTAAAACAGGGTAAAAAAAGATGAGATTAGGGTTTTTTTTTTTTTTTTTTTTCAATTTATGCTGCTGATACTCATGAAAATCTTCGCATCCCTAATGAAAATTCGCTGCTCTTGTGGCATTTCTATGTAGGACCAGACAGGAAAGTCTGAGGAGATTCGCATGCCTGAACGCGTAAAACACGCTGGAAAAAAAAAACAAAAAAAACATGGCGTTTTGTATCTAAGTAGTTTGGAAAGAAACAGAAATGCATATTTGATCATAACTGCATTACGAGAAAGTTGAAAGAAGCGTCAGAAATGCTCCAGATCCCTACACACACATTGCAATAATAACCAAGACTTAATTCTACACCGAGTTTGATCTGCTTTCATAAAAAAATCTAATCGCAAACCTGGGATGACACGCTAACATTATTCCAACATACATGGAGCAATTAATACAACTATCATATTTTCTGATCACATGTTTGTGTGTACTAACCGAAAGCTCTGATAACATCTGTGGAATTTTTTATTCTAGTATTTTTATATAAGTTTTGCCACCCTTCATGCAAGTCCGACGATTCACGAAACTTGTTGGGTTATTGTTTATTTTATTAAACCTGTTATATGCTTAGAAACGTAGTCCCAATACCGAAAATTAGCTGAAGAATTTTTCTTATTACCTTAATCAGGCGCTTTTCAAAATGTACGTTACTCACCTCTTTTTTTTTTTTGTTATTGAGCTCCGCTGAATCTATACGCGAATGACAATTTCATAAACATTCTGCCCTTCCAGATAGTCTTCAAGCATTTTGTAAGTTATTTTTTTCTTTCAAATTTAAATTTTTGCTATATTTTTGTAACAGGTATTCAGAATGCTTATATGTCTATACTTTTAGGGTCTATTTTTTTGTTGTTGTTGTTCTTATTCAGGACCTGCCTTCTCTATAAAGGGGCCCGGGTGCAAGAAACCTTTTGGGGCCCTAAAATATTTTTCAAAGGTAAAAATTAAAGGATTCGAACTAAACGTATTGTGAAACCTCTTACCTGCAAATGGTTTTGGTACAGGAAAACAAAAAAAAAAAAAACGCATTCGAAATAAATACGTTTCCGCAAATGTGTATCGACTGTGCCCACTCCATCGTGGGGCCCGGGCGCATTGCACCCACTGCACCCCCCAGATGGCCGGCCCTGTTCTTATTCTTGCATCATGCTGAGCTTAAGTTTTCTTCTCATGGTGATTTTCCTTTTTTATTTTATTTTTAGTTTCTTTTAAGCTAATTTCTAATTCTTTTGTTGTTATACCCACCTAATTCTTTTTTTTTTCTTGTAATTATTATCAGTTCATAATTATCAATAAGAATTTAGAAATACTCCTGTTTAGTTCACTACTAACGTCTCAATATTTTATATTTATGGAATCTTATTTCATATATATTCTAAATCAGAACAAATCTGTACTACAATTGCTTGTCTTTTTCTGACCTCTCTCTTTAACTATATAGCTTTTATTCTTTTATATTCTATTTCACCTTCTAATCTTTTACTGCTTATGGTATGTTCCCCCCTCCCTGGTTATTTCTTTAATTTCAACATTCCATATTTTTAATTTTTTTCTTTTTAATAAATTTTATGGTATTTACTAGACTTTCATTTGTTACTGTTCTTAGTACTGTTTTTATATACTACTGCCTTCGTTCTGTTGAATATTCCTTGCCAAAGGATGCCCACTCTTGAATCTCCTCTCTTTGACTTTCTTTGCATTCTCAATCATTCGTATCATTCAAACCCAGGATGCTAATAGAAGAAAACGTTTGTGCTAGTAAAGACCAGGGGTAAGTTGTCAGTCCAAGAAGAGAAATATGGATTAAGTATCAAGTTTAGCAGCATCAGATGTAAGGGGACTAGTCTTTTTTTTTTTTTTTTTGTAAGGGAGAAAAAAGACAAAATTTTGTTTTGGAAACATTCAAGGTGAAGTAGGTTGTCATACCGTAATGAATGAAAATTCCAAATCCATTTCCAAAATTCTGATGCAATATCCTATCAGATGCCCTGGAAATGTCGAAGGAAAGCAGCATAGGTTTCTCCAAACGCTTCCATTGCGCATGTTCCGAGTTATGGATTCTGACTGGTAAAATCGATATCGGTGGTCACTGATTGCTTGGTAGTTCTCTGAATATTTAAGTTGATTGATGGCTCTCAATTACATTAGATAACATCAAAATGAGAGCAAAACGTCGACAATTAGATGAACGACATCACAATTTTTTGGAATTAGTTTTTTTGGCTTGCTTCCATGATGTGGAGTGTATCCCGGCCGAATATAACATAATGTAGAGAGAGGCAGCGGCACAGATGAAAAGAAACCGTTCCCAATAGTTTCTGCAAGGGACCGTGTAGGAGGCGAGGTTTTTACATTTAGCTCTTTTAAAATCAGACTAAGCCTAGGTAATATGAAGGCTGGAGTTTTTCAATCCACTTACGATACTTTTTATTTTGACTGTCCTAGCACACTTCTTAAAAAAATCATGCCTTGAATATTGAGCAGAGCGGTGAATAGTGATTGTCATTCCATCATGGATAATTTCTGTAACACCATCACAATAATAGTTCTGACCGTGGAAAGGTGGAGTGAAATTCTCTGAGATCTTTCCATTTGGCTTTACTATAGCGCCAAATGATGCAAAATTTCAACAGCTGAGGAGAGAATATTCCTTAATAGTGTACTTGGAAGGAGAACCAGTTAAGAAAATATGCAGTGTTGGGTGAATTGAGATGATTGTTCTTCATTATAGTAAGTAGATGAACAATTTACTTTTAGGTCATTGCTTATAGTAAGTAGCGTATCGCCTCCAACTCGGGCAGTGGAATTAGAAAAAAAGGGAGCTGTTGGAGTTGTGGCCATTAAAGTCAAGAGGGAAGACGACCTCATTTTTACCATAGTTGGATTGAAGAATCATGGATAAGAAGTCAAAGGGGTCAGAATACTTTTAAAAATTCGTGGAGCAATAAAGACAATTCTCGAGATAACTTTTGAGAATTCAATATCTGGATCTGAATAATTTCCAATGAGTGGGCAACGTGTATCTGAATAAACTTCATTTTTTAGTGGAGAAGCACTCAACAAGAAGGCGGCACAATCGCAGAGATGACTGATTTGTTCTGGACATGCATTACACTTAAAGAGGAATCTAAATTCCAAGAAGAGAAAGAAACAAAAACGTGTGTCCTAATTTCTATATAGGAATATACGCTTAGGAATGGATTTTAAACAACTTTTATCTGCTAAAATTCGAAGACTGAAGAATGAAGTACGTGCAATTATTCAACTGAAGTGAAGGTCGCCCCACCTACTCTAGCAAGTTGGTTGACCTAGAACAGGTCGGATGATGGATTAAGCTGTTAGTAGGGCAATGTACTCCTAGCAGTCTATTCCAGTTTAAAAGGGCAGTTGAATGCGAAAAGTCAGATTCAGATGGGAGAGGCGTTTAACTCTTTGCTGATGACTTGGAAAATCTCAAAATCGCAATGGAGGTTTTGTTTCTTTGATCGTAATTTCATTCCCCATCGTAATCTGAAATCTAATTAGTGTCAGATGTGGGCATCTTTGTGATACACCTGCATGAAGGTCGGCAGTCTGTGCCTGAAGAAGAGCTCAAGTTCCCAGTTTTCTGGGAACTTTAGCCCAAGTTCTTAGGGTTAACTAACTCGTGCAAATCAGTCGAAACTATTTTCGCGGCCAACCAAAAAATAAAAAAAAACCTTTTTTTAAACCTGTAAAATAGGTAAAACTCTACTATGCAAATTTCTTTAAGAAGTCTAATTTTTAGAACGAGGTGCTCCGTTTTTTTTTTTTTTTTTTTTTTTAATTTCCCTCCACCTCTCCTCTTACTTAATCCTTTACAGATTCAGTAACATGATTATTTGACAAATCCAATAAATTAACAGTAACTTATTGGAAAACATTTCCAATAATGCTAATCATAATCGCATTAAAAAAAATAGTAAACCATGGTAATCTGAAAAGTAAACACTGTATTCTGAATTGTTTTTAATGTAATTAGCCAAGAACACAAGCGGTACGTGTTTCTGTCATCAGTTCTCACGCCTAGTGACTGGGAACCACTTGAGCCAATATAATTTACTTCTCTGAAGAACACTTCGATTTCAAAGTTTGTACGTGGAATTTTGAACCACCCTGTATATATTGTTGTTGTTTAATACTGCTTTATGTTGCTGTTGTCAGTACCTTGGATTCGTCCTTTCAGCAATAAACGAACGAAACGACAGTAAACGCATACGTTCAGAAATGTCAAACTGGGAGCACACCACAAACTTCTTAGGATTAGTTGAATGATGACTTTCTCACTAACTTGAATGCATTGCGTTATATTTA
Source organism: Typopeltis vanoorti (assembly GCF_054136105.1). Classification (NCBI taxonomy): domain Eukaryota; kingdom Metazoa; phylum Arthropoda; class Arachnida; order Uropygi; family Thelyphonidae; genus Typopeltis; species Typopeltis vanoorti. The sequence goes on along the minus strand of NC_143549.1, from coordinate 4,681,319 downwards.
CCTCAGATGAGATGATATCTTTTGAATTCTCAATGAAATTACTCATCGCTTTAGTGAAGTTATCAAAAGTCAGTACCACATTTCATCAATCACAATAGTGACCAACTGAGAACTCGTGATGTGCCTTCCATACATGTTGAAAAGACAGCATTAGGTATTGGACGGGGAAAAAAATAGAACAATAATACTCAGTTTCGAATCATAACAGGAGACAAACATCAAGTAAACTTCAAGTGCGAATTTAAAATATGAAACAAATTTCGCACATTCCAGTTTCATAAAGCTGATTCCGATACAAAACCAACAATAAGCTTAGTTCTCTTAATCACAACTTTTATAGTTAAACGTTTCATTAAGGTTTCATTAAGTCATTTTATTTAAGAATTAATTCAAACATCAAGTTAAAACCAAAAGTGAAACACAAGAATGAGATGAATTTCTAACTTTTTATTTTATTTAATTGCAAATACAGAAAATGATTCCTACGCAGCGTAACCATTTAGATTATGCGATTTAAAGAAATTATAAATTTTATGATATTAGTATGATAAGGATACACGATTTTCGTTATTATTATTAAAAAAAGAACAAGGAATTGAGCAGGACTCTGTAATAAGGTCATGTTTACCTAAGTTGGCACGTATTAGTTATGTGAGATTACAACGACGGTAACGGCAACTGCTGCTGCTCTGGATACGAGTGCATTTCAGAAAGAGACAATTGTCTTTTTGTTATTCTGTGCACGAAATTAGGTCAATATTGTAAGTGACCTGCTTCAGCTTCAAAGTCATATATGTGAAACCATCTCTGTCCAAATCTTCGTTTTGTCCAATCGAACAACTAAAAACGTGTGTGAAGTGTGCTAGTTTTTCATTCTGTTGCCATGATTAATTCAGTTTATTTTAGTTTTATCATTTACTTTTTTATTTAAATGTAAATGTTTCAAAAAAATATATAATTTTTTTTTAAAATTAATTTTTTAAAAAAAAATGAAGTCAGACTTTTAAAATCTAACTTGATTTGTTTAAAAATGAGTGTTTGTATATTATAATGACGCAATGCCAGAATGTTTAACTAGAGAATAAATAAGGCGGAGTGAAATGGGTATGCAATCTTATTAAGAAAAATATGACGCGGAAGGAATAACGTATGATTAAGAATAATGGCGTCATGAAAATTATAAAGCTCGGGCCAGAAAAGTCACGGAAAGCTGTGCACGAAAAGAAAAAGCTAAAGACAATCCAAAATAATACTATCGTAATGTTGCACGTAAAAGAAAGCATGAATGTGAAAGAAAACCCCTTGTCAATGTCGGTGGTATGCGGGTGGCAGATGCAGAAGAGATTCTTCAACTAATGAGTGACCATTTTGCTAAAGGCTATCAACGTGGTGCATGCAACACTAAGTTCAATGCTACCTCTTCTCTAAATGGAGAAACTAAGGCGTACGAGGAGAAGACACTACAGCTGTTGCACGAACTGAATAACAATTCTACAATAGGGACTGATATGATCAGTCCGTTTAGCATCAAGCACGGATGCTAAAAGAGGGTTCAGGTGAGCTAGCTGTGCCTTTGATCAGACTGTATAATCTGAGTCTCAGAACAAGAAAGATTCCACAGGAGTGAAATGTATGTATGAGAGTCCCACTGTGGCAATTTTGGAAAAGCTAAGGGAGTGCGAGCAGAAATGAGCTGACAATGAATCTAGACTTTGCAAACAAGCATCGATTAACTAATGGAAGGTCATGATTCAGAAACAATGACCTGCCATTTGAATACCAAGGAAAGCAGCATAAATTAGGGGACATGGGATTGGATTATAAACTACTACCTTAGATAAGAGGATAGCTGACTCATAGTATCAAAACATGGTGTATGGTGCGGTGCAAAATTCATAGTGACCAGTGGTATACTCGAGGGATCAGTCCTTGGCTCACAGATATTCAATCTTTACATTAACTGTACTGGAAAAAGATTTAGTATGTTTGCTAAAGATACAATAATAGACAGGGTAGCCAGGAATGCAAGTGATAATGCAGCGCTCGCAAAATTATTTCAATAGGTTATAATTATGGACATATGAAAATGGTGGTCCATGTTAGTAAATGGAAACTTTGGCATTTTGCTGTAATAATATATTCAATAGTATATTATATTGGTGGTATTATACTAGAAAAAAACTGCTACAGAACTTGAAGTTTCGGTAGATACGAATTTGAAATTCAGGGACCATATAGAAAAAGATTGCGAATACAACTTACAGGATAATTGCAATGCTGAATGACATGAATCTAGACTAAAGATAAAGGACAAAGAAGTCATTTTGCCTCTTTAGAAGACTGTGATACTACCTCTTCTAGCCTACTGTGGTCTCCTACTTTACTAGGTGATGCAGACACAGTTGAGAGAGTTCAAGATAATACTGGGACTGTGGAATGTAATTATGAGGAGAGATTGAGAATTTCTGAACTACAAACAGAAGAAAGAGGAGTGATATTGATAAAGATCTACAAATTTCTGAAAAGGTCATATAGTATACCAACTATATGACCTTTTCAGAAAGTAGGGAAAGAAAGAAGTCATTCATGAAAGTTGAGAATGAATGTAGTCAGAAGAGGTGCGAGAGCTAGATGTTTCTGTCATAGAGCGGTTCGTGATTGCAACGGACTACGTTTGGAGATGGTAAATAGGTTGTGGATTTGAAGCTTGAAGAGTCACGTAAAATACCATGTATGTTCTCTGGATTATCTTACCCTTAGCTCATCCATGGTACAATGTGCTTGTCTTTAGCCCTTCGTGAGAGAGAGAGAAATCATTATTGAAAAAAAATAAACTAATATGAGCAACAACTATCAAGGTGTAACTATGGAGTACAGAAAGAAACAAATAAACACATTACAGAAAGTCGCAAAGATGTGGAAGAGCACATAATACTAAGTGACAAAACAATTATCAACATTATTATTATTATTTTATATCACTATCGTACGTGAAATATAACTGACATCAGAATATTTGTGTCAGAAGGTGTCTCAGTTAAAGATGTAGTTGTTTTGCCCGGCTCGTAACGGTGATCATGTCGTACTGATCTGGGAAGTTACCAACTATGTGAATATTCCAATCAGGACAGGCTATATGATCAACCACAAATCTGGAAATTACGACAAACTCAGGACAACATTATCTTTGTTTCCACGGTATCCGTTGTTGAATGGGAGGGATATCAGCACTGCATGGAAGTTTTGAAAATACGCTTAAACGATGTGGTATCTGTGTCCCTAGAGCTCGAAGAACAAATAGAATCAGAGTGAAGTGAACGTGCAATCTCATTAAACAAGAGATCCATATCCGAACAAGCTGAATTTTCATCAAGTTTTGGGTTTGGTTTTTGTTTCATTTTACAATAATTTTGGCTTTGGTTTCGGTTTACTACTTTGGCTGATTGCTGCATATTTTAACTCTGTCTACGATGTTTATTAATAGTGTTGTGCAGTTTTAATAGTGTAAACAAGTTGACATTTCTAGTGTTTTGTTCATTATGTGTAGCTATAAAGAAATGGGTACATCTCCAAGAAAGCGTTCAAAAATATGTTCTCTTTCTCAGCACACATCTGTGACTCAAAGACAAATTGCCAATGAGTGTGGTGTTAGTTTGGGTACTGTTAATGCAATTTTAAAGCGCTTTAGGGATACAGGTACCTTTTCTTCTGACAGAAAAGGAAAATGTGGACGAAAAAAGAAAACTGCACTTACTCAAGATCGTTTACCAGTTAGGAAAAGCAAAATGAATCCAAGATTGTCTGCTGTAGACTTAGAGACTTGACAGCTAGTGGGATTAATGTTTCTGATATGAAAGTCCATCGAGGATTGTTGGAAGCAGGGAGGACTGCCCACAGACCAAAAAGGAAACAACTGTCGAAGGCTATGCAGAAAATTAGACTGAAATGGGCAAAAGTGTACAAAGATTTGACTGCTGAGAAGTGGAGGGTCATATTCTCAGATGAGAGCCACTTCTTTGTCCAAGGAGAGGAGTACCCTATGTCCATAAACAAGCGGCTGAGAAGACAGCTCTCGCCCATCTTCAACAAGCTTCTAAACATCCACCTAAAAAGATGTTCAGGGGTTGTTTTACACATAATAGCAGGATCACTTGTTCCTTTTTGTCGGCATGAAGAAAGTTCTCTCTCCAATACATAAAAAATATTGGAGAGAAAAGAGTGGGATCCAGAAAGACAAAGAATTCATCTTCCAACAGAGATCTAGCCCCATAGCACACTTCAAAAAAAGTGAAAGAGTTCCTCAAAAATCACAACATCCAATTTCTTCAGTGGCCAGATAACTTTCCTGACATTAACCCAACAGAAAATTTGTGAACCATAGTGAAAAAGAGACTTAGAAAATTAAATTATGATACAAAGGATAACTTAATACAATCCATTATAAAAATATGGTTTCGAGATGCAGAAATAAAAATGTGTTACGTTGGTAGAGTCCATGCCTAAACGAATTTATTAACTTATTAATAAGAACAGAGGAGAACTTAATAAGAACAGAGGAAAACAAATTATTAGGCAAAGTTAGAGTTTTTTGTACTTATTTTATTGCAAAATTAAAATTTTCCTTTAAAATGTGAATGTTCAAATTAATTTGTTCGCTACTGTAAGTTGCAGTATAAAAAGAAATTGGTTGCCCAGGCTAAAGACAACCAAAAGAAGTTTATCTTTATGCTGCAAGTGAAAGGAAGAATGAATGTGAAAGAATAACTTTACTGATAACAGACGGTACCCTAGTATCAGAACCAAATGAAGTAGTTCAAATAATGAGTGCTCACTTCACCAAGATCTCTCAACCTGGAGTATGCAACATAGTCCACAGTGATACCTAACATTCGTTGATGAAACAGGAGTTCATGAGAAGGAGGTTCTAGAGCTGTTCATAAGCTAGATAAGAAGCCGTCAAACGGGACAGACGGGATATCAGCACGTGCGCTAAAGGAATGTTCAGCCCAACTGGCTATAGGCCCTTGATGTTTGTATAATTCTAGTCTCACAGGAAAGATCCCACGGGAATGAAAAGGATGTACGATCATCCCATTGCATAAGAATGCAAAGACTGATGTATCTATCGATCAATCAGTATCACTGAATCCAAAAGATTTTGCAGAAGTTGATAAGAGCTCCCATACAAAAATGGGACAAATATGATATACTTTTGCAAGAAACAGCTAAGTTTACTAAAGTGAGGTCATATCTGAGCAATATGTTTATATTTTATAATAGTATTAAGGCTGAGTTGGATAAAGGGAATGGATACACTATGATACTGTTTGACTTTTCTACGGTATTTGATAGGATATCGCATGAAAGTTTGTTGCATAAATTACAGAATACGGGACTGGATCATAAACGGTTGGCTTGGATAAGTGGGTGGCTGACGGACAGGTATCCAAGTGGCACATATGGGATATGAATCTTCTAGATTTAAGGCGACCAGTAGTGCGTCCTGGGATCAGTCCTTGGACCATTGTTGTTTAATCTATACATTAATGATACTAGAAAGGGACTAACAGGATATCTTCAGCTGTTTGCTAATGATACAAAGCTAGGCAGGGCAATCAGAGTTGCTACTGATATACAGCATTTACAGGAATTGACAGCTTAATGGCTGTCAATTCGATGTTAACGAATTGACAGCCATAACTTGACACTAAGTTATGCACTTTGGTGTGATGCGATATCTAACAGCATATTAAATTGGTGGGATTATGTTTGGAGTAGCAAAAGAGGCTGCAGAACTGGGAGCTATGGTGGCTACAGAGTTGAAGTTCAAAGGTCACATAACAAAAATGCAAATATAACACAGGCGATAAAATTGTGAAGTTGAAATGAACACTGACATGTAAGTGTTCAATTAAGAATATGGAAATCATTTGGTCTCTTCACGAGGCCTTGATACAACCGCACTTGGGCTATTATGCGGAGATTTGGTCTCCGGGGTGGTTCCAAATGGATAAACTTGCTGTGGAAAGGCTGCAAAGGTGAGTTACAAAGATGATATCGGGATTATGGAATGTACAACACGACAATTGAGACTATGTGGGCTACAGCTAATAGACAGAAGGAGAATGATACGATAGAGGTCTATAAACTTTTGAGAGCATTATAGGATATCAGTTGATAAAATTTTTCATTATATGGAAGGCAGGGAAAGGACAAGGGGGGAGGCATCGCAGAAGCTAAGTTTGTGTGCAGTTAAGAAAGAGCTGAGAGCTACAATTTTTTTCTCATAAAACCATGAGCACTTATGAGAGAAAAATTGAGTGCGTCCAGTGTGAATGAGTTTAATAGAAGGTACTCGTATGACAACTAGTGTGGGTGATGTATGGAATCTGTCGATGAATACTTGACTCTCTGAAGGTCGAATAATATTAAAAACCTATAATGACACAATACTACGTGTGGACATAATTAATTGTGGTATACGTTATAAATTCGAAAGATTACACCAATAAACAACTTGAAAGGGAGCTGTCAATCAGCCATTAAACGAAAACAATTTCGTCTTGCAAAATCATTAAAACAAACAACTACTGCTTGTAGATTTTCATAACAGTCAAGTACTAATATGTATACCGTGTGAGTGCGGTAACCATTACTGTCCGACAGAACGAACTGTAATGTGGTCTGCTTTTAAGTTTTTTTTTTTTTGTTTTTGCATGCATCGCCCATGTGATAATATTAATTAGTTTTTTTTCTTCAGTTTTTTAAAACAAGAGCACTATGTCGCTATAACGAGTAATTTATCGTTTTCATGTAAAAACGTTTTCATGTCTGACAGCATCAATACTACTTAGTCACTACTAATATTCTAGTTGGTTGCATTCTACTGGAAACACAGACCTATTGCTTGTGGTGATCTGGTTCATGACTGCATAAGAAAAGTGAATCTAAATCACATACCAAGTCATGTAAAAGGATAGTCGTTTTTGCAATCTGTTTAGCTGAAGAGTATTAATTTTTAAGTCAATAGTTAAAATGAATACTCTTCAGTTAGACAGATTACCATTTTCGTTCAACAAAGTTGGAATGAAATACAAGCACGACATCACCCTTAACTGTATTCAAGTCTAATCAACGTTCAAAAAATAAATTACACTATTTTAAATTCTTCTTCTTTTATTCATTGTGGGCTACTGAATGAATGTTCGATAGCCATCTACAATGAACTGAATTTCAATTTCTACTACCGGAGGATGGAGAGGATGGATAATAATTGTTATACCGATATTTTCGTAGCCACTGTGAACTTTTCTTATAATAATTTCCACTATAGATTTAAAAAAAAACACAAAAAAAAAACGACACTCTTTAAGCGGTTTGACTAGAAAGGAACAACAAATAAAAACTGAAAATTCCTCCACTATCAACAGTAATACTAATGATTTTAATATTACAAATTTATAAAATCTGGGTTTCAGAGTTTACCCCACGGGATGAATGTTGGTAGTTACTTCGTATTGTGCTGTAGTGTCAGCTAACATATGTTTGTCTGTCTGCAGTTCGAGCCGAGCTGGTTTGTCTGAACAGCGTCGTGTTAACTGTTTCGTTTTTTTTTTTTTTCTTTTCCTGGCCTGTTTGCCAAGAGTTGTGCAATTGTAAACTACGCATGAAGACAGCAGTCTGTGAGTTTGAAACTACTGGAATTACGGGATACAGGCGTTACAATGCAATATGCATTTCAACTATTTAAGAAGGTTCAGATAAAACCGCTTTTCAGTGCGACTACGATAAATGCTTCCACACAGGGTAGGATGAGAATCAAGCCTAACATAAACTGGCTCAAAATAAATTCACATCAAACTGGCACAGGACCTATTTTACTGTGCACTCCGAACTGACTGTTCCAGAAATATGAATGCATTTCGACAAACTGGCAAAGTACCAGCCAGGGACTGATTTTAAAGTAGCCAAAATTAAAACATTTAAAATACTGAAGCATGGAAAAATAAGATTTTCAACAGCGCTGCATGAAAACGGAGTACACAGAAGTAGATTTGGTAAATTTAAATCATTAAGTATTTCAAAGAGTTCTGTTTTCTGCAATTCTTCTATACACTATGACCAGGTGAATAATGAATCAACGCATCTGGTCATAACATATAAAACAAATAAGTACGAATATTTATCTAAAACTATTTTAAGGAATGTGTTTTCCAGTAATTTCATGATTTCTTTTAGAATCGAATTCTTTCTCCACGGACTAATTTTAAAGTAGCAAAAGTAAAACATTTAAAATACTGAAGTATGAAAAAATAAGATTTTCAACAGCACTGCATTAAAACAAAAAGAGTGGCGCTTTTATTTTGAATAATCCACTTCTTCATTCTAACGTAATTTTAAACCATCAGGCAATAGCCCAATTCAATCCCAAATGAGTCGAGAGAGCTCATTCTTTCTTTCTCTGTAAAAACACTGCTATCCGAATGTTTCTTTCTTCTAAACTCTTCATTTATCTAAGATATACCTATTTTACTGTGCACTCACTATACTGTTCTGTCACTATACTTCGAACCACTTTGTATTAAGGACGAAATACAAAGGGAGCATTATTACAAATCTGCATGAATTTATCAAATACATTAAAGGTTTAATTATCAGCACGTAAATGTTTCCTTTAGTTCGAATTTTCATAATTGTTTCTAGGGATATAAGGCGCATGAAGGGATATGTATGTCGAACATATCCATAACTACACTCACAGCAGTAGACGGAAACCCGAAGTTATGCTCCATGTATCATTCCACTTTCATTTGACTCATCTGCAGATTCATATTCACGCATGACGGTGACCTACAAATGAAAAGGACGTGTGTTTATTCTATGTGTGTATTATATACAATATCTGATCAAAAATATCCGGTGTTGATCCCAACTTTCACTATACTATGAAAGACATTAATAATGAGTTGGTCCCTCCTTTGCTGCTATAACAATTTTCAAACTTCTAGCAAAGCTGCTTTCCGCTAGATGTTAGTACACTGCAGCAGTAATTCCTTTCCATTCTTCGGGAAGAGCATTAGTGAGGTCGGTCGCTGATATCGGACGATTCGTCCTGGCTTGCGATCGGTGTTCAAATTCACATCACTGGTATTCGATAGGGGTTTGAGATTAGGCTTCTATGCTGGCCAGTTATGTTCTTCAACACCCACTCGACAGTCCAGCTCTGTGATTTCATGTGTCCTACTAGATTGCAACTGTGCTGTTGTTATTGTGAAGCGAAAACACCAAGGAGCAAACACTTACAGCTGATCAGGGCAACTGCAGCAGGACAAAAAATTCCCAAACTGAGTTCTTGCACGCGTGGCACCCAATGATAGCGCCACGTCGAAAGTGGATGAGTCCTTCAGCAGGACCCATTTTACTGTGTCTATGAAGACTGCAAGACCATGTGCTTCCTTTTATACCTGCATGAGCCATGGGTGTGATGTACAGTATATAGCTAAATCAGCTAAGAAGGGGCATCCTGATATCTTTGATCAGTGTGCTTCCAAGATGGGAACTTAAAGGTGTTTAGTTAGTTAGTTCAGAATTCCAACATGCAAAAATAATTTTTTCACTGTTTTAGACCATAGGATATTGTGGTTGATCAAATCCACGCTGTGCTAAGCCAGATTTCTGATTTTTATTATTTTTATTTTTTATTTTATTTTATTTTTTAATTGTCGATGTAGAATTGGTGTTCTTGAATTTTTTTCTCCGCTGAGCATCCAATTTATCGGAAGTAGGGAAGGTGACAGTCACATGAAACTTGGTAGACGCCAGGAAGAGCCAGAGGTGATCCTTTATCTTTAGAAGGGATATTCAAAATGATAGATTTTGAAAGGAATGAATGTAGCCACTAGATTATACTTTTTAAGGATTCTAATTGGTTCCGAGATGCCAGAAATATATGGGATAGGAATAATCGTACTGTTTCATTGTTGTTGTTTAAGCTAAGCTTATTGGAATCAAAAATATGTTGTATAGTCAGCCATTAAGATGCATATACGCTTGATGTCCACAAGTTCCTGCTGTAGCTTTTGATATTTAGAGCATATAACATGAGCACTATAACAAAGGTTTTTATGATTCCACTCTTCTGAGAAAGATGGTAAGCAGATTGCCGTTCGATAAACAGAAGTAATTAGTTCACCTGAAGAGGAACCAGAGGATAAGACGTCTAGGAAAGCCAATTTGCTTTCTTTTCTATTTCCAGCGTGAAATCATTTCATGGATGTAGATTATTTATTTGTGATAGAAAGGTAGATAATCTATCTTCTTTGAGCCAGATGGCAAAGACGTCAGCTATGCAACGTATCCAAACCGAAGGCTGAGTTGCATGGATGAAAAAAGGATTGCATCTAAATGTGTTCTAGATAAAAGTTGGTTGGAAAGAGTAGACTTCCAACAGCGGTCCTTTCAACATGTCTGTCAATTCTTCTGACAAATAAAATAATCTGAGTGGATGACAAAGTCGAATAATTTGACTGCATCCAGCAGAATGTCTTGTGAGACCCAGATAAAGGGAATCTTCCACAGGTAAGTTAGTGAAAGAACGGGAGTTGCCAGTTTTAAACTTTAATAAACGGACTAAAAATTTATCTATGCTAGATGTAGGAGTTAGAAGTTAATTAGTGTATGTAAGGATGTTAGAATCATTAAAAACTGCTACCGGGGCCAGAATGCATCTGTCCTAAGAGACAACATCAGGACAAGCAATATCAAAATTGAAAGTGGAGTGAGACGAGGATGTGTACTATCTACACTTCTGTTTAACATCTACTCAGAAGTCTTATTTCTCAAGGCCTTAGAAGGAGTAATCATAAACGGCCAATTAATAAATAACTTACACCATGCAGATCATACTGCTTTAATTACAACAAATATTCAAGATCTTCAACTGGTCTTAAAATGTGGCAACTAAGAAAGCACAGGAATGGATCTAAAAATGAACACAAACAAAAAAAAAAAAAAAAACTTATGATAATAAGCAATAACCTTTCCATAACAGCAGACTTAATTCTAAATGGAAATAAAATAGAACAACTGAAGAAATTCGAATACCTGGGATCCTGGCTAAATGAAAGTTTAGGCTGTGAAATGGAAATAAGATCAAGAACTGAATTTCCAAGACAGTTCTTTGTCAGTATAAAACCCATTTTATGTAACAACGACTTAAACAGTGAAATTCGAGTACGAATGATGAAATGCTACCTATGATCAAGTTTACTATATGGAGTTGAAACATGGACGTTAAAGGCAAATACAATAATAATAATAATAAACTGGAAGCTTTTGAAATGTGGATCATGATATAGTATTAAACCAGAGTTGTAGACAAATCACAGGTTGCTTTAAAGCAATTGATCTCTACCAACTCTCTTGTATACTTCCCACTTGCTATTAGAAGAGCTATTTTCCAAACGAATCGATGCTTGCATCAGCTAAACGCTTAGAGACATCCAACGTGGTGTGGACAAAATCTAGTCAGATGGCATCTCCCCCTCATGCTGTCGTATAGAGCAGCCTTTATTTAGTGTTGTCCGCAGCGAACTAATGAGCCGCGAGAGAATATCTTATTAGTAAATATTTTTTTTTAAAGAAATTTTAGTTTGTAAATTTTCAGATACAGTTTAGAATACGATATGTAAAAAAAAACCCTATTAACCAAAAAAAGTTCTTTCACATAATTCGATAATCTGAATATACTACATCTCACCATAAATTGCACTTCTTTGCACATATTTTGCACTTCTTTTAATGCAAACTAATTCCTTAAAAGATTGACTCGAATATACAATTAAATACTTTAAAAGTCTCACTATTTGGTATAGTTCAAATACAAATAATGAGATAATACTCCACAATTTTGCACTTAAGGGAAGTGTATGAAGGCTCATCTCTGATAGTAAAATATGACCTATCGGTAAAGGATTGAGTATGGGGACTGGTGAGCCACTGAGTTATACGCTTTGTCCGAGTAGGTCGCGGCCAGAAAAGTTTGAGAAACGCCTTCTACAGAACCATTTCGTAAGCAGTACCAACTACCAAGCTAGAACTTCAAAAAAAAAAAAAAAAAATCGCCTGACAAAACTAACATCCATGAGAATGAGAGAAAGAGCTATAACTGTCTGACGAGCGTCTATAATGGAATACTTGGAGCCAGAACAGGATTCGCACCAAGGTGGGGAAAATGCAAACAACTTAGGAAAATGGAATTATATGATTCAGCTCTCTGCAGATTTAATATAGTTTTCCCATGAGAAATGCCAATAAAAATATGCAAGTATTATTCACACTAGATTAATAAAAGCTTAAGTCACTAAGGTGGTTAGTCCAACAAATCAATTTACATCATTCCTTTTTAATCAGTAAGTGTCAAGATAATTCAAAAGTTTAGCGTGTTTTATTATGCAAATTTTGAGTGAGTGATTCGCGTGTAAAGAGAATTTAAATGAATATTTAAATAACCAGAATAATCAGGTTAAAAAAAGTGGAAATCGAACTACATGAAATAACGAAGGAAGTCAGCCTAATGCCGTGGGGAACTTTAGATACGTTTCTCCTCTCGCTCTCTTTTCCAGAGGGGAAAACACACACACACACACACACACACACACACAATGGGATCTGGAAAGTTCTGATAAACACCCAGAACAAAAATTATATTAAAGCAACTTATATAACCACAAGAAAGGACATACTAGTAGCAGAGTTAGGAAGTTATATTAAGGAAGAGTTGCTTTAATATCATTTTTGTTCTAGGCGTTTATCAGAACTTTCCAGACCAGCCCCCCCCCCCTCCCTCGCGTATATCTATCTACCTATCTATTCTATATATATAAACTAAACACACATAAAACCACAGGATGGTGGTGTGGCAAATGGAAAAACCGAACGGATTCCCCAATGTCTGGTACCTGGTCCGCAGAGGGAAACAAATACCTGGGGATTTACCTAGGAAACACGCCCTCTTATGTGGATATGAACTGGGAAACACTAAACAAACGTTTCAAGCAAGTACTAGGAAAGTGGGCAGCAAAACGAGCCTCTGCCTCCACAAGAGGGAGAACAATAATCGTTAACCAAATAGCCACCAGTGTCCTTTGGCATACCCTAAAGATTCTCATGCAACCAGTGCAATTCATCAAACAAATAAAGTCAACCATCTATTGATTCATATGGAACAAAACAACCTGGCTTTCCTACTCCAAGCTATGTACTTCTCTCAAAGATGGAGGACAAAATTTGACCTCCATTGACAACAGGATAACAACGTTCCGCGCTCGATTTCTCCTTAATACCCTACAACAGGAAATATCACACAAATGCACCACTGAATATATTTTCACTTCTGCCACTAGAGGTCTCTCTCTCCACAACCTTAAGAATGACAACAGCTCAAGTGCCAGTAAATTTAACAAACTTTTACAAAGATGCCCTTCGACGATGGAAGAAGCTAAACCTCCAGCACACAGTGAAGACAGCATCCCTACCTGAAATCCTCATGGAACCCATCTTCCACAACACGATGATAAGAAGCCCGATCACTCAGAAAGAGATTTTCTTTCCTCCATGGAGCTGGAGAAGCGTGAGGATCTTGGGTGACATTCTTTCTCCAAGCCTCACCTGGCGCTTTCCAAAATCGCTGGAAAACCTGGAATATGGGAATCAGTCTGAGCAGATACACACTGTAAAGTCCGCTTTTCAAGCCGCTATGCATGATAGCATAACAGAAGTGGGGCTTAGCCCTCCCAACTCAGAAGATCCGGCGCCTATCTTTCTGATAAAAACCAATAACTCATGGGAGAAACTTACACCCAGCAACACCAACAAAATCTACAGCTCTCTAACATAACAGTCGAACCAAAGCACGTTACTGGAAAATCCTGCATCATCTGATCAAACACTATTTCAATGGGACCTACCATATCGCACAAGAGCCATCAAACCTGACGCAGATATTCAGTGGAGAATGTGACACAACGTACTACCCACTCCAACTATATTACGAAAATTTAACTCAAAGGTCTCAGATAACTGCCTGTTCTGCTACCAATTAGGAACAGTCCGGCATATCTACTTGGAATGCCCAGTCAACACTAAATTAATCAGATTGTCTCGGGAAACGGCAGCTCTCACCTGTGGTAGTCTTCATACAGAAGAGGAATATTTCAATCTAGTCCATGCGGAGTCAAATAACCATTCATTCTGCAATTACCTCTTCATCACTTCTAAAGCGGTAATATACAGCTTCTACCCTCAGACATACAAGACCAGACAGCACAGCAACTTCACAGAGAGAGAAGCAACTGACCAACTCATTGCAGCCTTCCAACAAAAGGTGAGTAGTCGGATCCTACATGAGCATCACCACCATAGGCAAAACAACACCTTAGATCTTTTCCACCAAGACTGGAATCCACGGAATCAACTCCTGGCTGAGCAGGGCGACTGCATCATAATCCACTTTCCAGCATAGAAGTGACATCATTCCCCCCCCCCCAAAGAAAGGGGAAAAAAAGAAGGATTGTTGTGCTTAATAGTGCGAAAATTAATCGGCTGGCACTCTCATGTAAATAGATAATATTGTGCTATAGTAACTCCTATGTTCTTCCACATTCATGTTCTTATACAGTATCATGTTAAAATAACTCTTAATGGCTTTAATCTAAAAAAAAAAAATTGTAATTAGCCTTATAAGTGACTTCGATGTAACATACCTCAACAAGAGTATGAGCATGTAACCTCTCTGCCTGACTGCAGAGAACCAAAAACCGGTTAATCCTGTATATAAGAGTGTTATGTTCACAATAAAAAATAAAAAAATAAAAATTCTATATATATAAAAAGATAAGCCGAAATTTGAAACGTTTTTATGCCACGTTTTTTGTCTCTTCATTGTTTTGAAACGTCCAACAATGTGTTTGACTTCATGAGACAAACACATTGTTGTCTCATGTCATCAGAATTGAAGGAGACCGGCTTACTAGCCCAGAACTCGGGGGATTGGGCGCCGTAGGCACCAGGGGGAGCGGAGTCCCCCTAATACATATATATACACATATACATATACACATACATATATATATACATATATATTAATGATGATAACCAAAGTCACAAAGTCTGCTGGGAAAAATCTACAAACATCTTCCGTTGCAGTGACGAAATAGAGAGAAAAATTGTGGAATCGAGAGAAATCATCTTCAATCCTGTTCATCTAAATAACAACTTAAGCTACAACCTCCCGGATAGTCATTCAGCTGTAATCATGTACTGGCGTTCACGTGATGCAGCAAGCACGCACTCTCCCAACAATGCAACAAATGAAAGAACAGCTTCAAATACAACTACAACGTTTTAATGCTAATTATGTATAAAGACTGTCTATGTTGTTCATAGTCTTTTAACCCTCAATGTTTAGTGTTTTTTCTTTTATAATGTCACCTGAAGAAGGCTGTTACAGGCCGAAACTAGTAGTGTGTTTATATTAAAACCTTTTTAATTAAATCTTGGTTCTAGTCATTCAATTTTTTTTTTTCATAAAACATATATATATATATATATACATATACACACATATACGTATATACACATATACATATATCCAGATCATGCAAGATGAAAACATTTTTTTTTTTTTTAATCTCTATGATATGGGGATTTTCCTAAATTGCATTTCCTTATTGCCCCTGTACTATAGGGAAATATAGCTGAAACAACAATTATAAAAATTGTTTAGTATTTCGAGACTACTTGCCTGGTTGGCCGTGTGGACCTCTCCGATCAACAGGCTGTGGGTTCGAATTCAACTACGCGCATGTTTGTCTTACAAATTCAGAAATAGTAGAAAGAGTGACTGCGACCCTACCACAACTCTTTTTTTTTTTTTTTTTAAAGCAGACTTCACTCCCAGATCCCTACGAGGTACAGGAATGAATGACCATACGGTTTATTAAGAGACGTCAAATATGAAAAAGTAGCTACATAATCCAGACTTAAAGCACGTAACCATTACTGCTTCAGGTCCAAAATAAATGGTCATGTAGATCAAAATCGTATTATTGTGACTATAATTTAAAAAATCAATCCTCAAGCGAAAATATCTGAAACGCACATGTTTTGGAGGGGGAAATATCCACACACACAAAAAAAAATTTCCGCAAATTTAGCACCACACAATATTAAGGCGAAACAAGATTGTAACAACACTAAAACCACCTGCACTGCTAGCTTGCCTTTTTTTTTTTTTATCGAAAAATATCAAAACAATCAAAACGTAACGAACGACTCAATAACCACAAACCAGAATTCAAGTCAACAGAATGAATAATTTCCTACAGAAGTAGCGTACTCCTCGGAAATTATTACACGAAGTGGGTTAAAAGTATATTATTAAATTGCAGCAACATCAGTAAACTCGCACTAAGTTATTACTTTGCTTCTTTTCCTCTACATGTAAGGAAACATATTTCCGGTAAGTGTTGGAAAATGACCTACTCTTTTATTGGAAGAACTGCTCCATATTACCTAAAAATAAGGTGATCCTTCACATGACAACTGTCGTACTGAGCTATTTAGCTTGCTTTTCTGGCGTGTGCTTCTCCCCAACATCTATCATATGAATATACACACGCTTCCGTATTACATACCTTGCTAAAAATATCCTCTGCCGCTCTTCTTTTCTTTTCTAGAAATGATCTAATTTTTCAAACTATATTATAATGAATATTTTGTGTAATTTGAAGTTAAGATAAAGGTCACCGAAGTGAAGTCACTTAAAAGAAAGAAAAATGAAGGCAAAGTCTTATGTAACTTTGAAATGAGTTTTCTAGTTTGCCACACACACAACAGACGTTTCGGTTATGCACGCAATTTCATCCGGATGGTTTGTCTGTTTATGAGAGAAACACCTCTGGCGTCTCAAACCGAAATATCCACCACCGCCCTCCTCGCTTCGAAAAAAGTTTCACGAGTCCTTTAATGAAGGTTCTAAATCAAAATATTTTATTTTCACAATATGAAATCTTTTTATATTGTGGAATTAATCAGTGGTGAAAAAGACAGAATGGACATGACCAAGAAACTTAAAAGATAGGTTTCTCACTAGTAATTTTGCACACCTTTCGTTTCCATACCAGAGAAACGTATGCGTATTTCCCAGATTTCCTTTTGTGCGTCCGTATGTATGCTATATTTCCGCCTCGACCGAAAGAAAATGATGCAATTTAAACTAAAGTAGTTAATTAATTCGAAATAATATGAAGCAACAGTCATCTCTGGCTGAATAAAATTTTATTAATGATATCTGGATCCTTACTAAGTTTTTGTTTCACCCAAAACATTTTAATGACAAACTCTAGCAAAGCAATTCAAAAAGAAACGGTTATTTCAGAAATGAAATTTGAAAGAAAAAGTTAGTGAAGTTTCCCATTGGAAACCTTAAGTGGCTTGAAAAGTTCCAAGTATGATCTAGAAGCAGGGTTTCTGAATTATGTCACCATTATCCGTCCACAGTACTGATACCAAGTTTACAACCTTTCATAGGTGGGATTTACAAATAAATAAAGGGTATTTCATAATAGCATTCTTCTATAATAACACCAGTCGTCTATCACAACAAACGAATCTGGCAGCTTTTGTGAAAAATCTTGCTTTGCGTAATTCCGCATTACTTTACTGCTGTAACCTTTGGACTGGTGCAGGATGACCTTTGTTGCTCTTGCACCAATAAATCACAAACAGTTAATTCTCATTACTCCGATTGACGGAAATTTTAACAGAAATCAAAAACATTAATTTCATTAAATCCGACAAGCCAGAGAGGAATTATTTACAAATCACTTTTACCAATTTTGCCAACAAAAGCGGTCCAGTTTTAGGCGAATAATAAATACAACGATTTTCTAAGAATGTCTAATGTCCAAATATATTAGCATCATTATCCTGATAATGTATCTTCAAGGGATGTATAACACTTACGGTATCTGTACTACATAATTATATTACTACTAGTTTCCTATCAACATTTTCCCCAAATTATTTCATTATTTGGCGTCTTCAATATTGTTCGATCTTGCATTTTGGTCTTCTAACGAAATTTGTGTATAACTGCAGTGTTTCCTTCAGTGCAATTATACACCAATATTCTTTGGAATCGATTTTCTTCATTAAACATCCTTTCACTAATTTAAACTTTCTTTCCCAGCCTATTTCAAACACCATACTACATTAGATTAGCAATGTTCACATATTCTTACTAATGACGTCTTAATGTTAATCATCATCATGCCTATCAAGGATTTCGGCTTAGCGTGGCCTGTTCTGGCGTTAGAAGTCATCGTTGATATTTTTAAGAGGATGTTCTAGTTTTCTTTTTCCTAATTGTTTGTAATTTAAGGCTTGTTTTGGTAATCTTTCTGTTTTCATTCTTTCAACGTGTTTCATCCATTTGTATTTATACTGTTTAATTTTTCTATTCCTGGTTTACTTCGTTCATAATTTCTTCGTTTCTTTTGTGATCAAATATAGTATACTTTGCAGTTTTTCTCATAAACTTCATTTCAGCTGTTATTAATCTGTCTTTTTTTTTCTTTTCTTTCTTTCTTTTTTTTTTTTTTTTGTTGTTGTTGTTTTATTGTCCAGATTTCGCTTCTATACATTAAGACTGGTAGGGCTAATGTACTGTATACTTTTAGTCTGATTTGTTTTTGAACTAGGTTTGGTTTAAATATAGCGTTAATTACAACTGTTATTTTTAAATATTTCGCAATTATTAGGTTTATATCTTTTTCATTGTTCATCTCTCAGGGGACCCTGGAACCCCTAGAGAGCGCGTCCCCTGGGTGGCGGATAGGGGGAGCCCACCATGTGTGCGTGTGTGTACATGCGCGTGCGTGTGTGTATATATATTTATGGTGAGGTGGTCCGAATATACTGAATAAGGACTCGTGGACCAACAGGGCCATAAGGGGCAATCATCTTGATTGTAAGGGAAGCGGCACTCCCATGGACCCCCTAGCTGGATCTATCCTCTCCTTCTACTTTGAGGAAGACCCACTTACTGTAATCTTTCCTATAAGGCCTTATCAGCCAACTCTTCTTACTTTATGACCCTTGTGCTATTAGAGTACTCGCGGGCCATGGGGTCTTTTCATTTCTGGCCTTACAACTATGCCCTCTCTATAAACCTTACTATATTTCTTCTATAATCTACCCTTTCCACTTCAATATACCATATTCCTCCTATGGGTTTAAATTCGGAAGAAGGCGAGTTCAGAAGCCTTAAGGTAGCAGCCCTACCACTGAACTATTCCATCGTCAGGCTAGTCCCGTGACATGGAGAACATAACCATACTTGTAAGCTGACAGAAAAAGATAATCGGATTGAATCTATGGGAAACGACCCTGGAATGGAAAAGGGAAAACGAAAATGGAAACGACAAAATATAATACACATAACAAACCGGAATGTAAGAGGAATAGCATATAAAGAAATAAATTAGACCAGTTATTAAATGAAAGAAAATTTAAAATAGCAGTAATCACTGAAACAAAAAAGAAATTAAAAGGAACTATGAGAACCGAAAATTTTTATGTGATATACAGTGGAGGTCGACAGAGACCAAAGAGCACAAGCAGGAGTCATGATTTGGATTCATAACTCCCTTTCAAAACAGTTAAAACATTATAAATTATGGAATGAAAGAATAATAGAAGCTAGAATAAAAATAGATAGAGGCTATTTAACAATAATTGGTTTATATGCCCCAGAAGAAGGAAGAGAACAGGATAATATTGATTTTTATAATCAGCTACAAAACATATATAATAAAATAAATAAAAATGATTACATAATTTTAGCAGGAGACTTAAATGCAAGAATTGGAAACACGAAAATTAATAATAATATAGGAATACATGGAGAACACACTCTAAACAGAAATGGTAAAAACTTGATTGACTTTGTAGTTTATAATAACCTAAAAATAATGAATTCCTTCTATAAACATAAAGACATACATAAATATACTTGGGCAGCAAGAGGATGGAAATCAATATTAGATTACTTCATATTAAATGAAAAGACATCAAAATTTTCGCTAGATGTTAGAGTTCACAGAGAATATGAAATAAGCAGTGACCACTTCCTTGTTAAAATAAAATTAAGATTACCACCTAAATGACTACAAGTAACAAGAACAGAAAGAAAAATTGAAACATTTGTTTATAAAACTAGACTATTGAATGACACAAATGTACAATGGCTATATGAACAAAGAATTAACCAGTATCTAGATAAAATAAAACAAAATGAAGAAATAGAAATAGAATGGCTTAATATAAAAAAGATACTAAATGCAGCAGCAAATGAAAGCTTAGGAAAGACCAAAAAATTCAATAAAAGAAAAAAAAACTGAAGATCTGGGATGATACAATCAAAGAAATAATCAAAAAGAAAAAAGAAGCCTATCACAAATGGTTAAGTAGTAAAAGATTAGAAGATGAAATAGAATATAAAAGAATAAGATTTCTGAATAAAATTTTTCTGACTTCTCTTTTAGCTATAGCTAAAAGAGAAGTCAGAAAAAGACAGAGAATCATGGAATAAATTTGTTTCTAATTTAGAACATGATTTATATAAAATAAGACCCAATGTATATAAGATTTTGAAACACCTAAATGCAGATACCAAAGAAAACATAAAATTAAACACTGAATTGAAATTAGAAGAATTTCTAAATTACTACACAGAACTGTGGACAGACAAATATTTTAAAAAAGACAACTGGCAAACAATTAACGAAAATGAAAATGAAATAACTAAAGAAGAATTAAAAATCCGCCTGAAAGAAACAAGAAACGGAAAATCACCTGGAGAAGATAAGCTAGGTTCAGAACTATATAAATACGCAGGAACAAGATTCAAAGGAAGACTCTTATTATTTTTAAATAAAATTTACTCAACTGGTATCCCCCCAATAGAATGGAAAAAAGCAATTGTGATTCCTATCTTTAAGAAAGGTAATAGAGATGACCCTAAAAACTATAGAGGTATCAGTATACTAAATTCATGTTACAAAATATACAGCAGAATCTTAAATAACAAACTAATGAAATATTCCGAAAACTTTATTCTAGAGGTACAAAATGGATATAGAAAAGGACGATCATGTATAGACCCAGCCTTCTGACTAAAATTAATAATAGAGAAAAGAAGAGAATATAATTTAGAAACACATATTGCATTTATTGACTTTGAAAAAGCATTTGACAAAGTTAAAAGAAATATATTATTTAACATATTAAAAGAAAGACAAATACCAAATAAAATCCTAAAAGCTGTCACAAGTATATATGAAAATCAAATACAAATAAGATTAAATCATGAGCTATCATATACAAGAGAGATAAACCAAGGGGTCCGACAGGGATGTGCTCTCTCAGCAACTCTTTTTAATATCTACTTAAATGAAATAATAATAAAATGGAGTAAAAATTTACATCAAGGAATTAAACTTTCACCTACAGTTAACCTAAATACTCTCCTCTTTGCAGACGACCAAATAATAATTACAAATTCTGAAGATAACTTACAGAAACCTATTTTAAATCTAAATGAGATATCCAAAGATTATGGTATGATAATATCAACGGAAAAATCAAAAACTATGGCCTTTAAAGGACAAGATCCAGCAAGAACTAAAATAGTATTAGATAACAAGATCGTAGAACAGGTGAATTCATTTAACTACCTAGGCTGTATGATCACTTATGAAAATGAAAAAGATATAAAAGTAAAAATTGCAAAATATTTAAAAATAACAGGAGTAATTAACTCTATATTTAAACCAAACCTAGTTCAAAAACAAACCAGGCTAAAAGTATACAATACATTAGCCCTACCGGTCTTAATGTATGGAAGCGAAATCTGGACAATAAAACAAAAAGACAAACAAAGATTAACAACAGCAGAAATGAAGTTTATGAGAAAAACTGCAAAGTATACCCTATTTGATCACAAAAGAAACGAAGATATTATGAAAGAATTAAACCAAGAACCAGTAATTGAAAAAATTAAAAAATATAAACATAGATGGATGGAACACGTTCAAAGAATGAAAACAGAAAGATTACCAAAACAAGCCTTAAAGTACAAGCCATTAGGAAAAAGAAAACCAGGACGTCCTCTTAAACGATTCAACGATGACTTCTAAGGCAACAGGCCATACTAGGCCTAAATCCTTGACGTATGATGATATCTTTTTCATATGTAATCATACATCCTAGCCTAGGTAGTTAAATGAATTCACCTGCTCTAAAATCTTGTAATAGATAACAAGATTTTAGAGCAGGTGAATTTCAGCTTTTACTGGATCTTGTCCTTCCAAGGCCATCGTTTTTTATTTTTCTGCTCATATTTTCATTTAATAATCTTTAGCTATCTCATTTAAATTTAAATAACTTTCTGTAAGTTATCTTCAGAATTTGTAATTATTATTTGGTCATCGGCAAAAAGGAAAGTGTTTAAGTTCACAGCAGGAAAAATGTTTAATACCTTGATGGAAATTTTTATTCCACTTTATTATTATTTCATTTAGATAAATATTAAAAGTTGCTGAAAGGGGACAATCTCTCTCGTATATGACAGCTCATGATTTAATCTTATTTGTATTTGATTATTTTCATATATACTTATGATAGCTTTTAGAATATTATTTGGTATTTGTCTTTATTTAATATGTTAAATAAAATGCTTCTTTTAACTTTGTCAAATGCTTTTTCAAAGTCTATAAATTCAATATGTGTTTCTAAATTGTATTCTCTTCTTTTCTCTATTATTAATTTTAGGCAAAAGGCTGGATCTATACATGATCGTCCTTTTCGAAATTCATTCTGTACCTCTAAAATAAAGTTTTCAGAATATTTTATTAATTAGTTATTTAAAATTCTGCTTATTTTGTAACAGGAATTTAACATACTTTTTTAGGGTCGTCTCTACTAACTTTCTTAAAGATAGGAATTACAATTGCTTTTTGCCATTCTATTGGTGGGTTACTAGTTGGATAGATTTCATTAACAATAACAGAAGTCTTTCTTTGATAACAGAAGTCTTTCTTTGAACCTTATTCCTGCATATTTATATAATTCTGAACCCAACTTATCTTCCCCAAGTGATTTTCCATTTCTTGTTTCTTTCAGGCTGATTTCTAATTCTTCTTTAGTTATTTCATTTTCATTAAATGTTTGCCAGTTATCATTTTTAAAACATTTATCTGTCCACAATTCTGTATAGAAATTTAAAAATTATTCTAATTTCAATTCGGTGTTTAATTTTATGTTTTCTTTAATATCTGTACTTAAATGTTCCAAAATCTTATATACACTGGGTCTTATTTTATATAAATCATGTTCTAAATTAAGAGGGTGGTCTGAAACGTTCTCGGCGTAAGAATGAAAAAATCCATTTATAATTACAAAATTATTTTTATTTTTCATGGTGGTTCTCAGTAAGATCTGCAAAATACCCCACTACAGCTTTAAGCACTGTTGGATAACTTCTGCTCAATTACCTTTTATCTTCTTATTATTATCTCTTATTATAAATTCAATTAGTTGAGGGCTGATATATCAATCGAATATGAAGAATATTTATATTATACTGTACCACTCCATGTTCTGAATACCTTGATAAATCAACCTTCAACTATACCAGGTTATCATAAGCTGAATTTAGGTCGAGGTTCATATTTTTATTACATAAGGTTCCCGCTGAGATTCGAATTATTTTAATGAGCGGTGCAATGAAAAAAATCAAGCAAATACAAGATTCAATTCAAACAAAATTATTTAATGCAGTGACACATAAATTACATCATAATACAATATTCCAACAGGGACATTATGATTGAACGAATATAGAGCTCTCATTAAGTCACTAGTATACTACTCAGCTGAGCTTAAACTTTATAATTAAAGATTATATTATACAGATCTTATCCTTCTTATTACAAAGAGCTTATATCATAACTCTGCTCTGATTAAGGTTACATTTCAAAACAATTTTAAATATCAAATCAGTTCAAGATATTCAGAAGAATACAACTCATGAACATTCAGACATTCAATTTGTAATTCTCTAGGCTCAGTTAATCAATTTCAGTTCATGTAAGTTCGAAATTCCTAAATCACAACGAATAGGCTTCACAGTAATCTCATTCAGTTAATGAACACCTAATTCAATAACATAGCATTTATCATTTGAAGAGGGAAAAGCACATCACATATTAAATCTTGACTCGCTGAATGCTGCAACTAGGAACGATTTACTTTCGGAAGAATTAATTGTCGTTACTTCTCATTAAGTATAGTAGAGGTAATCTTACCAGGATATAGCTTCAACACATAAGTAGATCGAACAACAATTTTTAAGTCCTTACTGACTTTTACTATGTAGTAGCACAAACTTAAAAGAATCTTCCATTTCCGCGACTGATTTATAGACTCGGGAGATTTATGCACTTGGTTTAAGTTATCTACTTATTTCTTCGTTTTCTCATATGTATTAACCTATTTCTTGCACTATTTCACTGCTAGGCGTTGGGAAGTTTTGGTAAAAAGCCAACTCAAAAAAAGGTAAGTTAAAATACCAAGCGATTCCCAGTCCTTTAAATACCGTTTTCGGCAAGTCGAAATTCCCCTCCAGTCTCTAGCTACCGTTCTCTATACCCCCCTATTCGATTCTGTTTTTACTTACGTTTTTGTATCTACTCCTTCCTTTTTCCCGCCAAAAACTGGTTCTCACCGGTTTAGCTCACATCAACTTCGCCTTGTGCATAGTATAGAGTAAACATGCGCTAACTAAAAATAACATAATTTCTCATAGCAACCAATCAAGTGATACCACAAAGAATCTTCTGGATATACCAAAATTACATATTACAGTTTCTAACATTATATTAAAGGAATTAAATTCACAAAATTAATGATATTTTAATACACAGCTTTTCATAACTGTAATTTATCCCAAACATATAAATAAATATCGATTAGCATAACTTGAAGAAATTACATAAATAGCAAATTATGAGCATGAGACTATTAGTTAAAAAAAAAAAAATATTGCTCAGGGAATGGTAGATTATGTTGGACTCTGAATGATATATTAACAATTTCCATTTCTCTTCATTCAGAATCCAACAGCACCTTTTTTTTTAACAGATAAGAAGATTAGGTGTTGTCGGTTATTCATGACTTAAGTTTTTAACGGTATTAATAACACCAAAGAATTTAATCAAAAGATGTTTTATTAACTGCTTATATTTCCCTGAATTTCAAATCAGCATCATCAGAGCAAAACACATCTGTACACGCGATAGTAAAACAATAAAATTGCAGTGTACAGTTTTACTGCAATTTTATTGTTTTACTATCGCGTGTACAAGTGTGTTGTGCTCTCATGATGCTGATTTGAAATTCAGCGAAATTTAAGCAGTTAATAAAACATCTTTTGATTAAATCTTTGGTGTTGTTAATACCGTTAAAAACTTAAGTCATGAATGCTGCAATCACTTCTTGATTTAAAGAAAAACGCTGACCAGCAATGAAGAGTTTTAGTTTTGGGAAGAGATAGAATTCAGGGGGAGCCAAATCTGGAGAATAGGGTGGATGTTCCAACAATTCAAAGTGTAGATCCCTTAATTTTCCCACTGCCAGAACACCTCTGTGGGCAGGTGCATTGTCCTGATGAAAGATGATTTTTTTTCTTCTGTAAACCGGGTCTTTTCTCACGAATTTTTTCGTCTAGTCTGGTTAAAGATCAGAATAATATTCCCCGGTTATTCTTTTACCCTTTTCAAGGTGATTAACAAACAAAATGCCTTTAGCATCCCAAAACACCGATGCCATGACCTTGTCTTGCCGAACAACCGGCTTCTGTCAACTGTTTTGATTGCTGTTTGAATTCTGGTGTGTAATGGTGAATCCACGTCTCATCCACAGTAATAAATCGACGAACAAAATCAGTTTTATTCTTGTTAAAACGCTCTAAGCACCGTTCAGAGATTTTCATGCGAGTGCGTTTTTGATCTGCTGTGAGCAAGCGAGGCACCCATCTTGCACAAAGCAATGCCTATAGTCTCAGAATTTCACGCACTTTGACTCGCCGGTCATCCAATACCATATCGTGCACTTGATCAATGATTTCTGGTATTGTTATACTTTTTGTACGTCTTTTTTAGCACACGCGCTGATATCCCATCCGTCTCTATTGCTAAATTCTTATTCAGTTTATGCAACAGCTCTAATACCTCCACCTCATACATTTGATTTTCTTCACCCTGTGGGGAGATAGCAGTGAGCTCAATATTGCATACACCAGTTTGATAGCTTTTAGCAAAATGAGCACCCAGTTGAACAACGTCTTCTGCATCTTCCAGCCTCGCACCATCTGCATTCATCAGTTATTCTTTCGTATTCATTCTTTCTTTTACTTGTAACATAAAGAGAGAATTTTTCTGAGCGGTGTTTAGCTTGAAGAGCCAGTTTCTTTTCATGCTCAGACTTAGCTTTCCGTACAACAGTTTTGACTCTTTTGGCCCGCTACTTATAATTTTCATAATGGACATTCATATGATTATTCTATTCATGTCATCTGTTAATTTTTTATCATAACTCTTCATATCTGTGGCACATAGTCTTCGCTCAGCCCGTTAACTGACGACCGCAATTTCAGAGTCACAATGTAAAACTGGTTGAAGACAGTTCTATTATATGCTATAGTTTGTTTGGCTACTTCCCCCCAAAACTACTTCGTATATTTTCCTTGTTATTCTCTCAATAAACATGCTGACTTGTATACTAGAAAGATTCGATATTTATTCTTTTTCAGGACCATTTAATTACTTGATTCCACCATGATACTGATCGTTCTCTCCTGATTTCAGACATCAATATTACATGATGATTTCTTCAGATTTTGCCACTTTCTAAATGTTCATCTTGTTTTCAAACTTTCACTTTTCTCCGGTAATATTTACACAATTGAGTTTAGAGATGATTTAAAGGTACTTGATTGTTTAAAAAAAAAATAAATGAATAAACTTATACAATGAATATATTGTATATGTCATATTCAATCTAATATTTTTATCAGATCAAAACTAAATGATCAAATCGTATTCTAAATTCCTTCCACACTCGCGCATTATCAAATTAAAGACCTTATTTCTTTATGTTCTCTCCAATTTGGATCTCTTTACATTGAATGAATTTATTCATTTATGATGAATAGCCCATGTTTGAATAGAGATCCAGCAGGCTGTTACCAATTCTGCTTTTTCAGCATTTTTTTCCCCAAAAAACATTTCCGTATGTGTGTGATTCATTTCCTACTTTGGCTTATGTCAGATATATCTTCTCTGATAACCAGAAAAAAAATCATCTACTTCTTCTCTACTAGATCTTTCATGGACACAAATGAGTTAAGTTTCATCATTCAATTTCCCATATTGAAATTTGTCTACATCCCTCTTCTTCAAAGTGCTTGCCATTCAAGAAGTTTATGCTCGTGTAATTTATTTATTTGTTTTAATGTAAAGCTAATTCAGGGACGTCTAATAAGTTGGATACTAGTCTCACAGCGACGATGAATTTCGTCTCCCATTTAAACGAATTCACAAATATCCGTGCTCGCAATTGTATTCCAACCCACGACCTATTGTTCAGAGAGTGGAGTTGCTATCCGCACGGCCAGCCAGGCTCGCAAGAGTTGGCCACTATCGATTGCCTGAATATAACATCTTATAATTATTATTTCCCATTATCAAGGAGCGGATATAGACTCGGATCATAGTTTAGTGATTGCAAACAGCAAGTTGAAATTAAAAAGAAAATATAAACCCCATCATCAGAAACGAATAGATACAGCATGAATAAGTGAACCAGAAATAGGAAGAAGATACAGAACAGTGTCAGAAGAGAAACTTAAAAGTATGGACAAAGTAGAAAATTCAAATCTAAGAGTGAAAAGAGTAATGAAGGCGATAGAAGACGCAGTTGAAGAAACAAAAGAAGAGAAGATCAAGAAGTGGATTAGACACTGAAGCTAGTACAGGAGAAAGGAATGTTGAAGATAAGAAGGGATAAATCAGAACAAATGAAGGAGCAATAGAAAGAAAGTGTAATGAGGTTAAGAAAGCTGTCAGAATGGATAAGATGAAATGGTTAGAAGCCCAATGCAATAATATAGAACAGCACTATGGAGAGCATAAAACTAGGGAGGTATACAAAATGATTAGAGCCATTAATAGAAGGTGGCAACCAAAACAGACCACAATTAAAGATGAAAAAGGCAAAGTATTAACGAATAAAGATAAAATTGTACAGATTTTATCTTTATTCGTTATGATGGACAAGATACTGTAGTGTTATATGAAGAAAAACTAGGCTGAGATAGCGTTGGGAAACTGACTGAAGAATTGAGGCAGATATCATCACAAGGTAATGAGTATGATGTAGACATTTTAAGAGGAGAGGTAGAAAAACAATAGGACTGCTAAAATACAACAAGAATCCTGGTAATGATAACATCACTGGAGAAATGATTAAAATGGTGGCGAAAATATGGTTAAAGAAAGGGAATAAACTGGAATGTAAAAATTATAGAATTGCTTTGACGAGTCACCTTGGTAAGGTGATGTTATTGACAGAAAGATTGAGAACACAATTGGAAGCATATCTTGCAGACGAGCAAGGGATTTAGGAAAGATAGAAGCATAATTCAACATATTTTGACAATGCAGCTAATAGCAGAGAATGCGAGGAGAAAAAAAACAAATATATATAAAAAAATATATATCTGCTTTGTTGATTTTCAGAAGGAATTTGGCAATATCGATCAGAAAGTGATATCAGCAGTGCTAGAATACTATGGAATTGACAGAAAACTAATAGCTATATTAAGAGATGTTTACAAGAATGCAGTTGCAGCAACAGAATAGGTAATGATTTGGGGAAATGGTTTAGAACAAACACTAGACAGGTGGATCCAATATCACCAAGCATTTTCATCGCACATTTAGAAAGAGCAATGGATAAAAGGTGCAAAAAGAATATAGGTACATGGAATGAGAATTAACAATCTGAGATTTGTAGACTGCATTATTATTATTATGGAAGAAGAAGAAAAAACAGAACTACAAAAAACATTGAAACTGATAAATGAGGAAGGAAAGAGATTTGAACTTGTTATGAACTTGGAAAAAACAAAGACAATGGTATTTGGGAGAAGAACATGAAACAAAAGATACAAGTGGATGGAATTGATATAGAAAATGTAGAACAGTTCAGATGTTTAGGAAGTAAAATGACGTATGATTTGGATTGTAAAAAATAAATAAAGATCGGGATTGCAAAGGGAAGAACAAATCTGAAGGCCATGGATAGCATCTGGAAAAGTAAAGTGATCAGCCTGTAAACAAAACTAAGAGTACTGGAAACATGCATCTTTAGCGTTGTACTGTATGGATCTGAAACATGGGTAATAAAAAAATAATAATAAAAAAAAAAAATTGGGATTTGAAAGAACTTGCTACAGGAAGATTCTAAGAATAGGATGGGTACAGAAAGTCACAAATGAAGAGCTCTATCATCAACCAAAGGA
The DNA here is from genome assembly GCF_054136105.1 of Typopeltis vanoorti. NCBI lineage: Eukaryota > Metazoa > Arthropoda > Arachnida > Uropygi > Thelyphonidae > Typopeltis > Typopeltis vanoorti. Next base: position 4,651,615 of record NC_143549.1, on the reverse strand, counting down.
GAAGCTAATGAGGAAGATTATAAAACGGAAGTTGCAATTATTTGGACACATCTGCAGAATGAGTGAAGAACGGAAGATAAAGGCATTCATGTTTGGTATTATGGATGGTATGAACAGAAGAGGTAGATCATACAGAGAATGGAATAGACGACATAAAGGACTGGTGTGGAATGGGTGTACAGAAACTGCGACACTGTGTGCACTGGACAAAGAAAGGTGGAAGAAGATAGTGAAGGAGGCATCGGACACCAACGGACAGTGAGCCCATGGTTCGTGATGATGATCTCGCCTATTTTTGTTTTTATCGACATAGTACTTCTATAATTCCTCAGCTAACTGCACTTCTTTTTCCAGTGATGCTCCTTATGTCGATGACGCGTATACATTCATTTCCTTACGTTTAAAGTTTTGCACAAATCTGATTTTTTTTGTGTTTCATTTATAAATGTAGTGGAATATATATGTCCCGAATAATCACCTTGATTGAAGCGTTTCTCAAAAACAGCCTCGAATTTTGCAAAATTGCTGATTTTGAAACCCAAAAAACAAGTTACGTATGGGGACCAATCAAACAAAAAATTATATTTTTTACTGCCAATACTGTTGAGATGTGGCTAAAAAGCAAATGCAAAATTGATCAACATTTTATGTTATTTTCATAGACAGCCTTTTAAAACAAAGAAAATCGACTTTTTGGTGGTATCTTTTAGTGCAAACTCTCAAGATATTTTTTTAAGCACGAACGGCTAATCGGAGGAACTCTAATTTAATCATTTTTTGTTTTTTTTTTACAATTCACTTCCCCTTCAAGAGAAATTAGCGTCTTGATATCTGTAACGATAAAATATTATTCTTATAAACAGGGGAGAAAAAAGGATAGATATTGATTAAATATAAGCAGTGGGTGTCAATTGATCGATGTGAACTCGTCACCATGGTGAAAACTACGGAGTTTTGGGCTGATTTCAATGAGAAGTTGATCAAATTCTATGCACACAGAAAATCTTTTTCTGTTTTCTGTTTTTTGCATAGTTTTATGGGATTTTTCGGAAAACTATACTTTTCTCCGGGTAAATGATGCTCAAAAAACGGTGGGAAACGTTGGGTTGTAGAGGCGGGAAAGCATGTGCTGCTTTTCACCTTAACTGGTGAAAACCACACGGGATGGCGGTTGGGCAAATCAAAAGACGTTGATGGAAACGATTTTCAGGGTCGCCTTTCAGAATCCTTTTTCCTTTCGCAGGTGAGGGATGTCTTCGCCCTAAACAAATGAATGAATGTTACTGTACGAAGTAGAGCCTCCGCAGCTCAGTCGGTATAGACGAAGCTCTTTGTTCGGGAAGACATGGGTTCGATTCCCGTCCAAGGCCTGGGGAATCTTTATCTGGGTCTTTTTCAATTAAAGGTGAGTTAGCTGATCTCATATGGAAGTAAATGTGTTTGTTTTTTTCCCCGCGGGAAAACTCGGGTTTTTCATCCCGAACAGGAAAAACCGGCCCGTGAACACACACATCAACATACAATAAGACACTCCTGGAATAAGGATTGACCTTCAGTGGGATTTTCGGTTTCGAATGCCTGCACGTTGAAGTGTGGGTTAGCCTAAATCAACAAATGCTCAAAACCAACTGTTTCCATTTGCCGTGTAAAATATGGAACACTGTGTTTTTAGTAACAGTCCAAAACACAACACAGTTGCAAATCCTGCTTTTTACAGTTTTGATAATCCATTTAAAAAGAAAGTTTACCGCTTTGGAGGGGGGAAAAAAAGAAGCTAATCTGCTTAGTATAAAAACTAATGAATAGAAAGAATTTTGTTACCTGGCTAGCCAACAAAGATGGTTTTGGTTTATTCAGAAAGTGGCACTTTTTTTTTGCCACGTCACATGGCAAGAGCCCACGTGATGTTGAGGGGAAAACCGTTAATTTGGTCAAAAGACAAGTGTGAAAAGGCCTATTAAAAACCGTATATTGTCACTGCAAACCATGTTCAACTTGTTCTGGCAACATTACTTTTTGTATCCAGTGAAGATATTAAACATGAAGGCAAGTTGCTTAAAGAAAGATCTGAAAAAGCAGAGAAAATGACAACACAGGAATGTATCACAGCTATGTTCCAGTCGATAAGAAAAAAGTTGCTATAACTCCACTCAAAAATCCCCGACCTAGTCAAACTCAGTCTTAGAGACTGAGTTTGACTAGGCACGCCAGGTCAATATCCACTTGACTAGGAACCAGTTAAGTGGATATTGACTTGCATTGACTATTGCTTGCATGCAGTAGTGCATTAACTTGTTTTAAAGGTTAATGTTATTACCATTATGTGATGCCTCTAGGTTATTTCTATTGATTGCACTCACAGGATTCACGCAAAGAATAGATTTCAGTATGTTAATGCATAATTTCAGTATGTTATATTTTATTGTGTTAAGTAACATAATAAAGTATAAATAATATAAGACAGTAGAAGTAAAACGTTTACTTTTGTAGTTCAAATTTCTGTATGAAATATCACGAGGAATAGTAACTTCTTTCTTCTCTTCATAAAGCTCTCGATGACAGGTTAAAAGTGTCATCTAGATCTCTTTGGATATTTAAGACCATGTGACATTAGAGTCCAACTTCAAATTGCTTTGTTCATCTTCATATTGATGTTAAAAACGTTTTATACTGGCGTTATCAGAAATTTTCGTCACGAAAAGCATCACGTTACAAAATTCAAGTTATTATGGAAAATTATTTTTCTTTATACTTTTCATCTCTAGATCAATTTTGGTGCGTTTATTATTTTTTTTCCACTTCTTTTCCATTTTTCCCAGTCATGACTGTACTCTACCTCAAGGACACACAAACTAAAAATTATGAGTGTGTGAATACAAATACACAGAAAGCCCCTGTTCAAGAAAGGAAGGCGCCACATGCATCACATAGGCTGTTTACTTTGCGGACGCCTGCTGTTTAAGTGGTGTAATTTACGCGGTAGGTAAAAATATTTATAACTGATTTTTTTCATTTATAACTGATTTTTTTTCAGTTCAAAACTTTAAATTAGCTACATACAACAGAATGTTCAAACCAACTTTAACTTATAAATCTGAGAGCTGGGTTAAAAATAAAACACTTGACCAAAGACTAGACTGTTAGTAACAGTACTACAATCACAGGTCTCAACTCTAACTAGATTCAAATCATTCTCTCTATCCTTCCTAAAAATAGTGTACCTTTTACACTCGATACGTTAGTATGTCTGATACTGATAGCCAGGTCTCACTAATGCCTACAATCTGAGGTCCCAACATATTGACTAAGGCAACACACTATACCCCTTTGTTTCAGTTAATTCTAGCATTCGTGTATAGACATAATAATCTACCTGCACACTCTTTCGAATACACTTGTCTGTGGTCTGCATGACAAAGTTGGACAACTTGCAGATCTCTGTTCTTCTCTAGTGCCTTATACATGTAGACATCTTTGCACATACTTGATAGGTCGAACAGAAAGTCAAAATCGTTCTCTCCTCGTCAACATTTCTATGATAAACCCATTCCCGTCATTAACACTTTATAAAGGGTGTCCCAAAATTCACGCAAGATTTAAATTTAGCGCCATTTGTGCGATAAAGTGTTGCCAACGAGAAAAAAAAAAAAAATACCGCGTGACAGCTGACAGTTCAGGGTTATTAAAAATGGAGCGCTACACGAAAGAACAACGCATTTTCATTGTTGAGTAATATTTTAAAAAATAATGAAGGTTTGGCAGCTACAGTTCGCAATTTTCGTACAAAATATGGTCGGAATAGTGATTTAACTTCAACTGTGAAAAGATTAATTTAAAAAAATTCAAGGAAACTGGATCAATTAGTGATCTTATACACTCTGGCTGTCCAACAAGTCGTTCAACAGAAAACATCGAAGCAGTTCGTGAGAGTGTTGCTGAGAGTCTAGGAACATCAATTCGGCACCGTGGTCTTGAATTGGGCATTTTGAGAAGCTCTCTACAGCGTATTCTCACGAAAGATTTGCATCTTTATGCTTACAAAGTTCAATTGACTCAAAAACGGAAATTGAGCGCTGTATCAACGAAATTCAGCCACATTTATGCAAAACGGTCATGGAAAATTTCGACAAAAGAGTGCGTATGTGCCAGCAAAGCCGTGGAGGCCATTTACCCGATATGCTATTCCATGCATAACCCTATACTGTATACTTTATGAATCAATAAGAAATTACAATTTTCAATTAAAAACCTGTGTTTTCTATCAAAATTACTTCTTGCGTGAATTTTGGGACACACTCTATAACATTTTCGGTCTTACACTCGAGTACATTCTCAACATTCCTCATTTTTTAATCTCTCATAGATCTCATACCAGTTATTAGTTTTTCTAGACTCCTGATACCAAACATTCAGGTGTAGGCCATCCCTCTTATACAAATCCAATCTTCCCTCAAACTCACTCCACAGATCCAAAAACTCGCATCCTTTCCTTCTACATAGCCTATGCATCGAATCATTTGCCACCATAGCCCTTCTTGCCCATAATTCAATTTTATCGTAGGCAGGTAAAATACTGACCATTTTGACTTTCTCCCTCTTCACCCTCGCCTCTTCCAACTACCCTTTCATGTCTCCTCTCTCTCATACTGAACTTATCGCTGTTTAAGTCATTAGTACCTACTACAATTACGATTACTCTTCTTTTTTGTTTATGAATCGCTTCCTTTATATTCTTAATTTTCGCACCATGAATTCACGCCGTATTTGCATTTGCATTGTTTCTTCCCTTTTACCTGGGGAGGCGCTGATCTCAATTTACCAAAAACGTAGCCAAAAATCATCAGCAAAATATGTGCAACTAAGTTTTAAAGTTTGTTTAAGGTGAAACAATTTAAAATACAGTCAGGGTGGGAAAAGAATCCTATTTTTTACCATCCTGGGATTAGGGAAAACCGACCGAAATGAATGAGTGTGTGTATGCGAATCGTACAAGGACTGATATCACAGTTTTGGTATAAACTTTAGTACATAATGACAAGTTAATACTTTGGGTAATATTTAAATATTACCCAAAGTTTTAACTTGTCTGAATACATCCTAGCCTTCATTAGTCAAGAATGTTTATGTGGATGCGTAAACACTCAGAATGTTCGGAACAATTAGAAATATATATATATTTTTTTAAATAACATAACTTTTATATAGCTGCATAACAGTTGTCACCTTCGTAGGAAGTTTTCGGTATTGAAACTACATTGTAATATAAAGAGTTCTGTCTTTATTTTTGTCTACTAGTTTGTTTATTTGCACCTTAAGAAATCCTGTGCAATTGGGATGAAACGGCGTGTTACGAAGTAAATAAATGTTATTAACTTATTCCAGTGTTCTGCCGGAATAAGTTGATATGGAATAAGTGGAACACATATAACGATGTATAAACACCGTTATATATAATATAATATGTATATTATATGCTAATCGGTATAACTGTATAATAAGAAATATACAGTATATGACCGTCTTGAATAGTGCGAATTCTATGGTCGATTTTCTTGGGTGAAAGTCCTAACTGTTAAATTTAATGTTTGTCTGGATAGGTGGAAAATATTTCTTTGGTTCGAATCCTATGTGGGTATGGATGTTGGTGAATATCTTCAGGGAAGGGTGGGATCAATAACAAGTTCGAATAAGCTTGTGATTGACAACTGTCACTCTTCGAGTGCAAGTGGTATTCGGGAAACATATTCAGATCTTATGCTCCTGGGGGCAAAATATAAAAATACCCTCTACAGATGAATTTGGTCCGACCATACACACATTATTCCACAGTTACGAATGGATTTTATTGAATTTTTTTAATCCTTACAAAATTTGTTAAGCCTAAATTCCTGTTTCAATCAAAAATATATATTGCAATAATCCCTGGAGAATTTTAATAAAATTTGGTAGTTAGTTGTTTATGTGATAGAATTTGTTTCAATCAGAACTTTTATTGGGAAACAAATGGTTCTAATTAATATTAACACAGTAGCCGAATGGAATTCAATACAATTTAGTATTTAGGTCTTTTAAAATTTATCAAATCATTTCAATTTCGTTTACAATCAAATCTATAGTGTCAAGATTAGGCTGACTCGAAAATTTTTTCCCTCCCTCACCCGTTATAAATCCGTTTTTATTGGTAAAACGATTCTAAATGCTAACTTTTCATTGGCTTGATGGAATAAATATTACATTTAGGATCACTATTAAATAACATGTTAAACTATTAAATAAATAAAATAAAAAAAAATATATATATACAATTATGTCTGCGGCGGCTTTAATTGGCTGAGTGGTTGGCGTATCCGCTCTCCAACAAACAGACTGTGGGCTCGAATCCTGCTGTGGATATGAATGTTTGCAAATATCTTCAATTCTCCCCCCTTATTGGAAGCCTGAACTGGCTTAAAAAAGTTCCATATAAATAGAGATTCTTAGCCAACTCACGATACTAATGTATAAAATTTTCAAAAAAAAAAAAAAAACAGTCTACAGTGCTCTACGTTCAGTGACCATGAATGGTAATCAGGCACAGGGTGATAATGAATGGCATCACTCTACAAAAATGCGATAATGAATAACACCTATATCTGATGTTTGAATTTTTTTTTTTTCCCCACTTGGTTAGACTATAATAAATTTAGTTTAATCCTTTATCCAAGTGTAAGCAAAGGTGAGACACCTTTTGGCAACTCGTATAGGTAAAGATGACTTCTCCATTGCTTCCACCTTGATATCACCACCTCTAGATCTGGCTCCCACTGACGAGACCCCAATAAAGGTCGAAACCGGTCTGGGTAGTGGCCCTTCCTTAATGCATAGCATTATACAGGTCCGCAAGGATATGTGCTTTGCACTATGGGAGATACTAAGACAAATAGTGATGAGAGCTTGGTCCACCTTTACCACGTGTTGCCTCAGTCCTGAAGATACTTCAGGCGCAAACTTTGTTTACACTTGGATAAAGGATTAAAATAATTTATTACAACACTTATGTCTATTGTGTAAAGTTATAAGTAGTAACAAAACAGTGTTGGCAATAGCTCCCGTATTATATTTACTATTTGTTTCTTCTCTAGGCACATCTTTAAAAATACCATTTTGGGCTATAAATAAGGTACGCCAGTTTCTAGAGCAGAGAGTCTAGCTAATCTAAAAACAGACTAATGTGCCATAGATTCTTCTTCTTCAACCTTTGGTTCTGTCCACTGCTGGACGAAGGTCTCCCCATGATTTTCCAGATCACTCGGTTTTCTGCCTCTCCCATCCATCTCCTCCTACAATATGTTCTGTCTTCCCTCCACCTTCTTCTCAGTCTTCCTCTTTGTCTTGCTCCAACCATTGGTCTCCACTCTGTTGTTTTTCTAGTCCATCTCCTGTCACTTCATCTGGCAATATGGCCAGCCTGTTTAATGTATTTTACAATATCCATGACACCTGTTTGGGATCATATCCCGGTATTTGTCTTCCTATCTCTTAATGTTATTTTTAGCATACTTCTCTCCATGCGATGTTGTGTTGTGCTCAGCTTTTTGTTTAGGGCTTCTGTTAAAGTCCATATTTCTCCTCCCTATGTTAGGACAGGAAGTATGCACTGGTCGAAAGCTTTCCTTTTTAGACTCACAGGGATGTTACTTCTGAATATGTCTCTCATTTTCCCATAAGCCATCCATCCAAGGTGAATTCTTCGTTCAATCTCTTTTCTTTGGCACTCCTCAAAGGATAACAATTGGCCCAAATATACATATGAAGTAACTTGTTTATTTCATGGTTTTCAACTTTGACAGTTCTATGGTTTATGTATTTATTCATCATTATTTTTGTTTTTCCTCTATTTATTTTTAATCCAGTTACTTTGGAGGCTTCATTTAGCTGATTTAGCCTTTCTTCCAGATCTTCAAGATTATCTGCTATTAGGACAATATCATCTGCAAATTTCAGATGATGCAGCCACAGATTATCAATAAATAAAAAAAAATCAAAAATATTTCTCATGCGCTTGCATAATGCTCCTCCCAGATGTTCATCAGAATGATTTTTTTTAATTCTCAAAATGATTATGAACTAATGAAATAATTTATTTCTGTATATATTACGCACATGCACCTGAGTTCATTCTTCAGGCGCACTGAAAGGCACGTAAAGCTTCCAGATAACTGTGGAGAGAAACCTAAAAATGTCTCTCCAACAATGTTTATTATAGCTTTGTTATTACCGTTTATTGAAAGTATTACAATTACTACATATGGATGTTAAAGATACTACTTTCTTTTTTTGCGTACTTAGTAAACCAGTCCCTCTTTTAATGATTGAAAAAAATACTACAATTCGCTTTTTCTTCTATAAAACGAGGGATACATGGATCATCGTATACACAACAAATATCGAAACTACCAGCGTTCAAAAAGATGTGAAAATATAATAATTAGCCATACTGTTTTACATTTAAATCGTATCTTTAAACCTTAACTAATATGCCAGTATTTAACTAATACCACTATTCTTTTTCTTTTCGTTGAAGCAAGCAAACAAACAAACAAAAAAAAAAAAAAGAAGAAATCGCACCGTCTGTTCTGAACCGTTGATGATCAAGCCAAGTTTTTTTTTCCCTTTAATGATAATTTTTTTCGATTAGATTTAGTAAAACCCTAATTAAACGAGCATTTTCTTTTGTTCATATTACTCAGATGCTTACTTGCTCCTCTTTTTTGATTTTAGTTTAGCCTGGCAGGTTATTATAGCTCTTTAAATTACGAGTCCAGCAACAGGTGACCACGAACTTGCAAATCCAGAAAGATCACTTACTGTTAGAAGTAGAGGACGCCTCTTTATTGGTATCCAAGGTGATACCAACAAAGGGAAATTGCTTGCTTTTCAATACTGAATTGTACAGCATTAAAAAAAAAATAATAATAAAATTAAATTTAAAAAAACAGCAACATAGGGTAAATAATGGAGAAAATAACTTCATTAGGAATGATGCAGAAAGTGGTTAAGATGAATTTTATAGTCATCAACGTTACTCTGTGATGTTGCTGGATAACTGAAGCATTTAGCGGTTAGCAGAATATCGAACAATGGAGGTGAGGAATAAAGACATCTCGACAAAGCAGAAACTGCTACGAAATAATAAGGCGTCAATAACTGCTGAGGTCAAAAGTTCTTTCGACCGCATCCTTAGAGGCGGTCTTTGTTGCATAAACGAAGTAATGTCAACGGCACCAAGAACAAGCAGAGCATAAAGCAAAAAATTGTAACTCAAGCCACTAGTAGGAGGAACCTCACTTTATTTGCTTTCGAGGCCACCCAATTTAACCCAAAACACCACTTAGTTGTCGTCAACGATAAAATAACTTTCAGTTCAAGTATTAAGATTAAACCTCGCAATGGATGTCGAAGTGAACACAGCAACCTGAGCTCAGTGGGAAATGCGCTTGGAATAGAGAGACCAAAGTTCGAATTCCATTTAGGACGCGAAGAATTTCGTAAAGGTTTTTCATCTGAAAATTAGCGCAGGCTAGTCTCATACGAAGGTGAGAGGGAGTTTTTCTCTACCAGAAACCGGCAAGAAAAATGCGTGCAATAAACAGACTTAATAATGAAGTGTTCATTAACTGAAAGACACCCAACGCACCGAATGAAGAAAATGTCTAATTCGACAGTTTTACGAGTCAGATACTTGTAAAAATACCACCTTGGGCATGGCTTGAGAAAAATGCTTGTCCGTAACTAGTGAGAATTTTTAATTGAGTTTAAAAAAAAAACGCATGGAGTTGTGGTTAATCGCCAGTTTAATTTACGTAACGTAGATTTTATTCATGTTTTATGTCGTATATATAATTTTTTTTTCACCCGGAAACTCGCGATTTTCGTCCCCCAGAACAGACTAGCCGACCCTGTGAGCACGCATGGATTACAGTCATGAATACGTCACAGCCATAGTCCGGTCCCAAGCTCAGATAAAATGGAGGGGGGGGGGGGATGGTGAACTACTCAGTAAAAATATCACCAGGTACACTTTTTTAGCGATGCCTATAAAGTCACCTACGGTAGCGACTGAAGGGAAAAATCACCACCACCGTCTAAGAAAACATGGTCATTACGAATGCTCTCCTCGATTATCACTGATTTCGTTGTAATGGAAATACGGAGGACAGGACACTCACACATCATTTAACCGGAAAACACTAAACTTATTGCGATATAACCAATTAGCCGACATACATAACTTAAAATAGAGGCGAGCGGGCAGGGTTATTAGCGTATTGATGGAAATGCAGAATTTGAATAATCGATATTAAAACATGGAAAGTTGGGAATGGGCACAAACTTTTCTGTTGGATTTTCCTAAAATACATAATTTCTTTGAAATGGAGGATATTATGAATCCATCCATATTTTAAAACCAAATACAGAAAAGAAAAAACGCATGTTTCGAAATTTACCAGAGAGCTTCACGTTCATCATTTCAAAATCTTAAACATGCCAAATTGAATCTTTTCGGTTCTATAATTTACTATTTGATTATACAACTACCTAGAGTATCTCATGGACGAATTTAACTTTCTGACAACATAAAATTGCTATATTGAAGGGGATTGCATTCTTAAGGTTTCTAATGGCCCGGTCTCAGATGATAATCAATAAAAGCTTATAAATTTCACGCAGTCCAGAAATGAACATAGTGGGTAGAGTTAACCGAGGCCGACATATGACTAGCGAGATAATTGTCTAACTGGTGAGCTAGGAGAAAAATTTAAGTCTGACAAGGAGAGATGTCAAAATGTAATTCATTAGCTTTCTCCTTCAAAATAGAAAATGACATCGCAAATAATGCATAGGATTCCATCCATCGTTACTTAAGTAAATGGACAAAATAGCAATATAGCGTGCTGAACTACTACAACTGAATGTAAAAGATTATAGAAACTAGCACTAGAATGTTATGTGTGGGACAGAGGATGGGGGGGGGGGGGGGATAACCAAAGAACTTTTCGATTTTCTTTTAGAATATATAGTTAAAGTTCTTGGAAAGCAGTGGTGAGGAACGCTGTTCCAGATATAGATGGAATGAAAAGAGGAGCAGACGCAGGTTCAGTAAGTCTGCTCCTCTTTATAATATGTTCCTCTTTATAATTTGGTTGGAGTGTATGCTCAATATGTTCACATTTCGACTGGTAGTCGAAATGTGAACATATTGAGCATACACTCCGACTGCTGGATTTGATATATATATATATATATATATATATATATATATATATATATATTTTATTTTTTTTTTTTTTAATGGCGCAAAGACATCAAATGTCAGGACGCCGGTCAGAGCAGTACATATGGGATTCGAACCGGCAGCCTCTTTGCAGGAGAGCAGATACACCAACCACTCGGCCAACCGCCGGATAAATAGCTGTTAAGGAGTAGTTGTCCATGTTCTTATAGACAAAACGAAAGGATCAGTGCCATGGAAGTATGGCACAGACCATACTTCCATTGCATTTCTTTTTCTCGTGAAATCTTTCGTTTGAAAGCGTGGGTAAGCATAATTTTTTGTTTATGTGAATCCCATCCACGGAAAGTTGTAACCTAGTACAATCTTTTTCTTTATCACTAAAGTCAGATAATCTGGAACTTTGCTCTACAAAAGACGAAAACTTTTTCAAGCCATTTCAGGAGGCTAATACGCAGGTGACCTTCCATCGATGATCTGTCGTCCAAAGACATGCATAATATATCTTTGGGTGACATATTGCAATGCTGTCGTATAAACCAAAACAGCTAAGGATGTTTCTATTAAGCTACTATCATAGAAAGAGCCTAATCTATCTATTTATACCTTCAACATCAGAATCACTAAATATAACTGTGATATCGATATAAGCGATCAAATTGATTTTTGCCAGCTTGAAACTCAGTGAATCCCAGCAATTCACACAAAAACAAATGAATGGTCTGGTGAGAGATTTAGATATAGGGATTTTGCAAAGATACCAAACACTTCAGGTATCTTTGCAAAATACCCGATTTTTTTTGGGGGGGGGGAATCAATGCACAAAACTAAAAACTAAGAATTAATTTATAGTTACTTTTTTTTTTTTTTGCAGGAAAGTTCATTATTAGTGCAATGCAGCCATATTATTAGAGATGGAAATCAGGAAGTTATTCAATGATCCATCGAACAGAGAAGCGTTCTAGTACACTTACGAATCAAAAAATAGAATAATCAAGGAAAATGTGAATGATTTGCAACAAATTTTTTATTATCAACTTTTTATTACCAAATATGAATTAGCAGCGTCTAAATCGACACGTACTTTGTAGGTCATTTAACCATGTAAACACATAAAAATGTAATATAAATTACAGTATAAGAAAACATTCACAAAATGAGAATAATTTTTAACGTGGTTCAAAATAATAGAAAATTCCAATTTTTGTTTTGAGGAGAGCATAGAAATAGCATATACTTCAATAGCTGCTGAACTGACTCGTGTGTGAGGAATCGTTTGCACTTCGATTTCAGTTAATCATTTGCTAAACATGGGTCGAATGTGTGACATATCGGAAGCTAAGAAGTTTCGTATGGTGTCTATACATAAAGAAGGCCAAACTGAACAGTTTATAGCTAAGGAATTGAAATGTTCTCAAGCAAGCGTGAGTAAAGTATTGAGACAGCATTGTAATAACCGGAGTTTTCGAAATATTCTGAAAAGTGTTCGAAAGGTAATAACTACATCGAGAGATGAGAGGAGATTGAAGAATATCGTGGAGAAAAAACACTTGAGAATTATAATGTATTTTCACAAGAGATGAAAAAAACTAAATGTGAATGTGTCTAAATCTACGACGTTGAGACGACCTTGCAAATTGGGTTTTAAATTACGTGTGCCTAAGACGAAGCTGCTTATGACTTCCAAGCAAAAGGCAACTAGAGTGCGATGGTGTAAGCAAAGACTGTTGCGGGGTTAAAACGACTACAAAAGGTACTTTTTAGCGATTAAAGTATGTTTTGTGGGTCCCACGGTCATCGAGAGATAAGTGTTTGGCGTCTTGAGCAAGAAGCATTCGATAAAGAATGCGTGAGCCTTTCAGCGAAATTTGCCACCCCTGTCATGATATGGGCTTGTATGACCGTAGAGAGTATAGGTAGGCTGTGTATTGTGTCCAAAATTTGAATCAGCTTTGTCCTGCGTTGAAGGATTTCGGTTTTCAATGTTTGAAGCGATCTGAGGGTTTGCTGCCTGTCGAATTAGCTGATTTGGGTAATTATTTTTGACTGCGAAGAATTTTTCTGTAGTGCCGAAATTCTTGAGCACTTTATGTTACCGACATCGAAAGATTTATGTGATGGCGATTTCCTTTTTCAGTAGGGTTCAGCTTTTTGTCACAATTCCATGACCACTAATACAAAGAAAGGCAAATCAAAGTATTCCTTGGTCGGCACACTCACCAGATTTAAACCTTCATTGAGAATTTGTGGGGAATTATGAAGAAACGTCTTCAAGATGTTGAACCAAGACAAAAAATGAACTTTTTCTAGTCTGCAGACCATACGGGCATGTTTTGATTAAAAAAAAAAAAAAAAAAAGATTGTGAACCGCTAGTAAATAATATGTCCGTTTACGAATGGTCATAAAAGCTAAGGAGGTGCAACAAAGCTCTAATTATCATGTTGTTTCCCTTTGACTGTGATTTTTGTGCATTCATTTTCGTATTATTCTAATACTTCGAACCACGTTTTCAGTTTTCTAATAATTTATATTACATTTTTATGTGTTTACATGGTTATATAATCTACAAAGCACGTAGATGACGCTCATTCATATTTGGGAATAATTATTTTCTATGCAATAAATTAGAATCGCAAATCATTCAACACATTTTCATTGATTAGTCTAATTTTTTGATTCAGAGATGTACAAAATACCAGTTTCTCATTCTATTCACTTAAACCTGTGAAAATCTCGTTATTTTTGATAAAGTGAAATATAAAGAACAAATATTACTCTAGAAAACAACTCACTGTACACAGGGGATAGCATATGTCAGCTACCCGCTGGAGGCAGACAATATTTTCTTGGCCAATGGCCATCAGTTAATCACATGATTTATGTTCTGTTTTAGAAAAGAATGCATAATGTGTAAATGTTTTCTATATTAAACTACGAAATTCAGAATCGTTCCGAAAAATGCCTTTTTTGGGGTGGGGAGAAAGAGGGAAATAAAATATTTCTTACTTCCTTCACTTAAGTGATTCAGTAGTGTTTATATTGTATTTTCTTGTATTCATTTCAAGTGCCAAACTTTAATTTTCGCATTTTTTAACATTTTTTTTCACGTGTTAATATAAGTATGAAATCATACCTATATTAAGTATAGTCTCATATATTTCAATACTGTGATCAAATTAACTGTCTGGAGGATATATAAAAAATTAAAATAAATTAAACGGCTGGCAATTTCAATAATATAAATTTAATTAAAGAAACATATTTTCATAGCTTTTTTTCCTCCTATTACGGTACAAAGTGGGGAACTGAGAAATATACTTTAATGAACATTCTGTAAAATACTGTTGAATGCACAGTTCAAGGCAGTGTTTTATTTAAGAACACACTCAGCAGCGGAAATCTCTTTATTTACTGCCAGGAACATCTGCCAAGCAACTTAAGTTGTACTTGAAATGCTAGCGGGTAAGGAAAACTCCGTTACCATCACATCACAACATCATGACTTCAGCCGCCAACCCTTTCCCCTTCTCATCCCTGCAACTGGATTACACCAAAATGAGTCAGATGTCACCCGTTGTAGAGGGCACGCGTCAGTGGGTGTTACGTATCAGAGAGGTCAGGAAAGAAAAATAACAATCTATGCAAAGGAATCGTTTGCTACAATTGCCTGATTACGCTTCCTGAGACACGTAACCCTTTTTCTCAAAGCGGAGAGTGAAGGTTAAAACACGGACGATATGCATTAAAAGTGGATGACTGACTGCTGTTTTATTTATTTTTTTTGAACAAATATTTAAATAAGGGTATTTAAAGATGTCAAAGGGGAAAAAAATTACACTGCAGTAAGGAAATCTGAAGTTATTTTAGTACAAAGTAAATAATTATCTGTAAACAATTTCGATAATTATTTATTAATAGTGAACATGTTACTTGATCAATTAATCAAATCTAGCTTAAATTAACCAATTTAAGCTTTATTTAAATGAGGCCAATGTATTGCGTCTGTCAGTTAGGTGTCTAGTCAGTTTATGCTTTGCAAAATTAAAAAAAAAAAAAAAAAAAATGCAGTTCTCTATAATTTACGATAAACAGTCGGAAGACAGATACCAACCCAGAAGTGATGGATTATTTGTTCAGAAGATATGTAATCAAATAGTAAATAAGTTTCTAAAGATAAGATTAATTTTAGTGAGTAACTGAGCAACATGTTACTCCTCAGAAATGCAGTAATTCTTTGATTAAAAGAACGCTTTCAAAAATACTCAAAATCAATGCTGGAGTAAGGACAATGACCAAAGGAAGTGCACAAAAAGACACTATGTTGCTGATGGAGAGTTCATGTGAGGAAATATTTCCTCGCAACTTGAATGAGACAATAAAATAGACAACTTTATATATATATATATATATATATATATATATATATATAATTAAATAAATTTAATGACTAGAAGTAGAGAGATACCAAAATAATAGTAAAAAAGATTATTTGTTATTTTTGAGCGCACAACTAGTTTCTTTTCCTTAGAAAACTTAATCGGGTGCATAACATGAAAAGAGAAATACAAAAATATAACAAGAGAATATTAGCTACAAATTTACTTGCAAACGTATTACTGACATTTGAAGTCATTCTGGATACCATAATATGTTGGGAATCACGCGGGCATGATCTCGTGTACGCCAAAGTTGGATAGCTGAAGAGTGGCAATCAGATAGGTTATAGCTAAGGTCAGTATTCAGACTGATCGGATTGAGGCAAATTTCAATTGATTCCGCATTTTAAATACTACGATAAACTCTCCAGTTTATCGTAGTATTTAAAAATGTCTCTGAATTGTTCCAAGCACTGGATGAAAGACAGTAGAAATTATGCCAAGCTTTTGGGGTGGTGAATGATGTGATTGCACATGAAGGTATCTGTTGGTATGTGTAGGTTTTCTATAGAGATCTTCAGTTTTTCTGACACGTGAATTTTACATCCAGGAATGGGATAATACCTCGGAACTTCCAGTTCCGAGGTAAATTGTATTCTTGGGTGTTGATTGTTGAGATGGTCCAGAACTCCTTTAAAGAATCATGTTGTGATGGTTCAAGTTTCTGAATAATCTGAACAATCAACACCCAAGAATACAACTTACCTCGGAACTGGAAGTTAACGATTTTATCCCGTTCCTTGATGTAAAGCTCACTCGTGTGTCAGAGAAAAACTGAAGATCTCTCTCTCACACACACACATTATTTTACGACATCTTGATAGAGTCCGGAGATTCACCGCGGTAGACCCAAATCAACCAATATACACACAAATCTTATCATGCATCTCCTTTAATTCATTCACCATCACGGAACTCACAACGAATTCTGGCAATCCATTCTAATCACTCACCACTCTCCACGCAAAAAATCTGGTCCGCACATCCCTACTAACCGCACTCTTAGCACAACCTCCACGGAATGGGCCCCTAGTTCTCTGACTCTCATATATTGAAAATTTTCACTTGCATCAATATCATAAAACTCTTTAATATCTTAAAAGTTTCTATCATGTACCCTCTTTTTTACCTATCAACTAAACTTTGTAACCCACAAAACTTCAAACTATCCTCTTGGGGAGTATTCCGCAGACCTGTCACCACTTGTCTCTGATTCCTCTCGACCATCTCCTAGTCCCCAAGAAATCCAGGTGACGAATTTTGTACGCAGTTGTCAAGATATGGCTGAATCACAGCCTTTTAAGCATTGCGAAATGAAATAAAAGTTGAGATCTTAGAAATGCTGGTGTGGAAAACATTTCGGAATGTTTTCCACATTAACATGTTTTGAAAACAAAACACCAAGTAAACGTTAATTTATTAATTAATTTTAATAAAAAATACATAAGAATTATGATTTCGTTTTTATTTACTATTAAATAAAATATTTATGTCAATCAAACCTGAATAATAAGAACGATCTTTGAATATTGTATTTTATACTAGCCTAGAAAATTTGATGAAGGAATTTATCAACAGTACCAATCACTGCAGATTTGTTTTCTGTAAATGGCTGGTAGAATGAAGTCAGTAATTTCAGCCGGTAGACTATATTAAGAGCAACTGATCAGTCACCTCCTATTTCGTTAACAAGAAGCATTTTTAAATAGGATGCCCTTCATTTATTTAGAAAATCTGGGCATCATATTGGCAGGTTTCTCTTCCAAAAATTCTTTAAAAAATTGTTAAGGATCCATTGAAATATGTATTATTATTTCAAAGAAATTAAAATAACTTATTTCGAAGAGACTAATAAATATATTAAGACTTTGTAAGGTTAAAAAAACTTGATTATCTCCTAAAAACAGTTCAGATTAGGAAAAACTCGAAAAGAGGCATTTCACCAATGTCATTCGTATATGGAAACGCAATTTACCATTGCCACTTCTTAATGTATCCTAATGGTATGTACAGCATGTGCTAGTGATAATATAAAATTAATTATGTACTAAACTCTATCACCACTTTTCTTCCAAATTAATCTGCTGTTTGCTAAGCTTCAATACTTTGGTCTTCTAAGGCACTGCTAACTACATCAATCCATCTTTATCTTTCTTTTCTGTTAATCTGATGTGTGTGACTATATCAAATTAGAAGTGCTCACAAATTCCTACATTAAATTCATTTCTAATATCTTCAATTTTAATAGGATTTTGGCATTAATTTCTTGTTTGCTCTCCACTATCTGCATCTATATTCTTGACGAAAGTTTTAGTGTACTGCTAACTTGGTTTTGGTTGTTTTCTTTTTTGCCCAAAATTTCAGAAGCGAAACTTAAAAAAAATTAATTGTTGGACTTCAAAGTTAGGAGAGCATTAAAAGGTGAATTTTTTAAGTTTGACTAAAACTGAACTAGAAGCCCGGAAATCACTCCGAGAGATAATGTTTCAAACTTCTGGAGCAAGAATAAAGCCGAAAAGTATAAAGAACTAGTCTGACAACTACTGTGTTCAAAGCACGGGAGTGGGAATGTCAGTCAAGATTCGCTTCCTTCATTCTCACCTGTACTTTTCTGAAAATCTTGGTACAATGAGTGACATTTTTATTAGTTATCACTTGGCTGTCGTTTTATTTATAATTCCACTAATATAATACGCCGCTGGTGTTTGTTAAAGCTGCTATTGTGCTGCTCGAATGTGAGACGTATTGACATTCTCAAAACAAAAACTGTTAGCTGAAATAATTGTTTCTGAAGCAATACTTTCAAAGTGTCCTCGTTTTTATTTATTTTTTATTAATTACACGAAGTTCCAGATTTTGCAAGCTATGTTTAACTTGGAACTGGAAATAAGTAGATTGTACCGGACGCTCAATGATTCGTTGAGGGTCCGGTCAGTGGCTTCTGTAGTTCTCAGAAGTCATTGCCATGGCTTCAGAACGATAAAACATTCGTTTCTTTAGAACCTGTTAAACTAATGTTTGCGCTAAAATTGTAATATTTTAATGGCTTTTGAAAGTGAAATTGTTTTTAAAAATGTGTATACGAATGAAAATAACATTAACAATGTTGAACTGTTTCTTTTTGGGGGAATTTTTTTTTTAGTGCTGATTAGATAAATCAGATGAGTTAACGAAAGTCAAGAAGTGAGACTGTATCGTGAAATTATAATATGGAGAAATATCTCCATTTATTATTACCTGAGACATCCAGAGAGTCAAGGATTCATAGAGGAAAGTCGTATATCACTTAACCCAGCTGTCATACTTTCCCTCAAATTCATTCGCAATAGATGAACTCACCACCCGTAAAGGCAACCTATTCCACTTACTGCTCTGTGAGAAAGAAACCTAGCTCTTACCTCTTTCCTGAAATGTGAAAAATTTAACCTCCATGCATGTCCCCGTGTTCTCTCCCCACCTTCAATATAATGGAAAATTTTATCACACGATATCCTCTAACACCCATTCAGACTGTTATGCTGTAGCGTTAGTTTGTTTTGCCTGTATACTAACCGGTGGCTGTGTTATTCAATGCCGGTAGTTTAAACTTCATGTTTTTTTAAAGTTTCAAGTCTTTATTTTTTTAAAGCTTTAAGTCTATCCTTGCAATGTCAAAGAGGTGAAACTGCAGTTTCAACGACGATCTACAGAAAGAATTCAGATTTATTAAAATGGACAAGCTGTGCAGTGATGGAACAAAAGCGGTATGCCAACATTGTAATGTCCGTTTTTCCGTTGAGGCAGAAGCGACATCAAACAACATCTACTTAGCCAGAAACACAACGATGCTGAAAAAACTCTGGCTTCAGTTAAAAACATCAGCTCGTTTATGATGAGAAGTGATGTGAAAGCGATAAAATTGCAGCAAGTGAAGCTCTTGTTGCTTATCATACTGTGCGTCACGGCCAAAGTTTTCACGCAAATGACTGCTTGTCGACATTGATAAATAACATTTATGAACCAAAATTTTCTTCAGCACGTTCCAAATCAGAAGCAATAATTATCACCATACATACTGGGAGAAATAATATAGGATTTGAATAAAACAAAAAAAAGCATCAGAGTCAGTTTAGATGCATGATCAAAGCGGTACGTTTTGCCAAATTGTGGTGTTCAAGACAAAATTATAGACTTTATTTCCTTATGAGGTGAAACATCCAACCTTCAGTGTGCTATGTTGAAGAAAGTAAGTGACAAGTGCAGATAACACGAATTTTGCAACCACCGATTTTGGTAGCTGCAAAACACTTGGCAAAAATAATGTGTGGCAAAAACTTGAAACTGAACTGAAGAGGCAGATTATCATTATTGGTTCAGAGGAATATTATACAGAATTAACTCCAGTTTTCGCTGTTTACCAATTGATATTGCATGTTTTGCAGTGAAAGTATACAAAGACTTGAATACATACACAGTTAGAGTTGAAGAACTGAAAAACTTTTGTGACTTTGCAGGAAACAATTACTAAATTGTTAGAGCATGGAAATGCGAGACTTTTGTCCTTAGGTCCATCAATTGACAGAATTTTAAGCATATTTGATAGGCTTCGTTCTTATTTTCTTTCTCAAGAAAAATGCTCTGCTATGTTACGAAAATTATTTGACGATTAATGTTTGAAATTGTGATTATCATTTGCAAGAGATCAAGTGTCTACTTCCAAACATACATTAGCTTAATTGAAAAAGATATTTCAGCTACAGAAGTAGCCATGAACAATGAAAACCTTGAAACAATTTACAGTCCAGAAAAAGTGAAGTGTTTGTAACTACTGGTGTCAAAAAACAACTGAAAATGTTAGTAGATTCAGGAGAAATTAATTTCAACAAGTGGAAGTGCAGTTTAGGAAACACTGAGAAGTTCAAGTGGGTGTTACTAAGGAAGACACCTGAATGGAAAGAAATACAGGACAGCCTAAACGAGAAACTCATCTCACAGAGAGAAACTCGTGTATTCGATCAGTGGACCCTCATAAAATCTAGAATTGCGAGGCAGTTGGATACATGGAATAAAGAAACACATTCCTGTATCTGGTAGATAGGTACAGATTCTTTATGAAATGAGCGAAAAACACCTAGACTTTGTAATATTGTACAGTTTATTCTTTGTCTTCCAGGAAGTACAGCGCCTGTTGAGAGAATATTTTCTGTTATGACCAGTATGTGGTCAAAGGAGAAATCTATAATAAATTCAGTTTAATCCTTTATCCAAGTGTAAGCAAACAAAGTTTGCACCTGAAGTATCTTCAGGACTGAGGCAACTCGTGGTAAAAGTGGACCAAGCTCTCATCACTCCTTGTGTTAATATCTCCCATAATGCAAAGCACATCTCCTTGCGGACATGTATAATGCTATGCATTAAGGGAAGGGACTACCCAGACCGGTTTCGACCTTTATTGGGGTCTCGTCAGTTACCACAAGTTGCCTCAGTCCTGTAGATACTTCAGGCGTAAACTTTGTTTGCTTACACTTGGATAAAGGATTAAACTAAATTTATTATAGTTTAACCAAGGGGAAAATACTTCCAACATCTTGCTCTAAATCCAGGGTAATTTAATAATAAGGTGAGACACCTTTTGGCAACTCGTATAGGTAAAGATGACTTCTCCATTGCTTCCACCTTGATATCACCACCTCTAGATCTGGCTCCCACTGACGAGACCCCAATAAAGGTCGAAACCGGTCTGGGTTATACATGTCCACAAGGAGATGTATTTTGCATTATGGGAGATACTAAGACAAGGAGTGATGAGAGCTTGGTCCACCTTTTCCACGAGTTACCTCAGTCCTGAAGATACTTCAAGCGCAAACTTTGTTTGCTTACACTTCGATAAAGGAATAAACTAAATTTATTATAGTTTAACCAAGTGGAAAAATACTTCGAAAGGAGAAATCTAGATTGTGTTGAGACAATGAAGGCTATGTTAGTTGTAAGACAAAATTGTGTCATGAAGTGTGAGAAGTTTTATGATAAGACGTTAATAGACCGAAATTTGCTGGTTAAGATCACTTCATCGGAGAAATATTCATAGTACAATCGTGGTGAAATACAGTTCCCCTCTACGTCCACCTATATTTTTGTATTGGTTCTGTCACTGAAGAATAACGGTACGCTCAATATGTTTATGTAATAAAACTTTTTTTTATCGTCTTACTTTTTCATGAATACAGAATATGGCACAATCCAGGTCCGGTTTTTGCCTCGAGGAAATATGGTCAGCCCACTTATAATGGATGGTACGTTCCCAAGTAGAACAAGATTGCAAACTTTCAAAATTAATTTCATCAAAAATTCACCTAGTTCACATACATATTAGGGCATAAGATTAAATAAGGTAGGTGTAAAATGGATGCCTGAAGAGGTGAAACATACAATCTGAAAAAAAAAAGGCATTGTGGGGGTGGCACAAGATGAGTGGAGATAATCAGTTATATGAGGAGTATACAGAGAGCAAGGAAGGAAGGTGACTCACTTAGTAAGAGTATGAGCAGCACTTAGCAAATGACGCTAAAAGAAATTCCGCGGAGTTTTTTTTTTTTTTTTTTTTTTTTTTCTATATGCAGCTAATAGAAGGAAGAATGATTACGGGAGGATGATGTTGGCCGGTGATAATGGGAGGATAATAAACACTGAGGAGTAGGTGTTAAATGAGCAGTTCATTAAAGTATTCTATCCTTGTGATTGTAACATAATGCAGAACTTGAGCAGTGGGAATGGGAGAGGAACCACTGATGGTGAATGGGAAGGTGGTATATGAAGAATTGAATAAACTTGATGTCAAAGAGGCCATGGGACGTGATATATCACCGCGTCTTGAGAGAATGTTCCAGATAGTTAACTACTTTAACGTCCATTTTTAACACGAGTCTTAGATTAGCCCAGGTCCCAAAGGTATGGAGAAACGGCAAAATTATTCTGCTTCATAAAGGAGATGATAAGACTAACGCTTCGAATTATAGGCCAATCTGCTTGTCTGGAGTTGGGGTAAAGGTGTTGGAAAAGTTAGTGAGGCCAAGGATTAAGAAGTGGGCGGACAGAATTAGAATTCTCTTTAATGAACAGCATGTGTTTGCTATAGGAAGATCGTGTTTTGGCAATCTGCTTACTTGTTATAACAAGTAAGCAGATTGCCAAATACATTTGACAAGGGGATGCATATAAATCTGAATGTATAGTAATATATTTAGATTTTGCAAAGCCTTTCGATAGATTACCACATGACAAATTAGTAGTTTGATGAGGTTGGATAATATATTAGTGCGTTCGATTTGAGATTAGCTGTCTTATAGGTTGTGTGTGGGGGAGTAATATCCCAGAAGAATAAGAGAATTCAATTCTCTTATTTTTCTCTTATTCAATTCTTTTCCTTCTATCCACTAGGCTAGTGAATAGAAGGAAAAGGGGAGACATGATCGCGACGTATAAGTTGATAAGGGGGTAATTACCAGATTAGCGTGGATGAGATTTTTCATAGAATATCTGGAGACGGTGGGGGGGGACAGGCCATTCCTAGAAGCTGTATAAGGTAGATCTGGCCAAGGGATTGAAAAGTAGATTTTTTTACATGGAGAGTGATGGTGGGTAATTGGAATGCATTGCCTGAGAGGGGGGTAAGTGCAGGGACACTCACCACCAATGCATTGAAGTTGAGGTACGAAGAGCTGTGCATGTGAGAGTAGGACCTACCACGATGAGTCTCTTGACTCCATGGAGGTCTGTCGATGAGGATAATAATAGTAATAAAATATCTCGTACATATAGTTATAAGAGTTATAATTAATAGTTAATTATAACTGAATAGTTATAAAAGAAATAACTATTAAGTTGAATACTCGTAGGAGGCTGAACGCTACTTTCAAGAATCTCTCAATTGAAACCTGGCTTGCAATTTTCAACTTTTATTGTAACCCCTTGGCATGTTGCTTTGGAGATAAATTCATGAAATTCTTCAATAGCAACATGATCTGTAGTTGCAGCCTCACCAGGATGCTGAGATTTGGCATAATGGCTCTTATAGCAATGGAATCGTCCCCAACTTGAAGCAAAAGGTTTCAGTTGCTTTTCTTCTTTCGTTAGATCTTCATACAAATCTTTTGCCTTCTCTTGTATGACTGCCTCAGATAAAGATATGCTCTGCTGGTTCTGATACTTGATCCATATATCCAGCATCATTTCAATTTTCTTAATTGCATGAGATCGACATTTCGTTACTCTGGTCACTCTGAGTTTCCTGGAAGACTCAGCGCTCTTGGGAATTATATAAGCTATTATCATCGTAGAATCACTCAGTCTAATGATCCTTTGAATGTCAATGTTACGTTCACCTCAATCAAATCGACTCAGAACTTCCAACTTCACCTCTGAAGAATGGGATTTCCTAGTCCTTTTCTTCACTTGGTCTTTATTCATATTCTTCGTTTTCTTTGTTTTTCTCTTGCCAGACATCTTGCTCAAGGGGCAAATAATTATTTACAGATAAAGACAAATACTGCACAGTCCAATAAAATAGGGACACAAAATGGACATTGAACACAATGGATCGGAGGTAGGAAACAAGGCGCATGCATGGAAACTTCCATATCTTGGATTGAAAAAGTACAGCAAATAATGAAACCGCATATATGCGAAAACGGGGATAACGAGTTACTTGTATGATGTGTGTTAATGGTGGGATGAATACAAAATCCTGTTGCCTCCGTATGAGACCACTCAACTGGACTTCAGCTGAGAAGTCCTTAAAAGTTCACGTCTAGACGGAATTCGAACTCAATTCTTTCCAGCAGGGTAGGTATACGATTGCACAACATAGACGCTTATCACATGGTGTTCTGACATGGATAGCGTTGGTTACTTTACAGTACACAATCAGCGTATCATCAAACGAATAATAGCGAGTTAACATAAGACTAGTAACTTTCAATTACAAAGACCAATGAACACCTGCAGCAAAAACTGAAAATCATGCCAAATTAGAGCATACATTCTACAACGTAATGCGCCTGACTGAAAAATGTGAAGCTCCATGGACGAACAAATTGCAGATGAAACTGTCATAACTTCATACATCGAATCGTTCTTGTTCGTTTACAGAATCTTGTAAGGATTACCTGATTCGAAGGGATTGCAATGAAAAAGGCATATATTTCCTTCTTATCACGTGGTCTGCAGCTGGCTAGGTATGCTGCACGAAAAACTGGTTTTTCGTGTTTGTCCATAAGTTTTCTTAGTTCTGGAAACGGCCGGTTTTATCCAGAATAATTTATAGGAATACGAATAAGAAAAACTGTACCTTAAGACCATGGGCAATCGTGTTCTTATCATACAAGATAAAAAGAAAGTGATCGGCTTTTGTATCGGAGAGGGTAGAAATTGGAATAATTAAACTGAATATAACTAAATATACTTCTCTTCAATCTTTTTGAAATTCCTTTCACATAAGTGTTATGTAATGAACATTTTCCGAAGTCTGCCCCTAGGAGTGTAATTTGTTAATCTGTCGATTGTAGAAAATACTATAGCTATTAAGTGAGTTACCTGCCGAAATGCCGTTGCATTCTTTAGACCAGTCTTTTTCAACATGTGGTCTGCAAGAGAATTTTATTAGTAAATATATATATATATATATATATATATAATTCTAAAGAGTTATTTCGCTACGTGGCAAGTAAAAGGAAGAATGACTTTGGAAGGATAACCTTAGTGGGTGCCGATGGTATCGAGGTGACCAAATCAGATGTAATAGTAGTTAATGAGTAAGCACTTTTTAAAAGTCTATCACCCAAGTGAGGATATCTCTGTACCTGTAGCAATAACTGATGTGAAAATTGAAGTTAATGAAACAGAGGTACTTAAAACATTGCAGAATTTAAACACAAACACTGCTCTTGGTTTAGATGGAATATCAGCTCGGGTGTTACGCGAATGTGCAAGGGAATTGTCAACTCCTCCTTGGTTATTTAACTTGAGTTTGAACTCTGATATGGTCCCTAAGGAGTGAAAGGAAGAAGTGGTTCCTTTGCATAATGGAGGCTCCAAGACTGCGGCTATAAAATACAGACCAATTAACATCTCAGAAGTGGTAGCAAAAGTACTGGAAAAGTTGGTTAAGGTCAGAATTCAGGATTGGGTGGATCAGAATATGATACTCTATAAGGATCAACATGGTTTTGTTAAAGGTTGGTCCTGTCTTAGCAATTTATTAACTTTTTATAATAGAGTGATATCTGAGTTGGACAAGAGGAATGGCTACAATGATACTTCCGTATTTTGCACAAGCTTTCGACAGGATACCCCATGGAATACTGTTGCGCAAATTAGAACAAATGGGGATGTACTAAACTGGTGTTATCGATAAGAGAATGGCTTATGGAGATACCAGAAAGTAGTGGAGGAGCAGAGTTCAGGATGAAGCAGGTGACCAGTGGTGTGCCTCAGGGCCCTGTGCTTGGGCCGTTATTGTTTAATTTGTACATACATGATATAAGAAATGACTTGAAGGGAAATGCCCAGTTATTTGCTGACGATGCAAAGTTGGGAAGCGCAATAAGAAATCAAGCCGATGTTGAGAGTTTGTAGGATGATTTAAATAAGCTGGCAAAATGGGAAAAAGGTAATGGATGTCAGTTCAATGTGGAAAAGTGTAAAGTTATGCATTTTGGGATTAAAAGATTACCAGCTGTATACCACATTTATGGAACGGTACTCCAAAAGATTGAAGCCAGGGACTTGGGGGTATTAGTGGATAAGAAGCTGAAGTTCAGAAGACACATTGCTAAGGTGTCCAAGATAGCACATAGGATTACTTGGTTATTGAAGAACACACTAACATCCAGAGATAGAGGTTATTATTCCTCTTTATAAGGCGTTGATAGTTCCACATTTGGATTACTGTGCTCAAGTCTGGTCGCCTGGATTCCTTGGAGATGAGGAATTGGTAGAGAGGGCTCAGAGGAGAGCGACTAAGTTGGTAAGTGGTGTAAAAAATGCTCCCTATATTGATGGATTGAGAGCTTACAGAGGTTGGTTGATAGGCGAAGAAGAGAAGATATGATAGAAACATTTAAATTACTTAAAGGTTTTTTATAAGATTGATGCAAGGGAAATATTTCAGCTGTGTGTTAGTAATGGAAGAACAAGAGTCATCCCTGGAAATTAAGGAAAAGTGTGGTTAACAAGGGTGTGAGAACTAGATTTTTTGCTTGGAGAGTAGTGAATGAATGGAATGCACTGCCTGACTCAGTTGTGAGTGCTTCATCTGTAAATGAGTTTAAGAAGAGGTATGATAGATATTGTTTCGATAGTTTGGGTCTCCAGCGATGACTCTTCTGACTCCATGGAGATACCCATAATAATATATTTTTTATCTTTCAAATTTTTTATTTTACAAATTTTCAGATGCAGTTCATTCGGTGTAAAAAAGACTACAGGAGAAGCAGTAATCTAATCAGACAGGCATCACAGATTCTTTGTAATGTCTGTCTGAGAAGAATGACGAGATGTTACATAATATTTACATTTTATTTGCATTTATAATACGTAAACACGACAAACGTTAATTCGTTATTTACAAATATTTGATATGCTAAACCGGACTTTTCAGGTTTATTATAGGCAATGCAAGATTTTCATAGTGCGACCAGTTTGTCAAAAATAAAGATTACAATTACAACTTCGTAGGCGCCTGGAAGCTTAAGAGGAGACCGTCTTTCCTTAGAGGACGGTAGTCAAGATGAGTTTATTGACTGGAAAGAATGCCAGCATTAAGTTGTATTTCCTTAAGATCATTAAAATAAGTTTTCAGAAACCCTGGAAGTATAAGGAATTAGAACTCTTCGTACAATTTCTAGGAGCTGGAGTATAGGAATTCCAGATATGTATTTGTCTTTTGGCTTTAAAAGCATGCTATGGATATTATGAATTTCTAGCTGGGGGACTTTAGGGGATTCTCTGTAATGCTTGTCTTCTGAGAACATTACAGAGCATTACAAGCATTGCTGAGGTGAATTACGCAGTATGTATATGAGAGTGAAAGTCTGGCAAAAAGTAAAATGTCCAAATAAGAAAGGTTACTTTTTTTCCCGTCTTCTTCCCTGATTTCCATGCTGAATTTAATATGAGGTTGTAAGCGCAGGGAGTGTATCTTTAGGATGAGCCCAAATTGGGAATATCTATCATCAATACATCGCATCCAGAAGGATGGTTGGGGTTGAACTGAAGATAATGCAACCATTTGGAACATTTTTATCTGGAACACTTCACAAAATGTACCAGGTAGAAATTGTCCAATGCAGAGGGGAGAGAGAGGGGGGGGGACTGTCCATCACGGAGTTCCTTCTGTTTGAAGAGCTGATATCTGTAACTGAAACAGCTGGAGTGAATAGCGAATCAAATAGTTTTAGTATATCAGAAGGAAAAAAATCCATTTTTCTAATTTTTATTTCATGGGCATGATCAGCTTGACAATCTGAGAGAAACACACGCACAAATATATATATATATATATATATATATATATATATATATTAATGCCATGGTCGAAGAGCCTATAAGGGCATCACTGCCTGGTGCGGGTGAAGACTGAGAAAGCAGTTTACTGACCTTTTTTTTTTTTTTTTTTTTTGAAACTTGCAGTTGTAGTTTGGGAATAATTATAAGCAGAATACTTATAAGCTTGGGTCTTTGCCGCCCGCATGCAATGTCTATCTAAGCGCCCCCCCTGTAACGATCCCGAAGTGTGTGGCTCTTTTACGATAATAAAAATTTAAATTATTTGAAATATCTTAAATAAATTTTGACAGAACAACCACGTTGGTTCGCTAAATGTAACGAACCGGGGGTGTTGACTAGGCAGGATAATC
This sequence comes from Typopeltis vanoorti, assembly GCF_054136105.1. Taxonomy (NCBI): domain Eukaryota; kingdom Metazoa; phylum Arthropoda; class Arachnida; order Uropygi; family Thelyphonidae; genus Typopeltis; species Typopeltis vanoorti. The sequence goes on along the minus strand of NC_143549.1, from coordinate 4,623,013 downwards.
GTTAAAAATCCGAATATTCAAAATTTTCTCAAAAGTTAAAGCAAATTTTGACAAAGCCACTTTACTTTAATCGTTGAATATAATGATACAGGGATTATAGCATTCTCACCGACCTGAATTGCTAATAAAATTAAAACAAATTTTAATTAAAGTTAAAATTTATTTGAATAAAGTTTAAAAAATTCTTGCATTTTACAAGTTACTAAATTCTTAGTAACTTGTAAAATTTTTTAATAATTTTTATAAGTGGAACTATCTTTTAGGAAAATAAAAGAAACTCAAGATAATCTCTAAATCGTCACAATTTTTTCGTAAATCTTCTTTATTAATTTGTAGTAATCTATACAAGAAATTGAAATTATCATAATATGTTTATAGTTATCCAAAACGTTCTATTAACGAACACATTGTAACGTCTAGAAGTGCATAAAACACATTCACTCTAAATTTATCTTCCGGCGATTGTGGCGTTTCGTCATGATGCTCGTAGTCAAATTGTCGTGTCTTCTTTCGTCGTCACTTCCGTACCAGTTTTAAATTCTTGTTCTCCGTCCACCTCTTCACTCAGTTCTTTTGCCGTTTTAGAACTTCTTTAAAATTTGTATCTGATCGATACTCTTGTAAGAATATTTTTAAGTTTTCGATAGATTCTAAAGCAAGTGTAATGTTCATATTTTTGTCTTGAAGCATTTTACTCACAGGGTTTATTCTGTTAAGTAAATTATGCCCAGTTATAAGAGATCAAATAAATTTGTAGTCCTTCATTTTAGCACATAATGTTTGTGCTTCATGCTGAGTTTTTTTATTAAAATTTTCATTATTTAAAATTTCAAAAAGTGCATCGTAAATTTCTTTTCTCGTAACTGATATCGTAGAGGACGGATTGCATTAATTTTACTTTCCCATCGCGTATCTGATGGCCTGTTTCAATGTTAATTTTTTCACAAACTTTAAAAGGATTGGTCAATGTTTGTAAGAGAATGAAACGAAATTGTATATTTCTTGAATAATTGCAAAGAAACTAACTGTATCTGCATCGTTAATGATTAAATTTAGAGTATGAGCAGCACATGGCACGTAAAAAGCTCGAGGATTTTTGTTCAAAAGCAAATTTTGGAGCCCATGTTTTTTCCCTTTCAAATTTTCCCCATTGTCATACCCTTGACCTCGCATGTCTTCAATGGGAATGTTCCATTATTGATGCACATAAACCAGGTCATGTGGAATCTGATATCTCTGCAAAACCTAATATTTTCCCCCTGATCTTGACAATTCCATTGTCACAGGAAACAAAGCGAATAATAATAATAATGGTCATTTGTTCTGTTTTACTTACATCAGGTGTGTGGTAAAATTATGGAATATTTAGATTTTCGAATTTATAATAAAATTGTATCCCTGATTGCGTTACTTAAAGTTTCCAATAATTCATTTTGACTGTCTTTACTCAAATAGTGTACTCTATTGTTTCGTTGTAGGGTCCTTTCAACATGATTTTCCATAACGGGATCAAACTTCGCAAACAGTTCGACTAATTTTAAAAAATTAGTGTCATTCCTTTCATATAATTTATCAGATGATCCGCGAAAAGCTAAATTTTGGCTGCCAAGGAATTTTATAATTTCAATCAAGCGTTCTAAAATACTAATCCAATGTTTCTTTTCTATTGAGTCTCTCAATCAATAGTAGTTTTGTTTTTTCAATTTTTATCAACTTCCTTCCATTTTAAGAAATTTTTCATGTGAGTTAAACTAGTCTCATGTATATGCAAAATTGTACTTACATTTCTCCAATCGTTATAACCTTCTCCAAGACTACTTGATTCGGTAGGTGCGAAAGGTTTGCAACAAAAGCAAAAAAACAGAATTTAAAGTTTCGGAATAAATGAATCATGTTCTTGGCACGAGGTTACCGTTTTCCATTTTTCTATTATAATACGTGTCGCCAAATTTACGACCATATGTATCTCTGGGATATATTATAATTTTCTTTTGAACAGGCTCCATTTCAATTAAAACAACTCGTAATTTTTCATCAATATTTCCCCATTCACCTGGATCTTCTAAATTTACAGAGACTAAAAATGTGTTAGTTTCGTGGTCAACTACAAACTAAGTCTTCTCTTAACTGTTTTTCACTTAAATCATGCGTCTTGTTATCTTGTTCAATAGTTGCAGTAGTACTTTCATGCAAACTGGATGATGTGCATGGTTCTTCAACTCTGATTTCTGATGTATCGAGTTGGTTACAATCTGCATCAGAATATTTTAATATTTTAACAAATTTATTAAGAGCCCCAGTTTGTTTCTTAACATATGCTTCTTTCGCAGCATGACGCTCACGAATTTGTGCACTGGATAACTTTTTTTTTTTAATTTTTGATTCCATTTCTAGTTTATACCCACAAGAAATTATTACACAACATGACACAGAGACGAAATAATAGTCCTCATGCGCTACTGTCAATAACCTACTGAGATGCATACCATATGACTGGTTAACTAGCAACAAATGTTTTGAACGAAAATTCGTTTCTGCACATAAAAACCGTTCGCCATTTCACTTTAGATAGATTGCAGTGGACAAAACATTCTGCAGGCAAGCATTTAGCTTGCTCTCGCTGCAAAATTGTAAACAGCCGGCTGATCAAAGAGGTGGCAATATACAATTTTTTTAAAATTTTTATTCGGTGTATCCGACTTTTTTATTTTAATATTGATCATTCTAAGAATTTTTTTGTCTTCATGATAAAAATTTTGTTTCTTAAAAATGAACTTATGAACGGTGCCCCGGCGGCAGCGCCCGCATGCCCGCTTCTGCTGGCCCTGCTTATAAGAAAGACAGTTTCAGCGGGCAGAGAAAGATGGAATAAACAGGAAGATAGGAAGTGTGTTCAGTGTGTTTGCGGCTGCACTAAAAAGGGACGATGGACACCCCTGCACTTCTTTTAGCATGCAATGATGTTTGCCTGTTCACCGGAACAGCGAGTACCTGTGGGTTTATGGACACTCTTCTCATTCGTTTTCGACAATTGAGAAGGGGATGCGGATTTTAAACGTAGCCGTACCAGCCTTGAAGATGATCCACGTGAAGAACGTACAAAAAGTGTAACAACACCAGAAATCATTGATCAAGTGCACGATATGGTATTGGATGTCCAGAGAGTCAAAGAGCGTGAAATTGCTGAGACTATAGGCATTTCCAAAGAACGTAGGTTCAGCATTACACACCAGAATCTAAACAGCAGTGAAACCAGTGGACAGAAGCCGGTTGTTCAGCGCCAAAGAAGACAAAGTCGGTTCCATCAGCAGGAAAGGTCGTGGCATCGGTGTTTTGGGATGCTAAAGGCATTTTGTTTATTAATTATCTTGAAAAGGGTAAAACAATAACCGGGGAATATTATTCCGATATTTTAACCAGACTAGACGAAAAGATTCGTGAGAAAAGACCTGATTTGCAGAAGAAAAAAATCCTCTTTCATCAGGACAATGCACCTGCCCACAAAGGTGTTTTGGCAATGGGAAAATTAAGTTCTGCACTATGAATTGTTGGAACATTCACCCTATTCCAACCCAGATTTGGCCTCACTTCTATCCTTTCCTAAAAGTAAAACTCTTCCTCGCTGGTCAGCGTTTTTCTTCGAATCAAGAGGTGTTGCAGCTATAGAGGGACATTTTGCAGATCTTACTGAGAACCACTACAGGGACTGGATAATGGCGCTGGAGCATTGCCGGAATAAATGTATTAGTCTTAAGGGCGGTTATGTTGAAAAATAAAAATAATTTTGAAATTATAAATTCATTGTTAGGCCGAGAACTTTTGAGACCACCCTTGTAAGGAAATTATTATTCTCTTTATAAAGCCTTGATATGACCACGTCTGAATTACTGGGTTTCTTGGGAATGAGAACATGGTGGAGAGTATCCATGGACTTATGACCAAGATGGCGAGTGGTGTATGGAATTCTCCCTATGAGGATAAAATTAAGGGTTTGTGGATTGCAAAATTTTGTTTTTAGATAAAAAAGGGGTGATATGATAGAGACATTTAACTAACTTAAAGGATTTTGAATCCTTTAAGTTAGTCCTTATGTTAATCCCTTTATGTTAGTCCTCAGTCCTTCAATCCTTTTGAATCATTAGTAACCAGTGCACACAGAATCTGTGTGCTCTGAATACTAATGATTTAATGATGCCAAGTTTTTGAGATGGATGATGAGCCCAAGAATTGTGAATGTAGCATCCTGAATAAGTCGGCTTTCGATAGACAGAAGTGGAGATGGAAACATCTTCTTTTCTTTGGATGTGTACATCCATGAAGGGGATACTCTGTGACTCATCATCCATCTCAAAAATTTGGAATCATTAAATGATTAGTAACCAGAGCACACAAATTCTGCTCTTCTGAAGAATCCTTAAACCAAGAATTGGAAATAATCAACAATACAGCCATACGAAATGGATACAATCCATAAACAACTCAAAAAATCATCAGTCACTTCCCCACACATCAACCTAGACAAGAGCAAACCTGTAGGATTCCCATACCTTATGTCAAAGGCATCTCCGAACGCATGTCAAAAATTATGAAGAAATATAAATTGGCTGCTACCTACAAATCAATCAATTAAATCTATAATTGGTTACTTCGTCTAAAGACAAACTCTCACCTTTGATGCTACCTGGTGTGTACGAGGTCCCATGCTCCTGTAAATTGTGCAATAGGGACAGACGGTTGATCCATTAACAAACGCATTTCGGAACATCGAGACCATATCCGTCTTATCAAGCCGTAGAAATCTAGCCTCGCACAACATGGAACTGAAAACCCCAACCATAGGTTGAGGTTTTCAGTTCATCGCAAACAGCCATTGCGACTGTTTTAGTAGTAAAATTCAATGATGGACTATTAAATAAATATGGCGAAGCGTACTTTAACTCATCGCCTTCAACGTCCACTTAACTAAATTCAAATTACTCAACTCAACTGAGTAGCGCACCCAGGATTTAATTTTGTGTGTATGCGTGTGTGTGTGTGGGGGGGGGGGGATTTGAGTAGACGATTTGAGAATACACACTACGCATCGCATATGCCCTATGACTGGACATCTGCAATGATCGCTAATACATTAGTATAGAAATAGAAGACACAACACAACACAAATAAAAAAAATGAATTTTAATTAGAGAAAAATTTTCTAGTGTTTTTTCCTTTTTCTTTGGGGGAGCCAGGGCCTCTTTCCCGCACCCTCTGGGTGTGCCACTTACTCAACTACAGATTGAGTCGAACGGATTGGCTTTCCATGGTATAGTTCGCCCACCGATTAGAGATCCTTCGACACTTCTGCGCATCTCAGAAAAAGGAGAATCCATTCCGATAATAGGGTAATCAGTCCGTATAGTGGGATGAGTTATTTATTATTACCGGTCGGAAAATTAACTTCTCTTTTATGATTATTGTAGTTAACTATGTTGCTTGTATAACAGTTGGAAAATTTTACCTATAAAGCACGTGATTTCGCGTGTTGGCGACCAATTAGAACGTCATTTCTTTCTCCCCTTCAGCATGAATCGACTATTCTTGAAAAGACGCGAAGTAGGGACCTACAAACGGTGGGCGAACTATATACACGCAATAGGAAGCCGGACCTTATGCAGGGCCGTAACTAGGCAGGTGAAACGGACGCACATGCATAGCGCCCAAGATGAAAGGGGGATATCAAATGAAATGGGATATTAAAAAAAAAAAATCAGTATTATATTTTAATTTTTAAATTTTGCCGCAGTGGAGGCCGATTCCATAACGTTTTTGGTTAAAGTTAAAATTAACCGATCTATTTCTATCGTATTTGTTTTGTTTTTTTTTTTCAAAAAAAAAAAAAAAAAAAAGGCCAAAAGTAAATCTTGCACAGGGCCATTGAAAAGCTAGTTACGCACTGTTTGTACCTATGGCCTAAAGTGAGAATGGAATTCAGACGACTCGTTTTATAAAGTGATCGCTCTTAACCCACCAATTAAAAATCCATGAGTTTTGGGCGAGGGTGATTTGCTGGATCAAATTCATCATTATTGGAAAAATAATGAATTTGTGCAAACGCAAACGAAACAGCCGATACACGCCGTTGGCAACTTTTCTCAGCTGAAAGGAAATAGGCACAAGATTGTCTAGCGTCTATACTCGGTTGTATTTAAATGTGAAACCAAAATTCAAAATCAATTTTGATGCAATAAACAAAAGACGTGTCAGAGACATCTTTATATGTTAAGGGGTTAATACTGAATCTCATTATCATATCACAAAAACAAAACAATAATCCTTCTGTTAAGAACATCAGTGCTTAAATTTTGCTAAATAAATCACTTTAATTTATAACAATTCAATGTTATATTAACGAAATGCGGAGGTTTGAAGAATCGCTTCGTTTCCAACAGGGTGTGGTTTAGCAACGTTAGCGTTCTACTTGAAGGAAAGAATTATCAGAAAGACCCGAATCAACTTACATAAATAAAAGACACTTGCAATATAAATGCAATCCTGTCAGACAGCATACACCACGCTACAACCAACGCCCATTCTCATCTGTGGAGGCGCGGATGTGTGGGTTAGTCACACCTACAAGGTCCATCAGAGCATAGCAAAAGCCATTAAACTCTAAGAAACGGAAAAAGTCACACCTGAATGAGGAAAGGCGCATAGCAAGATAGTAAAATATGTAGAGTGACTGGAAACATTCAACATGCTTACTAAAACATGAAATAATAGTACTTATTGCATTACGGATGTAATAATTACAAACATTTTAATTGTCTAGGCTATCAAATTCAGATCTTCATCAGTTAACATTTGACCTTTCCTACCTTTTAAAAACTTGGGCCAAATCAAGTTACCATATGACAATATTATTGACAAAAATGAATGTGAGCTGATGCACATTTGCAGAAAACATGGCAAATTACATGCCACATTTGAAATATTTTTTAAATTGGAAAAAAAAATTTTTTTTTTTTAAATGAAATACTTTTCTCTGTCATCAACACAGCATATGTCCACAGCTGAATGACAAAGTTTCAGGGTACAAAACTGATAGCATATGATTTGTCAGAGACAACAGATTCCTTCAGCAATATGTGCAGGAATGGGGAAATTTATAACAGACAAAAAATAAAAATAAGGGTATTTAAAAATAAGGGACACTCCTAAATGGAAACAGGCTAAAATAGTCGTATAAATAATAGAAAATAAAATTTCCAATTCAGCATGAATGCATCCATAATGAATGTAGCAGATGTACTCATAACAACACACAACCATATTAAATACCTTTTGTCTGTTACTTATGAAGGTTCTCTGGCCTTTTGAATCCATCCATTGGCATGGATATTTGCAATGAATTTCACTGCCTAGCATGAGACCAATGTCCTGATGTTTCATGAAACATAAAAATAAATAAATAAAAAATACAAAATATATATGAAATTAATTCAAGAATGGGTGGATAAGAATATGATACTCTATGGAGGGCAACATGGTTTTGTTAAAGGTCAGTCTTGCCTTAGTAATTTATTAGCTGTCACTATTATAAACAAGGATCGCTATTGGGCTACAACAGCAAAACTGCTAAAGGCTGCTAAGGCTTTTGTCAGGATACCCCATGGAATACTGTTATGCAAATTAGAGCAAATTAATTAATTCTCATATGATGATACAGTGGCCATGAGTTTCCTTTACTGGAATGTATGGCACCATCTCAACCCCCCCCCCCCCAAAAAAAAAATTTTATCATGGCTCTGGAACTGGCATAGCTGATAATTCAGGCCTATGGCTGGGTCAGTATTTCTGACTGTAATCCGTGTGTGTTCATGGGACCGGTTTGCCTGTTTGTGGGATGAAAAACCACAGATAAACTGGTGGGAAAAACCCTACTGTCCACACCCAAGACTTGCTAACTTGGCCATGGCTGAGGAAGATCCTTAAGCTATTCATGTCGTCAACAGGAATCGAACCTAGGACACTCCTACCCCAGGCATATGGTTGCAAAGCGCAAAGTCACTAGGCTAACCGCGTGGACATTAGAACAAATGAGGATGGATATTAAACTGGTGATATGGATAAGAGAACAATGGCTCATGGAGAGATACCAACCACTACATTCACTGTGTATTTGGAAGGGTCATTGGTGAAGAAAAGATCTAGAGTGTTTTGGGTTATCTGGTTGGCATGTGAACAATTTGTGTAATGTCGTTGCCGATCGCAAATGTTTCAGCATTTCTGCCTACTGGATCTGTACAACTAGAGGAGGAAAGTCATTTGGTATTGTGAACATTAAAATCTCCTAGGACGATGATTTTATTAGGGAAGGGGAACTGGAGAAAATCATTTTTAAGGAGAGGAAATTAAAGATCTCAGAGTGGCTGGTGGCACTAGGAAAACAATAGAGACAGCAAATGAATTTGACTGAATGGGAAAAGGAAATTTCAACTAAAGAAGGTCAAAGTTGGGTGGTCTCTGGCAAGGTATGTCAGAGGGGGATATATGCACAGACACCACAGACACCCTTGGGTCAAAAGGAGTTAAAAGTGTGTAGTTTGGAAAGTTGAGATGAATAGTGCTGGGGGCGGGTGAAATTTGAGTTTCTGCCACAAAGAGTAGATGGAGTTTGGTAGACTGGATATGGTAGTGAACACTTAAGGATGGAGTTGAGGCCACAGATATTAGTGAAGTGGTTATGCAAGGCTCTGTGGAGCATATATTTGACCGCAAGAATCTTGCATGTTTTCTATGCAGTGCCTGCATACTGGTTTCACTGAAAAGATTACCAGCTTTTTGTACCATATTGATGGGACTGTACTCTAGGAACTTAATGAAGCTAGGGATTTGGGGGTATTTGTGGATAGGGAGTTGAAATTTAAAGAGCATATTGCAAAAGTGGCTAAAACACTTCATAGGATCATCTGGTTATTAAGGAACACCCTAACATGTAGAGATAAGATTATTATTCCTCTTTATAAGACTTTGGATTATTGCACACAAATTTGGTTGCCTGGATGTCTTGGAGATGTGGATGAGATGGAACGGATTCAGGTGAGTAACTAAGATGGTGGAAGAATTGCATGATGCTCCATATGAGAAGAGAATGAAGATTTGTGCAGTACAGAAGCTTGTTGATTGGCAGATAAAGGAAGATATGATAGAGACAAGTTGCTGAGGGGAGGGGGGGGAGGATTACAGGATTGATGTGGATGAAATATTTCAGTACATGTATAATGTGGGAAAAACTAGAGGTCATCCATGTAAACTGAGTAAGAATGCAGTTAGCAAGGATGTGATGACAGGATTTTTTGCTTGGAGAGTGGTGAATGAGTGAAATAGATTGCCAGAATCAATTGTGCACACTTTGTCGATGAATGATTTTAAGGCAAAATATAACAGACACTGTGTAGGTATTGACATTGTTGATTAATGTTTTTAATAGACCTCCCTCAATGAATAAGGACTCAATGAAGGTGCCTATATATATTAATATTAATAATAATAATGAAAGGAAATAAAGATGACTGCAATAACTATAATATAATTAATCTGCTAAAAATGCAAGGTACAAACACAAGGTACATGTATAGTATTGTACATGACAAGCTATAGCTATTAAGCTTGTCATGTAAGAAAAGAATGGATTCCAAAAAGAGCTGATCCTGTACAGACTAAAGTTTTACTTCATTAATTGAAAAGAGAAGAGAATTTCAAAAAATATATAAAAAAAAAAAACATGTGGCCTTCACTGATTATGAAAAAATTCTGATAAAATTAATAGACGAAAAGTTTTTCAAAATATTAACAAAAGTAGCTCTTACTGTCTATTCAAGAAATATACACAGGAAATAAATATCAGAATGAAATTAAAAAATATATCAGAATGGAAAGGCATATCAAGAGAAATATTCCAAGGATGTATCACCAGTACTTTTTAATAAATATATATATATATATATATAAAATAACAATCTCGAAAGAGCATAATCCAGTTGGTACACAAATAAATCCACAAATAAAGATAGACACAATTATTATTATTATTTGCAGATATTAGATTGTATTAGCTGAATCAGAAAGTGATTTACAAAAATATAAGAAATATCTTGAAAGGATATATTCAGTTGTTTGCAGTGATGCAAAATTAGGTAGAATAATAGTTAATCAAGGCAATGTGGAGAGCTTGCAAGAAGATTTAACAGGCTGTCAATACTGGGCAAAAGATAATGGGTATAAGTTTAATGTGGAGAAATGTCAAGTTATGCATTTTGGGATAAACAGATTACAAGCTGTGTACATCAATGACACTGCACTCCAGGAAATAGATGAAGCTAGAGATTTACAGGTGGTGGTAGAGAGTTTAAAGTTTAGGAGTTCAAAGTTAAAGTTTCAACTCATCTCATCTTCTTTATACCCTCTTTTACCTTGCGGTGTCGAGGGTTCATTGATCATCGGACCTCAATCCGTTTACAGGATAAGGTGGTCAGCCCTATGCCCCGGTATATCCTATGGCCTGTCTTGTTAAGTTCTCAAGGCCAGTTTGCCTGCTTTGCGGGATGAAAAACCCCAGAATAAACTGAGGAAAAAACCCTGCTGTCCACGCCCAAGCTTGGCTATGGCTGAGGAAGATCCTTCAGCTCCTCACGTCACCGACGGGAATCGAACCTAGGCCACTCCTTCCCCAGGCATATAGTTGCGAAGCGCAGAGCCAATAGGCTAACCGTGCGGACAAAGTTAAAGTTTAAGAATTATAAACACGTTAACACAAAAATATTTTAATGTTTGCCAAATATTTCAGTCTGAAACTAACAGACTATCCTCAGTGGCTTGATAGGAACAGTTTTCACAAGGAGGAATACAAACAATTGATCATTCAAAAGTAGAATGAGCCACATGATGTTACATTGCTAAGCATTAAAGAGAGGTAAATTTCATCAGAGTGATGAATAAATTATAGGTATTAATTCACAATTTCATACAACAGTTAAAGTTTAAAGTTCCAAGGACCCAAGTAAACACTTTAAATACCTGGGATGCGACTTATCACATGACGATGATGATGAAAAACATAGACATCAAAATATCGATACATATTGCTAATGTTGCTAAGGTAGCCCATAAGATTATTGGCTATTGAAGAACACATTAACAAGTACAGATAAGGAAGTTGTTATTCCTCTTTATAAGGTCTTGATAAGTTCACAGTGAATTACTGTGCTCAAATCTGGTCTCCTGGGTTTCTTGGGGGATGAGGAAGCAGTGAAGAAGATTCAGAGGCGAGTGACCAAGATGGTCTGTGGAATGTTCCCTATGAAGAAAAATTGAGGATGTGTGGATTGCAGGAATTGGTTGACAAGAGAAAAAGAGAGGATATGATAGAAACATTTATGTTGCTTTTTTACAGGATAGATGCAGGGGAAATATTTCAGCACTTGGCTAGAGGGACCAGAACAAGATGTTATCCCTGGAAGTTGAATAAATGTGGTTAGTAGGGGTGTGAGAACTAGATTTTTTTGCTTTTAGAATTGTGAATGCTTTGTCTGTTAATGGGTTCAAGGAGAGGTACGACAGATTGAATAGATAGTTTGGATCTCCCATGATGAGTCTTCATACTCCATGGAAGTGCCCGTACAATAATGATAATAATAAAAAAGATTAGTAAAATAATTAAATAAAATTTCTGAACAATATAATATGAGAATATCTAAAGTAAGGACAAAAATAATGGCTTTCAAAGGAGAAAACCCAATAAAACTCAAGTAAACACTTCAAATATCTGGGATGTGACTTATCACATGATGATGACAATGAAAAACATAGATATTAAAATATCAAATTTTGTTAAAGTAAACAACATAATAACATTTAAGCTTTCCAGTACAAAAACATACAGAGCAGAATCAGACTATATAACATCCTGTGTAAATCAACTTTCTCAAAGTGAAACATGGACATAAAAAAAGAAAGATGGAAAAACAAATTCAAACTGGAGAAATGAAATTTCTCAGAAAAACAGCTAGATATATAAAGTGGAACCATAAAATAAATGAAGAAATTTTAAAATGCATGCATAAAATGCCAATTAATTATTATTCAAGTAAATATACGCAAAAATGAATTAAACATTTAAATTGAATAGAAAATTCTAAGCATAGTGCAGAGCAAAAGCTGTGTTGCATGTTCTACAGATAAATTATTATTATTATTATTATTATTTAGGCCTCCAAGGAGTCAAAAGACTCATCGTGGGAGGTCCTTCCTAGGAAACAAGTGTATTAAAGACTCATCGCGGGAGGTCCCTCCTAGGAAACACAAAGTCTATCATACCATCCCATAAACTCATTGACCATTCTCACCACTCTATCAGGCAATGCATTCCATGGTTCAACCACCCTCCATGCAAAGAAACCACTCCTCACCCTCTTGCTCATCAGCCGATGAGCAAGAGGGTGAGGAGTGGTTCCCTCAGCTGATCCTTATAACTAACATTGTACAGTCCTGATACTGTCTTTGTTATCTGCCTCTATACCCTTTCCACAGTTAATTTATCCCCTTCAAATCCTGAAGACCAAATATCAGAACAATAGTCTAAGTGTGGTCTGATCAGGGCCTTATACAACGGAATGATAACTCTTTTATCTCTGCAGGTCAGCGTCCTTCTCATTATTGCAGTAATCCTCTGTGTTACCTTCATTTGATTTGGATTGATTCACCACCTTTGCAATATGTCTCTTGAATTTCAGGTTTCTATCAATCATCAACCCCACATCTCTTGTCTCCCCTACTTCCTCCAGTATATCTCCTCCAATAGAGTATGCAGCGTCACTTCGATGTGTCCCAAACCTAAAGACCTTACATTTTGCTGCATTAAACCGATACCCCCATTCATTTACCCATCTATCTTGCTTATTTTCTTGCTAAATCCTCTTGCATGACTACCACATCTGCACTATTACTAATAACCCTTCCAAGCTTCACATCATCTGCAAACAACTGAATATCCCCTGCAATCCACTGACAATATCATTGGTATAAATGTTAAACAATATAGGTCCCAGTACTGATCCCTGTGGGACCCCACTTGTAGCCCTCTGCCTTCTTGAAACTGCCCCACCATACACAACTCTCAGATACTTATTGGACAGCCAATCCTGAATCCAGTTGACTACCCTGACATCCAAACCCATGTGCTGCAACTTAAATATCAGCTTATCATGTGGCACCCTGTCAAATGCCTTCGCTAAATCCAAGAAAATGGCAGTATATGTCTTTCCCTCATCTACTGCTCTAGTAACTTTAGTATAAAAGGCTAGCATATTACTAAAACAAGAGCACCCCCTCATAAATCCATGTTGACTCTCAGAGATAACATTATCCTCATCTGCCCAATGTTGTATATGGTCCCTAACTAATTTCTCCAAGATCTTAACAACTACTGATGACAGACAAACTAGTCTATAATTAGACACTTCCAGTCTGCTACTGCCCTTATGCAATGGCACTATGGTAGGAAGGTAAGAGGGACAAAAATAAACAATTGAGTTGCAGAATGATCATTACACAAAGGCATATCATCCAGGTAAAGATTTTGCAGTTACTGATATGGAAAGATGAACAGGAAGTGTTCCGCATATCAAAAAATATGAATGTGAACACTTGAAGCCCTTGTAGTACCTGAATGTGTAAGAGAATTGGCATTACTGGATGAAGTTGTTCAATCAGTCTGAGCTCTAAAATGGTTCCAAGGGAATGTAAAGATAGCTACATTATGTAAAGATGGTTCCAAGAGAGAAGTAAAATTAACCAATTAGTATCTCGAGAGTGGTGGTTAGAGTATTAGAAAAGTTGGTTAAAAGTAAAATTCAGGAATGGATGGATAGGAATATGATATTCTATAGTGAGCTTTGTAAAGGTTAAGTCTTATATTAATAATTTATTTACATTTTATAACAAAGCGACAGCAGAAATGGATAAAAGACAGAATACACGTGCAGAGTATTACAAAAGTTGGAGCAAATGGAAATGAAGATACTAGCATGGATGGGGAAGGAGGGAGAAATTGACAAAGCGACCACAGAGAGCAGTATATAGTGAAGTGAAATCTAGGAGAATGAGAGTGGCTAGTGGAATCTAAAAGGTTCTGTGTTATGACACTACCCTTTAATTTGTATATCAATGACATATGGAAAGATTTAAAAGGGGATATTCAGTTGTTTACTGATGATACAAAACTGGGGAAGCCAATAGTTGATAAAAATGAAGTAGATATCCTGCATTATATTTTAAATCAATTGGCTTTGTTAAGAGAGGAACATGACTGTCAATTTAATGTAGCAAAATGTAAGGTTATGAACTTTGTGTTGAAAAGATTGCATATGGTGTACCATTGATGGTGACGGGTTGCATTAAATTGATGTGGCTAGGAAATTGATAATGCAGACAGAGTTGAAGTTCAGCGTGCATACTGCAAAAATTGGTAAAATAGCTCAAAGGATTACTTGGATGTTGAAAAACATGCTAAGATGTAAAGATAGGGAAGTTATTATCCCTCTTTATAATGCTTATAAAGACTTGTGCACAGATTTGGTCACCTGAGTTTCTCGGAGACAAGTGACTATGCTGGTGAGAGGACTGTGGAATGCTCCCTAGGATAGGTCGAAAGTTTTGGTTTACAAAGTAGTAAAAAAATACAGGAATGGATGGATTGATAAAAATGAGATACTGTACAGGGGACAGCATGGCTTTGTGAAGGGTAGATCAAGCCTCAGTAACTTGCTCAAGTTTTATAACAAGGTGACGGCAGAACTGGATAAGGGAAATGGGTTTACAGTAATACTGCTGGACCTGGCAAAAGCGTTTGACAGGACACCACATGGAATTCTAATCCATAAACTACAACATATGGGAATGGATATAGGGTTGGTGAGATGGATAGGTGTGTGGTTGACGGAGAGATATCAAAGAGTAGTTTATTCAGGAGTAGAGTCCAAAAGACGGCCTGTGACTAGTGGTGTGCCACAGGATTCTGTTCTTGTACCACTGCTGTTTAATCTGTTCATTAACGATATAGGGAAGGATCTAAGTGGAACAGTTCATTTGTTCGCCGATGATGCAAAGTTGGGTAGGGCGATAGTGAATGCAGAAGATGTCCAAGTCTTGCAGGATGACTTAGATAGATTGGAGTTCTGGGCTAAGGAGAATGGATTTCAATTTAATGTGACAAAATGTAAGGTTATGCATTTTGGGGTGAAAAGATTAGCAGCAGTATACCACATTGGTGGAACTGTACTCCAAGAGATTGATGAGGCCAGGGACTTGGGAGTGTTGGTGGATAGGGAGATGAAGTTTAGGGGGCACACTGTAAAAGTAGCTAAATCAGCTCATCAACTCACTTGGTTGTTGAAAAATACCTTGACGAGCAGAGACAAACAAGTTATTGTACCTCTGTACCAAGCCCTGATAAGACCTCATCTCAACTACTGTGCCCAGATTTGGTCACCTCGGTTCCTTCTTGATGGGGAGGAGGTGGAGAGGATCCAGAGGCGAGTGACTAAGATGATAGCAGGTCTATGGAATGAACCATATGAGAACAGGTTGAAGATTTGTGGGTTGCAGAAACTAGTTGATAGGCGGAAAAGGGGAGATATGATTGAGACATTCAAATTGCTAAAAGGATTCTATAGGATTAATTCAGAGGCTATTTTTGAGATCAGGACTGGTGGTGGGAGAACTAGGGGACACCTATGGAAGCTGGGCAAGAGTGTGGTTAGCAGGGGTGTTAGAGCTGGGTTCTTTACTTTTAGAGTGGTAAATGAGTGGAATAAGCTGCCAGAGTCTGTTGTGGGTGCTATGACAGTGAGCGAGTTCAAGGAAAGGTATGATAGATACTGTGAGAATGTCGAATAGTTGTGTGAACTATTCGGCAAGTTAATACAGTATTAACTTGCCGAAGATCTGGGAGACAGTCATATTAAGAAAAAACTAGCACTTTTCTGGGACTCTAGTCCTAGAAAAGTGCTAATATATGATACTTTTTTTTTTTTTTCCCCCTTCCAGATAGAGGGTGCCAAAATCAGGACTCTAGTCTTTGTTTGCTGCTGCTACAATTTTGTTTAAGTACACCATGTTGTTTTAGTCTCGCGTATTGTGACAAACAGTGTTTTTGTGCTCTGAAGATGCTGGTTATAATACCAGCGAAATATCAGCATCAAGTTAATAAATTAATTATTTACTTAGTTTCTGTGTTCTATTATACTGTTAAAATAATAAACAACTTTAATCACCTCGTCATAATCAATTTTCATTGCCAGGTCATGTTCTGTTGATAGCAAACAATCGCAAAACCTTCGTCTATCAAAATACTAACAAGAACGAAGCATTCTTTCAAGGAACACTACTGTGAATGCAATTACTAGCTAGCGCTAGCACAGCCAACTGCAACAACCTTGCACGAACTTGCCTATTGACTTCATCAGCCGCTATAACTACAGCGATCCGTGCCAAGAGAATCAGTGCCTTCTGGACACTGACAGTGAGCTAAAGAGCATAGCAGTCTGTCTAAAACAAAACACAGTATCATCCTCGATATGCCATTATCCTTTATCATTGTTGTATTATTACGAGAATTAAAACCATGCATTATAAACACAGTTATATCACGCGTCGGGTCCTTTTCGATGCCAGGCCTGTGATAAAAGTCTCAGATGTCAACCCCTCTCGGCAACCCTGGTATTGACTATGTGAATATCCTGTACCTCACCTTGCATCTATAACCATTCTTCCTTAAGAGTATATTCCAATGATAACTGGGAATGAAGAAATGTTAGAAAGGTACAAAGTAAGATGACATGAATGATATCACAACTGAGGAACAATGATTATCAGGACAGTTTAAACACATATAATCTCAGAAATTGGCAGATAAAAAGAAATCATTAAGATGATTGATTGGGGACGGTGGTAGTGGTGGTTTTTCCCTTTCAGTCATTTCCGATCCTGGGTGACTTAGTAGGCATTGCCCACAAAGGATTCCTGTTGAGATTTATTTTACAGGGTAGTTCACCATTGCCTTCCCCCCTCCCTATTTTATATGGGAGGGGAATCCTTTGTGGGCAATGTACTCCCCATGTACTCCCAGCCATATTTCATATGGCTGGGAGTACTACCAACCACCACATGGGGATAGCAAGTAGTAAAATAGAGGTTGCTTTTAAATTAAACTTGCCAAAAATTTATATTCTTGTTTAACCACTGAATTATTATTATTATTCAGGCCTCCATGGAGTCAAAAGACTCATCATGGGAGGAATTGGTCTTGATGTTCATACATATCAATAATTACAAGGATGCGAAGAATGTAATTTTTTGTAATGTAATTACATGGATATGAATCGTGTAATTTTGATATATTTTATCAGTGTGGTCATTTGGTCAGTTAATCCTTTATCAAAGTGTAACCCCCCCCTCTCTCTCTCTCTCTCTCTCTCTCTCTCTCTCTCTCTATATATATATATATATATATGCCATCTATTATGCAGAAAGATTTCATTTAATCCACAATTTGTTGATTACATGGGTAAACAACTAATTGGCTTAGTATTCCATAATGCAAAGCACCCCTCCCCTTTCAGAAGTGCATGATGCTATGCATTATGGAAAGGACCACTACCCATACTGATTTTGACCTTTATTGAGATCTTATCAGAGGGAGCAGACTCCAAAGTGATACCAAGGTTGAAGTAATGCAGAAATCATATTTCCCATATGCAAGTGGTGAAAAGGTGTAGCACCTTATTATTAAAAATATTCTGGATTAGAGAAAAATGTAGAAAGTTTTATAATTTGTTAAAAATTAGCTAGTCATGATAACTTCACATGTGCAAACTTTGGTTTGCTTATATTTGGATAAAAGATTAAACAATTATATAATTTCTTGGCAAGTTGAATTTAAATTATAACCGAAGAGAAAACATTCTACATCTCTAATCCAGAGAGGTATCTATCTGGATGCAGAAATGGTTGGAACACTGAATGCATTGTCTGAGAGAGTAGCAACATAGCAAAATGACGAGAATTCTTTCCTTTAGTGTTACATGGTGATCAGCATTCATTTCAGTAAAATTATGGAGACTACAACCATGTTAGGAATAATTACTTTAATTTCCTGGCATTTCAAACTTCATATTAAGGTCATCATCTGAAGTATATATATAAACAAACACAAGCTATATCACAATTCAAACAGTATGCCAAAGTGACAATGTTTTGATCAATGGTATTCTACTGGCCTGCCCTCAAAGTTCTATTCAATTTAAAACATCATCAGAGAACTAATAATAATAATTATTATTATTATTATCATTCCATGACACCTCCAGGGAGTCCAAAGGACTCATCGAGGGAGGGCACCTACTCTACAACTCTGTCTCCACCACTCCACTCACCAACTACAATGCCATCTACTACCAACCACCACCATTAGTAATTCATATACTTTTAATACAGCAAAAGTGGTGACCTAATCCATAATTTAACATGAGTGTTGCTATATTAGACTTAAGATCCTAGATTACTTACAATCCTATCATGTTGGAGGCTTAATGGAATGTATACAGCACTTTCTGAGTGCTGTATACATTCCATTAAGACCCTAACATGATGTCCTCAGAGCACTTAAACCTCAACACACGGACTTACAGTTCTAATTATAATTAAACTCTTAGACCAAAAGGTTAAGTGGTTAGAATATCTACCATCCATATTCTTGGATTTTTAGATCACCATTATTATTAAGATTAGGGTGATTGATAAGAATTTCACAGGACTCCTTAAATTTACGTTCATAACATGTTTTGGTGTGATGTAAACAACAGGTGCCTTTCCAGTCAATTTTATGTAGAATATTCAGGATATGATCAGAAAGGTCATATTTACCATAGTTATTAAATTTAATGTGCCATTTATGTTCCTTTTTTCAGATAGGACTTGCACATCCTGTTTCATCTATATTATTATTATTAGACACCTCCAGGGAGTCCAAAGACTCATTGAGAGAGGGCACCTGCTCTACAACTCTGCCTCCACCACTCAATCCACCAACTGACCACAACTACACCAATACCATCTACCCCCGACCACCACCACCACTAGTATTTCCAAAGACAATCACAAACATCCATGTCCACGGTAGGATTTGAACCCACAGCCTTTTGGCTGGAGAGCGGATATGATAACCACTCGGCCAGCCAGGCTGGCATATATGGCAAATTACAGGTGCAATAACGATATACTCCAGGGTGGGCCAGCAGAGGGAAGTGGATTCTTGGATGAGTAATTAATCTAGGATCTTAACTCTAATATAACAACACCCATGTTAAATTATGGATTAGTCCACCATTTTTGCTTTATTATAACTATCTATATGAATTAGTTCTCTGGTGATGTTATAAATAGAATATAGCTTTGATATAATTTTATTTATTTTTCACTAGAGCTCAGGTCAGTAGAATAAGTTGATCAAATCATTGTCACCTTGGCATACTGTTTGAAATATGATATAGCATGTCTTTGTATTTGTGTGTATACTCCAGATGATGGTCGTAATATGAAGGCTGAAATGTTGGGAAATTAAACTAATTATTCCTAACATGGTTGTCTCCATAATTTTACTGAAATGAAAAATGCAGAATAAGTTTGAGTCATGTCAAATTGTGATTTATGAGGTGAACTTCACATGATGAGGTTCTGGACTGTTGTTGGAGATATAATTATGTAGTGAAACTTTAAGAGTTCTGATCCTTTGATAATTGAAACTGGATGATGTTTTATGGAACTTTATTTTTCTTTTATGCATATTTTTGAATGCTGACTAATGGATTTTTTTAATGTCACCCCCCCCCCCCAAAAAAAAAAAACACTGAACAAATATAGCTCTTTGTGACAAGATATTCAACCCTAACTATGGCGAATGAGAAAATATACACTTCAAAGGGGCTGGGGGTGCTTGTCCATTATGAAGAATATCTGAGTAATTAATTGGTGTGGCTTGTGCAAGGTCACATTCTCTCTGGTTATGTCTTTAAAATGACTCGAGACTAAAAAAAAACAGTTTGGGTCATACCAATGAAGCCGAACAAGACATTTGCAAAGCAGTGACGCATTAGTACAACGAAACTGATAGTGGCCATAAGAAAAATTCATTGAGATTCATCACATCAAACATGCATTATATATTATTATTATTAACAAACACCTCTTAGAGACAAGTCTAATATGTCTCTCTATTGTCACTTACCTCCTGGCCAGTTTCCTTGTTAATAGCCAACTGTACTTTTCCATATGTACCTTGTCCCAACTTTTTCACCACATCGAACCGCTGCCTTAACCTATGTTTCTTTTCATTTTTAATCACTGTACCCTCTCCCTTCATACAGGGAGGATTCTCCTGTACTACCATTTTTCCGATTTCTTAATACGGAGAGGACTACAAAAGTAAACAAGCCTATGAAATGTTTATTTTATATGGATATTGTTAATTTAACTAACATCCTTTTTATTCTCTCGGTTCTGTTCTGGTGTGCACAACAAAATCTGATCATTCTATACACATAACACAAAAAGGGAAACCTCGAGGAACCCGCCCCATGCAACAGTATTATGTAGACAGTATGCGTCCTAACATCCACTTCGAAGAATGATGCTTTAGGCAGATTTTATGCCTCAGTTTCGCCAACTGTCTTACGCCATCGTCTATGAAAAAGTGCCAAATGATCATAGTAAGTTCATTGCAAAGTCTGACCGACTCATCCGCCTGCTCTAAATATAGAAACCACTATCCAATGCCTCTTGCGGAAAGGTAAACCCACACTTTTGACGTGCATGCCCGGTGTGTCATCTGCTAGCATACCAGGCAGCAGTAATCGCTCATCGATATATAAAACGAGAAAGAGAAAGTAACGGATTATAAATTAATTAAATAAATTTAATGACTAGAAGCTAAGAGATGCCAAAATAGAAGAGAAAATATATATATATATATATACATTTATCATTTGAGTGCACAACTAGTTGCATCTTCTTAGAAAACTTCATTGAGTTAATAAGGAGACGATGTCAAAACTAGCCATGATTTCATCTTCCTTAATAATAATAATATCTTTTATACATGATACAAAATTCTGAGGAGTTTTTTTTTAAAAAGACGATGACTTACCTGCAAAACACTTGAGAGATTTAGCCGGATATTTTTAAAGGTTATATGTTGGCTCTCCAACATATAACCTTTCAATAAATCATCGTCTTTTATTAAAAACTCCGCAGATTTTGTATCATGTGTAAAAGATATTATTATTAAGGAAGACGAAATCATGGCTAGTTTTGACATCGTCTCCTTATTTACCAATGCGGACGAAGTTCTTGTACTACTCAAAGATAAATTATCTAAAAAGATCATGGTCTTACTTACTCATTACATCCACTCAGGATACTTTAAAAGTTTCAGATTACCATCGATAAACAAAATTATGGCCTTGCAATGGGTCTTCTTATCCTTTAAAACCAAGAATTTGGAAAAGATATATTGATGACATTTTCCTGGTTTGGAGCGATGGCCGTGAATCTCTCCTGAACTTCCTAGAACATCTAAATAATCAACATCCGAAAATAAAATTTACGGCTGAGTTTGAAGCTAATGGTTCTCTTCCTTTTTTGGACATGAAACTGACCCGTTCCTCAGAGAAATTAAAAATCTCGATTTACAGAAAAGCTACCACACCAACAGATATCTTCACGGTCAATCTCATCACTATCCTCCTCAAAAGTTTGGAATCATTTCTACACTAGGACATCTTGCTCGCTCTCTTCCTGACGATGAGATAGAACTTAATAAAGAACTCAGTTTTCTCAGGTCTACTTTTCACGTCCCGGTTTGACCGGGATTGTCCAGGTTTGAAGGTATGGTCCCGGCATCCCTGCCAGTTTCTCATTTTGTCCCGGTTATTTGGTAAAAATTTTAAAGTGCAGAATATACACGCAGTACAAAAAGGGCAGCCTCGTAAAATGGCGATTAGGCAACACGAATACCCCACTTTGCCTCTGGCCTGTACGCTGCGTCGCAAATCATTGTTGAGCATATGCAATCTTAGTTGAGTTTAGATTGCGAGTCGGTGTTTCTTTTTCGGCGGGTTGTTTGTGATTTTTTTTTTTTTTACTTCATTAAATTAATTTAACCCCAAATTGCCAAAAAGAAACTGTGTGTTTACGGATGAATTAAAAAAGGATTATCCGTTTTTGAAAAAAGTTTGTGGTCATATTGACAAAGTAAAATGTGAACAGTGCTCAGTGCCGGATTTCCGTATAAGCTAAAAAAGCTACGGCTTAGGGCCTCACAATCTGCCGGGGCCTCAGATAAATAAACAAAAAGTACGGGCCTCCGGGTTTTGTAGAGCTTAGGGTCTCAGCAAGTCTAAATTCGGCCCTGTCAGTGCTCTTCAGAATTTTCTGTGGCTTATGGTGGGCGTTCGGACATAAAAAATCACTTGACATGTGAGAAACATAAGGCTAGTCTGGCAGCGGCAGGAACTTCCTCAAAGATATTGTCATATTTTAAAGGTGCGGATCCAAAATTGATATCAAAGCTTTTTTGAAACAAAGTTTAGACTGGGTAGAACAAAATGTGAAGCTGTCATTGTTAATGTGATTGGGCCACTGTTGTTTTGGCAACTTTGTGAAGATTTAAACAAAACAAATTTTGTGACGATATCAATTGATTCTTCCGTTAGGAAAGAAATTAAAACTGTGCCATGTGCTGTGCGGTATTTTGCACCAGATTGTGGGGTAAAAGTTAAACTTTTAGACTTTCAATCAGTTCCCCGAGAAACTGCAGAAATACTGACAAACCGTTTAATGTCAGTTATGAAAACTCATAATATAACAAAAAAAAAATTTATTGGATTTTGTGGAGAGAACTGCAATACCAATTTTGGGGCTGTAAAACGGAGAGGAGAAAACAATATTTACAGTCGATTGAAGAAGGAACTAGGAAGAAATATTGTGGGCAACCACAAACGGTGCGGTGCTCACGTCGTTTACAACTGTCTTCAAACTGCAGTTGATGTTCAACCTATTGAAATAGAAGCTTTAGTAGTCAAAATTTATAAATATTTCCACATTTATACGGTTCGAGTCACTCAACTAAAAGCGTTCTGTGAATTTGTAGATGTAGAGTATAAAAAGGTCCTTCAACATGGCAACACCCTTTTTCTTTCGCTACTTCCAGCTATTGACAGAATACAATACTTGAAATCTATAAGGGACTGAAATCATATTTTATTTCACAAGAACACTGTCCGGTGATGATAAAACAGTTCTTTGATAATGATCGTGGTGAAATGGTATTTGTGGTTTGTGCACGGGCAACTCAAATTGTTTAAGAAATCTATCTTGATTATGGAAAGTACAAAAGCAAGTGCAACAGATATTGTCATAGAACTTAGAAAATTAAAAACAAATCCGAGGAAAGGCTTGATAATAAATTTATACCTCAAGAAGCAAAAAAGCTTTTTAGAATACTGGAAAATAATGCAAGTATTAATATTAATACAATACTACAAGCGTTTACAAAATTTTATGACCGATGTCTTTCTTACATTGAGCTTTGGGAAAACAGTTTTGGTGAAGCAGAATCTTTTACTTGGACAAACAGCAATGAATTTACTTGGTCGGAAATTGAAGCTTCAGGTGAAAAAATTAATGAATCTCTTGCAAATAATGCAATAAACATCGATGAACTGCTTGACGAAGTGGTGATTGCAGAAGCTTTTTGGTCGGCAAACTATGACATTTTGGAAAATACAAGTGATACATTTCAAAGAAAAGAACATTTCATTGCCCAATGTTGTCCGAATTACAGAATACATTTTCAGCCTGCCAGGCACACCTTCACCTGTTGACAGGATATTCTCAATAATGAATAACATACGGCCTGAAGAAAGAGGTAGAATGGCTGAATCAACAGTAAAGCCGGATTGCGCTGCAAACTTAATAGTGAACTAAATTGTAGTGAATTTTTCGACGCGATTAAAAATAACGAAGAATTTTTAAAGAAAGTTAACGCTACTGATAAATATTAATAACTTATTATTAAAAAGTTATGTTAAATTAAGAGTAATTAAAAATTATTACTACGAAATGTTGTTTTTTGTTAACCACTCCGTTATTTAGCCTTTCGAATCAAAAGTACTTAGCGTAGAAGGCGTTACTTTCTGTTTTGAGCAAACTCTCAAAAATGTTTGATAAAAAAGTTTTATGGGAAGTCTAGTTATTCACAAAAAAAACAATTGACAAATTCCTATTAAATCCACCCGTTCGCAATAATGAAGAGACCAAAATGGGGTTAAAGGTAATATTTCTATACCATACATAAGCTCTATCTCACTCAAATTGGCCAAGGTTCTTAGGAAATACAACATAAGAACTTTATTTACTCCTTTTCCGAAAATCCGCTCCTTAGTGAGCCGTCCCAAACCTAGACACACAACCTTATAAATATCCCGGTGTTTATCAGATTTGATGCTACTGTGCTATGCCTTACTTTGGCATATATCACAAACAGAGAAATCGATCGAGTTACGCATTGAAGAACATAAGAAAGACGTCAGTTAAAAGAGAACGCGAGCCAGTCCTTTGTCTAGTCATATTCTGTTCTCGGCCAATTCTAATGAAGAAAACCTTAGCCTATGGGACAAGTCTAATAACATTTTCCGTTGCCACGATGAATTAGAAAGGAAGATAATAGAATCAAAAGAAACCATTCTCAACCCCTACATCTCAACAACAACCTCAGTTACAAACTTTCAGACAGTCATTGTGCTACGATCAAATACTGGCGTTTGCGAGATGCTATACGCATGCATACATCCAACAATGAAGCCAACGAGAGAACAGTTTTAAACGCGCAGACTTCCAACGTTTCAACTTTGAAATATATATGTTACCGGAAAATTGTGAAAAGCAGGTATTCTATAGAAAGCCTAAGCGTTTTTTTCGGCAAGTATGAAATATCTGTTTTTTTTTTTTTATATATAATTTTACATTCTTTCCCTAGGCATTATATAGAATGGCAAATACTATTTCGGATATACTTTCATTTTGAAGTTTTAGGTTAGGTTAGGTGCTGGCAGTTGTTATGAGTGTGACAGAAAATGGTTTTTACCGACTTGGAACTGCTGAAGGAATTTTAAAACAACCCTATGCCAGAACACAATTCACACTTACTGAGAGTTGGAGATGTTCCTAACCACGAAATAGTTCTCCGGTCAGCCGCTTCTGCTCAGTCCACGGGTAGCGGCCAAGTCTTCGCGAGGTGTAATTGCAAAACCAAGTGCAGAAATTTGAAGTGCTTTTTTATGAAAAAGGCAGTTAAGTGCAATTCAAAATGCCATTTCAGAACGTCTCCAACTCTCAGTAAGTCCTTGAGACATAAAGTGAATTGTGATCTGGCATAGAGTTAGTTTAAAATTCCTTCAGCAGTTCCAAGTCGGTAAAAACCAACGTCTGTCACACACTCATAACAACCGCCAGCACCTAACCTAACCAAACCTAACCTAAACTAGCGTATCCTAACCTAACCTTTCCATGGCGGTAAAATTTTAAACTTCAAAAATGAAAATATATCCGAAATAGTATTTGCCATTCTATATCACGAACCATGGGCTCACTGCCCGTTGAGTCCATTGCACACAGTGTCGCAGTTTCTATACACCCATTCCACACCAGCATTTTATTACGTCTATGCATTCTCTGTATGGTCGTCTACCCTTCTGCTTAAACCATCCAAAATGCCAAACATAAATGTCTTTATCTTCCGGTCCTCACTCATTCTACAGATGTGTCCAAATAATTGCAGCTTCCGTTTTATAATCTTCTGCATTAGATTCTGTATTGGTTGTATCTTCTGATAGAGCTCTTCATTTGTGACTTTCTGTACCCATCTTATTCTTAGAATCTTCCTGTAACAAGTTCTTTTAAATGCCAAAATTCTTTTATTTTTATTTATTCTTTATTTATTACCCACGTTTCAGGTCCATACAGTACACCGTTAAAGATGTATGTTTCCAGTACTCTTAGTTTTGTTTGCAAACTGATCACTTTACTTTTCCAGATGTTATCCATGGCCTTCAGATTTGTTCTTCCCCTTGCAATCCTGATCTTAATTTCTTTTTTACAGTTCAAGTCATATGTCAGTTCACTTCCCAAATATGTGAATTGTTCTACATTTTCTATATCACTTCCATCCACTTGTATCTTTTGTTTCATGTTCTTCTCACCAAATACCATTGTCTTTGTTTTTTCAAAGTTCATAACAAGTCCAAATCTCTTTCCTTCCTCATTTAACAGTTTCAGTGTTTTTTGTAGTTCGCTTTCGTTTTCTTCAATATAACAATGTCATCTGCAAATATCAGAGTGTTAATTCTCATTCCGAGTACAGGTATTCCTTTGGCATCTTCCTTCAATTAGTCCATTGCTCTTTCTAAATGTGCGATGAAAATGCTTGGTGATATTGGGTCTCCCTGTCTGGTACCTCTGGTTTAAACCATTTCCCAAATCATCACCTATTCTAACTGAAACAACTGCATTCTGATAAATATCTTTTAATATAGCTATTGTTTTTTTTTTTTTTTTTTATCAATTCCATAGGATTCCAGAACTGCTAATGTCACTTTCTGGCCAACACTGTCAAATGCTTTCTAGGGAAAGCATGTAAAATATTAAAAAAAAAAAAAAACAGGCATTTCATACTTTGCCAAAAAACACGTAGACAATCTATAGAATGCCTGCTTTTCACACTTTGTCGGTAACACATACACAAACTTTCCGTGATGTAAACTTGACTTGTTTGTCTGTTTGCTTACTTGGGAAATTGAGTAAAACCAGATTTAAAATAACTTGGTATCTTTAACATTTATTATACCCAAGGTAAAATAATTTCTACATTAAATTATATACTGTATATATATATATTTCAAAAAATAGATTTAATGACTCCAAGTCCGAGATAACATATAAAGATTTTAATGATAAATACTACTAGTTTCGGCATATAGCAGCCTTCTTCAGGTATTTATAAAGGAAAGGAATACTAATAAACATTGAATTATTTAAACAAACTGGAAATTACAGGTACAAATTGCCTCACATAATCGATACATAAAAACGTTGTATTTTTCAAGTTGTTCCAACTGGCGTGCCATTGTTTGTTGCAATTGTGCGTGCAGGTTCACGTGAACGCCAATATTGAATAACTGCAGCATGGCTATCTGGGATGTTATAACTTAAATTATTATTTAAGTGGACCGGGTTCAGTAGGATTTCCCTTGATTCTACGATTTTCCTTTCAAACTCATCTTCACAGCGAAAAATAATTTCTGATTTATTCCAGCATACAGAGTGGCTTTGTTGGTCATCATTAGGATTATTTGAAAAAAGAACATGACTGGATAACGCAGTTGCATGAGTTCTTTTGTATGAGATGTCTCTCTTATGCTCTTCTATGCGTTGTTCAATAGATTTGTTAGTTTAACCAAAGTATGGGATATTGCAATCACACCACAATTTATATACTCCAGGGTACTTAAGGTTGTGATGAGTAGGTTTTGGATGGCTGATTAGAGAGCGGATTTTTGGAAGTGTGGTGAAGAATGTATATATATATATATATATATATATATATATATATATATATATATGGGAATAAATTTTTAACTTGGGTATATTGTATATTAGGATAACCAAGCAATTTTATATGCTTGGTTATTTTGAGTAAATCTTGTTGATAGTATTGTAATTAACTCTGCCTGTAATGTTTTTTGTCAATTCATTAAATTTAATAGATACAAAGAAGATTTTCTTTTTCCTTACGAAACTGTCAAATTTATCCCGAACACCCTGTATATATATATATATATATATATATATATATATATATATATATATATATATATATATATATATATATATATATATATCATTATATGTATATATATATATATATATATATGCATTAAGGGTAAATATTAAGAATAATGATCAGAGCTTAATCTACTTTTACCATGAGTTGCCTTGACTTGCACTACTTTGAGGGTCAGCTAGACTTCCAATACGTGGAGGAGCAAACTTGACTTTTTTGTCTGTTTGTTTACTTGGGAAATGGAGTAAAACCAGTTTCAAATAACTTGGTAGCTTTAACATTTATTATGTAAATGATACATATGCCCAATGTAAAATACTTTCTACATATATATATATATATATATATCACTTGCTCACGTTTTATAATACAGTGACGGCTGAACTGGATAGGGGTAATGGGTTTACAGTGATTCTACTGGACCTTGCCAAGGCCTTTGACAGGATACCACATGTAACTCTAATCAGTAAACTGGAGCAGATGGGGATGGATATAGAGTTGGTGAGATGGATACGAGGGTGGTTGATGGAGAGATACCAGAGAGTGGTTTATTCAGGAGTGGAGTCCAACAGACGGCTTGTGACTAGTGTGTGTGCCACAAGGTTCTGTACTTGGACCACTACTATTTCAATTTATTTTAACGATATAGGAAAGGATTTGAGAGGGAGTGTTCAGTTGTTTACTGATGATGCAAAGTTGGGTAGAGCAATTGTGAGTGCACAGGCTGTCAAAATTTTGCAGGAAGATTTGGATAGTTTGGAGGACTGGGCTAGGGAAAATAGATGTCAATTTAACGTGCAAAGTGTAAGGTTATGGATTTTGGAGTGAAACGATTAGCAGAAGTATATCACATTAGTGGAACCGTACTCCAGGAGATTGATGAGGCCAGGGATTTGGGAGTGTTGGTGGATAGGGAGTTGAAGTTTAGGGGTCAATTTGCAAAATTGGTCAAAACAGCTCATCAAATAACTTGGTTACTGAAAAATTTTTTAACAAGCAGAGACAAACAAGTTATTATTCCTCTATATCGAACCTTGATAAGACTCCATCTAGACTACTGTGCCCAGATATGGGTGCCAGGGTTTCTTCTTCAATGGGAGGAGGTGGAGATGATCCAGTGACGAGTGACCACGATGATAGCAGGTCTGTGGAATGAACCTTATGAGAATAGGTTGAAGATTTGTGGGTTGCAGAGATTGGACGATAGGCAAAGGAGGGGTGATATAATTGAGACATTCAAATTACAGAAGGGTTTCTATAGGATTAATCCAGAAGATATTTTTGAGAATAGGATTGGTGGTGGGAGGACTAGGGACCATACATGGAAGCTGGGCAAGAGTGTGGTTAGCACGGGTGTTAGAACTAGGTTTTTTACTTGGAGAGTGGTGAATGAGTGGAATAAGCTGCCAGAGTCTGTTGTGGGTGCTATGACCGTGAATGAGTTCAAGGCGAGGTATGATAGATACTGTGTGAATGTCCAATAGTTGCTCTTGACATGATGTCAGGGCCTCCCTCGATGAGTCTGTCGACTCCTTGGAGTTGTATTATTATTATTATTATTATTATTATTATTATTATTATTATTATTATTATTATTATTATTACTATTATAATAATAGTAATAATTTTTTTTTAAACATTTTATTATGTCAGTATAAATTACATACAATAATAATATTTACAATATTTACAGTAAGGTTTATACAGAATTTTTGAATTTAGAATATAATAATAATAATAATAATAATAATAATTTTTTTTTTTTTTTTTTTTTTTTTATAAACGACTTATTTGTTTTTGTTTTTACAATGAAAATGATAAGGTTTACTATCACACAGAGTATCTGCACACACACACAATGAAAAACATATTATCTTTTCTGTACAGTACGAAAATTCGATATACAAAATGTAGAGGACATTTCATAAATATGAATATACATTTTTTTAAACTAGCTAAATATAGATTGGCACCAATGTGCACACAATTCACGATACAATGCAGTAATGCAGCATACACACACAATTCAATAATAATAATAATAATAATTTTTTTTTTTTTTTTACATTTTATTATGTATCAGTATAAGTTACATACAATAATAATATTTACAGTATTTACAATAAGGATTATACAAATTTTTTTTTTTTATGTCTCAGATGAATTGCATACATAGTTGCTGTAGTAATTATATGTATATAATATTTATAACGCATTACAAGTGTGTATAACAGATACTTGCAAGTTAGTAATTTTCTTCCTCGAAGCTTAGCAGAGCTTATCTGAGGAAGATAATAGATGACAGAGGGTGATGGTTTCATGGTTGTGTTCCTATAGTGGTCACAAGCCAGGTGTTGATTTTACTGTTTGTTGGTACGTGCTTGAAAGACTTCGACTGCTATTACAGTTTAACTTTTTTTTTTTTTTTGTGAAAATAGAGTTGGATTTAGACATGGTGTGTTTGTTTCTTTGTGTTCTTGTAGTGGTAGTTTTTTGAGAGGGGGGGTTGTCGTAGGTTTGTGTGTGTGTGTATGTGTGGTGGGGGAGAGAGAAACAGGAATTTCTCTAATTTTCATTCTCGCTATAATATTTATATAGTGCCTGTTTCAGCTCTCTGTATGTTCCTAGGTTTCTGTTGTCGAACGGCAGTTTGTTTATCATGTCAGGTACGTAGAAGTTTCGGGTGGCTTTGCCGTAATGATTGTTGTACTTATATGTTATGTAGTTTGTTGACTGTGGTCTTGTTATTTGATATGTTGTTCTGGTTACTCTATATGTTGGGCTGTAGTAGTGTTTTAACATGACTGTGTAGTGGCGTAATTGTTTCACCTTAAATATTTTGTGTTTTGTCCATGCTTCCTGCATAAGAGTGGGTTGTTCCCAGAATATCAGTTTTATCATTTTATCTTGCAACCATTGTAGCCTGTTAAGTCTGTAGTCTGCGCAGAATGAGTATGATGTGATTGCATATCTTAAAATGTTTTCACATAATGCTTTATAGATTAGTATTTTTATGTGGGTTGGGGCAATGTGTTTTAATCTGTATAGTTTGCTTGCTATTATCCTAAGCTTGGTACGTAGGTAGTTTGTATGGCTATTCCAACTTTGATCTGCATCGAAGTGAAGTCCAAGGTAGGGTGTTGTTTTCACCTGTGTGATGGTTGTGATTTTAGGTTCTGCACTTTGTGTATAGGAGGATGAATGTTTGATAGTGAGATATTTAGTTTCTATGGGCAGGGTTTGGGGGGTTTTTGAATATCATTAGCTTTGTTTTTCCAGGGTTTATATATATGCCGTTTTCGGTTAACCAGTTAGTGATTTGATTGATGTCGTGTTGCATATTTTTGTAAGCGATATTTGCAGTGTTGTGAATGGATACTATGGCAGTGTCGTTTGAATACTGGAAGATTTTACTTTTTATTATAATAATAATAATAATAATAATAATAATTATTATTATATACATATATATATATATATATATATGTATATATATATATGTATATATGTATATATATATATATATATATATATATATATATATATGTATATATATATATATTTAGAAAGAGATATGTAATGACAAAAAAACTGAGAATCAACTAAAAGCTTTGATGATAAAAAAACACAATTACTTTCGCTTTTTACAGCCTTCATCAGGTATCTTTTTAGGAAGAAGAAACAATAATAAAAACTGAAAAGCACAGATAAATATAAATTGCAGTACATAATTGAAATTAGAAAAACTTTGAATATATATACAGGGTGTCCCAAAATTCATACAGTATTTTGATGGA
Organism: Typopeltis vanoorti; assembly: GCF_054136105.1. Classification (NCBI taxonomy): domain Eukaryota; kingdom Metazoa; phylum Arthropoda; class Arachnida; order Uropygi; family Thelyphonidae; genus Typopeltis; species Typopeltis vanoorti. Next base: position 4,591,222 of record NC_143549.1, on the reverse strand, counting down.
AAACACAGGTTTTTAATTAAAAATTGTAATTTCTTATTGATTCATAAAGTATACAGTATAGGGTTATGCATGGAATAGCATATTGGGTAAATGGCCTCCAAGGCTTTGCTGGCACATACGCACTCTTTAGTCGAAATTTTCCATGACCGTTTTGCATAAATGTGGCTGAATTTCGTTGATACAGCGCTCACTTTCCTCCTTCAAGGCGTGGGTGGTCGTGGGCTTGTTGGCATAAACCAAAAGACCCCAAAGAAAAAAGTCCAACGACGTTACGTCACATGATCTGGGCGGCCAATTCTGATCACCAAAACGGGAAATTACACGACAAGGATATGACTCATGCAGTAATTGAATTGTTTCTCGGGCTGTATGGCATGTGGCACCGTCTTGTTGAACCCACATGTCGTCCACATCCATATCTTGCAATTTAGGCACAAAAAAAACTGGATTATCATGTCGCGATAGCGAGCACCATTAACTGTTATTGTCTTGCCAGTCGCATTTTCGAAGAAGAATGGACCCGATGATGCCTCTAGCCTAAAATCCGCACCAAACAGTGACACGTTTTGGATGCATTTGTTTCTCATCAATCACTGGTGGATTTTCTGAACACAAAATGCGACGAATTTGTCGATTAACGAAGCCATCAAGATGAAAATGAGCCTCATCGCTGAAGATGATTTTGTTCGAAAAATAAATTGTTGTTTCATAATCATTCAACGAACTCTCTTCGCTGTGTGTGGTCAGTAGGCTTCGGTTCTTGAGTCATTTCAACTTTGTAAGCATAAAGATGCAAATATTTCGTGAGAATACGCTGTAGAGAGCGTCTCGAAATGCCCAATTCAAGCCCATGGTGCGGAATTGATATTCCTGGATTGTCAGCAACACTCTCACGAACTGCTTCGATGTTTTCTGTGGAACGACTTGTTGAAGGACGGCCACAGTGTATAAATTCACTAATTGATCCAGTTTCCTTGAATTTTTTAATTAATATTTTCAGAGTTGATGAAGTTAAATCACTATTCCGACCATATTTTGTACGAAAATTGCGAACTGTAGCTGCCACGGCGCTTGGCCGCACGAAGGAAGACTTGGTTTCGAGTCTAGTCGGCGACTAGAGGAAATTTTTCTAAGCCTTTTTTCGACGGGTTCCCGTGTTAGTCGATCTCTGGCACGGGCAAGCAGGTTTTTCCTCCCGGAAACTCGAGTTTTTCGTCCTGTAAACTCAAGAAAATCGACCGTAGAACCCACATTATTTCAGACATTAGATATATTGTGTTAGGGTTAGGACCACGAGATGGCGGCACATTTGAGCAGTCTCTCTTCACTGAGTACCGCTTAATTAGTGATAGCCTTGGGCCATCTATCTCTGATTGGTACCAGTGGAGATTGAACTGCCCACTCAGTCTCCAAAAGTTAGATAGGGCTAAATGGCCTTGCCTACTTCCCCTCCCCGTATACAGGAATAAAAAGACGTTAGCTGATTTTTTTTTTGATATATATCATATTTCATCGGATTATCAGATTTCTTCAGGCATGGGGACATAGAAGGTAAATAAACACTATAAGAAACATCGTATCACTATAAAAACTACTATTATAAAATTCAACTAACTCGGAACAGTAGATACAGTCCGAATTGCAGTTCTAATGTTAGTCAGCTGCGTGTGTCTGATTTCACGAGTGTGCCAATATCGGATAGCAGAGCTGAAAGAGTCCGGTAGATTATAGCTAGGGTTATTATAAATGTGATGAGGGTCCATAACAATTTCCTTACTCTTGACTATGCGTCGCTCTACGTCGTCACGGCATATATGAAGGTTTGGAGTTGTTGTCCAGTTTATCTCATGTTGACGGCCTTCATCATTTGTGTTTACTGAAAACAGTACATGGCTTGACAGGGCACTTGCTCTAGTTCTTTTGTAGGCAATGTCCCTCTAGTGTTCTTCCTGACGTAGAAGGATGGATTTTTCAGTTTGGGCATAGTATTGCTTCCCGCAGTCACACGTGATTTTGAACACTCCTGGGAATCGTAGATGGTTGTGAGCTTGTTTGTATTTGCTTAAAATCGATCTTCGTTTAGGAAGTGTACAGGAACAGGCTTTTATGTTGAACTTTCGCAAAAATTCTTCTTAGTTTCGTGGAGAGCGAACAGATGTATAGTAAGGAGATATAACCTTTTTGGTTGTCTTCTGTGTCTGAGTTGTTTTGATGGCGGTGGTATAGATTATTTTTCCTATTATTATTATTCTTCCTCCTACATCTTTGAACGATAGTCAGATTTGTCTAAGATTACAGTTGCGTTCCCTTTATCAGCAGGTAAGATAATAATATCATTGTTGTTACGAAGCGGGTGGAGTGCTTTTCTTTCTGTCGGAAATAGATTATCTGTACGATGACGACTGTTGTTTATAGTGAAGATGGCATCGATCCTAAGTAGATTCGCAGTTTGTTTTGGTAACTGCGCAGCCGCCTTTTCGACTTTTGTAAGAAAGAGTTCTTTAGGAATGGAGGTCGGAGAACAAACTAAGTTAAGGCCTTTTGAGAGCACACTAAGTTCAGCAGGAGAAAGTGTGTGTGAGGATTTGTTAATCACAACATTTTTTAAATTTTGTGAATTGATATGGGGTTAGTGAGCCTGTTTAAGTTGGTTGATTTTCTGAAAATAATTAACTTGTTGTAGTGTTGCGATCTAGAAGCACGGAGAGCTCATGATTTTAATATCAATCCAGGACCTGTTATCTAAATATGAACTTAAGTTATTGTCTAAAGAATCTCTTTTAGAGAAAAAAAGAAGCTAAAGTGGATGAGGTATCTGCGATTCTTTCATTAAATAAATCAAATTTAGCCTTGCGGTAGATATCATAAGTAAGCACGTTTAGTGCGAATCGATTCTTTGAACTCTTAAAACTGGGATGACAGAGTGGAATTTCCATCTTTTCAGAAAGACTAACCTGTTAACGAAAAGTTCAATTTTTAATAGAGTTTTCTGATATCCCTTGATATGATATACATTATCCTCGTCAGAAGGTAGATATATATTGTTATTAGGATTGACTCGGGATGTATACATTTATAAAATTAATATTTAACTGACAAGAACCCGAGAAAATATAACATAAATTATTATTATTATTATTATTATTCCTGATACCTCCAAGGAGTCCGAAGACTCATCGCGGGAGGACATCTTCAACTGTCTCTACACCTTACCTCTACTACGAATCAACGCCATCTACCGCCCACCTCCAACACCACCACAACTAGTAATTTTTGTCTGTAAATTGCGTGTGTTCTGAAGGGCCGATTTGTATGTATGCGGGATGAAAATCCCGAGTTTCCGGGAGAAAAAACCCTGCTACCTCCGTATGAGATCGGCTAACTCACCATCGATTGAAATCGACCAGATAAAGATTCCTCCCGTCGCGACGAGAATCGAACTTAGGCCTATTCCAATAAATAACTTTAATAAATCACGACTAGTTTCATCGGTGTCCCAACTCCTTCAGGTGAGTAATAAAAAACACACAACTTATAAAACTAAGAAGGTAAATAATATGGACTACCCAGCTTAATAAAAAGAAGAAAAATAGTAACAGTCATATTTGAATTGGTGACCGCGTGCTATTGCTAGCGTGATTTGAATGTGAGTGACAGCAAATTTTAGAGCGCCAGTACTGGATTACTGCGCGATGGGAATTAGGCAAATTGTAGCTCAGATTGTTGTTTATGTGTGAAGGAACCAGAACTATTTCTTTGGATTCTACAATTCGTCTTTCAAACTTATCCTTGCATATATATATAAATTGGTTGTGCGGTCCCAATCAACTTGGTGTTGAAGTTCTTCGAGATTAGAGTTAGCAGAGAAAAGAACATTAGTGGAAAGGGCGCTCGCTCGAGTTGTACTGTAGGAGATGTCACGTCTATGTTCCTCAAGACGTAGTGAAATGGATTTGTGTGTGTGACCAAAATAAGGTCGAACACAGTCGCACAAAACTTTATAAACACCAGGAAAATGCAGTTGGTTGTGTTTTGGTTTTGGTCGACACAGAAAAGAACGAAGTTTTGGCAGGGTTGTATAGTCGGTCTTTATGTTGAATTTCATCATAATCCTAGATAGTTTTGGGGTAAGAGAGCTAATAAATGGTAACTGTATGTGAGTGATAAGATTGGATTCATCTTCTTGCCGAGGTTGTTGGCGTGGTCTCAAACGTTTAGTGATGTTACGAAATGAATATCCATTATTTATGAAGGTGTTTTTCAGGAAGTTAAGTTCTGTTTGAAAGTCTTCTTCTGTGGAAGTAAGACATGTTGCACGATGGGCAAGGCTGGAGATGATACCAAGTTTTTGAGGACGGAAGTGATGTGAAAGAGGCATGCAAATATCTATCAGTGTGGGTGGTTTTTCGAAAAATTGGCGTTCGCACTGGCGCTCTAAAATTTGCTGTCACTCACATTCAACTTATGCTAACAATAGCACGCGGTCACTAATTCAAATATGGCTGTTACTATTCTTCTTCTTTTTATTAAGCTGGATAGTCCATGTTTTTTACCTTTTTAATTTTGTAAGTTTTGTGTTATTTTTTACTCACCTGAAGAAGTCGGGACAACGATGAAACTAGTCGTGATTTATTAAAGTTTTTTGAGTTATATTTTCTCGGGTTCTAGTCAGTTAAATATTAATTTTATAAATGAATACATTCCGAGTCAATCCTAATAACAATATATATCTATCTTCTGACGAGGTTAATGTTCATCATATCAAGGAATATCAGAAAACTCTGGTAAAAATTAGACTTTTCATTAACAGGTTAGACTTTCTGAAAAGATTCAAATTTCACTCTGTCATTCCCAAGTTTTTAGAGTTCAAAGAATCTACCGATTCTTTGAACTCTAAAAAACACCTCATAATATCAACCGCAAGGCTAAACTTGATTTATTAAATGAAAGACTCTGTGTAGCTCAGTGGATGTGGCGTTTGCATACCACCGCGCTTGGCCGCACGAAGGAAGGCTTGGTTTCGAGTCTAGTCGGCGACTAGAGGAAATTTTTCTAAGCCTTTTTTCGACCGGTTCCCGAGTTAGTCGATCTCTGGCACGGGCGAGCAGGTTTTTCCTCCCGGAAACTCGGGTTTTTCGTCCTGTAAACTCAAGAAAATCGACCGTAGAACCCACATTATTTCAGACATTAAATATATTGTGTTAGGGTTAGGGACCACGAGATGGCGGCACATTTGAGCCGTCTCTCTTCACTGCGTACCGCTTAATTAGTGATAGCCTTGGGCCATCTGTCTCTGATTGGGTACCAGTGGAGATTGAACTGCCCACTCAGTCTCCAAAAGTTAGATAGGGCTAAATGGCCTCGCCTTCTCCCGTATACGGGAATAAAAAAAGGCGTTAGCTGATTTTTTTTTTTTTTGAAGACTCGCAGATACCAAATCCACTTTACCTTCTTTTTTCTGTAAAAGAAATTCTTTAGAAAATAACTTAAGTTCACCTTTAGATAACAGGTCCTGGATTGATATTAAAATCATGAGCTCTCTCCGTGCTTCTAGATCGCAACACTCCAACAAATTAATTCTTATCAGAAAATTCAACCAACTTAAACAGGAGCAAACTCACCAACCCCATATCATTTCACAAAATTTAAAAAATGTTGTGATTAACAAATCCTCACACACACTTTCTCCTGCTGAACTTAGTGTGCTCTCAAAAGGCCTTAACTTCGTTCCTTCTCCGACCTTATAAATCCTCCATTCCTAAAGAACTCTTTCTTACAAAAGTTGAAAAGGCAGCTACGCAGTTACCAAAACAAACTGCGAATCTACTTAGGATCGATGCCATCTTCACTACAAACAACAGTCGTCGTTCTACAGATAATCTATCTCCGACAGTAAGAAAAGAAATCCACCGGCTTCGTAACAACAATGATATTATTATCTTACCTGCTGATAAAGGGAACGCAACTGCAATCTTAGACAAATCTGACTATGGTTCAAAGCTTAACAACTTATTAAGTTCTGATACCTATTCTATTCCAGAAAGTGATCCCACAAGAGAACTTCATAACCGTACAAACAATCTCCTGAATTCTACATCTGAACTTCCTAGACATACAAGACTATCTCCCCGCTCTCCCCATCTCCTCATTCCTCGTTTGTACGGCCTTCCTAAGATCCACGAGGCTGATACTCCTTTAAGAGCTATTGTGGAAGGTATTGACTCACCAATCTGTCTAAATATCTTGCAGCTTCTTTAAAACATCTAGTTGGCAATTCCTTCTCCTTCAGCAAAAACTCTAAAGATTTCATTTCAAAAATAAAAAATTTGTATCTCAAAGCCTCTGACAGAATGATGAGTTTTGACATCGTATCTCTTTTTACGAATATACCTACAGGTGAAGTTCTGACTCTTCTTAAGAACAAGGTTTCTAAGAAAATATTTGATCTACTAACACACGGCATTAATTCCGGCTATTTCTGCTACGAAGATAAAATATATAAACAAATATGCTGGTTAGCTATGGGCAGCCCTCTATCTCCAGTCTTAGCTAACACTAACATTTTTTACAAGATTTGAGAGAGCTATTTCTATAGCTACTTTAAAACTTAAACTGGGGTTACATTACATAGATGACGTCTTCCTTATCTGGGAACATGGTTTAGAGGAACTACAAAACTTCCTAAATCATTTAAATAATCAACATCAGAACATTAAATTCACATCAGAACTAGAGATTAGCGGCGTCCGCCTCTTATTGGATTTAAAGATCTGTAGATTACCTGACTGTCTTAAATTTTCAATTTTTCGAAAAACCACCCACACTGATACATATTTGCATGCCTCTTTCACATCACTTCCGTCCTCAAAAACTTGGCATCATCTTCAGCCTTGCCCATCGTGCAAGATGTCTTACTTCCACAGAAGAAGGCCTTCAAACAGAACTTAACTTCCTGAAAAACACTTTCTTAAATAATGGATATTCATCTCGTAACATCACTAAACATTTGAGACCACGCCAACAACCTCGAGAGGAAGATGAATCCAACCCAATCACTCACATATAGTTACCATTTATTAGCTCTCTCTCACCCCAAAACTATCTAGGATTATGATGAAATTTAACATAAAGACCGACTATACAACACTGCCAAAACTTCGTTCTTTTCTGAGCCGACCAAAACCAAAACACAACCAACTGCATTTTCTTGGTGTTTATAAAGTTTTTTGCGACTGTGTTCGACCTTATTTTGGTCACACACACAAATCCATTTCACTACGTCTTGAGGAACATAGACGTGACATCTCCTACAGTACAACTCGAGCGAGCGCCCTTTCCACTAATGTTCTTTTCTCTGCTAACTCTAATCTCGAAGAACTTCAACACCAAGTTGATTGGGACCGCACAACCAATTTATATATATATGCAAGGATAAGTTTGAAAGACGAATTGTAGAATCCAAAGAAATAGTTCTGGTTCCTTCACACATAAACAACAATCTGAGCTACAATTTGCCTAATTCCTATAGCGCAGTAATCCAGTACTGGCGCTCTAAAATTTGCTGTCACTCACATTCAACTCATGCTAACAATAGCACGCGGTAACCAATTCAATATGACTGTTACTATTCTGCTTCTTTTTTATTAAGTTGGAAAGTCCATGTTTTTTAACCTTGTTAGTTTTATAAGTTTTGTGTTATTTCTTACTCACATGAAGAAGTCGGGACACCCATGAAACTAGTAAAAAAAAAATCATCTAACGCTATTTTATTCCGTATACGGGGAGTGGGCACTGCCATTTAGCCCTATCTAACTTTTGGAGACTGAGTGGGCAGTTCAATCTCCACTGGTACCAATCAGAGATAGATGGCCCAAGGCTATCACTAATTAAGCAGTACGCAGTGAAGAAAGACGGCTAAAATGTGCCGCCATCTCGTGGTCCCTAACCCTAACACAATATATGTCTGAAATAATGTGGGTTCTACGGTTGATTTTCTTGAGTTTCCGGGAGGAAAAACCCGCTTGCTCGTGCCAGAGATCGACTAACTCGGGAACCGGTCGAAAAAAGGCTTAGAAAAATTTCCTCTAGTCGGTGACTAGACTCGAAACCAAGTCTTCCTTCGTGCGGCCAAGCGCCGTGGTGTGTAAACGCCACACCCACTGAACTACACAGGCTCTTGTCATGATTTATTAATGTTTTTTTATGTTTTCTCGGGTTCTAGTCAGTTAAATATTAATTATATATATATATAGAAAGCAGTGACAATTATTTTAATTGACATCACGATGTTTCATCCTAATTACATAGGAGTAATGCAATTAGAATCTAACGGTAAGATTATGTTAATGGATGAAAGTGGTGGAATGGTAACTGCTGCAGAAGAGATTGTTGAGGTATTAAGAGATCAATTTAAAAGAGTGTTTCATCCTGGTCACAATTTCCTCATGATTCCACAGGGTTGAATCATGAGGAACTTAAGTGTGGAGAACATAAGAGAGGATGGCTTAATTGTGAGCTAGAAGGAGGTATTTGAGGAAATAAATAATCTTGATGTCAATACGGCGATAGGATTTGATGATATATTACCACACGTCTTAATGGAATGTTGAAGGGATCTGGAAGTTTCATTGGCTGGCCTATTTAATAAAAGTCTTGCAACAGCACAGGTTCCAAGGCAATGGAAGGAGGGCAAAATTGTTCCACTGCATAAAAGTAATGTTAAGGCTGTAACTTCAAATTATAGGCCAGTCTGAATATCTGGAGTTGTGAAGGTAATGGAGAGATTAGCGAGAGGTAGGAAAAAGAAATAGATTGATATCAGTATTCTCTGTCGTTATCAGCATGGGTTTTTATGGGGAGATCAAGTTTCACTAACATACTTATGTACTATAACAAGGTGACAAATACCTTGCACTGGGGAGATTCATATACAATATGTACTTAGATTTTGCAAAGGCTTCTGATAGACTGCCACACGACAAGATCTTAAATAAATTGAAACAGATGGGATTGGATAACAGACTTCTGAGTTTTTCGTGAGGTAAAATGGGCAGCGTGGTTGTAGCGTTAGATAGGAGGAGTGCGCGAAACAAAAAGATGGTAGTGGTGGATGCCACGAATGTTAACAAGAAAAACACCTGAACATAAAATTTACGGCTGAGTTTGAAGCTAATGGTTCTTTTCCTTTTTTGACATCAAATTGAGTGGTAACAAGAAAAATGCAAGAGGGAATATCAGGAGTCTGTTAAGGAGAGTGAAAGATAATAGTGTGGTAGGTAAGGTAGTCAGCCTGTTGCCCAAGTGTAATAATAATGAGTTGAGAAGGTGAGCGAAAATTATGAAAGGTATACTAGCAGAGTTGTGTGAGATGAGTCTGAGAGAGATGGATAGAGCTGTATAAAAGAGATGGGATACATTTGAATGAATTTGGCGTGAGTCGGTTTGAGAAACTGTTGTTGGGAAAGAGAAAGACTGAAGTGAAGAAAAGGCCTGAGAAAGCAAGAGGTGTTGTGCTAGAGCGCCAGAATAAGGTAGGCAAGTTTAAATGGAGAGGTGACTGGCACAAGTGAAGAGAATAAGAGAAAGGGAACACAGAATAGACAGGGAAACGAGAGAGGTCATGCTGGACAGGAGGACACTGCGTGAAAAGTGTAGATGATGGTTTCAGTAGTAGATAAGTGAGTGCACAAAAAAGGATTATGACAGTCAAAAACGTGGGGGTGATATTTAGACCTGGGGATGGGGTGTAATATCAGTTATGATAGACGAGATTGAACAGGGGAGAGAGAGTAGAGGAGTGATGTCCAAGAACGGAAGTTAGTGGGACTTGTTATGGAAACAGAAATGGACCAGTGTATATGTGCTAGAAGTATTCGAAACAAGAAGAATGAAATGGTAGCATTGATAGAGACATTCACCCAAAAATTGTTGGTATTAGTGAGACATGGTTGAACGAGGAATTCTGACAGGAATAGAGATGGAGGATATAGTCATTCATGAAGACAAAGCAAAAACAGAGGAGGAGGAGGAGTATTTATGATGGCAGAAGAGTAGTTCCCATCTAGGGTGGAGATGCAAGGATGCAAGATACTGACAGTGGCTTTGAAGCAGTACGCTGTGAGGCAGAGGTGGACAGAATGAAATGTTTAGTGGGATGCTCATATAGACCTAGTAATATAGAAGGCAGTGAAAAGAAAATCTTTAGGCAAATTGGTCTGGCTAATAAGAAAAGTGTGATCATTATGATCAACTTCATTTATCCTAATATAGACTAGAATAAAGAGACATCTGAAATCAAACAGAATGAATTGCTTGAGTTTTAAGGGATAACTTCCTTAAGCAGTACAACGTAAAAAAGGTCACACGTGGATTGAGACTGTTGTATTTGATTATGTCATTAGAAGATACTGTTAAAAAAGAAGTGTCCCATCATCCTCCAGTTGGTGAATGTAATATGAAGTGATCACTCGGGTGGTTTACCAGCCATATTGGGACTTTTGTCAGAAAGAGTTATATGTGGAACTATGACGGAAGTGATTATGGCAAACTTAAGTGACAATTTACAGTGATATTACAAAAAGAGGAATTTCATGGGAAGATAATAGCTATTTGGTCTCTACTCTGGAATTACCTGACAGAGACAACAGGTGAGTGTATTTCCAAAGGTCAGCCTATTAAATAAGGTACGTGTAAACTCGATGACTGAAGAGTTGACATGTACAATCTGGAAGAAAAGGCATTGTGGGGGTGGCACATAATGAGTGGAGTAATCAGTTACATGAGAATTACAAAGAGCAAGCAAGGAAGGTGACTCACTTAGTACGGGTAGCAAAAGTGCAATGTTGAGCGGCAGTTAGCAAATGACACTAAAAGAAATCACACAGAGTTTTTATTCGATATGTGGCTAGTAGAAGGTTAATAATTTTTTATGTAAATATTTCGTCCTATATATCATAAAACATGATCAGTACAATTATCGAACAATAATAGGAATTGAATTGAAAAAGCAGTAGCACGCATTCTTAAATTGGAATTCTTCTATGTATAAAGTTGCTTGTTGATGAACAAATCCTAATTGACTGAAATTAAAACTAACTTGGGCTTTTCACCTTGTAAACTTAAGTAAATCGACCATAAAATCCACATTATTTTCGACAGTAACATATCCTTTTAAGGTTAGTTACCAAGAGATGGCAGCACTTGTTTGCCAGTCTCTTCGTCGGTTACCGCCTATAATCAGCCACATTCATGTGCCATATCTCTGATTAGCTACCAGAGGAAACTGAACTGCCCACTCAATCTCCAAAAGCTAGATAGGATTAAAAGGCCTCATCAACTCCTTATAAGGGAGTAAGAGGCGTTAGCTGTTATTTATTTGTTTATTTATTGATTTATTATTATTAAAAACAGATAAATGTATTTAATACAATTGAGGGTAACAATATCCCAAACTTTTGGAACATATGTGGGCTTAATGTTCAGATATACGTTTATTTATTTGGCTTTGAACAACATGGAATCGAAAACGCTAACCACAGGTTCCAACAGCAACACATTAAGCCCTCAATTATTAATTTCATCCCATTAACATCATCATCAATTTCAGCCCATTAAGTATAAACTATAGACACATGCTGTATATGTCCAGGGATTCCAATTTAAGGATGGACGCTGCTGTTTTTTGAATTCATTTCCTATTGTTGTTGGATAATTGTACTGATGATATTTTATGAAAAATAAGGCGAAATATTCACGTAATAAAACGTTATTAATTGTGAAAAATATGTGATTCTATAATTAAGGTTTTCAAAAGAATGATGAGATGTTGAAGAAGATCCAGAGACGATTCATTAAGCTGGTTTCTGGTATCTGGAATGTTGAATATGAGAATAGATTGAGAGAATTCAAATTACAGTCTAGGAGAAAGAAGGAAGAGGGGAGACACGATGGAGATGAATAAGTTGGTAAGTGATAATTACCCGATTATCGTCGATGAGATTTTTCACAGAGTATCTGGGGACGGGGGGGGGGGACGAGAGGCCATTCCCGGAGGTCATATAAGATGGATCTGGAGAAGGGATTGAGGAGACGATTTTTTGCATGAAAAGTGGTGGGTGATTGGAATGCCTTGTCTGAGAATGTGGTGAGTGAAGGGACAGTGAATACATTTAAGTCGAGGTACAATGAGCTGTGCGTATGAGAGCAGAACCCACCACAATGGAGTCTGTGACTCCATTGAGGTCTGTTGATGATAATAATAATAATAATTTTTATTATTTCTAAAATATTTTACACAATAATAATCATCCTTATTATTATCGGTTAAAATATTGTGACTTAGAAGTTAATTGTAGTGAATGGCTATTGAAGATTATTTCATTAAGCCATGATAATGCCACCTACTTTGAAGCTACGGTTAGATTTTTATAGAGTGGGATTAGTATACACTATTTATGTTACCAATTTACACTATTCGTATTTTTTATGAGTGGAAAGCAGGCGTTGGATGCTGGTGGTTTGTGATGTGTATATAAGTATTAATGCTATGCTAAATGTGCTGGTATAGCTTCCCCAGTTCTTGTTTTAATGTTCTATAATTGTCTGTGTGTTTTAAATTTTCTGGTAGGTTGTTTAGTAGAGCGGGGATGAGATATGAACTCACTGCAGAACCGTATTAGTTGTGGAACGATCTAGGGGTTTAAAGAGTTTGTCTGTGTTGATAGATGTTCTTGAAATAATTCCTTGTAACATTAACTAGTGTTTCAGATTTTTTATGCTCTGGATTTTGTGCATCGCCATAAAGGGTTCGGTTATTGGCTATTGCATATGAGGCCTCCAGATCACCGTTGAAATAATTTTCCGATTTAATGTTTCTATTTTCGCTAGATGACTGTTTGATGTGTTTGTGTAGATTGTTATGCCATACTTGAGTTGAGATGTGCAAATACTGTGATATTGGAGGTTTTTTTTTTATGATAGATGGAATCATGTCTTTTACTTGTAAAAGTTTTGCTGCAATGATGCAGAGTTTAGTGTGTAGGTATTCTGTATGTTTTGTCCATTTGTAATGGCAACTATGTAAAGGCCAAGGTATTTTGCATGTGTTACAGGTGTGATTTCAGGATATTGGCAACTATTTTTGTTGTTAATGCAGCGGTATGTGTGACGTTGTAGCGATAGTGGTGCGGGGAATATAATTCTTGGATTATGTATAATTAATATCCACGTTTTGGTGCATTGATTACAACTGAGTATTGATAGAAGTATGTTGTGATTTCATTTAAGTCTTGTTGTGCTTTGGAAAGGGAAGTGTTGATTTCTTTGTGGACTCTAGTAGCGTGGTGTCATCTGCTTATTAGTATATTTTACTTTGTGTGGACAAGTTGTGTACATTGCTAATGCATATGTTGAAGCGCTCTTACAGCTAAAAACAAAGACCACTCCAGGAATGAACAAAATAAGAACAGACTTTTGACACACTTTGAACAAATAAATCCTATTAAATAAAACACACTATGAACAGGGTGGGTGATAATATAGCGCCTTGTGGAACTCTGAATGTAGTTTGTTAAGCAGTATCTCATGTTGAAGTGTATCAAAAGCTTTAGAAAAGTCAATAAGTATAAGGACAGCGAACTTGTTTTTATTGCGAGCTAGGTTTATGGCGTCAACGATGCCTTCTAATAAGGTTATGCTGCTTTTTGTTTTCTAGAAGTCGTACTAGTCGTACTAATTTGGGAGTTAATGTATTTTTGTAAACAGTTCTGTAGTCTAGGGTGCGTTAGTTTTTCAAGAATTTTGGAGATGACTGGTAGGTTAGTATTGGCCTGCAGTTCTGTGCCATGTTTGTAAATTGGCGTGATTATCGCAGTTTTTAGTTGTTGTGGAATAATACCAGTGTCGAATATTATGTACACGAGTCACCGAAGTATAGGATTTATTTGATCAAAGTGTTATAAGGTCTGTGAGTTTTATTTTGTCCATTCCTGGAGTGGTCTTTGCTTTTGGCTGTAAGACCGCTTCCTCTTGTTCCTGTTTTGCTACTTGTGGAAAATACATGGTCTGCTGTTGACATTGTGCTGATAACTTGTTGTTGTTGATCGTTGGCAGTAATTTGTTAAGTGTAATCCATGTTATCATTGAATTCCATGAATTTTTGGAAGTAGTAGTGTCTTTTTGTCCTACGATTTTTTTTGTTAGTTGCTTTTTTGTGTTTTTATATAATGTTTGTAGATGAGTGTTATTGGGTGAGTTCTTTAGTCTTTTCGATAGATTTTCTTTTACAATAATACTATTTCGAGTGTCGCCATTTATTCATGGTTTATTGTCTGATTGTCGCCTCGATTGCGTAGGCTTTGTTGTATATTTCTGTGAACATTACTTGGAAATACTCATATAATGTTACAGGATCATTTATTTTAAGCAGGCAATTCCAGTCTCTATTTTTTTAAGGATCTCGACAATGCTCTTTAATATGATCGAGTTTTGCGGTGTTGGACTTTTGGGGAGGGAATTAATGAAACGAGGTTGAGACAAAGCAGTGATAGGCAATTTTGACGTTAATTACTGATGACGTATATGTATAGATGGAGTCCATATGCTGATATGGTCAATGCATGATTGTGTTAGTGAAGTATTGAGTATTTCTTCTCTTGTTGGTGAGTTAATGGTAGGGTTTATGTTGTACTGACTTAGTATATCTAGATATGTGTTAATGGTTGAAGAAGCGTGTGGTCAAGAGTATTTATGTCAATGCCTCCTATTAGGATGACCCGATGTGCTGTACGGGTTTCGATGCCGCTTAGCCATGATTCTAGTCATGCAGACAGCTGAATCGATTAATATCTCGGAGTCTGTATATTATGTTTGTTGTGTATTTGTTGCAAGGTTTGTTACTGTTTATGATTTCCTGAATTAGCGTTTCCGCATGTTCCAAACGAATCTGTTTTTCGTTCACACTACATTTTTTTTGATAAATGCTATCTCCACTTTTTTTTTGGTCCACAGAAGTTGCATATCAATTATTAATGTTGTATGGGTAAATTTCTGTCGTTTAATCCAACTTCGGTCAGTATTAGCGCATCAATGTTTGTCAAGGTGTAGTAGACTAGTGTTATTAATGTAAGCCAGTGTTTCCTAATACTTCTTATGTTTGTGTATATGATGGTGAAGTTGGTATTTGTGGAAATCTTGTCTGTCCATTTCTTCAAAGAGTCAAAGACTTTGAAATTTAAATTTTCTGACTAGATATGTTTGCCCACATTTGGTATTTCCATATTTTTAGAGATAATTTGACACCTTGTCTAAAGCAGGGGCAGGGATGTTCGGCCCACGGGCCGTGTCAGGCCTGCGAAATGATTTGGTCTGACCCTGCCAAGGCAACCGCAGGCGAGATTCGAAATTCAATAAATGCAGGAGCTTTTTTCATAGCGACATAAATTTATGTTAAGTGAATCATAATAATGACGTAAATGTTGAGCGACAAGCAAGGAAGACAATTGATCGACAAGCGATGAATTGCTGCAGAGTTGTTAGCACCAGACGAAGTAAAATTGTGTCAGAGTGTTAGTTTGTCTCGGAGAACAATCTCAGATCTGATTACTGAATTAGCACAGAATATTGAAAAAACATTGAAGGATTCTGCAGGAAATTTCCAATTTTTCTCTCTGGCTTGAGACGAGACAACGCACATAACAAATACTGCTCAACTGGCCGTTTTTGTTCGCGGGATAACTGTACAGTTTGACACGCGAGAGGAACTGCTGTCACTGGAAGCCATGCATGGCACTACATGAGGTGAGGACTTGTTTGAGAGACTTGTTTTATCAATGAAAAAAGAAACTTGAGCTAACATTTGAAAAGTTAAGGGGCCTTACTACAGATGGAGATCCAGCTATGGTTGGCTCTCATAAAAGGTTATTTGCATTTGTCAAGAAAGAACTGAATCATTTCAGTCTTGATCCAAGTGATTTAATTATATGCAACTGCATCATACACCAAGAAAGTGCACAATGTGATGTCAACAGTAGTGTCATCCATAAATTTAATCAAAAACAGAGGGTTTAACAGCCGCCAGTTTAAGGAGTTACTGAATGATCCTGAGTCCGAGTACGGTGATTGATCTTGTTTATCACTGTGAAGTGCGGTGACTGAGTCGCAGGAACATGCTCATGAGGTTTTACGAACTGCGTGATGAAGTCAATCATTTCATGGAGATGAAGGGAAAACTTGTCAGGGAACTCAATGATAATGATAGCAAGTGGCCGTTTGATCTGGCGTTCATGCTGGACATTACCAAGTACCTCTCAGAGCTGAACGTCAAGCTGCAGGGCCACAACCAGCTTCTCAGCTCCCTGCTTTCAAACGTGAAATCATTTGAAGCTAAATTAAGGCTGTGGAAAGTGCAACTCGAAAGGAATAACACGGTGCATTTCCCCACTCTGGAAGGACAAAAGCCTTCTACGACACTTCAATATACTTGTGAATGTGTGGAACTAATTGAGACATTTAATGAAAGATTCAAGGATGTGAAAAGTAAATAAATGGAATTGAACTTCTTTGCTACAGAGTTCAATGTGGAACCAACTTATGTGCCTATAACCTACAACATGAATCATTCAGCTGCAAAGCGATGATGAGCTGAAAGCTTGGTACAACAACCTCCCACTGCTTGAGTTCTATAAGCGTTACATATGCAATGATGAATTTCCCACTTTGAGGAGACATGATTGAAATATGCATGTGTTCGGAACAACTTGCTGCTGCGAGCAACTGTTTTTAAAACGTACCATCGCAAAGAGTCGAGTGCGCTCCAGACTGACTGATGCAAACCTGGAAAATCAGTTGCGAATAGCAACATCATCAATACCAACTAACATCACTCACCTCACTAAAGAGAAGCAGTTCCAGCCATCACATTAGAGGTGAGTTAATTAAATGTTGGACCAAATATAGCAGGATAATTTTTAAGTTGATAATTTTGTATGGCCAGCGAATTATGTTATAAATATCCAAATGGTCCTTGGCAGAAAAAACGATTCCCCACCCATGGGTTAAAAGTAGATTTTCGTGATTTAGTTGGAAACAATGATATATTTTTGTAATTCTGAATATTTCTAGTGATGTTAGGATGCAAAAAATCTAGATGAGAGTCACGCTTTCTTTCAGTTTCTTCTTTACATGTTTAAGTTCGTTGTTATTTATTTATTTATTTATTAGAATTATTTCATTAATAACCGTAATAAAAGTGCTATCTTCTTCCATTTTTTTTAAATCCCCTGTTTAGTCATAAATTTGATTATATGACAAGTAATGGTATATGGAATTCACTATGTTTGAAATAGACATCTTAAACGTGGTTCGCAGACATTATTATCTAACAGCTAAAAAACGTTTTTGGACTTATGACAGGAGGGCACTACTCCAGTACACAACAACTCACCGTCTGCCCTACTGAATTCTTCAAACAACACACTACTGCAGGGTTCTCAATGTGGTTGTGGTCGCATTCTCTTCTTGTTTTTTTTTTTTTATTTGGATTACTCATTTTGGGACAAAATTTTTAAATCCGAGAAAACAATGTATTGTCAAAGCGTGCCGACGAGACCGGCGAAGTGGTGACGTATCACTAAAGACTAAATACATAAAACAGGGCTGGACAACCTTTTTACGTGTGCTTTCCAAAATCGCCAAATCTTTGCACGTGTCAGCAGAAATTTTGGGGAACATATTATATGGTGTGTTTTTTTTAAGTATCAGGAAAACCTTTTCAAATAATCAAAATCACACTAGTGGTAAAATCAAAGAATATTGTTGTATAATAAGAATATCAAAGAATGAGAGATTATTGTAAGTCATAGACAAGATTGAATAAATGTAAAAATTAGTGATGGAATTTATACTTATAAGTCCTTCTATCAGCGCTGGTGTAGCTCAGTGGATGTGGCGTTTGCACACCATGGCGCTTGACTGCACGAAGGAAGATTTGCTTTCGAATCTAGTCGGTGACTAGAGGAAATCCTTTAAACCTTTTTTCGACTGATTCCCGAGTTAGTCCATCTTTGACATAGGCAAGAGTGTTTTCTCCCGGAAACTCCAGTTTTTCATCTGGCAAACTCAAGAAAATCAACCGTAGAACCCACACATTAAAACTTGTGTTAGGGTTAGGAACCACGAGATGGTGGCACTAGATGAGCTGCCTCTTCACTGCATTTCGCTTAATTAGTGATAGCCTTGGGTCAGCTATCTCTGATTGGCTACCAGTGGAGATTGAACTTCCCACGCAGTCTCGAAAAGTTAGATAGGACAAAAACTGCATGCCTACTCTCTTTACAGGAACAAAAAGGAGTTAGCTGATTTTTTTTTTTTTTTTTGTGAAGTCCTATCCTGTTGATAGTGTGGATATTTTTCATTCAGTAACTCCTTAAACTAGCGGCTGTTAAACCCTTTACTTTTGACAAAATTTATGCATGACACTATTATTGACATCACATTGTTGAGCCGTAAAGACTGTGCACTTTCTTGGTGTATGACGCAGTCGCATATAATTAAATCACTTAGATCAAGACTGAGACGATTCAGTTCTTTCTTGACAAATGCAATTTACCTTTTATGCGAGCCAACCATGACTGGAGCTCCATCTGCAGTAAGGACACTTAACTCTTCAAATGTTAACTCAAGTTTTTTTTCATTGATAAAACAAGTCCTCACCTCATGCATGGCTTCCAGTGACAGCAGTTCCTCTCGCGTATCAAACTCTGCAATTGTCCCACGAACAAAAACGGCCAGTTGAGCAGTATTTGTTATGTGCGTTGTCTCGTCACAGAGAGAAAAATTGGAAATCTCCTGCAGAATCCTTCAATGTTTTTTCAATATTCTGTGCTAAGTCAGTAATCAGATCTGAGATGGTTCTCCGAGACAAACTAACACTCTGACACAATTTTTCTTCGTCTGGTGCTAACAACTCTGCAGCAATTCATCGAGTTTAGCATATTTTGAGCTGTAATGATGCTCCATATTGACTTTTATCATTACTGCTAACGCATCGCCACAAACTAGGCACAGAGGGTTGCCTTTGACTTCAACAAAAAAAAAAAAATAATCATTTGTCCGTTTCTCTTGGAAAGATCGACACCCTGCATCAAATTTTCTTTGTGGTCGCAATTTGTATGATGTCACACGACTTAAGTTTTAATAACTATCCAACGTGTGTGTGTGTGTGTGTGTGTGTGTGTGTGTGTGTGTGTGGCCAGCAAAGCGATTATTTTGCTTTGATCGCTGTTCTAATCCTGCCTCTTCGATTTGGAACATATCCAACGTTCGTATCATCGACTCTCGAGGCCTTTTCGTCGGCTGCTGCAGAAGCGTACTGTCCCGTTATTTACTCGTATGTACCTTATCTATCGTGTAATGAATGTTCCTTGCTTGTCGCTCAAAATTTACATCATTATTATGATTCATTTAACATAAATTTATGTTGCTATGAAAAAAGCTCCTGCATTTATTGAATTTCGAGTTCCGCTTGCGGTTGCCTCCGCAGGGCCAGACCAAATGATTTCGCGGGCCTTACGTGGCCCTTGTGCGGGACGTTCTCCACTCCTGTTTTAAACAGTATATAATGAAGAACTGAGAGGTATTAGCATTAGACGTTGAATTTTCGAAGATTCCTTCACCATTACCCTTTCTATGATTTTGAAGAAATATAGATATGAAATCTTTATCAAATAATATTAAAAATTTCCATCTGCTGTATAAGGATGAGTTGAAATTATATGCAAAATCGGCACACTAAATAGACTCACTACTAAACGTGTTTACTGTGTTTAGCTAGGACATCAAAATGGTATTTGACTTTGATATAGGGGAATTTCCACTACTATACATCCATAAGTTTATTAGACTTCATCAGATTTCATATGGTCACATCAATCATTCACCAGATGTTCCTGTTCTGTGTTTTTCCAGTCAGTGGAAATCCAATCACCCCAGACACACGCACACACACACCATAGAGCTACTCTATTCTACCTCTTTCACTTTTCCAGGCACTATGCCATTTGATACTGTTTTGAAAAGTCTTCCCAATCTTTCAAAGAGAAAATCGTCATAACTCAAGAGAGAATAAAAGCACATTATGATAAAAGTGGCACCGAGCCTCGTCATCACATTCAAATGAGTGTCGATGTCAGCGGCATATGCAAATGAGGTAAGGCATAAAAGTTGGCGTTGTGGAATAATTTTCATTTCGTGTCTGGAGTAAGAAAAAGACATATAATGGCAAAATTCTTGGATATGGCTGCAGGACATCATTTAAGTAATGAACTCAGGTGACAAACCATTATAAAGCTGAAGGCTGGTCAGAGTCAGACAGAGGTAGAAAGATAGTTACGTGCGAGTTGTTCTGTTGTTCATAGCCTGTGGAACCAATTTCAACAGTCAAAATCTACATCATAGATACAACGAAAGATCACACCTACAAGAGCAGTGGGTGACCACTATTTTCGATTATCTGCTCACCAAAACAGAAGGGCTAGCCTAAATCAGCTGCTTTCTGACCTCACATTACCTTTAGGAACATTGGTATCTTTTGCTGTGTGCAGGTGGTCAATATGCTAGGAGAATGGTAGTCTGCATGCTGCTATACCCACATCACACCACACCACAAGAGAAAGCGATTGAAATGGACGGGTTCCACTTATACTGAACCTATGACCAATGGGAGTCAAAATTATATATAGACAAGTTCTGATTTGCTCTACAAATATCTGATCTAGAGAGAACCAGGGACAAGTTATAATCCCTCTTATATCCGTAAAAAAGCACAGTCATTGTGGACATAGTGTGAAGGTTTAGGAAGGTATCTCATTGGGTGGATGCACCAACCTGTATGTGGTTACTGACAGAACCACCAATGCTGTAACTCATAGAGACGAGATCGTGAACCCCTGTGTTTGTTAACATGCGGGAGTGATAAGGAAGACTTTGATCCTACAATACGATAATGATTGTCCTCATCAAGCGACCAATTTCTCGACACTACTTATTTATGGAATAGCTAGCCAAATCTGCTGATCTTAATGATATGATATTAATTGTCTGGGATGTTCTAGGTAGATGTGTTGCTGGCTCATTCTTCCTTACCAAAACCTTGAGGGAGTTAGGAGAGCTTTACAGCAGCAACGATTGTCATTAGCAACTGAGTTCCTGTTCCAAATTATAAATAGCGTGAAACATCGCGGTGGGTGTTGTGTTGCTATGAGGGATGACCATATTTGCTATTGAGAATCTCATTTTGAAGTCTATTTTTTTGAACATTGGCTTCATGTGTCCATTTGTTGCTGAATTAAAAAAACTATTCATTTTACATGGAGAGGCAAGGGAAATGTCAGTGCCCTTGACCATAACGTTTAAGTCTAAGATCTGGGTTAGTCCCGAGGGAGGTGGAAAGAGAGGAAAATAGTTCATGGAAGTTTTTTCACTTGGTTATGCTATAAATTATATATTTGGTTAAATCCTTTATCCAAGTGTAAGCAAACCGAGTTTGCGCCTGAAGTATTTTCAGGACTGGGGCAGCTCGGTAAGTTCTGATCACCTGTCTTAGTATCCCATAATGCAAAGCACATACCAATTGGGTAGTGACCCTTCCATAATGCATAGCATTATACATACCAATAAGGATATGTGCTTTGCATTATGGGATACTAAGGCAGGTCATCAGAATTTATACCACCTTCACCACGAGTTGTCACAGTTCTGAAAATACTTGAGGTGCAAACTCTGTTTGCTTACACTTGGATAAAGGATTAAACGAAATATATAAATAAGTGGAAAATAGTTCCATTGCATAAAGGATGCTGCAAGACTGATATAGCATATTACCAACTGATCAGTATATCAAGGGTTAAAGTATTCGAGAAGTTGATCCAGAGCAAAATACAGGAATGGATAGAATGAAATGGGATAATGTATGGGGACCCACATGATTTTGTGAAAGGTAGGTCATTTCCTCAATAACCTGTTTATATTTTATAATACAGGTTGGTCGATTGATAGATCCTCTGCTACTAATAGCTCAGGAAATAAGTTCAGCAAGTTTAAGCGCGGTTAGTAGTTGGAAGGAGATCGTTCGATGCTGTTGGCATCCTCGATGAGTCTTTGGACTCGTTAGAGGTGCCACATTTTTTTTTTTATTTAAAATAATGATAACATTTTTATTGATTGCTAAAATATTTATACATACAATAAACATCTTGTGTGACATTGCAACTTATAATTTTACAGAGTTCAGAAGTAAGTGCTGCATTTTCTACATTGGATTTCAATAAAAATTTTTAATAATACTTTTTTGCCTTTATATTATGTGTTTACAGCATTTCTTCTAATATTAACAATGAAGATTATACAGAAGTTTTGAATACAGAATAATAATAATAATAATAATAATAATAATAATAATAATAATTTTGATAAATTTTTTTGACAAAGTTTCTTATCCTCTTCACATATACCGAATATTTACAAACATGCAACTGAAGTATTAATATTAAATTTTTGTTCATTACAAATATTCAGCAGAGAATGTTAAGTAAATATCTTATTAAAATATATAAATAGTAATACCAACATGTATTTGGCTTTTTTTTTCACATACATATTTACAATGATTAATTATAAATATACATATTTTTTTCTGCATTTTATCATTTATATTTCAATCTGCAATAATAATAATAATTTTTTTTTTTCTTCAAATTTTGAAAAGAGTGATTATACAAACAAATGTCTGCATTTGCTTATAAGGATTACTTGTAGATGAGTCAGCAAGTTAATCACACCTACTTCGAAGCTTGGGTTAGCTTTTACGAAGAGAGTGGGATTATGAAGAAGGTGAGTTAGCCGATCTCATACGGCGGTAGTAGGGTTTTTTCAACCGGAAACTCGGATTTTTCATCCCGCATACAGACAAATCGGCTCTTCAGAACACACGCAATTTACAGACAAAAAATGCTAGTTGTGGTAGTGGTGGAGGTGGGCGGTAGATGGCGTTGATGGAGATGATTCGTAGTAGGGGTTCGGTGTAGTGGTTGAGATAGTTGTAGGTGTCCTCCCGCGATGAGTCTTCGGACTTCTTGGAGGTGTCACGAATAATAATAATAACAATAATAATTTAGCCATCACTATTAATGTTGTTGATACTTTTATGTATGGGATGTAGGCATTGGATGCTAGTGATTTGTGATGTGTATATTAGTGTTAATGGTGTCTTAACTTTTTTGGTATATTTTCCAGAGTTCGTTTTTTAATGTTCTGTAGTTATCTACGTGTTTTAAATTTCTTGGTAGGTTGTTGAGTTGCTTAGGTATCTGATGTGATCTCTCACAAAAGAACCGTATGAGTTGTTGAAGGGTGTGGGGATGTACAGAGTTGTTGTAGGTCGTGCTATACGATATGTGTCTCTGTTGTTTCGATAGGTGATGCTGAAGTAATTCCTTGTTAATGTCATGTAGTGTTTCAGGTTTTTAATGCTCAGAATTCTGTGTATCGCCATGTGCTTGTCGGATATTGGTTGTTGCGTGTAAGATGTCAAGATCACTGTTGACACGATTTTCCTGTGTAATGTTTCTAATTTTGTTAGGTGGTTGTTTGATGTATTTGCATAGACCGTTATTCCGTATCTGAGTAGGGATTCGCAGATACCGTGATATTGGAGTTTTTTTATGTTGGATGAAATAGTGCCTTTAACTTGGAAGAGTTTTGCTGCGATGATCCGGAGTTTGGTGTGTAGGAATTCTATATGTTTTGTCCATTTAAGGTGGGAATCTATATAGAGACCGAGGTATTTCGCGTGTATTACAGGTTTGATTTCGGAACATTGGCAGGTATTTTTGTTGTTAATGTGACAGTGATGCGGGGCGTATGATTCTTAGGTTGTGTATTATCAACATCTGTGTTTTGGTGCCGTTGATTAGAATTGCAATTGGAAGTATGTTGTGATTTCATTTAGGTCTTGTTGTGCTTTGCAGAGAGCCTTGTTGATGTCTGTGTGGATTGTTAGTAGTGCAGTGTCATTTGCGTACTGAAACATTTGACTTCTTATGGATATGTTATGAACATCGTGAATGTATATGTTGAATAGAGTGGGTGATAATAAGGCACGTTGAGGTACACCGTAATAATAGTACACATATTACTACTACTACTATACTACTACTACTAATAATAATGATAATAACATCTAATCAGTACCTGCAGCAAGATAGCTCAAATTGACTATAAATACCGCCATGATCAAGTGGCCCAAATAATTCATTGGCATATATGCAAAAAATATGGCTTTCCTACTTCTGATAACTGGTGGTAGCATAAAATAGAGACTGTATTGGAAAACCAAACAGCAAAAATTCTCTGGGGTATTAAAATACAAACTGATCGGCATTTGGAACACAGCAGACCTGACATCATAATTATCGAACATCAACAGGTTCGAATTATCGATGCAGTACCCAGTGCTAACAACATTAACAACAAAGAACTGAAAAAAAAAAAAAAAAAAAAAAAAAAAAAAAAAAAAAAAAAAACTAAATATCGAGATCTGGCAATTGAAGTTGGCCGGCTGTGGCTTAATCACACCAAATTTATCCCAATAGTTATCGGTTCTCTTGGTGCCATTTCAAAGACGCTATCCAACTATTTAATAATAATAATAATAATAATAATAATAATAATAATAATAATAATAAATTAAACATCAATAAAATGACCCCATATGATCTAACAGCATTACTTTCATATTTACAACGCTACCCGACACTTTTCTTGGATGGAATCTGAATTGTTGTGTATCACCAGTCAAATTGTCATTTAAATGATATCTTGTTTTGACTATGTATAAATTATGTGAGTAAATAAATAATAATAACAATAATTCATTTAGAAATTTTTGTGGGTCCTTCTTTCACATCTCACATTATATACGCTTTTTACCAAATCGCATACAAAATCATCATATAATTTTTGAGTTAATTCGGACATATCAGAATCAGAAGACAGCCAGCAACATCCTGTTGCTGGCTGTCTTCTGATTCAGCGGCATCCCAGTGTGTGCCGATATACATTGATATGCTGTTAAAGGAAGAAAGTATAATTGAAAGAAGGGGGGGGGGGTTGGAAAATTTCCTTGCCAAAAAAAAGATTGTGATGTCACATACAGATTCTACTATCAGATCTTTATGGGCAAGACGAACAGTTCTGTAACTGCAACATCCCTATTTCAGAACATTTAAACAATAAAAAACGCAACAACCAAAAGAAAAACAGAATACAAACAAGGAAAACAGAAATAGCATTCCATGCCCTTGAACAAAAACATACCCCGCAAATCGACAAGCCCATAATAATAGATATACTACAAGAAAATGAAACAATGCTTAGAATATCGGAAACGATAGTCATAAAATGTGACAAAAACTCAATAAATGTCCACCGGCCCTATGTAATCTCTGAGAGTTGGAGGTCCCTAACATAAAAATTAGGTCACGACTCTGACCAATATGAAACAATGCAAATAACCAAAGACAGAAACACCAGGCCAGCATGATGTAGCCTCAACTTCTCAGACAAACTCCGAAGACGATGCAATGTTGAAACAGCTCACACACCATTACTTCCATCCCCTGATCTTATCCCATCACATCCTTTCCGTTCCCCAAAAAGTTCTATTTTCAACCCCATCCCAAAGTATTCTCTGCCCAGCTTTAATAATATTAATAAAAAAAAAAAACGTGGGTTTTTCAAAAAGTTCACATACCCCTTGTCTCACCAATAATTCTTTCAAATCTATCTATCCCCACATTTTCCAACCCCCCCTCTTTTCAATCATACTTCCTTTCTTTAACAGCAGATGAATGTATATCGTCACATGCCGGAATGCCGCTGAATAAGAAGACAGCCAGCAACATCCCACAGAGGTATTTCTGAATTATTCCTCCTACATATTCTTCATATATCTGTCTATATAAAACATCAGTAATACCTTAATTTGAAAAAAAAAGCCAATTACATTACAAATCGGGCACTCCTTAACAAAAATAGGTTTAATAGCCATAAATATAATATATGCTTAGAGTAACATGAGAATTTTGCCAGAAATAATACCTATTATGTATTGTGGTTGCTCTGTGCCATCCAGTAGTTTTCAGTTCCTGTGAACAAAGGATCTCCGTACCACTCTTTCCCCTTGTCTTTTCTTTCAGCAATTGTAAGTTCGAGTTGGTAAGTTCTTTTATGTTATCCATCCAACTCTTTTGCAGTTTTCCTCGCCTTCTCATACCCTGAATATTCTCCAACATAATTGGCTTTTCCAATGATTTATCTGCTGGATAATATATCAGAAGTACATTAAATTCTTAGCGCCGATTGTCATCAAGGAGCATTCTGTCATTATACTTTCTAAAACCTTCTTACTGGTCATTCTCGCAGTTCATGAGATTCTTAATTGTCTCTTCCATGCCCATAATACAAATGAATAAACAGGATTCTCTCTGTGAGGATCCTGTTGAAAAGATTTGTCAGGAAGGTTATATCTACCATACTCAACCTTTTTTCAATTCAGCTGGAATATCATCAGGTTCCTGTAGCTTGTTTGCCATTTTGTCAATTACTCTTTACTTTTGATTCTGTGATCTCTAGCACAGGACCTTCTGTTGTTCATGGGTGCGGTAGAACTTCACTAGGGTAGATTTCTTTAGATGGTGATGAGAAAACTCTTTCCATCTTTGTTTTATGTCACCGTTCATTGTCAATAACATCCTCTGTTCATTTATGTATTTGATTGCCTTGATGTATTTCGAGCCACAACGTTTTGCGATGTTGAAGATTTCCATCTCATTTTTAGCCATTTCGAGTCAAGAAAATGAAATAAAAATCATGCATAAAAATCAACTGTGCTAGTAACTTTGCTCTTGCTACAGTTCTTGCCTTCTTTGTTGTCTGGTATGCAATGCGATCTTCTTCAGTTTTAGTTCTCTGTCATTGTTCGAAAAGTTGTTTCTTATTATGTAGCTTGTCCTTTACTTCATTCTTCCATCATCTGGTTTACTTGTTTACATTTAAAGGCCCCCTTCAATATCCCTAAATGGTGTGGAGCCTACTTAGCGCACTATCATTGGAAGTCATCATCCCATATTTTATTTACCGAGTCTCCAAGTTCCTCTCGATGCAGATAATCCACAAGATCTTTACACAGATTTCACCTGTCCTACTGGTCAAGTTCATGCAACTGAATTTTAAAATCCTTTCTCTATGAGTCATCACTGGGTGGAACATCAGACATTCTGCTAATAGCAGTCTATCTTACATGGCAACCAGTTCTCCTGGTGTTACTCTTACATTCTTTGAATGCCTTGATGAATAGGAGGTCTGCCATAATATAATTAATTTGAGTACATATGTTGCTACTTGTATATCTAATAACGGTTTTGCATCAAGAAAGTTCAAGATTGGTACTATCAGTGTAAGAAGCATCAATGGAAAAGAAATGGAACCAGCAGAAGTGGATAAATCTTGTGAGCTTATCAACAAATAATGTATTTTTTAGACCAAATTTATCACTTAGAAAGATCTCATCTGTTTTTGTCTTTGTTTCAGTAATATCTATTATGTCGATCTGGTACTTATCCAATTCTTCTGCTAGTTCCATTTATTTTCTATTGATGCTTCTTACACTGATAGTATCAAACTTGAACTCTCTTGATGTTGAAGTTGGGGTGTGTTCTGGGATTTGTATTTTTCAATGGAAAAATCATTTCCAAGAATTCCATATGCATATTTGCTAAGTGAAAAATTGAAGCTCTCATTGCTAGGCTTGCTTTCTGTTTGTAGTAAGTCTTCAAATTGAAGAAAGTGTTGCCAAGACAATGTTTGGAAAGGCTGATGATGTCTAGCAGAATCAGTTCTTCTAGTAGCTATGTCATATCCTATCTAAGAGTATTAGTAAAAAGACTCATCACATCCAAACTTGTTGAAGTATATATCTGATCTGACTGAAATGGTGTCTCCTTAATTTTATTGAAACTTAAAATTCTTGATCTAGGAATATGTTTCTAGAGTGGTTTTAGAAGATTCACTAAATATCTGTTTTAAAAGGATACCATTGTTATGAATTAGAGGCTTCAGTTCACCTCTACCATTGCAGGATGTAAAGGACTTCACCTTCTCACTCTTCCAGCAAGGTGAAGATTGTAAGTCTCCTACCATGCAATGATAGAGGTGAACTGAGGAGGGCATTGATAGCAAATGAATCTATATATAGATTGTGCAAAAGGAATGATGTAGAATTTATGGATCTGTGGTCTCTGTTTGATGGAAAGGATTTGTACAATGCAGATAGACTGCATCTGAATGTTAGGTGTCTGGAGAGAGCTTTGTTCACCAAGCATGTTGATGTGCAAATTCAGAGAAACTTAAGCAATTAGGGTGGAAGCAAGTGAGTTTGTGTGAAGGCATCCATGAAGACAGTGAGTGTGAGAATGATTGAGTAAGGAATCTAGTCTCTCAAGCAAAAGGGATGAATAGGGTAGTCAATTCAGAAAGTAAAGGTGGATGGGGAATAAACATATCTCTCCATTTCTATATATTAATGCCAGAAGTATCAGAAAGAAGAGGGAGGAGCTTTTGGCATTGATTAGCACACCTTTGCCAAAAGTTATAGACATTAGTGAGACTTGGCTAACAGTAGATGATCTAGTTACAGTGATTAAATGTGAAGAGTTTAGTATTTTCAGGGAAGATAGGATTGGGGAAGTTCTCTGTTCCTGATGATAGCAGAATTGCAACCAAAAAAAGAATAGGAGATAAGAGGGAGAGTAGTTGTTCATTTGAAGCAATATGGTGTGAAATTAAGATCAGTAAGACAAAATATATATTGTAGTTGGTTGTTGCTATAGGCCAGGGAATTCCACATGTGGTTTGGAAGACATTCATTGCCAAATCAGTATGATGAGTACAGGTCGAGTGAATATTATGGGGGACTTCATCTATGGAGATATAAAATGGAAGGAAGAAAGATGAGATGGCAGAAAGGAAATAGAATTTATTCACCTGCTGAGAGATAATTACTTAAGGCAGCATGTGGAGGGAGACTAGGGGTGGGAAAGTATTGGACATGGTCATAGTATCAGAAGAGCTATCCATAACCACAACATTGCATCCAATTGGTGAAAGTGACAATGCAAACTTCACTTGGGAAATTGTATAACATGAGGAATATTCTATCAAGAAGGGATATTTGTGGAATTACAAGGTAAGTGATTATGACATGCTTAGGAAGAAGCTTAAATCTGTACCATGCTGCAGGATAAGGATGTTAGTAGTGCATGGGATATAGTTAAGGGTCATCTAGAGCAGCGTTTCTCAACCTTTCTAAGGACCAGTAAAATGCCTAAAACAATTCTATGGACCACTAAGTTATAGAGGCTTAGTGGGAGGGGGGGCTATCTTCCCCATGCAACACTTCTTTGGCATTTAAGAAATCTTCCCATACTGTCTATAAAACAGCAACTGAGTGATGAAATAGACTTCGACAATTTCACAAACAGAAAAGCAAGAAAAAGTAACATTTTAGAATGTTGGATTTAAAGTTTTGCTTCAAAAATAAACATAGTGTTTTTAATTTATTTCCCTATGTGTCGTTTTGACTTTTCGTAATTTTTTAAAATGAAATGTAGAATTACGAACGTTTTGGAAAAACTGTGCCATTTATAACATAATAAATCTAAAAGTATGTTTTGAATACATATGGAATCATAATTAACTAAATTGAAAGTAAACGATTAAGAGTGTAGCATCATTGAACAAAGTTTTAATTTTTATTAAAAAAAATAAATAATATCATATAATTATGTTACTACTTACTTTTAATGAGATGGTTGAGCTTCTCGGCCCTTGCAGAGTTGATAGATATCTGGCTCAATATCGGTCACTTCAGTAAGATCGGCATACACACTAAGACGATTTCTGTATTTTGTTTTTATTTGAAGGAGCGATGAAAATCCTTTCTCGCCAAGATAGGTTGTAGAAAACTGCATGACTATTTTCAATGCTTCATCAGATAATTCGGGAAATTCACTTCTCACTGAAGGCGAGATCAAAAATCGAGCCAAACCAAGTTCACGGAATTGCATTCTAAGCCCACTGTCACTTGAAAGCTCAATTAACCGTTCTTTTTTTTCGATAATGAAAGGTCGTTCTCATGACTCCAATCCTGAAATGGATCACAAACCCACAGAAATTTCTTATAAAAGTTATTCGGAAAATATGTTTTAAAATTCCGTTTCACAAACGCTTTCCAGAAACCCAGAATCAACAAAAATATCATTTTCCACTAAAAAGGATTCCAATGTTGGAAAAGGTGCAAATTGTGTCTTAATTAATCCATAAAACCAGTTTTTTTCTTGAATGCCTTTATTTTGTCGCAGGCGTCAAGAACAGTTAAAGAATTTCACTGAAAGGAGTGATTTAGTTCATTTAATTTCGAAAAAATGTCTGAAAGATTAGGATAGTGTTGATAACCATGCTTTGTCAACAAGGAGTGATGCAAAATCTGAATTACGTTCATTTACAAATCAAACGTCATGCCTTTGCATTTAATTGAAATAATCTTGTTAGCACTTTGCCCCTGGAAAGCCAGAGAATTTCAGAATGAAGCAAAACTTATGTATATTCACTGTCCATTTCACTGCAGAGTCCTGAAAATAACCTGTTATTTAATGGTCGAACTTTAATAAAATTAATTAGCTTTACAGCATTGTATAGCACAGTTTTAAATTCTGGTGTCACTCCTTTGGAGGCTAATGCTTCCCTATGCATGAAACAATGTACCCAATTCGTATCAAGAGCTACATCCTTGACCAACACAGAAATAACACCACTATGCCTGCCTGTAAGAGCTCCATCCGAACAAGCCTATACATTTTCCCCACTGGATCTTTTTGTGTATTATGTAATTATTGAGAGTGTGAAATATTTCTTCTCCAGTTGTTTGGTATGGCAAAGTTCTACAAAACAGAATATCATGAATGTTGTTATCATGCGCATATCTTATGTAGCATATTAACTGCGCATCATTTGCAACATCAGTAGTCTCGTCTATTTGTAATGCATAACAAGGGCGCTTCTTAATTCTTTCAATTAACTGAGATTTTGTCACCTGCCATATCATTAATTCTGCAACCGACGGTGCCATTTGAAAGAGGAATCAAATCAACATCTTTTAGTAACTTGTTGCCAAACACAGTTTTTACCACATCTTTTATAGCTGGAACTAGTAAATTTTCCTGATAGAATGAGGTTTCTTGTTTTTGCTGTGTGCCAACTAAAGAGATGGGATGCTTCCAGTGCCTTGCTATTAATGGAACCCATGGCCGAAACTATATCTTTCCCATGATTTAATGTCCCTAAGCATCACTGAAAAATTCAATTGGCTTATTTTTCACAACACAATGCTTAGTTTCTAAATGTCGTAGGAGTTTCGCAGGTTTCATGCACTCATTCAACAACACTTCATAACACAAAACACATTGAGGTTTCTGTTCACTCTCCACACCAAGTAAACCCAAATTCCAAATATGAACTGTTATATTTCCTACTGTATTTTTCCTTTGAACTGCTTGTTTCTTCTACTTTAATAGCATCAGATTTACTCGCCATTACAATACATGTATCACAATTAGGGTTAGCATCACCTGTTTCATTTGCTCTTTTTTTCAAAGTCCTAGTTCTAAGCCACTTTTTCATTATTAAAAAACGTTTCTGAAAAATATATAAATACTGGGGTTAACTCATGACACATTTTGTCCACGTATCACTTAGCACTTCTGAAGATATACTATGCCTTGGTTGAAATGTAATGAAATAACACATGTTCACTTCAAATCTGACAAAACAGCAAGAGAAGGAGGAAGCAATAAAACTATATTGTTGTTCACTTCCCCCATCTTTTATTATTTGTCATTCTGCCACTACAAATTTAGTGGCAGAATGACAAATAATAAAAGTGGGGTGAAGTGAACAAGAATATAGTTTTATTGCTTCTACCTTTGAACATTCTGATGCTATCTGTTGGTTTTTTAAGTTTCCATTTGATTTCAATAATTTTTACGTATTCAATTTTAATTTGTGTTGTTTGGATAATTAAAAAATATATATTTATTTAATTAATTTAAGTCTGCCTGTAGACCACCTGTCCCATCATTGCTGACCACCTCTGGTCCGCAGACCACAGGTTAAGAAACACTGATCTAGAGGAAGCAGTATTAAATTGTATACCTAGTAATGAGAGTTAATTATGTAGGAATTGGATGGATGGGAAATATTATTAAGCACAAGGTGCAGAAGAAGAAAATGCTGTGGAGGGTATATAAAGAGAAAGGTGACCCAGCATAGCAAGGAAGACAAAATCAGATTATGAGAAGAATTTAGCTGAGCAGGCCAAAGGAAATCCCAAAGAGTTATTTTGTTATTTCGCAAGTAAGAAGAAGAAAGACTATGGAAGATTAACTTTAATGGGTGATGATGGTCACCAGGAGACAGAAGCAGATAAAACAGTCGAGTTACTGAGTGAGCACTTTGCAAGCATATATCTTCCTAGTGAGGTTACTGCTTTAACTTATGTGACAGACATTAATGTGGGAACAGAGGTGAATGAATTGGAGGTTCTTAGGATATTTCAAAATCTCAATGTAAATACAGCTGTGGGATTAGATGGGATATCAGCTAGGGTTTTGCGAGAATGTGCAAGGTCCAACTGGCAATGTCTTTGACTAAGCTGTATAATTTAAGTATCAGCTTTGGAAGAGTTCCAAGGTAGTGGAAAGAGGGCAAAATTATTCCTTTGCAGGGAGGTTCCAAGACTACAGTAGCAAATTACAGACCAATCAGTATCTCAGGTGTGGTAAAAGTACTAGAAAAATTGGTTAAAAAGAAAATTCAAGAATGGGTAGATAAAAATATGATACTGTATGCAGGGTAACATGGTTTTTTGAAGGGTTGGTCATGCCTTAGTAATTTACTAACTTTTTATAACAGATTAACAGATGAGTTATATAGGAAAGGGCTATGCAAATTTTGCAAAGGCATTTGACAGAATACAACATGGAACTCTGTTAGGCATAACAAATGGGGAATGAATATGACACTGGTTAAGTGGATAACAGGGCTGCTAGGGATATCAAAAAGTGGTTATATGGAGGGGAAAAATCAAGGCAAAAACAGGTGACTAGTGGTGTATTGCAAGGTTCAGTGCTGCGACCATTGCTGTTTAATTTGTACATAAATGATACAGGAAATAACCTGAATGGAAATATTCAGTTGTGGTTTTTGCTGATGATGCAAAATTAGGTAGAGTAATAGTTAATCAAGGCAATGGCTGAACTTGCAGGACAATTTAAATAGGCTGTCAGTATGGGCAAAAGTTGATGAGTGTCAGTTTAATGTCAAAAAATGTAAAGTTTTGCACTTTGGAATAAATAGATTACAAGCCGTTTATTACGTCGATGGCACTATACTCCAGGAAATAGATAAAGCTCGAGATTTAGGGGTGGTGGTAGACAGAAAGTTAAAGTTTAGAGGAGATATTGCTACGGTTACTAAGGTAGCACATAAGATTACTTGGCTAGTGAAAAACATATTAACAAGTTGAGATAAGGAAGTTGTAATTCCTCTTTATAAGACCTTGATATACCCACACCTGGATTACTGTGCTCTATCCACACAATCTGTCATACCTCTTCTTGAATCCAGTCTGGTCTTCTGGGTTTTTTGGTGATGAGGAAGTCGCAAAGAAGATTCAGATATGAGTGACCATGCAATATTCCTTATGAGGATAGATTGAAAGGGTGTGGATTGCAGAAGTTGGTTGATAGGAGAAAAAGAGGAGGATATAATAGAAACATTTAAGTTGCTTAAAGGATTTTATAGGATAGATGCCAGGTGAAATATTTCAGCACTTGGCTAGAGGGACCAGAACAAGAGGTCATCTTTGGAAGTTGAATAAAGGTGTGGTCAATAGGGGTGTGAGAACTAGATTTTTTGGAATGGGTTGCTGCAGTCAGTTTTGAGTGCTTTGTCTATTAATGGATTCAAGGAGAGGTAAGACAGATTGTGTGGATAAATTGGGTCTCCTGTGATGAGTCTCTGGACTCCATGGAGGTGCCCGTAGAATAATAATAATAATATTAATAGTGAATTTTAGGTGCACCATAGATCTATGAAAGAACGAGGTGTTTGATGTAATTTGATCTTTAATTTCTTTAGGCTAGTTACAAAGATCCTTGACCATACTGTTTGTTTTATTAT
Organism: Typopeltis vanoorti; assembly: GCF_054136105.1. Taxonomy (NCBI): domain Eukaryota; kingdom Metazoa; phylum Arthropoda; class Arachnida; order Uropygi; family Thelyphonidae; genus Typopeltis; species Typopeltis vanoorti. Next base: position 4,556,875 of record NC_143549.1, on the reverse strand, counting down.
GAATGCTTCATTTGTGGTCTAACAATCTGTAGATGTTATCATCATTGTGTAATTCCATCACCTTGTTTTTATATTATTGTTATTGTACAGATATCCCATGGAGTCCAAAGACTGATTTTCTTTGGACTCCATGGGATAAACCTTTGCACATTCAAAACCTATCATAACTACTCTCTTTAGACTCTGCTGGGGCACTCACAACTAATTCTGGCAATCCATTCCACACAAAAAATTTACTTTGTCCACTCATACAGATGATACTTCCCCAGATAATCCCTAGGTTTTTGAATTATTGGTCAGCTATGGAAAAATTTCCTTTGCATCAATATTATAAAATAACTTCAACATCTTATAAATTTCAGTCATGTCCCCCTCCCCTTCTACCAATAACCAATCTTTGCAACCCACCCACCTTTAACTTATCCTCATAAGGAGCATTCCACAAACTTGTCACCATCTTGGTCACTGTTCTCTGAATCCTCTCCAACACCCACCTCTTGATCCCTAAGAAACCTAGGTAGAACAAATAATTAATTCCCTATCTTTACTTGTGTATAATTCAACATTCAAGTAATCCTTTGAGCTATTCTACCAACTTTTGAAATATCTTCAACTTTCTATCCACCACTATCCCAAAGACCCTAATCTTATCAATTTCCTGTAATCCAGTACCACCAGTGTGATATACATGTAACCCTTTCAACCTGAAGTACCTAATTTTACATATTCCAATACTAAATTGAAAATTATTATCCTTTGTGCACAATACCAATTTATTTAAATCATCCTACAGGATATCTACATCACCTTTATCAACTACTGCCCTGCCTAGTTTTGCATAATCAGCAAATTGAATATCTGCTCTTAAATCTTTCCCTATATCATTGATACAGATTAAAAATAGTGGTCCTAATACAGAATCTTGAGGTACTCCACTAGTCACTCGTTCTACTAGATCCATTCCATCACATACAACTCTCCAGTTTGCATTTGTCAGCTTTCTCCCCCCCCCCCCATCCTACTAGCTTCATTATCCATTCTCATTTGCTTCAACTTTTGTAATAGTGTTCATGTGCTATTCTGTCAAATGCCTTTACAAAGTCCAGCAGTATCATGGTGTAGCCATTTCCTTTATCCAGTTCTGCTGTTACATTATTATAAAATGTGAGCAAATTGCTAAGGCAGGACCTGGCCTTTACAGAGATATGCTGTTCACTATGGAGTCCATATCATATCCTTATCTGCTCAGTGTTAGAGTTTACCCTTAACAACTTTTCCAGTTCATTAACCACTACTCCTGAGATATTAATTGATATGTAATTTGCTACTTCTGTCTTGGAGTCATATATATGGAATGAAACTATCTCACCCTCTTTTTACTTCCTTGGAATCTTGCAGACCTGAGACTTAAATTGAACAACTACATTAAAGGCAATGCCAATTCTCTTGCATATTGATATAGTACACTGATTGGCATGCTTTCTATCTCTGACCGTATTCACACTGACATTTTTCAATATGCTGAACACCTGTTCATCTACCTCAATTCTGATAAGTCAATTTTTGTCTGTCATTTTGTCTATCTATAGACATATAAAATTCTGAAAATTGCTTGCCAGCCAATTGTAAATGATATGTATATGAACTTTTATTTATTTCAGATAATTCTGACCTAGTATCAGCAGTTGTTTTCCACAGAAATGCAAATCGTGATTTTTTTCTTAATTAGATTCACTTTGTCCAAAAATGATTTGTTTTTCTAAGGATCTTAGGTATAATAATAATAACATTGTGTCTGCACTATTTAAGGAAATGTAGCCTGTTTAGAAATCTTTCCTTCTTTATATGTAAGTTTTTGCATTTGTATATGATCTGAACAAATGAATACATATAGTTATTAAGCTTCTGTAGTTGGTATTATTTTTATTATGATTATTAACATCTGACCACTGTGGAGTGAGAAGATTCATCGCAGGAAGTTTATGCTCTCTCTATCTCATGTAAAATGTTCATTGATATTCATCACTGTTCATGATGTTAATTCCAGTAAAACTGACCATAATGAAAAAGTGAATGAAAAAGAAAGGGATAGAGTATTTTGCCTTAGTCAATTTGTTGCGACACCTCAGATTGTAGGTATTAGTGAGACCTGGATATCAGAATCAGACCTACTAACTGGTATTGAGTGTCAAGGGTACAGTATTTTAAGGAAGAATAGAGAGGATAGAAGAGGAGGGGGGGTGTGTGCTGCTAATGATATCGGATGACTTGAATCCAGGTAGAGTTGAGACCTATAATTGTAGTACTACAACTACTAATTCATTTTAGAAATTACGACCTTTACAACCGTGTTATAAAGAACTCTTTTAATTTCCCGATGTTTCGATCTTCATATTAAGATCATCATCTGGAGTATATTATTATTATTATTCGTGACACCTCCAAGGATTCCGAAGACTCATCGCGGGAGGACACCCACTGTACAACTCTCCGTCTCCGCCACTATAGAAATTCTACTACTACTACCAATCATCAACATCAGCGCCATCTACTGGCCACTAACACCACCACCACAGCTAGTTTTTTTTTTTTTTGTCTGTAAATTGCATGTGTTCTGAAGGGCCGATTTGTCTGTATGCGGGATGAAAAACCCGAGTTTCCGGGAGAAAAAACCCTGCTACCACCGTATGAGATTGGCTAACTCACCTTCAATTGAAAAAGTCCATATAAAGATTCCTCTATACAAATCTACAAGGACAAGCTGAGTTACATTACACAATGTAAGCTAGAGAAATGATGATTTGATCACCAGTTATTCAACTGGCTTGACCTCTAGTGAAAAAAAAAAAATATATAAATAAAAATAAAAAAAATAAAAAATAGAAAAATAAAAAAAAATTACAAATTAATTAATTATTTAAAAACTACATCAAGCTAAATTCTATTTAAGATAACATGAGAAAAACATTCTTTCTTATAGATAGTCTTCTTTCAGTAACAATGATGTCCTATTTTTTACATTACAATTGTTATCTTTGATTTAGGATTCTGGATTACCTACGGTCCTGTTTATAGTTAACTCTAAGAGAGAAAGGTTCCATGGGTAGAATATGTGCCTTCCATATGCTTGGTATTTTTAGACCATCATTATTGTACAGATTAGGGTGGTTGATAAGAATCTCACAGGCGTCCTTACATTTGCGTTCATACCATGTTTTGCTGTGATGTAAACAACTGGTGCTTTTCCAGTCAATTCTATGTAAAGTGTTCAGTTCATGATCGGAAATGCCAGCTTCACCATAGTTATTATATTTAATGTGTCGTTTATGTTCTTTTCATCTGATTGGAATTGTGCATCCCGTTTCCCCTATATAAGGTATATTACAGGTGCAATAAGTACAGTATACTCCAGGGTGGGAAAATGGAGTGAGTGGGTCGTTGGATGATTTGAGTAATCTTTTAAATTTTGCAGGAGGTTTAAATGTGGCTTTGAGGTTGTATTTTTATAGTATTATGTTTATTTTATCTGTTGTCCCTTTAATGTAAGGAATGGTTATAGTTTTATTGTAGTCTGATTTATCTTTGTTTTTTATTGAGGTCTCCGAGAGAATTTTGTTAATAGTGTTTTGGCTGTAACCATTTTTTAGGAAACTATTGCTGATAATTTTAAATTCGTCTTTCAGAGCTTGTTCACTGGAGCAGATCTTCAAAGCCCTGTTTCTTAGAGTATTAATGACATCTAGTTTTTGCGTTGGGTGGTAGAAATTTATGTGTATATATTGACCATATGTGTTGGCTTCTGGTACACAGTGAAGGAAAGACTGCCAGAAGGAAGACGTGTGATAAGTGTATCTAGAAACGGAAGTGTGTGTTCTGTTTTTCAATCTCAGTTGTGAACTGTATGCATTTGTGTTGTTTGTTTAGGTAGCTAAGGAAAGAGTCTAGTGTCTGGCAGCCATGAGACCAGATCGTGAAAACATCGTCATCGTATCCAAGCCAGACTTAGGGTTTTAAAGGAGAGGAATCTAGAGCATGTTGCTCAAAATGTTCCATATAAAAGTTCGCAATAGGGGGAGATAATGGCGAGCTATGGCTGTGTCTTCTTTTTGTAGGTAGAAAGCGTTTTGTCAAACAAAATAACCAGAACGTAATACTTTGTTCATGGATTGTTGTAAAATTTTGTAAATTTTTGTCTATGTTATTAAATCTTATTACAATTGTTTTATTTAAATCTTGTCGCTTGTTGCATCTTTGTAAATCTGTGTTATCTCACTTAACACGTTCATTGCCAATCGCGCGATGCGAGTTCTCACCAAACGGCCGATCACACGTTATCGCACTGACGTCGCTAACTAAATAAAAAAATTAAAAAAATTTGGCCACCACACGAAATTCCAATTTTCAGCTTGGCAATGAAAGTGTTAAACTTATCTTCTTAACTTTGATTATTCTCTTATCCATTTAGCTGCAAATATTAAAGTTCACAGAACAAAGAAATTGCCTCAGGCTGGAGCCAACCTCTTTGTCTGATCTACCAGTGTTTGTTCTAAACAGAATTTTGGAAAATTTGTTTAATTTCTAGCTGCTCCACCAAAATACGACGATGGGAGGTGAATCTCCCTCCAAAGAAAAACACACAGAACCTTCCTCTCGATTAGAAACAAATCTAGCAGTTTAACCCTTCTAATCTACAGTCGTGGCAATAGCTACCATAAGCACGAGTGGTGTGGAATTTGTGGACGTGTGGAGTGAGTTTGATGGGCGAAAGGATCTATATAAGATGGATGGCTTGCATTTGAATGGTTATGGTGTAAGAAGGCTTGAGAAAGTGTTGCTGAATGTAGTGGATATGCAAATTCAGGGAAACTAGATTCATTAAGGGGGGGGAGTAGATATACAGTCCTTAGGGAGGCAGTTGAATGTAAGAATGAATATAATATGCTAGAGCAAATACGGACAACAAACCAGAGTGGGATAGTTAATATAAGGCATCAAGGTAGCGTTGGGGATAATGGGGGTCTTAAATTCATGTACACTAATACTAGGAGTATTAGGAACAAGAAGGAGGAGTTTTTGGCCATGGTTGGCACTTCCAGACCACAGGTTGTTGGTATTAGTGAAACATGGCTGACTGTAGATGATATAGCTAGTGGGATTGAATGTGATGGGTATAGTGTGTTCAGGAATGACAGAGAGAATAAAATGGGGAGAGGAGTATTGTTGATGATAGCTGATGAGCTACAGTCAAGGAGAATAGAAGTTGAATTGCAGGATAGAGAAAAGAGCACATTTGAGGCCATTTGGTGTGAGATTGTGGCTAGCAGAACTAAATATACAATTGGGTGCTGCTATAGACCAGGTGATGGAAAAGATGGTGGTGACAGTATGCACAAGCAAATAGAAGAAATAAGTGGAAGGAGGGTGATTATTATGGGAGATTTCAACTATGGTCGCACTGATTGGAGTGAGGAGAGGACACCCGGGAGGAAGGAATTGGATTTTATGTGGTTATTAACGGATAACTATCTGCAACAGCATGTAATGGAAAATACTAGGGGTCAGAGAGTGCTTGACCTAGTAATTACATCCGAGGATTTGGCTGTAACAAATATGACCACATTGCCACCAATCGGTGAGAGTGATCATAGGGTCTTGACTTGGGAGGTGGCTAAAGGTGTAGAATTTTCAATTAAGACAGGGTACATGTGGAATTATCGGGCTGGAAAGTATGACAAGCTTAGGAGTTTGATTGGCTCAGTGCCATGGCATGTACAACTGCAAGGACTAGAAGTTGATAGTGCATGGGAGGTAGTTAAGAAGTGCTTGCATGAAGCAATGGCTGACTGTATACCTAGAGTTTGAATAATAAATCAAGTAAAGGTTAAATGGATGAATAACACCATTAAGCTTGAGCTGCAAAAAAAGAAACAACTATGGAGGGAATTTAAGGAGAAAGGTGAAGGCTGGAAAGTATGACAAGCTTAGGAGTTTGATTGGCTCAGTGCCATGGCATGTACAACTGCAAGGACTAGAAGTTGATAGTGCATGGAAGGTAGTTAAGAAGTGCTTGCATGAAGCAATGGCTGACTGTATACCTAGAGTTTGAATAATAAATCAAGTAAAGGTTAAATGGATGAATAACACCATTAAGCTTGAGCTGCAAAAAAAGAAACAACTATGGAGGGAATTTAAGGAGAAAGGTGACCGGCAGGCACATGAATGGTATAAAGCACAGGCCAGAAGGGTGACGAGTGTAGTAAGAAAAGCAAAAAAGGATTACGAAAGAACATTGGCCATGCAGGCTAAAGAGAATCCTAAACAGTTTTTTAGAAATGTAGCAAGTAAAAGGAAAAATGTACATGGCAGAATGATTTTAAAGAATGCCGATGGTAGGGAGGTAACTAAATCAGTTGAGATAGCTGAGTTACTGAGTGAGCACTTTGCAAGAATATATCATCCAGGTGGTGACATTGCAGAAACGAATAAACCAGTAGATTATACGGGAATTGTGGTGAATGAAGTGGAGGTGAGTAGTCTATTGCATAACCTCAATGTCAATACATCTGTGGGATTGGATGGTATACCAGCTCGTATAGTACGAGAAGCAGCTAAAGAATTGTCAGTACCCTTGACCATTTTGTTTAATTTGAGTCTCGGGTCTGGGTTAGTCCCGAGCGGGTGGAAGGAGGGGAAAATAGTTCCACTGCATAAAGGTGGTTCCAAGACTGCTGTTGTAAATTACCGACCGATTAGCATATCAGGAATCATTGTCAAGGTCTTAGAGAAATTAGTCAAGAAAAGAATACAGGATTGGATAGATGAAAATGGGATATTGTATGGGGGACAACATGGTTTTGTGAAGGGTAGATCATGCCTCAGTAATTTGCTCACGTTTTATAACACAGTGACGGCTGAACTGGATAGGGGTAATGGGTTTACAGTGATACTACTGGACCTTGCCAAGGCCTTTGACAGGATACCACATGGAACCCTAATCAGTAAACTGGAGCAGATGGGGATCGATATAGGGTTGGTAAGATGGATAGGAGGGTGGTTGAAGGAGAGATACCAGAGAGTGGTTTATTCAGGAGTGGAGTCAAAAAGACGTCTTGTGACTAGTGGAGTGCCGCAGGGCTCTGTTCTTGGACCACTGCTTTTCAGTTTGTTCATCAATGATATTGGAAAGGATTTGAGAGGAAGTGTTCACTTGTTTGCTGATGATGTAAAGTTGGGTAGAGCAATTGTGAGTGCACAGGATGTCAAAATTTTACAGGATGATTTGGATAGTTTGGAGGACTGGGCTAGGAAAAATGGATGTCAGTTTAATGTGGCAAAGTGTAAGGTTATGCACTTTGGGGTGAAAAGAATAGCAGCAGTATATCGCACAGGTGGAACCGTACTCCAGGAGATTGATAAGGCCAGGGATTTGGGAGTGCTGGTGGATAGGGAGTTGAAGTTTAGGGGGCACATTGCAAAAGTAACTAAAACAGCTCACCAAATCACTTGGCTTATGAAAAATACTTTAACATGCAGAGAGAAGCAAGTTGTTGTTCCTCTGTATCTAGCCTTGATAAGACCACATCTGGACTTCTGTGCCCAGTTATGGGCACCAGAGTTTCTTCGTGATGGGGAGGAAGTGGAGATGGTCCAGAGACGAGTGACCAAGATGATAGCAGGTCTGTGGAATGAACCTTATGAGAATAGGTTGAGGATTTGTGGGTTGCAGAAATTTGACAATAGGCGAAGGAGGGGTGATATGATTGAGACATTCAAATTACTGAAGGGTTTTTATAAGATTGATCCCGAAGATATTTTTGAAAATATGACTGGTGGTGGGAGGACTAGGGGCCATGCATGGAAGCTGGGCAAGAGCGTGGTTGACAAGGGTGTTAGAGCTAAGTTTTTTGCTTGGAGAGTGGTGAATGAGTGGAATAAGCTTCCAGAGTCTGTTGTGGGTGCTACGACTGTGAATGAGTTCAAGGCAAGATATGATAGATACTATGTGAATGTTGAATAGTTGTTCCAGACATGATGTTAGGGCCTCCCTCGATGAGTCTGTCGACTCCTTGGAGTTTCCCAGAACAATAATAATAATAATAATAATAATAAAAAAGGACACACAGGTTCGAATTAATGAGTAGTGCAGTGGAAATAGGAATAAGGCAAGTTATTTAAACAAGAAAATAATTTATTCATCAATAATGAAATATACAAAAGTTCAATTATAAGTTGCAAGTAGATTTTGCTTCTATGTTTCAAATAACAACTCAAGTTTACAATTAGTCCCTCAACACAATTATTTCTAGTAGGACCACGTGTCTAAAACATTAACCTAGATGTACTCAAATCATCCTCAGATAAACATCTGCAAGTTTATGCAATAGCTACAATAATAAACACAAGATGTATTACCTAAATTTCTAAACTAGGCTTTCTCTCACATACAACAAATCAATTCAAATATCAGCATTAGGCCTAAAGTCCTGAAGTATCTTATCTAACAAAACCCTTAATCAAACCCCATCACAATCCTTTTCTCAAGTTAAACAATGGAAAGATCTTACTTGAACATAAGCCTAAATTTCTCTGAATGATCCTTGAAATCATCTCCTTTGGTTACCGTTTGTCTTTTGCACTAAACTCAGGTACCTTTTCTGGGGCTTGTGAGATTACGCATTATTATCAGCGAGCATCAGGAAGTTGGTGGCATGAAAACACAACATCAACTTTCTTTTAAAACCAATCACAATTTAAAATCACGTTGCTCTCTTGGCATTTTCTGTCTGGAATTCAGGACTCGGATGGTGATCACAAATCATCTCCCACAATGTTAGCAAAGTTCCGCTGCCGTTGCATACATCGTAACCTCAGGTCGGAACTCCACGTGACCTCATAACTTCTCGCTGACCCAAGAACGGGACCAGCATTGCATGCCTGACTCGCAAGATGAATAACCCAAAAAAGGAAAAGTCTCGACTCACCACAGCAACCCTCTATTTATCCAGCTCTGATGATCTTGGGTTCGCTTACATTGTCATCCCCTGGGTATTTCGATGTTCTGCACCTGCCACCTTTTCCGGTCATTGCATTAAAGCAGGAAACCCCTGTGCAATGTTAACCTTCGTGATGGTAGTTGCCGCAGGTCATAACTTAATACGATAATTCGTCTGGAATTATCGCTGACTAGAGGATTCTTTTAGACACATATTATTTTACACTTAATTTCCTTTGTTCTATTACAAAATATTTGTAGGCTCTACAATATTCAGTTATTCACAATTTATTAATTCCAATCCATTAAACATAAAGATTTTCACTATTAAATCACAAGTATTTTTATTGGAATTTTGTTTACCAGTAAAATTGGTATATAAGGTGTTTTGCATAAACTTCCTTCTATACATGATGTTACACTGGTTAGGGTCCCTAGTTAGGTTTACAAGGAAAATTAAAGGATTCAATCCTCTGATAAAGGGAAGCAGCTTTGTCAGTACTGATACAAGGTTGAAGTCTCATGATGTCAGTAAAGCTTGTGATTAGAAAATTGCAGATGGCAATAGTTTATTGTGTACATCTGTAATACTGAGGAGCAGAAAGCAAATGGAAAAACTACTGCTCTCTCTCTCTCTCCAGACTAACCACCATGGTGAGCAAATCTACACAAATGGCCCCGAGTTCCCAGCATTCCTTAAATAGGACAGGGGTGCAAAGAATCTCTGGGCTCAACATGGTGTGTTTATTAAAACTAGGAGCCTGGAATGTCAGAACTCGGCATGAAGGGTTATCTAAGAAATGCTATCCAAGAAATGAAAAGACTTGAAATTGGGATTTTAGGAATGAGCGAAGTTAGGTGGCCAGGATCAGGCAAAACTCAAGTTAATGACATGACAATGTATCACTCTGGAAGTATCACTCTCCATCAAAATGGAGGTGGAATAATATTAAACAAAGATATCAATAAGTCACTGTTGAGCTTCATCCTCTACTCAGATAGGATGATGTTATTAAAACTGAACGGTCAACCACTAGATGTTAATCTTATACAGGTCTATGCTCCTGCTGCTGAGAAGAATGATACCAAGATCGAAGAATTTTATGATCAATTAAAAGAACTGATGAAAAATACAAAAAAAAGCATGACATTAGCATCGTCATGGGTGATTTCAATGCTAAAGTTGGGAAAGGTAGAAGTAGAGATGTAATTGGCGAACATGGACTGGGAACAAGAAATGAGAAAGGCTACCGTCTTATTCAATTCTGCCAGGAAGAGGAGCTAATAATCACAAACACATGGTTTAAGCTACCATCCCGAAGGCTGTATACTTGGCGAACACCACAGGATAATAATGGGAATATAGTCAGAAACCAAATCGATTATTTGCTAATTAATCAACGATTTCGAAGTTCTATAAAGAGTACAAAAACCTATCCTAGTGAAGATAATGCTTCTGATCATAACCTACTGGTGGCAGAGTTACAACTTAGACTGAAAGCTATACTTAAGAAACATCAACAAAAAAAGGTTTGATTTAGGAAAATTAAAAAACACAGAGATAAGAAACAAATTGAGTGAAGATCTGAATCAAGAGTGATTCAGATCTCACTTATCAAGAATGATGACATCATGAGGGTTGATGAAGCATGGGACAAATTAAAATCTGTCCTCATAGAGAAATGTACCAATATCTTGTGTCCTAACAGAGCAATAAAAAAGAAAGATTGGATAACTGATGAAATCCTTTCTCTCATGGATCAACGCAGATCAATAAAATTCATAGTCCAACAAAATATAAAGAGGTTCAGAAAATTATTAAACATAAGATCAAACAAGCAAAAGAAATCTGGATGAATGAAAAATGTAAAGAAATAGAAATTCTACAGGAAAAGCATGACAATTTTAATATATACAAAAAGCTGAAGGAGACCTCAGGTATATTTAAGAAAAAACAATTCTGTATCTTTCGAAACAAAAAGGGAGAAATAATATTCAAAACGCATGACAAAATACAAGAATGGGTGAAATATATAGAACTCTTTACTGATAACAGACAGAACCCAGAAAATACTTATGAACATATGGAAGGTCCATGCATTCTAAGATCAGAGGTAGAATGTGCACTAAACTCAGCTAAAAATGGTAAAGCCTTAGGCCTGGATAGAATACCAGCAGAAATAGTAAAGTTATTAGAAAGTGACAACACTAATATATTAGTAAAGTTATTTAATAAGATCTATGATACAGGCATAATCTCTCAAGACTAGTTACAGCTGACCTTCATCATGCTACCTAAAAAAAGAAATGTGAAAACTTGTAATGATTATAGGATGATCAGCCTAATGAGTCACGTTCTCAAAATGTTTCTGAAAATAATTCAAAAAAGAATATACAGAAAATGTGAAGACACCATTAGCGATACTCAATTTGGCTTTAGAAATAGTTTGGAAACAAAAGTGGCTCTTTTCTGTTCTCAGATCTTATTCCAAAAATGTACTGACCAAAACAAGGAAATATTCATTTGCTTCATCGACTTCGAGAAAGCATTTGACAAAGTCCAACATGCTAAAATGATTGCACTATTAAAAAGAATTGGATTAGATGTTAAAGACATCAGGATCATTGAAAACTTATATTGGAACCCAAAGGCAATTGTTCAAGTTGATGACATTATTACAGACTCCATTAACATCAAACGAGGATTAAGGCAAGGATGTGTGCTGTCACCTCTTTTTTTTTTAAACATATACTCAGAAGCCATATTTCAAAAAGTCTTGAAAGGAAGGGATTGTAAATGGTGAAATCATCAGTAACAACCGATATGATGATGACACAGCTCTCCTGGCTGACAATATTCAGGATCAACAAAATCTTCTAGAACTTGTGAATGAAGAGAGTGAAAAAATGGGATGGAGGAGATGCAATTTGCAGATTGAAAGATTGAAGAGATGCGATTTGCAGAGTCTGGTGGACAGGAGGAAGAGGAGAGATATGATAGAGAGCTACAAGTTGGTAAGGGGTTGTTATAGGATCAATGCTGGAGAAGTTCTACAGAAAATAGTGGGAGATCGGGGGAGAACCAGAGGTCATCCCTGGAAACTGTATAGAGAAGGTTTGAGTAGGGGAGTGAGAGGCAGGTTTTTTTCATGCAGAGTTGTAAATGATTGGAATGCCTTGCCTGAGAGTGTGGTGTCTGCAGGGAGTCTAAATGTGTTCAAAGCACATATGATGAGCTGTGTGTCTGATAAAAGGACCTCCCAGATGAGTCTTTGACTCCATGAGGCCTTGGGTAATAATAATAATAATAATAAATATCACCAAAACTAAATTCATGGTCATAAACAAGAAACCAATTCTTAATTCAGCACTTTCTTTAAATGGAAAACAAATAGAAAGAGTGGCAAACTTTAAATATCTCAGATGCTGGTTAAATGAAGATTACAATCCAGAAATGGAAATAAAAATTAGAACTGAAATGGCAAGAAAAAATTTTCACTTGATGAAATCAACACTGTGCAACCGCAGTTTAAATTTAGAGCTTAGAGTACGCATGGTTAAATGCTATATATGGTCTGTACTGCTGTACAGGGCAGAAACTTGGACATTGAAGATAACATCAATAAAAAGACTTGAAGCCTTTGAGATGTGGTTATACAGACGAATGTTAAAAATCCCATGGACAAAAAAACGTCCAATCAGGAAGTACTGGAACAAATGGGGAAATCACATGAAGTTTTAGCTACCATAAAAAGAAGGAAAACTGCATATCTTGGTCGCCTACTTTGTAATGAAAAATATAAGATACTTCAATTGATTATAAAAGGGAATATAAATGGAAGAAGAGGACAAGGAAGATGAAGAAAATCTTGGCTGGCAGACATCAGACAGTGAAATGGCATGAACTCTGAGAGACTGCTCAGAGTAGCTGAGAATCACTCGAAATTTGCCAAGGTGGTCACCAACCTCCGATAGGAGATGGCACTCAAAGAAGAAGAAGATGTTATGAGAATGGCTGATTTAGACAAAGATCCAGCTAGAATTATGTTGGTGGTAGGAAAATAAATAATTTAAGATATAGATACAACCCTCATAGCAGAAACTAAGGAACATCTGGAGCAATTGAATCTGTTGGTTAAGATGGAAAGTAACAAAACTGGGCTTAATTTAAACATCAGTAAAACAAAAGTGATGGCTACTGGCAATTTAAAAGAATTTATAATACAGAAATCATTGAAAGTTATGATTTACTGGGATTCAGAATCAAAAATGACGGTAAATGTGAAGATGAAATTAAAAGAAGGATAGTCATGGGAAAAAAAAAGAGATATTAAACCAGATAAAAATTATGAAAGATAGAGGTGTGAGTAAGACCATGAACGTTAGAACTGTCAAAGCAATGGTATTTCCAGTAGTGATGTATGGATGTGAAAGCTGGATTGTTAAGAAGAAAGCTAGAAAGCGAATTGATTCATTTGAATAAAGGAGTGGAGGAGACTATTAAGAATCTCATGGACTGCAAAATGACCAATATGGTTTTAGAGAATATAAAGACAGAATGCTCCTTGGAGGAGATGATCTTTAAACAGAAGTTGATGTACTTTGGACATATTACGTGAGCTGATGAATCACTGGAAAAGGCAGTTATGTTGGGGAAGATTGAGGGAATGAGAATAAGAGGAAGACTTCAAAAGAGTTGGATGGACAACATGAAAGAACTTACCAACTTGAACTTATAATTACTGAAAGAAAGGATAGCAGGCCGAGTAGGATGGAGAGCCTTTGTTCACAAGATCACCAAGAGTTGAAAATGACTGAGTGGCACATAACAACAACATTCAAAAAGCTAGGGAAATGGAGGAAAGAGTATTGGAAAAGGAATCAGAGATGATAAAGATGACATGAAATAGAAGATAAAGATATTCTAGATATCTGGAGGTCTGCTCGGTTAGCCTAGTGGCTATGCGCTTCGCAACCATATGCCTGGGGAAGGAGTGTCCTAGGTTCGATTCCCGTCGGTGACGTGAGGAGCTGAAGGATCTTCCTCAGCCATAGCCAAGTTAGCCAGTCTGGGGCATGGACAGCAGGGTTTTTCCCCCAGTTTATTCTGGGGTTTTTCATCCCGCAAAGCAGGCAAACTGGCCTTGAGAACTCAACACTACAGGCCATAGGATACACAGGGGCATAAGGCTGACCACCTTATCCTGTAAACGGAGTGAGGTCCGATGATCAGTGGACCCTCGACACTGCAAGGTAAAAGAGGGTATAACGAAGATGAGAAGATGAGATATCTGGAGTAATTACTTTGAAATACTACTACGGAAACAAGCAGTGTCAACAGGATGATAGAAAACTCTGAATAGGAATGCAGTCAGGAATATCCATACTTGAAGTAGAAAGAGTTGTCAAAAATCTGAAATGTGGAAAGGCACCTGAAATAGATGAAATTTTGGAGGTATAAAAATATTGCCAGAAATGCTCAAATATGGAGTCAGATATCAAGATTGACAACATTAATCTTAGCTCTTTACTTTATGCAGATGATGTTATACTTCTGAATAAATTCAGAACAAGTCTGCAATATTCCCTGACTAAACTGAATAATTGTTGTAATAAATATGGAATGAAAATCAGTAATACAAAGACAGACAATGAAAATAGGTAGAGACATTGAAAACATCAATTTAGGCACAATTTTTAGCAAAGATGGTAAATTAAACATGGAAAGAGACAACAGAATTAGCAATGCTGGTATGGTAGCAAGTCAGCTGAATAAATTTATGCGGAATAAGAAAAAAATATAATTAGTGAAAACATTATCTCTGCAAACATTATAACTGAATCGACTGGATTCAGGATTGGCTGTCTGATAGGTATCAGAGAGTTGTGTATGGTGGAGCGGTTTCCGGGAGGCAGAGGGTTACAGGTGGGGTCCCACAGGGCTCAGTACTAGGACCTATATTGTTTAACCTTTATATCAATGACATAGCCAGTGGATTTCTGGGGGATATTCAGTTGTTTGCGGATGATGCGAGGCTGGGAAGGATTATTAGTAATAGCGCAGATGTGGTAGCCCTGCAAGAGGATTTAAATAAGCTAGATAGATGGGCGGGTGAATGGGGATGTCAGTTTAATGCAGCAAAATGTAAGGTCTTGAGGTTTGGGAAACATCGATGGGATGCTGCATACTCTATGGGAGGAGTTATGCTGGAGGAAGTGGGGGAGACAAGAGATCTGGGGTTGATGATTGATAGAAACCTGAAGTTTAGGGGACATATTACAAGGGTGGTGAAGGTGGCACAGAGGATTGCTGCTATTATGAGAAGGACACTGACCTGCAGAGATAAGAGGGTTATCATTCCGTTGTATAAGTCTCTGATCAGACTACACTTGGACTATTGTTCTCAGATTTGGTCCCCAGGATTTGAAGGGGATAAATTAACTGTGGAAAGGATACAGAGACGGATGACAAAGATGGTTTCAGGACTGTACAAGGATAGTTATGAGGATCGGCTGAGAGAATGTGGACTGCAGAGTTTGGTGGATAGAAGAGGGAGAGGTGATATGGTTGAGACTTTTAGACTGTTGAGAGGTGTTTGCAGGGTTGACACTGGGGAGTTCTTTCGCTTGGTTGATCAGCGGGAAGGAGTGATGACAAGAGGCCATCCCTGGAAGTTACGAAAGGAAACTGTGAGCGAGAGGGTAAGGAGTGGTTTCTTTGTGTGGAGGGTGGTTGAGCCATGGAATGCATTGCCTGATGGAGTGGTGGGAGCGAGAGCGGTCGGTGACTTTAAAGAGTGGTATGATAAACTTTGTGTTTCTCAGGGGGGGACCTCCCCTCGATGAGTCTTGACAGACTTTATGTCTTAGGAAGGACCTCCCTCGATGAGTCTTTTGACTCCTTGGAGGCCTGAATAATAATAATTAAATTAGCTGTATACAAGATAATGTTCAAAGCAGTTTTCACTTATGGATCTGAGACCTCTAATATGAGAGTTCTGAGAAAGATCAGTGGAGTGAACATATGGCATCAATGGCAGTATCATAATAAAAATGAGGAAATCAGGACTTGTCATTGTTAGCATTCAGGAATGTGGTAGTAGAGCTAACTCAGGTTGGTAACTTAAACAGAATGGGAGAGGAAAGATTTGCAAAACAAGTGTTCTTTGCCAGGTTGGCAGGAAAAAGATCCAGAGGAAGACCAAGATCTCAATGGATCAATACAGAAATATGAGTCTGATAATATGTAGTCTTGACAGATAACACATTAATTTGGAGGAAAATTGTTGTACACCCCCTGAGGGTACATATCAGGAATTTAATGATGAAAAATATCACCAATGCCTAAAATATGGCTATACTGTGTTGATATTTTTTTGTCTTGCTGGGTTCCAAAGAATCACTTTATAGATTTAGCAATTTCCTGAATAATTTAAAGTAAAATTTGCAATGGAAGTTGAAGAAAGCAGTACACTTCCTTTCTGGATGCTATTCTCTATTAGTTACTGAACAAAACAGATTATCTTTCACAGTATATAGTCTCCATCAACATCATGCCAGGAAGAAAGGCATTATAATGATCCTCAAAGATCAGATCATACATCATATCAAGGAATGACAACAAATGGAAACAAGAAATGGATTAGTGGAAATTGCTTCTAAAGAATGGCTATAATCTAAAGACTTTCAATAGTAACAATTTACAAAAGTGATCAAATGTCCCTGCAAATATACAAGAAAACATAGACTATAAAATTGCAGTTTACCTTATATTAAAAAAAAAGTCACAGATAAAATTGCTAATTCAAATTTGCTTTCATGCCAATGAAAAAAGTATGACGTTATGATCATGATTATATTTTTAACATGATTATATTTTTATATTTTTTTCTTATATTATAATTTAATCTTATATTTTTTTCTTATTCCATATAAATTTATTCAGCTGACTTCCTACCATACCAGCATTGCTAATTCTGTTGTCTCTTTCCATGTTTAATTTACCATCTTCGCTAAAAATTGTGCCTAAATAGCTGAAATATTTTACTTGTTCTATAGGTTCAGGATATAGTTGATGTTTTCGATGTCTGTACCTATTTTCATTGTCTGTCTTTTTATTGCTGATTTTCATACCATATTTATTACAACAATTATTCAGTTTAGTCAGTTTAGTTCAGTTGGTCGCACTGATATGATTGTCGGCTTGTCGAGAGCTCCTGAAAAGATTAGTAGTATTTTGTGTTATCATTGGCAATTTTACTAGAATTTTACGTAGTATTGTTTGCTTTTTGTTTCTTGGTGTGTCTGTGTAATTTTTGTGTGTTTTCTGTGTTATTTTAATTATTATTTTTAAGATAAGATAGCGTACATATGGCACCGATAAAAAAAAATGGCAGCCAGGTCGCCATGTTTGTTTAAGAGTTTTGATATAAAAGAGTTTATGCAATGCGCTGTCTGTGAGATGTATGCTTTGCGATAAAAAGGTTAGATGGTGATAGTGGAGTTAATATGTGCAGAAAGTGTAAGGAGAATGAGGATCTCAAGCGTGTTTCGGGTGGCGAGAGTGATATCGTTAATGATAGTCAGAACGAAAAAAATGGCGGTGTGAAAGGGAATTGCGAGGTAGTGCCAGATAGGTGTGAGAGCATCGTTGAAAGTGTAAATGAAGGTAGAAATACAGAACGAATGGATGATTTGATTGATAATGAAAATGGTGAGATAAATGCGAGTAGTGAAATTGCAAGGGTGAGCGGAGTGATACACAGAGCAAAAAGGCAACTGGAGCGTATGGAAAAATATGTGCTGAATGTACCGATTAATAAATGGCAAAAGTCTATTACGAAAAATAATAGAATGTTCGTAAACGTCAATAAAATGAAGGAGCGAGTGCTGTATGGGGATTCGCTATTAAGAGGTGTGATAGTTGAGAGTTTGACGAAATCATACCAGCTGGGTGCGAACATAAAGGACGTCAGCGAATCTATTCGAGTTCAAAAACAGAGGGTGAAAGAGATGATAATTGTGGCAGGAACAAATGATTTGAAAGAAGACAAAATGGAGATGATATATGATGTGAGGGAATTACATGAGGTAGCAAAAGAGAAGAGTGAGAGAGTTAGGATGGTGAGTATTTTACTGCGGTGTGACAGTGAAGTGTTTAGAAGGAGGGCCATAATTGCCAATGACTTTATGCATGGGTTATGCATGGAGAGTGGTGTAGAATTTGTAGATGTGTGGAGTGAGCTCGATGGGTGAAAGGATTTATATAAGATGGATGGGTTACATTTGAATGCAGTTGGTGTACGGAGGCTTGAAAAAGTGTTGATGAATGATGTGGGAGTGGATGTACAGACTCAGGGAAACTAGATTTATTAAGGGGGGGGGGAGTAGATATGCAGACCTTAGGGTTGCAGTTGAGTGTATGAATGAGTATAATATGTCTGAGCGAGTACGAAGGACAACAAATCAGAATGGGATAGTTAGTATAAGGCATCAAAGTAGGGATGGGACTAATGGGCTTCTGCAATTGATGTACACTAATGCCAGGAGTATTAGGAACAAGAAGGAAGAGTTTTTGCTTTGGTTGTGAACATAAAGGCTGACGTCCTTTATGTTCGCACCCAGCTGGTATGATTTCGTCAAACTCTCAACTATCACACCCCTTAATAGCGAATCCCCAAACAGCACTCGCTCTTTCATTTTATTGATGTTTACGAACATTCTATTATTTTTCGTAATAGACTTTTGCCGTTTATTAGTCGGTACATTCAGCACACATTTTTCCATACGCTCCAGTTGCCTTTTTGCTCTGTGTATCGCTCCGCTCACCCTTGCAATTTCACTACTCGCATTTATCTCACCATTTTCATTATCAATCAAATCATCCATTCGTTCTGTATTTCTACCTTCATTTACACTTTCAACGACGCTCTCACACCTATCTGGCACTACCTCGCAATTCCCTTTCACACCGCCATTTTTTTCATTCTGACTATCATTAACGATATCACTCTCGCCACCCAAAACACGCTTGAGATTCTCATTCTCCTTACACTTTCTGCACATATTAACTCCACTGTCACCATCTAACCTTTTTATCGCAAAGCATACATCTCACAGACAGCACATTGCATAAACTCTTTTACATCAAAACTCTTAAACAAACATGGCAACCTGGCCGCGATTTTTTTTTTATCGGTGCCATATGTACACTATCTTATCTTAAAAATAATAATTAAAATAACACATTCTCCTTACACTTTCTGCACATATTAACTCCACTATCACCATCTAACCTTTTTATCGCAAAGCATACATCTCACAGACAGCACATTGCATAAACTCTTTTACATCAAAACTCTTAAACAAACATGGTGACCTGGCCACCATTTTTTTTTTGCTTTGGTTGGCACTTCCAGGCCACAGGTTGTTAGTTTTAGTGAAACATGGCTGACAGAAGATGATAAAGCTAGTGGGATTGAATGCGACGGGAATGGCATATTCAGGAGTGACAGGGAGAATAAAAAGGGGGGGGGGGAGTGTTATTGATGATAGCTGATGAGTTGCAGCCATGGAGTATAGAAGTTGAACTGCAGGATAGAGAAAAGAGCACATTTGAGGCTGTTTGGTGTGAGATAGAATCTAGCAGAACAAAATATACAATTGGGTGCTGCTATAGACCAGGTGATGGAATAGATGGTGGGGATAGTATGCATAGGCAAATAGAAGAAATGAGTGGAAGGAGGGTAATTATCATGGGTGATTTCAATTATGGTAACACTGACTGGAAAGAGGAGAGGGCACATGCGAGGAAGGAATTGGATTTTATGCGGTTATTAAGGGACAACTATCTGCGACAGCATGTAGTGGAAAATACCAGGGGGGGCAGAGAGTGCTTGACCTAGTAATTGCAACTGAGAATGTGGCTGTAACGAACATGACCATGTTGCCACCAATTGGTGAGAGTGACCATAAGGTCATGACTTGGGAGGTGGCTAAAGGAGTGGAATTTACAATTAAGACAGGGTACATGTGGAATTACTGGGCTAGTAAGTATGACAAGCTTAGGAGTGTGCTTGGCTCAGTGCCATGGCATGTAAAACTGCATGGGCTGTATATTGATAGTGCATGGGAGGTGGTTAAGAAGTGTTTGCAGGAGGTAATGGTTGACTGTATACCAAGAATCCGAATAATAAATCAAGTAGGGGTTAAATGGATGAAAAACACTATTAAGCTTGAGCTGCAAAAAAAAGAAACAATTGTGGAGGGAATTTAAGGAGAAAGGTGACCAACAGGTGCAGGAACAGTATAAAGCTCAGGCCAGGATGGTAACAAGGGTGGTAAGAAAAGCAAAAGCGGATTATGAAAGAAAATTGGCCATGCAGGCTAAAGAGAATCCCAAACAGTTTTTTCAATATGTTGCAAGTAAAAGGAAAAATGCTCATGGCAGAATGATTTTAAAAAATGCTGAGGGTAGGGAAGTAACCGAATCAGTCGATATAGTGGAATTACTGAGCGAGCACTTTGCAAGTATATCATCCAGGTGGTGACATTGCAGGAATGGAAGAACCAACAGCTTATACTGGAATTGTGATGAATGAAGTAGAGGTAACTAGTCTATTACAGAACCTCAATGTCAATACATCTGTGGGATTGGATGGTATACCAGCTCGTGTCGTACGTGAAGTGGCTAAAGAATTGTCAGTGCCCTTGACCATTTTGTTTAATTTGAGCCTCAGGTCTGAGTCAGTCCCAAGGGGATGGAAAGAGGGGAAAATAGTTCCGCTGCATAAAGGTGGTTCCAAGGCTGCTGTTGAAAATTACCGGCCAATCAGCATAACAGGAATCATTATCAAGGTCTTGGAGAAAATAGTCAAGAGGAAAATACAAGATTGGATAGATGAAAATGGGATACTGTATTGGGGACAGCATGGTTTTGTGAAAGGTAGGTCATGCCTCAGTAACTTGCTGACGTATTATAACACAGTGATGGTTGAACTGGATAAGGGTAATGGGTTTACAGTGATTCTACTGGACCTTGCGATACCACATGGAATTCTAATCAGTAAATTGCAGCATATGGGGATGGATATAGGGTTGGTTAGATGATTAGGAGGGTGGTTGACGGAGAGATATCAGAGAGTAGTTTATTCAGGAGTAGAGTCCACAAGACGGCCTGTGACTAGTGGTGTGCCACAAGGATCTGTTCTTGGACCACTGCTGTTTAATTTGTTCATTAATGATATAGGAAAGGATCTGAGAGGAACAGTTCATTTGTTTGCAGATGATGCAAAGTTGGGTAGGGCAATAGTGAATGCAGATGATGTCAAAATTTTACAAGATGATTTGGATAGATTGGAGGTCTGGACTAAGGAGAATGGATGTCAATTTAATGTGGCAAAATGTAAGGTTATGCATTTTGGAGTGAAAAGATTAGCAATAGTTTACTACATTGCTGGAACTGTACTCCAGGAAATTGATGAAGCACAAGATTTAGGAGTGTTAGTGGATAAGGAGTTGAAGTTTAGCGGGCACATTGCAAAAGTGGCCAAATCAGCTCATCAAATCACTTGGTTGCTGAAGAATACATTGACAAGCAGGTTATTGTTCCTCTGTATCAAGCCTTGATAAGACCCATCTCGACTACTGTGCCCAGATTTGGTCACCTAGGTTTCTTCTTGATGGGGAAGAGGTTGAGAGGATCCAAAGGCGAGTGACCAAGATGATAGCAGGTCTGTGGAATAAACCTTATGAGAACAGGTTGAGGATTTGTGGGTTGCAAAAATTGGTTGATAGGCGGAGGAGGGGAGATATGATTGAGACATTCAAATTACTGAAGGGTTTCTATAAAATTAATTCAGAAGATATTTTTGAGAACAGGGCTGGTTGTGGGAGGACTAGGGGACATCCATGGAAACTGGGCAAAAGTGTGGTTAGTAAGGGTGTTAGAGCTGGGTTCTTTACTTTTAGTGTGGTGAATGAGTGGAATAGGCTACCAGAGTCTGTGGTGGATGCTGTGACAGTGAATGAGTTTAAGGCGAGGTATGATAGATACTGTATGAATGTCGAATAGTTGTGATGAATATGATTTGGGGTCTCCCTCGATGAGTCTAATGACTCCCTGGAGTTGCCCATAATAATAATAATGATGATGATCTGAGGTCACTCAAACCTCATTCACTACTTAAGGGACCAGATGTATATGAAATTTTCTGCATGTGCACTATCTGTTACATCTGGAAGATAGAATACTCAGGAGAGATTTATATGAAGGAACACATTAAAGACATGAAGAAAAAGAAAGATCGCAAATGAAAAATACCAATGAAAAATATCACGTGCTTTGGTCACTCCAAAGAATTAACAATCATGCTCATAAATTCAAAGAAGCTGCTGAAATGACATGTGGACCTAATTTTAAAACTAACCATAATCAGCATATACAAATGATTTAAGAAGTTGGAAACTAAGTTATCACAGACATTACACAGTGCAGTTGCAACAATGAACCATATATTTGAAATCTCAGAATAATATGCATCATCAATTTAACAACATTTCTATCTATGTCAGTTTATGCAATCGGAATAAATCTGTTAAAGTTTTTCAAAATAAAATATCTTATTTCTGATGAGGCATGCTATAGAGCATAGGGAACAAGCAGAATTAAACAATTTTTAACTGTGATTAATATTGAAAGTAATACCATAATCAGTACTATCTATATAAGCTAGCAAAAGTTAAAAATAATCCATTCTAATATATCTGGTCAATAGAAAACTCACATGGCAAACACATCATCTAAGTAGTTCAGTCTGACTAAAGGTTTGAAAGTAGCTGTGTTGAAAGTTTCCCTCTAAATGTTCAGTATAGAAATTGACTAAAATATTGGAGGGGGCGGGGGGTAAAGAGGGGAACCCATTGTAGTTTCATCTATTTGTTTCTAAACATTTCTTTTCTGTAATGTAAAATAAAATGTATGTATGTATTGTAAATTTGAATAACTGAAATATGAGTAATTCATGAGCATACACTTCACACCCACTAAACAAAGAATAATGTTTTCAATCTTAAATTAGAGGTCAGAAATAAATCATGCATTATCTTGTTTATTGTAATGTACAAACCCAATTTATTACAATTATCTGATTGCAGTTTGGCAATCTATAGTAGACGACTGTTGGTTCATTTCAAAAAGAGAGAGTCCTGTTTTGATTATTCTAGCACTACCTAAGCATTCATTTCCTTTATAAAATACTGCAAACTGGAAAAAAAAAAAAATTGTCCTAAATGTTTAACAACAAAATACCTATTCTAGTTTAAATAGAAAGTATCAAAAACAGTATCATATCATTTTAATCAATGACTGAAGTGTATCATTATTCCTTCATATCCATTATCCAAGACAACTTCACTACAATTATTTCAAGTAATTTTAAATTCAGTCATTTTATTATGATGTTATAGGAATATCTTCAGAAAGTGATTCCTTTTATGATAATCATTATGATTATTAATATGATTATCAGAACTTTCTACCAGAGAGAGAAAGAATTTGATTATTAAAAATTGCAAAGTGCAACAGAATCAGTTTATGTATAAAATTAAAATACTCCATGATATTAGCATCATCAATGTCATATTTAAGCATAGACACTAGCTATAATGATAAATTAAAAGATACATCTATAGTGTTCTTTTTATTATTATTATTATTCAGGCCTCCATGGAGTCAAAAGACTCATTGTGGGAGGTCCTACCTAAGAAACACAAAGTCCATCATACCACTCCTTGAACTCATTGACCGTTCTCGCTCTCACCACTCCATCAAGCAATGCAGTCCATGGTTCAACCACCCACCATGCAAAGAAACCACTCCTCCTCTTGCTCACAGTTTCCTTTCGTAACTTCCAGGGATGGCCTCTTGTCATCACTCCTTCCCACTGTTCAACCAAGCGAAAGAACTCCCCAGTGTCAACTACCTCTCAACAAACCCTTTTAAAGATAATAAGCTGAAAGGCTATTTTACCGGCAAATTTGTTAATTAAGAGGGAGATGTTAAATCCCGTTTTATTTTATAGCCGGGTACGAAACTCAGGTCGAAATCCATCGACATCCATAGAGTTTCCATGCCGAAAAAACTATTGGCGGAACCAAGTGTAAATGATCACTTGGATAGTACAACACCAGGGCAACTCCATGCAAAGGTGGAGCAAGTTCCCTCACTAACTTTAATATTCTTTCATAATGTAAAACCCAGCTCCTAAGAGATGTATATATATTGTTTTTAAATTATGAGAAGAGGTCACTACCCAGACCGGTTTCAACCTTTTTTGAGGTCTCATCAGTGAGTAGGTAGACCTGGAATATCAAGGCTTTACCCGAGGGACGCGCTTGGTAGGGGTGAGGCATGATTTCTAGGGAAATGAAATAATATTTTTATACTTTAACCTATTCAAACTCTTTAAAATTTTATGAACTCCAATCAAGTCTCCATTTATTTTACAATCAAAATCAAAGATTTTTCTCACAACAGTAGTCCATATAATAAATTTAGTTTAATCCTTTATCCAAGTGTGTGCAAACAAAGTTTGCACCTGAAAGTATCTTCAGGACTGGGGTAAAGTGGTACAACACCGGGCAACTCCTTGCAAAGGTGGAGAAAGCTACCAACACTCCTATCTCAGTATCTCCCATAATGCAAAACACATCTCCTTGCAAATATGTATAATGTTATGCATTAAGGGAAGGGCCACTACCCAGACTAGTTTTGACCTTTATTGAGGTCTCTTCAGTGGGAGCCAGGCATTGGTAGCTTGCTCCATCTTTTCAAGGAGTTGCCCGGTGTTGTACCACTTTACCCCAGTCCTGAAGATACTTTCAGGTGCAAACTTTGTTTGCACACACTTGGATAAAGGATTAAACTAAATTTATTATAGTCTGACCAAGTGAAAAATAAACTTTCAGTAGTCCATATATTAGATATTAATCACAATTTAACATTTATTGATATTAAATTAATGATATCAATATAATTAAACAAGAGTTTTATATGGCACTGATACATAAAGAAAGGTAGACAAGACTTCCTTATACACCTAAATTTAACATGATAGATTTTGTGCAGTGTAGTGTTTGTTCAACATACTCAATTCCAAAAGTGAATAATTTATGGTATGAAAGTGAGATGGAGAGAGTATGTCTGATATGTCAGAATTGTTTTGCATATGAGTGTGGAAGAATCATTATTTGCTGAAAGTGGAACAATTATTATTATTAACAATTTAAGGCAGGATAGTGAAAGTTTAGAGAATGCAATGGAAGGAGTGAGTGACAGCAGAAAAAACATCAATAAGAGTATGAAAGAGGTAGATGAAGGTAATGTGGATGAGGTAATAGTGAGGAGAGAACCAGAACACTTCAGTGAAGTACTTTACAGGACTAAGCATGCCCTCGAGCAACTGGAGGAATGATTTATTGGCATGTGGCACAGCTGAAGGGAGAATGAATAAAAAAGTATATGGAATAAGTATGAAGGAGCAAAAAACTTGGAGTAAGGAAAGGGACTGTATGAAGATTCAATAATAAGAGGTGTACTTAATCTGACAAAAGCATGTTTCCCAGGTGCAAAATGATGTTAGTGAAACTGTTATTGTGCAAATGAAGGGGGAGGGAAGAGGTGAAAGAATTGAAATATGCAATGAGAGAAGATATGAAAGAGTTGCCAACAGAAGCTAAAAAGAACAGAAAGTAAAGATTGTAAGTCTACTGCC
Source organism: Typopeltis vanoorti (assembly GCF_054136105.1). Taxonomy (NCBI): domain Eukaryota; kingdom Metazoa; phylum Arthropoda; class Arachnida; order Uropygi; family Thelyphonidae; genus Typopeltis; species Typopeltis vanoorti. The sequence continues at coordinate 4,531,111 of NC_143549.1, read as the reverse complement.
TTGGTATGGACTGAATGAGAAGAACACTTATGACTGTTAATGAGTCAAGAAAACTGTGCAGAAGAAATGGTATGCAGTTTTTAAATGTATGGAATAAATATGATGGATGAAAGGAACTTATATGCCTGATAGACTGCATGTGAATGGTTTTGGAGAAAGGGTTGTTCAGAGTGAGTTGGAAGTGAAAAATCAGAAACTAGAGGTACTAGGTGGGACACAGTCAAGTGTGTATGTTTAGTCATCACTGGGACAAACTGAGTATTTGTACAAAAATGTGATTACGCAATGTCCAAATGCAGTTTCAAAGGTTTCAAATGTGAATAAATTGCTAATCACATTGTGCAAGGGTAAATATGAGTCCAAGACATGTCAAAATGCATGTACACAAATAGTAGAATTATCAGAAATAAAGGAGAGAAGTTTTTGGCATTTATCAGCACAAGTTGACAAAAATTACCAGTATCAGCAAAACCTACTTGACAGACAATGATATAGTTACAGGAATAGAGTATAAGGGACATTTTATTTTCAGCAATGATAGAGGAAATAAGACAGGAGGAGGGACAATGTTGATGATAAGTGAAGAATGTAAACCAACAAAAATAGGAGGAATTCAATTTGAGGGAGATGGCTGATTTGAGCCTGTCTGGTGAGAGATAGAGGCCCACAGGAAAAAAAACATAACTGGTTACTGCTACAAACCTGGTGGGAAGGATCAGAGAAAGACTTGGATGCAATGGCTTTGGCAGATTAGCAGAATGAGGGCAGGTGAAACAAGTTATATATATCTACCTGGTAGGAGATGTTTTGTTGGAATGTTTGAATTAAGGAGGTTTCCATTTCAGATAAGTTTTTTTTAATAATTAATTATAAATAAGGGTGTTTATGAGTAAGAGTTGTTCTAAAAATTGTGTGCTTGCAGTGTTTCTAGTGGGTAGGCTTGTTAGTTAAAATCTGTTACAAAATCGTTAAACTTAGAGCTTAGTATTACATTTTAATAATGGCAAACCGTGAGCAGACATATAAATACAAAATTAATAACGGAAAAACTCACGTAAAACTCACAGCATTGAATTACTGCAACAGGAATTTCCTTCATACATTGTAAAAATATTTGATTTTGTAATACATTCTGGTTATTTTTCCTTTAAAAATACGTTGTATCAACAAATTGAAGGAACAGCAATGGGCAATCCTCTTTCTCCTGCTATCTCCAATTTCTTTATGGAACATTTTGAACAACATATCTTTGACAATATTTCTCCCAGACCTAATCATTAGTTCAGATATGTCAATGACATTTTTGCTATATGAAATGGCTCTTCTGATGAACCTCAACAGTTTCTCACTAAGTTAAATGCACTTCATCCAAGGGTCCAGTTTACCCTAGAAGTAGAATCAAATAAGCAGTTAGACTTTTTAGATCTTCTAATTCTTCGCCAACCAGATGGTAACCTCTCAGTCTATAGAAAGAAGACTCATACAGGCCATTATATCCATGCTAATCTCATCACCATCCCAGTCAAAAGGCAGGCACTATTAAAACACTGGTTCATCGTGCCCACTCCTTTTGTTCTTCAGACGATCTATTACAGAAAGAACTGCAATATATTACTTCTTCCTTTCTATCTAACGGATATTAGAATTCCTTCATCAAAAGAGCTTTGAGTAGTTTTAATATGTCTTCCTCTTCAAATACAGAAGAAATAACGCACATTCTTATCCCTTATGTACAAGGCATTAGTGAACGTATAGCAAAAGTTTTAAAACCACTGAATATTTTTGTGGCCTTTCGACCGTTCAGAAAAATCTCCACCTTTCTCACTTCTCCTAAGGACAGGCTTCCACATCTTAATTACCAGATTCCTTGCTCTTGTGGATTATCTTATTTCGGACAAACAGGAAGATCTGCCTCTATTTGGCTAGAAGAACACCAGTCTTATATTCAATACCTTGAACCTGAACAGTTTGGACTTGCAAAACATGCCATCTTCACTAGACATAGAGTCCTTCACAAAAGTTGGTTCCTCATGGAACAGCTTTATAAAGAAACATATGAAACTTTACTTCACTCGCCTAACTTAATCTGATGGTTTATGTCTATAAAGTACTATCTCCCCTTTATGGGAGATAGTACTTTATAATTCAGCTAATCTTTCTAATTTTTTATTGTATATATATATATATATATATATATATATATATATATATAATTTTTTTTTTTTTTTTTTTTTTTTTTGTTAGGAAATTTATTGACCTTTTTAGTTATCTTACACTAGCTACTTAGATGGCCCTTTTTGGAGTTGTCAGTTATTATTTAATTTGAGTTTAAAATGTACTGAAGATGCCTGTGACACACAGGCAAAAATTATACTATTAAATAATCTTTTTATGTGAGTTTTCCCGTTATTAATTTTATATTTATTTAGAGCTTAGTAATGTAACTGTCAAAAGTGGATATATGCGAAGCATGATCTGAATGAGGACTTGATGAGTGGTAATGTATTGGTAACTGAAAGTGTTAGCAGCGAGAATGACACAAGGAGGATGAGTGATCGTCTGATAGAAAAAAGAGACAGTGTAAATGAGCAGTGAAAGAATGGGGAAAAAAGTTTTGATAAAGTGAATGAGTGATCTGATGAAATTAACAATCGATGATAAGAAAGATGAATGCAATATGAATATAGCGGAAGATGAAAAACAGAGTGCAATCAAAGGTAAGGTGACTGAACAATAAAATTAAGAGAGTGAATGCGAACAAAAAATGTCATGCAAGACTTCAGAACTGAGTTGGTTAAAATGAGGCAAGAGATGAAATGGATGAAGAGTGAAATTAAGAGAATTTGAGATATGAACAGAAGAGTGAAAATGATGAAAACGAATGACATTGGTTTGAAAGAGGTAATGAAAGACCCACGAGTGGTGTTGTATGGGGATTCAATTATTAGAGGTATAATGAATGAGAAGATGCACCACGTTGTTTTCCAGGAGGTAAAATGAACAGAATGATTGAGGGGTTGGATATGATGAGTAATCGAGCAAAGAAGTTGGTAGTGATAATAGGGACAAATAACTTGAATGAGATTGGATATCAGGAGGTTTGTTGAGAAAGATAAAAGATAACAGCTTGATAGAAAAGGTAGCCAGTGTGTTGCCCAGGTATGACAGTGATGAAATGAGGCAGAGAGTGAAGATTGTGAATGATATGTTAGTGGAAATGTGTGAGGAGAAAGGAGTGCAGTTTGTTAATGTGTGGAATGAGTTTAAAAGAGGAATTGAATTGTATAAGAGTGATAGACTGCATTTCAATGGTTTTGGTGTGAGTCATTTGAAGAGACTGCTGCTAGAAGGGAGAGTAATGAGTTCCTTTCCTTTAGTGTTACATGATAATGATCAACATTCATTTCAGACAAATTATACTCTATAACCATGTTATAAATAATAATTTTTAATTTTCTGATGTTTCGATCTTCATATTAAGGTCATCATCATCTGAAGTATACACACACACATACATATACAGAGACAAGCTAAATTACATTTCACACAGTATGCTGTGTGAAATGTAATTTAGAACAGTTATTCTAAATTACAACGGTTATTCTACTGGCCTGAGGTCAGGCCAAGTAGAATAACTGCTGATCAAATCATTGTTTCTTTAGCATACTGTGTGAAATGTAATTTGGCTTGTCACTTTATATATACGTGCATACTCCAGATGATGACCTTATTATGAAGGCTGAAACATCAGGAAATTAAAAATTTTTATTAATAACATGGTTGTAGAGTCCAAATTTGTCTAAAATGAAGAGTAATAAGTCCAGAGAATGAGTCAGATAAAGTGAGAAGTGATGTGAAAGAGCACGAGAATAAGAAAGGAGAGATGGAAGTGGTGGTTATGAATGAAGAAATGGGTAGAATGAATACAGAGAATGAGAGAACAAGTGTGCAAGACAAACAGAAATGGGGAGGCTCAGAGTGGATAGGGCTACACGGCATGAGAAAGGTGTAAGAAACAAGACAAATGAAATGGTTGCATTAATTGAATCTGTTCCCAAAAATTGTTGGAATAAGTGAGAATAAGGGTATGATGTATTTTGTGATGATAGGTAAAAAGGGAGGAGGAGTGCTATTGATGATAGAGAAAGAGTTATGTTCATACAAGGTAGAGATGCAAAAGCAAAATAGTGCCAGTTGTTTGGCAGTATGGTGTGAGATAGAGGTGAATAGAATGAAATACTTAGTTGGATGGATGGTAGTGACCATGAAATGTATAACCAAATTAGCCAGGCAATTAAGAAAAGGATGATCATTATGGGTGATTTCAATTACAGCAATACAGATTGAGATGATGACAGAGCAACTGGAAGTAAGGAAAATGAGTTTCTTGAGTTTTTGAGGGGGGAAAACCATCTCAGACACTATGTAACAGAGGACACATGAGGATTGAAGGTCTTGGATTTGATCCTCCCATCAGAGGATGTTATTATAAATGAGGTGTCAAATTGGTGAGATTTTATGGTCACCCTCAAGTTGGTGAGAGTGACCATGAAGTGATTACAGAGGTGGTTGCCAGCCATGTATTGACTCCTGTCATGAGAAGGTATATGTGGAACTACAAGGGTGGCGATTATAGGAAGATCAGGAGACATCTTGGAGCTGTAGCATGGAATGAGGAGTTGGGTTAAGAGGAGATCAGTGCTGCTCAGATGATATTCAAGCACTATCCAGTAGAAGCAATGGCTAAATGTATTCCAAAGGTCAGAAGGTTAAATAAGGTAGGTGTGAAATGAAGAGATTAAGCATGCAATACAGAGAAAAAAGGCATTATGGAGGCAACATAAGAGGAGTAGTAATAATCAATTCTATGAAGAATACAAATAACAAGCAAGAAGGTTGACTCAGTTGGTAAGAATAGCAAACATTCAGTATGAACAGCAGTTAGCTAATGAAGCAAGAAGTGTGTTCTTTTGACATGTAGTCAGCAAAAGATTATGGAAGGATAACCCTGATTGGAGAAAATAGTATAAGAACAACTGATGCAGAAGATATAGTTTAGATATTTAATGAGCACTTCATAAAGATCTTTCATTCTTGTGAATGTGACAGAAGGAAAATGAGGCAGAGAGTTGGCATCTGCCTTGACATATTTCTTTAATATGACTCTTGCACTGGGTTAAGTTCCAAAGGAGTGAAAAGAAGGCAAGACAGTTCCACTTCATAAGGGAGGTGACAGAACTCAAGCATCAAATTATAGGCCTACCTATGTTTCATTTTGTTGTTGTTGTGGTTAAAGTGTTGGAGAGGCTGGTGAGAACTAGGATCCAGAATTGGATTGACAACAATGGTATTATCTTTGAGGGACAGCATGGATTTGCTAAAGGAAGGTCATGTTTTAGTCATCTACTTAATTATTACAATAATTAATGATTAATAATTAATAATAATAATTATTACAATGGAGGTGACAGCTTCATTGGACAAAGGAGATGGATACATAATAGTATGCTTAGATTTTGCAAAGGCTTTTGATAGATTACCCCATAATAAGTTGATAGTCAAACTAGAGCCGATGGGGTTGGATATTAGACTAGTGCATCGAATCAGAGATTGGCTGTATAATGGGTATCAACAAGTAGTGTATATTGGAGAGCAACATCCCAGATGAAGAAAGTCAATAGTGGTGTGACTCAGGAATCTGTTTTAGGACTATTGCTGTTTAACTTAAGATTTGAATGGGAATATACAGCTGTTTGCAGATGATGCAAAGTTGGGACAAACTATGAGGAGTAGAGCAGATGTTGTGGCCTTACAAGAAGACTTGAATAGACTGAATGAATGGGCATGGGAGTGAGGATGCTAGTTTAATGTTGCAAAATGTTAGGTTTTAAAATTTATCATTATTATTATTATTATTATATGATACTTCCAGGGAGTCCAAAGACTCATCGAGGGAGGCATCTACTCTACAACTCTGTCTCCATCACTCAGTCCACCAACTATAACAAACAGCAACAACACCATCTACCGCCAACCACAACCACTAGCATTTTCACAGACAATCACAAACATACATTCCCAAGGCTGGATTCGAACCTGCAGCCTTTTGGCTGGAAAGCTGATACACTAACCACTCGGCCAACCAGGCCACTTTGGCAACCAAGCAGTTTGAGAAACAAAGATGGGATGTAGAGTTTTCCAACAATATATTCCCGCTTGGTGTGGATATGTTGTTGCAGGTGGAGGAAATAAGAGCTCTTGGGGTGATGGTGTATAAGAATCTAAATTTAGAGGGCACATTGCCAAAACTGTGAGGACAACATGATGAATTCTGGGAGTGACTTGTAGAAGTAAGGAGATTCTGGTTCCATTGTATAAGACACTGATTACGCCACACGTGGACTACTGTGCACAGATTTGGTCACATGGTTTTCACAAAAGGATGCACAGATGTTGGAGAGGATCCAGAGGTGACTGACTGAGGTAGTTTCTGATCTTTGGAATGCTGAATATGAGGAAAGGTTGAGAAGATGCAATATAAAGAGTCTAGTGGATAGGAGGAAGAGAGGTGATATGATATATGTACAAGTTGGTAAGGGGTTGTTAAAGGATCATAGAAGAGGTCTTTTCATAAATGGTGGGAGATTAGGAGGTCATCTCTTCAAGTTGTATAATTAGGGTGTGAACAAGAGAGTGAGAAGCAGTTTTTTGCATGCAGAGTTATGAATGATTGGAATGCTTTGCCTGAGAGTGTGGTATCTGCAGAGAATTTGAATGTGTTTAAGTTATGGTATGATGAGCTGTGTGCATGACAAAGAGACCCAGTAGATTAGTCTGACTCCATGGGATCTTAGGATGATGATGATGATAATAATAATATATATATATATATATATATGGAATATCTATACAGTAATCCCTCGATTAGCACGTTTTCGATTTGTGCTTCATTTCTTTTTGATTAGTGTGCCTATATGTATCTTAAAAATAAATGTTACAGATTTTAAAAATTTTCTATCTATACATTTTTTATGTCTAACTATTTTAAAATATCACTCACCAGAATGAAATAATTTAGTTACCGATTTAAACCATTCTACAAAATTATTTTTAATGACATACTACACTACTTCCATGTACACTATGTTCCAAATTTTTACCGCCAAAATTTATGTCGTCTGCTATAGTATGCCCACAGATTCGAGACCCTTCGACACTTCTGCTCATGTCACAAAACGGAGAATCCATTTCGATAATAGGGTAATCAATCCATCTTCTGGGATGAGTTGTTTATTATTATATGTCGGAAAATTAACTTCTCTTTTATGATCATTGTAGTTTTTAAAGTGGTAACTATTTTGCTTGTATAACAGTTGAGAAATTTTATCTATAAAGCATGTGATTTCGCATGTTGGCAACCAATTCGTATGTCCTTCATTTCTTTCTCCCCTTCAATAATAATGTCCAAGAGTTAATTAAATCTCATTGTGAAGTGAGTGAGTGATTCCGACCTGCTAAATTTAGATGCACAGTGGGAAGATCCCGAAGAATATGAAGAAAATTTAACCACTGATAGCCAAGAGAGATTTCACAGAAATGATTTGAAAATATTTTTGAGACATACCTTAATTCTTTTATAAAAAAATTAAGGTTCAAAAAAGAAATTTGAGGAACAAATTATACTTTTTCCCATAGGTTATTATATTCAATTAATGCGCCTGTTTTAAAGAACGTATTAGGCACACTAATCGAGGGATTGCTGTAGTTACCTGAAACAGCATGTCATGGAGGAGACTAGGGGGTGTGAAAATGCTGGATCTAGTAACAGCATCGGAAGGTGTATTCAATAATCATGGTAGACACTCTGCTTTCAAATGAAGTAAGTGACCATGAAAGGTTTCTAAACCTGGAATTCTGTCAAGAAAGGGTTTATGTGGAACTACGAAGTCGGTGAGGTAGTCTTGAAGTAGTGACATGGCTTAAGAAGCTTCAAGGAAAGAATGTCAGTAGTACATGGGAAACAGTATGAGGATGCATACCCAGAGTCAGGAGGATAAACCAAGTGGGCACGGGGGGGGGGTTAAGTGGATGTGTAATGATATAAAGCAGGAAAGCCTCCACAAAATCTGGAGATGAATAACTTCCCCAAGTTTTGAACAAAGTCAAAACATGTCAGAAAGTATCTTATCAGCTGATCTCATCACTTACCATTGAGCCATGCTACCATCTTATAAGAGCAACTATTAATTCCTAAACCACCTGAGAAATAGACTGCAGATGAAGAAAATTCTATCAATGGCTCTGAACGTATTGTTTTCAAATTGGATTCAGAATTACTGAAAACAGCTACTTTATATACTCACTCTGGTAATCCAGAGAAAGAGAGAGAGATGATTTTTTCAAAGAAAATACGAAGGTGGATTAGGAGCATAAAATGTCATGAAAGGAAAAAATCATGTTTCACTGTCAACTGTCTGACATCAGGAAAAAAAGAAAAGAACCAGAAAACTCAAAGTGTTAAATAATTTGTCAAAACTTATGCATAAATAATTCAAGAAAAACCAAAGAACTTAAAAAAAAAAAATCCAGAGAGAAATGAGAGCATATTAATACATGTATCATGCCTAGCTTATGTGTTGTATGCAGCCTACTGTTTCATATGCTTATAAGTGACTGTAGTGTAGAAGAAATCTGTACTATAATAACAGATGAGTGATTTCTAAATTTTTGAGAAAAAAAAAAGGAAGACAAGCAATTATCTGTGACATAAGGTGCTGAAGCTGATAACCAGACCATTTTATAATGTTATGTGAAGGCATGAACAGTAAGGCCTGACTAAGCCTTGTAGGCACTAATCACTTTAATTTTCATATTCCTGAATTACAAAATTTCTCCAAAGTAATGCAACCAACTTGGAATGCAAGGCTCTTAGGAAGCTACATTGCAATAAAAACATACATGTTCTGAAAGATAATAAAGGGGAATGCATCACTAGTCATGAACACCACAGACTATGAAGTTAAAATTACTACTTTCATCAGATCTATCCACCTACTTAGAAAGAGCCAATCATATTTAGTCTACTCATTATAAGACAAATAATCTCAACAACACACTCTGCTGGTCTGATAAAGTAAAGAAATAACTTAATTCTTGACATCTTATTTTTAGATTGCATGGTTTTCCAAAAATTCAAAAAAATTCAAAATCAACTGTCAGATTGCCTGGCACTCCAGGCAATCCAACAGTTGATGGCATGAATTCTGTGACTTACTTCTGATTGCAATATTTAGTTAAACTTTTCAAGAACCATATAGGCAATATCAATTTTTTTCTCATTAAAAATTACTATTATTTGGTCGAAAAACCCTTCCCAAAATTCAGGTTAACCAGTCTGGTATTTTTGCTACTTTTGTTACACTGCCTTTGTTGTATTATTTCTTCTATTGGTATACATTTGCACTACCAATAAAAGAAAGAGGTTCCATCAGATATAGCAAACTTTAATAAGTGCTGCCTTTGCTCTTCTCTTATTTCAGATAGAGAGACAAGGTCTGTATCCAACAATATGATTTAACCTGGATTAAACTAATAGGACATGAAGAAAGGTTGGCATGCTGTATATCAGCATAAAGGCAAGTTATAATCAACACTGAAACAAAACTTGATATGTAAAGGAAGTCAATTGCCTCTTTACAAGCGCTTGATAAGACTTCACTTGGACTATTGTGCACAAGTATGGGCTCCTGGTTTCTGAGGTTATTTTGATACAGTGGAGAGAGAGAGAGAGTGCAAAGAAGAGTGTTAAATATGATATTGGGATTGCAGAATACAGACTGCAAATTTGTGGACTGCAGAATTAGCAAACAAGAAAAGGAGGTGAATATGATCAAGATTTACAACCTTCTGAACGGGACATACAGGATTTCGGTAGACAGAATTTTTCATTTTATGGAGGATAGGGGAAGGAGGAGAATACATCCTTGGAAGTTGAGAATGAAGACTGTCAAGAAAAGGTGACAGCTTGATTTTTCTCTCATAAAGTGGCGTGTGATTTGAATGGGTTGCCATTGGATGTGGTGAGTGCTGCAGTTCAAGAGATAGCATTGCAGCTGGGTTTGAGTAATAAGTGGCCTTTCCTAATGTCCCTGACTCTCTGGGGAAGTCTCAATAATAGTATTCGCCAGCAGATTCCTGATATGTATCCTTGGCAAGAGGGGGGGGATGAACAGGATATTATGATAGTACTATGAAAAAGTTACACCATTACTAACTTCCCATCAACAATTTTCTTCGAAATTTATCTGTTATGTTAAAACTCCAACATTATCAGATCTTATATTTCTGTTTTGAAAGACATACTTTTCATGGTATTAATCCACCTACATCTTGGTCTTCCTCATTTCAAATCTTTCCTCTCTCATGTTTAAGTGATTGTACCATCTGAGATTAGTTCTGCTAACACATTCTTGAATGCTAACGATGGCAAGTTCTTTCTTAATATCCTAAATTTTTAATATGATACCCCCATTGATGCCATCTGTTTGCTTCCCTAATCTTTCCCAGAACTCTCATATCTGTGGTCTCCAGTCTTTGATCCAAGCGTTTTATTTCTCATCCAGCTATCAGATCCATAGGTTTGAATATGTCTTGTGTATAGCTAATTTAATGTTTTGACTAATTTCTTTCTTATTCCATATAAATTTATTTACCTGACTTCCTATCATAACAAATTTCCTAATTCTGTTTGTCTATTTTTATATTTAATATCTCCATATTATTTCCATATCTCCATTCAGGATACAGTTGATGTTTTCCATGTTTTTGCCTATTTCCATTGTCTTTGTTTTTTTATTGCTGCTTTTCATACAAAATCATTTACAACAGTTATTCAATTTAGTCCAGGAATCTGGCAGGCTTGTATTGGATTTATACAGAAGTGTGACATTATCTGCATAAAGTAAAGAGCAGAGTTTAACACCTGCAATTTTGATATCAGGTTTAATATCACTTTACTTCATAATGTGATCCATATAGACAATGAATAAAGTGGAGATAATATGCACACTTGTTGCAGGTCTGATTTAACATTAAATCGTCTTCCTGTATCTCCTTCAATTCTAACAGCTGATTTACATCTCGCATACAGATCATGTATTGCTTGATATAATAACGTCCCATTTATACCACAGAATTGTAGTGGTTTAAAGAGATTTCCTCTTGGTACCTTGTCCTATACCTTTTCCAGATATGTGAAATTGATATACTAATTCTTGTTATATTCCCAAGATTTCTCAATGTCTTAAAGTGATTAATAATACGAATTAATGATATTGTGTAATTTTCGACAGACTTAGTTTACTATAGTATTAATTCTGTGTGTGTGTGTGTGTGTGTGTGTGTGTGTGTGTGTGTGTGTGTGTGTGTGTTTTGCATTTTCCTCCCAATAATAACCCTACTTGTTAATCAGTACTTGTAAGCTACAAGTACTGATTAACATTTATATTTATATTTTTGTATCAATATTCATATTTAGATTTAGATTTTTATATCAATATTCATATTTACATTTATAGTTTTATATATCCATATACTGTATTAACACCATATAATTCACACAATATAAGTAATTTACATTAGATTACAAGCACTGGAAGTTGATCTTATTGGCAAATTTAATTAATTCTGAGTAATACTTTTCAATAAGTCTCTGTTTTGATACTGACCACTTGTCTCTGGAAGTGATGACATGTTGTATTAGGGGCATTCGGATGGAGTCCAGTAGCTGACAGTCGTAGAGTATGTGGTCAATAGCCTGTTGAAGGTGTGGACTACAAATGCATGATGGCGATTCCAGGATATGGAATCTGTGTAAGTAGTGTCTTAGTTTTCCATGTCCTGTTAGTAGCATGGTTAAACCTGGAGAAATGGTGTCTTTTCAGCTGGAGTCTGCTCCTAATGCTTGGCAAGAATTCTTTTATTGTTGGTCTGTTTTTTGATGTCTGCAAGTGTTTTTATAGCAGATCTTGAGTACTTTTGGTAACTTGTTTCTAGCCATTCGTTTCTAGCTGCTTCGTTAGCCAGCTGATCTGCTCTCTCGTTTCCTGCTACCCCAGTATGCGTGTTCACCCAGCAGAACTTGATTTCCAATTCCTCTAGAGTGAGATTCTGAACCAGATTTCTTATCTGTTCTATTAATGCTATAAATTGTTTTTGTTTTTGGTTTTTATGCTATAGTGCTTTTACTATCACTGTAAATTGTTGCTGTCTTTTGATGAGAGGTGTTGAGTTCTAATTCCCAGAGATATGTAAGTGACCGAACTATAGCAAGTTGTTCTGCTTGGTTGTTGAAACAGAGAGGATGCAGCCTAGAGCAGCGTTCTTGTATAATGGACTGTCTGTTGTATGCAATGAAAGAACAACTGACATTCTCTTCGGGTTTGCTTCCATCAGTGTATATTTGAAAATCATCACTTTCGGAGCTTTTCTTCTCTTTAATATATGTTCTCTTTGCTGGGTGAGGCCACCTACTGTAGTGAAGTGGATGGTCATAGTAATTTGGATTGATGTTGTAACTTTCATTTAGACAGAAGTGACGTCACATACAAGGGATAATTCTTGCATTTTCAGGCAGATTGGTGTTAGATGAAACTGCAATAACGCAAGCTGCATCGAAAGATATTGTCCTGTATCCTTTAATTATACGTATGGCTATAAGGCGTTGAACTCTGTTTAGTTAGTTTTTGTCAGTATATCTTTGATTTTAGTGTATGTTTCCAGGCAGGTGCGGCATAAGATATCAGTGGTAGTATAGCACTGGTATATATCGTTTTCAGCGCTCGCTTAAAACGATATATATTATATATCGTTTTAAGCGTATATATATATATATTATATATACTCCCAACTTAACTAGGAGGTTCCATCTATTATCACTCCTAGTTAGTTCAACTCACTGGCTACCTCGAGAACTTCTCCGTTTAGGAAGACCATTACGGATTATTTTGATTTTTTGCATGAGATGTGGAGTACTTTAGACTTGGTGCTATTGAAGGTAAATTTTTTCTCACATGCCCACTCTGCAATTTTAAAGAGTTTGCTTTGGTTATTACTTGCCTTGGCTATTACTTCTAACTGTAAGCAGTTGCATTCCCAAATCATTATCATTGCATCATCACCGAAGGCTATGACTTTTGTTTCAGTAGTGAAAGGAAGTCTTAAAAGTGAGTTGTACTGGATGTTCCGGAAACCAGGCACACAGCAGGAACCTTGTGAGCAGCCACGTTTTCCCACAAGGTTCACAGGAACAACCATGACAACTTTTGTGATGTCATGGTTGCTCTTCTGTCTGTGAAATACTTTTTTGTAAGGTAGAGTAATTTTTTTGGGCGTTTTAAATCTATTAACTTATTGCTTATGGCTGACCACCATGCAGCATTGAAGGCTCCTTGCACATCGAGTGAGATCAGTAGTACATCTTTTTTTGATGTAGACTGTCTTCTGTGACCTCTTTAACCTCCATAATTGTGTCTACTGTGCTGGACTGAGGTCTAAATGAGTATCGATTGCTGCATAATAGGTTTCTTGATTAGACATAGTGCATTATTTGGTTTATTAGGAGTTTTTCTAGTACCTTACTAGCAACATTTATGAGACTGATTGGTCTCTATTTGCTAATTTCATTGGATGTTTCTTTTCCTGGTTTGATTATGGGTATAATTTTTAAGAGTTTCCATATTTAAAGAAATCGACCTCTTTTTAGGCATTCATTGTAAACTGTTGTTATGAATTCGGGGAATTCGAGAAATGCTCTTAGGAGTATATCACTGGTTATTCCGTCTTCTCCAGAAATTATTTTTGGATCCATTGATCTTAATAGTGACTCAGTTTCGTTAGATGCAAATAAGTTGTCGTCAGGAGTGTCTATGTCTGTTTTCATTCTCTGTCTATAAGTTTTGTGGATTTATTCATCTGTTGATTCATCGTCATCGGGAATGAACTTCTTTATCATAATAGCTGTCCGCACGGTTAGCCTAGTGGCTTTGCGCTTCGCAACCATATGCCTGGGGAAGGAGTGTCCTAGGTTTGATTCCCGTTGCCGACGTGAGGAGCTAAAGGATCTTCCTCAGCCATAGCCAAGTTAGTCGGTCTTGGGCGTGGAGAGTAGGGTTTTTCCGCCAGTTTATCTGGGATTTTTCATCCTGCAAGCAGGCAAACCGGCCCCGTGAACACACAGGGATACAACCAGGAATACTTACAGGCATAGGGGGTGACTATCCTATCCTCGTACTTCGGTTATGAAATCCAAGCATGCTTGGAAGGTTGTGGGCCTTTAAAGGCCTGTTAAAGCCATCGGGATAGACATAATAGCTGCAGTTTCTGCTAAGTTTTTAGTTTAGATGCCATCTGTTTTCTTGATAGTCGATAATATAGGTGTTGTCCTATTCATGTTTGCTGCTAATTTATATATGCAATTCCAAGGATTTGATATGGTTGAGACTGTACAGAATTTTTTCCATGATTCTGTTTTCACGTTTGTAATTTTTGACTGATACCTGTATTTGGCTTTATAGTAATTCTGTCTTCTATTCTCTCTCAAATCTTGGTTATTGTATATTCTTTGGTATAGTCATCAGAGTGCATTAACAGGTTTTCTCAGGACTGTTAGTTCGTTGTTCCATCAAGGTACTGATTTTCTTCCATCGATGTTTAGCTTATCAGTTGTTCTGAGTGTTTGGTCGCTGGATTTTATCAGACTTGATGAACGCGCAGAAGCAAGGAAGTCTGTATCGGTTTGTACCGATGCTCTGATGGCTAGGTTTTTGTCTAAGCTGGGCTGTTGTTCGCTGTTCGCATTATAGTGATCTTCTGAGATTAGGCGAGAAAATTCTCTTTTTAATGCTTTTATAAATTTCTCTAAGTTGGTTTTATTGGTGAAGTACTTAGTATTAATTCGATGGTCTGTGTTGTGTATTCCATTTAAATTTTTGTTATTGATAATGAAACTTAATATGCAATGGTCAGAACAGCTTTCCTCTTCTTCGCATTTCCATTCAGAAACCAGGGGTAAAATAGCGCTGTTTGCTATTGTCAGATCAATGAAGCTGCTTCCTCTGGTATTTTCAAATGATGGACTGTTACAATCGTTGTTTAGTATGTGTAGGGAATTTGATGCTATGAACTCTTCCAAATTTTTTCCTCTATTGTTTACGTTTTCGTTAAACCATAACATCAAATGGGTGTTGATATCTATTCTTAGAATTAGGCCGCAGTTGATGGTAAAATCTACGATGTTGCCCATTTTTTCTAGGTCATATTTTATGTCAGTGTGATAGTTTAGATACATACTTGAAGCAAAAGTTTTAATTCTTCTGTATGTAATTTCAATAAGTACTGAGTCCTCGTTGCTGTGCTGAGAAATTAATATTGTCTCGACTTCAGGGTTGATCGCTAGTATTGCAGCTCTCTTTCTTTCCGATCCCTTTGAAAATATTTTATAATTACTTGGAAAGTAGCATATTTTGTTGTTGATGTTGTAGGGTTCTTATATTAATGCTAGTCCTATATTTTTTCTATTTATAAGTTCTGTTAAGTTATTTACAGTCTTTATAGAGCATTGAAGATTTATTTGACGGCATGCCAGTGAAGTAGTGCTTTTTCTGCTAGTTTTATTATTGCATTCCATAATCTGTGTTTTGAATTTTGAGCTGTCTATAGTAGTTGTATGTCAGGCAGTCTTCGCTTAGTGCTACGTGTTTGCAGTCGTTTTTGGTTTTGGCATGATTGTTGTGATTATTGTAGTGGCAAATTATGCAGTTCATCTCGGACTTATTTCATGGGCACTCACTGAACTTATGTTCTTCAGAGCAGAATGGACAGGTGGTTCCCCCCCCCCCCCTGCAGTCTCGTGTGTGATGGTGGAATTTATTGCAGTTAAAGCACCTCAGAACATTTACATAGTTTGTACAATGGCAAAATTCTACATTCTAAATTCTAAAAACTGGTGCATTCCACTAGTTTTTAGCAATTTGGTCCTCACTGTTGGATCGACTTCAATAATTAAGTTGCTCTTCTTCCTTTTTTTATTTGTCATGATAAATTTCTGTGTCAGCTTTGAATCGGTTCTGAAGAGTTCTTCATTCTGAATGCGGATTGAGTCGATTGCGTTGTTCGTATCAATTTCACTGGGAATATCATATATAATTAGTCTTGGAAGATATTTCTTGCTGGGATTTGTTACTAACATGTCTTTGCATTCCTTCGTGATTTCGTTATGTAGCAAGTCTATGTCAGTCTTTTCTTTGGATTCAGTTAAGACTCCTCCGTTATTAATGCTTTTCATTTTTGTTATTCTGATTTTGATTTTCCTTGGGTTCTATTTTTTTCTGTGATGATATTTTTAGTTTCCTTGCTGTTTAGTTGAGCAAGCGGTTTCACTATTAGTTTATAGCATGAATTGTTTACAAATTTGTCTTTGTTTTTATCATTGTTTTTAATGACTTGCGACTATAGCTGAGTAGGTTGAGCAAAGTTAACCTTCCTGGTTGCTTGTAGCTGCCTGTAGTTCTATTGCTACTTTAGTTTCTTGGAAGTTTTTTTTTCACTTGGTTAGACTATAATAAATTTAGTTTAATCCTTTATCGAAGTGTAAGCAAACAAAGTTTGTGCCTGAAGTATCTTCAGGACTGAGGCACTCATGGTAAAGGTGAATCAAGCTCTCATCACTCCTAGTCTTAGTATCTCCAATAATGCAAAGCACATCTCCTTGCAGACATGTATAATGCATTAAGAGAAGGACCACTACCCAGACTGGTTTCGACCTTTATTGAGGTCTCGTCAGTGGGAGCCAGACCCAGAGGTGGTGATACTAAGGCAGAAGCAATGGTGAAGTCATATTTACATATATGAGTTGCCAAAAGGTGTGCTACCTTATTATTAAATTACTCTGGATTTAGAGAGAGATGTTGGAAGTTTTTTCCCACTTGGTTAGACTAAAATAAATTTAGTTTAATCCTTTATCCAAGTGTAAGCAAACAAAGTTTGAGCCTGAAATATCTTCAGGACTGAGGCAACTCATGGTAAAGGTGGACCAAGCTCTCATCACTCCTAGTCTTAGTATCTCCCATAATGCAAACCACATCTCCTTGCAGACATGTATAACGCTATGCATTAAAGGAAGGGCCACTACCAAGAACGGTTTCGACTTTTATCGAGGTCTCGTCAGTGGGAGCCAGACCCAGAGGTGGTGATACTAAGGAAGAAGCAATGGAGAACTCATATTTATCATATAGGTAAATATGACTTCTCCGAGCTTGTGTGTGCGCATGCGCAGTGTTTGTTTGACATACTCAGTGTTTATAAGCATATTTTGATATAGTATACATTCTTGTACTGCAGCTAATTGCACCAAAATGAACCCAGACAATGGTGGGAAAACGTTACTGTTCCAAGAATTAATCATGCAGGAGTCTTGTGATTTATAATGAGTGCATGTGTGATGTATTCACTATCCAAAGTGAGTGATTTGTGTATAATAAGTGAAAATGGTGAGGATGTGAGCCAGAAATTTTATTGAGTAAGTGTCAGAAGTGTGGTCTGATCAGAAACTTATACAACGGAATGATAACCCTTTTATCTCTGCAGGTCAGTGTCCTTCTCATAATTGCAGCAATCCTCTGTGTTACCCTCACCACCAATTGCAATATGTCCCCTTAAATTTCAGGTTTCTATCAATCATCAACCGCAGATCTCTTGTCTCCCCTACTTCCTCCAGTATAACTCCTCCCATAGAGTATGCAGCATCCCATCGATGTTTCCCAAACCTCAAGACCTTACATTTTGCTGCATTAAACCCCTATTCATTTGCCCATCTATCTAGCTTATTCAAATCCTGTTGCAGGGCTACCACATCTGCACTATTACTAATAATCCTTCCCAGCTTCGCATCATCCGCAAACAACTGAATATCCCCTTGCAATGTCGATATAAAGGTTAAACAATATAGGTCCTAGTACTGAGCCCTGTGGGACCCCACTTGTAACCCTCTGCCTCCTAGAAACTGCTCCACATACACAACTCTCTGATACCTATCAGACAGCCAATCCTGAATCCAGTTGACCAATCTGACATCCAGACCCATGTGCTGCAACTTAAATATCAGCTTATCATGTGGCACCCTGTCAAATGCCTTTGCTAAGTCTAAGAAAATTGCATTATATGCCTTTCCCTCATCTAATGTTCTTGTAACTTTATTATAAAAGGCTAGCATATTGCTAAAACAAGAGCGCCCTTTCACAAATCCATGTTGACCCTCACAGATAACATTACCCTCATCTGCCCAATGCTGTATATGGTCCCTCACTATTTTCTCCAAGATCTTAGCAACTACTGATGACACACAGACTGGCCTATAATTAGACACTTCCAGTCTGTTACCACTCTTATGCAATGGTTACTATCTTACCTTCCTTCCATTCCTTAGGCACCTTTGCCAAACCAGACTTTCATTGAAAAGCCAGGTTAAAGGCATTGTCAGTTCCCTAGCACATTCTATCAAAACTCGGGTTAAATACCATCCAGTCCCACAGCTTTACTGACATCCAGAATACTCAGTATCTGAAACACACTCTCCTCCTGTACCTCCAGACCTCGAACCAGTCCTATCCCTCTAGCATTAAAACTGATTCCTCTAGGATGAAATACTCCAACAAAGAGTTCATTGAACAATTCCACTATGTCCTCTGCATCAGTCACTCTATTCCCATTTTTATCCCACAATATCATTCTTCCACAGTCATTTCTCCTCCTACTGGCCACATAGCTAAAAAATTCCCTAGGATTTTCTTTGGATCTTAGGGACAATCTCCTCTCATATTCCAGTTTCGCTTTCCTTACCACACTAGTCACTCTTCTGGCCTGTGTCTTATATTCCTCATGCATCTCTTCGCTTGTCTTCTTATATCTCTTCCATAGCCTCTTTTTCACATGCAATTGCTGTTTAATATTGTTTGTCATCCACTTTACTCCAAATTGCGTCCTCTTCTTCACTCGTGGTATACAACTTACCATTGCTGATAACAAATATTCTTTCACAATTTCCCACGCACTAATGATATCCCGGCCTTCCAATTCCTCCCTCCATGAAACTTCCCGAAGTTGACGTCTAAGACTATTATAATCACCTGCATTATAATTCCACATAAGTTCCTGTCTCTTTGATACTCCTGCATGTCTATTCATTTTCCAAGTCAAAACTATATGGTCACTCTCTCCAAATGGTGGGAGAGATGTCATTTCAGTTATTATCAACTCTTCTGATGCTATAACCAAATCCAAAATTCTTGAACCTCTTGTTCCCTCTGTTACATGTTGCCTAAGACATTTGTCCCTCAAGAATTCTAGAAATTCCATTCCCCTATTGCTATATGCATCTTCCTCTCTCCAATTTATACTACTGTAGTTAAAATCTCCCATAACAATCATCCTTCTTGCACTTGCCAAACTTAGCTGTCTAAACATCTCCTGGTCCCCATCTTCTGTGCTCCTGAGTCTGTAGCAACACCCCACTAAATACCCTGTCTTGCCTACGTCTACCTCACACCATACGCTCTCAAAATCATTTGTCTCACTTCCTTCCAAAGCCTCCACTCTTAGAGGACATAGGTCATCACTTATCATAAGCAGTACCCCACCACCACGCTTTCCCCTCCTATCCTGACGAAAAATGCTATACCCAGCGACTTATATTCCTGTTGTTATATCCCCTTCTGACAACCATGTCTCAGTGATCACAATAATTTTTGGCCGGGCTGATGGTATCTGTGCCACCAATTCTTCTCCCTTATTCCGGATACTCCTGGCAGTAGTATAAAGCATATAAATGCCATTGTTTGTATACCCAGCGTTATCCCTTCTAGACTGCACTGGGCTCAGTGTTACCTGACATCGTCTCCCGTCTCCCAAGTATCCATTCCTACAAGAGGCCACCCCTGCTATCATCCTCCCTGGGACATATCAAAATTTGTTTCAGCATTGCAGTTAGCTTTTGAGTAGTATTTGACATCTTTGCTATATGACCCCAAACTTCACCTTTCTATCTACTAACATTCAAAGATCTGATCAGTTTCTTCTAGCATAATTCCACCAATATAATAGGATATCTAATCACTTTACATTACAATGCACTTTACAGATAAATTATTTTACATTTATTGACATTAAAAACCAACATCCATTTTCCCATGACCACAATTCCAGCCTATTCAAATCATTCTGCAAGTACTGAATATCAGCAGCACTCCTGATTACCCAACCTATCTGTGCATCATCAGCAAATAGCTGTTATGTCACATGTCAAATCCTTCCCAATGTTATTAATGTAAATTAAAGATACCAAGAAATCAATACTTGGTTTAATCTTTTATCCATGTGTAAGCAAACTAGTTTGCAGCTGAACTATTTTCAGGACTGAGGCAAGTTGTATAGATTATAGAAGGTTATGACTTCATATCACTTGCCTTAGTATCCCATAATGCAAAGCACATATACTTACGGGTATGTATAATGATATGCATTATGCACTACCCACACTGTTTTCGACCTTTATTGAGGTCTCATCAGTGGGAGCCAGACCCAGAGGTGATACCAAGCTTGAAGTAATGCAGATGTAATATTTTCATATACGAGTTTCCAAAAGAAGTCACACCTTATTAAAATACACTGGATTAGAGTAGTTATTGGAAGTCTTTTCCACTTCGTTATACTATAAATTAAAGATACCAAAAAATTATACACTTGGATAAAGTGTAAGCAAACCCTTGCAAACACAAAATGCTTACACTTGCATTATGGGATACTAAGGCAAGTGACGTGAAGTCATAAGCTTCTATATACGAGTTGCCCTAGTCCTGAAATAGTTCAGGCGCAAACTTGTTTGCTTACACTTGGATAAAGGATTAAATCAAGTATAAAATTTCTTGGTATCTTCAATTTATAGTATAACCAAGTGGAAAAACTTCCAATAATGTCATTAATGTATAGATTGAATAACAATGAACCAAGGACTGATCCTTGAATCTTGTAGATTCACACTCCCCCATATACACGTTTTTGATATCTGTAAATCAGCCATCCTCTTATCCATGCCAATAATTAATAATCCAATTGCATATTCTCCAATTTATGTAACAGTCTAACATGCTGTATTCTGTCAAAAGCCTCTTAGTAGTAAATCCAAAAGAAGCATGGTGTATTCATTCCCCCTTGTCTAACTCAGTGGAAAGAGCATTATAGAATGTGAGTAAGTTTCTAAAACATGACCTTTCCTTAGCAAACCCATGCTGTTCATTGCAAAGTAGAGATTCTCAACCTATTTCTGAATGCAAATCCAATTCAACTTTTCCAAAAGCTTCATCACCACTCCTAAGATAGTGAACGGTCAATAGATGGATATATGTTGGTCTTTGCATCACCCTTGTGCAATGGGATTACCATACATTCTTTCCATTCCATTCATATCATCATCATCATAACACTAATTACGGGTATAGGCCATATTGGTCTCCGGTCTCATTATCCATCCAACATCCTTTTTTGAGGTCTACCCTGCCTTCTCTTTCCAATTGGCTTATTCATATAGCCTGGTTAAAGCAATGGTCAAAGGACTTTTAACAGGATAAAGTGTGGATTACAGTGTTTAGTTTTAAGGCTGGCAAGCAGTGTGGAAAAAAAAAAGTGACAGGGAAAAGTGAGGGACTCCCCTTACTTTTTTAAGAGCACAATCATTCCATTATGCATAGAATGCTTCGAAACAGGTTATCAATTATAAACCAGCATCAGGAATTGTTATTAAAGTATTGCAAAAGTTGGTTAAGAATATACTTGAGGAATGGGTAGACAGGAATATGATTCTCTATGGGCAATTAGCATGGATTCGTTAAAGGAAAGTCATGTCTTAGTAATTTGCTCACGTTCTATAATAAAGCGACAGAAGAGATGGATGAGATGGTTATTAGCATGGCTTCGTTAAAGGAAAGTGTGTCTTAGTAATTTGCTCACTTTCTATAATAAAGTGACAGTAGAGATGGATGAGATGGTTATAGCATGATGCTGCTGGATTCACAAAAGCATTGGCACAGAGACCTATTATGTGGGAAGCAAATGGGATGGGACACAAAGTTAGTGATATTAAAAAGGTGGTTGATGGACAGTTATCAGAGTATATGGTGGAGCTTAATCGAACAGAAGGCAGATGACCAGTATACATTAGCAACAACTGATGTACTCTAGTCATCTGTGGAAATGCTCTGAGGGGAACAAGTTGTTTGTCAATGATGATAATGCTAAACTAAGTAGAATTAATAAGTAAAGATCTGCAGGATGATCTAAATAGACTGGTAGTCTAGACAAAGGATATCAGCTGCCAATTATTATTATTATTATTATTATTATTAAACAAGACCTCATGGAGTCAAAGACTCATCTAGAAGGTCCTTTCATCTCACACACATCTCATCATGCCATGTCTTAAACACATTCAAACTCCTTGCAGACACCACACCCTCAGGCAAGGCATTCCAATCACTCACAACTCTGCATGAAAAAAACTTGCCTCTCACTCCCCTACTCACATCCTCCCTATACAGTTTCCAGGGATGACCTCTGGTTCTCCCCTGATCTCCCACTATTCTCTGTAGAACTTCTCCACCACTGATCCTATAACAACCCCTTACCAACTTGTAGGTCTCTATCATATCTCCCCTCTTCCTTCTCTCCACCAGACTCTGCAATTTATATCTTTTCAATCTATCCTCATACTCGACATTCCAGAAGTCAGAAACTACCTTAGTCAGTCGCCTTTGGCCCATTTCCAACATCTCTTCATCCTTCTGAAAAACAGGTGACCAAAACTGGGCACAATAGTCCATGCCTAATCAAAGCCTTATACAAAGGAACAAGAATCTCCCTACTTCTACATGTCAGTGTCCTCCGCATCATTCCCAGAAGTCTTTGTGTTGTCTTCACAATTTTGGCGATGTGTCCCCTAAATTTTTGATCCTCATTCACTATCACCCCCAGATCTCTTATTTCGTCTACTTCCAACAATATATTCTCACCAAGCATAAATTCTGCATCCCATCTTTGTTTTCCAAATTTTAAAACCTTACATTTTGCAACATTGAACTCACATCCCCATTTGCTTACCCAATCACTCAATTTATTCACGTCTTCTTGCAAGGCCACAACATCTTCACTACTCTTTATGGTTCGTCCCAACTTTGCATCATCTGAAAACAACTAAATATCTCCATCCAAATCTTCGCCAAAATCATTAATATACCAGTTAAATAGTAATGGCCCTAAAACAGACCCCTAAGGCACTCCACTAGTGACTTTCCTTTTCCTGGATATTGCACCCCCATACTCAACTTGTTGATACCTATCAGATAGCCAGTCTCCAATCCAATGCACTAATCTAATATCCAACCCCATCTGCTCTAGTTTGACTGCCAACTGATCATGAGGTACTCTATCAAAAGCCTTTGCAAAATCGAAGTATATTACTGTTTATCCTTTTCCTCTGTCCAAGGAAGCAGTCACTTTATTGTAATAAGTAAGTAGATTACTAAAACATGACCTCCCTTTAGCAAATCCATGCTGTCCATCAAAGATTATACCATTGTTGTCAACCCAACTCTGGATCCTAGTTCTCACAAGCTTCTCCAACAACTTAACCACAACACCTGATGCAGAGATAGGCCTATAGTTTGACTTGAGTTCGATCACCTCCTTTATGAAGTGGCACAATCTTTTCCTCCTTCCACTCTTTAGGAACTTGACCAAGTGCAAGACTTGTATTAAAAAAATATGTCAAAGCAAGTGTCAACTATCTGGCACATTCCTTCAGAATACGCAGTGATATATTATCAAGTCCCACAGCCTTATTTACATCTAGTTTACTCAACTCCCCAAACACCTCTTGCTCACTTACAGTCAGTCTCTCCTCCACATCATCAACTGCTCTCAATCCCAACATGAAGTCACATTCACAAGATTGAAAGATCTTTATGAACTGCTCATTAAGTATCTCCACCACACATTCTGCAAGCTGTCTTTATACCATTTTCTCCAATCAATGTCATCCTTCCATAATCATTCTTTCTTTTGCTGGCTACATATCGAAAGAACTCCCTAGGATTCTTTTTGGCTTCATTAGCTAACTGCTGTTCATACCTCTCTTTAGCTACTCTCACCAACAAACTCACCCTCCCTGCCTGGTCTTTGTAGACCTCATGAAATTGGTTACTTCCACTTCTCTTATGCTGCCTCCACGATGCCATTTTTCTCTGTATTGCATGCTTAATCTCTTTATTCATCCATCTCACACCTACCTTATTTAACCTCCTCACCCATGGTATAATTTAGACATTGCATCTACTAAATAGTTTTTGAAAATCCCCCAAGCTGTATTGATCTCTTTTCCAGCTAACTCCTCATTCCATGCTACACCTGCAAGCTGTCTCCTGAGCTCTTCATAATCCCCCCCCCCCCTTGTAGTTCCACATCATATACCCTTCTTTTACAGGGGTCCTTGCACTGCTGGCAACCACCCAGGTAATCACCCTCATGGTCACTTTCACCAATTGGTGGATGATTTGACACCTCATTGATAATTGCATCCTCTGATGAGATGACCAAATCCAAAACCCTTAATCCTTGTGTGCCCTCTGTTACATACTGTCTGAGGTAGTTATCCCTCAAAAACTCAAGAAACTCATTTTCTTTACTTCCAGTTGCTATCTCTTCATTCCAGTCTATATTGCCATAATTAAAATCACCCTTTTCTTATTTGCTTGGCTTATTTGACTATACATTTCACTATCACCACCATCCACATTACCAGGTCTATAACAACATCCCACCAAGTATTTGATTCTATTCACCTCTATCTCACACCATACTGCCTCAAAACCACTGGCCCTATTTCCCTCTTGCATCTCTACCTTGTATGGACATATATCTTTCTCTATCATCAATAGCACTCCCCCCCCTCCCTCTTTACCCCTTCTATCCTCACGAAACACATCATACCTTTCCATCTCTTTTCCTGTCAGGATGTCGTCCTCATCTAACCATGTCTCACTTATTCCGACAATCTCTGGGTGCACAGACGCAATTAGTGCAACCATTTCATCCTCCTTGTTTCTTATACTTCTAGCATTGGTATACAAACACAACAATTCATTTCTGGATCTACAGCTAGTTCCACTGATACCACTCACTCGATGTGATCTCTCCATGCTGGACTTGGGGCCATTTCCCTTTCTGCTTCTTCATTTTAGAACCCTTTGCAATTCCATCTGTTTCCTCTTGATCCCTGATCATCCCATTACTTTCCTGCCTATACATGCTCTCACCTCCTCTTGGAGCATCCACCTTTCTCATGCTGTGTGCCCCTGTCCACCCTGAGCCTCCCTGTTTCCCTGCTCCTCTTGCACACCCATTCTCTCATTTTCTATACTCATACCACTCACTTCCCCATTCATTTCCACTTCTTCAATCTCTCCTATCTTACTCTCCTGCTCTTCCACATCACTCCCCTCTCGATTTGATTCATTCTCTCTATTCACTTCTCTACTTTCCAGCAGAAGTCTCTCCAAGCGACTCACACCATAACCACTCAAATGCAGTCCATCGCTCCCAAACAGCTCACTTCGTCCCTCAAACTCATTCCACACATTAACAAACTCTACTCCCATCTCCTCACACATTTCAGCCAGAATATCATTCATAATCCTTGCTCTTTGTCTCATTTCACCACAATCATACCTAGGCAACACACTGACTACTCTTCCTGTCACACTATTCTCTTTTATCTTTCCAAGCAGTCGCCTGACATTCATTTTAACATGCTCTTTGTTCTCCTTCTCTCTCAAATCATTTGTACCAATTAATACAATTAACTCTTTTGCTCGCTCCCGCCTCATATTCAATGCCTCAATCACTCTATTCATTTTATCCTCTAGTACACCTTTAATAATGGAGTCGCCATACAACGCCACTCGCTCATCTTTCGTTAACTCTTTCATGCCATCATGATTTATTTTAATAGTTTTGACCTGAATTCTCTTAATTTCATTCCGCATCCATTTCATTTCTTGCTTCATCCAATCCAATTCACCTTCTGAACCTCACAACACATTCTCTCTATCATTAAATCTTTCTAACTCTCGACCCCCTCTTTTCACTTTCCCTCTCATTCATCCTTCTTTGTTTCCGTACTTTCGGTCCAACATACATCCAACTTTCACTATCATTCTTCTCACTTTCACTCTCATTTATCTTTCTTTGTTTCCGTACTTTCGGACTAACATGCATCCAACTTTCGCTATCATTCTTCTCACTTTTACTGTCATTCATCTTTCTTTGGTTCAGTACTTTCGTTCCAACATGCGTCCAACGTTCGCCATTATTCATTCTTTTTTTGCTATAATTTATTCTTTCGATTTTTTTTACTTGCAATTTCTGCATCACGCCATTTCTACTTTCATTCGTTCTCTCAATTTCGTTTCTTTCTGCCTCACTTTCGTCCCTTTTAACATCCGTTACGGTTGCCAAATCACTCTTTTTCTTTTTTCCTGATTTTTTAACATTTTTTCGCCTCTCTTTCTCACCATCCTCTCTTTCAAATATGCACTCGCGACACAATCGGTACTAGCACTTTCTGTCATCAATTTTGTATTCGCATTCATCAGTTCATCAGTTCCTCGTTCAGGTCACACTTCGCACACACCCTTCTTCCATCCCCACTAAACATCCACAAATCATTTATGTAATCGAAGGAATACATATAACAGACCTTACACTTAACGAAAGACTGAAATCTAAATTAAAATCATGGAATGACAATGCCACCACCATTTTTTTTTTTTTTTTTTCTCTGCAGGTTACTAGGTCTAATAATAATGATTTCGTAATTTAGTTTAGGCAAGAAAAAACCCCCACACTAATAATATTGGTAGCGTACAACGTTTACAGCCGCTCTTACGTAAACAATTACGCATATATACTTAATTATTCCTAGTAAAATTTATCTGAATCAGGAGCTCTTCAAATCGCGTCCGCAGCGCTTGGTCCACTAGCGCCCCCCCCCCCCCCCCCAATGATGAAAGTGTAAAGTTATATTCTTCAGGATGGGAAGTTTACAAGATGTGTCACACAGATGGAACTGCACTGCAAGAAAGTGACGAGGCTAGGAATTTAGGTCTAATGGTGAACAGAGAGTTGAATTTCAAATGACATATTAAAAAAGTGGGCAGAATAAACCACAAAGAGAATCTAATGCAGAAATAATTAGAAGGAAACTAAAACTTTTTGGACACATCTAGAATGGATAACAGCCAAAAGATCAAAATCTTAATGATTGATGGTATAATCAGAAGAGGACAGCCAAAGTGGGAGTGGGCAGATGATGTAAATGAGTGGTCAGAAAGAATTTGCAGGTTTGAGTCAGCTAGCAACTGGCACAAAACTTGTAAAGAATGAGGAAACAGACCCATGGGTGCTGATGATCACTTGAATGTTAAGAAACACACTGACAGGTATTGAAAGTTTTTGCACTGTTTTATACCATAAATTAAAGATGCCAAGAAAGATTAGCTAAACAAGTATTCTTTGCCAGGATGGCAGGAAAAAGACCCAGAGGAAGACTAGGATGTAGGTGAATTGATACAGTAAAAAGTGCCTTAGAAAACAGAAATATAAGATCTGATAATATTAGAATGTTAAAAGATAACAGTGTAATCTGGAGAAAAATGATTGATAGGAAGTTTGTAATGATGTAATTTTCATGTAATTTCATGTAGTAATATCATGAGATTCTGTACATCCTTGAGGATATATGTCAGGTATTTGATGATGATGATAAGTTGGGTTAGAAATAAAGCACACAATTAAAGCACTTGATTAGAGGCAGATATGAGAATTCTGAGAAAAATAAAGGAAATAAAAATCAATAGTAGAATAATAACCAAAATGAAGATATTAGAAAGATACTTGACAGTGTTAGTATTAAATAATGTGTGAGCAGAGCTAATCTAAGGTGTTATGGTCACTTAAAAAATGGGAGATTAAAGGTGGCAAAACAGGTGTTTGTTAGCAAGATGGTCAGAAAAAATTGACTAAAAAAAAAGACAAGATCTAGGTGGACTGATTCAATAAGAAGAGCCTTAAAAGACCAAAATGCTAGATATGACATACTGGAGGACTAACAAATAATATAATAATTTTGATGAAAATTACCAATGGAGAGTAATAATAACAATCTTATAGTGCCATCATAGTATCCTACACATCCCTGGAGGGTATACATGGCGATGTTGATGATTGGTTGTTCTCCGCATGATATTCAAAAGTTTATCTCCTTTCATTGCTTGTTATAATGTTATCTTTCCATCTAATTATAAATGAACCAATAACAAAACATACAAGCAATGATAATGACACTGGGACTAAAACAAATATCATTTTCAAAAAGAAATCACAATAATAAGCCAGATCAAACATAAAAAACTTGCTTTCATATCCACTTTACAAATCCAACATACAGCTATATCAACTACTGTCCATCCCTACATCTCTATAATCTCTGGTATACTTCACCTTCAACATCCAAATTATGCATTTAATGATTCCTGTTGCCATAAGGGTGGTATTTGTGCGTTTTGTGAAATCTAACATTGCTTGCCAGAGAGTGGCTATTTAGAATCTAAATAGCCTATTTAGAATCTAAATAGAGTTTTGAGAAAATGTGCTAGAGAAAATGAGAAAAACTGACAGTGCCTTTAACCTGGCTTTACAATGAAAGTCTGGCTTTGGCAAAGGTGCCCAGGGAATGGAAGGAAGGTAAGATAGTGCCATTGCATAAGGGTGGTAACAGACTGGAAGTGTCTAATTATAGGCCAGTCTGTGTGTCATCAGTAGTTGCTAAGATCTTGGAGAAAGTAGTGAGGGACCATATGCAGCACTGGGCAGATGAGGGTAATGTTATCTGTGAAGATCAACATGGATTTGTAAAAGGGCGCTCTTGTTTTAGCAATATGCTAGCCTTTTATAATAAAGTTACAAGAACATTAGATGAGGGAAAGGCATATACTGCAATTTTCTTAGACTTAGCGAAGGCATTTGACAGGGTGCCACATGATAAGCAGATATTTAAGTTGCAGCACATGGGTCTGGATGTCAGATTGGTCAACTGGATTCAGGATTGGCTGTCTGATAGGTATCAGAGAGTTGTGTATGGTGGAGCAGTTTCTAGGAGGCAGAGGGTTACAAGTGGGGTCCCAAAGGGCTCAGTACCAGGACCTATATTGTTTAACCTTTATATCGACATTGCCAGTGGATTGCAAGGGGATATTCAGTTGTTTGCGGATAATGCGAAGCTGGGAAGGATTATTAGTAATAGTATAGATGTGGTAGCCCTGCAAGAGGATTTGAATAAGCTAGATAGATGGGCAAATGAATGGGGGTATCAGTTTAGTGCAGCTGTTAAGTCGGAGTGAAACAAAATATTAAAGAAGATTACGTTTCACTCGGACTTAACATAGTTCTCACTCTCTTGGAGATAATAATGATTTTTTCAGAAATGAATAAGCACTTGTATAGCAATCTTAATTTAGTTTTATATCTTTTATATTATATTGTATTGTGAAATTTTCTTATGTATGGCTGCCTAGTCTCAAATACTATGTAAGTACCTAACAATTGCTGGGAGAGAAATAATATTCAAAAATGCGAAATGGCCGACTTCAGAAACACATAATACTGTGTACAGGCATATATCCGTTAGTAAGCACAGTGCCTTCCCCCCCCCCCCACCACTACACTCCGTAAGTTACGAGAGGATTCCGCATGCGGTGCTAAGTGCCATGTGATGTGAAGAAAGATGACGTAGATGTCGATGATGAAATAGAAAGGAGTGGTGCACCGTTTAAAAGTGCATGTAACGCTGGAGACAAGGCTTTTAGACGTTTTCCTGCTGCTGTGTTCCTGTGCCCTCGTGGGTCCAGCTGGTGTGGAGCCTCCACGTGATTTTCCTTTGTTCAAGGAGATATCAGAAGAAAGACCAGGAAGCCTGCCAGTCGGAAACTAGCCCAGCAGACTATATTTGTGGAAGACTACAGAAATATCCAACTTTGAAGTACAGAGGGAATCTGTAGTGAACATCCTGAGAATGCGTGAAGTAAAGTAGTCGTAGAAGGCAGATATCCGACGAGATAAGGAAGCGACCAAAGTAACATACCAGCAATTGGTAAGGTGCAAAATTTTATATCTTCTATCTAGTGGAAATGATTAGGAAGATTTTATTGTAATGTGCTACGAGAAACTCTTAGGACATAGATTGAGGATGAAACAGAATATTGTATGTAAAGTTTATATGGCAGATAGAATCTAGAAATTACTGCTAAAATTGAAAGAGATACAGAAAGTTGTTTCATGAATTAACCTTGAGAGAGAGATTTACTAAAGTTCTTAATTGAGTTTGTTATATATATATTGAATATATAGGATTGTCAGAAGAAAACTGAGAATAGATCTTAGCTCATATTGAGAATGAAATTGATTAACTAGAGTAGCACAAAGAGACTAAGTGTATTAAATGTTATTAAATATGTTTCTCAGATTGAGATTTATAGAAAGGATAAAGTAATTGTAAATATCAGTGCTAATTCTCTACCTAGCTTTGAATGTTTGATTGACTCGGTGTTATAACGTGTATTATATGTAATTTTCTTGAAATTAAATGTTTTGTTTAAATATAAATGTTGTATTGCCTGAACTTAGAACCTATTGCACTTGCTCATAAAATTTAGCGAACCTCAAAAGGCGGGAGAATAGATAATATTGGGTCATGACCGCAAGTTGGAAAATATAGTTGATAAGAGTGAATGCTGACTGTATTCTAACTCCTTGGTCATACAAGTTTAGTACAATCTAGGATTCAGGGTGCCGCAGCAAAAAAAATAAATTTCTCTGAATTTGAAGAAGGAGTTAGAACCAGTGCTGAGACAAAGAAATAGGTATTCACCATTAGCAATTTCTTTGTCTCACAAACCAACAGCTTCACTCTTGTCAGGGACTCAGCCTGAGTTAAGCTAAGTGAGATAGAAGTCTAAAGTAAATGGTATTAAATAAGTTATAAGAAAGAAAATATAGGAATTATTGAGAGAAAGGTAGAATAAAGTAATATATACATATAAGAGATAAAAGAGGGCCCAAAACATAAGAGAGTCGACACAACACAGCAAAATATAAGGTCTTGAGGTTTGGGAAACATCGATGGGATGCTGCATACTCTATGGGAGGAGTTATACTGGAGGAAGTAGGGGAGACAAGAGATCTGGGGTTGATGATTGATAGAAACCTGAAATTTAAGGGGACATATTGCAAAGGTGGTGAGGGTAACACAGAGGATTGCTGCAATTATGAGAAGGACACTGACCTGCAGAGATAAAAGGGTTATCATTCCGTTGTATAAGTCTCTGATCAGACCACACTTAGACTATTGTTCTCAGATTTGGTCCCCAGGATTTGAAGGGGATAAATTAACTGTGGAAAGGATACAAAGATGATTTCAGGACTGTACAATTTTGGTTATGAGGATCAGCTGAGGGAATATGGACTGCAGAGTTTGGTGGATAGAAGAAGGAGAGGTGATTCTTTCGCTTGGTTGAACAGCAGGAAGGAGAGATGACAAGAGGCCATCCCTGGAAGTTACGAAAGGAAACTGTGAGCAAGAGGGTGAGGAGTGGTTTCTTTGCATGGAGGGTGGTTGAAACATGGAATGCATTGCCTGATGGAGTGGTGAGAGCGAGAACGGTCAATGAGTTTAAGGAGTGGTATGATAGACTTTGTGTTTCTTAGGGGGGGGCCCTCCCCTCGATGAGTCTTGACAGACTTCTTTATGTTCTTAGGAAGGACCTCCCACGATGAGTCTTTTGACTCCATGGAGGCCTGAATAATAATAATAATAATAATGTACACTTCTCACTCATCCAGATGCAGATAAAGCCAATCCTGGGATCACTCTTTTACTTCAACTCCTGTATAGACAACTAGAGCAAATCACCTGCTACCACACCAGAAGAATACTAAACAGCATGAACACTACAAAGCCTTCTGGTTCTAATGGCATCTCTCCAGATGTACTCATACATTGTGCTCTAGGGCTAAGATCTGTTCTGTTTCATATCTACAATCTTCTTAACTTAGCTGGCATGTATTCCAATACATGAAAGCAATCCCAAAAAAGGGAGATAGAAGTCTGCCATCAAACTACTAACCAACTGCCATCACTTCAATTCACTCCAAAATAAAGGAGAAAGTTATCAGTAGTCAACTTTGCCACTACCTAAGGGTCCATTAATTAATCCATGGCCACAGCTTGACCTATATCATCCGCCACTGGGTGATGTAGGGCAAGAATCAAGTCCTGCTAAACAAATAGCCATCCTTTAGTCTACTAGCAACCCTCTGTAATTGATTAGTCAGCTTTCTTTCTTTGTCACCAATGCAGGAGTGCCTTAGGGCTTTGTTTTATAAGCTAACATCTTTCTCCTTTGCATAAATTATCCACTCTCAATCACCACTAATGCCATTCACAGATGTGCTGATGATAGTATGTTCATTCACTGTACTTTTTTTTTGAAAAGCTATGCAATACTCAGATGTTTGAAGCTTCAAGATCATCTTCAACCATTGTCTTAAAAATCACACTCCATATCATTCTTCACCGGGCAAGGGTAATCTGGTCACCTTGTGTCACAAAATGCAGTCTTGCCTAAAGGCAAGACTCATATATGGGATTTTAGCTCGTCTACCCTTTTCTGGTAATAAACAAATCACCAGGTTCCAGCCTATAAAAAACTAGCTGTTCTTATCTGTTTGGGGATGATATTATTCATTCACTCAGCTGCTAACTGTATCTTCTTCTTGAGTATTCTGCAATTGAGCAGGTTCTTCTCTTAGTAGCAAAAAGTTTCCTTCCACGCTCTTCTGCTCTGAGCCTTCTCTTTCAAGGATGTGTACCTATCTCCATTCAGCATGTCATCTAGCATTGTTTTCCTTACTCTTCCTCTGGGTCTTTTTCTGTCTATTTTTCCTTCGATGGCATCTCTGATGATTCCATTCCCTCTCAGAATATTATTATTATTATTATTACCACCCCAAGACCTCATGGAGTCAAAGACTCATCTGGGAGGTCCTTTTATAACACACACACAGCTCATCATACCATGTTTTAAACACATTGAAACTCTTTGCAGACACCACATTCTCAGGCAAGGCATTCCAATCACTCACAACTCTGCACGAAAAAAACTTGCCTCTCACTCCCCTACTCACATCCTCCCTATACAGTTTCCAGGGATGACCTCTGGTTCTCCCCTGATCTCCCACTATTCTCTGTAGAACTTCTCCACCACTGATCCTATAACAACCCCTTACCAACTTGTAGGTCTCTATGATATCTCCCCTCTTCCTCCTATCCACCAGACTCTGCAAATTACACCTTCTCAATCTTTCCTCATACTCGACATTCCAGAGGTCAGAAACTACCTTAGTCAGTCTCCTTTGGACCTTTCCAACATCTCTTCATCCTTCTGAAAACCCAGTGACCAAATCTGGGCACTGGGTTTTCAGAAGTCAACAAAAGTCCATTTGTGGCCTAATCAAAGCCTTATACAACGGAACAAGAATCTCCCTACTTCTACACGTCAGTGTCCTCCGCATCATTCCCAGAAGCCTTTGTGTTGTCTTCACGATTTTGGCGATGTGTCCCCTAAATTTTAGATCCTTACCCACTATCACCCCTAGATCTCTTATTTCCTCTACTTCCAACAATATATTCTAGCCAAGCAAAATTCGGCATCCCATCTTTGTTTTCCAAATTTTAAAAAATTACATTTTGCAACATTGAATTCACATCCCATGCCCAATCACTCAATCTGTTCAAATCTTCCTGTAAGGCCAGAACATCTTCACTACACTTCATGGTTCGTCCCAACTTTGCATCATCCACAAACAACTGAATATCTCCATCCAAATCTTCACCTATATCATTAATACACAAGTTAAACAGTAATGGACCTAAAATAGAACCCTGAGGCACTCCACTAGTGACTTTCATTTTCCTGGATATCGCTCCCCCATACACAACTTGTTGATAACTCCAATCCAATGCACCAATCTAATATCCAACCCCATCTGCTCTAGTTTGACTGTCAACCTATCATGATGTACTCTATCAAAAGCCTTTGCGAAATCCAAGTATATTACTGTGTATCCTTTTCCTCTGTCCAAGGAAGCAGTCACTTTATTGTAATAAGTAAGTAGATTACTAAAACATGACCTCCCTTTAGCAAATCCATGCTGTCCATCAAAGATAATACCATTGTTATCAACCCAACTCTGGATCCTAGTTCTCACAAGCTTCTCCAACAACTTAACCACATATGTCCGATCCATTTTCCCTTTCTTCTTTTTATCCTTCTTAACAGACTTCTTTCTTCTACTCTTTTTAAGACCTCTTCATTGGTTATTTTATCTGTCCATTTGATTTTTTCCATCCTTCTCCAAATCCACATCTCAAAGCTTTCCAAAATCTTAATTTCTTCTTTCTTCAATGTCCACCGTATACTTCAATACTAACTGTATACAAATCTCAAAATCCATCAATCCTTTAGAGAAATGCTCACATGTCTGGAGTTGTGGTGTACTTAAAACTTCCTTAAAAATTCTCATTGCTGTCCAGAGGAAAGAATTCAGCTCATGGATGATCCCCTTCCTTGCAGACTCACTCCAAGCTCCATTTCACAGATACACTGTGTCCATTCTATAAGTATTTCTATAGTCCACTGATCTTGCAACCATCATCTCTCCACTTTCTATTAAAACAAGAGCAGGAACTGCCCAACATTCCTTTTCAGTGCAACTGAAAACATACTATATCTGCTTCTGCTCTTTTTCTTTTATTTCATCTACTGCAGTCCTCTGGAAGGGCAGTCAAGAAGTGCTCTGGAATGACTACAACATACAACTCTCCAAGAAAAATGCAATGAACTTCTCTTTCAATCCTCACCTGCATCTCACATGTAGCCAGATGAAATATATTTGGTCTTTTAATAAAAAAAAATCTGTTTCAGCATCCCAAAAATCATAATCATTATGCAAAATTGTTGTGGAAGTCTTGGACAAATGTTTCCCTATAATTTAAAAATGTCAATATCTAGCATATATTTTTGCTATTTGAAGTGTTTTCTTACCTGTCCTGGAGTTAAGGCTCGTTGTGGTTTGCAGAGTACCACTAGAGAATATTTTTCTCTTGGATAAATAGTGCATTTTATAAGAGGATCTTCATGCTGAAATCGAAAATCGCACTTCAGCTCTTGATTAAGTTGGATTTCATGAGGTATCTTATTAATCCAGTACTGTCTGCCAATTAACATACTCTGGCTGAATAGGGCTGGATGATCACTTCCTGGTGCCTAGATGTGGATTAGAGTTATAACTATTAGTAAGTGACAGATCATAGCAAGAATAGCAAATTATCCTCTGTGAGAAATTCAAAGACAAGCACAAAACTGATTATTAATCATATTTTAATTTTACAATTATTTCAACTTTTAATTAAAAAATTTATAAATGAAATGAAATTGTCCTTATATATACATATATACAGGGTTTCCAAAAAAGAACTATGGGATTTTCAATGAAATTTAGTTTATGACATTTTGAAGCAGAAATCTATGTAGCATATATTGACTCCATAGAGGCCTGGATAATAATAATAATATCAAAGTACAAGGTCACAAGTTAGATTAATAGTTAGTGAAACTTAATGTGTGCACCATTTACAGTTATACAGATATTGAAATGGAATTCCACATTGGACTACACTCAGGTAAGCATATCCACAGAAATTGCTTCTATGGTGCAAGTGGCCAAGGGACTTAATTTTTTCTTGATACACAATGTCTTTTACATAGCCCCAAAAGAAGAAATCCATTTTCCTGCGAATTGGTTGTTGAGCACTGTCAGCACAATTGCTGTATAATGTGGTGGAGCTCCATCCAGTTGAAAAATTAGGTCCTCCACATTCTCAATCTGGGGGAAACACAAAGTTCTGTAGCATATCCAGATATGCCACACTCATAATTGCCTCCTCATTAAAAAAAAAAAAAAAGGCTCAACAATGTGATCATGCATGATGCCACACCAGACACTGACTTTTGGACTGTTACAGATGAACTCCACTAGTTCTTGTGGATTTTCTGATCCCACACCCAACACTTATGGTGATTCACAACTCCATGCACATGAAACATTGCCTCATAAGAAAATAAAATGCTTTGGAGGTAGGTGTCATGTTCAGCAATGAGGTCTAACATTGTGGTCACAAACTGAACTCTTTGTGGCCTATCAGTAGGCTGGATGTGATGAACAAGCTGCAGTTTATAAACATGAAGTTTCAATCTCTTGAGAACATGTACTATACTTTTAGGAATGTTTAATTGATGACTCGCACTATAAACTGAATGTTTCAGACTATATGCTGGAAAGACAGTCCAATTCGTTACATTTTCCACAGTTGCAAGTCTATCTGATGAGTGTCCTTTTAAAACACTTCCTGTTTCCAAGAACTGCTGATACCACTTACAGATGCTTTTGTCACTCAGAGCATTCCTATCATACTCCCACCTGAAATTTTCCTTTGAACAGCTGTCACTGACTTTGTTTCTACAAACACACTTTCTCTTATGGTGATGCCGTTACTACAGCACAGCACGTCTCTACAGCAATCTGGTCTGTCAGCACTGCTATCTGGTGGACAACATTTGAACTATTATAACTATAATCTTGTTCCTTCATGAATATGCTCAAAAGACTATTGTATGGTGGTCTAAATAGAAAATACTTGTGTCACCCCTGGAGTGGACACCCATATATATATATATATATATATATATATATATGTATAGTCTAATTTCCCCCCCCCCCCCCAAGCTAAATTTTTAAACCAAAGGATGTGCAAACAATGACTGCTGGGGAATAATCAGTGATCCCCCCCCCTTTTTTTTTTGTTAACGATAAATCTTACCAGTGCAAGATTGTAAGCATATTGCACATTAGTATATTGAAGCTCTGAGACTCCTTTTGTATACACAAGGAAGTGATTTAAATCACACTCATCAGGTAGGCCTACAAGAGCGAAAACATGAATGAATTTGACTGTCTTTCCAGTGTAACCCGAAACATTCACTTCATAGTGCGAGTCATCCATTAAACATAGCATCAAACTAACAGAAAACATGACTAACCTTTTCACCTTTATTATCCTTTTATTAGTCTCTTTTCTCATTTCCCCACAACTATTAGATGTTTAAAATTTGCTATTTTTTTTCCAGTGATATTAGTGACTTATAATCAAATAGCAATACAGCAAAAAGAAGGTATCTTCTTTTTGACAGATAAAGAAGAAGATACCGTCTTCAAGATAAAGGCAACTGAATCCTATTAGTACAAAAGCTTCATGTCGAAAGCAAGGTGTTGATTTCTTTTTCTTATTTTTTATGATATATTTAAAGAAGACTGTAAGATTTCAAATGGAATATGTTTACTCTAGCATCTCTGAAATCCAGCCAACCAGGAATCCACATCACACCATTAATCTGAAAAGTTGGAAAAAGTCCTAAAAACGTTGCACCCTTCAATTGGAAAAGGTCCAATTTGATTCTTGTCATGATGGGAGGAATCTTAATATGGGTTTTTTCAAATGAAGGTGAATTAGCTGATCTTATAGAGAGGTAGCAGGTTTTTTTTCACCCAGAAACTTTGATTTTTCATCCCAAATACAGACAAATTCAGCCTTCAGAAAACATGCAATTTACAGACAAAAAATGATGGTAGTGGCAGTTCGGTGTAGTTGGTGGATAAAGTGGTGGACACAGAGAGTTGTACAGTAGGTGCCCTCCCTTGATGAGTCTTTGGACTCCTTGGAGGTGTCATGAAATAGTAATAATATATAATTCACACATGATGTTCATGCCAGACTTAAAAGTGGCTTTATACATCTACTTACTCAAGGCCCAATATCATTTTGTTCATTCAGATTTGGATGGTTATTTCGATAAAGTCAATAATGTTTTTGTACTCTGCAATGTTACCCTGTGTGTGTGTGTGTGTGTGTGTGTGTATGCACGCACACACGCGCGTGTTTGATCTGATAAATAACAATGCTATTCAGAAAGAAGAGGAGATGAAGAAGTGAATAAAGGCCAATGGACATGAGCTAGAAGAGTTAGGAGTTTCACATAAAACAACAGGATGCATGATTTAGACTGTAAAAGGGAAATAAGATTTTGGATAACAAAAACAAAAGTAATCCTACAAGCAGCAGATAAGATATGAAAAAGTAAAGCAGTTAGCCTTGACACAAAGTTGAGTGTGTTGGAAACATACATGCATATTCATGAACAGGTATGGATATGAGAGATGCATAATGGTAAAAGACTGAGGTATTTGAAAGAACAAAATATAGAATGGTTCTATGAACTGCATGGATGAAAAGGTAAAAAAACTCTAGAGAAAAGTAATTTGGAAAGGTAATCTAATACAGAAAATAAATAATTAGAAGAAACCTTAGACTTTTTTTGGACATATCTGCAGGACAGATAACTGTAGAAAGATCAAAACTCAGATGTTCAGTGCAGTGGATGGCATAAACAGAAGAGATGAGTATGGGTAGATGATATAAAGGAGTAATGCGGAAAGAATTTGCAAGATTTGAGCCACCTGGCAACGGATAGAAGTGAATTAAAGAAAATAGTGAAAAGCGCATCACACATCAGACACCAATGGCATTCGACCCATAGGCACTGAAGATGATACCAGGATTAAAGCAGAGAACGATGGCAATCAGAGTAGAACATAGTAAATACACCAAGTATACTTACTCATACATGACTGGTCTGATATAAAAACTATACTAATGATTTTATTCGATGTATAAACTAGAAGATGACTACTACATAAACACAGATAGTATAATTGTTTTTTGTTGTATTGTAGTAGTAGTAGTATTATTTTTTTCCCCTATTTCTTTCATATCATATCACCTTTCTCATGCAATCTCACCTCTTTCTCACCATTTTTAGTATCTTACATTAAATGCCTTCAATCTTACTCGCATTCTACCTGACATGATATCTGATTTGAAATTTTGCTTGCATTAAATATCTCATGCTCTATTATTGCATAATCAGTATAAATTCTAGAATATTCCAGTATTAGTTAAAAAAAAAAAAACTCACAGAATGCTAAATATTAAAGAAACATTTCACAGCAGCTACTACAAACAAACAACTTCTTGCAAACAATACTGAAAATGTCCTGTAGTTTACCTTCAAACAAATAAAGTTAATAAGCTTAGGATATTTTTCCTGTGTATGGATCTAAAGAGAGAAATGATCAATACTCTTTTTTTTTAGTCTTTTGGATTTGAGGCATTGAGAGATAGAGCTTGCTTGATTTTATGTCTAAAAAATACTTCACAGGAGCATATATAGTCAGCTCTTGTAATTAACCCATATGTTTGGAACAAATAAAGTGCAGCTTAATCCTCAACCTTAACATGGTGCACCCTGTTAGTAGGCAACTGCTGAGTACTGAATGAACAAGGATGAGCAATCAATTTGGAACATAGCTGACACTTTGTTGGCTTAAACCACAAATACACGTGAAGGTACATGAAAAGATATCATGCTGGCAGGAGATAAACAAGGTTAAACATCTCCTGGTTAAACAAGTTCCCAGCTGTTTTCATCAGGGAACCAAGGCAAACAAACAATGAAGAAGCAGCTACTGGAACAAACTCCAACTCATGTAGACGATGAACAAATCCAACATCAGAAGAATGGAAGACAGGAACCATCAGTATAAGGAGTATTAATGAAAAAGAGACTGAACATGCAGTGGAACTGGAAAAGTATCAAGTGGACATAACAGAGATTACTGAGACAAAGAAGACAAAAACAGGTGAGATCTTACTAAATAATAAGTATAGGAAGTTAGATTTGAAGTACAGCATCATCTGCATAAAGTAAGAGCTGAGATTAACATCTTCAATTTTGATATGAGATTTAATATTACTTTCCTTCATAACGTGATCCATACAATAATGAATAACAGAGGAGTAATGTACATCCTTGTCTGACACCAGATTTAACATTAAAAGCATCTTCCTGTACTTCCTTCAATTCTAACTGCTGACTACACCTCAAATAAAGACTATGCACTGCTTGATATAATGCTCCATTGACACCATACAACTGTAGCACTTTGAACAGCTTCTCTCTTGGTACACTGTCATACACCTTTTCCAGATCTACAAAACTAAAATACAGATCTTTGTTATATTCCCTTGATTTCTCAACTATTTGTCATAAAGTGAAA
This sequence comes from Typopeltis vanoorti, assembly GCF_054136105.1. Classification (NCBI taxonomy): domain Eukaryota; kingdom Metazoa; phylum Arthropoda; class Arachnida; order Uropygi; family Thelyphonidae; genus Typopeltis; species Typopeltis vanoorti. The sequence continues at coordinate 4,490,605 of NC_143549.1, read as the reverse complement.
ATCTGATCCTGACAGCCTCTACTTGGCCTGCATCCAGCTTGTTCTTTACAAAGCTTTCCTTCCACAATCCTTCTCAACCGTTTCTCAAGTATACTTGCATAAATCTTACCAGGAACACTTGGTAGGGAAATACCCTTGTAATTCTTGCATTCAGAGCTCTACTCCATCATCTGGAATTCATCCCCATGTCCAGGCCTTCTGAACTATGCAGTGCAGCCACTGTAAGACTCTTATACCTCCATACTTGAGAATTTCTGGTCAAATATCATCTACTCCAGCTGCATTGCTATATTTCAGCCTTTTGATGGCTTTTTCTACTTCAAGTATGGATATGAATTTCTGATTGCATGCCTGTTGAGATTTTTTTTTTTATCACTGTGCTGCTACTGATTGTTTCATTTAGCAATTTTTCAAAGTAATTACTCCATACATCAAGGATATCTTTTTCTCCAGGTTTTCATGTCACCTTTATCATCTCTAATTCGTTTTACAGCACTCTGTCTTCCATTTTTAAGCTTTTTCAACAACCTTCAGAATATCTTGCCACCATCTTCATATTTATTTTCTATGTTCTTACCTAAGCCTTCCCATGACTTTTGTTTAGCTAGTTTTACACATTATTTAGCTTTCTTATTTGGCTCTATATTCTCTAAGAGCACAAGCTCACTTATTTGACAGGAACTTTTGATATCTTTCTTCTTTTCCTTCACTGCCTCTTTAACTTCCTGTGTCCACCATGGAGTTCTGATTTTTCTATCCTTGCAGGCAATTTCACCACATGCTTCTATGGCTGAATCAATCAGTGTTTTCTTCAGGGCTTACCACTGAATCTCCAAGGTTTTGTTCCTGTTCTCAAACTTTCATTTTTTCTTCAATAATATTTGTGTATTTTAGTGTACAGTTTACATCTGAGAGCTGCTCAACATTTATTTGCTTTAAAACTTTCTTACATGTTCTTCTTTTCAATATGAAATCAATTTTATTTTGTTCAAGACTAAATGGTGATCATTTCCAATTTCAAATCCTCTGTACACTCTGGTGTCCTGCACCAGGGAGAAAACATCACTATCAACAATGACATACTGAATGAGACTTTTCTTATTCCATGCCTCTACTCTGGAGAGAGTACATAGAATTTGTGTACCTTTTTATGTTGGAACATTGTGTCAGTAATAACCAGTCCATGTCCTGAGCAGAAAACCAACAGGTATTTGCAATTATTATTAGCCTTGCTCTTTTCTTCAAATTTTCCCAAACTATTTTTGTATGTTGACAATCATTTCCTATTCTGCTATTTAGATCCCCAAACAAGGACCAACTTCCCTTTTTCATTGTGTCAGTTGCTTTCTCTAACGCAGGGGTGGGGAACCCTTGGCATGCTAGTGACTTTTTTTTCACGCAACCCAGAATATCAATTTAAAAATTAATTAAGTAAATAAATACATATCCAACATCTTTATTGAGTTATATATTTTAACTTAATAGAATATAATTTTAAGTGGAACAATACCAAATAAAAATGCATTAAAGAAACAAACACTATCAACTGTTTTAGTAATAATAAGTAATAAGAAAATGAAAAAAACATCCTATTTCCTAACCATCTATCTCCATGATAGATGGCTTGGGTAAAACTGGATTAATTAAACTTCCCGATGTTTTCGTGGATAAATATGGATGATTTTGAAATGCAGTTGATTTATTTTCAAAGTAGCTCAATTTAGAGGCAGAAATTTGTTGACCTCAGAGTTGACTTGGAAAATATAGAAAAGGAGCGACTAGAGACAGTAGTAACAGAGAGAAATGTGGAAAATGAAGTACTAAAGGCTTGGAATACTATTCCAGAAACCTTTGTATGTTTAAAAACCATTGAAAAACCACTATCAATTTTATTACTATCAATTTTTGCATCTACATATTCTTGTGAATCATTGTTCTCAATGATGAACTTTGTTAAGTCTCATAACAGAAGTAACCTTACAGATGAAACTAGTAGTGCATGCATATCTCTAAAGGTTACAAAATATAAACCTCATATAAATTATTTGTCATCAGTGATACAGCAGCCGAAGTCTCTCATTGATACTAAATAAATAAAACATCCGCTATTTTTCTTTCTCTAGTTTTGATTTGATGTTTTCTGTTAAAAATGGTAAAGATTAACTTCTGTTTAACATATTATTATTATTATTTGTTACCTCCAGGGAGTCCAAAGACTCATCGAGGGAGGGCACCTACTCTACATCTCTCCATCTCCGTCATCATCTACACCAGCGCCATCTATTGCCTACCACCAATAGTATTTCCACAGACAATCACAAACATCCATGTCAAAGGCGGGATTTGAACCCGCAGCCTTTTGGCTGTAGAGCGGATATGCTAACCACTCAGCCAGCCAGGCTGGCTATATTTTATTTTATTTTATTTTTTTGATGTCATAAGCATATTTTATTTCCACAATTACTTTTCTAATACAAAGGACAAAAACTTACTTTCAATGAACAATTATTTCTACAAATGAAAAATGACGTCTGATAATACAGTGTGTGTGTGTTCTAATAACTAATAAAAATACCAATGTCTGGGAAATTCACAAACTTTAAAGCAGAGTGGCAGATTTAATTATAAAAAAAAATAAATTTAAAATCACTTCACAAATGAATGATATTGCTAAACACGCATTATACAATATACAAAAAAAAAGTGGAGGAAAACACAGGGGAGAAGAATTATCTGTATTTAATGAAAAACTTTCAAAAGGAATGATGTAATATAATTACACTTCCAAGTTTTCAGTAGTGCCTAATCATAGGTAGACTATAGTGGTCAAAGCTGCTGCTGCCAATACCAGACATCATGCTACCCATTCCTCCAGAACCACCAAACATGCCTGAATGACCTTGATGGCTAACACTTGTCCCATTCTAACTCCAGGTTGACTCCGAGAATGATCCATGCTATTACTCCAGTGATCACCTGATGATTCTACTCTCCCCAGCTATCAACTTTGCTGCCACAGCCCCAATGGGAACTCATCATATTTGAACCAAAGGATTTTCCCATTTCTCTATCTCCAGATTTCCAGGAATCACTTCTATCATATGGCCGACCACGACCAGGAAATGATCTTCCACTTATCATTTCTTTAACATAGTGCTCTGAACGATCTCTGGACGATCTCTGTCATATGCTCTTGATTCACGAGGTCTCAGTTTCCAATTTCTAGATGCTCTATGATCTGATGATTCCCTTGCAGTTACAAAACGTTTGCTATCAAAGTTTTCTCTTCTGGCTTCTCTAATTTCATGATCCTTTCCCTGTTCATAGTGCTCCACCCCACTCACTTCTCTGTCAACATGATCTATCTCTCGTCTTTTGTCATGCTCAATTGTATGAGAATATTCACGGGAGGTATCTAATCCTTTATCTCTAACAAATCTATCGCTCCTCTTCTCAGGAAGTTCCCTGCTGCGACCATAATCACGTAATCTTATTTGTTGTCTTCGTCTCAACTCCTCTTTTTCACTCTAAATGCTCTCTTTCCATTCTTTGCTTTTTTCTCTCCATTCTCAGAACTTCAGCACGTTCCAGTTCAAGTTTTTCTCTCTCAATCCTCAATCTAGTCCTTTCCAGATGAAAGGCTTATTCTTTCTGTTTCCTTTCAATTTCTCCCTGTCTATAGAAATCCTAAGTTCTTCGTCTTTCAGCTTCTCTCATTTCTCTCTCTTTTTGTCTTTGCCATTGTCTTAAATGGTCTTCCTTCATTTTCTGGAATGCAAGCATAGATGGCTTGGAGGACCTAAAACCAGATTTAAAATATGATCTTCCATAAAATGATCTTATAAATCCTATAGCTCCAGACATCACTCTGCTACGACCATGGAACCCAAAACTCCCTCTACCATGTCCTCTAAATCCAAAAGTACCCCTGCCTCGTGGACAACCAAGTGAGCAAAATCTAAATTCTCTGCTTCGGGACCTACTCCGTCTCCTCAATCTTCTTCTATGATCATGTGATCCTTCTCGAGACCTCCGGTCCTTGGAAGGCCTTTCACTCTTTTCACCCTTTTCATCATCCTGAACTCCATCTTTAACATCAGACTTCTCTTGACCTTTTTCTTGTGAATATACATCCATTTTTTCATCAAGTTTTTCATTATCTGATGTGATGCTTTTCTTTCTTTCTGCAGCTGTTTTTAAGTTCCTGAAATCTTTTTGAGCCAGTTTTTTTGCAGCAAGGGATGCTCTGACATCAGTTTTTTTAAAGCACTTCCTCTTGATTCTTATCTTGTCCTCTCAACAGAGATCATTCATCCGTGCAATTCAGTACGATAAAGATTCTGAATACATGCAGATGCCTCTTTGCTAGTAGACATTGTAACAAATCCATAACGACGAACACCAGGGGTCCTTGCATTGGTAACAATTTTTGATCCAAAAACCTTTCCATATTTTGTGAAAAGCACCTTTAAATCTGCAGCACATGTAGTGGGGACTATTATGTAGGTAATATACCCAAGAAATTATCTTCCATTTATCATTCCTTTAACATAGTGCTCTGAATGATCTCTGGAAGTGTCATATGTTCTTGATTCACGAGGTCCTATATTATGTAGGCAAAATAACATTTTATTTTATCTGCAATTTTCATGTATTACTTGTAAGGGACTAAGAAGTAATAAAATAATATCTTTAATTTTCTTTTATTTTATTGTGCTTTAGTCAAGTAAAACAATTATAAGATTGTGGACTATAACATATTGGAAAAATTTATGTCTGATTGATCTTTATAAAAAAACAAAAACAAGAAATTCAGAATTATTCTTTACTCTTTTGCTGATTAAAAATTGTGACTTTAAATTGTGTGGCTGTATATGACAACTAGAATTACGCTTAAAGAAAAATAAGAAATATCCACGCTATCAACAGGAGAGAAGAGTTTTTATTCAATCTTACAAGACTTATAACATTCTTTGATTTTTCTACTCTAGTGTGATTTTTGATTATTTGAAAAGGTTCTCACAATCTTCAAAAGACACCAAATAATAATATATTCCCAAAATTTTGGTTAACAGGTGAGAAAATTTTGCATCAAGGATTTAATGATTTTGGCATACACACTTAAAAAGGTTACCCACTCCTGCTCTAAAGCATGAAGAAATTCCTCTACTTCTACCTTAGTAGAACCTTCTGTGGGACCATGCACAAATAAGTCTCATTGTCCAGTTCCCCATTCTGATATTTGCCCACATTACTCTACTTGATATTGCCTGCCATTCAAGAGGATTAGCCTTGTATTTAGTGTTGAATACTATAGCTACTCCTTCTTTTCCTTGATTGTTGTCTGAATATAAAATTTTATATTTATTGCTTAGAAAGATCTCAACAGTTTTTCTTTTTGTTTCAGTCACTCCTACACGATCTGGTACTTATCCAATTCCTCAGTTAACTCCATATCTTTGCCATTCAGGCTTCTTGTGTTGATAGTATCAATCTTGAACTCTGGTGATGTTGAGTTGGAGTGTGTTTCAGGCTTTGTTCCAGTAGCTGACTTTTTGCTGTTTACTCTGGTTCCCTGGCAAAAACAATGGGCCTTGTTTAACCAGGCAAAGCCCAAGCTAGCATGAAATTCTGTCATGTAGTACCATCATTTCATATTGTGGTTTAAACCAATAAGAATACAATTTGGTCAGCTAAATCCCAAGCCAGCCCATCCTCATTCGTTCAGTATCCAGGTAGATATCTAACAGGGTGCACCATGAGAAGGTGTGGATTGGACATTAGGTCAGAAGCCCTCGTCAGTTGTCCACATTCCTTTAAAGGCTATTTGGAGGTCTCCTCTCAGTTATACAGCTTTGACCCTTAAGCACCCCCTTGCTGGAGTGCTGATGTAAAATCTCACATGATAAGTTAATTTAGTTAACTTGTCAAGTTCGATTTTACAAGAGTTTCAAATCTAAATAATAGAGAAAATATAATGTATAATCGTTGTTTGGATATAAATTAACTACCTTAAAAAATGTGTTAGATATTTCTTGTTTGAATATTGCATTTAAAATTAGAGGAAAGGGATTAACTGTTATTTACATAGTGAGTCAGCAAAAAAATTTGTAAAAGAAAAAGTTCGCAACAACTTGCAAACAAATTAAGTATCTAAAACAAAGACTTTCAGAGAGAGAGAACTGGAGTGACGTTATCGCGTTGATGGGTAATCATGGACACTTCGAAATGAGAACAAAGAACGAGATGGATATTTAAGGAGCTGAAAGAGAAAGTAAAGTGGCTGGTAAGTCCTCTTTTTCAGCTGTTCGGGAAGAAGAGAGAGAAAAGAGGCGATGAATAGGAGCTCATGGCTAGAGGTTGGGTAGTTCGTACCTTGTGACCCAATGGCTTATTGTCGATGCTGAATCTCCTTGGAGTTTTTTGGGTGGTTTCCAAGGCTCGCCCGACAAAATGTATTCCACCGTGTAGCTGACCATGTTCCCCACGAAAATCGAGATGCCTTTTAGTGTAGTCACTGAGTAGCCACCAGCCAAAGAAAAAAGAAGTAGGTCGCTCATTCCCCAGGCCAAGACAACCACAAAAGAGTACAGAAATGTCCAAGTTAAGAAAACATCCTCAGACAAGGCAAAGATTCAAGATGTCCAGATAGAAACTTAGTTCATGAAAAAGGATTGTTCATATAGACTGTTAGTAAGTCATATTGTTGCTTCTTGAAATGTAGATATGTTGAGTATAGTGTCAGAGTAGCGAAAATGTATGTGTTATAGTTATACAATGTAAATTTTTGAAGTAAGATATGCTGAGAGGAACAGTTCCCCCCCCCCCCCCCCCCCACACACACCAGTTGTCTAGTATGCATTGTATAATGCTAAGTAGTGTGTTAAGGTTGCATGAACACAAAATATGTTTCGTTTAATTGTGTAATGTATTTGCTGGAGTTAGTCAGGCTGGGAGAAACAGTTGCTCCCCACTTTTGTCTAATTTGTATTCTCAATTTTTAGTTAGAATAAAATGCTTTGAACAACAACTTGATCTGATCTTTGCCAATGCACTATCTTAAAAAAATTACAGACCTGTGGGTATTGATTAGATATTTCCACAACTTGCTGAATGTTTAAGAACTTGCCTTTGTTCCTTTTCTTTAAATTTTTAGACTCTATTATTCTGCCAGGCTGGTGCAGTTGTAAATCAAATAAATTTGTCTGGCCGAGGAGTGGAAGAAGTTAAATATACTGCAATCATATAGCCAGCAATAACTATACCTAAAGTCTGCTGCACGTGTGGTAGGAACAAAGAGCAAGAGAAAAAGGGAGGGACAAAATTTTAGGGTACAAGGGCTTAGAGAACAAAACAAATAGAGAATTTACAAAGTGGCGCAACATAGAAAATAATGAATAATTTACAATGGTGCAGCCCGACAGGATCACAATTTAACTAACTAATAAATAAATGAACCATACAAAATTTTTACTAATGGTGCAGTCAATAGGATTTTAATAAAACATACAAATTTAACACTGACAAGTAACAGACTAGGTTGGAGGAAAAAAATTGTTGATAGGAGATTAATAATAATGTAAACTTAATCATATAGCACTGTCATAGTAACCCAAGCATCCATTAAAGGTACATATCAGGAAATTAATGATGATGATGACGATGGTATTAGATGCATAAAACTTTATTTATTTATTTTTTTAAATGCTCCAAAATGTAGTTTGCCAAAACAGAAGATAATTTTTTTCACAATATGGAGTGCATTACTCAAGATGCAACTCATTTATTTGGTGATAAAGCTAACAACTTATCCGGTTTAATCATTAAACTAATGTTTAATGATTAAACTGGAATGTTTAATCATTAAACATTCCGGTTTCTGAAGTAAAACACTTTGTTCCTTAAAAACTGAAATTAAATAATGGCAGCATTACTCCAGTTAAACTTTAAAAATTAATTTTTTCCTATCAGATTACTTGTTAAACAACATAATTAGTTAATTGTAAATGATCTCTCCAGTCTATTCCAATTTCTTTCATTATTTCAAAAACATATTTCAAGCTGAGCAGAAGAGCGGTTATATTGAATGGCATAATAGCGAAAATGTGTCAGAAGAGAGGATTTGAATATATGGATGCTTGCAGTGCATTTGAGAGCAGAGAGGAATTGTATGCGAGACACAACCTGCATTTCAATGAGGAAGGACGTAGGCATCTGGAGAGATTGCTGTTCTGAACGAGTCATTGTGTTCCAGTGCGGATGGTAGGAATGGGTACTTGGAAGAAGGGGGACGACATCAGGTAACGGTGAGCCCAGTGGAGTCTAGAGGGGATAATGCTGGGTATAAAAACAATGGCATTTTTATGCTTTATACTAATTCCAGGAGTATCTGTAATAAAGGAGAGGAATTGGTGGCACTGACAGCATCAGCCTGGCAAAAGATTATTGGGATCACTGAGACGTGGTTGACAGAAGAGGATATAATAACAGGAATAGAAGTAGCTGGTTACAGCATTTTTCGGCAGGATAGGAAGGGAAAACGTGGTGGTGGAGTACTGCTTATGATAAGTGACGACCTATGTCCTCTAAGAGTGGAGGCTTTGGAAGGCTGTGACACTAATGATTTTGAAAGCATATGGTGTGAGTAGAGGTGGGAAAGACAGGATATTTAGTGGGGTGTTGCTGCAGACCAAGGAGATGTTGAGACAGTTGAGTGTGGCAAGTGCAAGAAGAACGATTGTTATGGGAGATTTTAACTACAGCAGTATAGATTGGGGAGAGGAAGATGCATGTAGCAATAAGGGAATGGAATTTCTAGAATTCTTGAGGGACAAATGTCTTAGGCAACATGTAACAGAGGGAACAAGAGGTTCAAGAGTTTTAGATTTGGTTATAGCATCAGAAGAACTGATAATAACTGAGATGACATCTCTCCCACCAGTTGGAGAGAGTGACCATATGGTTTTGACTTGGAAAATGAATAGACATGCAGGAGTATCAAAGAGATGGGAACGTATGTGGAATTATAAAGCAAGTAATTATAATAGTCTTAGACGTCCAATTGGGTAAGTTTTGTGGAGGGAGAAATTGGAAGGCTGGGATATCATTAATGATTGGGAAATTGTGAAGGAATATTTGTTAGCAGCAATGGTAAGCTGAATACCATGAGTGAAGAAGAGGACACAATTTATAGTAAAGTGGATGACAAACAATATTAAGCAGGAATTGCATGCGAAAAATAGGCTATGGAAGATATATAAAGAGACAGGTGAAGAGAAGATGGATGAGGAATATAAGACACAGGCCAGAAGAGTGACTAGTATGGTAAGGAAGGCAAAACTGGAATATGAGAAAAGATTGGCCCTTAGATCCAAGGAAAATCCTAGGGAATTTTTTAGCTATGTGGCCAGTAGGAGGAGAAATGATTGTGGAAGAATGATATTGTGGGATAAAAATGGGAACAGAATGACTGATGCAGAAGACATAGTAGAATTGTTCAATGAACACTTTATTAGAGTATTTCATCCTAGTGAAGTCAATTTGAATACTAGAGAGATAGAGCAGGTTCGAGGTTTAGAGGTGCAGGAGGAGGGTGTGTTCCACATACTGAGTACTCTGGATGTTAGTAAAGCTGTGGGACTGGATGGTATTTCACAATGAGTTTTGAGAGAATGTGCTAAGGAACTGACAGTGCCCTTGATCTGGCGTTTCAATGAAAGTCTAGCTGCAGGAAAGGTTCCCATGAAATGGAAGAATGGTAAGATAGTGCCATTGCATAAGGGTGGTAGCAGACAAGAAGTGTCAAATTATAGGCCAGTTTGTGTGTCATCAGTAGTTAGTAAGATCTTGGAGAAAGTAGTGAGAGGCCATACACAGCACTGGACAGATGAGGGTAATGTTATCTCTGAGAGTCAACATGGATTTGTGAAAGGGCGCTCTTGTTTTAGCAATATGCTAGCCTTTTATAATAAAGTTACAAGAACATTAGATGAGGGAAAGGCATATACTGCAATTTTCTTAGACTTAGCAAAGGCATTTGACAGAGTGCCACATGATAAGCTGATATTTAAGTTGCAGCACATGGGTCTGGATGTCAGATTGGTCAACTGGATTCGGGATTAGATGTCCAATAGGTATCAGAGAGTTGTGTATGGTGGAGCAGTTTCAAGGAGGCAGAGAGTTACAAGTGGGGTTCCACAGGGCTCGGTACTGGGACCTATATTGTTTAACCTTTATATCAATGATATTGTCCGTGGATTGCAAGGGGATATTCGGTTGTTTGTGGATGATGCGAAGCTGAGAAGGGTTATTAGTAATAGTGCAGATGTGGTAGCCTTGCAAGAGGATTTGAATAAGCTAGATAGATGGGCAAATGGATGGGAGTATCAGTTTAATGCAGCAAAATGTAAGGTCTTGAGGTTTGGGACACATCGATGGGACGCTGCATACTCTATGGGAGGAGTTAAACTGGAGGAAGTAGGAGAGACAAGAGATCTGGGTTTGAAAATTGATAGAAACCTGAAATTTAGGGGACATATTGCAAAGGTAGTGAAAGTAATGCAGAGGATTGTTGCAATAATGAGAAGGACAGTGACCTGCAGAGATAAAATGGTTATCATTTCGTTGTATAAGACTCTGATCACACCACACTTAGACTATTGTTCTCAGATTTGGTCTCCAGGATTTGAAGGGGATAAATTAACTGTCAAAAGGGTACAAAGACGGATGACAAAGATGGTGTCAGGACTGTACAATGTTAGTTAAGAGGATCGGCTGAGGGAGTGTGGACTGCAGAGTTTGGTGGATAGAAGAAGGAGGGGTGATATGATTGAGACTTTTAAACTGTTGAGAGGTGGTTACAGGGTTGACACTGGGGAGTTCTTTCGCTTGGTTGAACAGCCGGAAGGAGTCATGACAAGGGACCATCCCTGGTAGTTACGAATGGAAACTGTGAGCAAGAGGGTGAGGAATGGTTTCTTTGCATTGAGGGTGGTTGAACCACGGAATTCATTGCCTGATGGAGTGGTGAGAGCGAGAATGGTCAATGCATTTAAGGAGTGGTATGATAGACTTTGTGTTTCCTAGGATGGACCTTCCTCGATGAGTCTTGATAGACTTGTTTCTTAGAAAGAACCCCATGGAGGCCTGAATAATAATAATAATATTTCACTGTACATTATCAATAGGCTATAAAAGCAATCTATATAGATTTATTTACTTCACTTCTTTG